>NW_027116816.1:1260000-2520000 GCF_024137725.1 Prorops nasuta
TAAACGTCCACAGTGCTGGTGTCTGCAAATATGTTAAGTGCAAAAATATATTAAGTCATTCGATCACGCAATGCTGTCCACGTCTAAAAAAGATTCTGTAATAATAATATTTTATCTATAAAATCAAAAAATATATTAATATAATAAATGAATGTTTTAAATAATATTTTACTCGTTAATAAAGTTTATGATGTTTTCATACTTTATTTAAAATTTCAAACATTTATTTTTGTCTCGTCATAATAAATATAACCTATATATTATATCTCAGAATGAAACCAGCCATGCAAACATTTTGGTACCGGCCCCGGAGTTCTAAATGTTGCTCTTGCAATTTCAGTAAAAGTCATTGCATCCAAAATTAATAATCCTACCTCCGTTTCATTATCTTTACCCCAAATAAGGGCGCATAAAATTAAACCGTCATCTTCGCTCTGCAATAAAATAAATAATATTATTGCTTTTCGTAGAAAATATAAAAGACTACACACATATAAAACTATTAAATTAATTCAAAGAAATTATCAATTTTTTTAAATAAGTTTACCTTGCTGTTAGGACGCGGTACAAAAATAGGCTCACTTGGATAAACATTTCTTTCTGACCACGTTTTGTATATTTTGTACACTGTGTCTACTTTAATAATCTGGAATAAAAATATAACGTCCTTGTATACAGTTATATCGTGCTACTTCTCTCATTATCTGTTAATTAAAAAATTATTTGCAAATTTTACCGTTCCTGGATTATCCAAGTCAACATCACTAGATATAGCATAAAAATAGCGATATGGTTTTCCTTGGCAGCCTGCTAAGTTCACAGTTGGTGTTTCGCATCCTAAATTGCAAAGAAGTTCGGGCTTAACGAAAAATTTTCGATCAGAAATTTTATACGCCTCTGGTTTAACATTGAGATTATTAATCTTATTTTGTTTAGTTTTGGCTTTCCCTATAAGAGAATGCAAATTTAACGCATATTCCTTATTATTTCTTTCAGAACCTTTTGATTTCACATAGCTCTCATCACTGTCCATTCTCTTAAACTTTTTAGTCCTTTGCAAATTGTTCTCCAATGCTACCATATCTATTAAATTGACCAGGCTGGATGTATTACTATTACATTCCAGTAAAGGTAAAACGAAACGCAAAGGTCTACCGCGAAATAATTCAGCATAATTGGAATTGTTATGAACGTTCTGTGTGATAAGAAACGAGATGGAAGTTATTAAAATTTTTTCAGAGAAAATGCTAACATTTATTTTACATTTAGCTTGCTTTTTGTGCACCATTAAAAAATATAATGCAACCATTTCTAATCTTACCTTTAACGCATCAATGTACATGCAATTGAGCATCTGAGCATCTCGATAACAGCAAATATCCAGCATTACGTAGTCTCCGCATGCTGTTTCAAATTGATTAATAATATGCAGAAAGAAAAATGCTTCTGCGTTGAATCTCCTTTCCAGTTTACCAGTTTTCCGAGATACAACATGAATAAGAGTCTAGTGACATTAAATTACGTAATTAGGAAGAGCAATATAAATTAATCCCTTTTTGGCGATATATAAACGAAAATAATTACATTCTCCTTTTCGTTCCAGTTAAAGCTGGAAAACATTGGTTGCTCGTTTATACAACCCGTTATTGTTTTGACCAGAGATATGGATAAAGGCTGCTCGACGATAATAAAATAATTTTCTGTTATTCCAAATGTATGCATATACGAAGGGTTCAATGGCCACCTAGCTGAAACGGAGGCCATTATTCGTGCCTGCTGAAACATTGATGATTCTTTTTTTTCCTCATTGTTCTGTGCTGTAAATAAATGTTTAATATATACCATTGTATTTTTTAGGATTCCCACATATAACAAAAAGGGTTTATATAGCTGCTGCTCAATTGTAACTTACTTTTAACTTTAGGATTTGGAGCAAAACGTATAATATTGTAAGTTGGTCCGTGCAATGTTAAACTCATACCAAGGTTGTACACGGTACCGTCGGACATTATATGCGGATGGGACGTATGATTTACGATATTGACAAACTTTGATACATTTACCTGTAATTATTATAATTTAACAAAAATAAAAAATGTACGGTCGATTAATATTAAAAGGAGAGAAACTACGACTCTTAACTTGCCTTGTTTTTGGTTTCTAAAGACACCGGATCGATTCGATGTATCACCGGAGTCTCCGTGAATGTATAAAATTCATCGCCAAATGGATAAATAGTTATATTAGAATTGTCTGACATGTTTTCTTTCATTTTAAATATCGCTGTAATCCTAATTATTTATCAAGAATTATGAAACAGTTATTTATCAAAGAAATAGACATCTATAAATGTTAATGCTTTAATTTTGTTGTCCGTCACCTTTGAAAAATCGTTTTACAAGGGTCGGGGATAGCTGCTGTGCCAAATTCTGATACAACTATTCTTTGCGCAGCTTTGTTTCTCTTGTAAACGTCAGTTTGCACGAATCTGTTCTGATATGTCACGTTTCCTCCAGATATATGAAATCTATAAGTTTTTATACCAGCGCGTAAAAATCAAAGAAAAAACAAAAAGAATTTGTTCTTATAAGTTTATAGTTGTTATTTAAAAATCTGACAAAAATGTTTACAATTATTTAGGTATGTACCTATGAAGAAGAGCAGAACTATCAAAAAGATGTTTAAACGTATAATTGCCAACATTTAGGTTTCCTGGACCATTTCTAAATAAAGTACCTTGAAGCCAATGTGGAATTGTTCCAGTGACTTTTCCCTTCAAAGGTACTATCACTTCCTCTTTACATGACCTAATCCAAATGGACGCATCGCAATTCGGCCAATAATTCCTATCAATCTTAGTTAATTTTTCCTTTTTATTTTACTTCATATACCATACTTCTGTTATCCAATAAAACGCCCCAGAGCAAAGATGCAAGAAGACGCTCGTCTTTGTAACTATAAGAGATATTAAATTTTTATGATTGAAACCTTTTCGAAATCTCTTATTATTTTAATTTAAAAAAGTTCAATGCAAAATTTAACTTCATTATCACTCCACATGAAACACAGATAAATGTTTTCTTACGTTTACACTTTGGGGCATTTTAAGTTGCGAGCTTTACACGTATATTTACACTTAACAGTGTCTTTTTTTACCGACTTATTTTACATTTTGGATGAATTAACTTTTTTAGTACCATTATCGACTCTAACTAGCTGTATTCGCGCGGTAAGTTCTCATTATATCTTAGATGTGAGGAAGGTATAAGTTGTAAAAAATTAACAATTAAAACAAGCTTCTGATAATAATTTTACTTTGTTTGCAATTTCATCGTTATGCAGGAAACAAACGTTAAAGCTAAAACAAGTCCGTTTGAAAAGACACTTTTCACTTAAACTAAATTTAATTTCATTTATTTTAGAGATCAGTTGAACCCACAAACCTTCGTATCGTTTTCCACTGGCGGTACCGATCTTTCATTTTTCTCATTTTTAATTGATTTCAGCTTCAACGCCTTTTTATTCTTCTGTTTATTACGTTTCATTATTATTTGCTGCTTCGAAATTTGCTTTTCGCGTTAGAAAATATATTTCACAATCACTAATAATCACAGCTTTTGCGATTGTTTGATTTAAATATTTAATTTTCGTATCAACTGAAGAAATTTAAAGCGAAACAACCATATTTCGAATATTATAACATAAACTCAGTGTAATACCATCAAGAGTGTAAAATATTTCAATACAACTAAAACTTGCCTCTCTACGACTTTACTTTCTCGTTTTATATGCGCGATGGTCACGGGAAACAGTTTCAAGGTGTTTTTGCTAGAAGCCATTGATAGGATCAAGTACACAAATTGACTTGACCTAAATCTTACCAATTCTATAATGTTTAAATGTCTTAGTTATAGCCCACTTTACTAATATAATCACAATAAAGAAAATATTGAGCAAAATACCTGTTTTAAAACATATACATAAAATGGAATTATTATTTTACAGCTTCAGCGCCACGTGTTTTATCATAACAACCGCTAAAGGGTAATGGGTGAAGTAACAATAAACAGATTCCTCAAGTTTATATGCAATGGAAATATATTAAACACTTTTTTTACCGATATAACTTTATACAGATATTCACCTCACGCGTACAAAAAGCTCAATTTTTCATATTTAAAACGGAATTGAAAATGGATAGTATTGGTGATTCTTTATTCTAAAAGAATACAAATAGATTTATATTAATAAAATTATTGTCGATAAAAATTCATTTCAAGATTCAAAATAAATTAAAAATATTATGAAACTCACGATGTAAATGGAGCTACTCGTTCACCATTTCCAATACTTTTTATAACATTCATTTCCTCATTTGTTAACTCAAAATCAAAAATTTGAATGTTTTCTATCATTCTGCTTTTTGTAACAGTTTTTGGTAAAGGAATTGCACCTTGCTGATGCTGTTTCAGAATAAGTGAAATTATAATACCTTATAAATTGAAACAAAAGTGCATTCTACTACTCTATTTACTTACTACATATCGAATAGCAATTTGTGCTGCTGTTTTATTATACTTTTTAGCGATATCAATTAGTTTTGGATTATCCAAAGATGTAGGTATGCCTAAATAGTTTCCAGGCCTTCCCAGTGGAGAATATCCAGTCACTACTATGTTGTGTTTTTGACAAAATTGAATCAAGGCTTCTTGGTTTAAATTAACACTAACCTCGATCTATAAATTAATTAAAATTTAACAAATTGTTCTACAATGTCATTAACCTTTAGACTGCTATTACTTATTCTGAATAAATTTTTAAATGTGTTCTATGACCATTTTGACCATTAACAATAAATTTATGATGAAATTGTAATATATGGCTTGTGCCATTTAAGTGGCTTTGGCAGTCTAAAGGATTTTAGAATTTTAGTAAAAATACAGTATGTTCAAAATATTGAAAAACTAACTTGATTGTTGACCGGCTTAATATTAGCTGCATTTACTAATCTAGAAATCTGCTGTGAATTGAAGTTACTAATGCCAATACTACGTGTTAGACCAAGTTCAACACATTCTTCCATTCCCTTCCAGGTTTCAAGGTAGTCAGTGTCTGAGAGTATAGTATTCCCTTTATCATCAGTCGGCATAACATCATCTCCATCCTATAACAACTATACTTAATTCATTCTTGGCTTACATAAGAAGTAAATCAAATTTTTATATTGTCAAACGCAACATACTTTAAAGGCAAATGGCCAATGAATCAAATACAAATCTACATAATCTAATCCAAGATCTTCTAATGATTTCTTTAGACTTGGAACAACTCTTTCTTGCTTGTGACAATTATTCCAAAGCTGAAAAAAACAATCTGATTTAATAAAACTTAAAAAATAAAAATTTTAAAAATATAAGTAATTTAATTAGATTATAAGACCTTTGTTGTAATAAACAGCTCCTCTCTTGTCACATCTCCATTTTTTATTTTAGATCTTAATGCATTACCAATTTCCTTCTCATTTTCATAAAATGAAGCTGTATCAATATGACGATACCCAACATCAATTGCATTTTTCACTGCTTCTTCGCAGTTATTATCTGTAGCCTTCAAATAATTAAACCCAAGGAAAATTTATAGTAGACACTAAAATAAATGGCTTCTATCTTACAATTAATAGTAACTCATTAGAAAATTTTAAGCGGAATAAAAATTATTTGATTAAAACAAAAAGAAAAATAATTTCTTACTAAATAAGTGCCATAACCAATGCCTGGCATAGAAAATCCATTAGATAATGTAACTGAGGGAATACTATTCGCCATTCTTTCGAGGATTATATTTTAGTGTTATTACAGTATACTATAAAATACTAAACGATATATAAATTCAAATGATATATTTGCGACAAGTGAATTTACACGACTCAAATGCTACGTTAACGTTATTTCCTAATTAAAATAATTCAACCAGAACCGAGAGCAGTAGATAGGCCTGGATAAGCCCAGCGGATTGCAATTATTGCAAATGCCCCGGATAGGGTCAGGGTTACCTTGCTTGCCTATCGAACAAACTGATTGCTGGATGGCTTATACAATTCACACTTTACGCTTTAGATGGCACCACGCGCGAATTGGTGAAAACGGGTGAAAACAGTGAAAACACGTCACCAACCATCCTTAAATAAGAATATTTTCACTTAATTTTATTCTAATTATTTAAGGCAGAATTTAAAAATGTGTTCAAAAATTAAAGTCATTAAACGGTGATCATAATGTACTTAAAAAATCAAATCTTCAAGAAGGAAATATGGAAATTGTCCTAACCCAATATTTTACTGTTTAAGGAACTATAAGTAAGTTAAATACAAAAAATTAAATGCATTGCATAAATTATGTAAATATTGTTTAAAGTGAAATGAAGAGTAATATTTAATCATATATCATCTTTCAATATGATACAAGTTCACTAATGGTCATTGATCTTATAAATGTATACATTTATAGTATTGGAATTTTCTTTTATAGTGTTGTAAAATATATCTTAACCTGATTTCAAATTTATCAATTACAGAGTGCTAATAGACAAGATGTCTAATGGTATACAGAGCTTACCTCAGAAGAGTGGAATCAATTCTACCTCCAATAATACTAATTATCATGGGTCATCGTCAACGTCAACACTTAATTCCCCTCTTATGAAGTTATCTTCATATTTCTTAGCTGTTAGACCATGGTCGCTTAGTGCATCATTAATGCCAACGCTTCTTGGATCTGCTCTTGCTTATAGATTAACTGGTCTAGCTAGCTTTAGTTGGATATCATTTGTTCTTACATTATCTACTATAATTTCAGTACATGGTGCTGGTAATGTAGTGAATACATATTTTGACTATATCAAAGGTGTTGATAGTCGTAAAAGTGATGACAGAATATTGGTGGACCAGCTTCTTTCAAAGGATGAACTGGTTTCTTTAGGGGCATTACTTTATGCAGCAGGATGTTTGGGTTTTGTCATATTAACTGCTATTTCTCCTGCTAAAATGGAGCATCTTGCTCTTGTATACTTTGGAGGATTATCATCATCTTTCCTATATACAGGAGGTATAGGATTGAAATATATAGCATTAGGAGATGTGTTAATCTTAGTAATATTTGGTCCAATCTCTGTTCTTTTTGCCTTCATGGCTCAAACTGGATATGTTGAATTAGGAACAATTTATTACGCAATACCACTTGCATTGAATACTGAAGCCATTTTGCATAGCAACAATACGCGTGATCTAGAGAGTGATAAGAGGGCAGGAATTGTAACATTAGCTATATTAATAGGACATACTGCATCTCATGTTTTGTACGCTTTTTTATTGTTCACACCATATATAACTCTTGTAGTCCTTGCTCTAAGGTATTCTGTCTGGTTTCTGGTACCAGTTGTTACCTTGCCAACCGCCTTTAAAATAGAAAAACAATTTCGAACTCCACATTTAATTCAAACTGTACCTAAGCAAACAGCTAGACTGAATATGTTTTTAGGCATTTTATACGTTGTTGCTTGCTTGCTTGTGGATCCCCTCCCCTACTTATAATTTAAACAAAATAAATTTACATAATGAACACGATGGAAAATTGGGAAAATTTATGTGCAGCTCCTACCATTGTTTGATTACAATATCTGAATTTAAAAAATTTTCATTATCTCCTTATCAAATCAATGTTTACACATAAAATGCAGATTAGTATACATATGGTATTTATAGCAAAAAGATATATAATAACTTTTGTATGATTAAAATATTTAATAACACATCTTTCTCATTTTGATGTGTATTATATTTGACTGTACAGATAATGAGTTTATAAAGGGTATTAATTTTCAGTTGTTTATATGACTTATCAACTTGATAAGTGAAATAAATATATATTTATAACTGCTTTTCATCTTTTTTAATACTTGCTTCATATTTGAATATTATACGACATAGTATAATGTACCTAATTAATATATCAAATTAAGTTATGCATTGATATAATAACATATTACAATTTAATATTTTTTGTGCATTCAAATACTTAAAGCTTTGAAAGCAAAAACATCACACACTTTGAAATGATTTCTCACTTTAATTATTTATTTATTAGCAAGTTTCTACAATGGTAATAATATCACAGTTATATTTATTTTCATTATTTATAAGTGATTTATACTTAAGAAAAATAACAAATACATATGATACATTTTGTAATTTGATATCATAATAATATCATTTTTCGCTAAAATTATGATAATAATAATATATCTGCATATTTAAGATGTAAAAATATGAAAGACAATAATATGTAGAATAATGTTTAATTTATTAAGCAATGAATCAATTATAGAATAGCAGACAGAGGTGTTTGCAATATATATGTTATAAAAGAATATAAATATATATTTTCAATGAATTGGGTTTTCTGGATTAACTCAGTTTATGCAAATATATTGAGTTTAATTTGAATAAATAATTTTTGAGAATTCTGTAGAGATAAATATGTAGGCAAATCATTTTTAATATCTAAAATTTAGCTATTTACAGATAAAGAATAAATATTAATTATGTGAAATCGATTGGAAAAAAGTTGATGATTATACTTAATTTTAATAAATCCTATCTAAATTTATTGTATGAAGGTATTCATTCTACAAAAAGCACGCTTATATTTCGCGCGTGATTGTTTTGCTGACAAGTGACAATATTTTTTCTGTAAGCTTCGTGATTTTGCCGTACGATGTCCTTAGGTTCACTTACGCATTTTTGCCAACATCAGTGAGAAAAAAAAAACAGCTGCTTATGACAGCTGTACAAGATTTCGGAAATTTATTTTTTATCAATAACTTAATTTTCTAATTATCTCACTTTATATACATTTGCAACAGAAAATTAATATGTGGTAAGTATTAATGTAGGTTTACATTCAATTTTATTTAGATGCAATAATTCCTTTTTAAAAGTAGAAATATCCAGACACACACATGTTCTTACATTAGTTTATTGCTCTCTAATTTTTTACCTTCACCGTATACGACTGTTTTTTTAAACTGAAATATTTAGAACGCTTAAAAATGTAAATAATCTTTTTTTAATGTCAATCTAAGAATAATAAAACATTTATAGATAATCAAGCCAAGTGTTGAACTGACAGCTTTCTTTGCTACATATTGCCTTTTAAAAGCTAGAAGAAAGGTGATAAGAATGTTTTCAGCATTTAAAAGGCTGGCAGGCAAGTCTGAAGGCTATGCATCCTCTAGACCAGCCCATCAAACTATGCCAACAATATTGCAAAAGAAATTTGCAAAAGGCGTGCAATATAATAGTAAGTTTTAACAAATTCCTTTTGGATAGAAATAGTGTTAATAAAAAATATTTTAACCTCTGTTTTAGTGAAAATAATTATTAAAGGCGATAGAAATGTTGGTAAGACTTGTTTATTCTATAGACTTCAAGGTCAAAAATTTATTGAGGAATATTTACCAACGGAAGAGATACAAGTAACTAGTATTCAATGGAACTACAAAGCTACAGATGATGTTGTGAAAGTGGAAGTCTGGGATGTGGTTGATAAAGGCAAAAGACGCAGAAAGCTTGAAGGCTTAAAAATGGATAATGCTCCTACAGAAAACACAATTGAGGAGCCTGCTTTAGACGCAGAATTTTTGGATGTTTATAAAGGGACCAATGGTGTAATAATAATGATGGATATCACAAAGTCATGGACATTTGATTATGTTCAGCGTGAACTTCCAAAAATTCCTACTCACATTCCTGTTATCGTATTGGGTAATCATTGCGACATGGCTCACCACAGAACTGTTACAGCTGACCATGTTACATACTTTATTGACTCTCTACAAAATAGAGCTGCCCAGGTAAGCTGTTCACCCAATAAAAAATTAACTAATTTTCTCATTAGATAGGAATAAGGATAAACTTTTGTTTATATTGAAAATAGGTAAGATATGCGGAATCGTCTATGAGAAATGGCTTTGGTTTGAAACTCTTGCATAAATTTTTCAATCTTCCATTCCTTCAATTGCAAAGAGAAACTTTATTGAAGCAGCTTGAAACGAATGAAGAGGAGACGAATTTGACTGTTTTGGAGCTCGATCTTTTCGAAAGTAGTGACGACGCCGATTACAATAAGTTCCTTGAAACTCTTGTTAATAGGAGAAGAGCCATTGCTGATTCTGTATCTACCACTACTCTAGTCACCAATAATATAGCTTCAGTAAACAATCATGCATCATCTTTAAATGGACCTAGAAATTTATCTACAGATGTTAGAAGATCAGCTTCTATGCCTGGTCCGATTGGTGGTGGAACGCCAATTCCAGTTAAAAATACAGATTTAAAATTATCACAAAAGAAAGGGATTGCCAGTATACCGTTAGAGAATTCAGCTGCCGCTGCTAAAAATTTACACGCAGCTCCCATAAATTCTGCACAAAATAGCTGCAGATTGGACGATGTTCACAAAGCAGGAGAAACTGCTAATGACTATATTGATAAAAAAGATTTCAACGGTATAAGATCCCAGTCATTTATGTCTAAAATATTTGGTAATAAGAAAGAAGACGAATTAGAAAAAATATCTAGTATAAACAACACGCAATCAAATGCACCATTAACTAGTGTAGATGATTTTGTACCCGATGATGGATTGTTAGATAGATCTTTCTTAGATGATCATCAGGCATCACCACAAAAATTACAAGAGCAACAAGACGTTGAAAGGTATTTAAAATATATTTGTTTTATGATAGTAATTGATTAAATTGTACATTAATTTTGTAGCGATGCAGAGACTGCGGCAAATCCCCTAGTAGCTGGATACGAGGATGATTTGTCCTCAGCAGATGAGTCAGCACCTCCCGTCCAACAAATATTAACAGAAAATCCATTATGCCGGCAAAAACACAAGCTGCTAACAGATGGTGATACTAATTTGGATAGATCTGCACCTTCTTCAAAACGAGATTCAGTCTCGTCAATGGAGCAAGAACTTCAGATTTCGAATAATTTTGAAAACGCTGAAAGACCAGATATAAGCGCTGATACTTTTGACAACTGGTTGAGAAGTGATTCAAAGTGGCGACAAAGCCCAGAAGGTGGAGAAGATACTAGTAGTAATAGTATTAGAAAAGATAGACTGGAATTAAGTGATAAGAGTTTAGATGCCAGTGTAACAAGCTCAAATGTGCATTTAGAGCTTTTGGATAATTCTAGTATACGCCAAGTTAGCTCAAACTGCAGTAGTCCTGTTTTAAAAGAAAAGAAAAAGCACAAAGAGAAGGTAAATACATTTTTTTATAATTTTTTTAAATCTAAAATCATCAATTTTATGTCTTGATTTCCTTCCAGGGGGATGAAAAGGAGAAGAAAAAGAAGAAGAAGTCTAAAGAAAAAGAGAAAGACAAAGAGAAAACAGAAAAATCTGATAGAAAAAAGAAGCGTTCTTCTCACCGTTCTCGCGATGAAAGAAAAGAACGCGAAGAATTGGAAGAATTTTTGAATGGTTCCGCTGCAAAAAACAATGTGGACTTAGCTTACGAAGCAATATAATTTATTTAACAAACTGCCTAAGGCAACTAATCTAATATCCGCATTGGTACGCAAAAGTCTAATTTTTATTAATTGGCAATTCAATGCAAATTCTTAAGAAAAGATAGGGTGTTATTTTATTGAAAGCTATATTTTTTCCAATACATGTGATGCAAGTATCGATTGTTGAAGTGAATATATCTGTAATAAAGCTTTAAATGACAATGCAGTGCAAAATATAATTGCATGAAAAGTATAACACGCCTGCCTAATAAATGTGTATATAGAATATACATACAGATCAAAAATGTACTATTTAGATAACATATTTTAATTAGTTACTTCATAAAGTTGTGTTACTCATAAAATTATTATTTTTTATAAATTAAATTATGTGAATATATTGTATATCATGTTCATATTATTTTATGCAAATGATTAAGCATATGTAATATGATGCTTTTAGAATAAAAATAGGTTTATATTTCTGTTATATATCGTTTACGAGTTTGCATTTTTTTAACGTTAAAACTTAAAATTTAACGAAGAATCTCAAAGTGTATAATGGACATTTACAATTTATAATTGTCGTCAGAAACTCATAGTTCTTAAAGATTAATATTATTTTCTGCAAAATTTTACGATTTAACAAAACGATTCATTGCGGCTTCAGATCGAGTTTCATTGCCTCTTGAGCTAAACTTTTCTCTTGTTTGCCTACAAATTTTCGACAGATAGTCAACACACATTCAACATATTAATTTTGTATTATCTATGCAGAGTTGTAATATTGTTGCGATTTTATGTTAATAAATACATATAAAATCTTATAATACTGACAGCTACTATAAGTCGATAATTTTCTTTTGTACCATTTTTAATTGATGAAAATAGATATGATTTCAAATAAATGCTCTGTGTAAATAGGATATTATTGATAAAACCTTTATTTTACTATACATAAATAAATATTTGATTCTTAATCAGCTTCTAAAGTAGCTTTATATAGAAGACGTTTAACTGTGTCTTTTACAAGAGAATGTTTCTCACCATGTGTTATCACCAAAATATCATGAGCCTTTCGAAGCATTTCGAATGCCTGTTTAGGTTTATTTAAATATAATTGTATCTTTCCTCTCATTAGATACAATAACCCAGTTAAAGAATGTATGTAGCCATAATATAATCTGTAAATTTGTTATAATTTTTTAGAAGATATTAATAAGGAATTAATAATTCCTACTTACAAATATCCAGGTAAAAGAAGTTTTGAGTATTCTTCAGCCTCTTCCCAACTACTTAAATTAATTGCTGCATCAAATGCACTTTCTAAAGTTCTCACGTGTTTAACATTTAAAGAATGTAGCACACCTTTCTGTCGCTTAAGGCAGATTTTGCTAACATCAAGATCTTTATTTTTCTAAGAAAAAAATAGAAATAACTTTTCCTTGTTTATTAATTTTTTATTGATTATAAGAAAGGTAATAAAAGGATACAAGCCATAATCTTCATGTCTTGCAAATGATGTTTTGTAAATTCAGTAACTTCATTAAAGTTTTCTTTAAATCCTACAGGATATTCAGCTCCACATTTTGTACATTTATCATCATTGACAGAGCATGGATAAGTACAAGATACATTTGGACAAGCAGCTGCTTCAGCTTCTGGCTTTTCTGTCTTGCATTTTTCACACTCGCATAAGAAATAATAAGAACTTTGAAGTTCTGCTTTTCTATCTTTAGTAGTATTGAGTAAATCAATATATGATATTCTTATCTAGATAATAAAAGTACTCATTCAAAAAAGTGTCTTTTAATATTTTATACCATTTTTGTAAGCAAATGAGTTGTACAAAGTGTAGATTAAACAATATAATGCTAGATTAAAATAAAACAAAAATATCTTTCAATTCAATTACAGGATAAGCAATAGTAAAGAAAATAACATATGTACATATTGAGAAATCTATTATATCAGTATTATGTTGTTTCATTTTTTACTTTTTTCTAATATTATAAAAATTAAAATGAATTTAATATATATAAGCTTTTTTTATTAAATACTATTAAAATATAAAACTTACATTTGACCAATCCAAAGATGGAAGATCTTGTAAGGTTCTAATAATAATCCTGGTACCTTCAAAAATGACTGTTGCATTAGGCTCACAACTATGATCCAAAATAGATGGTGCCAAATAAATACCCACGCCTATACTGTTCATGTCTTCGTTAAGTATGTTAAATGAATTTATGCACATTCTACCATATATACCCATTAATTCAGCTGAATTAGGTATTGGTGTATTTCCAAAAAATTCCAATAGTACTCCACATAAAGATGTAAAATGTTCCATCTTTTCTTCACTATTTTTTATATCTGAATAATCTTTAAAATAATAAGTTCAGTAAATAAAACACTGTTGCACTATTTCAAATGGAAATCTGGCATAGCATGCGAATACCTACGGGACATTAAGTCTTTAAATTTTCTATATTTCGTTTCAGTGTAATAGCCACATTCCTCTCCCCCACCTAGATTTAATTTTATAATAATTTTTGCCATAAGCCTTGCAGCATCTGGTATCACTCTTGGTACTATTCTTTTTAAATTTGAACATTCTTGTTTATGGATAGACCAAGATTCCTTTTGGCACTTACGGTCGCAGTAATATACATACTGACAACCAGAACATTTTAATAGCTGAGTGTCACTGAAATAATGAATATAAATATTACTCCAGTTTACTAGAGTACATAAAATCACAGTGGTTAAGAATTTCAATACATAATATTAAAAACATAAAGTACTACAATTAAAAATATTCAAAAATGTTGAAACAATAGGAGAAGGGAAAAAACCCCGCTTATTGTTTATATAATTACAATAGTACCTTTTAAGACAATTGTCACATCGCTCAGTTCTGTGTTTTGAACTAAGTACAAAAGCGAATGGTTTGGCAGTGATTAGAGTAGTCCCTTTTTTCAAAACATCCGTGTTTTCTTTCATTTTAAAAATAAAACAAAAGCAATATTAGTCATATTTATCCAGCATATTTTGTTACTGGCTTTAATTGCGTTTTTCAGATGTGGCGGCAATTCTATCTCTACAGCCGGTGTCGAATATAACCTAATTTTCTCCATCTGCCATCTGGCCTGTTCCAACTCAGGTCCCGTTCCACTCCCAGACCCAAGTGACCCAACACTACTGTATTGGGTCGATGGAGCATTTTTAAATCAAATTATACTAACTATTAACTACGCCTACAATCAATCATGCCATGTAGCGTATAGTAGCAATGTTCTTAATTCACAACTATAAAAAACTAATGTAACAAAAATATCGAAAAAAAAAAGTTATGCATGAAAATGATTATTTAGCACTAAGAAAGTATAAAACAAATTTTCTTCAAATCTTATAGATTATAGTAAGGAATTAATTTCTTAACTTACCTAATAAAACAATGATCACATCTTTCGTAACGGGACGACGACTTTAAAACATATGCAAAAGGCTTTGCTGTGATTATCGTCGATGCTTTATCAACTAACGAATATTTATATCCATTTTTTAACTTCATATTATTTAATTTTTCCGAAAAATCCTTGGTCGCAACACAAACAATTTATATATTAATTTCGTAGGTATAATAGGTATACACTAATGGAGCTAAACTGTGCTGCAGATGTTACCTATGGTACGTTACATATATTTATTCTATTTTCAGAGTAGCTTATTTTAACTACTCATATTATTAGCTGTAATAACGGGATCCTTAACCTAATTAATTTTTCATAAATTTCTAAATAATAATAAAACAGTAACAGATATCACTGAGCAAAAAGTGAATTATTCCATATAAAATTTAAAATTGATTATTTATTTACAATAACTTAATAACGGTAAAACTTTTTTAAAAAATCAGATATTATTTATCCCTTTACAAACTTAAATTAGCCCTAATGCTTATAGCAGAAGTTTACAATGATACTGAAATTACTACAAATTTTACAAATGTCAAATAGTAAGGTTTCAAGTATAGAGAAATTTAAAACTCACAGGAAAAATATATTTTTTATGATAAACGCAATGCCATATGTACAATGCCATTACTCATAATGTATTGGTTTGTTTAGAGTGTGTTGCTTTTTATCTCATATTCAATATCATGATTTCAAGATACTTTCAC
The DNA here is from genome assembly GCF_024137725.1 of Prorops nasuta. Lineage (NCBI taxonomy): Eukaryota > Metazoa > Arthropoda > Insecta > Hymenoptera > Bethylidae > Prorops > Prorops nasuta. The sequence continues at coordinate 1,275,771 of NW_027116816.1, forward strand.
AATTCTCTTCCAAGTCTGCTGTATTTTAATTTGAATTTCTACAAAATGGTGTGTCAACAGTTCTTGAATTTCAAAGTACACCTTGGCGACATTTTAGTTGCATTGATTATTTAAAAATGAATGCATTTTCTAAACCCAGCATCCATTATATAAGCCATTTAAGGCTTTATTGAGCGTATAAAGAAACGGGAATGGGAGACATCTTGTTTAATGGTTTGTGACAATGTAAAGATGTATGTTCAAAAAGTCCATCATAATACTATTTCTACCACTCTTTTTTGTGCTCATCCATTGAAACTCCACCAGGACCCAAGGAGACAATCATGAGAAGACCACCGATTACAGATAAAATCTAATGAAAATTTCAGTAATTTAAGAATTATACTAGAGAAGTTAGAAATTATTATATGTATATTGTTATTCTACTAAACATTAATATACTCTACCTGAAAGAAATCGTATTTAAGGAAGTCTCGTAATGGTTTATAATGTGGAACAGCCCACCAGGCATTATTGTAAATGTTTAAAACAGAAAGTAAAAGAACCAGCAGTAATGCACTGAGTTTTGTCTTATATCCAATAGTTACAAGGATCATGAGACATACTCCAACAATGTCTTGTATAATTTGAAGGAAGGAACCTCTAAAATGTATTATGGTTATATACATAAATGCCAAAAGAATTCTTCCAGCAAGCTGGAGAAGATTCTTAGGTTTATTATCTCCAAGACTTGGAACTCCGGCAAATAATGATCTTCCTTCTACTCTAGATTCTGCTAAGACCAATAAGAGTGCACCAATTAGTGCCAAATTTCTAAACAAGAAAGCAATATCCCAGAAAATGCTGTATGCGATTGTTTGGAGAATCACTATGAAGAATAATACTCCACAAGCAATGCTGACTTTATATCTTCCAATAACCATAACACATCCTCCAAGTTGTCCAATTAAATTAATTAAAACAAATATTGTTGCTAGAAATTTTCCACAGCCCCAACTTAAGTCCATATATTCTCTTTGTTCGTTCCATTGAAACCACATTCTTAAGCCATCTTCCAAAAATGTGGCAATGAGGCATAATCTTGCAAGGGTAGGCAATATATGTTTCCCATTTCGAATTACCTATAAAATAAAGATATCCATTGATAATTACATCAATATAAGAGTAGCAATAAGATTTAAGAAAAAAATTAATATAAAAGTTTAATAAAATAGATGGATAAAGTGGATCATTGAAATATCAGAAATTATACTACACAGGTAAACTTAAAGAATATCATTTATTAATGTATAAAGTAGGTCTGTGAAAGTATGTGTTAAATGGATAAAAAATCTTATGTTCATAAAATACAGATTTCATTGATAGAAGAATGAATACTGCCAAAGAAGAGAAAGCATATTGACCTATATATAGTGTTGACTGCACAATGAAATAATATTTAAGAAATAAACATGGAAACTTCATAAACACTATAATTTGCTAAGTTAATTCTTAAAAGAATCAATGATTGCAATTCGTGTATCAAATTATAAATGTTTACAATAACTTTAGACATCATCTTATTTGGAAAATTTGTAGTTTAAAATAATGCCAATAAATGAATCAACAAATTGAATCGACAAATGTCTCCTCGTAGTAGTTTATATGTATGTATCTAAATATAGTATGCATGCTACGTAAGTTTATAACCTAATATTTTAGTGTAAAAATGTACTATATGGAAAATGCCTGCAATACAAGTTACTATTTTGATTCTTTAATCATATAACGATTATAAGGCTTTGCAAGAAGAACACTAAGAAAAATATGGAAGCGAGTGCGAGAGCTTTTCGACGATGACGTTGACAGGAGTTAATTTGATTCCCGCAGGAGTTACTTCAGACAAGACTACATATGTTCAGAATAATAGATTGTTTGGTCGAAGGGAAAAGTATTCAATGAAAATAGTAAGAATTTCACCTGATCGGCGATTTCTTCTGCCTTGGAGATCACCTCTTGCGAGATCACCATCGTGTTTTATTCAAAAACCAAAAAGATACCCATACACTGACGTACACACGTGCGCGCACACAAGTGGTAAGAATGAGAAATTAGAAAGAGAAGAGAGGAAAGAGACCTATAGTTGCCTATAGGGGCACAATACAAACAAACCACTACGCGATCAAATGGAACGACAGGTAAACTTTTGGAATGATGTGGAGATCGGAGCGCACGTCATTTCCGGTTTACGTGGTCAAGGTGAAAACTCTTGTGATATAACCTGGCAAATATGTATAACTGAAGAGATATGAAAGTTTGGTGCTTTTACGAAAATCTGATAAAGCAATTCGTATTCATATCATTTTTATAAAATATTTCTAACATATATATATAGTTTTCTATTTTTCTACTTAACTCGACAAATCGTACACAAATTTATTAAGATAAATTAGTAAGTTATGCAATGTATAAGTTTGTAATGCACACAGAGCCATCATAATTTATATTTATTCAATTTAAACAATAATGATGGTAAAATGATTACGGTTTTAAATATATCATTAAAATACATCTTTAATTGAAATAATTGCAGCGAAGCTAAAAAGTATGAAAAAATTTAAATAAGAGAAAAAATATTAGTTCCTATAACAATATATGTAGTTTAAAAACTACACAAATTACCACACATGTACTACTCTAAACAGTTTGCTTCTATGCTCGGATATGACGTATAATCTGCGATTACTAGATTTTCGTGGTCGGTAAAGAAGCTTTAATCTGCATATTTTTAATCGTTATTGTGTGATGCAAAATTTACGCATGAGAAATAATTATTGTAATATTCATTTAGAATCAAACCTTAAAAATTATTCCCTTTATTATTATATTTATTTATTAATATAATCATATTGCTATGAAAATATTCTATTATTGTTTTATGATTTTATTAATGAGACTATACGAGCATACAAGATCCTAAAACTGTTTTCTGTTTTTATTTATAAAATCATTGATTATTGTTTTGTGCTCCATTCTTTTATCGCGTTGCTTTGGAACATTTTTCAAAACATCTTTGAATAACGGGAAGTCGATAAAGCAGAAGTAAAATAAAAGCCATTGCTGAGAATTAGTTGAAATTTCGCCGGTAGGCGCTTAATAAAATAAAAGAAAATTTATCAGCAATATTTATCTATATGCTATCGAATTATTAAACTGTTAATAATGCAGAACAATATTTTATAGGAATAATATAATACCGAATAATTATTAGTGTAATGGTATAATAAAAAATGACTTTTAAAATCGTGAATAAATTTTTCAATCATAGTTATTATTATCATTAATATCCATATAATTATCAATAACTACAGTAAAACACAAAACAAAAATGGTGATATCTGTACATTTCTCTTAAGTGAATAAACATAAAATTTTGAATATCATTAGCCTATAGTAGAGGAAGGAGAACTAAATCGTAATATTCACAGTTTTTTTACAAGATAGGACAGACGTAGAATTGGCGCGCACACACACACAAACCACGAGACCGGACGATGAAAACGTACATTTCCATCGACGCTTCAATGATCGTACGATAATCGAGAAGGGCCACAAAAGTATCCATTATAATTAATGTTTTTTTTTCAGTTTTTTGTTCGTCTGTTTGTTTGTTCGATCAATTGCTAAGATTTATTATACAGTGCATGAGCCACATTCTCGCCCTTTATACTTACTCATTACTTTAATATTTATTTTAATATCATCTCAAGTTTCTCGTCGGTTATATATATTTGTATCTCTATTAGACTGTACATATGCACAACGCATCTTTTACACTGTACATTCACACGCTTCTTTCTTTAATCGCTTACTCATCACTACAATTTACGCTGCCGTGATGTAGTCGTATATTTTTAGGGATAGACAGAACAGTATATATATATAATATATATATATATATATTTCATGAGTGGCTCTTGATACCACATTTACAAAGCTTTCACCAAAAAAGGGCATTTAGCGACAAAGATAAGAAACTAAGTCCAAATCCCACTTGTCGACAGAGTAACAGAATTATAGCAAGGATATCCATCAATAGAGCTATTTAGAGATTATACCGAATCTATATAATTGGGCTCGATTTTTATACATCATGTTAATTGAAACAACCATTTAACACTATAGCTATATAGTTTTACAAATTTCGTCAACTGCCGCTTCACTATATATGCGTTTATTGGCCGTTCATAAATAATTTCTTGATTCTTCTCCTTTAGCGTAAACTTTACAATATTCTCATTAAGCTATCCCAAAAGTATCAGATAAATGTTTGTGATAAACATTGATCTATAAATAGATTGACATTTTTATTCCTAGCATGTAAATAATACGATATACATATCGCGTAGTGTGACGGAGGGTTTGCGGACGTTTTTCACAGATTTTCACAACTATTATTTTATCGTTATTTTGTTATTATAATAATCTGAATTTCTCGGTATGCGCACATGTAAGAAAATTTTAGCGATTTGCAAGAAATAATGTTATAATATTTGTATATATGTAGTATTTATATATAAACGATTAAATAATTTGTCTTTTTAATCGGGACAAAGGAAGCCTCTTAAATTTCTCATTAGACCTGTCAGGAAAAAAATACTTGCAGTATTATAATATTAGCACCAAAACTTTTGTTCATATTCTAAATGAATGGATAACATATTGTGTTCTGGCCATCCCTAATACCTTCTTATAACACTGTTTTTTTTTGTCTGAGGTAATTTTACCCTACATGCAGCAGCTCATTGTTAGATGTATCATTTATACTATTTAAAACATACTTTTCCGCTGTATTGTATGGTGTTGTATATATATATATATATATATATGTAAATATATATACACACATATATATATACGATCTATACATATAAGCGCATTTTAATCATGGAGTTATTATTACAATCTCTGTACGAGGGATGGTACATAGAAAGTTTGAAGCTATCAACAGGATAAAAGGAGTTTATGGAACAGAGTAACGCTATTGGTCAATGAGATCGGTCGGTCATGCACATGTTTAATGCGTGACATAATCTATGTATGTGCCTCTGTTCAATACATAAGGTAATAATACAAGATACGTCGTCAGAAGTAGACAAATGTAACAATGTTAGTAAGGTAAGCTGGACGCGTGTACGTAAACGTTAGTGGTATGAGGATAAGGAGAAATATTGGTGTACAGCTGCCGAAAGAAGGAAGAGAAAGGAATGACGTTAGCTGTTTGTGAACATTGTAGCCACAGTAGTAAGTAGTAAGGGATTAGTAATAGTAATAGCGTTAGTAGTATAGTAGTAATAGTAGTAACAATAGCAGTAGCCGTAGTGGTAATAGTATAGTAGAAGTAGTAGTAGCAATAGTGATATTATTAGTATAGTAGTAGATGTAGTAGTAGCAGAGCGATAGCAGTGGGGCTAATAGTAGTAATATTAATTAATAATAACAATTAATAATAATAGCCGTGATAACCATAAAAATAATAAAGATATTAATTAATATTAAAATCCTTTATAATTTACATAGTACTAAAGTATAATTATAATATAGTAATATGTTACAACTTGTGATAGAAATTATAATACACTAGTAATAATCATTATATAGATAGTTTTTCACAATCGCTTTCTTTTATAATAAGGTCTTTTACTTTCTAAATTATCAGTAATTATTATTACATTAATATAATACATAGGTATTTATATAGAGCAGTATTATACAAAAAACACATCACATATCGCATGTACCAAACTGGTCACTAATATGTTTTTAATTTTTTTTCTTCGTTCTTACCCATATACATCTATATATATATACACATATACACACACATCTATATGTATACGACTATCTATACATATATATATGTATGTATCTATCGTTAAATAATTAAAATCACAGTAGTATGCCTTCGCTGGCTTGCTTTTAACTTACGCGTTATTATTAACATATATATGCTTATTTAAAATAGTTTATATATAATGGTAAGGATACACTAGTTTCCTGCTTTTATCTCATTAAATTTGACTGCTTGCCTAGGGCAACAGTTACTACTACAGCACGCATCCTCACACACGCTCGCAAATGCATACACACCTTCTTGAACAGTCGCACATACGCATATGTATATACATATTTATATATCTTTAATATATACGTATATATATACATACGGGAATTATCAGTCTATCATACCCAGTCATCTACCATTCCATTACGTCTCGATTTTGGTTGTAGACAGCTTATTCATCAATTCCCCTTAAATTAATGCTACGTTCTCTTCTTCATATTCGTGTATAATATGCTAATTTTATTTCACTCCTCTACATATATGTAAAATCTATCGTGTTTCTAGGCCTACTACTTTTTCAATCTATAATTACCTATAAAAAAAATAAATTTTATTGACGAAAGTTCGACAAATTATTCTTTTATAAAAGAAATAAAAAAAAAACTCATATATGTATCGATTCTCAAGTTCTCATAAGAAACTTTAATATGAATGGTAAATCATAGGAGATGTTAGCCCGAAATGACCTGTACACTGAGTATGCATATACACATACATACAGTAATATATATCGTCTTTAGGAGGAACGAATAGAATAGCTTGCTGGTATAAACATCGCATAGTGATTAATAGATTATTATGACGGAATGGGGGCTGTGATTGACGAGCTTGTCAGAAAGACCAAGAGTGACGTCGGTCAATCCCACAAACATTAGCAATGGCACGCGTATTACAAATTATTTTATATGCAAAATTAGTTGCGTGCCACTGTTGAATAATGTAGAAAGACACGCTTGGTGATAATAATTTCATTGACCATGCTAATCTTCCTACATCGCACAGCCTCCAATCTCGTTATTATTAAACTACGATGTTTATATGTCTGACTCGGTCAGATTTTTATTTGATTGTCATTGATACAACTCCGCGAAAGAATTCTTTTATATCTCTTAATACTTCAGATTTAATTTACAACTCTATTAACCATTAGAAAGACACTCTGGCTTTCGAGCCCTCTGTGTAAAATGCCTTTGAAAATTTTGTCTCCTTACATTCCTAATAAGAGTCAAATAATTGTAACTTGATAAACTCGTACGTGATCTCAGACCGTGGCAATAACGATGAGCAAATGGGCGATCTTTGCAACACGATGTAAGAGGTCAGGCGCAATTCTTGCCAAACTTTCGTTTGCGAAGTCACAGGATGGAAAAATATGTACCACATATGCCGGCTAAAATCAAATAAATACAATTTTTAAGACATTGCCAATAATTTGGCAAATAATAAAGATACTAACCTGTTGAGATCCTGGGAGAGGTATATTCACAATTCCCGCAGCTTGTTTCTGAGCAAGGTACATGATAAATCTAGTTTGAAGGTTTTCACTTTGTTGCAAGACGTCTACCTCATCGCGCCCGCAAGGTAACGCTAGCAGCATGCAGTGTTCATGATCAATCTGAAATTGATAATAGAAAAAAATATAGTCATTAAAAAAACATCGTCCTCAAGATTGAATAAAGAGCTATCTCTTAACAACACATTGTATATGGGAAACTCACCATCATTTTTCTAGCTACGCCTTCCACCTGGGTTGGTTCCAGTCTCATTCTTTGAGCAATTCTCAGAGGTGGAGTAGAGCCGTCGCTATTACAAGGTAAACTATCTCTTGCTACATTGGGGTTCCCGAAAACAAAATGCATCTGTACTGCAGCTTGATCACTTTTAAGTGCCAATAAGCCTTGCCACATTACAGGATAGCGCCTCAATAACATTTGGAATGAATCAGCCTGCGACGGTATTTGAGATGCGTGAGGCGGCGGTGTAACTACTTGGTGTTTTTGAGATCTGTCCGGGGTGATGGCTCTGTCGGTTGGCGCCTCGCTCGCCGCCATGGGATATTGCGATCGTAAATGTGCCGGGGGTGGGTCGTAGTAGCTCGACCTAACACCGACTGGTGCACCAGCTAATGCTGGATTGTTTCCTGGTCCGTACTGATGAGGCGGTGGTGGTAAACGCGTGTTTCCATGCAGCATATAAACTTGTGCTATCTGAGGACTGTCCGTTGTACGATCGTGAGGCGTCCTCGCGCTTCGGCGCAATTCCAATGGAGGGCTATGGTTCTCTTCGCCAGCAGCTTCTAATTTCGGATCTAATGGTAAGTGAGGTGATCTTGTTCCTGCTATGTGGTATATTCGTGGCGAAGTCAATGCTTCTTGTTGTGCGCGCATGTATTGATATTGCAGCACTTGGGGATGGATGTAATGTGGTATCTCACCGGTTCTAGCAAGTCCATAGTGTCCGACGTCGCCCTGATCGAAAAAAAATATTGTAGCAGATGCTTCAAGAAAAAGATACCTCTATGATTACGTAATTTGATTGCTAATACGAACTTGAGGAGCGTTAGCGTGATGGTGGGCGGGTGGAGGCAGAGGCGGACTTTGCGATCGATGTGGGGCAAGTCCGTAAGGTGCGCCTGGTGATGGTACAGGCCCAGTACCTCCATGCTGAAATCGTAAGGTCATTTAAATTAACAATATTTCTCAGAAAATTTTTTACCCCTTTAACTATATAAACCAATTAGATAACGTACCAGAGATGCTTCGTAAGTTGGCATTGGTACCCCTCGAGTTTGGGAATTTGCCGATGGAACCATAATGCAGTTGGACATTGACACTTCCACCTTGGGCAACTCCATTGCAGTGGTAGCCTAGAAATCGATGATTGGTATGTGAAAACTGTTTACGGTAAACGAAAATAAGGAGGACCAAATTAAAGAGAGACTCACTTGTAATTTGGTAGCAGGTGATCGTGGCACAGAACCGAGAGCAGATGGGACTGATTGTGGGTTCATAAGATGCGGTTGCGAAGATGTATTCGCTACTGAAACTGGTACGATTGTTGGAACCACAGCTTGCAAAAGATGAGTTTTCGGATTGATTAGGTGCGGCTGACTGTTTAAAGTTTTCAGAGTTACTGGCTGCGTGGGAGCTTGATGAGCCCTTGGGGATGAAGTTACTACCGAAGCGGTACTAGAGTGGGCATTGATTGGTAATTTCTGAGAGATATTGACTATGGTAGATGTTTGCTGCATCGCTGCTTGTAGTAAGTGCTGCTTCGGATTTGGCGGTGTACCTGTATTATTTAACACAGGTGACATTGGCTGTCCCTGCTTTCCATTCACCACTGATGCAGAATTTGCTTTGGCGCACGGGCTCAAACTCGGTGATACTACACGGCCAGGAGGTATTTGCAACTGAAGGCCCTGAATAGCCTGCACCGGCTGCTTCGCCACATTTTGCACTATCGTTTGGCTTGGCAAATTAGATACCGTAGATTTTGTAATAACAATTTGTTGCTGAACTGGAGCTGCTAATTTACTAGCGTTTAGAACATGAGCTTTTAGACTAGTAGGTTTCGTCTGTGAGGTGCAAGTTGGAGCACTCTGAACAACAGCCGTTGCGTTTACAGTTGTCACTGTATTTACAGTTGAGCATATATTCCCAGATTGGGTAACGGTGACAGATGTTACTTGTGTTACGGGAGACGGTGGTTTGGTTATCACACTAGGATGCTGCAACTGCTTCGACTGACTCACTCGCATCTGAGACGTCGCGTAATCCACATTTTCCTCCTTCTTCGTTTCCTCCACCGCTGGCTGTACAATTTCCGGGCCAGATCTTGGTTTTTGGAATTCAGCGGTGGGACCAGCGTTAACCAGTCTAGCGGTACCCGAGCGAGACTCGCACATCGCCTTCAAAGTATTCTGCGTTTGATTGTGGGCCGACGAAGAAACTGGAATGTACTGACCCTCTTCCGATTCTCTCATTGGTATCAACATTCCAGTAACTGGATCTATCAGCGTAGTCGGCTCGGATGATACAGATTTTTGCAAAGCTGGAGTAATGGCTGATTTGGCTCCTTCGGCTTTAGCAGCTTCGTTTCTTAAATTACTCGTCTCATCCTTCTGGCTATCCTGCTGTATCACCACCTCGGTTTCTTTGATCTTTTCTTCGCTGCTATCATCGTTGTTCTCAGAGTTGGATTTGGTTGACTTTCTATTACCTCTTGGCGATTTACGCACCTCCGCCATCTGAGCGGCTTGCTGCTGATTGATCTGCAGATTACGGTTGATGGTGTTGTATCTAGTGCTCCTTCTAGTGGCATGCACACCTCCCGCGAGTAATTTGTTCGCCGCTGTATTACGAACAACGTCTTCGATTACATCATCCACGGTATTGCGGTTGCCATCTTTTTCAGCCAATCGTTTGGACTTTCTGGTGTTAGCAGCGGGTGAAACAAACTCATCGGGAGTAACTTCCTTGACAGCGGCCACTACAGGTGCAGCGGTGGTGGTAGTCGTTGTCGTTGCTTGCGCAGTGGGTCCTGCTACGGTTGGTCCAGGGGATTTGATCGTTAGGATCAGGCGCGGGCGACCAGCGTTATCTTCCTCGCTGTCATCGTGGAACTCGTAAACATCGGCCGGCAATTTATTCTTCTCCACATGATATTTGCTTCCTCTGGATACTTTCGCACCTCGCCTCGACGGAGCAGTGCAAGAAGAGGCATTCTTGTTGCCTCTTCTGGCAGCCGCAGCACCTCGGTTGCTTCCTCGTCGACCGTTCTTCGACCTTCCACGACGACTTCTCGCAGATTCAGCAGTCTCCAAGGTGTCCACGCCTTCGTCCTGATCCTCGCTGGCTTGGTAACCCTTTTTGTTCTCGTCCTCGAAGGACTCGGAGTCAAACCAATCCTGATCGCTCTTGGCAATTTCGTTGGTCTCAGCGTTTCCTGATCGATTCTCTGCATCCCCGTCGTTACCCTCGCCATCGACCAGAGCATCGACCTTCTTTATGACGCTCTCGATGTTCACCTCCTTCGCTGACCAATAATCGCTGTCCTCCTTGCTATCGACTGGATCATCCTTCACAGCATCAATCGCCAGCGGATCTGCATTCGCCTCTTTAACAGGATCTTCGGTCGACTCGTTAGGCAAATCCGACTCGTCCTTCTTTTTCGGTAGGATCTCTTCCTTGATCTCAACATTCGGCTCGGGCTTTACGGAAACATTGCACTCCACTTTCTTGACAGACTCCAGCAAGTCCATTTTTGGTGCACATAAAACAGATTTTTCGTAGGCGGTATCCTCGTCGTTTTCTTGCTCCTGTTTGATGTTTGTCTCGAATGCAGCCGGAATCTCCGTTTTCTCCATCTTTATGTCCTTACTATCCATTGGATCCTCGAGTTTAATGTTGAGAGCCTGCTGCTGTTCCGAAGGTTGAAGAGATTTGTCTATTTCCAACGTTGGTGGTACGGTAAGTTGTTTGGGTTGAGCAGCTTGCAGAGACTCTGCTTCGGGACTGATTTCCGGCTCCTGGTTCTGTGGAAGACGCATCTCGATGGGTCCTGGCAGCGTCTGATTGCTTCTTGATGATTTTGGTTGTGATGACAAGGTTGGAGTAGCTATTCGCGTTATTATAGTCTGAGCCACGCTCGACGCTATGGGCAAGTGATTGAGAAGTTGGACTCCTTGAGGAACCGATGACTGTTTTTGACTAGCAACGGCCAGTGTTGTGGGTGAAACGATAGCTTTCTCGCTGGTCGAAATTGGCAAAGCGTTGGTCAGCGGATGAGTAGCCATAGGGGTGATTGCTTTGACCAAGGATTGATTCGCAGGTGCTGAAGCAACAATCGGTGGCGGTGGTCCTAAGGTATGCAAGACAGACTTGTGAAGCAACTGTGGCTGGCCGTGAGCCACGATCACAGGACTTGGCGTGGAGCAGCGTGGAACTTGCGTGGTCAATAACTGAATGTTCGTGAACTCTTGTTTCTGTTTGGACGATAGATCAATGTGTCCGGTCTCTGGCGTAGGAAGGGAGGAGGAGGAAATCTGCTTCTGCGATCTCGCTGGTAAGGGCGAGACGTTATCGATGAAAGTTTGCGATTTATCGAACATTGGATTGGAGGTGCCAGCGTTGATCTCTATCCTAGCTGTTTCCGGAATGAAGGTAGGTGGCTGATTCGGCGATGGTATCTTTGGCGACGTGGATGCTTTGCTGGTAGGCTCAGGCACAACGACTGGTGACAATTTGGGCTCCTCCGAACGTTGACTCGTCAATTCGTGCGGATTTACAGGTATGACGGTTTCGATGACGGACTTTCCTCCGCTTATAAAACCAGAGTCTCTCAAGCCTTTCCCTTGTATCGCAGGTGGCAACGGTGTGGGCATGCATGGTCGAGATGGTATATTTAATGTCAGAGGTGGCAAGCCACCGTGAGGATAATTGGGTGCAATCGCCCTCATTCCTTGAGCAAGCTGAATCACTGGCTGCTGCGTTCCTGCTGTCGGGTAAATTTGTTGGCTCGGTACTTCAGACTTTTGCAGAGGGATCGGAACAGTTATGGCGTTCCTGGGCGATGGAGAAGGTTTACTGGCTGCTACAACATGAGAGCCTAATCCCAGATTCCTGTTGGATTGACCATTGGGCGAGAGAGGCTGTGGAATTCGAGGCGATAATTGTGATGTAATTAGAGGTGGTATTCTTGATGGTACTAGCGGTGGCAATGGTGCCATTCCGGAACCAGTTACCGAAGATACATTCTGCAGTTTCGGGGATGCCTGTCGCAACGGTACCATTTGAGTCTGCGGCGACACCGCCAACCGTTGGTACAAAGGTTGGACTGTTGCTTGAGGCTGTCTTGGATTGGCCGTTGTGATTCTTGGCTTGTCGCTTATAACAGAGACGCTGCACGTTACTACGGAAGATTTGTACTGGGACGGTGGTGACGATGTTGTTCTGTACAGAGGAAGCACCTTTTCTTCGTTGGTCTCCAAGCCTTCGGCTTGCGCAATGGTCGAAGTTGTGGTGGTAGTGGTAACGGTAGCAGTGGTCGTAGTAACAGTAATTGCACCACTGCTCGCAGTACCAACCATAGCTGCAGTACCTTTTGAGATCTCACGAGCAGCATCGCTCAGATTCCACGAATGAGCGATCACTGAGGTCGCTGGAGGACTGGATGGTTTCGAATTGGCCTGTGTACAGGTGGATCGATTATCGGCCAGTTTTTCAGTAGAAGCAACGCTAACGATTGTACTGCTCATCAAGGTTTTCGTGGGCGACTTGTAGAAAGAAGACGGTATATCCGGTGTTTTGGGCGGCTGGGAAAGGTCGAAGCTCTCGTAACTAGGATCCTCCTCGGTGTCAGTGTCGATTTGTAAGTCATGCTCGCTTTGTGGGGTCTCTGGTTTCAAATCAACTTCCGCTTCGGTGGCCGAAGCATTGAGACTTTCGACCGCTTGCTGCATCTCTTCCATGTCCTCTTGAGGGGCTTCCGAAGAAGGCTCGACGCTCTCGTTCGCTTCAGCCTCCTCGTTCTCACCCTCGTAGGAGAAGTCTTCGGTGGAATCTGCAAAGGTTTCTTCCAAGAGTGCAGCAACTGCGTCCTCGGTCTCTTCTTGAGATATGGCAACGCGAGGCTTGTCCTCCGCTGGTACTGGAGTGTCCGCGACCACTTCCGTTTCGTCCCTTCCACTGCGCGGCTGACCGCTACTGCTCTCACGTTGCTCTTCCGGCTCGGATATACTCTTAATCGCATTCTCGTGAATGGTCTCGTCAATGTCGATCCCAAAACCAGGTATAAATTTATCTTTCTTCTTCTCAGCCTTGGTACTGTTGCTCGTAGTGCTGGTTGGAGAGGCAATGGTCGCTGGAACATTGGAGGCAGACGTGGATAATTTTGGTATTGGACTGAGCAAGGTATCTCTGGGTGGTGGTGGTAGAGTGGGGGAAGTAGTTTTCGAAAGTATCGGACTGCTCGCTCTGGGGGGACTGGACTCGTCCGTTCCCAAGTACGGCAGTTCACCAGTCTTCTCTTGCTGATGATGGTGATGGTGATGATGGTGATGATGATGATAATCCTTGCGACTGCGTTCCTCCTTCGACTTTTTCCTCTTCTTCTTCTTCTCTTTAATCTTCTCGCATGCAGTTGATGGCGTCGTTGGCTCGACACTGTCGTTGTCATCGGTGAAACGGAACACGTCTTGATCGCACAATTCTGTGGTGCTAGTGGTGGTGGTGGTGGTGGTGGTGGTAGTAACGGTGGTGGTGCTCGTAGCGGTACCAATGGTCGTTACTGCCACGGAATTTGACAAACCCAACAGCTTGGCCTCGATCTCTCTACCTGCCTCGACTAAATCCACGCTGTTCTCATCTATGTTGCTCTGATGTCGTCGCTTTTTCTCCGACTTCCTCCTGATTCTCTCCACTTCTAAGGTGCTGGGACTGTGCAGTCCGTCGCTATCCGATGGATAGTCGTTATTTTCCGAGCCTATGCTGGTCAGTCTGTTGAAGAATGTATTGGAAGGCGTGTCGTCGACGTCGTCTGACAGAGGACCGAATATATCCTCCATTCGTTGAGAGTCTCTGGTCTCTTGGCGATTGAGTCTCTTCCTTCTGGACTTGGCTTTATCGTCGCTGTTACGATCCCTCCTCTTGTCCTTCTTGTTACGTTGCTTCTTCTCAACCCTTCCTCGCTGCTCCTCGCTGCTGTCTATCACAGCGACGTTACCAGCGACAACAGCACTCTGTGCGGTGGCAGTAATATTCTCAGATTCGTTCGAATGATTCAGACATATCTCTGTATTGGTGGTCGTCCTTGACTTTTCCAGCCCTTCCTGCAGTTCTTGCAGCTTGACGCTATCCTCGATGATCGAGGAATTCTTTTGACGCTTCTGCTTCTTTTTATGGGATTTCTTACGAGAGTCCCTTTCATGGTTATTCATTATTGGATGCATCGTATGGAATCCACTTCTCTCCTCGTCGTCCGAGGTCCTCAGCTCCTCCTTGGCATTACTACGGTGTACAACGCTATTAACAATAATCTGAGTATTGGACGTATTCTGTTTTTCCTCGGTATCGGCGAATCCAAGATCAACGTCGTTTTCGAGGAACCTTTCGCTCCTAACGGATTTGTGAATTTTTTTATTAAAGGATTCCTCCTCCTCGCTAGTGTCCGAGTGTATTCGAGACCTCGAGCCTTTTCGCGATAGTGACTTGGCTCTTGCCGAGTCTGACTCTGAAGTAGCCTCGTCCTCCGTTAAAGCTTTGCTACTGACGGAATCTCCATCCCACGAGGTGCTCTGTTTCTTCTCTTCGCGCCTCGCTCGACTCTGCTTCAATTGCGAAAATTTATCCTTCAGTCGAACTTGGCGCTTCTCCTCCTCCAGCTTCTGCATGTTCTTCGTCGAACGGGCTTTCACCTTGTCATACATACTGATGTAAGCCGGTTCGTCATCCACGATATCGAATATGGAATGCTTCTTTGGCTCGTCGCTATCCGTATCCGTGGTGGCAGATGGATGCCTAGGTGCTTGGTTCTCGTGGGTCGACAGAGCACCCTCGTCAATATCGCTTGGCATATTGGACGACAAGTGTTGCTGTTGTTGTTGTTGCTGCTGCTGCTGTTGTTGGGGATGGGAAGAGTTTATCGTATGCTGCTGCTCGTTAACACTCGAAACGTCAGATTTTTTCGACAATTCCAGCCTCGACAGAAACTCCTTATCGGGCTCAAGGTGGGAGACCCTCGGACTACGTTCCCGAGACTCCTTATCCGATCTTTCCTGCCTGCTCTTCTTGCTCTTCTGCTTCTCCTTGTTACCACCAGAGTCTCCTCGATCCCTGGAAAGATCATTGTGAGAATCTCTCGAGTCGACGATGATCTGAGAATTTTCCTTGCTGTCCCTGCTGCTTTCCTTGTTCTCCCTGTTGTTCGATCTATGAGAATCGTTGCGATGCTTGCGATCCTCGGATTTCCTGTTCTGCCTCGATCGGTCCTTGCTGTCGCGCCTGTGGTCCGAGATCTTCATGCGTTTCGAGTCATCCTCGAGGGACGACGTCTCCTGCGAGGAGCACCTGCGCTTTGTCGCCGACAAGGATGCCGGTATAGCAGATTGAGTTTGCGACTGCGTATTGTTCTGATAGAAGTGATTCTCCGATTGGCGTTTTGAGTCCTCCCTCCTCTCTTTTTCTTTATCATCGCGGTCCCTTCGCTTGTTGTCCCGTTCGTTTTTCTCCTTCTTCTCCTGGTCTTCCCTCCTCTTGTCCCGTTCTTGCCTCTCCCTCTCCTCTCTATCGCGCTTTTCCCTCTCGAGCCTCTCGCACTCCTCCTTCTCTCGCTTCCTCTCCTTCTCCTCCCTCTCGCGCTTCCTTTCCCTCTCCGTGCGCTCCTTCTCCTCCCTCCTCCTCTCTCGCTCCTCCTTTTCTCTCCTCTCTTGATCCTCCCTCTCTTTCCTAGCTCGTTCCTTCTCCTGCTTCTCGCGCTCCATTCGAATCTCTCGTTCCTTCCTCTCCCTCTCATCGCGCTCTCTCCTCTCGCGCTCCTGCCTCTCTTTCTCATCTCTCTCGCGCTTCTCCCTATCCATTCTCTCCTTCTCGCGTTTCTCCCTTTCGCGCATATCGCACTCTTCCCTCTCCTTTCTCTCTCGCTCGCGTTCCTCCCTCTCCTGCCTCTCTTTCTCCAAACGCTGCTCCTTTTCCCTCTCTTTTTCCTTCTCCTTCCTCTCTTCGTCCTTCTCTCGCCTCTCCCGCTCGTGCCTCTCGCGATCCTCCTTCTCCCTCCTATCGTACTTGGCCTCTTTCGAGTGACTATCGGAATCCAGGCTGTCGCCCGAGTGCAATAAGTTGGTCTTCTCCTCCCGAGGATCCCTGCTACCACCGTTGTTGCGACTCTTCTCCGTGTCGGAGTCCTCTTTTCGATTCCTCCTCTGACAGTCCTTCATCTTATTGTGCTTTAGCGCCTCCCTGGTGTCCTTGCTACTACCACTGTCGCGTGGCTCCTTGGGATTACCACCGCTACTGCTGCTGTTGCTGCAGTTCTCTTTTCTTCGCGAGAGTTGCAGCGACGAGGACGATGACGATGACGATGACGATGAGGACGACGACGTCGAGGCGTTTGACGAACCAAACATCGCGGTGGATGCTTGATGCGCCAACGAAGGGGTGCTAGATGAATAGGAGAAGGTTGTCGATGCTGTTGACGTCGAGATGCTGAGGGTCGTGGTGTTGCTCGCTACTAAGGATGAAGGTATCGATGTGGCGAATGATTGATTACCGGAGGATGAGGTACTACTGCTGTTCATCATGCCTCGATTCGTCGAAGCACCGTGCGTGTGAGCGTGAATACCACTTATACTACTACTGCTGTTGTTGTTGCTATTGTTATTACTACTACCGCTAGTCAGGAGATTATTCATGGACGCTGTAGGGTATGCGTTGCTAGTGTTAGCCATTGTTCCCGTGCTGAGACCACCGATCGGTAATGAAACCGGAGGCAATTCGGGACTGACTGTTTTCAAGGACGTGCCTGGCGTTATAGGAGTGGTGGGTGTCGGGTGAACACAGTTGTGCTGCAGGCTCGTTCTCGGGTCGTTCTTCGACGCG
The DNA here is from genome assembly GCF_024137725.1 of Prorops nasuta. NCBI lineage: Eukaryota > Metazoa > Arthropoda > Insecta > Hymenoptera > Bethylidae > Prorops > Prorops nasuta. The sequence goes on from NW_027116816.1 coordinate 1,293,249, forward strand.
GAGTTTGTCGAATTGGACAACGAGAAGCCCGTTGAAACCGTGCTCGGCATACCGACCACGTGACTGGTAATAGAAGACGCGCTAGTCGCGTGTACCGGCGGATGACTAGGAAATGGATACTGCAGGCAAACTTTGCTGGTGCAATTGGAGGTGGAAGTCAGACTCTTGCCACTGCTGCTGATCATCGAGCTAACGCCAATAACGCCAGTGAACTCCTTAGGCTCGTATTTTTCGCTAAAGTTCTCCAATCGCTTCGAGTCCTCGTCGAAGACGCTCCTTTTGGCGAGGACCGACTTGACGATGTCGGATGGTTGGACCTCGTGGAGATCGAGGTCGAGAAGTTTGTGGCGAAACCTGAAACGCTCGGACGCGGTGGCGTCCAGCTTGGCCAGAGCGTCACCGCCCGCTGCGCTCAGGGCTCTCGAACCACTCCACTTTTCGTACTTCTCGTCGAGGGAGCGTATCCTCTCTTCGAGGCTGGGAGACTGCGGCGCTGTCTCGCTGTCCGAGCTCGTTGGACTCGGGCTCGGGTGACGAGGTGGCGGCGAAGCCGGTGGCTGCGGCGCCGTTCTAGGACTGGACGTACTGGATATGCTGCTCGTGCAAGGAGGACTACTCGCTACTTTGTACACGCTCGAGCTATTCGAACGGCCGCTACCACCATTGTTATTGTTACTGCTATTGTTATTGTTGTTATTATTGTTGTTCAGCATCTGAGTGGCGAACCGTGGCAAAGGTAAGGAGAGCGGACCCTCGTGGTTCCTCTCGCGAAACCGTCTGGGTTCGCTTGGAATCAGGTTCTCCGGTCTCTCGTCCACGAGAGGGGTACCAGGTCGAGATCCGTCGTGATGCTCGTGATGCCTGTATCACAAAGATTCGTCATTTTAGTGGGATTATCTAGAGAAGCGTCCCAACGGAGTCTTCTCTCCCGTGCGGAGACGTAGCGAAAGGGAGAGAAATCGAGGGACGAATGTGTGTAGAATAGAAGGTGAACAAACCTGGTGGTATCGCGACGACGCTTGCAGGGAGTGGGTCCCCTCCCGTCGCAACTGCCGCGTCTCGAGCCGTGGTGCACGATCACTTTGCTATCACTCACACGCCTGATGTCGACACCCTTCCGACCGGAGTGGGAGGAGGTGACGAGAAGGGATGCGATTTCTGGCTCGTCGTCGTCGCCACCAGCACCGCCGCTGCCGCACATCAAGGCGGAGCCTGCCCCGTCCAGTTTCATGCGTTTCTTCGGGGCGAAGGCGGTCTCGTCGCCACTGCTGTGACACTCCTCGAGCTGTTCCAGCAGGTGGACCCGCTCCTTCTGAAGGTGCCGAATGTCCGGAGGTGGTAGGAGCGGCGGAGGCGGTGCGGGTGGCTCGACGCTGGTGATTACACTCTGGACGGTGTGACGTCGCGACGGAGGAGGGCAGTCCTCGTCGTTGAGCTTCCCATCGCTGAGAACGCTACTCTGATAATCGTCGTGACTAGCAGCGCTGCCCTGGCTGAACTCGTCGTAGCTACGGAACCTTCGCGTTGTCGATGCCGCCGTTGCTGCCTCGTTGTAGTCCACGTCGTAGTAAGAGTCCTGATAGGAACGCCTGCTACTCCGCGACAACGCGGCTGGATGGGCAGGACTGGCGCCTGGCGTACTGTTCCCCGTAGCCCTCGAGTAACTCGTCGTTCTCGACCTTGGCGGTGTTTCGTAACGCGCGAATCGACTGCTGGCATTTGGTATTGTTACGGTTGAATCAAAACTGCTTCGCTCACGTCTGTAAGGTAGACTATTTTTCATAAAGGAAATTACTAGTTGATCTGATTGCTCTTCTTAATTATATCTATGTATTTATAAGCTATATAATAGTATATTTTAGATTATTATCTTGAGTAGTATAGATGTCTGGATGGTATGGAATACATGCGTGCCTTATGCGAAGAATTTCAAGGTTGTTCTCGATATAACAGTACAGCATTCTATTGTACTATAAATACATACGTGATATCAAAGGTTGACGCCGGTGATGGTCTGGCGTCCCAGGACTTATCGTTGACGATGCCCTCCTGTCGTTCTAGGTGTTCGTAAAACGTGTCCTGGCACTCCCTCGATGCAAAATCCACTTGGATTCGACGGCCGCGAAGAGCCACGCCTCTCATCTCTTTAACCGCAGCTTGCGCGCAGTTGATCTGTTCGAAGAAGACCAAAGCTTGTCCCCTTTCTCGGTCCACCACGACTTGTGTTATTGGTCCAAATTGATGAAACTGCATATTCAGATATTTCTCCGACATGCAATCTGCAATTGTGACAAGACGATGTGGTTGAATGAAAGAAACTGAGATAACTCGATCAACCTCGCGACGTTCTCGCGATACTTACCTCCAATACCATCGACCCACACGCAGCACGTGGGCATCGATTTACCGAATCCCAGTTTGATTCGATTCGCGCCCAGGTGTTCACCATCCATCGATCGCATTGCTTTGACTACGCTAGCAATGTCGGAATACTGACAAAAGGCATAACTAGAGACCGCCCCTTGCTTCTTGATGTCGATCTCCTGGAACAAGGAGAAAGAAAACAATGCATCTCTGGACTAAACGGGCGAGGAAGGTATCTACCGAAATCTAAAGAAGGCGCTTGACTCACCAAAATCTCGCCAAAGGTTTCAAAGTGCTTTTTAAGCTCGGACGCCGTTACGTCCTTCTCGAGATTACCAATGAAGAGAGTTCTAGTGGCTTTTGGATGATACTCATCCAATTCGGCCTCGTAAGGCCTGAACTCGTTATCCTCGACATCGTAGCCCTGGTAGGGGGCAACTTCGATCTTACAGCCAAAGAAAAGTTTGTCGTGGGACACTTCCAACGCTTTCTCAACGTCCTCCGGCTTTTTGAAGCATACCAGGGCGTATCTGTCGCCAGCTGCCCCCACCACTTTTACCCACGTCACTTTCCCATGCTTCTTGTACTCGTGAAAAAGACCGTCCTTCAGCGAGGTATCGCTGCTCCGTGCTGGCAAATTTCTCACGCAAATAGCCAACGGTCTTCTGTCTTCCGTAACCGCGGAGGCGGCATTTCCGCCGCGGTGAGGGGAGCTGCTCGGTGACGTACTACCACCGGACGTGCTACCAGCTGAACTGCCGCTACGACTGGGACTACTGCTACTGCTACCGGAACGACTACTGCCGCTGGGTGAACTACTTCCGCTTCGCGATTTTCTACGTTGTTTCTTATGTTGACGTAGCGCTCCGCTGCTACCGCCGCCTACGCCTGTTCAACAAACAAAAACACAATTGGTCGCATAAGTGGTTTCTTGCCGAACAAAGAGAGTGTGAAAAAGAGGATAAAGGGTCAAGCGAGTTACCTGTCTCATCCTGATAAACGTCATTGGACACGGGTGAGGGTGGCGGTGGTACCGAGCTATACCTGGAGGTGGCTGTTTCATAAGCGGACCACGACGAGGACGAAGATGAGGATAAACCACCGCCACCGCCACCACCACCTCCTCCACCTCCGCCTCCCCCACCACTACCAGCACCTCGGTGCCGATCTAAATGCGATGGAGGCGGAGGAGCCGAGATGTAGGGACCGGATCGAGGATACAGGCGGTCCCTCGGCCTGCTCGATGTCACGTGGTAGGAGCTCGAAGGTGGGGGGCGTCCACGTGGTATGTAACCACTCGGATCTGCCGAGGATGCATCGGTCGGGTGAACCGGCAGAACTCCGCTGGACGATACTCCGGTGCTGCCGACCCGGTTGCTTCGGTCGTTTCCGTAGAAACTGCCGTGCGAGCTCCTCGAATTGAAAACCTCTGACGAGTTACGATCGGCGCCGATGTTGGCGCTACTGTCGTTCCCGCCACCAACGCCAGTGGCGCTGCCGACGCTGTTTCCAAGAATGTTCGCGTTGCCGCCGACGCTAGCGCCACTGTTGCTGCCGCCGCCGCTGTTGCCGCTACCGATGCCGACACCACCAGCACCGCCATTGCCGACGCTACCGACGCCAACGCCACTGACGCCGATTCCTCCGACTCCGCCGACGCTCGTCCCATGATCGTCCGAGCTTCTAAAACAACTATCGGTTAGTCAGTTCTCGTGTTTCCCGCTTAATAAACTACGTGAAATTCCTTCTGTCTCTCTCTCTCTCTCTCTCCCTCTCTGACAGCCATTGTCACTTACCCGTGGGAGGGAAATCTGTGCTGCAAGTGCTGGGGCTCGTAGTACTGAGTGGTGAGGGCTCGTTCATCCAACGTATGCTCGATAGCATGCGCCTTCGCTGCGGACTTGATATCCATGAACGCCACCGTCGCTGATGCGCCCCTGCTGATCGTCGGACAACCGACCCCCGATCCGCCGACGTTGACACCACCACCGGACCCTGTACCTCCATCGTTCCCTTCACCGAGGGCACCTCCGGAAACTCCATCCACGGGACATTCCTCGCCTTGCGGCAGCAGCTTGACGCTCTGCACGCGTCCATATCTGTGTCAAGCAAAATCATCGACAACTTTATAAACGTGCAACAGAAACGTGACAGTGTTGTAACTTTCTCATTTGTCGTCGATCTGTTTTTCATCGACGAGCGCCTCGATGTCAATAGTGACACTATTGGATTTCATTTCTGCTCGTATAGCTGATTTTGCGTTAAACAAATCAGGGGATTCTAACTTGGATATGGTTAAAATGAATTAGAACATGCGTATGTATGCGCTATTAATCAGGCAGGTCTTTCTTCCAGTGGGCTCTTTGTACAATATAGTATAGAAAAGCTCTCTGGGGAAGGAGTGGGGGAAGCTGAGCCTGAGCCTTCCTATATAGATTGTTGGAGGTGGTAACGGAGGCGAGCAGTGATTGGTCCATGAGCGATGTAGAATATACGCGCAGGCGCAGAGTCGTGAACGTCTCGAAAGTTTTCCAGGGAGTCGGTCGTCAACTCTTGCGCGAGTTACACGTTTCTTTAGCCCTCTCTCTCTCTTTCTCTATTATTCACTTACTCTAATTTCTCTCTCTCTCTCTCTCTCTATCACTTACTCTAATTCTATCTATTTATCTCTCTCCCTCATACAAACATTTATTTTCAATAAGAACGCTCATATTGAACTTGATTCGTCCCAACAGCAGCAGCGTCAACATCCACTAGATGATACCCGGATAAATAGTAGCAGTATTGTATGGAATTTTGCTACACGTGAATCAATAATAGAAGTAGAATATTTATTGGCCCTCTCTGGATATACGGGACTACGTTGAAAAAATCTATTAGACTCTTTTGAAGAACGAACAATGTGGTTTTTTTGATTTTTCGCATATAAGATACACGAAGAATCAACGATAACGAGCATACGATAGAGAACGTTTACATATATGGAATGGGGTGTGGTTCGATCTGCAGGACTATAAAAAGCATGTGATTTTACTTTTAATCTATATACTTCCTCTGCGACGACAACAGAGCTTGTTGGACACAATGAGACGTATCTAGGTTCTCCCAAATATTGTTTGTCAACAATTCAACTGCTCATATAAAGAAACGCTACGTATTTCTTCGATAACAAAGTTTCTTCTGAGAAACGGAGGCAAGGAAGCTGAAGAAGCAACAGAGAGCACGAGAAATTATAGAGAAGCACTGTTTTCTATGACGTTTTCTCAGCAGGCCCATTACAGTTTAGAGACGTTCCGCGAAAAATACGACTCGCTCCCTCCTCCGTTATAATAATATTATATTTCTTAGCAAACAAGTAGCCAAAGAAAATCAATTTTTCACGTGATGTGTTTGTTACTCGAACAGTGCAATCGGAAAGCAGCAACATCAACTTTATAGAAGGTTGTCTAACGCGCAATTGCGATAAGGAAAGTAGGCAAAGTGGAATGGTGAATCTAAAGCGTCTATCATTATGTATAAAATTCTTAGTTCTCCGCTGCTTAGCTCGTTCGTTCGTTTCTCTGCGAGAGGCTGCTTTGTGCAAAGAAACTCGACGGGAGTTTCTAGTTTCTTGCATTATTCGACGAGTCTGGGCGGGCTTGGTCTTTCTCCGGTAAACAGTTGCCTCTGTTCGTTCATTATATCGGGGGATTCACATATGCGTCATGCTACACAATCAAAGCTACTGAAGAAGTCTCACACGCACACACATGTACACACACACACAAGAGTGGATGTGTGACCCTTTTCTATAGAGTGCATCGAAAGAGGAATAAGGAAAGAGAGTGTGTGAAAAACACTCGTTGGTCCGTATGCGTGCGTGTGTGTGTCGCGTTACTCCTGTGTATATGTGCTGGCGCGCAAACTCTTACGATTGTGTTGGCTGACGCGTGTATGCTTATAGGGATGTATGTATGTGGGGTGGGGGTATGTATGAGTGGGGTCGAGGATATGTAGAAGGGGACGACCCGCGTGCCACGGTGGCTGGCTGGCGGCCTGGCGGGCGAGCCGTGAGCCGTATTCCCTCTCGTCCGGCATCGCTGCTTACTGACTCGTCGAGGAATTTTACTCAGGTAGACTCGCTCCCAGGCTTCTTTCTCAACTTTAACGTTTCACTCAACAAACAAGACGGATTTTGCTCCACAAGAAACCTGCAGTAACGCGACGATGCTCGCTAAATCGACCAAATCTCTATATCAATTTCGCAAATTTATTTTATCCCTTATCTATCTCCGCGTCACTGATAAATCCATGGAAATTCTCTAATTTCCTCTACTTATTATCCTATATATTTCCATTTTTAATGTAAACACCGTGAAACTCTACGGAACAGCTCCTAGCATCCTTAAATTTCTTTTTTTCAATCGCTTTAAAAGCTTTTTCATTCGATACCTATCCCGATTCTAAAATTGGGTCAGAGTTTTCTCGCAAAAACACGCCGTGGGATTTGTGGAATTCGCTGTTATATTCTTGCAAATATCGAGGCAAGAAATTTTCTTTTCGTTCTAGGATATGAGGCGGATAAAAATAATGGAGAGTAGGGCTTATATTTTTCTACAGAAATGAATTGGCGTTTGTATAAATGAATATTCAATCGAGCAGGCCGAAATGTTTCCTTGCAAGATAAATAGGTTTTTGGAGGTATGACGAAAGTATACTGTGCAGGGTGGACGAAATAATTTCAGATCACACACAATTTCGCGTTTTATTATTTGGATAGATATTGATTGATCTTCTTCATAGATTTTTGGCTGCACAAGTGAACATCTAGATATCGAGCAAGGCCAAAAAAGTTGGGAGGAATCCGCTCTTGACAGACAACACTGACACGAGCAAGTCCAAGCTCCAAAGCATCGAGGTGGAGCAGAGTCAATCGTCGAACTGTATCAACGTGATTCGCCAAACTTGGCAACACTGGTATGACTCAGCTTTGCCCGATTCTGCTTCCCTCTTCCTATGCAGAAAGGCCAACACTACGCAGCTGACGCCCTACCTCTCCTTCGATAATCCCCACCAAGCTATAGTTTCGCGCTCTCCTCCCCCCCCCCCCCCCCTCCTCTACACTCGTCGTCAACAGACGCGCGCTCCCCACCAATGGCCATCCATCTATTCATCCTCCCATCCATCTATACACCCACCCACCACCCACTCACCCGTTCTTGCTACTTGTACCAACCGCTTGTATCTTGCTCTTCGCAATGTTCCGTTCTTTTCCATTGCGCCTATATACCCCGCTCCCTCCACCAGCCTTACCCCTTCTCTTCCATCCCCTCCCTTTCACTCCTAAACCGTACAGCATCAAACCACTCCGTGTATCTCTTCTCCTCGCTCGCGCGACCCGTACAAAATCTTCCTCGACACGATTCTTCGATATTTCTTTGCTCCGCCAACCGATTTTCCTCGCTCTTAATAACATTGATTATTTACGACGATAAGAATCTAATCTCACACCCACCGATGGACTCTCTTATAATACGCAATCTACGTATGATACACGCAACACTTGCCAAGAATCCGGTCGATGAATAATATTTTTTTCAAAACGACTCGTGCCCAATCTCCGGCGTTGATAAAACGAGACTCGTGCAGTGTAAAATTTTGAATATGCAGTTTGTAATACTTATTCCGTCGCAAATTACAAATGATGTAAAACAAAGTGTACGAGGTTGACTGTATCAAGCTGATATTCCACTATAACTGTCGGCGGACGCTGATAAGCAAGGTCACATCAGTTTAAGGTCAAAGACATGTAGGGTCATTTCGCCGGTTAACATCACACTGCCGAGGGGTTCACCAACATATTTCTCCAATTATTCAATGTTTATTTCATACTTCGAATATGGATATCTTTGAATTACAATAAGGACCGAAGACTGTATATTCATCGGCGTGTAAATCAAATATAGCGTGGAATAAAAATGCTTCTCAACTTAAGGGACTGGTCTATAATAATGGGATCTCGTAAAGGAAAATCTAATGTATATATATTATTTTTCAACATTATTTCACATTCAACTACTACTTTCACGCAACTAATGAAAACAAAAAGCTGTACAAGGAAGTGGACAGAAATAATTATACCAAATATTATAGTTACACTCGACGGTTCAAAGAAAACGCTAAACTATTATTTTCCTTCTCTCTCATTACAGACCAAGGTATAAAAACTCGAATGTTCAATCAAACAAAAATGACCAACTGAAAACACATTTTCTTTCGAAAGAGCGTTAATCTTAAATTACATTCTACGAATAGACTTGAAAATACCAGTGGATTGAAAGTACGTGGAACATCTGTGTTTACAACAAATGGTACGGACTGTTTGTTTAATGCTAGCAAAATATAGAAATGGAAGATTTGGGCTATTTATACAAAAGGTGTAAATTGTAAATTTGGAGAAAAATCTTTAGATATACATAGGTATAATTGAAAGATAAATTATAGAAATGAAAGATTGTGGGAGGTGGAAAAAGAGAGAAATAAGAAAGCAAAGAAATACAGGAGAGGCCAGTAGACACGGTAGAGCGAATACGCGCGCGCGCGCGAGAGAGAGAGAGAGATGAGATCTGGCAACACTGTAGGCCGCAGGCGACGAGGCAGACGTAGGCTGGCATATACGAGTAAGCAAGTAAGCAGTCAGGCAGCGAGGAAACGACCGACCGACCGACCAACCAACCAACCAATTCAACGAGGCAAGGCTAGGCTAGGCACACCAGGCCAAGCCAAGCCAAGCCAAGCCAGGGAAGCCAGGCAGTGGCAAAAGCAGAGAGCGCTAGAGACGTGGCAACGTCGAGCGCTGCTATTATGTAACACCCGGCAACATCGCTGCTTTATACCGTGAGGTGGCCGTAGTGGGTTGGGGTAAAGGGCAGGGGGAACTCGAAAGACCGACAGAGAAATAATGCTGCGAGATGGCTAAGCACGAGAGCGAGAAAACCAGCCAGCCAGCTGGCACAGCACGGTTAGTTTGCTATACGAAACTACGATGCGTTCGGCGTTCGGCGTTCGGCGTTCAGCGTTCTCTCTGGCCAACACACAATTAAAGAAACAGAGAAAGGGCCACGTTGCACACACAGGAACACTCGTCTCTCCCCTCTTGGGACCATGTTTATACCAACACAGTGACACTAAAGAGACAATGTGTAACTCTACATAATATAAACATATACCTACTGGAAAAAGTCCCTCGGAAATGATCAAACTCAACGATAGATAGCGCTCATAGTTTGTAGTAAACTACTGTACATTCTTGGTAAATTTTTACTGGCTTGTTATGCACACACGGAGCGAAACGAGGCTTTGTATACTAATACAGTGACAATGTATTACCGTATTGTAATATAAGTATATCCGAGTATTCGCTCCGTGCCTACCAATATGAACATAACGAAGCAAGAATGTGTAATTATGTATATACACGAAAATGTCCAAGAAAAGATGACTAAATTCACAGAAAGGTTGTGTTTATTGTATATGCATGTTCGTACAGATTGTAATCTTAATGTTACTGTGTTAGTATGCATACAGTGAATAGGAAAAGTCTATCAACAATGATTAAAGTTAACGATAGATAGCGCTTATAGTATAGTATGCACATACAAGGTGACTGGTTAACTTATACCAAATCAATAAAATCATGTAAAACGAATGATTTTAAGAATACATTTCTTAAGTAGGTTTTGTAGTTGGATATCTTCGTTTTGGTTTTCAGAAGTGGTATTTTCATCGTTAAGATATATTCTAGTGGTTGATGTATTTACAAATCTATTATTTTTTAGTTAAAACAGTATTAATCAAAAGAGAAAATATAACATTTTGTGTGTGTGTGTAATATTGTAGATAAATTAAAAATCGAAACAGTAAATTTGGAGGGTATGTTCTCACATTCAGGATGACTTCTCAAGAAATAAAAATTTCTAAGAAAACCTAAATTCAAATGCAAAATGTGAAAGTAGGAGCAATAAAATGGCATTCGATGTAAAAATAAAGTAATCTGCTTTATATTATATTGTTTATTAGTTATTTTGAATATTTTATCATTAATTAATTAGTTGTACAGTAGAACATTATTTATTTAAATTCTAAAAAATGTCTAATTAGTATGGCAAGGTACCAAAACTAAACAAAACCTAAATAACATTGTTTATCTGACTGTTATGAAACAAAATTACACATTCTCAGTTTAATAATTTAGTCATGTTTGAAGGGCTGTCAAATATAAAAAAAAGGGTATTTTTTGAGGACGTGATCTATGACGTATAGTTTGTCTTCAAATACAGCAGGAGATTTTTATAATATTTTAGACGATTTTTAAGGGTTTTTTTATAGTCTCGTGCGATTTAGTTTGACCCACTGGTGTACACGAATGCGGCTTACTGGAACGTCTGTAATAAAAAAGTAAAACATCCTCAGAGACAAATATGATTATGGCTCTAGTATAGATCACTATTATTGTATTTTAGTAAAAATTCACGAAATGGTGAAGAAGTTCTTAAACTGGTAGTTTTCAAACTAGTTTTTGTTTATAAAGAAAGAAAATACGATGAAAAATGAGGAAAAACTAACCGATCTATTTTATTGTGGTCTATACTGGTGCCTTAATCATGCTTTTTCTGATGATATCTTGTCTTTTTATTTCAGACGTTCCAGTGAACTGCAATCGTGCACGTCAGTACGTAAAACTGAATTCCACGAGGCTGTAAAAAACTCTATAAAAATTATATAAAAATTTCCTGCTCTGTATTTGAAGACTTGAACTAGACGTCAGAAGAACCATTTACTCAAAAAAAGATTTCTTCTAGATTTATAATCTCTTTAGGGGCTAATATTTTCGACTAAAAAAGTCTAATATCCTCTTAATTACAAAGTTTTACTGTGATTTAAAAATTCTTTAATTCAAGGCTTTCTATTGGTACAACTATCTCATGACCATTTCTTATTAGCGAAGCAATCTTGAGATACTGAGGGATTGATATATTCATATGTATATAGAAAGCCTCGAGGTGAAGAATTTGTAATTCTGAAAAACGTTTTAATTAAGGGCCAGTATTAAAAATAATAAAACAATTTTATTTTTAAATTAATTCACTGTACAGGAATTTATCGTTTTAACATAACTTAATTAGACACGTTTTATATAGGGTGTGTCACTTAATTCATTCACAGGAGGGTAAACAAAAATTTATTTATCTTCGTAAGTATAAGAGATATCAATTTTTTTATATAAAATCTTTCTGAAAGTATTTTTTATTTAGATCTAAAAATATTCTATAAAAAATTGATATCTGGTTTAGTTACGAAGATAAATAAACTTTACGTCCACCTTCTACGTCGAATTAAATGACACACTCAGTATACAATTAGACATTCTCACCTCTATGTTACTGTATTGGTATACGTGTGACTAAAGTAATAATGTTTAACTAACTGTACATGATACAAGTAGGAAAGAGTTGGTCAAAAGTGGCAAAAATTAGCGATAGATAACGCAGATAGTATACGTATAAAGAGTGTTTACTGTAACTCGCCCTAGAGCACGGGCGAAAAAAATCATTTATCTGTGTAACTAAAAGAGATAACAATTTTTTCATCCTATCTTTTCGAAAGTCCGTTCTATTTAGATTCGAAAGGTGTTATGCAAAAAGTTGATATCTCTTATAACTACAGAGATAAAAGTACTTTTACATCTACGCTCTGCGATGAATTAAAGTAAACACCCTGTATATACACCCCACTAGAGATTCTCACTTCAATGTTATCGTATTGGTATGCACGGAACGATGCTTCCCATCATGTGAAATCACTGCTACGTCACACGACTCATTGCAAAATCCCTTTCTCGTTTTTTCCCTTCCCATCAATCAAATCCCTTGCCTCCTTCCTCATAGCTCGCAAGCATTAATTATACACTTGACTCTCAAAGGGTATCCTTTTCACTCAACTATACAATCTCTTCACTTGGGTATAATGTTAAGCTCGATTCGTATTAGCCTCTTAGGTCGGACTCTATGTTCACGATACACTCACAGTCAAACATTTTCATGAGTATTCACATCTTATGCCAATTTTTCGGTAGTGTCGTGCTGGATGTCTATTGTACTAATAAGACACGATTTAGAATCGAAATAAACAAAATTCTGTTATGCAGGGTTTACCATTGAAGGTGGGTCAGATCGTGCAGAAAAAAACCCATTTTTATCCTCAAAATTATAACAGATTTAAATTTTGTATAGATAGTCTTCGGAATGGGAACGGAAAGGAGCTTCAAAAAGGTTCTCTAACAAAAATATTGATATCTATTCTAGTCGCAGAGATAATTGTGTTTTTATGTTCATGCTCTGCTATGCCTGTAATGTTAATTACGCCCTGTATAATTGAATAAACAGTGTAGACGAAACATAATAATATAAAACATAGTATTTTACTTTTATAAAAAAGTACAGATAACAAAATAGTATCTGATAGAAATATAAAAATTGAAGTACTGTGTTTTACGTTCTGTTTCAACTATTATTTGATATTTCAGCAGTAATTATTAAACTATAAAATAGATGTTTGTTTCCTTTTCTTCAGATTTAAGACATGCCTGACTAATACAGGAGATATATAGTGCGAAGCAACAGTTACGAGTTTTCTGAGAAGCATCAATAAAGCATAACGAAATTTTTAAGAATCAAATTAAGCCTTCGTATTCTGCTCTGTCCTCTCTCAGAGGGCATATTGTTCCCTGTTTGAAAACAGCACAGTGCAAGGGTTAATGATTCATCTTACTCTTATAAAAAAAGAGACAACAACAATAATATCGACTTTAGATTCCTGTTTGAATCATAGAATCTCTCAAGAACCTTTGTTTTATCGACTTTATAAACGTATGAAATGTACATGGTGGCCCCACAAAAAAAACCAAGGCCTTTTCAAGAAAAAAAAAAATGGTTTTTGAAAAATATCCGAGTACACTAATTCATTCTTTGAGTAAGTCATAAAGTAACCACAAAAATATTGAAGGTGGAGGAACTTGAGAGTTATAAAGGTTATCTTGAGTTTAATAAATTGTATTACTTATTTTTTATAGCATAGTCATGCAGCTTATTTCAAGAGCTTTCCAAAATACTATATTAATTTATATTCGTCCAGTCGTTTACGAGATATTTCGGCTTGGAATTATACATAGGCGAGCGAATATGCCTGGGTGCATGCGTAACAGCTACGCGAACATTACTTTAGCCAATCATACGACCAATATGCAATTTCGAATCGAAATATCTCGTAAACGACTGGATGAAACGATAAATTAATATAGTGTTTTGGAAAGCTCTTGAGATAAGCCGTTAGAGTGCGTAATAAAAAATAGGGAGTTCCATATATAAAATTCAAGGTGACCTTTACAACTTCCAAGTTATTTCACTTAAAGAATAATATTTATGTGCTTAATTTATGGTCCCTTCGAACTATAAATTGAAGTGTTGGATTATTTAAAAAAAAATGTTTTTTTTTTTCTTGAAAATGTCTTATTTACTATTCCATTGGACCATCTTACACAGCCTGTAAAGTAGAGATTCTGCAGAATACATAGGTTAACTCACGGTTCAATTAAAATAACAGCGAGGAAGAAGCCGCGCGATCAAAAAATCATGAGTTTACCATGAGTGAACTTCTTGTGTGCATATAATCCCATTTAAATAGCGGCTTACATTATTTTTAGCGCTTTGACTGTAGCGTGACCTAAGCTATAGTGTGAACCGACCTTAACACTATCAATACTTGAGACTATAGCATCAAAACAAAATTTCCTATTCCATTGTTAAAAAATTAAATGTTGTCAAATTCACACGAAACAGACACGGAGAAAAAATTGTATTTAATTGAAATTGATCCGAATTAATATTTTTTTCGATGTTACTAAATATTTAATTATTAAGAGGAAATTACAGTTTCTTGATTGGAAATTTTTAGTCAATTTTAAAAAGTTGAGATATCTATTAAAAAAAAAACTTTTTTAATAAATGACTTTTTTGACATACAGTTAAATTATTAAAAGAGAATAGAGAATTTGTATATAACTTTTAAAAGGTTTTTTATTATACATATTATCATAGTTTTAATTTCACCTACTGATGTTCCGGATTACGACTCACTAGAACTACTTATGATATAAAAAAACAAAACATTCTCAGAAAAAGTGTGATTATGTTCCTACAGTATAGACCACACTATATATATTACATCAGTTAATTTTTCTTCATATTTTTTTTATAAAAAAAGTTAGTTTTATGACTACCAATTTAAGAAGTCCACTATTTTCTGAATATTTATTATGAAATAAAATAATTATGGTCTATACCGGGAATATAATCATACTGTTTCTGTGGATGTTTTGTTTTTTTATTTCAGATGTACCAGTCAGCCACAATCGTGCATGTCAGTAGGTCAAACTGAATTTCACGAGGCTTTAAAAAATACCATAAAATTATTAAACAAATTCCATTAAAATTCTCTGCTCTATTTAAAGACTAAAGCTATACGTTAAACACTTACGTAATCCAAATTAGTTTTGTTATAGATTCGTCAATTTTTTTAAAAAAGACTACAATTTCCAAACGAGAAAGTTTAATATGTGTTTTTAATGAAATAAGACTCTCTAGATAAACAGAATCAAGTTCATTTTTAGGAACTTTTATAATAAAAAACTGCAATTTTTTTACTCAAAAATGTACATATCGTGCGAAATTTAAATAACAATTGATAGTAGCTGCAGTAACAGCACGGTAAACCTTGCTAGAGCTAGCGACAAAAATAAACAAAAAAATACGTAATGTTATGTCCTATTTTGAAAAAGAAAACTAAATGGTCACATTATCTATAGGTAATTCCTCCTTCATGACTTATCTAAAATAAAAAATAAAAAAATAGAAATTAAATTTAAATCCATTTTCCATATGTTAATGTAAAAAAAGTTGGAAACATTTATAATTTATAAAAATGTTCATACATTTTGGAAATAGAAGTGTCTGTTACAAGATAATCAACTTTTCCTTCGCTACCAATGGTTAAAGAAAGAAAAAAATTGTTAAGTCAAAACGTGTCTTTATTTGTTTTGTTACTAAATACCAAATTTGAAGATAAACAGAATAAAATTACACTTAAAAACAGTACAATGTTTTAGAAAAAACCGTTTGGAGATCAAATCTAACAACCAGCGACTTCTCAAATATTTTAGAACCTGTAAAATGACGTTCAAATATTCATAACTTTGTCAATTTTAAAAATTGTATGATCGGATTAGATTGAAATTATTTAAAAAGAATAACATTTTTGAAGTTTTAAAAAGAAAAAAAAGTAAACACATGTTTGTAATTTCCAGATTGTATTATCCTTTAAAATTATACAGGGTGTATCACTTAAAACGAACCAAACCACGAATAAATTTCTATTTAACACCATAACTACAAGATGTATCAATTTTTGTGTACAAGATCATTTTTAAGCCCTTTGATTTGCACTTCAAAATGTCTTGTACAAAAATTGCTATTTCTTACATAGATTTACGAGGTTGAAAAGAATTTTACATCCACACTGTCTGGGTCGTTTAAACTTTAAAGTGATATGCCATACATATAATTTCCCTAGAAAAAATATTTCTTCGGATCAACTAAATTGTAACAAATCGAGTAATCTGTAATTAATTCTAAGAAATATTTCCTCAGTGTACTTACTCGTGTCAGAACACACCATTGGCAAATATTGTACACCTGCACAGTTATCAGAAGAGACAAATCAGTAGGTAAAATTAGTATCTTATAAATGAATTTTCAAGGAAACGAAAGATATTTTGGTCTCTGCAATCTGTTCGATAAAGCAGAAGAAATAATTATGTAAATTAGCGATTGTTCATCCTTGCATGATCAACGACAGTATTCTATACAAGATGAGGACACTTTTTAACATATCACACAGATTTTGGCTTAAACAAATTTTATCTCTTTGACTATGAGAGATGTTAAATTTTGCATAGGGCTTTTTCGAATCTCCTTTCTATTTGTACTTAAAGAGGTCTTACGCAAAAAATTGATATCTCTTAGATTTACGAAGATGAACGAATATTTACATTCTACCACTGGATTGTCACAAGTGTTTTACCCTATACAGGGTGTTTACTTTAATTCAACCCGGAGCATAGAAGAAAACTTGACTTGTCTCTCTCTCTCTCTCTCCTCAACTAAAATAGACAGCAATTTTTTGTAAAACGCTTTTTTGAAACTCTCCTTTACATTTGAATTAAAAATAGTGTGTGACCCACCCAAAAGGTTTCTAGCTTCTATATTTACGGAAATAAATGAATTTCGATGCCTGAAGTCTGAAGCTAGCTAAAGTAAACATCGTACACTATAGCGTTATGAATTATTTTGCAAGAAAACATGGGAACGAGCGAGAAAAATATCTCATACAAATTCAATTGTCGCATCACGCAATAATGTCTCACGTTGCATGGGACCCCAGGAGGTTGGTGAAAGTCTCAGTAGTAGTGCACCTTCAGCGTGATCGGCGACTGTGGCTAAAGTGCAGGCCGAGCCAAAAGCCATGCACGGGACACGACCGAGTTTCGGAAGTCGTATTTTTCCGACTAGCGAATTTCGTGCGGCGCTCGTCAAACTCCAAGGATTAACGTTATAGCGTTAAAGAGATAAGAGAACAACAAAGTCCATTTCATTGATAAATCGAGAGTCTTTTTCAGAAAAATATTACATTGCGTGGAATGACGATTGCGATTCCAGTGTGAATCTCTTCGAGTTTGCATGTATATGTGCTATGTAGGTATTTACGAAGGAGAAACGTGATCGTGTGTACGTCACGCGGCGTTGTGTTGGCACAGGGACGCACGCGCAATAAGTACGTGAAAAGAATGGTAAGTGCGTGGTGGTAAGGGCGGTGAGGTAAGAGAGAGAGATAGAAACAAGGGAGGTGTATAGAGATAGGTAGGTTGGTAGGTAGGTGTGCGGAGAGATGTGGCTGGGTATCTCGGGGGAGGGGGGAGACACTGAAGAGAAAAGGTAGGGATCCCCCTATACACAGGGGCGAGAGGCGAAGGGGGAAGGGGGAAAGGGGGCTTAGGAAGAAGCGGAACGGAGGGAGTGAAATGTGGAAGAGGGTCTCTCCCCGTGCTGTGTTGCCAAGTCTCGGCCCGTACCATGTGGAGCGTGCGTATACTAAGCCAGCCGAGGTCTGGCAACAGCGCGCAGTATGATAGAGAGCTCCGCTCCGCGCTGCGAGAGATGTGCGAAGAAAACGTCATTATTTTGACCTGAAACGCAATGGTAGATATCATAACACGGTCAGTGGATTGAGAAATTCTTCCTCGCTATTGTCGTCAACCTATAATATACAGCTGTTTTCGCATATCGAAATCTATTACTCGCTTAAAGGGCAGCAGACACGGCTATTACTACTGATAAAACACATTAGCCTTATTTTAAAGTAAAATGGGTTCTCCAACCTTCAGGCGCGCATCGCCATTTTTCAATCGAATCTCCGAATAAAAATTTTAACGCCAACTTTATATCTACTTTGCTGTGTGTTGCCTGTATTATTATTATTGTGCGATTATTGAACAATACATATATATATATATATATACATATATAGTACGTGTAACATTGCTCTCTGAGAATAACGCAATTTTAATGCGTTTTTAAGTATTCCTTCCGATAAAAGACAGAAGGTCGCTTACGTGTAATTTTACAAATTTACAACTTGAATATTCTCTTCAGAATTTGTTCAAAGTTTTGAAAAACGTTTGCTTTTACAGTGGAATCGAACGTTTGGTTATTTATTTAACAATGTTGATAATAATAGTTTCTGTTTATGAATTTTTCTTTTATAAAAATGAGATTTGGAGATTCTTTTTATATTATAAATTGTTGACCCTATATATGTATAGTATAAAATTGATTAGCCATGCTATCGAGAACGCTGTTGGGACATCGATCTTACGTTAAAAATGTTACACTGCAAAATATAGTAGCATTATATTGACAAAAATGTCTTAGTTAGCTATTTATACGAATGTAGGACGATTATTTCCAAATTCAACGTTTTCTTAACTTGCTACAATAAAAATTTATACGTAGCTTTAAAAATAAAATAAAAATTTGGATTACTATAAGAAAATAATAAACCACTACTGTTTATGTGTTAATGCAATATAAATGTTTGAAAAAGATTGCATAGAAGGAAGCAATCGTCATGCTCTCAGAGTTTTTGTATTAATAAAACAATAATAAAACTATATACGAATAAAGACTTTACTATGGCATTCAACTTGGGAATCACGACATTATTACATTATATTCTTACATGTACTGTCCACTTTAAGTGTGCACACGCGCATGTGTCTACAATCTACTGGCACGTCCAAGTTGTGCTTCTAGGTAAAGTGCAAGTAAACTTTTTTTTAATAAATCTCTACTTTAGCTTAATTCTTTGTAAACACAGTTATCTAGGAGAGACGACAAACAGTTTACAATAATCTACACTATAAGTTTTTTTGCAAAATTACAAAAATCATTTTTATTCACAGCCTTCTAACTCGCGTCTATCATTGTAAATTAACATTGGACTGCAAGAGAACAATTCGACTTGTTATTATCTCAGAATTATTGTAAAAGCAAACATTTTAATTTATAATGGTAGTCGTGGGTTACAAAGTTGCCTACGATTGTCACATTGTAGTTCTTTTTTTTAATATTTACAGTTAACGATTATTTTATTATTCAGAGAAACTATTGAGTTGGTGTTCCCTATTGTTCGTAATGTGATGTACAGGGTGTTCTGTTAATTCGTGACAAATTGATTGATTTCAATAGAATGAATAATTTTAAGAGTAAATTATCATACAATTTTTTCCAGTAATAAATTAAACACTTTTATTATGGATTGAACATTTTTTATTTCAAACTTTCTATTGCTCTAAGACTAACTTATGACCTTCTCCTATTGGTTAGGTTTCGCACGATAATTCGAGAACTAATTGGAAACTTCCAAGTAAGAAATTTTTAATCCTAAATAACATTTTATTAAAGCGTTAGATAAATAAAATTGTATAAGAAGTTTATTCTTTTAATCATTGGCCGTAGTAAGAATATGAATTCATACATTTGCCATCAATCAATCATGCACCAAGTATAAGTAATATTATTACAAATTTGTTAAAAAAGGTTAAAAAAAACTAGTTTCAGTTAAAATGAAATTTCTGCAAAATATAGCGTACAAAAGGGGACTTTTGAAAAGTGATTAACAACCGTATAGTTACTTCAAGTGGGTTAAGAAATGAGTTATTTTGGCATAAACGACCGTAACTGATTCACTATACAAAATTTTACGTATGTAGGGCGTTAGTAGTAAGTGTACCAAAGCATACTTTCAAAATGTTCAATTCTTCATAAATATTGAAAAGTAATTTGACGGTCAAAAGCCATTATGCTTTTAAAACCAAAAATGCCTCACAGTCAAATTGAAACTTTCACCTACGAAAGATCCCTGCAATTTCACCCAGGAACTTTCTAAAATTGTACCTGAAAAATTCTAACGTCCAATCGAAGAAACGTGATTATCTTGAAAAATCATGCAACGTTTGAGAATTGAAATACGAGATTTTTCAAATAGGTTTTCTTTATTATAAATCGATCAGGTAAATCTAATTGAAAAATAAACAAGAAAATTGGAATTTTTAATAATAAAAAAGCTGCCTCAGTTTATGGCAAAATGTAGACAATCTGTAAATATATGTAAAAAAAGACAATTCTTTGGAATCGTTTGATCTCGATTTTTTTTTAATTTGAAATAATTGAATTTATATTTGATAAAATTTACTTTAAATACAAAAATCTCATATAATAAAAGAGGAAGGTTCGCGCTATTGAAAATTGTGGAAAATCTGTAAATATATGCAAAAAAGAGAGACGAGTTTTTGGATTCGTTTCATCTCGAATTTTTGTATAATATGAAATAATTAAGCATCTATCTCTTTCTAATAATTTTTATTTAAATACAAAAGTCTCATATAATAAAAGTCATAGCTTCATGCTATTGAAAAATGTAAAAAATGTGGAAATGTACGCAAAACAGAAGCAAACCTTTAGGTTCATTTGTCCTGGAATTTGTTTGAATGTAACATAATTGAGTCTATAATTAATGAAATTATTTTTAAAATACAAAAATCTCATATAATAAAAGACGTAGCTTGACTCTACTGCAAAATATAAAAAATGTACAAATGTATGCAAAAGGGAGACGAGCTTTTGGTTTATTTGCCCTCTAATTATGTTAATTACGAAATGATAAAGCCTGCTTAATATAACATTTTTGAAGCAATACAGAAATATCATGCAATAAAAGACACAGGTATGTTACTCTCTTGCAAAATGTATAGATAATCTCTATATAAATAAAAGAATTATGATAAAAAAAAACTGAGTCTATGTGCCAGCAGAGTTAAACAAAAATATACGAAATCTCGAATGATAAGAAACATAGTTTAATTACTAAATTACAAAATTGCGAGAATCTGCGTTAATGTAGGGGGAAAGGGAGACGAATTTGTAGGCTCATTTGCTCTAGGATTCTAAAAGTGAATCAAAGAAAAACGGTGCGTTTAGTTGCTAAGGTTAGTCGTGTACGGTGATATAATCCAAATAAGAGACTAGTTAAGGTTGATAATAAATTGTGGAAAAGGTTGGATTCCTTAATTTTTGCATCAGAGATACAAAGTTAGAATGGCGAGGCAAAAGTTTCAGGTTGAGGAGATAAAGGAAAACACTAGTGATAGGATAGAAGGTCGGGTGGGGCGCGACAGGGCAAAAAGCGACGTCGTGGAAGGGAGATATGGCCGACCACGCGCGATCAATATACCAAAATACGCCGGTAGCCGGCACACAAATGTACGCACGCGTCTGTGTTATGTTTCTCTGCACACACTTGTATTTTTCTCTTCTACCTATTTATATTATTCGCATAGTCCCGTAATTATTATTATTTTTATTCAATCTCATTTTGCTTTATGAAAAATTGGCTAATTTTTTACGTGGCAGCTCAAAAGGATCAGTTCTATCACATATTTAGAATATTCCAGTTTGACAACTAATTTCTTCTAATCACTAAATATCGAAGGTTTAAAGCTTAAGGGAGCTGGCTAAGAAATGATTTTAATATCGATGTGTTTTTATCAAGCTTTCTTCGCAAAGATATTAGTCTTACAAAATTTGAATAGCTATTTTATATAGGTGATTCAAAAGCTAAACTTTCAGTATTTATTTTTTAAATGGTAAGACATTTTTAAGATATTTTGTATACTGAATTTTTCAAGTTAGGGGAAACCCTTGTATCTTGGGACACTTTTGATTAAATTACTGTTGCGCCAACTTACAGGAAATAGTTTATGAAGATTCTTTTGGGTATTCACTTTATGCATAGACTTTACTTATCTTAAAAAATGTTTGCCCAATTTTTGTATATTTCTTTAATTAGAAGATTCTTCAGTTTTATGAAAAATTTACGAATTTTCCAAGGTGCAAGACTTTTTCCTATAGTTAAATAAAGTTTTCATTTAAGTGTAAAAAAGTTTTGATTTCTTGCAATTAAGTAATTCATTGTGAAATATTTAGAAACAGCTAAATGACAATAGAATATATATATATATATATATATTGAGAAGCGTGTGAATTTATTTGCATCATTGCTATTTTAACTCTATACTGTATTATTTTTTTTTAAACTTAGTATTTTTACTTAGAAAGTTTTATCATTGACTTCATTCTAATTCTTGCGTGAGAAGACTTTAATCATTAAAATATACTCCAAGTCAACAAGTTCGATAAATCAGTTTTTTAAAAAGAACGTTAATGTGTATTTGATTAAAAAAACATATATATTATACCAAAAAAAGTTTTGATTAAAATAAATGAAATTTTTTTCTAAAATTACATTAAAAAATTTAATTCTAATAATTTATAGAGTATATGAATTAAAACTTAAAAGGACACTTAAAAAATTCCAGTCAAATGAAAGATATAGAAATTTCTAAGTTAAAAAACGAAGGTTAAAAAGGTAGAATGCAAAATATAGAAGTTAAAAATACTTTCAATGTCAGTATCACTATAGCATTTCTTACTTTTTGTACCTGTTACATTCTGCTTTTCAATATTTTATTATGAAATATTTAATTGTAATATCAGAAATTTTTCAATTTGTTTAAATATGAAGTTTATCCGACTCTATAAGTAGAAACATCCAATGTATTAATATTTTAAGAAATCTCTCTTTTTTCACTATATACGAACATACTGAGGCTTTATATGGAATAAAGTGTGTTCGGTTACCTGATAATGACAAACATTAAATTCTTGGCATATTTATTCTGGTATATTTAAACAGATTTTTAGATAATCTCTTTTTTTAAAGAGTACAAATATTACAATTTTGCTTCATTTAAATATGAAGTTTGTCTGACTATACACGTGAAAAAATTCAAAGTACCAATACTTCAAGGAACATCTCTTTTACCCTGCCTTACATATAGAAGGTGTTTCTGTACTGCCATGTTAAGAATAGAAATCAAAAGTGACATTTATAATATCTTAAAATAATTGAACATTTACAAAATAAAATACATGACCATACATGATTTTAAAAAAGTTTGAGGTGATATAAATTAATTGAAAGAAGTCAGATGCAATGCCACAATTTTACAAGAACATGGAGTAAACATGTGACACAGGTCATTTCATTACTAAATTATAATAAATATTAAGTTTTCACGCGCGTCTTTACTTTCGTCGATGTTAACACAAATTTACACAATCACTTTATTTAACTGTACAATTATAACGGGTTTTTCCATAAAGTCGATATATAGGTGATTTTGTTATTTAACAATAGGAAAATAAAAATACTCAAATTTTTATTTTGTACATCTGAATAAATTTATAGACCTTTCCTTCTCGAACAATAAAAATACCAAGAAATCTTCTATAATGCAGCATATGGATTCTGTTACTTAAATAGAACACTCAATACTACTTTATAATAATTTGTTATTGGACGTAGCAAACGAAGTTGCTTAAGAAAAAATAACATTTCTAACTAACAATAAAAGCAAAACACAAACAATAATAGTAAGATCTGTGGTCAAATAACACAAATTCTATATTTTACTTTTAAAGAAACGCCTTGTATAAAAATTGTTTTTGGTCATTGTGAAAGACTCGTGATAAAAAGTATCACACATTTTAAAGAAGAAAATTTAATTAACATTTATGACGTAATTTTTTTTCTTGAGAGATAATAGTATAAAAATATTAAAGTAAAGAGTTTTTGAATAAGAGCGTAGTAACGTTTTTAATGATGTAAAAATAAATATTAAAGCTGCATTTTTTGTAAGTTACAGCACGTAGGTACGGTGGTAGGTCTGACGCCGTGCCGGTACACGCGCGAAACATCGCCAGCTGGCACATGAGTGTATAGTATATTACTGTGTACGTATTTCATGTGAAAATTTATAGCCTAAGCTACTAACGTATAATGCGTTTTCTCCAAACATTCGCTAAAACCGGATACCATTCCATATATTCTTCCAGAATCCATAAGTTATCGTTTAAAAATCTTTTACCAATATTGCTTTACAATTGGCAGCTTTCTCTTCAAGGTTGACAGACGAGGTAAATTGCATTTCCTTACACGATGGATCAATACAGAATTTCACATTTCTCATTACACACACCCTAAAATCAACCAAATCAATTGGAATTATTCAGAAAAAACTTCAGTCTAATTCTTGATGATAAAATATTTAAATTAATTTATTTCAGTTTACCAAAATCAAAATTTTTCATTGTTTTTTATAATCCTGTTTTCGTAAAATATTCACGCATTTAAGGTACAACTGCAATGTACAAACTTTGCAAAAATAAGGACGTATCTTGTATATAGTAGGAAATCGTTGAGAATCTATTTTGTTTACAGAGTCTATTTCTATAGAAATGATTAATAAAAAAAAAAACTTACCAAAACTCGGGGCCGCCTGGTTAGAAATGGAAATACTGAGGGCAGAAGCAAGCTAACGAAGAAAAGAACGTTTTGCGAAACGAAAACTGCTGTTGATAATTGGAAACGGACGAGTCGAAGCGAATCAACGCTGCTTGTAAGTATATTTTTGAATAAAATGAGACAAAACATGATTGAGTAATGAAGTATTGACGTCGTATCTGATTATTGATTCGTTAAGGCGACTGAAATTCGTATAAGAATATGTAAAAAGTGTAAAAACTGTTGTTGGGTAGAGGGAACGAGAGCCGCAGGTTGAGCGCCACTGTCGAGCAATAACTTCGCGCCGCGAGTTCTCAAAATGGCTGTCCTCAGCTATTATTACTTCGGGGAAAAAAATAAATGACGACGTGCTCACGCTACGAAGAGGAGAGACAGAGCCAAGGCCCTCTGTGAATGTACGCGAGTATCTGTATGTATACTGTATGTATATGTAGTATACCCATGGAGGGAAACCTCCTCTTACTCTTTCCTTCTCGTCCCTCATCACCTCTCTTTCACACGCGTGTACCAAATCAAAAACATTCGGATATCTCTCCTGAGCTGAAAAATTGCGCTATCGATATTATTGAATCATTGGAGGGATGTAAAAAAACCCACACTCTTCAAAAAAAAGTAAACATTAATGATTGTACCTAATAATAATTGTGAGGAGAATTATAAATAGGGAGAGAGTTTATATATAGGCCTCATGAAAAATATACATCAGCTTTTGAAAAGTATCTTTCGAGGATTTGGATATCGAGGCGCTCGTTAATGAATAGTACTGTTTACGTGTGTGGTGTAGTAGAGATGAGAGGAAGGAGTAGTGAATTTGGGGATGAAAAGGAGATTGGAGGTTGGACCGAATAGCGATATACATAGGTAAAAAGTTTATACCGGTCACACGTTTAGACAAAGGTTTCTAATTTCCAAGCGGCAGAAAGACCGTGGAGACTAGAAAGCGGATCCACTTACCGTTTGAAATGTTCTCTTATGCGATCCTCTCGGATGTTTTCCGGCAGATTTCCAACCCACAGGTGACGTGTCTCTCTAACCATTTTGCTCCGAACTCTTCATTTGGGATCGGATGTTGTGGTATCGTTTGAAGGCACTGTACAACGACACACAACTTGGTTGAAAAATGAACGCGACAAACACGTACACTACGTCACACTACGCACAGACAGTGCGCGGCTCTATTCAGCCGATTCTAGACGTACAGTGGCTTTTTTTTGCTTGGCAAAACTGATTCCAGGCTTTATCACCCAAGATCAACACGAAACAATCATTCTCGCGCTTCGTCGCGTTTCCGAGAAGACACAATGGATTTTTTTGATAGATGACCGTTTTTCGTTGCTCTCTGTATGTACACATACATGTATAGAGAAGCGCACGCACGCACACCACCAACCAACAAGCAAGCGAGCAAGCAGAGCAAGGAAGAAAACAATTAGCCGCTGCTGCTGCTGCAGGAGGGAATAAACACAAAAGTGGCAGGAAAAACGGATTATCACTAGTCACTAACTGGAAAATGATGCTCCGAGAGAGAACACGAGTTGTCAGAGGACCTATCGCGAAAAAACTTTTTCGCCGTGATACATGGCGACGTGGACGATAGGAGTGGAGAGGCTTGACAGCAGCGTTGAGCACCACTGATGGAACAAACTGCGAAAAGAATTGGCACAGGCGTCGTACACCACATTTTATACCACTGATTTTCCAATGATGGAAAATGCGCCAATTACACCTCACAAGAGACACTTTGGGCACAACTGCACGGCCATTGCCGATACATGCTGCCGCATGTTTGCTTTTTGCCTATGTGGGTATGTACACTCGCGTAGCGCGCGTCCCCCTTCCTCTCTTTCTTCTTCTCTTCTGCTTAATCCTCTCGCACAAACGATGAACAGAAAATGAAACCTTCACTGATTGATTTTAGCATTGATCGATCGTAAACTGACGACAAAAGAAAGATCGAAAGAAGGGCATCACCTACGGATATATTATATTATACAGCCCCTCTTCTTTTATATCACAGAAATTAGAGTAACGTATTTCAACTTGAACTACAACAATATACACTTGTACCTCCCTGTTTGGTTCTCTCGTGCACACTTTTTTTTCAGGGCGGAGGGGGGTGGGCAAGCAGAAGAACTCAGTAACTCAGAAGCAGAGAGAAGCTAGAGAAGCAGAAGTGGCTTCAATAAGCCTGCAGCTGGCTCTTTCACACTCACACACACAAAAACACACACACACACCATACGACGGGGAAAAGACACTGGGTTTACATCACTGTTCCTTTGTCGATAGGGTTAGAGGGGAGAAGGCGGCCAGAGGAAGGAAGAAGACGCGATTATTATTATTATCCCCTCGTGTTTGGACCGTCATAACGTGCGTGCCGTACCAACAAACTCAACGAGAATTTCACATTAAAAGAGTAAGTCGTTTGGGCGCTTCAGTCGCGCTCGGTGCGCCCGATTACAATATTATTCGACAGTTACGTACGACGCGTTTGAAAATCTCCAGTTTCGTTTACTTGCGAAGCATGTAACGCGGATGGAGGAGAGTTCGCTCCTTCTC
The DNA here is from genome assembly GCF_024137725.1 of Prorops nasuta. Lineage (NCBI taxonomy): Eukaryota > Metazoa > Arthropoda > Insecta > Hymenoptera > Bethylidae > Prorops > Prorops nasuta. The sequence continues at coordinate 1,320,306 of NW_027116816.1, forward strand.
ACTGCACTACACTACTTAGAGTGACGTCACCGTGGCGGGAGCGTAACGAGGCTCGCTGGCCAGGCGTCTTTGCCAGATCGCAGGGTGGGGTGATCCGCGTAGGGGAGAGAAACGAGTCTACCTTCGGTCGGAGCTCTGCCCCTCTCTCTCGCAGCAACGCCATCTCTCTCTCTTCAACCTGCGACTCCGACCCCTCCCCTGCTCTCCCTCGTAAATGCGATCGTCGTCCGCCAAGCCGAGCGCCCTGCTCTGCTACGATACGTTGCCCACCCCCACCAACCGTCCAAAGCCCCAACTCCCCACCATTCATCCTCTCTCCTCCTTCTCTTCGTCCGCGTTCGAGAGGGGTGGGGAGGCTTAAACTTTTCGCTCGTTGGTACTCCGCACGGCGGCGGTGGGGAGAACTCTCATGGAATCGAAGCAAGGACAGGTAGGGATCTCCGGACTTTACTACGGGAGGGGAGGGATAACGGGTCGAACGAGCTAACCCACGATCCCCTGTGCTATCGTCGCTGTTCGCTTGCTTGTTTCCTCGCTCTCTCCCTATTTCTCTATCTTTCTCTCGCTCCCTCTCTCGCCCATCCTTTTCTTGCACCACTCGATACGACTCTCGCTCTCCTCTTCTGCTTTCGTCCTCCATTACTACGCTCATCTCTTTTTTACTCTCTAAAGAAACTTCCCCTTCTACGCTCTCTCCCACTCCCCTCCCCTCCCCTTTCCTTCCCTTCCCTGCCCTTCCCTTCCTTCCTGCTCCTCTTCTTACCCCTTAGTTTCTCCTCGCTGGCTCTCTCTCTCTCTCTCTCTCTCTCTCTCCCTCTCCCTCTCTCTCTCCCTCTCTCTCTCGCAGCAAGTTCCAATTCTCTGTCCCGTACGATAGTCCTCGCTCCTCTTGCTTCTCCTTTTTTTCTTTCTTGTATGCTCTTATTCTTCCCAGGGCTGATCGCAGGATACCAATATCCCGTAGCACCGGTACCTTTCATATTAAATAAAGATGAACAATGGTATTATTGTTAAAATTACAAATCCTTCAATTCTTAGCAGAGGGCTTGAAGGATTCGTCCGTTAATGAAGCAGTATTATTCTATGTACAATGTGTATTAAAATCCAACGTTTCTGTTTGATTTTATTGTGTTGCACATACAACGATCTCTTTTTCTCGAAAGGAATATCAATTTTACAGATATATTAATCGCAATCCTATCAAAATCCCTCTAAGATCAGTTTCTTCAAGCTTCCTATTTATAAACCTTTAAATTTTCATCGCGCGATTATCCTCGTGTTTTATCAAGACCTTAAGCCTGATATGGATGCGTAGATTACTGTTTGATTGTGCAATTATAAATTTGTAAGGAAAAAACAATTTTTGGTTTAGGTGGTGGGCGACGTAAGAATTAGAGCCGGACCTGCCTGGCTCCAATTTATTTTACCTGACGAACGTCTAGCAACAGACGAAATATCAAGCTTAAAATATTGACGTACGCCCGGTTTTGGACTGCTATAAAAGTCGAAATATTTTTCCTGTTTCAAAACAGTTAGCCCACATATTCGTCTTAAATCTTAATGGGCTTAACATGGCCAAAAGGCTTTTACATGCGACAGAATTTTGACTAAACCCAGTTTTATTTGTTCAACTTTTAGCAGCGACTCTGCAATTTACTGCATTGAAAAATTGGGCGTTGGCGATCATGCTCTGTTCATTCCCAAAGGAATAGATAACGCATCAAGAATGACAAGTGTTTTTCTACCGTAGTTCTCTGGGGGCTAAAACCTATATATACTTTAATGATAGGGACTTTTCAGATTAATTTACGATATGTCTCTTCGGGGTAATGTTTGCAATTGTGGGAAATGCATTTCGATAATAAAATACTTTATTGGGGTATGAAAAGGGGAAACTAACTTTTTTGTATTACGCGATCAAAAGCAGTGAAAACAGAGATGCGGAGAGAAATTGGCCCAACGTCGTATTTGGCAACTGTCTGTATGGGGGGAAAACAAGAATGGAATTGGTGCGCCTAGCGTCATCTAACGGTAATTTATGAAACTTCTTTCCGGCCTTCCTCACCTGTAGAATTCGAAATTTTGGCGGGATTGTGATGTACACGCGCAAACAATACTCAGCGACATCTGTCATTGACATTAATAGTTACAAATGTTTGTATGGTTACCAAACAAATTATATACCATGATTACCATTATTGTCCATAAAAGCTAGCTTTGGAGCTGTTTGTTTTAACTAACACCGGTTTTAATTAATATTTTTAGAAAATGTCTTTAGAAGAACGAAAATTGGAAAGAAGATTTCGCGTGCAAAATCATTTTGAGGAAAGCCATACGTAAGATAACATATTTCTCATACTCTAATAACACCGAGTAATAATATTAATTATTGCATTTGCGTAACAATTACCCATTGCAGAAAAGTATCCGCCGACGATGAATCTACTCTCGAAGAATCTAAAATCAAAAAGCAATTGCTCGAAACTTCGGATATATTGAATAAGCTACTCTCAGAAGGGGATGAAGTGGTAAGACCGGTTTTTTATATTTTATTCCAAATAACCTAATTGACAGTATCGTTAACCAACAAAATTAGATCACGTGCGTAAAAGTGGCCAATGATGCTAGAGAAGTGTACAGGAGAAAAAAGGACAATGAGAGCAGGCGAAATCTTTTCATGGAGATGGAGGCTGAGGATGAAGTATGCACTGCCATGTATTGCGATATCGTTAAGAATTGGCCCGATATTATGTCACGCAAAGATCCTCTCAGTATCCATAATGAGATAAAAGCCCAATACGAAAGATGCCAGGAAGTGTATTCGAGGAAAGACTATCTTATTGCGAAATTACGCAAAGAGTTGGAAAATGCTGACTCGCGATACGAGGAAGATCTGAAGAAGCAAGCCGATGACATTACTCATTTGATCGAGCGTATAGAGAATCAAGTCAGTCGAGATTTGCATTAGAGAATTCCCTTAAAAATCCTCAACGATTAATCTTACTAAAAATTTCACTATTTCTTTTTCAGTTTACGATAATGGTCAATAGTTATCGACGCGAATTGATGTTCATAGACAAAGTTATTGATGATGAGCACAAGGCTCTCTTAAAAACGGCGGACGACAAGTGGAACGAATTGTTCAAGCAGGTGCAAGTTATCGATCGAGATGGACTGCAAAAAAGGAAAGATATAATACGCGATTATGAAGCTGCGATCGAGCAAATTATAATAGAGCACCAGGAAGAGTCCCGGATGGAAAGAATGAAGCTCACAAGTGAAATTGATAATTTGCAGCAGGAGGTGGAGAATATGAAAGCTGTTTGCTTGATGAATGTAGAAAAATTGGAATACAGCTACGCAGTTCTTAAATGTCGGGAGGAGGAGAATCTAATGATACACAGCCATCAAAAGCGTAAAATTAACGAGTTAGCTTGATATTTTTTTGCATCGATTACATTAATCGCGTTATATTTTTTTAAAATAAAATTCTATGAAATTATTTTAGCTTGCGTACTGTAATTAAGGATTTGAAGGAACAATATTCGCAATTGGAGCAGAACATGAAGGGGGAAATAAAAAAGCTGGTTGATCAGATTGTAAAATCTCGCAAATCTATGTTGGATCTGGAAAGGAAGTCGCGACATTTCAAGCGAGTTAATCAAAAGCAGTATTCGGAGATTTGGAAGATGAATGTTGAGAATGCAAATGAAATGATGGAAAAGGTACTGCAGTGATATGGTTAATGGAACAACGAAAAATACTATTTTTTCTTGAAATTTTCAGATATTATCCGTCGATCAGATGCTTTATAAAAAAATACTGTGTTTAGAATGGAAGGAGCCGGATAACTATGAATTCTTGAAAAATGCGATAAATATAAATCCTGTACATCAGGAAAAAAATCGTGAAAATCGCGGAGAGATGTTGAAATTGAAAGAAAATAAATTCGAGGATAAAAGCTCTCTTGATCTCGGAGAAGATAATGTGGAAAAACAATTGTTAAATCATGTTATGCAACTTATATCGGATGAGACTGGATATCTCGTTGAAAATGATTTGCGGAAATTGCTTAGACCATATACAAAGTACGAAAATACACTCATTCGTTTGGATGATATTTTTAAGGTACTTTTCACTTATTCAATTTATATGACAATTATATTAACGTTAATAAATTCAATTTTCGCGTAGGCTCTCAATATAGATTCAACGGAACAAATTAATCTTATACTGAATTTCTTTCTGCCACATGCTTATTGCCCAACTTGTATGTTAATGAAAGAAACTGAAGGATCCCCACCTGAATACGAAAATAATGTTGCTACTACGTCCTCAATTTCAGAGGCATCAAGCGCAATGAATAAAGTCACTGAATATATGCAAATCATGTGTGAAAAAAATCATATGCTTCAGATTCAAAGGTCAAAGGTGACCAAAGCACTGAAGGAATTTATTCAAGAGTATAGCGATTTTGGAGGAAATAAAAATTCATCTAATAAGCAAGATGAATCAGTTTTACAAAATACATCCTTATCAGGTGACGTTGCCAAGTTTTGGCAACAATATCGCGATGTATTCTCACCAACGAAAGAACAATTTTGGGATGTTCTATTAGACTGCCTTCAAAACTATTATAAAATTTTAAAAGAACGACACGATCTTGCCAATGAAAATAGAAGTCTGGCAAAGCAAAATGCTGAATTAGAACGCCTCTTGGAAACTTACTTGGTGAAGGTTAGACATTATCCCTCGAAACAAATCCTTTGGATTCGGGAGAAATATTACAATTTTACTTGAATTTTATTTATTTTCGTACGTAATATTTGTTTAAATCGATTTCAGCACGAGGACTGTAAATCTGAGGAAGTATTAGCGCTTACTGGATTTGGCGGTACAGGCTGAAATTGCAAATCTTTATTGGCATGCAAACTTTTTATTCAATAATATATCATATGAATACATTTAATCAGAGTTTCATCGTTCACCGCTGTGTACATATAATCATGTATATTTCGCAAATTAATTTAATTTGTAATTTTTTAAATACGCATTTTTTTACAATTAAAGATAAAACGTCGTCCAACAGCTCTCTCCTTACTGAATATAAATCGTCAGTTTTTATAAATTAATAACACACATATACATTTCTCAATTGAGCAAACTATAATAACTAAGTAAAACAATTATCATTACAATGAATTCTCTGGTGTGGATAGATAAACATTAAAAATTGATTAAATTATGGTTTTTCGGTATTTATTTATCTCTATAAGATAGGTGGCACAGCGGCTGGATATGTACATATATCTATAATTACTTATAACATGCAACTAAAATCATTCCTAACAATAAAAGTAAGATTAAATATAAGACAGTAACATTAAGAACTGCTTGATTAAAAAATTAATTATCGAAAATATCTTAATAAATAACAAATTATTACTGTCTAAGATTAAAAAATATGAATTTTAAATATAATAAAATTTGTACTAAATATTTGATTATATTGTTAAATCTTTAAATATCCAGCCACTGATAGATTTGTCGTTTAATTTAGATAGTTAATTAAATTATTCCGTAGATTCAGGTGGCACAGAATTTTTCGGCAATGGATGATGTTGATCCGTAACGTCTGGAGTTGGCTTTTGTTTCTTCCAATATGGATTAAATCGTTTTCCCTTTGTAATCTCCGTGATTTTCTTGCTTTGCAACTTTTGCAACGCTCCCATATGTTTTTTTGATCTCATATGCTAAAAATGATTTGTTTAATAAAATAATAATTACGGTTTAATATAAGTAACACACTTCTTGAAGTTTTAAATAAATAGATGTATACCATGTCATATTGCATTAGCGAATTGAAGACCTTATTGCATAAATCGCAAGAAAGGATGACTGGTGTTTTTGCAATTGAATCCTGTGCTTTGGACGTAGTTGACAGAACGGAATTATCCGACGCGTTCAGTCCATTGCCCTTCCATTCACCTAAGCATCAATGTACGATCAACACTATCTATATATCACAATTGCAATAAAGATCAAGTGTGATAATAAATCAGCTTGAACATTACATTCATGCTGCAGAAAAAATAAATACTAATAAATTAATAGCATCTTATTTTATTTGAAATGTTCACCAATTGATATGTGCACTGTACAAAGAAAATATAAAATAAATTACTATCATAGTCCTTGCAGGGGATACTACAATATCGATTGAGCTCTTACTTTATTTTTGCTTTTTTCAAGAGTATATTAGTATAATAAATATTTTTGAGTATAAATATAAATATAATAAGCTTAAAGTAACAAATAAATAATAATAAATAAAGTGCTAATAAATATTAAATAAGCAACAACATTCAAACGCAATATTAATAAACAATTGCTAATATCCAGCAACAAATATGAATATTTTTTTCCAATCTATTTAGAAATTCATAAAAAGTTAGTTTCTCTAGCAGGCTACTCAAAGATAGAAGTGCAAGAAAAATGTGAGCATTGTTAAAAAGCAAGCAAATGTGAATATGAGTAAGCCATACATAAGTACTAAAGCATTCCTTTCTAATAATTTATCCACATAAACGTTGCGACTACACCTAATGCCGTAAGCTAATGATTTTCTTACCGCAGATGGCTTATTACCTTTCAATACTTTTCTCTTGTGTCTGCTTCCTATGAAAAAAATGTAGAAATTATAGTTATCCATATTAATTTTTTAATAATTTTTTATTTATTAAATATTGCTATAATATATTTACCATTTAAATGTGTCTGCAGCTGCTGTATGGAGTTGAGACTTACATTACATATATTGCATTTTAGCCCATTGGTTTCTTGATCTTTAGAAAATGGTACCTCAGTCTCTTCTAATGATGCCATAATATTTTTTGATCTCATCTAACGAAACAAAAAATTGAATAAAATAACATTAACTTTCAATGAATTTTGTTTCTAATTGTACTAACTGTTTTTGCATGACGTGCACCCTGTAGGTGTGTATCTAAAACGGCCTGGCTAGTAAATAGTAGTTCACAATCATCGCATGAAACTGGTGGCTTTCTTGTTGGTAAATTACCCATTATATTATCTACAACAGCTTTTGTAACAGGGTCGTCGTTACTACTAGGGTTCATTATAGTATCACTTTGCACCTCCATTTCTATAATAAAATTTATGCAAAGATATTTCATAAAAATTATTTAATCGTATAGATAATTGAAGAAAACGAAATCTTAAATTATTGTTAGGTAGCTCCGATACTACTTACTTGTCTAAAAATAATAAGAATATACAGCTTATTACGTCGAAGTATTATGAACGAACTTTTTCTAGCATCAAATAGTACACCTGGTTAATTAGCACCACATACAAGCTGCGAAATAAATCGTTCAATTCCGGGAAGGTAATTCAAAACATTTCAATGGTAACATCAGGTAATATTAAACGTGTAAATAGCAGTTGTATACTTGTATAGTGATTATACATATACATACATACATACATGTACATACTATACACCTATTCATGTTGGATGCTATATGTACATATGTAGCGTGGCTAGTGGCCACAGAAGAAATAAGTTATAGAGTTGTACTGCGCGCGCATAGTATTACAACATGTCATCAAAAAAAATTCAAAATTTAAAGAGTTTAGATCGGTCGGTAAATTAGATCTATAATAAAAAAAATTATATAATTTTATGGATTATAATTTCCTAAAAATAATTGCAAATTTTAATCACTTTCATCATTATATCGCCGTTGCTAGATAAGGATAATAATGAGGGAACTTAATATTTTATGATGAAACTACATAAAATTATAGACTTATCGGGATAAAGACAAAAAAAAATCAATCAGCTGCAGGGAAAACAATTAGGAAAGGCAAGAGAAAGAAATTCTTTTATTACACTCTACCCTGTTATAATTATAGATCGACTTTGGTAATTGGTAATGGCGGTTAAAAATATATGTAAATACCACGTGTATAAATATATATACGCACATATGAAAGCTTTAAAATGTAAACAGGAAGTGTACAACATTTGTCAGTAGAAATGAATGGACAAAATGTTGCTTCGTATGATTGGTTGGTGAGCCTTCTGCATGACGTGAAAATGAGATCTAAGGAGTGGGAGAAGGGACGAAGGATGAAACTGAACCGTCCGAACCCACCAATTAGAGGGCCGTGTGAAATCGTCATCAAAATGGATATGTAGACGTTCGTAATATGTATAGATAGATGCCTATTTTGTGTCCGTATGTGTTTATTGGTGTATACGCATATATAGGTAATATCATCCGCGAAATATAGCTGCAGCCATCTTATATTTTGTGTCAGAGAAAAACAATTTATCCGTACAAATGTTTTGTTATTATCCGTGAAGCCGCTGGACGACAAGAGGCGTGCGCTTCATGAGGCGTGACGTTTTTCAACATTAATTCGGATCATTATAATAGCAAAGGTTTGTGCAACACTATCCCTACCTTCGTTAATGCAAATACCATTCTCGTTTTTATACGGTGTTTGGCAAATTTGGTGTTTGGAGTTAGTATATCGTTGCTCCCCATGTAATTCCTCTGTAACTATGTAGTTTATGTTCTTTCCGTAATTCCGTATAACGAGCTGCTTAGACTGATATTAAAAAAGGTTTGAACTTTTTATGAAAAAGTTATGCAATCAGCTGATCAGTCAAATATGTTCTGTCATTTGTCAAAAATAAATGTCGATGTAATTATACCAATGTGACAGTTAATCTTGTGCACTAAGGTTGATGGAAGGTGGCCTTTGGCATCATAACGTACAAGATTTTTAAAGGCTAACAGAGCCGTGTATATATCTAAATACATATGCACATGTATGCATATATGCTCATATATATATATACAAATGCATGTAAAATTATTTAGAATAACTATTTTTCTATCTATCGCAGGTGGATTGGTACGCAGGATATGAGCAGTTTGTCAAGCGCAACCTGACTCTGCTCCCTCATCAGCAAGCAGCGGAACATCATCAGCATCAGCCCCAGCAGCTGGTCCAACCGCAGCCGACTGACATAATGACATCTATGTTCGAGCAACAGATAAAAAGTGAACCAATGGGGTTCTATTCTGTTGCATCTAGTAGATCAGATGGCTCTAACTCAATGGTAAATCTCTCAGACGATAGAGAAGATTTGTCTCAGCAAGAAGGACACATACCGCCTCAGCAGCAATCACTACAACTTGGGCAGCAACAGGCTCAACAACAAGCTCAGCAACAACAGCAGCAACAGCAATCCCAACAGAATCAAAATATTCAACACGACTCCCCAGGTCGTCAGTCAACGGGTCAGCAAACTGTAAAAGAAGGTTCTCGCTCCAAACCACAACCGTGTAAAGTCTGTGGCAAGGTCTTATCATCGGCGTCGTCTTACTACGTACATATGAAGCTCCATTCAGGCAATAAACCATATCACTGTACCGTATGTGAGGCAAGCTTTTGTCGTAAGCCATACTTGGAGGTACACATGAGGACCCATACTGGTGAGCGACCATTCCAGTGCGAATTGTGTTTAAAAAGATTTACGCAAAAAAGTAGTCTGAACACACATAAACGCGTGCATACTGGCGAACGGCCATATGCTTGTGACATTTGTCAAAAACGTTTTGCCGTAAAAAGCTATGTAACTGCGCATCGCTGGAGTCACGTTGCTGAGAAGCCATTGGTTTGCGAGAGATGCTCTCTCACATTCACTTCTAAAAGTCAATTCGCTATCCACATTCGCACGCATACTGCGAGTACTACTTACGAGTGCAATATCTGTGGACGCACATTTGTCCGAGACAGTTATCTAATACGTCATCAGAATCGAGTACATCGTGATATGAATCAGAGCAATTCGAATCACAATCCTTCTACACCCCAAAGCACTGGTACATCAGGCACTGGATTTGAGAGTCCAGTTTGCGATTTGCGTTACAACGAAGGACCTTCATCGTTGGATAGCCTCAGCGGTAGCAAAGGAGGCATTGCTGCCGAGATAGCTAGCCTCGCCAAGCAAAATAATCTACAGCTTCCCCTACCGTTGTTGCATCCGCAAACCACCAACTAGTGTTTAGACGGGAACGTGCCCCAGTCAATGTTCGAACAACAATCACCGCAAGTAGTATGCCCTGCGACAGTTTCCTCACCGTATACATCTAATTCATCATCCCACATCTCCGAAAACGAGCATATAGCAGCAGCGCAAACTGTGCAATATCAAATGGCCGGATTCACCGGACTCACCGGACTGTCAGACTCTTTAGACAATGCTCATTCTCAATATTACTCGATCCATCAATCCAACATGAACAATTCGGATTTGTCTCACCAGAATATTTTTCATCAACAAGAGCAACGTGCCGCCGGGTTTCCCATACCACCGCCAGGCCTCCATCCTGCACTCTATTTGTATGCACAGTATTCCAACACCAAGTCCACGATATCAACGTACCCCGGTTATGTACAACGCAACAACTGTTAGCTTCGCGTCATTTAAGCCATCATAGATTAATATAAGTGCTCTGAAAAAAAACTAGAACAAACTAAAAATTAAGAAAATCAACAACGACGGAGCAGCGAGACTGCCTTTCACGGTGGGTAGCCAATGTTCCTTTCTTTCACCGGATCATCGCCCGGTACTGACTCTAGTTGAAAGTGCCTACTCGAGCGTCCGTTTTTTCTTACATTTTTTAATTTTTTTTATCTTATCTTTTTAGTAAAAGAGAAACTAACTCAATGTCTTTTCAATCTTGTCGTCTCAAACATCTTGCTAATATCTTTATAAAAACAGTTTCTTACCGGTCCTCTTCATCTTCAACCTCGAGCTCGAAGTAAAATTCAAATCGCATGTTAGGTGTTTTGGCATCTATCTATAGGGAATAAAGACAGTACCGGCGAGAGATGAAGAAACGAGAGGTAGTCTCCCAGCAAAGCTTCGTTTATTATAATTGTCCAAAGCTCGTTAACGTTGATATTATAATACAACTGGCAAGATATTTACTAATATCCATTGTATGCAACGCTCTTGTTTTTGCCTGGTTTTGATCACGTCTATGGGTATATATATACATGTATATATATGTATACGCACGCACTCACACATCCTTGTGCCTGTGCGTATATATAGGATACAAGCCATCATGTGCGACATATACACATCCACACAAGGCGTACGCACGCGCCAGCGCGTTTATACTCGCGAGACACCCATACGTCACGATTGTGCGCGCCAATGCGCAAAAACACTCACACAAACATATTTATATTATATTTTTAAAGGAATTTAGTCACTTGGATCTGTGATATAGATAGTAATTATTGTCTACAAGTTTTTAATCTATTCATTTAATATTTTGACGATATCAAAACGAGATAAAACCAATTTTATGGAAATATGTAGCCATCAAAGGTTTCGAATACTATAGCTCCTGCCAAAATGTTCCCTTTTGGTAGACGCATTGCTATTTCTTTGATAAACTGATAGCATAATAACTGCTAATAATAATAATAATATTAATATTAATAATAATAATAATGATAATAATAATACTATCGCTATTAGTAAACTCCCTTGATACATATTATCGACACATCTACGTAATTATTAAAGGTCCTATATTTACTAATGCTATTATTATTACTAATATCAACAATGCTATCTTTATTATCGATGTTTCTTTATCCTCAAACCCCTCCCCATTCACCGAGACGCCATATAAATCTTGTGGTCTCTGTATCTCTCTCTTTCTCTTTCTTAGCTTCTATTAGAAAAAGCAGCATATTTCTTCCTTTTTTATTTCTGAATAATTGCATTATACTTTATATACAAAATATACATAGTATATACTATATATATATCGCCAATAGGCTGGCGCTGCTTTTTAGTGAGAAATATGCCTGTGAAAAGTTTTTTTTCTGTTTTTTTTTTCCCAAGTAGATTGCCGTACCGCTTTGTATCAGTTCCATAGGTGTACTTACTTTTCACATATCGAAGTGTATTGTACACAGATATATATTGTATATACGTATACATACATATATATGTATTATAACGAAGTTGAGAAGGGTGATGGAAGGATCGCGAAACTCCATCAGTAGCAATGAATTAGCAATTAAATAGCGGCGTTGTTGATTTTTTAACATTACTAGAGATTAAATTAAGTATTCATGTCTATAAGCTCCGGTATAAACGGAGAGCCATGACATACGCAAATGAATGGAACAAATATACATTGTATATAGAATATTTCAGAAATGATAACGTGACACAATTGTATGAAAAATAACCGTGCTCGGTTTTAAAAAAAAGCACCTTTTGTTAGAATTTTATGATTATAATATACCACACTAAATTCGTCTGTATCATTTCTGAGAGATTCGTACATGAGTATATTTATTTAATGCATACAAACACGACAACACACACACACACATATATATATATATATATATACCTACACACAAAACAATTATGAGTATAAACTAACTTAAAATTTTGTAGTATGACGTCTAACACGTGCGTTAGGACACAAGAATAAAAATTGTCTGAAATATCGGTGTGATTGAATCTGGAATTGCTAATATTCGCGTCAAGCTTAAATACGCTAAATGATCTTTGTATTGTTTATTGTTTGTACGAGGGCGCTAGGATGTAAAATGTAATTTTGCACTAGCGTCTCCTCAACAAAAGGTTTTAAGCTTGTATTTATTCCGTCGATTCAATTTTATTACTGCAGAACGAAGAAGGATTGATTTAAGTGAATTTGCAAAAAGTTTCTCGCGCTTGAGACGAGTTGTAAAAATATGGAGAAAGACTGAATATTTGTAATCGATCGTGAAACGAGTAAGAGGATGGAAAGTGAGACGTCTCTCGTATCGGTAGCTGCTTTTTTTCGTTGTGCGTAGAAAAGAAGCGTAATCAATTATTGACTATACAATTATTGTGAGGAAGAAAAGTGTCGCGGTATTGGAGAGCAAAGCTGCGCTTTTATATTAGACGCGGAACTCGTTTTGGGTTTTAAAAGTGACTTGTTTAACATATTTTCGTTTTACCTACTATTTTTGCCATTTGTCGACAAACGACGGGATTCTTGAGAAAGAAGGTGCAATGTGTGAAAGCAATGGTCTTTATATCGGCTAGTCATTGTGCAGCTCCCCGTGTGAATAATTCAATTACAGTGCTGTGATTAAAGTCTCCTTCTATATTTTCGTCTAACATCCGCAGTAGCGATATGCTTTTTTTGGTCAAGCTTCTATTCGTAAGGGTATAGCCGGGAGAACGGCAATTTCCTTCTTTCTATTTTCAAAATGATATATAATTATTGATATGTTGATACTTTGATATTTTCCTTTTCGCGCTCGAGCAAGCAATATCGGACCAAACTCGCCGCCATAATTATTATCTAGAAAAATTTGTAACGCGAATGATTTGTCACATTTGAACCAATAGTCTGGTCTCGAATCAATTTACCGAGAGAATTGAAATACTCGATATATATGCTCTGTTGAGCGATATTCTATATAGATTCACTGTAAAGTTCACCCAATACCCGTAAAGATCATTATTTGATTGCTCTGATTTTAATCATTCATATTTATCATTAATTATATGCTACTCCTATCGTAAAAATCCTTTGTCGCGCATTTGTGATAAAATATCATTAACACTTAATCAACATGAAACAGAATGTAACTCTTTTTCCTTTTTTTGTAGCGTTTAGTGTAATTTATCCGTCTAGAAAATATTTGTGTTGTCAAAATTATTTTCCTGGAAATTTCTCATAAGTTTGTGTTATTTCTCTTGAAGATACTTGTAGATTAACTTCTATTTTCATACGTGATATTATTTGTAAAACACAAAGTTTCATATTCCTGAGGGTGTGAATGACGGTGCGTGGATATCTACACACAGGCCTGATTTTATTGCTTATTTTATTTTTATCAGCGATTACTGTAGCTCATATTATTGTATAGGAATTTAGATTTGAATGGACAAAAATGTTAATTAATTGAGATTATTGAGATTTTTCTGCGAATTTGAAACTTTGGTAGCGTCTTTTTAATCAACAAAATACCTTTTTAATAGCTTTATCTTCAAATAATAGTTTGTTTTTATTTTTATCGAGTGTAATTGTATCAATTTCATGTTAAGGTCAGTATTAAGAATATGTATTGAATTGTTATTAAGCTTTATTTTTCAAGGCGAACAAATATTATTTTTAGTAGTCGTGTGTAAAGTTTGGCGTTTCGATGAAAAATTCGACATTGGAGGATAATCCGACAATTTTCATGCAAAGATCAAACGTATGAAAGATTTTTTATTTGTCAAAATCTGTTCGATTGGTGTTACAAATGAAAAACCATTGAGCCTACGTTAGCGAAAGATGTGTACAGTTCTCGAAAATAATTTTGATTTCATACACTGCGTTCCCACAATCTGTCTCGAAATTGCACGTGAAAGAATTCTGGCACACGTCGCGGAAATGGCACTGATTTGTCTTGTGACACAAGCTATACGTCACCGTCATTTACAATGTTTTTTTTTTAATTTATACATTAAGAAGCGACAAGCGGGAAAGGGACTGATTAGAGTTTGAAACTGAAACTGGCCATTGCGATTGAACAGCAATTTATCCTCATAAACGTAGGCAATTGCCACTCTGCACTAGTTATAATATAGTACATGCAAGTAAATTTTTTTGCGGCTTGATTATTATAATAGAGTTTACTAATTATTAATGTAAAGTATACCTATTAAACTTTTATTTTTAGATGGAACTAATTCCTAAGAAGCTGCACACAAGTGTAGACGTAGTGGAGATATCAGTCGAGCGATATTTTCATTGTATTGATTTATCTTATTCTGAGCGATCGTGTTATAACATTTTAACATTGTTTTAAATGTTAAGTCTAATATTTAAGAACTATTACCATACATTTTGTCACAGACACGGTGGATATTAAAAGCTGAAGTGTCCGGAAATTGACATTGAGTTTGACTATTGCAGCTATTTTAATATGCACCGATATCATAATAAAAGGGTTGTTATTAATGTTTGTCTTGTGTTATTTACAAATGACTGACTGAAAGCTTAAGCGGAGTATGATCTCTAACGACTAGCACGACTGAGAATTGCAAAGAGGGGGGAGGGGGGGGGGGATAACGATAAGGGAGGAAATGTCAAGGCGAATCAAATTCGTTGCTTGCTCCATTTTCAGTTATGTAGTTCTATTTGTATTTGACTAAAACTATCGATGATAGCTCCACGTTCGTGCAGTTCGCAATTGAAAAGCCAAGTTATAGTAACAATTAAGTAGCATTCAGTCTAGAGTTGTGCTTCTCGTGAAAAGCGCGTCATCATCCGTATGCTTTGTTACAGACAAAAATATTTTGTGAAAAGTGAAGGAAACATTGACTCGATTCTTGCAATAATAAATATTTTTACTCGAGATCCTATTATTACTGACTTTTCAAGTGTCCATTTTTCTTACAATTACGCATTGTAAAAATTAGACACGTTGATCCAAGTACTGGCCAGTACGCGCGCGTGGGATGCTCAGTCACATATGTAAATATATACTGTTGGAGCATAAACCTGTAACATATTATATAAGAACCGATCTTCATGTATACAAATGTATGATATGCGTGAGCATGCGATTGATGATAAAATATCACTATTTGCACAATTCTATGGAATAGAAGAATCTGGTCTCCTGATATATACCAATAGTAGATAAACGCGCTTGGTACAATTAAGGCAGCACCCTTCAAATTGTGTATTTAGAGATCAATTAATAAATCAAAGCAACGGTAAATATAAGGAAGAATTGAAAAACACTGTCTCGACAGAAATGAATTAGTAGATAAAACATTGCAGTGGATAACAAAGTGTAAGA
Organism: Prorops nasuta; assembly: GCF_024137725.1. Taxonomy (NCBI): domain Eukaryota; kingdom Metazoa; phylum Arthropoda; class Insecta; order Hymenoptera; family Bethylidae; genus Prorops; species Prorops nasuta. The sequence goes on from NW_027116816.1 coordinate 1,336,239, forward strand.
AAAAGTAAAAAGGATTAGTAATATAATATCATTGTGTCACTGGACATTGCGCCTGTACCATTTTGCTTCTTTAGCAGAGTATATCGCCATTTATTTTTGTAATGCGTTTACGTAGGATATCTCTTATTTTTATAGAGGTTTATCATACTATCAAAACTCTTTTAGAGGCCTGCATATATGATAGAAGAATAGAATTTCGTGAGTGCTGAGGATTCTACAGTAGAATATAACTATTATCCAAAGGCACGCGTTTCTAGTAATGGCTTCACACCATAAACAGAAGGAAGAACACGTAACATGTAAAACTCGGCTTGTGTCACCTTGGTCGGATACAAAATATAAGTGTATCGCGTTCATTATTACTAGTGTGGTGACAACACCAAGCCGTGATTCAATGTTGAAAACGTATTTTTTTTTCTCGGCTCCTTTGTACAATATAGTTTACAAAAGTCAGTGGTTGTAAGCTCTATTATACTCGGATGATTGGAATATAAATAACACATGCTAAAGATACAAAAAAGTAATATGCTTTAACTAAAAATAAGTAAACGAGAGTTTATCAGGTTACCTTGCGGTATAATGCATCTAAATGGAATGTTATGGAAGATAACAGACAAAAATAACAGTGAATATAAGTAGTTGTATTATTATAATATAATAATAATAATATATATGTATCTATACTGTATAGGATGTGAATTCACACTTTTGTAATAGAAATTTTGAGAAAACAATAATGATAGGATAAAGGGTATAATAGACGGGACATTTTAATGCTTGATATAATTATAATTTTCACCTATACATATATATATATATCCTGACCGAAAATATAATATAAAAAAGAACGATTAATGTTTCTTTTCCCAATTTATAATTTATATGATTTTTTTATTAATGCTTTTGTTGAATTACAATCACAAAAAATTTCATCTTATAAAATATTTTAAAATACTTTATCATTCAACTTATTATTACAAAAATATATATCATTTTATTCCACTTCGACATCAATTACAGCATCCTCAACGATTATCTGCTCAGACGTAACTGGTATTTGTATCATAGGTAGGGGATCCGGCGATCTTATATAATTATTGCTCGTTGAATGTTCTTTTAAATATTCCCCTCCTTTCTCCTCGTATTCCTTTCGATCAACCAAAAATTCTGGAAGGTTACCATTTAAACCAAAGTCCCTGGCGCCGTACCATGCGTCTAGACTTGTATTTTTTGCTATACTTATTTGAAATTTGGATCCGAATGGTCGTATCTCCCTGAGCTCTCGGTTCAATCTTTCTAGTAGACCCGGGAAAGCAGCTGAACCCCCAGTCAAAAAGATATTACCAACAATACGAGTTTGCTCTTCAAGGGAATACAATTTTAAGACAAATTCGATTGTTTCCGCTATACCAGCTTCTACCGAGCCGATCATTGCGGGCTGAAAGATCAATTCAGGCACTCGTAAGCGTTCCACTCCTACGTGAAGCTGATGAGTTTCTCCCGGAATCATAGGTACGCTCGAGCTTGCTCCATCAAAATCTGGATCATGATGACGCAAAACATCTTCGAGTTCCAAAAGCTTTTCCTGCTCCAATTCGGAATCAGAATCACCTCCTTCCTACGATAAAACTTTGTTTCAACCCAAATTTTACAGATTTCAACATAAATATGACAAAACGCTTACTCTGTTTATAACTTTGTAAACATCCCAATCTTCGTCTCGTATACCGAAATCATCGTCTCGCTTTTCTTTCCTTGCTAGCTGACTGATTATACGCATTCGTTCTTGAGCTGCGGCTGTTCTGCGTTTGGCCATGTCTTGTCTTCGCTGCCGCTTTGCCATTCTTTTATCCAATATCTCCTGTCTTTTTTTCTTAACACTCGTAATCCATTCGTCAAAATCTTGTTGGTCTTTCGGCTGAAGACTAGATTTCAACTTTGGTTTTTCTTCAATTACTATACTTTCGTCCTGCGAATTCGCTGCTACAATCTTTTGCCTTGTTCTCTCGACTTTAGCTTGTAAGTTATTAATCATCTTAATTAAATCAGCTTCATTAGCCAAAGAGTAGGTTTTTAAAGCACGATCGAATTCTTCTGTTTCCCCTTCCTCAAGAAGGTCTTGTATGGCTAATAATTGATTCAGTTGTTCCTCATCCTCGGCTAACTAATACAACAGTTTTAAAATTATATTCAACTATTACATAGTCTTTCCAAGTTTACATACCCTTTCTTCCCTTTTTCTTGCGTTGATTTCCATCAATCTACGTGCCAACTCTCGTTTTCTTTCTTTCTGTTGCTCTATCGTCAAACCGGAAGTATTTGGTGGTGCGATATACGGCAACTGAATTCTCAATACATTGTTATCATAGTAATCAACTTCTGCCCATTTAGAAATCTCTTCCTGGTAAGTGAGAGCTATGCTGGAATGGTCATGTACTAGTTCCTAGATAAAAAATTATCACTTTAAATATTAAAACAGCTTTATGTCATATAAAAGGAACAATAAAAATCTTACTTCTGCTCTACTGGGAGTAATAGCATTTACATGGACAGGATATTTCAGCTGTAACAATCTATGCATATACGATGTTATGTGATAGCCACCTATATTTATTCTTCTAGAATTTGCAAAATCAGCTTTTCCATCTAATATGGGTATTATATGAGTAGTGTGATATCCTATACTTATTATTAAACCATCAGGAGGGCAATTGTTATGTTGGTAAGAAAACAGGCAGTCAACTCCGTATGCTATAGATGGTACATTATAACATTCAAATAATAATTCTGCCATCACTGGAAAATATAAATCACTATTAATACAAGTTATAGATTAATTTCAAGTTCTTACTTACAATTTCTTGAGTAGTTTGGATTTAAAAAACACTCTGTTAGAATAATTGGATGGTTAAGACATTCCTCTGTATTGATTCCCATATGGGTAAAAGTATAGTCAAATATTTGTTCCTGGGTCTCAAAATGAGTTACAACATTTCTGTCAAATTGGGTTTTCAACTGAAAGCGTACAGCTTCTATATTGGCAATATCATTCCCCACTTGCAACTCTCCGTCCTTCTTACCCCTCTCTTTTCTTGGTTTGGCAATAAGATTTTTGAATATAAGCTGTGGCTCCTTTTCTGTTGCCCAGCCGACTCTGCAGTTGTATGATCCTAAAATTTATGTACGATATTTTAATATCCTGAATAAATGAACAACTTGATTTAACAAACATGATTTCAAACAAAAAATATTACCATTGTCAATGACAAGTGGTACCTGCTCTGTTTTTACTTTCTCAGGATAAGGGTGAATAATATCCGGGACAGCGCGAATATCTTTTAATTCAAGGATATTCATTTCTGCATATCGCAATTTTGCTTTAGGATTTATGAATTCAATTACAAGCCTAACCTAACTTTTAGGATATTTTTCAGTGCTTATTATTTATGGTGTGTTTATGAACGCTAAAACGACAATAGAGGGACAATGCCATCTAGCGTAAGAAATTAGAAGTACATCGTAATGTAACTTGTTCCTTCGCACGGCGGATTACATAGGGGATGAAAATTCGAATGACGAATTCTTTACACGAATGGATTTGACGTTTGAAAAAATATAAGGAATGTAAAAACAAGAAATAACAAATAGTTTAATTGTGGTGATCAATTATATATTGTGATTGTTTCGCGAAATTTGAAAACAAACATCGTTTATTATTCGTTAAATATTGGATAAAAAGAGAATTGACAAGGACCGAAAGAGCTGAAGTGGCAGATATTTCTATAGCGATTAATTATCTTGTCGCTGCGGATGAAATACGAATCATTTAGCTTCGGATGTAGCCGGATTGATTCGGTAAAATTCGTCGAACCCCGAGAACTTCGGGTGATTTCGGCTATCCCCAGTATGCTTAAGAAGGGATGGAATGTGCAACCGTGCGGGGACCAGGTGGTGGGGCGAGGCGTGGGTTCATCTCACCGGGTTTTGCACTTGCTGTTTCGCGTTTCTCGCTCACTCGTCGGCGCGCGCTTGTATAAAACGCTTCGTATGTATTAAAATGATTCCTCACTAGCTCAGTCGGTAATCATTATGCAAATCAAATATCCGGTTAAGTTCTCCGAGTATTTATAAAAGTAAGCATTAACCTTTGTAGATGCTTTATTAAGCTTTTAATTGCCATAAAGTTTTGTTGTTTGCTTTGCTGCATTTTGTTTAGTTTTGATAAGCAATTGCTTCTTTTTTGGTTATGTACTTTCTTCTTACAACAGGTACATTTATATTACACAGTGTGATTTAAGAATTTTCCTAGATAATAACAGATATTTAATTAATTTAAACAGGGACAGAGATATTTCAACTTTTTGTTATATTTTACTCATAGCCACTATTTCTCTTTCAACAAAAGCGTTGAGCTCTGATCGCAATGTAGTCATTTGCCTGAAAATTTGGAAATGAGTAAATAAAACCGGTAACACCACCGGTGAAATTTCCAAATTGGCCAGATTTCTTTATCGGTATTTGGAGGATCATGTTGATCCAAGAGTGCATTTTTAAAGTAGTGTTCTTTTAGTCGTGTGCTATGCATTAAAAACAAAACGCTTTGCAGTACGGCGCTAGCCTTAATTAATTGCAAAATTCTTATTAGCTAATGAAAATTTGGTTTAGCGCATGATGAATTTCGTAGTTCGGTTCTCGTACCTTTTTAATTTGATCCACTAACGTCTGATCAAAGAGCCAGTACTACTACTCAAACTCTGCAACTGTATAATTGCTTCTACTATTTACGTGTGCCAAATGTGACCTTCGATCTTCTTGTGAGGTGAACCGAACAACCTGTTCTCTCGGTAATGGAACGCTAGGGAATTTTCAGTGGATTATTCAAGAAAAAAGAAATGTGAACAAAGTTTCGTCATTTGTGAGAACAGCTTGAAAGTGATACGAAAAGGCTTTGTACCTAACTATTCAATATAGTTGAGTGAGAGATCGTGGTTAAAGGATAATAGTAAAAATAGTTTTTGCCACATCCTATTGGTGATTTAATCGCATCAGTCTATCATCGTTGAATACAGGTAAGGTTAATATTACGACTGTACTTTTATCCCTCATCCGAATTGGGTTTATGGATAATTTGGTGCGATCGAGAATAATCTCCATCGATAAAAATCAATAGGGCATTTTCAGCATGCTAGGCACGTCAGCAAAGGTACTTTTCACACGAAGCACTAGCCACTCTTAGAATTCCATGAGGCGCTTAAACTCTTGACTTTCATCGCTATTCCAGGCTGGTTCACTGCTCTGTCGGGGCCCGTTCAAAGAATTTTACAGCCTGTCTTCGAATTCGACTTTTGCCACTGAATTTACCTTTATTTCTACACCCGAGCACTCGGACGTGTTGGAAAATATCATCGAAAAAGCGAACGAATCGCGATTTCTTCACTGAGAGTGACAAATCAATTAGAAAATTTCTAAAGTTCTGAAAAAGTCCGTCGGTCGACGGGGACGCGACGTTGCCAGCTGGGCGAAGCTCCGGCGACCGAGCTGAGATTTAATTAAAAGAGTGTGCAAACATGCAATTTTTTCAAACTTCCCAGGAGTAATTGACTCTGCAAGCTTGGAGAATAATGGCGTGTTTGCTCGCTCGTCAAATGATAGTAGTCCAGTTTATTTTCTCCATTCGTTTTCCACACCCAAGCTGGAACCATTTGCCGCTTTCCTCCCTTCATTTCCGGATATCTTACCTTCCCGCGAAATTCCTCGCGGTTTATCCCCACGCATTCCTATGCTATTCCTCTTTATTTATTTTTTACTTTTTTTTCTTTGTCAACTACCTCGGTACATTTGCCTCCGTGTATAAACAGCAACATGCGTACTAATACAGGGACTGGCAAAGTGTGTATAAAGATAAATGTAGCTGCAGGATTCGCAATGACAGAGAGCATGCAGTTGTGCCGTAAATTAAAAATAATCCGCGAGCTTCGTACATATACATATATAGATCGCTGGCTGATTCGACACAAAGTAAGGCAGCGCTAATGCTTTTTCTTGTGGTACATTAATTTTATCGGGAATATCGTTGTTGCACGCGGTACTTTTATAGGCTAGATTTCTGCTACGTTGCGCAGATTAACCTCGGATTGGTCGTTTCTCGCGAGATTTGCGCCGATCTCTCGTTACTAATCGATCTTCTGTTTCGAGAACCTAACCCAATTCCGTCGAGGAAGCGCCAATTCTTTTATCTCTGCATGGCGCATCTGGATCGAGATCGCAATTGGTTGGATTTAAGAATCATTAGTAAAAGGTGTGCATGCGGCTTAAGTAGATGAGTAAGCTGATTGGATTTAGCGAATGGACCAATTGGAGTCTCTCGCGTCTCTCGCATAATTCTCGCTAAAATCGTTCTCGTCGATCTACTTCGAAATGCGTGAAATGAAAATATCTTACGCGCCATTATCCTTCGCTATGCGTGTCCTCACCCCCCCCCCTTCCCCTCAAGTATCCTAACCTCTACCGAGCGACAAAATAGTCCCACGTTCGGATGTACTCTCATCTTTAAAGTTTCACAAGGAGCTTTTACGTCCTCGTAAAACGTACCAGTTATCTCGAGCGTTTGCTCACGCACAAAGACACACATGCATACACACATGTCTACCGCGTGTTTGCATAAAACAATATGAATTATCGTGCGATGCACGGCCTTTATTCTCCTGCCTCGCCGTGTAAATTGCTACGGTGTCACATCGGGATAAAATTACTAAAAACAAAGCACATGAAAAATGTACTGTAAAATATATTGCGCGCAGACGTTGGTTTTCGCGATGGAGCGGACGAGCGTCCCAATTTTTCGCTGTATCTAACTGTACTGTGGCGGAAGAATGGGTGGTGGGGGGGGGGGGATATAACCGGAGGCGATTTTTCGGGCCCGTGCCGGGGACGTTTACGAGCTTTCGCTCGAGCAAGCAATTACGGATTTTCAACGATGAACGTCAACCGGCCTGAAACGGTCAGTCACGCCCGGATTGTCAGCAATTTTTCAGTTGGATTTGAAAAAAGCGTGGAGAATATCACTATACAGATGGCGTGGTCGTCGAGTAAACGCTTAATTGCGTAGAAGCTGCTGGTCGTTATTTATGTTCTTCACTCATAATATTTAAAGCCGATTTGGGCATAGGTTATATTTTTTATTACTATGTGCAGAAAAGGGACAATTTACACTCGAATCGCGCTTAAATATAACTAATGACTGTGGATATCGGCAACACCTCGGTCGTTGAGATTGTCGAGTAGAAGGATCGACGTTTAACCGGCCGAGAGAGCACCGAAAGTGGGGACACGCTAGGTGGGAAATTGGCGGAGGGGAGAGAAGGGAAGTGGGGATGCGATAAACAACGGCTTCAGATTGGAACGACCAGACCAGACTAACCAGAACGTCCAGAACCAGACCAGTCAGGTCGGATCGGATCGCATGATTCATTAGTGATGCGCGTTATGGTATTTCCACGTGAGGTTGAGCATCGTTTCCCGATCAATTGCGTCCGAACCGTGCATTGGGACTATCGAGAACCTGGGCGAGCTCTCGAATGATGCATCGGAATGCCGAGCATCCCTGCGATTCGCTCGCCCAATTCCATAGCGTTGGCCAAGACTGCCCGTCTTGTCAGCTTTCCTTCGGTCTGCCCATCCATCCTGTGGGTTTGTGTGTGTGGGTGTGTGTGTGCGCGCGTGATAGTGAGGCTCTACTTCAATCGATGCCCCTCTATGTTCCTTTCGCGCTAACTACATAAATATTCAAGAGCTTTCGATTGCAAGACACCAATTATCGTCAGAATGGTATTTCTAGGTTAGAACTGACCGACGGAATTTCCTTCTCTCGTTTTCTCGAAGAAAAACACTTCCCGCTATATGCCACGTCGGATTTCATTGGAAAAGTTGGGCTGATTTTAAAGTTTCACAAAGTATCGCATTCCGAAGGAGCGTGAAATTTGATAGAGCGACGACCTTCTAGTTTTCCGTCCGATTCCAAGCGTATCGCGATGAAACTCTCCATTTCTCAACTCTTCGGCCTCCCATTGGAGGAGAGGTTCGATCTTCGCGCCAATCGGCCGTCGCTGGAAACGAGAGATTAATTGACCTTCTCCACCCCATCCACGCTTTTTCCATCCGAAAATAGCACTTTCATCCTTTCCCCTATATCGCTTAATGAGAGATTTATAAAGTTGCTCGAACGAGCCCGATAATCTTATCATAATAGCCGCAGACACTTGCTGATCCACGAGAAGCGCCAATATAGTTTACGCTGTCTTGTACGTTTTGTGAATTTTCTGAATTATCGTGATGCTCGACGAATGCACGCGGCGGCGCGGCGCGGCGTGGCGCTCGGATCGCATAGTTATATCGGATGCTGCTCTCTACACAGTCTACATAGCGTGCCAGGTAAACGGTTTACGATATATTCCAGAGACTGTTTATATTCCAACACTTGTAAGAAAAGTTGGTGCTTCGAGGCGTTTGTACAGCTAAGGCCATCAGCGTAAAGCGATCTTTCTGATTTCAGTCGGTCGGCGAAAGCTGTATACCACTCCAGTGTCGTATTATTACCGGTAACAACTTTTTACCGTCCAATAACACCGAGACTATAAATGCTACCTCGGTGAAAAAATACTCCGCCATTATCATGGCGTCCCTCACGAGCGCGAACAATCAAAACAAAGCTAATAAATCTTTCTGCAGCCGTTGCTTAACATGTGAAAAATGATAAATTGATGTATAGACATAATCGTTGTTATAAGCTATACGCTCTATTTGTACAAAACAAATTAAAATTGAATAACGGAGAAAGAGAGACGATTGTGATTCCTGCGGGCAATCGTTCCAAAACTGTTGGTCGAATGAAAACTGAAACGGGGTGGATTTTGCATGATCCATTGTTGCTGATAATCGTCATTAAATTGTACACGGAAGCTGGCAGAAACGTTGGGTTACTCGGGTCGTGCCATTTGTCAAGAGGTCGTTTACATTTACAGTTATGATAGGCTTTCGTGCAAACGTAATTTTCGCGTGTTACGACTGATAGGCGGAGTAGTCGGCTGTGCTTTATGCACTACGCTACTACTTCTAATCGAGCAAACCAAACGATCGTCGCGTGTATCTTTTAGCGTTTTATCGCTCGATAACGCTAATATTTACGACTCTGCATCACTACCTCTCTTTTTAGGAGTACATACGAGTGTGGAAAGGAATATCGAAGGTGTTGGTAAACAAAGAATTTGGCTCTGAGTCTAGTCGACTCCAAAACAATGAAAAAACGCTCGTTTCTCTTATGTTAATACGCCGTAAACATACCTATCGTGTTGGCAGTGAGAAGTTCGAGGATGCCCAAAGGGAAGATAAAAATTTTTTGTGCAAAAAATGTTCAAGCCTACGGTGTGTTAACTCGAGTTGAAAAATGGTGCAATCTTGGAGGAAAAATTCGAGACGAGTCGAGAGACCAATGAAGATTGCGGCCCTCGTAGCATCGGCCATACACGAGTTGCGAGAGACCAAAGGATCATCTCCAAGGAAGATCACGAATTACATCAGTTACTGTTCCAGCTTGGCTAATGACCGCATCAAGCGACAGGTCTGACAATCTGCAAATCAGTTTTGTCACAACTATTCGCTCGCTCGTACAGGGTGTCGTCGCCCTTTGCTACACGATATTGCGTATATGCAACACCTTTTCCTTTGTAGTGTTTTAAAATTGCAGTTTGACATAGTTTTAATATATTATCTTATCTACCAGAGTGACATTAGATATTTTTAATCTGCAATTTTCGTTGATTATATATATATTATAATAAAGCCAAAAATGTACGCGTTTCTGGAATGGAAATGCGTGCATCAAAGGGTTAAAACGCCCGAAAGCGTACACGTAAGAAAGCACTTTGGTTTATCTCCGTAAGTATTAAAGATATCGAAATTTAGCACGAGGTCTATCAGAATGCAAATATATAGCAAGAGGTTTCGAAAGGGCCCGCGCAAAAAATTAATGTCCCTTGTATAGTTAGGCGAAGATATACGTCTTATTGCCTCTACCCTCTGGGGTGCATTTTAAGCGCCAAGAGCTATACATATAGCACGTTAGCCTTTAACCTCTGACTCGTTACAGGTGAATTCGGCACTGGAACGTGGAGTGAAATATGGAATCTTGGAAAGATACCGTGGCCAGTATTACCTGCCGATTTGCGACGACTTGACGAGGGCGAATCGTGTGGCTGACAGATTTGCAAAATTGGCAATATTAAGCAGAAATCCGGGCAGACGACGAGACAAGAAGTCTGCCAGATCGAAAGGAAAATCTGCAAGAGGAGAGACCAACGGAAGCAAGCTCGTTGACATTGGTGAAAGGTCCAGTCACTTCCGGTGGCCATGGTTTAATCACCGTTGCTACAAATAAGAGCAAGGAGAAGGGCCTTTCAATACCAGTGCAATGATTCTGCGCGAATTATTAAAAGTTACCTAAAGCGCAGTGTACCACTCTTAATTTATTCATTTATTCGCCTTCCTTTGATGCTCTCGATCAACTTGCCTCGGTCCTATGCTCGAAGGTACTTTGGCTTTTATTACCGAAGGAGGGGGAGGGGTGGAACCCTTTGGCGTATAATATAGTATAATGCAATGCCGGAGTACTTGACGATTTTACTTAGCAAGATGAAGCGACGAAAGATCGTTTTCTATACGTATTATAACGGTATATCGATCCTGCCTTGCCAAGTAATGGATTCCCTCTTCATCACACACACACACACACACACACACACCTATAACGAGGCGTTATCGCAAAGTACGCAAAGAGGGGAAAAAAGAGGAAGATGGGATGGATTTTGATTTTGATTGGTAGACGAGTCTTGTGGCAGTAGCGTGCTATATTATTTGCGTCTGATAGACTCTAGCTGAGAAGTCAATGAAGCTTATCGGAGGGAGGGAGAGAGAGAGAGAGAGAGAGAGAGAGAGGATGGGGGAGCGTGTGAACGTCGTGTTTGATCGCAAAGGAAACGGGGTAATCTTGAGAGAGGCTCGTTGATCCTGCATTAATCGATTGTCGTAACTACACACGGCTGCATAGCTGAGAGGCGGGCTCGAGTCTCGAGAACAAAGGAGCAACCCGTTGAAACGAAGACAACCGTGCCAAGCCAGCTCCAAACTCTAAGCCTTCGACAAACCAATGCAGCTGCCAATTTCTGTCGTAACGAACGACCCTTAGCAGACTTAACCGGTCAAGACGCGGGGGCCTGTTTCATGGCCTCCGACAAGCTTTACCTTAGCCCGGCTTAACATTAGAAAGACATTATTCATGGACTTGGAAGAAGAAATTTCCTGAAAGTGTAAACGCGCGAGCGAGCGTTTGCGTATGTTGTTCGATATGACGCATGCCGAACGTGACTTCCTGCAGAAGCGAAGCATTTTCTCTGCGTACGTGCTGGAATATGTACCCACCTACCCGCCCCCCCCCCCTCCTCTTCCTATAAACATATCAAACTCCCGTACAGATTTCAATAAAATATCGCAGCGCTAGTTTCATTTTCTACAAAATCTTTATCTTCTTATTCCCTACATGGCAATAAATATTCACGCGAAAATACTGTTAAACATCAGCTTTTTTCATGCTGAAATTTCGACCTCGCATCGAGCACCATCTTTTTTGTTTCTCTGTCCATATTTACCTATGTTACTCCTCGCTATGCAAATATTGATTTTCAATCAAGAGCCAAACGACTTTTCCAGCAACGAAAACCACTCGCAGCTTTGGCAAATTATATCAGCGGTGAACGCATGCAGCTTCAATGACTCGTGTGAAAATAATTGGCTGTTAACGAACGAGTCGCGCGAATCACACTCTCTCTCGTTGTTCGACGTTACGCGGAATTGTGTCTCTTTTAAAAAGGCACTCACTCCGGGACCTCTCGAAATTTTCTGGCCTGGATTTTCGTCGAGCTCTCTTGAGTATATCTGCCCCGTTGTATCGTATACATATATAAATGTTATATATATATATATATAACTTTGTTGAAAAGTAATAAGAAGAATTTGTACGAGGAAAGTAGCGATGAGAAAGCTGAGATTCTCGTAGTGCGTATACGTAAGGGGAAGAGGGGGGGGGGGGGGGGGGGAGAAGGAGGAAAAAAACGGAGGGACCAAAAAGAGGAAGGGAAGATCTGATAGAGGCTGCTGGAGAGTTTCGCGATAATGCTGTCGTAGAAGTTTGCCACTGGCGCAATGCAGAAGCCGACGATTTCATGCTTGGTCGTGCTTGACAATGTGCGACGATCCCTCTCCGCTGACAGTTATTCTAATGTCCCGTATAAATCATAACTTGCACAGCGTGCAACGAGGCTGCAATTTTTCCACGATAGAAAAAAAAGGCAGTGCTACCGTTGTAAATTCATAATTCCTCGTTTCTGATTCCTGCCGAGTTCCAATCTTGGCCAGTATCCCTATAACTGTACGGTATATTATATACATAGGAATCCCCGGTGACTTTTCGAATTTACATCGTCCTCGATTTTAGTCGACGCTCGTGCTGCACCACGGACAGTCGTGGGTCAGTAGAAAGAGGAGGGAGCGACAAGGGATGAAAGAGAAAAATGCTCGAGGGCCAAAAAGGAATTCAGCAATGTCAGGCGAATTCCCACGAGTTCTTGGCAAGATCCGTTGGAAAATATTTCCGATCAAATATTCTCGCGGTTTCGACGGTTTATTTTATCCGAGTATCGTCGATAATTAAAGAGTAGTCGATGAGCTCATCCGCGGCTCTCGCCGCTCTTGCTCAGGTAAATTCGTAGAAGGGATATATTGATGGAACGGAAGTCACGCAAGGGCCATCTGTCAAGGGTTCGCCTAACTCCGAGTGCTCGATCTTCCGTCGACCGAATCGTTGCCGGCTTATTAGCTTCTACCCGGCCACCGTATCCATTTACCTCGTGTAAACTGCCACGAGCGATTGGCCAACTCGAAATGATAAACCTATTTTCAATAATTATTCTCCGATGGAGGAGAGGATGTCTTGCAGTTAATAATACAGTCGAACATGTATGAAACGAGTGTAACGAACGCTGTACACCACCACCGAATGAAACGACGCCGGCTGAAGTCGTTGTGGATGACGAATAGCAGGCATGGAAACCGACGGGAATATGCTTCCGCTGTTCGTTTATGCAAATTACCACTTATGCGAACGAGAGAAATCGTTGCGGCCATAAAACGCTCAAAGAGAGTGGGAGATGTAAAAAAAAAAAAAAAAGAGAGAGAGGAGAGTAAAAGGAACTGGAGAAAATTTCAAGGGAAACACAAGCTTCGTCTGGACAAAGCTTCGCTTTTCCCCCTCAGGCATTTCCTTTTACTTCGCACGGGCCGCCAAAATTTCTGGCATAGTTTCAGCATTATGACATTTTCCAGCGTGACCGACCCCTGACCAGAGAGTCTGGAGTTTTCGGGACGGTGAAGCCCCGTTAAAGACCGTCAAAGCACACGACGCAATTATATTTCTGTAATACTTTTAATAACTCTTTGTATGCTGCTCGTGTTTCACTCGAGAGGGCAGCACGCGTTTTTTCATGCTCGATCCGTTGATCTCGGGGATCTCGGGTAACATCTTGCCTTTGTCGAATAACAAGCCGTCGCCTCTGCATTAGAAGCTTCCTTTGAGCAGACGAGAAACGTCACACGCGACTGCGCACGCACACTCGTTCATTTTTCTAGATAGCGAAGCTCGTCGAGAGCAACAAGCTATACGCTATACGCGGCAATCTCGCTGAGTGGCTCGAATATTGTAGCACCGGAACCAACGGAACCTGCCGCGCCATCTATCTCGCGAACATCCATTCGTGCGCGGCGAGTTCGTGTACTACTGCGTGCGTACAACACACAGGCGGCTCAGCTTAGCGGGATTATCGCTCCGCGTCGCTTGTAAATCGACCAAAAATCATCGCGACTATAGCGAATTAAAGCGCAATGTGCTCTGTGCTTCCTCGTTCACTTCGCTTTGAGCTTGGAAACGGCAAGCGGTGTGATAGCGTGCGTGTGTGTGATTGGTTAGGGAAGACAAAGAGGTTAGGTTAGGTATTGGAGTGAAAGGGAAGGGGTAGGTCGGAAGCGTAGCTCAGCAGCACAACTGCGTACTTTCGACAATGGAACTGGGAGATAATAGCCGGGAACGGGCCTTTTTTGCAGCTGTACAATCGAGCCGATCGATTAGCAGAGATGTGCCGTCGATGTCTCATTGTCACGCCTGAAAGTGGAGGATCCCATAAATTTCGTTCCTTCGCGTTACAACGGGAAATTCAATTTTCTTCGTGACGAACGACCGCCACGCCACGTTACACTGTACCAATCCTACTCTTTCTCTCTTTTGCTGGACATTCTCTCCTCATTCTTACTTTTCTAACAAGTTACATTTTTTATCCGTTTCCCTCGCACATACACACACACACACACACACTAATGATGGTACAGTCAGCCACGAACATACCCAAGTAGCATTTGCCGAGTGGCCTGGCTTCTCATCTACACTCATAGTATACAACTACGCAGAGTAACCTGCGTAACTTTAAATTTTTTTTTATCGCGTTTGCTGCCAAATATATTCTCATTTTTTACAAACCTTTCATCGTTCCGCGCTTCTCTTCTCTGTTCTTTTATCGGCATTTGGAAGACTTTGGCGAAGAAATAAGAGAGACTGGGGATGTTTCAAACGAGTGTGCCACGCAAAACACTCGACAGGGAAAAATCCTCTGCGACAGTTACGTCATAAGGCGAAAATGTGCAGTGAAATTTGGCAAAAAAGTAGAAACAAAGGAAAAAAGCAGTATCATCGCGTAACAAAAGGGAACTTGTTTCAATGTTTATCTTTGTCCGGGCTCATTGAGATGAGTGGTAACCGCTTGAAAGGTCAGTGAGTGCAGTCAGCCATTTGCCTTCTCTTTCTATTACTATAGTATATATACTATATAGAGCCACCATTGCTCTCAGTTCTGCGGCGTGTTGAACAAAAAAGCGATTTGCATCGTATAAAAGGTGGCTGACGGAAGACAGGTTGGGTGGATTTAAAGGCTGGCAAAAGGGCGGCTAGGAGAAAGGGAAAAGTGGAGAGTGGGAGGTGCCATTAGTGTCTGCGAAAACCATTTCGTTCTCCCTGCATCCGGAAAGGCCGAGAATTGAAGAAACGTAAATTTCAGCGGTAATTATGCGCCTCGGTCCGATGTTCGTTTCGGCTTCAATTGCGCCAACTATATTTCGCCTCGGTTCTTGTACTTTTAACCGAACCCTCTAATTGTTCTTCGAGTTCTACCCTCTCTCTCTCTCTCTCTCTCTCTCTCTCTCTCTCTCTAAATTTTCGCGTAAAATCCGCGGCCATCCATTATCGTATACATATATTGTCAGGACGAAGGAAACTTTGGGGAAATTATGCGAGGCTGTAAAAATTTGCACGGTAAAAAGCGCTTTGTGAATACACAAAAAAAAAAGAGGAAGAAAAAGGATAGGTTGAAGAGAGGAGCGTTGAACGTATCATAATTTACGCGTCACCCATTTATCGCTCGATTCTCTCGGATCAGACCTGTTTGCTATTATTCGTTCAGAGCCTTTGTTTTTCCCGTACGCCCTTGTTCCTCCTATTTTTCCTACCTACCCCCTCTCTTCCCCTTCTCATTTCCCTCGCTCAATCCTCATTTATATTCTTAGGGATATATATATATATATATATATATATATATATATAGTTTCTAATAGTTGCTGTTATACGTCAAAGAAACGAAACATGATTATTATTATGAAAAGGTTCCGTAGAGTCTGACGTCAAGTAGTAAAAGTCAAGGTACACGCGAACGCGAGACGCCGAATATACTTTTCTTCGCAAACATCCAATTTTTAAATTCGTTTAAAAGAAGATGACTATTATTAAATGCCTTTGATCGTACAAAGCTAATATAATCCTTCACATATGTCTCCCCCCCCCTCTTCGATTAAAGGAGCGATGAGTTATCCATCAAGCAATACAATTGCCTTCCGAATTATGCATTGAGCGCATAGAATGTATAGTTTATATTACGTGTTTTTCGAATAAAACTTAACCGCTTTATGCACGTTTATGCTTCATTCGGAATGGACCCATGCAACTCGGTGAATGTTTTTTACGCCAAAACCATAATAACCATTGAGGATTATCGCGAATTATCGGTTGATTGATCCACGCGATTAAAAGCATTGGAAAGGTAAGGGTAAGGGGGGAGGGTCTGGGGTGGTATTTTGAAATGGTAGTACAATCCATTTTGCGATAAGCGTTTTAGCGAATTATTATTATTTGGAGAATCACGCGTCGTCGATTCTCGTTATCTCTGACGAGTCGTTCTGGATTGCATATATTTTGGTCCTTGCTGCCCTTTTGGGAACCTGCGCTTGGTTCGCTCTACATATAATCGTGATAAAGAAAAATGATTGAAAAATTGGACGCTCCGGCGAGAGCGTGTCAAGCGCAACGGTATTAAGCCTGCTTCGGATATTCGCTCGCAATAATGACACGTTAATCGCGACATTGATTATAGCCACTTTCCCGTGAAAGCCCGTTACACGTTAATGTCTACCTATCAGACATCTACGCACCCATACACTCTCATGTTGTAACATTACACATTAATTTATCTTACGCTCGTTTATCCGCTCATTATTCAATGGTTTTACTGCCATATTATATTGGCTCGAGCTGGCATTCCGCGGCATTCCTCCAAAAGTGAAATATAATTGTCGTAGGAAGGATTTATATATATGTGTGTGCGTGTAAGGATTGAAAGTTTAAAGAGGCTCTGCGGCGGGTCCGCGGTAAAAAATAATTGGTAATGACGCTTATTGAATTTTCCAATTAAGAAGTGGTCTTTGCCAGTTTGCACGTGTCCGCTCGTGTACCGGACTCGTCTGTGTAATTAAGCCTCACGTAGGAATGGAGCAGCGATAAATAAGTTTAGTTTGTCCACTCGTGCTTGTCTCTCTTTGTAGCAGCTCTCTTGCCAACACTCAATTTTGCTGGTTTCGCTACAGCTTTTTGATTAGTCTCGAATTTCATCGAAATCGGTGGAGACTGTGGGAGCGAATTGGTAGTATAGGGGAAGAGTGAATGTGTGTGTGTGTGTCTGTCTGTGTGTTTTAGGGGGATAGAGAGAGAGAGAGAGCAAGGTTGAGAACATTATGCGTTGGTTGGCAGGTGCCGCTTTAATTTGATGTCGGTAGTGAAGGAGGGTCTCGAGTCCTTCGTACTAAATTGAGTGTTCTCTCTGTCTCTCGTAAAAGCTATGGGGAAGGACTGGCAGGGATGAAGCAGGACCTTGGAAATGTAGGGATATCCGGCCCACCGAAACTATCCACGACATGGCTCCTCATTAAAATAGTTAAGCTCTATTACGGGGCGTCTAGGTTCGCGGAGCTCACTCTAAAATAACATAGCCTATTGTGTATACGAAGCCTAGCTTGGCTAGCTTCGTAATAACGCGCTTGGATATCACTCGGGAAGTTGAGCGCAACTTGCAGCTATACTAACTATAATATATATATATATATATATATATATATATATATATATGCATAACATAGTATACTTATATAATATTAAAGATACGTATTAGTTCACTTTGCAAAATTGATTCGCCGATCGTTCAACTATACTCCAGAGTAGAGAAATTTCACAGAGAAAGTACAGAGCGAAGTTAACTGAAAGGTAGCCCAATCAATTTTGCACACTGCGTATTACCATTACTCAAATGAGAGATTTTTTAACGACGAATTCCACCAAACTGAACTTTCATGTAAGTCGAGCTATATTCGCGTAATGTTTATTCGTCTTCTCTGGAGGATAGAGATCCCGATATAGCAATTGCAACAAGCCATATACAGTGTGATATTACGGATCTACGTATCGCTGTAACGTCACTTGATCGAGAGAGTTTTTTACGCAAAGGATTGTTCAAATCCGAGCATCTGTGTAAGGTAAGTTACATTCGTGTAATGTTTATTCCAACTTCCAGTCTTCTCTGGAGGATAGAGATAACGATAACAATTGTAATAAACTATACGGAGTTTAATATTACAGATACAGATATTGGTGTATTATATCACTCGCAGCCGGAGAATTTTTACATAAGGGATGATTCAAGCTGGAACTTGGACGTAAGGTAATGATGATCTTCCCGTTTTACCGGAGAATAGAGATAAAGGTAACTATTGCAATAAACTATATAGTTATATATAGTATAATATTATAGCTACACGTATTTATATATCACCTCACTTGCAGGCAGAGTGGTTTTTACACAAGCGACGTTTCAAAAGGAAGCTTTGATATGTAAGGTAAGCTATACATTCGTGTAATGTTTCTCGATTCGAACATCCCGTCTTCTTTGGAAGATGGAGATAACGATAACAATGGCAATAAGCGATCTCCCCAGCTTACTCGTGTATCGCACGGTCAGTTAAGGGAATATCGGATCGTCTTGTTGACCTACGGTCCAACCAAATTTCTCCCTCGTTGCGAGGCAATTTGGTACAACGACCTTCCCGCATTCTCCCACCGTCATGCACCATCTATAATGTGTGCGAGCGAGAGGAGGACGGATGAGCGAGGGGTTACCTGTCCAAAACTTGTCACGAGCTTTTTGTGCAAGCTCGCCGACAACTTTCCCCTAATAAAAACATTTCAAATGTTGGCGCGTCCGACAAAATCGAGCACTTGCCCGAAACCATAAGCGACGCTTTAGCGTTATGACAAAAACACTCTTTTCAATCAAAGGTATTTGCTCGACAAGAACCTTTCCCATTGGTCGTCGACATATAGATCATTCGAGGCGGGTTTAGACTGTGCGACAACGTACCGTCACCCTACCGTATATAGTGTAAATCAGCCTCTACTCGTATCACTTGCTTAATCATCGCGTCCGATCTTGGGAATGGGACAGTTTCCAAAGCTTTCCGCAAACACGCATGGCCTCGCAGCTGCTCTCGCCTTTATTTATCCGTCGATAGAGATTATTCTATATACATATACTATATATAGTATATTAATTCCCCGAGCGAGCTTAATGGCGCTTGTAAATGAAGCAGCGTGCCTCGTTTCGACACACAAGCCCAAGTTATCATGCACCGTTTTTGCCTTGCAGTCTCGCGACATAGAATAAGCTACAGTGTACCGAGTGAAACTTTGCAAACCGCAAAGGCACGCTTGTCTGGTTTGGCTAGCTACTCTCGAATAAAAATAAGTTTCAAACCGAGAGTTGCCAAAACTCAACCAGAAGTACTATGACGAAAGAAGCTCTTAAACAATCGATTTGATTATATGTATGCACTATATAACAATAATCTATGTATACCAAGTGTGAGATTAACTCGTATGAAATCGAAAACTCGTAAAAAATTATATATCTATGTTTGCCACTTTTGAGAAAGTTTACTAAAGTATAGATAGGAATATTTATATAAAGAAGTAGAACGTATACCGTGAATAAATGAACTATTCATTATGCTTTCCTATGTTACAATATTATAAACAACTCTCGTATACCTATACTTGATATTCTCAGAATAAAGAGTATGCTTGTTCCAAATAAAATAAAATATAATTCTGAACATTATAAAATGCAACTGGCACAGCTTTAAATCTATCCCTTATAGTTAAAAAGTTATTAAAGATTAAATATTTTTTAACCCCAAATCGTATACTAGAGTCCAGCAACCTAAAACCGTACACAGGTGCATTTGGGATTAGTGCTTTTATCTTTTGAATTGCAGATGAAAATATTCAAACTTTATATACTTACGGTATACGATTTTAGGTTAAAATTAGACACTAGAGAGATCATCACGTAGGTCGAAATGGGGATAGTCCTTGAAACTACTGTCATGTAAAGTACATTTTGAAAATTTTGCTGGTGCGAATAAACAGCAATGTACGGTTTGAGGGTCAATATGCAGTTTCGCAGTTTTGCTTCACTGAGAGAAAAAATTGGATCCTCAAACTATACAAAATATAGTTCTTTTTTTCCTCAACTATTTGCATAGTAATGGCAACTATTGCACTATAATTACTAAATATAGTTAATTTTACTAACATAACATAGTAAGAAATACAAGAAAAGTCAAGTGGAATCAACCATAAATGTTTAATGAAACGAACAAATCTGAAATATTTCAAATATGACTATAGGAATGAAGTAGAGACCAAAAACGAAAAATAGTAATGTCTATTATATAAAGTTGTTGAGGTAATTGAATATTAATAGATAAATGTAGAATAAGTATATGGTTGCCTCAAATCATTTTTGTTAATTACAAAAGCAATATATTTTACTGAATTTTATTAATAATTAAGTAGTTATTGAAACGTTTTGGTACAATGAAATATAAAACTTGTTATTCATAACTGACACTATATTTTCATAGCATACCTTAAAATACTTTAACAATTTTAAAAATAAATTATTTATTAAAACAATAGCTTTGTGCCTCGAAATAAGAATTACTAACATAATTTAAAACGAAATGAAATTAATAATAGATATAACATGAAGTACGAAAATTCGTATTATATTGCAGAAAATAAGAAAACTCTATTTTTTGAAATATAGAGTACAAAGAAATTAAATTATTATTATAAATTAAAAGTACAGAATTACAAGCTTCAAAGCAAAAATTATTACAAATTATAATCATCATATGCAACATATAAACCACCATTGGATAGCATAACACAATTATTTGGTTTTGTAAACTTTAAAGAATGAAATAACACAAATTTATATTCGTCTTTCTCAACTAATTGAAAACCCTGTAGATGTTCGTCTTTTCTAATACATTCCAAAATTTGAAATATAAATGCAAAACTTGAAACTTCCAAAGCGTCAATCTTTCTTTTCAATATAAATCTTATACGTCCAAACGAAGGAAAATCTTGATTATCTAATCTTAAAACTAAATGTCGAAAATATTTTATATCTTCTATAGTAACATTTTTAACGCATATATAATCATTCAAATTAACATTGCAAAAAGATGGAAGCTGTTCAGCAGTACCCTTCAGATTTTCAAACATTAAATGCTTTTCAAAAGTTTCAGAAGAAATAAACAATTTGCACATATAAAGCTGGTATTTCATAGCAATAGTTTTAGGTAAATTTTTTTTATTACTAGAGCTTTGTGCTATCTTCTTTAATATGCGATGTTTTGCCTCAAATCTCATTGTCCATATATTACTTAAAGGTCCTATAGCTTCCATTATTTTAGCATAATGTAGCATATTATGGTGTTTTGGTTTTAAAGTGTTCTTACTGAGTTTTAAATACAAACTGTGATGTTCACTTATTAATCTTTTTATAGAGTGAACATCATGTTGAGAAACAGCTGTTTTTAACACAATACACAGTATTTTCCTAAGTGTTAAATATAGTTTCCATATATCTAAATTTTTGTGATCGATATAATTGCCCAGCATAAATGAAGCGTTTAATATGAAACATTTCATTTCTGAGGCAGACATTTTAATATGTTTATTTTTTAAGCTAATTAATGAAATTGGAGGTGGCTTATTACTTTCCAATGGGTAATTGAAATATTTAATATTGAAATTTAATGTTTCTATAGTAAATAGTTTCCTAACCAGAATTAATTCATGTAATATAAACCCCAAATCGTAGGCACAAACGCCTTCTAGAAGGTCATGCATTATATCGACACATAAATTTTCGGTGACATGAAAATCCATTACATCATTAAAAACGCAGTTTACTCTAATTCCTGTGGTAGCAGGATCGTTTTTTACTACATCTATGTTATAAGTAAATTTGTCACGAATTAAAGAATTATCTATTTCAACCATTTTTTGAATCATATTTTTATGAGCTTTACAAAATCGACATACCAAATTAGAATTAAAGCTTTTATTAAAGCCAAGCATAGTGTTTAAACTTAAATTATCCCCAATTATTAATGCCAATTTAAAATAAATTTTTATTTTTTGATTATGAACAATAATTTCAATTCCTTCGGTGCATAGATTATTTAATTGTTTTATAATGCCTCTATAAACATTGGTGCCGTCTGCAATATCAGTAGAATGAGCTATTTGAAATAAAAGAATACTGTCTAATCTAGAACGAAATCGAGGGGGTAAAAATGGAAGCGATACGTAAATGCCACTCATTTTGTAAACTCCAGAATGGGAGCCTAAAGGATTTCCACATTCGAAATCATCTTCATATAAAAACAATGGTAATGTAAAACGACTGAAATCTTGTACTTTGTTCTTCCAAAAATCAGTTTGCATAATATTACTAATTTTATTCTCAAACTTTAATTGATCAATATAATCAAGAGTTTCTTCAAAAATATTTGGTATTTCCAAAAATTTTATCAATACTTTAGATAATGGCAATATTGAACCGGTACATTTACAATGACTAAGAATATTTAACTCAGATTCTTCTCTGTATGCAAAAGTTATGGTGTCGAAAGTAATAAAATGATTGAGGTTAGATAATTCTTTGAAGCATTTGTATTGGGTGTTAATTTTTGAAAAACCAGTTTCGTAATCATTGAACTTTGATAATACCTCACATGTTGCCTCACCATTTAGATTTCTCATAACTAATTGTTTAAACGAATTAAACATATTACAATGGAAAATATTTTCAAACATAGCAATAATCTGCTCAGCATGTTTTCGGCTTAATTCTAAATCTCCATATAAATTTACGGCAACTTTTAATGCAAACTCATAAAACGTAATAGAATTGAATGTTACTTCTTTATCAACATTGTCAATAGACATAGGTATCAATGAAAAGTTATTTTCAGAATTTTGCGATACAGATTCTCTCACAGGTGAATGTACTGTCATTAATGGCATTCCTTCTGAGGGCAAGAGAGTTATTTGCTCCAATAAGTTGTATGCAAGGAGATGTGGCTCTCTTACACTTGGAGGGAGTACCATTGATTGCATTGACTGTAAGGGTTCAGGTGACCTTTCAGTAATTATTATTTGTTCATTGTGAGTATTATTGACGTGATTTCCTAAACTTTTCAAACTATTGAATTTTCTTTTACACGATAAACAACCATATGCTACTATATCACGTTTATGAACATATTTGCTATGATATTTCATTGATGTTCCTTTAACAATTTTAGAACAATGCACACATCTAGATTGCAGCCCCATAATGTTATGTTATTTTATCATAAGTCCGAAGTAACTGATAATAATGACATCTTTTAACATAAACTGTCTAACCTATTCTTCATTAACTGGACGCTTTGATAGACTTGCGTATCAGCTTCTGTGCGTCCGTAAATATATTCTTGCAAGAATGTCCAAACAGGTTTGCATGACGATGGATATTCTGCATTAAATACATAAAAACTTTTCCAGCATAGTGCAACTGCATTTGTTATATCTCCACATTTATATTTTACTTCGTTAATAATAACGTATGCTGCTGTAATATCTGTTGTACTGCTTACTGCCACTATAAAGGGCTGTAGTGTTAATTTGTAATGACTTAAGAATTCTTTGGCGTCCGATATAACTTTTTCTAAGTCAGTTATAGTCTGAAAAGAATATAACTAAATTAGAATTATTTGTAAGTTAAAAAAAATTACAGTTGTACAACGTACTGAAATACCTTACATTAATCCATATTATGAATCCATTTGATTGTTCTTCCAAAGAAGGTTTCCATCCTTTCTTCTTTATACCTGTCTTCGTTATAACAGGTTTAAAAGTATATGGAAGAATTTTCCATGCTATATTATCTCTAGACATATTTTGCACTTTCTCCAAAATTTTACATGCAGTTCTATGCTCTTGAGCCACAGTAATAATTTTTCGAGAAAGTAACGGCCACTTTAATTGTAATGCATTTTCTTCTGCAATCTGCATCAATTTAAAATCAATTTCGATCAATTCTACTCCCAAAGGTGTACTTAGGTGCATGAATCTTTCGAAATATTCCTTTATAGAACATGACAATTTTTTTCGATATGTAAATGTTTTTTCCCATAGATATCGAATTCTATCAATATCATCCAAAGAAGTTTCCTGCAATTCCACAATAAAAGGTTGAATTTGTGAATTCAAATCAGACTCTATTCTTCTTTCTTCTTCTATGTTTCCTTGTAACACGAGTGGCTTAATTTTTTTGCATTTATTTGTATAACAATAGTATAATTTGCCTGTAGAAGGTTTTCCTTTCTTTGATGGATTATACCATTTTTTTGTTTCTTCATTAGGCCACAGTGCCTGTATCTCATTAGCCCAAAATATAAATTCTTTTTTTGTAATTCTATAACAATAAGAATATAAGATTATTAATAGGGTTCTATTTCTTTTTTTTTTAATTAAATTTAAAGCATATATTTACTTTAATTCGTGACTTTTATTTAGAAGATTTTCAATTATTATTTGTGCCAGGTTTTTGGAATCTTTGAAAATATTAACTGTTTTCAATAAAGCCCTTCCTGTTATACTTTGTTGTAATAATAATCTTAGCTCCTGAAGTGATACAAGAGTTTAAATGAACTGAACAAATTTTATGACATTGATTAGATAATTAAGAGCGGCATAGAACATATATATTTTTAATATACAATAGTAGAAACATGAATATATACCTGTCCACATTTATTTATATCTTTTTCTTCATTTTCACTCAGTTCCTACGAATAATTGTAAACTATAAAATTAAATTGTTATTTCAAACAATATTTTCTAAAAACTTAATAGGAAATGACTTACCAGTTTCTTTTTCAACATTTCACGTTGAATCATAAACTTATAAACATGACCTAATGGCTTTATTAATTTTTCAACTGCATCTTGTGGCATCAAAAGAAATACATTTTTATCAATTTTTTCTTCTACAAAGATAATCATTCATTATACAAAAATATTAGGGAAGATTAAATTTTCAATAAGCAATATATGAAGAATGTGGAAAAAAGCTAACTTTCAAATATTTCTATATATTCTGCTAAGCCCCATTTAAACAGATTATCAATAATAAAATATGAGTCTTCTGAATTATCATGCAATACAGAAAAGCTAGTATCAGATAAAATACTAGAATGGGATATTATAATATCTGTTGTATTCGAATCTTGAGTGACTAAGTTATAATCTGTTGCTGAAGATGTCGATTCGTTACTCATCTTGGATATCAATTTATTATGTCATGAGAAATTGTTATAAACTCATTTACAATTATTACACATGGCAGGTTTAATGTAAGAAACAGAAAGCAAGACTGCTTAAAAAAATTTACTATTTTAATTATACTGCCTGACGGCTTTCTTGTCGAATATCTTGAGGTATATATGTTTGTAATTTCACAGCCACTTAAAATTAGTTGAACTGTAAGCATTGTAAGCTTTCGTGAAAAAAGATAGTTCGGCCACTATAAAAACAGCAGTAACTGAATTATACTGCCTGACACCAATTGTTGCCGAAAATGTTTATATTCATATCCGTATTATATTTCAGTAATTCTTAACTGTCTTGTTAAATTTGATTTGAAAGGCTCCATGATATATTAGAAAGCACAAACACCTGATAAACTTCATTAATATTAATATAACACTAATAATGCCTCAAGTCTCTGTTGCTGCATTTCAATACACTAATCGTTAATGGCGTCCCTTCCACTGGCGAAGGTTCTTATTTCTTACCAATCACAGTCAGTCCAGAGTGTTACTAACGTTATTCGTGAACGTGCCTGTGTTTACTACGCGACGATTGGCATGGGCAGGTGATTGGTTCGTTTGAATATTTGAATGATGCTACCAGATGCTACTGCGTCAGGCCAGACAACCTCCCTCGAGTAACAGTCAGTAACAGTGGCCACATTTTGTAAACTGCGTACATGAAAGTCTAGCCGGTAACTACTTGGAGGTAAAGTGTGATCTGTGAATCCTGTGCAGAATAGTGTAATAGTGCATATATGACAATAACCTAATATAAATTTAGTAATATTACAACGATAAACTAAGACGAAATTCTTTCTTTTTTTTCCAATAAAAAAAAATTTTTCTTCATATTAATAATGGAAGCTGATAAAGAGTTCATATTCTTGAAAGAAGAATTGAAGGAATATGAAGAACGGGACAGAAGAAAGCAGCAACGTAAACAGGAGAATGCTATTGATAAAATATTTAATACAAATATATATCCCCTAGTGGATATAATCCACCTCCACCCAACAAAATATATTCTGCACGGATTATTTATATGACGAAGCCTAAAGACATTCCTCAATTAAAAAATAAGGCAGGAGAATATATTCTGAAGCTAATTGCTTATCGCCTGCCAAAGGATATTTCATCACAAGAATTAAGATGTTGTATCTTGTTTCATACTACTGACGATTTCACTGTGAATATAATAAATAGAGTAAGTGACAGTATTGTTCAATTTCATTCTTTAAGAGATTCTTTTCAAGTACAAGTCAAAAGTAGAGAAAATAAAATGATAATAAGATCTACTTCCAAAATACAGATGAAACCTTACCCTACACCAAGAACATACTGTAAATAATATGTATAACAATAATGGAGGTTCTAATAATTATTTCCTATATATACCTGATTCAATATTAGAAAATATAATCTCATATTTAAATACACAGGATATTTTATCCCTAGCATTTAGCCAAAAATCTATAAAGGATAGATTTCATTTACTACAAAAAAGTATACATATTAACAATAGAGAAATGAAACATCCCATTAATGCTGAAGAAGCACATCTATTATTAACAAAGGGCAAGGATAAAAAAATATATCTGATTAATGAACTGTTGTTTGAAGAAACAAAACTGTGCAGAAATATACATTATTCTTTATTAAATAAAATTTTTAATGAAACCTATAGCCATCCAATGTTAACAATTATAAACCTCAGCGGAGTGATTATATCATCACTGGTAACTCCAATTATTAGTAAAATTTGCCCAAAACTAGAACATTTGATCTTAGGAGAAACAATAGGTAGCTGCGACAAACAAATACAAAATTTCTTCATTGATTTATTGGCAAATAATGTCACAAATTTTCATACATTTGGGATTGCGAATAATAATTTCTTTAATACAAAAGGCTTAATTGGGACAAATATATGTGCCAAACACTTGAGTATTAATAATTGCAAGAAGCTACACCTCTCACAGTGTTTTAAAGAAGGTAATTTTTTATAAGTTTTTAATCGTTTAATTAAATATAATTAATAAAGTAAAATCTTCTTTTACTTTTAGGTTTTGATAACAAATGTTCAAATTGAGAGATTAGAAATGATTGATTGTGATGTAGTCAGTACATCCATTTCATTAGCATCGTTTCTTCAACATTGAAATGAAACAAATTTAAAGGTTTTATGAATAGAAAATTCAGAAAAATACAATTATTCATTTGAGTATTTTCAAATAATCTCATCAATTAATTTCTATGCTTTTACTATAAAGAAACTCTATATATCAGGTTTTGAAGGTGTAATAGTAACCAATATTATTAATTTACTTGCAGATATGACGAATTTAGAAGTATTAATATTATCAGGTAAGTTTCTTGACAATTTTTTCAAAAATTGTTTGCAGGTAATATTCATAAGATAATGATGGATTAATGCAATGTTTTTTTTTTTTTAGATTTTCCATTGAACAATAACTTCTACATTCCACACACGATTGCATTAGAAGAAATTACTTTCAGCCAATGTTCAATTATATCAAGTGCAATCTTCAATAATGGTTTTCATAGTTTGATTAAAATGAAACTACATGGACCCTATAAATTTAAATCACAAAATATTTGTGACTTATTCATGTCTTGTCCAAGAGTACAAGAATTATGTTTGAAACGAATAGTATTTATAGATAGTGGACATTCCTTATTAGATTATCTAAGAACTAAAAAATATAGCATAATTATTTATGTGGAAGTCAAGATGTTATTTTTTTTAAAAAGAAAAATGAAACTGAAGTATAATTGTATTCCAAATGCAATTAGTAATTATTTTAGAATGACTAAAAGCAGTTTATAACATTTTATATAATATGTTATATTATTATAATCATAAATTTCTTTTTATGTAACTGTTAATAATTTTATAAGGGGCTCTCCTTTCTTTTAAATTTACTTATCTTCAATGAATTTGTATGGAACAGATTAAATAAAGAATTTATCGTGCTGTTCAGTATTTAAAGATGTATGCCGAATATTTGTTATTCCTTCTGCTGTTGTACAGTATAATCCACTAACTAAGCAAAACTGATTTTTGGATTGTAATCAAATTCACTTTTAAATTATGTACTTCTGTCCTTATCCATTTCTAACTTATCAATTCTCTACTGTATCTCGCATACTCGATCTCGACCTTCATTTCCATCTCCACCAGTAATGCCTATAGTTGTCCTGTATGATTTTTGTACTTTCTTTTTACACGACCTTACACAATTCCTAACCTACTATTATTTACATCTATTCATTAGACTTTATCTATTTTAAATTCCAACATATATTTGAAATTAATTACTCCCCGATTCATAATTAATCTCATTTATTGCATAGTTAATTTGAATATATATATTTGTAGTGTCTATAAACCATTACAGTAATAATTGGAAATACGAAGCTCCTTTACTTTTAAAAGCAGTATTTTTAATTAACAAAATCTAATCATTTTTACTATACAAGTTAAGTTATAACCAATCTATAACATTTACTAGATTAGTATGGAAAATGTTGTTACCAGACGGTAGTTGTGCTTACAACTATTTTTCAGATAATACTATTATCTTCTAATATTTGAGGACATTTATGTCTGCATTTTTATACTAACCACAACTATATACATGTTTTGTTAAACTGACTACATTTTATTCAAGCTTTTACTATATTTTTACTGTGCTACAGCATTTTTATAGTTGATGTTACCAAATACAGTATAGCAAACTATGAAATAATTGTTCCTGATACAATATTTTGTATAGTAGAAACTGTATAGTTCAGGGTACTACTTCAATTTCTCTCAGTGTTGAAAACAAAGTTGCAGGATCTTGGGGCTAATGCAAAATGCACAGCACAGTTGGACAAGTGATAATAAGGTAGTATCAGCGTTGCGAGTGTTGCGACTAGTATCCGATTACGGCTTACGGATGGGCAGGGGTGGATTTTACGTGGCGTTTGCTCGTTTAATTCGATGCATAAATATGCGTGAGCACGCACGTGCACACGCGAATCGTCTACGACTTAATTACACCGAGTGGCACGAGACTGCGTTGAATCATTGTCGCAAGCTTCTCGATTTACATCGCCACTCGCGCCAACCGATGGATCAACCGCTCGCTCCATCGCACGATTTACGAGCCATACTCTGCTTTGCATTAGCTGTTTCGCGTGAAACTCCCGCCTGATTTGTCGCTCCGCACGAAGCCAAAACCCTGCATTATCGCCTTATGCGAGCTCGCGTGAACCGAACTATGCTCGCCCGCTTTCGTCGCTAGGCAGCTTTTTACTCGCTGGGAGTATAAAGGGGAGGGGAGGGGGGTGGTGGATGCAGTTTCTCTACGTACAACAGGCAATTTAATAAAACCTCCCTAATGATAAAAGTATGCATGCAACTCGCCAAAATGAGACCAGCACAGCGTGTGCTGCGCTTTGGGACGCAAGCTCCGCGAGGCGAAATAAAATAACAAGTGGCTTCCTATGGAGCCCGGATGCGACGTGGCGTGGGAGGGAATAGCCCGTCGAAAGGGGCTTCGACCGCAAGCAAATATCCGAAGCAGAAAGTTTCATCCCCCGGGAATCGTCGACGCGCTTAAAAGTGTACCGGTAGCCGAGAGAGCATGGAAAATGCCAAGTACCTTAAATTCGTTTCTCTCTCTCTCTCTCTCTCTCTTTTACTCAACGAACCTGTCTTAAACTATGCAACGTTCGTTAACCACTCGATTGATTTACATTTCAAATAGTTTTCATTCAAGTTATGCGCACCAATTCGCCATTCCGCTCGCAAAAAAGCTTACCTCGAGCTTCATTCATTTCCGGTCCTTCTCTTATATTCATAGACGAATGCCTCTCGATTTATCTAATTTCTCTCACTTTGCTTTTTATTTACTTTCGCCTTGCTTCCCTTCCACTGGATTTTTCATGAAAATGTAACGCTCTGTATTAGAGAGCCGAGGTTACACTAGAGAGAGAGAGAGAGAGAGGGAATGAGAACAGGGTGAGAGGGGGTGTGAGGACTTTCGTCATTGACGCACTGCTGTAAGTTAGTTTCGAGCACGTAGCTGGTATAACTTGAAAGTGGCCGCTATTAATACCGGCTTTCGATCATTTTTCATCCTATGTTTTCCCGTAGCACGCTGTTTCCCCGCTGCTCTGATATGGTCCGACTATAAACGGAACTTTACCCCCCTCCCTCTCCCTCCTCGATAAGAAATTTGCCAAAACTCTCTTTCTCCCCAACACCTTCCCATTCCAGCCTCCATTTATATAGCCAATAGTCGCTTTGAAATTCTGGCGGCGGGGCAAAAAGTTTCTCAGGACGCAGAAGGATATAAAGTAGTACAGGTCGATCATAAAGAAGACACATTGGAAACGTGACTTTTTTGCGCATTCCTTGTTGATCTAGGCCGTGATTTGGCCAGAGGGTTTATCATTATCGCGGAGATTAGCGATCTGGGCCGTTTGGGTGTTTGAGACTAGAGAAGAAGAGGGGGGAGGCTCGTCAGAACGTACATACTAGTAGTACAGGTAGATGATAAAGAAGACACATTGGAAGCGCGACTTTTTTGCGCGTTCCTTGTCGATCTAGGCCATGATTTGGCCGGATGGTTTATCGTTGTCGCAAAAGGTTAGCGATCTGGGCCGTTTGGGTCCTCCAGACTAGAGAGAGAGAGAGAGAGAGAGAGAGAGAGAAGCTGGGAAAGCTCGTCGGAACGTACATATATAGGGCGCAGCAGGGTAGGTCAGCCGCGTGGATATGTAATGCGCGGCGCCGGCATGGATAAGATTCAGCCTCGCTGCTCTTTTTCACCGTAACTTCAAAGCGAACGGGACTTTACAGCTACTTCACTCGATAAGTGGAGGCGAAGGTCTCCTAGCTTTCCTCAGCTCTCTAAGACGAGATCCCACTTCCTTTTTTCCCTTTTTTCTCTTTGCTGCTCTCACTGGTCGAGCGCGTTGTAAAACGCCTTAAAACTTTCGACACCGACGAAATTTATTTATACGCCAAGCGGTGTTCTGCTCGCAAATCTCCGAGCCCGCGCGCGTTTGCCCCATTTAAGAATAATCCCTATAACGTTCTTATATAGCTATAGCTTTCACAGCTTGGTGCCTTCGCGCGCGTTGCACCTTTTATACGTCTTTCTCTGACAAAGATAGGCGTGTGTTTATTACAAACGAGCGTTTGTTGCTCGCAGCAATTTCTACGAATGATTAAGGAGGGCAAAAAAAGTTGAGAAAGGCATTGAGACAGCTTTGTGTGTAGGAGTTTGGTCGAGGGGTGAGGAAAGGATGTTACCAAGCTTGGAGATTTCTGGTTGGCGTGGTTGAAATATCGATTCTGCCGCGGAGTAATGGAATTCCGGAGTCAAATTTATGAGCGACCGCTTTGCTCCAACTGTGCGCAAGAAACTTGTTGAAAGACGAGGCCGCCGTCGTCGTGTAGCGAATCGGGCCCGAAGCCCTCGAGTGCATCGGACCAAAATTCTTCCGTTCCCCAGTAAACCTCCTTCATCCTTTTTCCATTATCGTCATCCCCGAACGATTTAGCCAATTGATCCAAAAATCCGCCTTCCTTTCTTTCTCTGTATTATTTAACACCAAAAATACCATTCTATGCTTTATTTAGACGCTTCTGCTTTTCAATAGAAATAGCTGCGTTGAAAGAAAACCTATGCTTGTCTTAAAAATAAACTGTAAAAATATTTTTTGTTAAATTGTGACGATATCGTAGTTGGTTAAAAATTTGTCTATATTTTATTATTTAAAAATGTAGTAGAGTCATTCTCGAAACAAGTTTACACAGTTTTCATTTTTAAAGTCTGGCGAACAATAATTATATATCAAATATGTTGAAAACGATTGATAGTATTTATATAAATTCTTTATTGAACATTGAATTGAGACTAGAAGGATACAATTATATCTCTTAGATTCTTCATACACTTAATATAAAACCAATGATACAGTTTGCGAACATTTAACCCCTGTTGCGCGGGCAACTGGCGCACTCATGAGGAATAAGTATAAGCTCTGTAGCCAGTGCAATAAGATACATATATATACTAATTATATATTGGTAGTATAAAGATTATTAGGTCGGAAAATCGTTACACCCCTTTTTTCTCTTTCTGGGAATTAGACAATGCACACACTTGCCTCAAATGACTCTATATCTAAAAATGTACAATTTTAATTTTACAAGAATCCCTTAGCAATAATTATTAACCTATTCTTTGTGTTGCTATGGCAAAAGAAATTTACAGACCTCGAAAAATTTATGTCTCTATAGTAATTACGCTTTAATCGATATAATCTAATTTACACACCCTCTGTATATACTATAAGTACTATAGCTATATAGTAGCGTTTAGCATTCTGCGGTAACCGCGGATCGGTGCTTTCTGTTTTGTCCCGTGAGTTCGTAACGTAACCCGAAACCATTGTCACTCGGAGTGCAAAGCTGGGGAGATATTAATTTCAACGTTCACCGAACAAAGGGGCAAGTTGCACGGGATGGTGGCTGAGACTCGCAGGGGCCAAAGTACATTTGCTTTCCCCTCTTTTTGCCCCGCGGAGAAAACGATATGATTAACTATCGGAGTTTTAACGTTCGGTGCTCCTATCGCTCGTGAATCTTCTTCCAGGGATTTAACCGCAAATATATCCGGCTTCCTCGCAATCTCGTAACGGAACCACCGCAATTCAATAGCCCGCTTTATACGTTTGCAAATAGCGATTAAATTAGAAACACGGGAACCGTTGGAGTATAAACGACTCGCGCCTCTACGCGTATCAGTGTATTGGAATATGGTACCGAAGAATGCTAACGATACTGCACGCTCATCCCAATAAAACTGCAGACAACGACCTCCCTTTCGAAAGTTACGCCTTGTTTCGTATTACTACCTCGCTGGCCAAATCGCTCCGAACCTCAACGTGGACGTCAACAACGAACAAAAATGAAGATTACTCCATGGAAAACGCGCGAATCAAAAATTCAATCCTTTTCCGATTCAATTGACAGATTTTTCGAGCTTCTTTTAATTACTCGACGTCGAAATCCTATAAATATTTTTTCTGGCATCATCGACCGCTTTAATGACTCAATTTAAATTTATATCATTACGAATCCCTCTTGTGCGATTTGATATAATATTTAATATTATAACAAAAATCAGAGTGAAGCTGAATGGAAGTACAAAAAATATGCACGGTCTCGTTTCAACGTTATCGTTTCCTCATTAATCTTTTCACCAGAGTTCTGAGAAATTTTCTAACGATGAGAAATCAATCTCTCTAAATATATATATATATATTTGATTCTTTCTAGCTTGTTGAAATATCCAAGAGAAACAAACGAAAGCCCCTTTTATACGTGCAGCTAAAGCTTAAATTTCTAGAGCCAGTGCAACCGATAAGGAATAATGTACTGTGGTGGAGAAGGGGGGGAGTGGGGGGGGGGGGGGAGTATCGCATGGTTGAATAATTTTCCAGGTGGGCTGAGCGCAACTGGCGAAGTTTATCGCGAGACTGTAAAATAATGCAGTGGTTTTGGGGTAGCTCGAGGGGCTACGTCGTCCCTTTTTATTTTCGAATGCGAAGAGTCAATCGCTCTCGGCATGGATGCGTCATAAAAGTGACGTCATCATTCCAAGAGTTTTCCAAGGATCGGTTCATCTTGAATGATCCCGGTGGCAAGCTGTACAAAAAGTACTATATATATAGCAGACATTTCTGCTCAAGGATATAGTTCTTCTTTTCTTTCGAAGGAAGTCTGACTTATCATCCGTCTTACCCCTTCCAAAAGTCTCTCTTTCTCTCGTAGCAGTGACCGGAACCTTTTCACGGTGTAAACTTTATCCTCGATCCGATAAGACTCGCGTCACACTCGACTAACTTTATAAGATTTTCCAGCCACCACCTCGAGTGACACCGATCCAATCAATCGTAAATAATTATTATAAATTTGGCCCTCTTTTGCTATATCCTGACGAAGGCACACCAGGGGCATGGATCGTATACGGTTGCGGAATGAAGAGAAGGAAGGAGCAAGAAGTACAATAAGACTTTGGAAGCGAGGTAAAGTTTGACCGAAGAAGTTAATCGGGTCAGTCGAAATTCGGATTCATTCGCTCGTCTAAACAGCTCATGCCGCCACTTGAGACGTTAATTACAAGCTAGTTATATATATATATATATACATCTGAATGTAGCCGTTTTCTTCATAGGCGTCTCCCACTCGAGTTACACAGTTTGCGGCTTGATTGCCGCACTGCACTTTATTCGCCCTTCCTATCAAGGATTCCTCTGAATGTGTTTCGAGAAATCTATTGCTTTTCATTCCCCCCTCTCCGTCTAATTTATTCCACAGCTTAGACATAAAGGGTCTACCTACCTCGACCCGTGTCTATATCTTTCCTAAATTCATCCTGGTACAATGCCAATATTCTCGATTAACTCGCACCTTCCAATTCCCATATTATAGTTATATCTCATTCGTACAACGCGACGCATACATATTGCCAATTAGTAGCGGATTATATTCTCCAAGAAATTCAAGATATTGCTTGAGAGAAAATTCCTGCAATTTTTTAAGACGATACAGTGACACTGAGGGACACAATCAATTGATTTGACTAAATCGGTTTTTTCATATAGCGTTGCTTAAATATTTACTTGATATTATCGAAGTCTAATTAAATGAATCAAAATTTACTCGATTTAAATAAATTTTTCTTTAACTGAATCAGTTATTTGTAGAAAAAAAAACCTTTGCTACATAATGAGAAAAAGTTTTCAAATAAAGGTGTTTTTTTTCAAATTTCGAATCTTTCCGTTAGTTATAACAGTTATAGGCAGCTTTGCGACACGCGCGTGAAAGAGTAGTAAGGCTCGAGTCGTTGAAGTCTGAGGAAAGTCGTGTTCGAACTACTGGATTATTCCAAGTTAAAGTTTCAAGTCGGTTCTCCTTCGCCGACAACTAGTTTCCGACAGTCCGTGCAATTCCTGCTGTATAATGAGACGCATGCACGGTGTTAAACATCGACAGAGATTACCAGTGCACGAAAACCCCCAGGGAATTGAATTCGTGGCGTTCCCATGTAAGATATATGTCGTTTAAATCATTGTCGGTATATCAGCTAGCAAGCAACGGCGGGAACCTTATACATTAGACTGGAAGGTTGGCGCGATGGATCTTAGAAATAATATCCACTGCACCAACGGAAGATCGAAGGTATCAAGATGACGTGGCACCAAGCGAGAAAGGAGCAGCTGCAAACTAAGCTGCTAGAGTTTCATGAGAAATTTAACATCGGCCTGTACTTTATCAGGAGGCAGAACGAGGAAAGATCTGGGGAATTGCTGTATATATGCATCGCGATCTCACATGTATATATATATATATATCAAACTTTACCACGTTTTTCTCCCAAGACTCTCATTTCTAGCAAGTAGTTACTTTAACTATGTATATATATGCGTAAAAAAGAGGACAGATTTTTTTCAACATTAATTCTCTCGAATGTGATTGGCTGCAACGAATCAAACGGAGTTTCGAAATGGAGTCACCGTAGACTAATTACGACCGCGAATAAATTGTTAAAGTGCAGCTAGTAAGGTCGTATAGAGAAGCGACAGGTTGGTCGTAAGACGTGCAACATTGACTCAGTGACGTCATCGAATACGTCATAATTTAAGGAATGATTCGTTGGCTCGACCGATCCTCGTACACGTCCAAGTCCCGATATTCCCTTGAGTTTATCGGTAACGCTTCCCACAGGACGATCCTCCTAAAACTTTATGACATTTACGTGTCGGTGGGTGATACCTACTACTCCCCCCCCCCCCTCCCCCACCCACCTGCAGCCTTTCTTTCTCTAAGAACCTTTCTTTCCATCAAATCTCCGACGAACCTCGAAATTTAAGGGACTTCCACCCTCGAATCTATATATTATACTCTACAGTCCCTGAGTATATGTACTTACGTAATTATTCTCACAAAATAATAGATCTAATCGCTCTATATGTATAGTGTATAATATAGTTGAAAGATATCAAATTGCTGCAAAGCGCTGCTATTATAATTGCTGACTAAGGAAGCTTTCCATTTATAATTTTCTGTAATTTCAGCTGGAATGTATTTCAATTATCGCGTATATTTTGGAATGGAGGGGAAGAGAGGATTGGTTGGCAAACAATTGCAACAAAAGCATGTATATAGAGCTGTAAGGTGAGTAGTATAGGGGGCTATTTGGGTTGGGGTCTGATTTAGCATTCTAGTACGGTTTCCTTACAATTGTATTTCTGCTCGGCCCCGTCTTCCTGATATCAAGAGGGTGACCTGCATGTTCATACCGCTAAATGTTAAAATTTCGAATTAGCAATGATGCGGTTGTTGATGAGTTTTTCGTATATATGTATTGATTTTGTACATCAAATAACATGATGATGGCACAATCAGCAGTTTTTTAACCTTATAAAGTAGTATCAAATTGTAGCTATGCTATAGTTATACACAAATTGTTCTCGCGAGTTCGTATTGAAAAACTAATTCAATGAGCGAATTGTTGTTGATAAGCCTTTCTTGTAGACTGGTTTAGAATACCAAAGGAGAGTTTCTGAGACAATCGAGAATGTTTCTTACTTTTAATAAAATAATATGGCGGCGAAGCTGTTTCAGCTGTAGGCACAAATAATTCTCACGAATTTGAGTTGAAAAATGAATTAAAAGAACGAATTGCTGTTGATGACTTTATTCGCGTCAACTAATGTCGTACATCAAAAGACATTAGAATGAAGTAATCACGAATGTCGCAATCTGACTATATATAACTATACGGCAATGGAGCTGTACCAGCTGCTAACGAATTAGCGTTAAACTTCACGAATCGAGTCAACGAATTGTTGAGGACTTTCCTGTATCGACTGGTGTCATACACCAAAAGACACGATAATCGGAAAATCAAGAGTATTACGACTTAATTTAGCTATATGACAACGAAGCTGTACTAGATACATACGAATTATCCCCACGAGTTTAAGCGCGTTAAACTTAACGAAGCCTAATTCAATGAACGAATCTTGTTACTGGTCGATAGAGTTGTGGGCAAGTGTACTCGTGTACAAGCTATAATCCTATATAATTTTGCGATCCTGCCTGACCACTCCGCTCCGCCTCCACATATATCGACCGTGTCATCTAGGAGTATCTAGGTGTAAAATTAGAAGATGTAGGAATATTTAATGGTTTGGGGATTATCTGGAATCTTAAACCGTGTCCTTGCTACATCGATACTTTCGATCAGCTTGATTGGCCATCATTTAAATTATAGTCATAATTATCTAAAATTCTAAAACGTTGATTGAGCAAGATGATCGAACATATCGGTTTAGTAAAGGTAATTTTAGAGATTCTAGTAGTCAACAGTATTACTAAACCAATTTTAAAAATGTCTTATTAAAAAAAAACAGTGAAATTAAAATTTTAGGTAAGTATTTTAAATGTTTGCAGAAAATCAGCAAAATCACTACTGAAAGCAAGCGCTCGACACGAATTTGTATTCTCGAATAGAAAAATAGACGAACAAACCTTAAACCATGTTCTTGTAGATCGTTAGTGGATGTTTTCATTCAACTTAGTAAAGGAACATGTTTAAATACAGCGATCACTGTATCCAAACTGTTGAACGACCAAGTTGATTCAAATATGAAAGCAGTAAGAAGAGAATTTTACAGATACCGCAGGATGATTCAAGTCTCAGTGGAGTAACGAGTTCAAGTGCGAGCCCTTATTTCGTTACTCCCCACAGCTATAAAGTCGCGGAGCGTGAAGGTATATTCAGCAAGCCACGCAAACACTGTACGAAGAGAAGGATAACGAGCACACAAGAAAGCTTATTTTTCCTCTGTAATTTTCCGCCTTCCTTTTCGCAATCCTGTAAGTCCTGTGTAGCGCTGTTGAAAGAATGCAAAAGTAAAATTCAAAGTATCTCGCGAATAGTATGCAGTGTACACCGTAGTGCATCGTGCAGGATGCATGCTTGATGCTGGCAAAATCTATATGAAACCGCGCGCAGCATGCTTCGCATAAAGTACTGCACGGCGGAGGAATTCGGTATTGTGAGGAAAACGGTGCAGGGGTGTGTAGAGGGCAAGGCAAGCAACGCGGAGCAATGAACGTTATGGGATTTCAATCACGAAAAGTCCGGTTCAAAGATTCGTAATGCTCTTCTACGAAAATCCGATTGCGCACGATTTACCACGAGGATGACCTGATATTTCATGGAATGCGAAAGCTTCTCCAATGAGAGATACTGCATGAGTTTTGGCCTACCCTCCTATTGGAATATTCGACGAACGCTTACGAGTCCTTGCGAGATGGCAGCGCACTGCAGGATATCGCTATAATTTTTTAATTAAAATCCAATCCAGGAAGCAGCCGTGCGACCATATTTCTTTCGCGAGTCAGCCGAGCGGAATGATTGGTTCTGGCTGCGAGAATGGAGACTCGTTAGATCAGTGATCCGCTACGCTTGGTGGCTGTAGTTCGAGATTGGGAGGAAATACGCGAGGCAAGATCTTATTAAAGATCCGCAGCGGTCTGTCGATGGAGTTATTTAAGTTCGGTCGTTGGATGGGATGGTAAAAGGGGGAGGGGAGGGTACGACGTGCGTGTCCCCGCAGAAAGGAATGGGGAGGTAAGTGGGATGAGATGGAGGGAGCAATGAGAAAGGTGGAAGCTGTGCTATAGTGGGAGAGGAAGGAGAGGAAAAATCAGATTATAGGGAAATGAATGAAATAAGGAGATGAAAGTGAAGGACTGGCGGAATTGAGCTCTCGGCGAGTTTCTGCAAAGTTGGATGGCTCGCAAGCTTTAACGAAAGATCTTGCCACTTCTCTCTCTCTCTCTCCCTCTCCCTCTCCCTCCCTCCCTCTCTCATTCACTCACTCAATCACTCACTCACTCATTCTCTCTCTCTCTCTCTCTCTCTCTTTCTTTCCCTTTTCTCCGTACTTTTCTCTATCTCAGTGACGACATCTCTTTATCAGAACCGTGGCTTTAAGAGACATATTAATTAAGAGGCTATACGATTTAATAACGGTGCAATTATCGGAGTACGATCCAAACTGGTGGATTAGCGCACGCAAACCTTAGCTTCCTGGCCAATCTTCATGCAAATTACCGAGGCAACCAACTTCCTTGGACTCGGAAACAAGCGCCGACACCACCGACTGTACCGTGTTCTATAGTCATCATTATGACGAAGACCCGTGTTACTCGTGATTTGAATTGCCGTTCTCCTCCTTTTAATTTCAACTCTCTCTAAACTTTACGACAAGGTGCACTCTCTCCAGTGAACGTTTAATTTGCATTCTCTTCGATACCCTCCCCCTTCCCTCGCCTTTCCCCTTATTTCACCTAGCTTCGATCAACGTGATCAGCCTTGCACCAAATCGCTATGGTTCCACGAAAAAGGAAAAACAAAAAATAGTGATATTATACGATCAGACTACAAGTGGAAAAACTGGATATTTATCAGACGTATGGTAGGTACCTACTCTTATTGCGATACGCTTGTATATTTTTCCATTACTTAAGAGACGTAGAGCTTTGTTTCTATTATATATCATACATATATATATATATATAACTGCATGGGATGCAAAGCGTTTAACTTTGTGGCTAATCTGGGAAAAGTTAGAAAAAAAAAGAAAAGAACTGCAGAGATTATTCGATCAGAGATCCAAGTGAAACAATGCGATATTTATGAAACGTATGCTACTCTTGCGCGTATACCACAGTATATACCGTAGAGTTAATTAAGAGACGTCGAGCTTCATTCCTATTATTATAATTTAGCGAGGTACAAAGCATTCGCTGGAAATAAAATTCTCTCCCGTTTTGAAGGGAAGGTAAGCAAGTCTCGTATCTATCCGTTACGGGTAGATACGTCTATTTGCAGGAAAGAAGCCGCTCGTACGCGTAATAAATAGGAGAAATTCTGGTGATTATGGAAGATAATGGAGAGAGCTGAATTATTTAATTAGGACACGATGGGCTTCGTGCTGAACCCCCTTGGTTGAAGAGGGCGTGCTTTGAAGTAAAGCTCGAGTGGAGGTGAGGTGAGCAAGGAGATAAAGACTGCTGGTAATGTAGAGTAATCCATTGAGGGAGGGAGAGAGAGAGAAAGTAGTGCGAGTCAGTGATAAGTGAGACGGGAGGGGTATGGCGGATGACACGCGGCATGGGCCAGCCTGTAAAAGACAAACCCTCGAGGAATCTTGGGCTTAACGTTATACTAGCCAATAGCCGAGTGGTACTATTCTCCCCTAACGATGCCACGACTTAGCGAGATTATTCCCTATCCCTTGTGCTAATATTAGTGCGGCAAACTATTTACTCCGGCAGTCCATATCCCAGCAGCAGCAGTTCCTCGGCTCAGCCTCCCTCACAATTTACTTACCATTCGTTTCACCAATTTGTTGACTGGGCCGCAAGTAGTACGAACGAACATTCGCCAAAATGGCTTTACCTTTTGCAAAACCATTACTCTCGGCGTTTCCTGCTCTTTTCGAGATTTATACTCGATATAATGTTGCTAAGAGGATAACGTTGGAAGATGGGGGGGGGGGGGGTCAGGGTTGGTCTTTGCAAGCCCCTAGGACGAAACTTGCAAAGGGCAAGCGCGACCCATTCCACCTCTTAAGTTTAGTAAAGTGAAATTTACAGGACGCTCGATGGCTTGTTCCTCTGGTAGATCGCCGCCGGTGTTAAAGCCGTGCTTAATATTCGGCCGGTTCCCGAGGGCTATC
Organism: Prorops nasuta; assembly: GCF_024137725.1. Lineage (NCBI taxonomy): Eukaryota > Metazoa > Arthropoda > Insecta > Hymenoptera > Bethylidae > Prorops > Prorops nasuta. Next base: position 1,377,330 of record NW_027116816.1, read on the forward strand.
TCAGTTTCAGCCTCGCCTTTGCTCCTCCACCACGTCCACCACTAACCTACGCTAACCTCCAAAGCCTGTAACCCAAAAAGGTCAACGCTAATATTTCTTTGCGCCGTCCTCGCTAGATTTATGCCCCGGGCTCTACTCGACAAACTTTCCATTTCATTATTTCATAATAATAATAAACGTTCATTACGACACGGTCAAACTTTACGGCAAATTTCTAATGTCCCGAGCTTGGAATTGATATATACTTAAATTTCCTTTGGTAGCCTCATTGGTGATAAGAACGAGAAACCTAAATAAAAATGGGCGTGGATAGAAAGGGGCAGGCGGGGGGGGGGGGGGAGTTGCGAAGATCGAGGAGGGTTACGCTTCATTCGCGTTCAAGCTTCCCTTTAAAAGGGAAAGGGCAAAGTTGCGCGTTTAAGCTTATGCGGTACAACACAGCGTTTTCCCAGTTCTATTGTATCGGCAGCAAAGTTTCAAACCGTCTCTCGTGCCAACGTTGCCAGAATTCTCCCCACCCTCTTCTACCAAACCTACAAAGTCATTCGGAGTTATCGCGTTTTGCTAATTATAATCGATTATTCGACAAATTAATTTTCGCCACGTTACAGGATATCCGGTCCACCAATGCCAACTGGGAAACTCTGGATAGAAGGTGGAATTAAAAATAGTCCTTATAATATTTCAGTGTCTAGCTCCTAATTAAAAAGTTATTAATAATCAAAGATTGCTTCGTTCTAATTATATTCCAATAGTTAATAATTTAACCTATCCGATATCCGGCCAATATGTAACACGTTAAAAATAATCGAATGCTTTGATCAACGAAAGTCACGAATTGAATAATTTTAATCCTTGACGTTTTTTTTTTCATAAAGAATGAAATTAAAAGTTGTGTATACATATATTAAATCTTTTCTATCTATAGATTTGTCCAATGAGCACTATTAAACCAAACACCCGACATAGATCGATACTACTCGAGCGATATCGATTTGGCTGGTATAAATTGGCGAGTTTTGGATCTCATTAGATCCAGAGATATTCTCAACGTAGAGCATGCCGATCGATGCACCGTGCTATTGAAATAGCGATCCTTTACACCTGTCGATGTATTCAAAAACGGCTCTAATCCGCAGCCTTTCACCCTCAGTGCCAATAGCCAATTTTATTATTTGGATGCTTGAAAGACGTGCTATGAAAGCGAAAAAAAGACCGGCTAACCAAAGCTTATTCATATATGTATACGCAGGAATTGACTTCCATACCGATCGATTCTCCGCGTGTTAATAAACGAATTTTTCTCTTTTGTTTCTCACTCTCTCCCTCTCCGTTTCATTCAACGTCTCGCCCAATCACTCACCCTTTTTTTACATTATCTATCCCTTCGAATATCTATTATCCACGAGGCGCCAAATGGAATATCACAATCGAGTAAATTTTAAAGGTATGATCAAAGCATCGAGCATTATTTAAACAAGAAAAATCCATATAAAACTGCGCTTTGTTAAAAAGCAATTAGCATATTTTTACCATTAACGCAGGATTATTATTTTTCCGAAAAGTAAACGTAATTCGAGGCGGAGATTGATGGAGTGAATTATACATTAGTGTTTTACCAATGAAACATTAGCGTAAGTGAAAAAGGATAGGAGAAAGGAAGTTCTCGACGCGCGGTGGGGATAGTCAAAAATAAAATAGGTATAGACGAGTCGAGTCTCGGGCGGATTTCCGGAAAAGTTCAGGCGTGTCGGTGGTTATCGTTGTTCGGCTTGGCTTCACCCCATAGCGCGTATCCCTTAAAGTCGAAGTTGTTGGGGAAGGAGTTGGGGCGCGGGGCAACGGGGAGAGTTGGCTAGAAAATAAAATCGATAGGGTGCATCGGAAGATCGAGAGACAGTGTTGCGGGTGCAAGGCTTGGTTGGTTGCAAGGTTGCAGGCTGCGAGCGAGCAGACAGCCGAGCAACCAAGCATGGAAAGAGTATAGAAAAGCAGCTACTAGTCCCTTCATCCCTGTCCCTCTTCTTAGACAGTGTACGCCGCCACCCAGGACCAAGCAAATACGTCGAGTGAGCGAGCACATCCTTTCACCCCCATTGCCACCACCACCTTCATTCCTTTCGAGTTCTGCCCGCCGTACCAGCATCCACTGGAATGCACCGAGATAGCAGCAGGATTACGCCTTAGTTTCTCTTTTTTCCCCCACTTTTTCTCTTCTCTCCTCTCCTCTTTTCTTTCGATTTCTATGTATATATATATATATATATATATATATATATGTATTTATATACCCTTTTTTTTCTAGACCATCGCAAGGTCCAACGTGACGAGAATAAATGGCAGATATCCTTCTTCGTGCCGCTCCCTTATCTCCTATCTTGTCCTCTGCACTTGCTATATCTACTTGGATTTATATATATATATATATATACACACGCAGTGCAGTGGTATACTATATACATCGCGATCGAAGCGTCGCGCGATCGTTTCTTTCGGGAAACCGTAATATTTCTCTCCCGGGCCACGCTCGGTTATCCCCGTTCGGCTCTCTTCGCTTCGCGCTCATTCTTCTCGACGTCTCCTATGCGTCATTATGTATTATCTATCTGTCACCCCCCACCCCCATATCCCCCCTTTTCTTTCTATTCTGTAGATAAGAGAGCGAAGCTCGCGGTTATACGAGTCACTTTCACTTTTCTGTTTTTTTTTCATTCGTTGATACTGGTGAACCGTTCAGGCTGAAAATCAACGACTCAGCTTATAACCATGTTTTTTAAAATGAGAAATGTTAAATTAATTATTATCTAGGTTAATGGGGATGTGAAAAAAAACTTCAGCATTAATTTAATATATTAGTCATTATTTATTACTCATAACTATCAGTTTTTTTTTAATCTCCTGCGAAATAAGAAGGCAAATTTCCATTATCTCAACTCACTCTCACTACTCTATTCGTTTCTTAAAACTGGTAAGCCATCCAGTGAACGAAATAAGAGCGTAATATCAATAAAAAAAAGTTCATTGAGACAATCAATCTGATCATGAAAATTTAACCTACAATCAGCTTCACGGAGCTTACAAAAAAGCGTTTATCGTTCAATATTTCCAGTTATTAATCAATATACATTATTTATGCGCAAGACACGAACAAACATTTGCAAATGCTACGATAATATTTATTACACCTACCAACTGCTCTTATAAATTTTAACATTATTGTTTACGGTAACAACAATCATGTTATTATTCCATTATTTAAAGATATTAATCAACGTAAAATATTAATACGAAATATCAATTACCATTTGCTCAGCGAAAGAAATACGTGACATCAATAAAAAAGTAAATTGAGATAATAATTTTGGAATGTAGTGCACGGATCTGCTCGAATTTATACTATGTTGCAGTAAAAGCTTAAAAAATATATTTATTTGAGTAATACACACACACACACACGTTGACTTACGAACACAGCTATACTACGGTGAGAACGTGTAATGGTGCACGGCAGTACTATCAGCATTACCTATCAATGAATTTTGTCATTTTTGCAAGTATTTTTTGTAAACGTGTACAAGTTCAAAATTTTTACTACATTGTAGAAAACGAGCAGCAATAAAATTACAGTGAATTGAGAATGTGTATTAGTGTATATGCACACTATCAGCAAAAACTATCTGTCAATTTTCGCACTTTTTGGAGGATGTACTTTATGTATACGTATATAGTTACACATTGATACTTCGCTGTCATTGTATTTGCTGCACGTTCCCTATATTTGTGTTGGTATGCACGGAGTGAACATATACATTTTATATAAAGCGGACTGGTTCTTTGTACATCTGTAAATCATTAAAAATTTACCTAATAGCCATGGAGAATATAAATGTATACATTAATATGGTATATCGAGAGCATCACTACTTTATACACTTCTATTATTAAAGTTTAGCTTTCCCTTATATATACAATTCAAGAAATGTAGGGAGCACTAATAAGAAACATCAGATACGCCTAGCCACCTAGTGGTAGGGTTATAAAAGTTCACGCATTAATAAGAGGATTCCATGAATTACATAAATCCGTTTATGCTAACTATAAAAGCAACTTAATAATTTTCTTTTATGTATTAATAAAACCTTATTATGAATCTATATGTACATATTTATATAAAATATAAAATATTTTACTATCTGAATAAGATCTCATTAATTTGGACAATAAACATTAATTTATTATATAGAAAGTTAATGATTAAGCAACTACGAATTATTCGTAATAGTGATAATTACGTTTATTGTAACTATAAAATGTACTCGAATATCGCTGTTAATTAATCGTGCGAATAAAACTTTTTTCATTGTTTATACTGAAAATCAACAACACAGCTTGAAGTAATGTTTTACAGAATAAGAGAAACTAATTGAATTATTTTTTAAATTAAATATTGAGAAAGAAATATTTCAGTAGGTAACTATATATCTATTATATTTATTATCTACATCTATCACCCCCAATTTCTTTCTATACTTTTTATAATAAGATAAGAGAGCGAAGCTCGATCATTCGAATCACTTTTACTTTTCTATTGGCTCGTTGACACTGAGAACCATTTATGTAAAAAATCAACGACTCAACAAAGAATCATTTTCTTGAAAAGAAGAAAGAAAAGTTGGACTAATTATTTTCTGTACTCATAGATGTTGGTTACGTCGTCAACGGGACTAGCATGAATAAATTATATCTATTATTTATCTATCACCCATATTTCTCCGCTTTTCCGCGAGATAAGAAAACGAAGCACGTCGTTTTATTCATACTTTCCCTTTTGTAATTGTCCCGTTGACACTGGCGAACCATTTATGCTGAAAATCAGCGACTCAGCGTCGAATCACGTTCTTAAAGAAAAGGGGAAAAAAAGAAGAAAAAGGTAGACGAATCATTTTCCAGGCTGGTGGTTACGAAAGAAATATTTCAGCAGGACTCGTCCTCGGAGTAACAATAAGTGGCTCTCGAGTTTATACGGAGTTGTCGACCCTCGTCACACCCCTTTTTCTTCGAGCAGCCAGGGCCGATTTTTCGTACTCTCTGCACAAAGGCGATCATCCTTTACACCGGTAGTGGCGTTCGAGGTTTTCGGATCGCGAGACGACGAAGAAGCCGAGGTAAACGCGGATTTACTCGATTCGTCACTCCCTTCAAAATGAATGGTTGCCACTGGAGCTGAAGCTATATCAGCTATATATCTATATATGTATATGTATATAAATGTAGAAGAGTGAGAGAGGGAGGAGGGAGGGGAGGGGGGAGGGGGTACACTAGAAAGATAAATCATCCGAGCAGCCGGATATGCTAAACGCGTCTTTCGCCGACGCTGCAGCTCGTAACTCTGAAAACCTCCAGCACGTTCGCGGTTTTCCGCGTAGCTTTTCCCGCGAGGGTTAAAAACTGCGCGCGGATCAAGAGAAAATGCTCACGGTTAGAAGGATTTTTTCTCTCTGTCTATGTGTTTTTTTTTTATTTTACGACAAATCGAACCAATCGGAGCAATAGAAATGTCGTTGGCTCGCGAGAACCAAATACGAATTCATTATTCCTTGCAAATCGAAATTCGATTCTCGCTAAAGTGGGTGATTCGCCTTGCGGGAGAAAAAGGCGAGATTTATTTTGCCAAGTTGGAGAGTCTCTCTCTCTCTCTCTCTCTCTCTCTCTCTCTGTTACGTTTCTCGCCGTGCTTCGCAACGATTCAACGTTACGGTGACGGGTTAGCCATGCAGCGACAGGCCTATTTACATGAAACGCACATTTCTAAACGCGTCGCGCTGCTTTTGTGCCAGGCAAATAATTTCAGCGCTCAAGCTGGCCATTGGCGCAAAGATCACCGTGATTTCCCTGCACAATGGTCCTCTTTGTCAGCGTAATAGTTGCCTCGAGCTATATTGTCCTCGCAAACCACACTCTGCCGCTATTCGTCCGAGCAAATATCTTCGAAAAAAACGAAATTCGTCCAATTTTTCCCCCTAATGGCCGTATTCATTCTCCAGAGCTCTCTTCTATCTTGATATACGTCAAATTAAATGCCTCGGCAGTAGCGAAAGAGACAAAAATACTCGATAAGGCTGTTCGATTATAGTATATATATATATATAATATAGAAATTTCTTGCTTTTTATCAGCGTCGCAGGATGCGTAAACATGTTTATGATTTCAAGGACGCTTTGCGTTACGAGGTAGTAAAAATTGATCGATATATATATAGTAAGAAGGAAAGTATAGAGTAATCCCTCGGAGCGAAACGATGAATATACTGTAAACAATTTTTCTAATATAAGGACAATCGTCGAAAACTTTTCATGTCACGACTGTCGTGTTGCACAATTATATTTTCAATTCTTTAATAATTTCTCACTAACGAAATAACCATATGAAGTTGTTCCTTGTGGTAATTCACTGTACAATTGCAACGAAAGAATCGTTGCAATTCTATAAAAAATATTACATTGTTAGAAGTATAGGATATAGTTTGAAGGGACACGAAAGTATAATAGAGAAGATCGAGTTGGAAGGAGTGATGAGTGTCTTTTTTGAATTTGGAACTCGATAGTTTGGTTAATGGGCTTTGAAGCTGGTAACTGGTCTGTTTAGGTTGTAAGGTAGCTGAGATCGAGGAGGGTCCGCAGCAAGGTTTAAGGAAGATGGGTCAAACATTGACGCGACAGAGAAAGTGGCGTTATACCGGGATCGTTCGGCTGGCTCTAGGACTCGTTCCGATTCCTTTCAGTGCTCTCTCTGCCAGGGAGCATCCACGCTTCGTGACCGCAACACCAGCCGCAAACAAGCCGTAACTACGTAGGAGGACTGGCTAGACAGGAGGCTAGCTACCATCCAGAGGCGTCTAGGTCGTCGAGCAATCGCCACACGAACAAACTCAGTTAGAGTTGAAAGCCCTCCAAATGGAGTTACCCCGTATCCCCACCCCCTCTAACCCTCAACCTTACTCCAACCCTGATATAATGCCCTCCCCCCTCCCCCTCCCTTTAAAGCTTTCCTAGAATTAAACAATTTCGAAACTCCCGAAATTCAGCAGTGATTCATTAAAGTCACTTTTCATGTTAATACCTTTCCCCGTTCGCGATATTAAACGGAATTGCCCCTCCCCCCCCCCCCCCTCCTCCTTCTCAGTGGCTTCTCTATATTAATTCAACACCGCGCAAGACTGCTGATACAGGTATATAGGGACGAAGAGAGAACAGAAAGAAAGGAAAATATTGAAAAAGCTGTGTGATTTTTTGAGAGACAGTTTTTTTTTGTCAGTGTCGAGCTTAAGGTTTGTAAATGCGTTTGAGTTGGCGCGATACAATGGTAGAAACGGCGAGATAAATTGGGCTCCGGAGAAAAATCGAGATCCCAGGGTGTACCGGACCAACGAAGCTCTTCTGCCTTTCTGGGACCATTCCCTCGATTACTATGATCCATACTCGGTGCACATTTCAATTTCTTCCACGGCTATTCCATGGACGCGTTAGCGAGAATGGTCTGAATAAAATATAGCCTTCGAATTGCCTAGGAAGCTTCTTCCCCGAATGCTACCTCCACTTACCCTCAGTTACCCCAAGAATGGCCTTGTCGATGGATCAGTAGGAAGTTGCTATTGGTCTCGGTATTCTCTGCTTTAGCTTTCTCAGCACACTGCAACATTCTACAGTTTCACCCCCCCCCCCTCCTCTTTATACTGTATAGATAAATGGTCTTGTTCTCCGAGAATACTCCCCTTTTCTATTTTACCTACTGTATATATATACAGTATAGCTAATCGTAGCTAAGAGAATCTTGTTTTTCTACTTTCTAGGGAGGTTTGCGAGACACTCGCATCCTCAAGAACAATTAGTATTCTCGGATTGTAGAATGATCCCCAGCTTTTTCCACCCCTCGCCTCGTGGTGAATCCAAGATGGAGTGGGCTAAAGGGAAATCTGGACGTCGCTGCTAATCGGTGCTTGGGTAGCGGTAATCGATTCATGAATCGCGCCTCGACGGGACCACGCTATGAATATTAAAAAGTTGGAACAAAAATTGTGTAGGGGGAAAGTCAGAAAAATCGAGCTTATCGTTAAGCCTGTGGGATGAAAGGGGATCGAGAAGTGATTTTATGACAGGGTTCGGATGATTTTTTAACTTGACCCACGCACGTAGTTTGCACCTACTCTTTGCACGAGTCTCGTGGAAAAATGTGAAGATACGAGTATCGAGATAATTGCCTAAAGTTTCGATGCTCGTTCAATTATTAATGTCGAATGTTCGAGTATCTTTGGAGAGGCCGTTTCACATCGCAGGCACGTTCCGTAGCAAAAGCATTCGCGAAGCTTCGTGCTAGACTTCAGGTTTAAGTAAATATATGTGTGTGTGTGTGTGTGTGTGTGTGTGCGCGTATACTCGTGATGAAGAATTTTCTTTCCCCTTGGCTCGCGAGCCTCCCTTTACAATATTCCCGTTTAGTTGCATTTTTCTTTCAAAGCTTTGCTCCCACTTCTTCTCATAAGTGGAGCCGTGGGCAAAGCTGTCGAGTTGCAAATATATCGTTAAGCAAAAATGCGAGAGCGAGAGAAGATTCGTGTCTCAAGAAGTTTCGTTTAACAGACCTCGTCAACCGCGTCTCTTCTCACTGATTAGAAATCATAAATTCAACACGATCCTCAAAATCAAAGTATCATCGGATAATCTTAATGCACGAATACCCCATTAGTCCTAACGACCGTCAAAACTTTCCAGTTGAACGTTATACACCAGCCTCTTATCTAGTCATTAAGCAAATGCAGCGTGTGCAAACGTAACCGTGTATACATCTGTACACCGGGTGTTATAGAGTGTTTGACGCCGCGAGGTTATACGAAACGATGAAATTTTCTAAAGTTACCAAAGCTGAGGTGTGTACCATAATTGGATTAATTTATATGTTACCGGTAGTTTTCCTTCGGTACAAATCAATGCACGAACATACTACAATCGGCATGCGTTATATATATATATATACCAATGTTATAGAAAGGAACTTTGGTACTGTATAAGTAAAGTTCATATTCTCTCTCCCTTTCGCTCTGTAAAAGAGACTTTCATAGCACTGCCATCGAGATAAGCTCTCTCGAGCGTCACATCCCACGAGAGAATCAAAGATCCAAATAATCTCGGAGTACGTCGTCTCCGCGTCTCTTTATAGAAACGTTCACGGTTCCCTGTACAGAGAACTTAATCTTAATTTACTTCCCCTTCTAAATCAAAACACTTCATCAATCCTGATTTTCATCGCGTTAAATAAGATGTGGCACGGTGTAAATGTATGGGTATTAGGGGGGAAGGGGGGGGGGGAGGGTGAAATAATGGGGGAAGGAACTCCATCAAGTTTTTGCAGAGAATGCAGCGCGTGGTGAAAGCAATATCATTGGTGGATATCGGCGTCCCTCGTTGAATCAGATTTCTTCCGACAGTACCTCCAAGTTTGCTTTCATGTCTGGCTTGGAAAATTTGTCCGCTTTCCAGTCCGTGCTTCGTTTCTCCAAAAGGACGATCGAATCTCTGGAAGAGTCTTCGGGCTCGGGCCATTGTTGAAAGAAAGTTCCTTTTGCCCAGAATCGAAAGGAAATCCACTAGTACGACATGCAGTGTCTGACTTTCGCGATGCTGGATTCTAAAAAATTGAAATCGAGCGTGGGGCCGATCGTCCCTGCAGTGCTTGTCTGCGTCTGCTGCTGAATCTCATTTTGGATTTAATCATGCCGGCCGTATTACGAGGATGAAAATGAGAATGAGGAGAGGAGGACGATTCTTTATTGGTTACTGGATATAAATGGGACGATGGAACTCGTCGCGTTGGAGTTTCGTGATCGAGAACCGAGCAAGTTTTCTCGTCGAGACGAATCACCAACGACTGACGGGAATTCCAACTTTGGCAAGAAGGTACCAGTCAGAGTCCCCAGGTAGTTCCGGCCAAACTGGGAGCTAACCAAGATTTATCCCGGTGTTTGTTTGTTACATGGTGCGGGAGAAGGTCGAAAGAAAGATTGTGAGTGGAGGGGGGAGGGATCGCAGGATAGTTGCGCGATCCCGTAAACCACGGATTTCGAACCGCTCGAATTATTCCAGCAGCGGTGAGATAATTAAAGAAGTTTTGCCGAGTACTATCAATCCAGCGAGGCGCGTTCCCGATCAACCGGCAACAAAGCCCGATTCTCTCTCCAAAACCACCACCACCTCCTCCATCGATTCAATCGCTCCCCACTACCCCATCACCGCCGCAGAATCCCTCCTTATTTTTCATGCTTTATCTATTCTTCATCCTACACCCAACCATGCGCGAAAACAATCAAACGGATATACAGGGTATCTCGGTTAAAAAAATAACGAGAGAACTTACCTCGATAGTCTCCTCTAACGAAGCATCTTAGGAAGAAATGTGCTTCGGACAAAAATTGTTCTACTTGGAGGAGGACGTATAGTATCATTGGTTCGACCTTGAAACGTCCTTCGAGGGTTAAATCAAAGACTCTGAGTCTTTTGAATAGAAACAATTTTTTTTATTGCATTTTCTTGCAACTTATCTCAAGAGCTTTTCAAAACATTATATATAAATTTATCATTTCATCCAGTCGTTCGCTAGATATTTCAATTTGAAATTGCACATGTGAATATGTGTGTGTGTGTGTGTGTGTGTGTGGGTTTGGCGGAAGCAGCGTGTGCACGAACGCTGTATTTTATGTTATCATTCGAAGTAATAAAATCAATCCACTCACAAATCGAATTGGAGGTTCTTTATTGAAAATTACAACGTTACATTTAGGTAAGCTCTCAAAGGAATCGTGTGTACCACATCGCGTAAGTGAGAGGAAGATGCTCTTTCGTCGAATCGTTGATTGAAAGAGCCCGGGGCCTGGCTCGTGTCCTCGTCCTGATTACCGGGCCTCTTCCCACACCAAAATCCTCCAACACGCGTTTTAATTGGCCGAATGTTAAACTTTCGACCAACACACACGTACATGCATATACATCTCCCTGCGAGCGCGCGATAATTATCCTGAAATTTCATCGATCCATACGGAGCATCGCTGCAAATAAACATGACGAGTGATAATAAATAAGCGGTAAATGTGGCCGTTCCGATGGAACACGTTTGCAGTTTGGCTGTCGGTCGCGTCCTTCTGTTGTCGTGGCGCATAACTCGTTTAGCGGATATATGCTCGTTGAAAAAGTATTATAGCATTTCGTTGTTGTATCAGCGGATTCGATCAATTTTGACCGTGCAATGCGGGATTAATTCTTTCCATAAAGTAGAGCGCGTATTCAAGCGGCATTAAAATAACGATTGACGTTGAAATTGGTTGGGTAGTTTTGAGGAATAGTGTAGTAGTAGAGTTTAGTGGTTGCGTAGTCGTGTGGATAATGGCCTGAATGCCCCAAGCAGTTTCTGTTTAGCCGTTAAATTCGACCGGAGGAGCTTGAAAGAGCCTCGCCTTTTTCTCTGCTTGCAATCGCAGGAAATGCTCACTTGCTTATATAGGCTCGTGTGTTTCTATATATGATATACTAAATATATATATAATACGCATGTATCTCTGTGTAGCGCCTTTGCCGCGGTTCAAAGTATCGTTGAAGAGCTTAATCCGCGTTTTCACGTCTACAAACGAGCATCGCACGAGTAAACTAGAAAGAAATTTCCATAATGCTTTTAAAAGTTGCTTTTTTTTTCATATATTTGCTTTTTATCCCTTCCACTGGCTCAGCCGTTCCTTTGGCGGTAACACGTCCGAGCTTTGGAAAGAATAACGTTTGCTCGTAGAACACTCGTTTCCGCGGTGCTGCTAACAGCAACCTTAATTGTCGATTTTTGTTAGTTTTATTCCGGTCATCGAATCCTTGAAGGGAGCAGGAGAGTGCAGAGCCTAAAGCTTTGCGAGGATATAAAAGGCAACATCCGGCGTCGTGCCTGCATAAACGCGTGAATTTATAACTTTCGAAATAAAGAAGCATCGTAGAGGGTGTATAAATATTTACGAGTGCTCGAGAAATAAGCGTAAAACGAAATCTGACATTGGGGCAAATATAAATGGCTTGATCGCTTTATATAACGATTTCCAGAAAAATACGTGCAAGGGCGAACTGGGGTTTCTCTTTAATAAAATAATGTATTTGATGCTGAAAGAAATCAAGTGGGAGAGAGAGAGAGAGAGAGAGAGAAATTCAGAAAAATATTTTATACAGTCGAATATCTGGGCTGAAGCTGGATAGCAAAAAGATCGATCAAATCGATGGAATTCCGCACGTTGGGTAGTTGGCCCGTGCAGATGGGGGTTAAAAGTCGAAGCAAGGAGTATATTAAATTCTTATGGTTTACGGTTGAGGGAGGGTAGCGTGGGGTGCGGGCGTTTAAAATCTGCTTCTTGAGAAAAATACATAGACCTTACCTATACTACGTATATATATGTGTAGCTGAGACACTGCTGGAAAGTAGGAATGTGTATATATATATAGGAATCGACCAGAATTTCCCATATCTGGTTTCTCTTCTCTATCTTTTCGTAGACCATTTTACCATTTTGCCTAACGCATTTGCTCCCTTTCTCCCTCACCCTTCAGCATCCCCACCATACGCAAATATCTTGAAACCACCAGCATGCTTCTTCTCTTGTCTCGCACCCTCCCCCCGCGCGCGCACACACACAGTCTCTCACTCCCTCTTGTCACTCGGCTCGCCGCCCGTCTCTTCTTACCTACCCAACGTACCCATCCACTCATCTTCTTATACCCGCCCTTACCCCACTCTGTCTACTTGCTTTCCCCATATACTGACAGACTTGCCGAGTTATTGCTCGCCTTTTTATTACCCACGATATTGCGTATACTGTAGCTCGATGGAGGATGCCTGCGCAAAACTCTGTGACATTTTATCCAAGGATCTCTTTTCGGAATAACTCACTGTTCTCCACGAAGGCAGATTTCTTCTCCACCTTATTTTTCGGTTGTTTCTTCGTTTTTCAGCAACTTTGATTTCATTTGCTCTTCGTCGCTGAAAGTTTGAGCAAATTTCACGGAGGTCTGGAAAAGAAAGAAAAACAGGTTGACTCGTTAGCTTAATGACAAGTCCATAGCAAGTGTTTATTATTGGTAAGAACAAAGTGGATTCGACGACCCCAATCGATGTAAATTCAGGTGTCAACGGCACGCTTCGCCGGCTGGAATAAATTCTAGCCTTTTGTCCCGGCAATTTTCTCACCCCCTCTCCCCTTCCCTCCTCACCTTTTTTTTACGCGGTTCACCAGTCGCTCGAGCAATCGATCCTTTAACCCTTTTTTTTATTCGACAGGGAGTACAGGTGCTTTATGACCACGTACTTTGTCGATGGACCATAAAATTGACGATTGAGAGGGTTTGAAGATGATTTTCTTTTTTCTTATACAATATACCAATATTAGGGTGTGTGTTTTAAAGGCTTTACAATGGGTAGGAGCGTGTGAGAGCTAGAGAGAGAATACGAGGAATAAATCTTTCACGCTTATAAAGAAATTGACGAATCGCCAGAGCTGAAAGATTTCCTATATACTATATAGTATATATATATATATATATATATATAGTATCGTTTCAGTGGTCTACAGCGTTCTTAGAAGCTCCATTGAATAGAGTAAATCTGGTCTAAGAAGGTAGCAGAGCGTCCTTCTGATACAAGTGGACCCTATAAGCAGAGAGCGTTATGCCCAGCAGTATAGGTGGTGCATTCGCCAAATCGGCTTTCGAGACGTCAATATCATTGCTCGAGTAGGTATCCTTATCGGGATTCAAAGCAGGAGCCGAACATCCCCCACAGTCACCAGCTTTTCGAGCTCGAGACACTTTTCTCTTCCTCCCACATACCACTCTCTACACTTTTTACACCGGAGACATCTTCTCCCTCATCGATTTTTCAAAAAAATACCCTTGCTCGATCCTCCATTATACCATTGTCCCGTAATACCCGTCTAGGAGTCCAGTGTGTGTGTGCGAATATGTGTGTAGGAACTGTGTGTATATACACACGTGCATTGCATCATACAACTACCGTTGTTAAATGTTTGGTTCAATTTGGAGGGTTTGGCACACAGCTCAAGGTAAACAATTGCTTAAATATTATAATATTAGCAGTCTTAACGTCGTACGCTACAAGTTTAATACTATCAATGCAAGCCAGGGGGATTATTATGGTATATATATATATATATATATTATGTTTGTGTGTCTCCGGTCATGCAAATGAAATACAAATATTTCTTCGTGATGGACCGATAAACCATTACCCTCTACAATTTTCATCCACTCCCCCCCCCCCCCCCCCCATTAAACACAAGATTTCTATTCGCCTGCGAACTAATTAGTCGCTCATCGTTATTATATGCTGCAGTGAAACTCGAAGCCAGATGCCACAGAATTTATAACGATTAAAAAACTGTTTTATTTGAAACAACGCAATTTTCATTCAATATTGTAATTATTCTACAGAATCGTAGCATTTATTGCTGCACGTTTCGCTGAAAAAGACCGTCTATCTCTCTATATATATACATAGGGTGTATACTTTAATTGAATCCAAGTGGTGGACGTAAAAATCCATTTATCTCCGTATGTATAAGAGATATCAATTTTTCGCACAGGACCTTTCTGAAATTCCTTTCTATATATGGATTAAAAAATATTGTATGAAAAAAAAGAGAGAATGATATCTCTCGTATTAATCAAGTTGAAAAAATTTGAACACCCGCATTCCTAGTAGAATCAAAGTAGATACACTCTGTATAAGCTACCTTTGAACTTTCACGATGCTTTTCTAAAACAAGAGTTGCCTCTCTATATATCCATTCGTATTTTGTTGCAATTACGATTATTGGCCGCTCGCTCGAACGTTCGCTGAGTAAATTCGCGAGGTTTTTGCTTGGCAACAAGACGAGAAACAGAGTAGAATAAAAGAAAATATCCCTGGTGGTGGTGAATGAACCAAAGTGGTGCGCGAGGTGCAGTGTACATACATATATATATATATATATATATATATATATATATATATGAAGAGGCTGATACAGCTTTACTCGCGAGCTTTCCATGCGTGTGCGTTTCGCCTTTTTACATCGCCTCGTAAAACTTGCTCTCATATATGTCAAATTGAAGACACCATCGCTATTCTTTATTCTCGGCGCACCAGCACACGCAACAGCGCGCATATAAATGTGAATGTTTCGCGCACATAAATATCTCTGTCACTCGTGTTTCCAGAAGGGATGAGCAAATTGTCAGCAGTGGTAGAGACTATCGTATAGGTATAGAGCAACGGGAATACTCGTGCCAGTTTATAGATGCTTCGTGCCTTTCAGTTTTTTCTGCCACATTCGTCGCACAGCCTCCAAACGATATCTTGCAAATTTAATGAGAGCGCGACTTTCCAGGTAACAACGAGACGCTCGCTCGGCATCTATCGGATCACTCAGAACTATAATACGAGCTTCTGCCTCTGCTGCCGTGTGATTTTTATTTGCCCCGTAAACTTCGCATCGGAGGCGATAAAAATTCGGCAATCCATCGTAGGCGTCCAGGCGAATTCCGTAAAGCGCCTGTATCCATTCGCTCTGCACTTTTTCGATACGCGCGAGGGCTAGGACGTGCGAATTGCTACGCTACACTCTGCAGCCCTGCCCGATACAAACTATATACATATCCACGCTACATATATATTTTTCCTCCTCGAGCCTCGCCCGAACATCCTTTTCGGCCTTTGATCTATATACGCCACTCGTAAATTTGCCAGTCTGCAAAATGTTCCTCTATATTTGACGCGGGGGAGAAAAACACAAAAAAGCCAGAGCGATCTTGAAAATTCAGCATAAGACGGAGATGAAACGCAAACGCGAAAATTTTACGTTGAATAATATTCCATTAAGACTCGCGCTTATCGTTGGAGAAGGAGCTTATGTTCCTTTGAGATTTATTCGCTTGAATTCGTGGCACAAAACTGTATAGTTAATTATTCACTTTGGAGGGAAAACTTGACATTCCACACAACACACACACACACACGTTAAGATTCGTGATAGGTCAATTCAGTCGACTCGTGGTACGAATGCCTCTAGAAACGAATCCTTCGTGACTTTCATGAATCTTTTAGTATCACGCTCGATAAACTTCATTAAGCTCGGAAAGGAAATTACCAGGATGCAACAATTTCGTTACTCGCACTTTCTCCAATTTACCAGGATTTTTCCACTTCAGGTTGTACAAGGTTTCCTGTTAACGCGACCAAGACTAACAGTTTCATGTGTAGAACGAATGATTTTAAAAATCAGAATCTGACATGCACCATAATTTTCTTGCGTTGATTCTTAATTATTAAAAATTAAAAATTCCTCATTTCGAAACCTAAACGATACACGACCTGCGACAGAACGAGGTCATTCTCAAGTGTTTCAGCTCGTGAAAAGTCTCGAATGGAAGAGCCTTCAGTGCTCAATACCTTTTTCATTAATATCTGCGTAAAAATGAGATAAAAGAATTTTATTTTTAAACTCATTCGCTCTATACGATTATTATCGGTTCGTCGTGAATTAACTCGACACCCTGTATAAAATTTTTGCTGTATATTTATAAACCCTGGTAAATTCCCACCGTACATATGTAGTAAAGCTTAAAATTTGTCCGCTTCGATAATTTTCTATAGCATATATATATATATATATATATATATATATATATATAATTTGCATGGAGTCCCTTTCGCAATTAACCAATCCTCTCGGTATCAAAGTATACTAGCATAGCGACGTAGTTTATACGGGTGCGTTAATTACAAGTTATTCTCTATTCCCGATTAGAGTTATAAGCGTGATTGCAACGTGCAATTTGCCATGTGCTTTATTGTCCCGCATTGTTCGCGCAAAATCAAAGGGAAATAGCTTGCTATTCATAACGCATTGGCCGTTATAAAGCTGCGTGATTATTTAAACGGACTTCCGTTAATCACTTTTTATAGCGATTCGTGACAGCGTTGCCAAGCGTCTGGTCAAAGCGTTAAAAATCGAGGTATAAGGAGGAGGAACGCTAGGTGGAGTAAGAAAGCTCCGAGTGTCATTTCTCTTCGTCGCGCGGCGGGGGGATGAAGCAGGGTTGAAAATATTTGAATATGCTCGTGGTTTATCGTCGACTCCCCCCCCCCCCTTTCCCACCATCCCCACACGATCCGCAGCAACACGATTCGGAAGCGGAAGCGAACAAACCGACGGATTTATGACGAACGATTTGTCCAAGAAAACTTCTCGCTTTCTTGGCACGAGACTTGGCGAATTCCCCCTCGCCACTTAATGGATGCTTTTCGGGTAACGAGCAAACGGACCGCGAGTTTCCCATTCGTCAAGCTGGAAAAGCGCGAAAATCGACTTTTCCCGATATTATCGTTCATCCGTGCTAAAAACGCTGAAGCAACATATCTATATATATAATAAAACAGATTTACCACTTTACGACTCGAGGGGTGAATTCGGCTTGGTTCGACGGAGAGAATTCCACTGTAATTCGATGGACGAGGGTGGGGCCTAACAGGGCGGAGGTGAGGAACGACGATTGGGCCAAAAGGGGAAATTGCGTTTCGCTTCACAGACGCGACGACGACGCGAGCGTTTCCCAGCGTGCCCGATGTCTCTGTTGATCTCTAAACGTATTGACAAGGCTTCCGATTAACTTTATAGATCGTTACTGCCGTCGAACGATTACCACCAAGGACGGTCCATTAAAGGAAACGAGCGTGTTGAGCTTTTGTTGTTAAGTGCGGCGAAAATGCGACAGGAGGGGGAGTGAAATTCTTGAGTGCGACGCCAATGACTCCGCAGGTGTGTACACACGGAGGCGCTGGGCTTCCTCGCGGACGAGGCGCGCGGTTATATATATATATATATATATGTGTGTACGTGGGGAGGGATCAAGAGGGGGGTGGAATGGTTAATTGAGTTTGCAACGACGACGAGGATGGTCGACTGAAGCGGTCGCCACCAGGTGAATCATGCAGGGCCGCGAGAAGACGAGGGAGAATATGGATGGTCGACGCCACTGCGTGTGGTCACGCACACCAGTGTGAGCCTCTAACACCTCCCCCTCTCTTTGCTAGATCAGAGATAAAGTGTGAAGGATGGCGCATGCATACTCTCGTAATTACGAGAGAAAGCTGCATGGCGCCCACCGGCAGCACTCGGCTTACTCCCAATCCCGTGCACCAATCTCGACGAATAAATTTCAGCATGAAAATCGTACGAATTTTTCTGTCAGCCTGGATCACTCCCGAAGACTGACTAAGCGTGACTAGCTGTCTACCATTTTGTCAGCGTGCGTCGCTACCCGTTATCGATATTTCACCTTTGCTGGATTTTCATTCCAGCTCCTCTAACTCGCATTACCTGTCGAGCTGGTCTCTTCCGAAAGATGCATCGGCGTAGGACTCGTGATGTATATGCATGATTTTCCTGCACTGCTGTGCATTATGCATAAATTTAAGGGAGAATCGTTATCCCCTGCGTAATTTGCAGGAAAGACGCGGTAAATTGAAGGAATAAAAGATATATATATATATATATATGTACATACGCTTCTTCTTCTTATTATTCATCGGAGAAGAGTGGCTGGCTCGGGTTGGACCGACACTGTGAGAAGGGATGTGCTTAGAGAGATGTAATTAAGTGGAATCGAGTATGCGTCTCGTATGTTTGTACGTTAGATTAAACGCTTTCCGAGAATATACATTCAACATGTAGAGCAACCGGTGAATCCAGGGACAGAGGACCCAGATTTGAACGAACAACAAATTACACCGAATGCATCTTCCATTCTAATTCCAGAGTCGTTCTCCAGAGCTATATATAAATGTATATAGAACTGCAGCTATACGTATACCAGGCACCAGCCCCTCGCATCGAACAAGCAGAATAATAAAGAATGGAAAATAGAGCGATAAAATTCCTTTTCCTTCCTACAGTCATATGTGTAGTTGCATGCGAAGAGTGAATAATGGGAGCTGTTGGTTCGTGTAATCGAAGTAACGACCTTTCACCCTTGATCGAAAGCCGGAGGTGTAATTATGCAGTGCTCATCAACGGTTAGTCGCTATTATCGTGGAATTAAGCCGTGCAGCGATAAGCCCGAGATGCAAGGAGCTAGATCGAATGTATCCCAACGGACTAACCAGATTACCATACCTCAAGTATTTCCAGTAAGTCGGTCAACCGCAGCTCCTCTCTGAGCCTAAGTAGCTATAACTCTGCCAGTGGTCTATATCAGTCGGCAATATCCCACACTAATAAATTAAATCAGTGAAGATAATCCAGATGGGAGCCCATGGGGCTTGCTGACCCGGGCTTTCGATATCACAATGGAGACCATGCAAGATCAGTCTTCTCGCTCCGCATGCACACACGCGCGCGCACACATCATTACACGAGATTTCTTAATTACACGTGTCTCTCTGCCCAATTAGCTTCATCATCAACGAGCTTTATACATATTTTATACTGTTTCTGTACAACGACCACGTAATTATGAAATTCCTAGGTGAAGCAAGGTTTGCTATTGTAATATTTGTAACATATGGGCAAGATGCACTCAACGTCTTATTACAGAGACTGGAGACCACGGAGAATCTCTACTGTTCCACGTGATTTTTTAATTATACACGTTTCTGCACTATTACATTTATATACCATTAAAGATCTTTATATCGATAGAGTTTGGTAATAAGTTGGCAATGCTTGCACTAGAGGACTAACATTTGGAAAAACGTCCTTAAGATATTTTTGTAAGCAACTATTAAAATTAAGAAGTTAGGTTTAAACGCGTTCGATGAAAACATGTAATATTCATAAAATAGCACTTTTATTATCTTACATCTAATATATATAACTGCACAATAATTATGAAATTCGTTTGTGATTCAGGATTCAACATTTTAACACTGTAAGTTATGGGTACGAGGTACTCAATATCTCAATGCAGACTGGAGTAGACCATACGAGAAATTAGTCTCTTTTCCTCCTGCATATTTACCATTACACATGATTTCTTAATTACACACACGAATATCCAATTATCTCTATCAATACAATAAGCTTAATACATAACTTGTAGTGGATGCGAACATTTCTATGTACAGCACTACCAGATAATTATGAAATTCGTGGATAAATTAGTACTCAATATTGTAAATTGTAGATACGAGGGACTCGATATCAGAATGCAGACTGGAGACCATAGAAGATGAGTCTTCTCCTTTGCATACACAATATTACAGTTGGTTTCTTATTTACACAGTCTCTGTCCAATTACATCCGTCATAAACGAGCTTCATACATATTTTATACAGCAGATTTAAGCGTTTCTATGTACGGAACAACCAGATAATTATGACATTCGTGGATAAATTAGTACTTAATATTGTAAGTTATAGGTACGAGGAATTAGAAATATCTGAAACATAACATCGTATGGAGAAAACGGAAGAAGATGAATCTTCTTTCCTACTTATATATATTACTACACGTAATTTCTTATTTACACAAGCCTCTGTACAATTTTACATCCACCTTTCACAGTGAGATTTAAACATAATTTATATAATAAATTTAAACGTTTCTATATTGTATATAGAAGAACCAGATAATTAGGAAATTGGTGAGTGAACCAGGAGTCGATATTGTAACATTGTACCTTATGGACACGGGGCACTCGATATTTTGTTTTCATGGCAGTGTTTCTGTTACAGGTCTCTTACACCGCGCGGAATATTAACGAAACGTCTCCGAGTGTTGAAGACGAGTGTCGTCTACGCTCTCAGAATTGAATCTGTCGAGACTGGCGTACGTGCTCGCGTAACAAATTGAATTCAACGCATTTCCATATCCGCTAACAATCCTCCTCCGCGCGAACGTTTCTATTGCTTTAATCCGGACTGGCTTACAGTAACAAATTCCATATTCCATCTCTCTCTCTCTCTCTCTCTCTCTATATATATATATATATATATATATATATATATTACGAGCGTATTTTCAATAGACCCGCGTCCAGCGTAGCACGCATGCTGGATCGAAACCAGCGAGAATAGGTTATTTAACGTGGGCTAAATCCTTTTGAAATATATATCGGCTATATATATAAACTACATTTATATATATATATATATATATATAGATACATAGACAACATCAAGAGGTAGAATTCTGAAGAAAGTTATCTATCTATCGCTCTGTCCCAAGAGACAATCTTCGATAAAAAGTTTTTCTGTAAAAAGGATCTCAAAGACGACACGAAGGACTCGTACAAGTCCCATATAGCATCGCTTCTGGTAAGCGGGAGTGACTCTTTTTACTAAAACTGTATATATGCTTACTTGCTATCTTATAGGAGTCGAACATTCTGCAAGCAGAGCTTTTAATT
This sequence comes from Prorops nasuta, assembly GCF_024137725.1. NCBI lineage: Eukaryota > Metazoa > Arthropoda > Insecta > Hymenoptera > Bethylidae > Prorops > Prorops nasuta. The sequence goes on from NW_027116816.1 coordinate 1,398,806, forward strand.
CCTCCTCGCATGAGAAACTTTTGCTCTAGCAAATCGTTTCTCTCGCAGCTCGCGACTCACTCCTTCCTATACCTATACACGCGGTTATAGCGATCCTCCAACTTATGCTTCTTCCGCGCTTCTTACTTCTTCATCCCAACCTTTTTCACCAATCGATAATGCTACATATTTTCGAGCCACGTCATCGATCAGATTTATATTTATATATAGGGTGTAAACTTTAATTCTACCTGAATTTCGGAGGGAAAATTCATTTATCTCCGTATAACTATAAAAGATATCAACTTTTTCCATAATACCTTTTTGTATGTAAATAGAAAGGAGTTTCGTAAAGGTACGTCCTATATATAAAAAATTGATATCTCTCGTAGTTACCGATATAAATGAATTTTTACCTTCGAGCTCGAGGTCGAATTAAAAGAAATACCATATATATATATATCAACTTGGTACCTTTCTGTCATTACATTTTTATTTACGATCGAGTACACTCGAGATAACCTCTTGGAAAAAATGGTAAAAAGACCGTAACGGTGCAAAGACCAACGTGATAAGAGAGAAATAGTTGAGAGGTGTGGGCAATCAGAAACGACGACGAGTACTTTTAACGATAATAGCTGATAATTAGCTTGGCGACGTTTATCGTTTTAATTAAAATTTTGCCACTGTGTGGGTAAACTGTTGTATACTAATAGTATAAATATAAACGTATGTGTGTGCGTGTTTGAATTGGGCAATTGCGTATCGACAAAAGCCGATTTTGCAATAACAGGCACTCTCGATTATTCGAGCTGCTCTTTATCTCCCCTTCATAATGAAATTGAGATTATACTTTGTTAAGCGGATGGCTTAGCACAGCTAGGGGCTGCAAGAGAAATGGGAATAGGGCTTCGGTGGAGAAGAATAAGAAGTGACGGTGGAGGGGTGAAGGGGGAAAGGGAGGTGAAGGGCTTTGGGGAAGCAGCCTACACAGGTCAATTAAAAAGTTGTAACTACCTATTAAGAGGTTGATAGCGCGATTGCCGCTGCACAATGAGTTTCGTCGTAGGAAGAGTACGCTAGTGCTTTGTCTACGCGCTACATCGCCATCTCTCGCAACGAAAATCCAGCCACTGTTCCTATATCGACATTCGTTCAGTCATCTCATCAACTTTGCTAAATTTCCTGTCTCTGCAATAACTTTCGACAACTCCTTTATCAATTTTAAACTACTACTATTACTGCAGCTCAAAGCGGTATTTCCCAGGTTAGTAATAATGGCCTTTAAAGCAATTCTTTTGTCGCAAATAGTTGCTGACAATAGTCGTAACTTGGAGAAGACAATTCATGCTCGCTTCGTATCCTCCTTTCAGTGCTTTAGTCCCTGGCTCGTGTTCTCTCCTATATGTATATAAGGCCTTGCTTTCTATTATACATAGTATATGAATCCAGTGTGTTCGGGCCAGTCTTATTATGGTAGCGCAGTTACCCTACCTTGTGTCAAGACTGGCAAACAAATCAGATTCCTGTGGCATCGTTTGACCAATTAAGGAGAAACCGAAGTAAAATCGATATCGTGCTATCAATGGTTGTCTTTGCACGATCCACTCGAGACTCGTCATATCGATTCGAGCGGTTTGCTCATTTTTGTAGGTGGAAAGGATTTCACGTAATATATCACGTATACAGTGTGTGTGTTGTATAGAGTGAGAGAGAGAGAGAGAGAGAGCAAATGGTGTATTTGGTACTTACTGCTTAGAAAAGCACGTAGCATAGGGCAGTATCAAGGGATTAATTTGTAATGTTAGGGACACGTAGCAACTATCCGATTCAATTACACCCGTAGTAGGCATCATGGAGAAGCTATGTAGCGACTATCGGACAATCTCAACGTTCGAATTCGTATCGTCCGATCTGCGTCGTTGGCGCTGGCTGCTTGGGAAAGCTTTCGCCCGAACGTAGTTACGCTTCAGTACTCACTGGTCAGCAGCCTGTATTCCAGCTCGCTCGCAAGTATCAGGCCACCGATACCCTCCCTCTCGCACCAACTGCACGTTTTATAAACCTCATTCCCCTAAGCTAACCTACCTTCCACTATTATACCCTCCAGCATTGCCCGTTTCGCCTGTACTCGTGGGCCAGAATCATCTCCCAAGCGAGTAATAAAATTACCGCAGCCTTGCAATTGGCTCAACTTTCCGTTTCCCGCCAAGTAGGCGAACTTGCCACTACGTAGTCTTGATCCTGGACACACGAAAACCGTCACTGACACCAACTGACACTCGCTCGCTGGACTGCCTCGACTTTTATGCCCAAAAGTTCTCGCGTGAAAGTTCGACACTCAGCGCCAACAACGACTTCTCCAAGCTACTCGCCGCAGCGTCCTCTAACGTGCAGCGTCCTTAAACCGTCAGTCCTTGCGAAACTTGACACTATTTCTCCAATGGCGATTCATGGCTTTCAGCTGACAAAACGGCTATTCAGCCTGATTCAGCCTCGGTAATAGTAAGGGCTGACTCCGTAGAAAATTATATGCGGCTGAATTTCAATGAAATCGCTGGGATTTATATATATGCGTATATAAAGGGAACTTTATATGCAGTGATATAGAATCGAACGGGCGAGCCGCTAAATAAGAGAGAAAATTCGGGGAAAATAATTTTCGACCTGCGAAGCTGGACGATTGACCATTCAATGCAATGGTGCAAAATCCGTATAAATGCCAGTTTCTCTAGAAATTCCGCATTTCCCGCAGTAACCCCAACGTTAGTCTCCTTTATTCCGCTAGTTCGAGAATCAAGCATACGTCGAACCATTTTCAGTTTCATTTGTTTATGGGGCCAAATACATATAAATCGAAAAAAATGTCCATATATTTTTAATCTTATAAATAATTAAACAATCAAAATTTAAAAATCAAATTCCAAGCCCTTTTGAAACTACACCGATGAACGCAACCAGCATAATGCGTTCAATAATACGTATATATATGATAAGAAAAAAGAGTTAAAATTTAATAAGTTTTCATCGCGAGTAAAAGAAGAAAATAATTCTCTGTGACTCAGACATCGGAAAAAAATTTGTATGAAATGGTCCATTCAGGGAGACTTAAAATTTTTTAGACTTCTTTAATGGTCCATAAATGTATGGAATACAAGTTGCCTTGGCAAAATATATGACTAAAAAGTCATATTGTTCATTGCAATATATATTTTTGCATCTTTATGATCTGTCTTCTACAGAGGACGTATTACCAAAAGATTTAAAGATAATTCTACCGACCGCCAAACATTCCAGCAGATTTATCGTGTGCTTACTTTCAACCGGCATTACTCTGAAAATAATAAATATTGCAACCGAAAGGTAGAATACTGTGTGTAATTATTATGGTTGATAATAATCAAGGATAATTTCAAGTCGATCCATACAATAATTTCAAAGAATATAATTCTTGCAAAATAGGCGTTTTATATGTATCCCTTCCTCCCCCCAAACCACTTTCCAATTGCCGTTGTTGTCCTTTCACTCACCCTCCTTCTCTTAGTTTCTTTATATTCCTTGCCAACCAAACGGGTGTCCAAAAACCCAATATAGCCAGTAATAAAGGTCGCCGTTGCTGTTACGATGGATCTCAAAGTATCGAAAGTGGAAAACTCGCGTCGTTCGATTAATAATTCATTGACTGGGTTTGAAAAGCGAGGAGGGAGCAAAAGTTGGGCGCGTTTACTTGGGAAATGGCAGCTTTACGAAAAACAAATCTCGTGGGACTTTGGAAATGTGGGATTTTCATATTAGCGAGCTTGCAGTGTTTTATCGCTCCCCTTTTCCAAAAGACATATTTCATCCTACTAAGGCAATATACTGTATGACCCTGGATGATAAATAAACGTATTATACCTTATGTTACAGTCATGGGCCGCGATATATAAGTTATCGGTAATAAGGTACAGCTGCCCCGAGAGCCTGGAAGAATATAATTTAATAAATCGCTTTCTTATCTCTACACGATTCCTTTCCTGAATCCAAAATAAATATACGCATAAGCCTTTGTATCTTGGCATTCGTATGTGTATAGCGTCATGGTATAATACACGCGTATCTCATTACGTTTTCCTGCAACGAGGCTACACGAGACCTTTCGATAAAATATATTATATTATACATATATACGCGTATATCAAGAGACACGGTAGTGTCTCGACGACAAGTACATATATGTATATAACATATACATATGCCGCTAAGACACTACCTTTCTTATACGTATAGCAAGTTTAGCCGCCCTAACCTCAAACTTTTTTATCCGTATGAATTTATATATGTCATAAATTATTATTGAGTATTAGTTTAGCTTAAAACATTTTAGAAAAGCTTAAAAATGAGAACATAAAGATTAAAATCAGTTAATGAAAGCTTGATTTATCATATTCTCTGATTTCGTTTCTGTCAACAATTGATCAAAATTACTAGAAACGTCTGCCTTCAAACAAAGATTAATACAAAAGAGAATTTAGAATCGGCAATTGTGGACTGGAATAAAATTTCAAAGCGCGTGCGAAGCAACTGGTGATTCCAGTCAGTTAACGCCAGTTTTAGATGTGCCTAAACGCTGGAATTCCAACAACAAAATGCTAACAGTAGCCCTCAGAAACAGGTATGGACTTCGTGTGTTATGTCAAAATGTAATCGACTTACAGCCATATGCTTTAAATGAGGTTGAATGGACAGTATTAGAAAAAGTACACAACTTGCTGATTATAATTTTCAAATACTGTCAGACAAACTGGGAGGAGAAGAGTATGTAACTTTACCAATAGTTATTGTTGGCGTTAACCTCTTGATAGCTAAGCATCGACAGTAAAGTATTTGAGTGGAATGGAAAAGAAAATAAAACTCTTATCGATGAACAGCTTATTGTTGCTTTCCAGTTAGCCAGAAATAAATTTTTAAAACATCATTAAAAAACCAATTGGGTTTATGTAGCTGTTTTAATTATTGATATCCAAGGCATAAAATGGAAGCTTTTGATATGGCGGAATGGGGTCGAAAATTGAAAGAGGCTTCAATTAAAAAACTTAAACAAATATATAAATATTATTTTTATCGATTAAAAAAATTGTGTTCAAGAAGAACTACAGTGAAAACACCAATCTCTGGTCCAACAAATTTGCATATAAAGGGTCCCCGGCAAGTGACTTTTTTGTGTTACTATTTTTTTTTTTCGAAATTTTAACTTTTGCTTGGTAAAACTATACATTGCACTTGCCTAACATTTAGATTTCACTAATTTTTTTAATCGAAACATTTTATTTTGCTATATTATTTACACTAGATGATTTATGTACTTGCTGCCTTTTTTTTACAGGCGAAGCTTGTTTTTTGTGGGATACTACATATAGAACCGCCCGCTCTAATTCTCGTGGCATTCACCATGAAAATCGACTCGTAGCGTATAATTTGGCAATAAGAAAGAGGACTTTAAAAAATCCAGAGGGGCCTCTTTAAAGGGAGAAAAAGAGGAGAAGGGAAAAAGAGAGAAAAAAAGTTAAGGTAAAGAAAAGGAATGGAAAAGAGGATAATTCGGTGCAACGTGACTGAAGCGTTATACGAGGGCTTTTGGCAAATGTCGGTACTTGAAATATGAAGAGGACGTTCCAAAGTTTCAACCACAGAGCGTAGCCGGTTCTTTCCTGACCCCGATCCCCACGTCGGCGCCGACGCCATCGCGGACGCGTAGAAGGTTAAATCCACCGGGAGTCCCCTTATCTGTAACCGTCCTGAAGACATACCACCGAGCATACGTATTCCCAGCCGCCAAGGAAATTGAGAGGAGCCGTGGAATACTATATGAACGCGCCGCTACACGCAAGACTGGATAAGCAAAAGTCAAGATAGAGAGATACAGGCGAACAGAAAATAATCGTAATGTCAGAGGATAAAATGGATTTTACGCGCGTCCCAGCCCCGGTCCCCGGGTAACTGCGGGCAAGACAAAAATCCAGGAGAGAAGAAGCGAGAGATAGAGCTTACCCCTCTGCATATACATATAGAAACTCTGTATTAGATTCTTTTCCCATTCGAAGATAAAAGTGGAAAATGGGACGTAAGACTAAAGTGCGAGCAATTCTGGTAGATAGCGGTAAAAGGTTACCTTTCAAAGTTGGCGAAAATGTGCAAAATTGCAGCATATTCGGCGCGAAGCAGCTCCGGATGCGTTTGGTGAGAAACTTTCGTCGAGTGTATATCGTGATTCTGGGAAGGAAGAGGGGACAAACATGGAGGTGGAGGGGATAGAGTAGGTGAGAAAAGCCACTAATAATCGAGCTTGGTTAAATTGATGCACGCTAAGGTTACGAGAAGAGCTATGTGTGAGTACACAAGAAACACGTAGACTGGAGGCATTTAGTCCTGCTTAGGAGTTTCCCTACAGCCATCGTTTCGCACGCTTCGCTAAAGCACTTCTTGCGATGAATATATCTACAATGTAGCCCTCCAACAGCAGTTTCCAGCCCTACCTGTTCTCTACTAGAAGCAATAGCTCATCCTAGAAGCAATGGCTGTGTAGCTCTTGCAATATTCGACGAAAAGGCTCTTCTCCTCTCTCGCTAGTCTATAGCCACGTCCCAAATTCTGCTTTGTCTTCGCTCTGGTTGTCGTCGTAAGAAACGATACGCAACGCACTACGGGCTGTGTTGTGAACGCGAACGGTACGGTCCTCTCTCGCAGCAGCAGCCAGCTGCTTTTCACATCCCCTCCACTCGCAGTCACCAGTGTCACCAATTCACCACTACTCATATCGCTCTCCCGACTCGACCCGACTCGGCCGGGCCCGGCCCGAACCGATTGCCGTCTGCCCTGCACAGACCGTATGCTAACGACGGAAACAAACACACGCGGAGAGTTAGCTTTCAGCAGCCAAATAACGCAACCAACTCCAGCACGGTTTATTGATATTTCACCCATCCCCTCGGATTTCTTTTCCTCCTGATATATATATATATATATATATATATATATCTCACTCCTCTTCCTGTTTTCTCTTCAATAGAGAATATCGCGCGAGTCAGCGAGTATCGTTCAAAGACGAGAGTGCAACGAAACACAACAACGCAGCTCTTTTCGCTCGTTCTTTTCCATGCATCGACGCTTATTACCAAGCTTGCGACGATTCGCGACGAAATTGAACAATGGCGTTTGGGAATATCCAAGCCTCTCGGGAGCTGCTGCGGATTCCTTCGGGAGGACTTTGAACTCTTTTGGAAATGCTAAGTGGGCCAGAGATGCTGATGGACAAGAGAGGAGAGAAGAGCTGAATGTCGTTTGGACGAGCTGGTTCCTTGGACTGGAAGGCAATAAGGTATAAGGGGGTTCGGACGGAATACGTGGCGTGTAATAAGGATGGCACGGCTGCACCCGTTACTCCTAATATCATATCCCTCTTTGGCTCTTACCTTACCTATTCCCATTATTTTTATAGGTTATGATCTCGCTCGGTTACTCCCAGCTCTCGAAAGACCCGTCCGTTCAAAATCGGACTCGAGGCTGCTCGACACTTATACACCGCTTTAATAATCCAAGTCATCGAAATTTTTTCAATAACAACCGTACTACTGGAGATACTATTTTCCAAGAAACTTAATCCACTTATCGAAACTACCGTATTTATTTTAGTTCTTATCACCTCTCGTTGCTGATTCTTCCTTCTTTTCTCTACCACTATAGTGGAAAGAATGGGGGGGTAACAGAAGTGTTTTTGTTGTTTGTGTGTCGCGCGGCGGCTTCTTACTTTTGCTGTCGCATTGTACGTTTGCCTTCAGCCGTTCTCTCGCTTTATCCAAAGGTGCTTACAACGGGAGAAAGATTACGGGAGCAAAAGCCACCGTTGGCAAAGGGGGGCTTAACACTCCGAATCCAGAAAGGGATTAAGAATCGGAAGAAACGATCTTGAAAAGTAAACGACGACGTCGCGTTCCGTAGAAAAACGGCATGGAAAAGTTTTGAGCCGCTTGTACCAGCAATGTTAATCCAGTTTCGTGTATATTTAAGAAATAGCGAAGAGAGTGATTATAGGGTGGACACGTGTCGATGAAATGAATGGGCAAAAAATTCCAAAGTCTCCAGCTGTAAAATATTCAAAGGGTGATTCGTACTCGCGGATCAAATCCAGAAAACGAATATCTCTTGGTTGGTAGAAGGACCATCCGATAATACGGTGGAAAAGTTCAAGCGATAACGAGTTGGGCGTCGCTGACGTTTTAACTGGATTTCAATTTTAAATTTCATTCATCCCAAGAGCTCGATTCTCGTCTCATAGGTCGTCCTCCGTCCAATCTACTTAATATCTACTTCGACTTTGCGTACTTCTTCCCCCCCCCGCCCCCTCCCCTCCAACCCTCTTCTTTTTCCATCTCCCTTTACCGCGCAACAGCTCCCATAGCCGTTTGCAAATTCAAGATTTTCGTATCTCCCCCCCCCCCTCCTATCGTTTAAGCATATCTCGTTATTTTCGATGGACTTTAGCATCCTCGAATCGAGGGATACGCGCAAAGCGACCGATCCGATTGCTTCCATTGAAAACTAATTCCTTTATTTTCCCCGAGTAACCCGTAATGGATAATAGAAATTGAGCTGCCGCATCCTGCAAGGCTTTCTTGCTTCGATTGATCCTCGGAGACGTCGTTGTCGGCTTTTAAGATCTGCGATACATTTAAAGCTAACGTGAGAGACGTTCCTTTGTTGAGTGGATGCAAGACCGACAAAAAATTTCATTCGAGAAAATCTTCTACAATTTTAGAAATATGAAATTCTTTGTGGCGGTAGGAACAATTTGTTCGTTTAGCTGTGTCGTCAAAGGAAGTCTTTGTATTTCTGAAAAAAATCATAGCATCAGGCGACGGCAGTCTTGTTCTGATAGTCGAAATAAATACAAATTATAGTACGATCTGTCAAAGTTACCATGTAGTGACAGAAGGAGAGCAATTAAAAATCACATCGAAGAAAAAAACCAATAGATATATATTATTGGGAGATTGTAGGCGTATTGGAAGGAGAACAATGGCTCCATATAGAAATTTTCATTAAAATTGTTTCAAGAATAAATATTATCATATTTTATTCACAATAAATTACATACGTAAAAGTTGTAGACATTAATACAAAAATATACCTATTTGTCCCGTACATTTTAATGCTGATATCATTATAGGTTAGAAACAAGCTGGTTTTGAATTAAAATAAAGTTTTATCAGCACTGAGGGCAAAAGTTTGATAGAAATGAGTGTAATTGAATCAGAAGCTCGTTTCAATTTTAATTTTTTGTAAGAAATAAGTTTTTAGACTCAGGACATAATAAATCCTACCGAAGAAAATTGGTTAGAGCCGAACAATGATAAACAAATGAATTTCTTCAAAATCTGTAATAGGCCCATTTGAAAAAACTCTTCTCCCCTGATGTATTTGTTAATTTGAGTATGTATGTAAAGTTTATGGTACATGCACAAATACATTATTAAAACACCAGACGTCAGAAAATTTATTAACCTAAACATTTGCTGTAAGAGTTATGCTACGAGTCCGTGATACGTGATGAAATCGTTTTCGGCTGCCAGATAATAGAAAGTCTCACAGTAGAGTATAGACATTTAAAGTTTATCCTCTCCTTGTTTTCTCTGAAGCAGATTAGCTCGGTAAAACTTGACCGTCTACTCTCTACACTATTTAATAAGCACTTGTAAGCGAATTTGAATTTTGCACCCTGTAACGATGTACGTATACACCACTAGCGCTCCCTGACGGAAGCGTGGAACGGTGTTCGAAGTAAAACTGAAGTTGCGGAAGTGTTCGGTCTCTTTCGATGGTGAACTATCGCGAAGCGAAGCTTCATAACCCGAGTAGAAATATCTTAGGGCACACCTTACGTTTTATAGAGACTCGCATTTGGCAAAAACAGGGCTTAGTTTATTTTATGTGAAACTTTAATATTAGGCCCATATATGGACAGATAAATTGATCTTAATTGGCTATACATGAATATAAGAATTTGATTATGAACTGATTTGGCACAATTGTGATCATACCATAGTGTCATTTGTTGGTTACCGTCGTGTTTCAGCAGTTTGCTAGTACTGTATATTACTGTATTTTATGCTGTACATATTATTGGGATTTGACGTGGAAGAAGTGTGGCAGCGGATGTGGTGGGTGCATTTCGCATACTATCATAAACTACATCGACGAAAAGTAAAATATGGGAACTCCGAGTTCGCCAAACCTGAAAAAGATAATTAAACAATTCCCTACTAATTTAATTGCTCATTTTCCTGATTTTCTAAAGTTAAATACTCATTTTGTCAATAAATTTTGTTTCGACATAATTTCTCGCAGATAAGTTTTCATCCAAATTTGTGATAAAACTTTCATGTATTACTGCTATTATTTATGAAAAACTCACTATTTCCATTACGAAACTTTGCAAATTATATTAGCCATATTAGCCCTTTCCCGTGTACCATGTCAGATTCTTATAAAAAAAACAAATGAATAACATAATAGATATCATTTTATTTATAACTAGTCAGATTCATGAATGGATCGAATGAAGAATAGTGTGGTTTCCACATAATTAAATCCAGACGAGGTATTAACTGCAGGAGCTGATGTAAAATGCGGCATATTGTTTCCTAAGAGAAGCAGATCAGTTCCTGATATATAATCCAGAAATCTTTATCAGTCTTCTATAAAAGTCCTAAGAAAATTTTTACTCGAGAAGATAATTAGCCTGTGCAGCGTAGTTCCGTCAAATTTGTAATTATGAATGCTTTCCTTTAGTGGAGCAAGGAATTGTTTGACTTAACCATTAAAGTACCATATGGATGCTTCACACTCAGCAACTACTCTGATCACTCATAGTGTTTTTTAATACTTTACATTTTAAAATTCATCATGAAACAATTATGACTCTAAAGTAGATGTTTAAAAATTCTTTCAGCGTTCGGATATCGACAAAGCGTGATTGAAAAGATACTATAGGATTGAGAAGATTAGTTGTGTTAAATTTAGCTTTAATTAACGTAAAGCGAAAAAGACAAGTTGTGCGTTAAACGTTAAATAGTCTATATTTGCACTAACGTTCCTGTGATCGTGGGAAAACCACGAACTTGGTGGAAATTCGTTACATTCAACGAAAATCGCAAATTTTAATTTTCATACAAAAGAAAGGAAACACAATAACGTTTAATAGTGATTAGAATGAAAATGTCAATACATATTAATGAATACAAAAAAAGCCTTTATATCCATTGAAACAATACAAATGTAACGCGAGCTCGAATGGAAAATCTATAGCACAATGAATCATTCAACAAAATTTCCCATCATCTCCTTCACCTCGGATACAAGCGAAGAGTCACGAACTCGCCCGAAGTTTATTAGTGGTGATACCATATTGCTTCCCTCAGCACAAAAATCACACTTGCACGAACCATGAATTCGGAACATTCGGTAAATTCTGTTTAATAAAAATATATATTCTATATTGTCAGCATTGCATTAATTTGAACGTCACTATCTACAGAGTACTTAAAATGCAATTTGTAGGAAGCGTGCCTTTTAAGGGTTAATTATCAAGGCCATGTTGTAAAGAAGAGAAACTGGTACAAACAAGAGGCAATGAAAATTATATAGGCGCTCTTGTATGTTTATAAACTAAGAAGAGACAGAGCAATAAAGTTTGGAGCAGAATAAAGGGAAATTTACTTATTATATCCATGGGGTTGGGCAATTCCAGGAAGAATATTGTTAGAAATAAAAGGAGGCAGAAGCAGAGAGGAGAGAGCCTAAACACTGTAAACAAAACACGAATAAAGCTGCGCGCGGAAAGACGGTGTCGCGAGCGAGGCGTTCGAGCAGCTTTGGCACGCTCGATTTTATCGTAAGCCGAGCGCGTTCAACAATCACGTTTTACGATTTTCCAGAAATTAATACCAGCTCTTTCTCTCTTGAAGCCATTCGCAATTTAAGGTTAGGAGACGCGCGTCTAGTGGCACGGAACGTAGCAGCAATAATAGCCGGAAACTTTCCTTCGGATAGAAGCGCGCCGGCAAACTTTCCCATTCTTCGGGGGAAAAAATTGTTCCTGGCTATAGGAGTGGCGATAATTTATACCTTTGTTTCTATGAAAAGGGCGGCAATGGCGTGGCATGGAAAAACTTTGAGAGGAACGCATACGTCGCTCCCGGATAGGATCGACTCGACTCGACTCGACTCGACTCGACTCGGTAGTCGGTACCGTCGGAGGTAAACCAACTTTGTGGTTAACTGCACCGCCAGATCTCAGCATTTTCCAGCACCACCAACCTGACATTTACAGCCCAACTTTAACTCGGGCCACGCAAAAATACGGTAAATAAACTTACGGCCCTTCGGAACGTCCCCGTCTAATTTCCAAACTTGGAATATTAACATAGGGACGCCATGTAAATAATGTACGTAGATCGCGATCGGGTAAACAATTATCGAGATCAAATATCAAGTTTCAACTAATTGCCGTCGTGCTACATAAATATCGCCGAAAGTTGGCTCGCGCGAAGTGAAGAGAAGGGTGAGCGGACAAACAAGTTGAGAGTTTTCGCCTGGATATATATAGCTGGTCGCGCGTAATATTTTTGCAATATGATCGGTCCTTTTTGAAATCGACAGGTCCTTGATCATTCTGGCGCGTAAACTTTTTTACGCGATCTTCTCAACAAGCTGTATACGGTTCTCTTCGTCGTTCTTGTCATTGGATATGTGAATGTTGTGGCAACTGCTACGTAGTTTAGGAGAGCTCGTCTTCCGTGTCGACTCGTAACAAGTTGTTATACAGGGTGTTTCTCTAACGGCGGCATATAGGAGATTCGTGTTAGTTGACTATAGCGCTCAGGATGATGGTATCTGAGAGCGCTGATTGGTCAATATCATGTAGTGCCAACATGAAATGATACGTTACCAATAGATGAATACGAAAAATGAGACCCTTCCGCCATTTTGGAGTGGAGAAGTGTTTACATGCTAGTTGCAGCAGAAAGAGGTGTGAAATGGAAAAATGTCAAATAGTGAGGTTACTAAAGTAAAAATGAAAAATAATGAATGGAAAGTAAGAATATTCGAACTTTCCATTCACTATTTTCCATTTTTACTTTAGTAACCTCACTATTTGACATTTTCCATTTCACACCTCTTTCTTCTACAACTAGCTGTAAACACTTCTCCACTCCAAAATGGCGGAAGGGTCTCATTTTTCGTATTCATCTATTGGTAACGTACCATTTCATGTTGGCACTACATGGTATTGACCAATCAGCGCTCTCAGTTACCATCATCCTGAGCGCTATAGTCAACTAACACGAATCTCCTATATGCCACCGTTAGAAAAACGCCCTGTATAGGTGGAGCGAGGCGCGTGCTCCGCGCGTGTGTGTGTGTGTGTGTGTGTGTGTGCGCGCGCGTCACCCTGTACATACGGAAACCTCGGTTAGGAAGGAGTTGCGCTTCCTGGACATGGCTTTGAGGCACTTAAAAACTTTTCCGTCCAGTTTTGATTTATCTGTTGCTGCGGTTGAGCTCTACCGGCTCTGAACAACTTTTCTTCAAAATAGAGAAAGATGAGGGCTCTTCGTAGCGGGGTTCAACCACGTGATCCATGTCGTCTAGCAATACGTACGAAGAGATAGCAGGGGAGAGGGCTCAGAGACAGCGAGATACACAAAGACCAATGCCAAAGTACAGTCAGCGTTGTGTTTCTTTCTCGCCAAACTTTACTCTCGAATTTTCTCGAGCTACAAAAAAAGGGAAACAACAAAAAAACAAAACATTCAATTCCTCGTAACCAGAAGCATAGGATCGAGTCACTCGAGTGTTTCTCCAGCGGCTCGCCAAACTTCCACGAAAGTTTGCCAACAATGAGAGAGCGAACCTTGCTACGTTCCGTTGGCCATTGGAGAAATTTGAATTTTTCAAAATCTTCCTTCTCATGCATGGAATACAATTGAAGGTAGTCTGTTTGCACGAGGAGCGAATACAGCTTATAGGAATTTCGTAAGAATGCACAGCTAGTAGTAGTACATGTCAAAAGTAAAATTCCCATGCGCCAACGTTGCATTATAATACCTTCGACATTAATATTTAATCGGATTATACGGTGGCTTTGCTGTTGTAACCGTAAAAGTTTATATTACGGATAAATATTCAATGAAAGAGAGGGAGAGAGAGAGAGAGAGAGAGAGAGCTGTGCGTGCGTGCGGGGAGGAGAGGGGAAATCGAGGCAGCTATACTTCCATCGTACTCTTTCGCGTGTTCAGCTTAAAGACATCTGGCTGGCGTGCAGCACGTGAGTTCCTCGCCCCGTTAAGGCCGAGGAAATTTTATTTTTCCAACGGAATATTTCCAGCCCCCGACTTTCCGAATTGCTGGGAGAATCGTTGAATTTGTGGCGGAGGGTAAACAGAAAAATACATCGGTGCGGAATCCGTGGATGATGTTGTGGCGCGCTGCGGAAAACTTTGCACCCGCGTCTTTCGCTTCAATAAGAAAGGATACTGCGGGAGCTACAACTACAGTTACAGCTGCTCGCGAGATGCTGTTTAAGGGTCAGCGGGAGGGGAGAGAGGACTCGAGTGGATACGCGAGCGGAAACAGACAACTCCGAATCCGTAGACGCAGACATAGTAGATTTGCATGAAAGTGGAATCCAAGCTTTCGAGAGAATCGGCTTTTTCCACTTGCGAGGGAGGAAACGGAGAAAATAAAATAAAACAATATTCTTCTATGTATGTTTTTTTCTTCTTTATCGTCTATTTAAAATATTAAAAATTATGTCGCTTTTCTTTACCCCCCCCCCCCCCTCTCTTTCTGTGGATGAGAACGATATACATACTATATATACTATTAAGAGCACCATTAAAAAGCTTCTCACTTTTCTCGTTACCTCTCGCAGTCTTTTCGCCTTGTGCCCCGGCTCGCTAGTTTTATTTCGTTATATTCTTCTGTATCATCAACTTTTCTCGCTTCGTTAGATGTGCATGTGTTATATATATGCGTATATATATATATGTGAATATCTCTTTGCATTATCATTGTAGCACCTTTCGTAATTTAACTTTTACCATAATACCTTTTAAAGTTTTAGCATGTACGTGTAAAAAGAGTAGGTATGCGAGGTGTACTTGCTTCGCTCGTCATTCGTATATCTTCCTCTCGTTATGAGGCGGTGGTGTAGGGAGGGGGAGGGAGATCCATGGTACTCGGAAGATAGTCGGACCAATGGCATTCCATGAGAAATACATTCATATCTGGGTGCTTACAAATCTATCCCCTGCATCGTTTTCTTTCCACAGTGAGAGAGAGAGAGAGAGAGAGAGACATCGCGTATTCAGAAAAATAATTAAATATTCATTGTTAGGTATAAGTTTGCGTCTACATTGAATAGTGGCGAACGCGCGGCTAAAAGGCATTAGTGAATTATTCAAAGGACCGTTGTAGCTGCAAAAGCAATGGAAAAGAAAATTGAATACTTATGGCGGGCTACTAAATTATTAATGCACTCCAAAGAATAGGAGTTTAATTTATTTTCCTTATATACTCGGTGTTCTCGGTGCTTCGCTACTACAACCTTGTAATTGCTGTAATTGTACTGTAGGAGTAAAGATTTACTCGTACCACTTAAGGACGGTATGCGTCTGCATTACTACCGGACGTTTATGAAAAACATTAAATCTTAGGTATGCAGTTTGCGTGTATGTGTTGGTGGGTGGGTATGTTTGTGTTTCCGTGAGAGAGACGCATGCACAGACGCTATAGCTTGCCATTAAAAGTGAAAATGCAGGGGAGAATTCGTGGAAGATGGATGAAGCGTGTCTCAGCGCTAAAAAGGTGGAAAAGCTGAAAGTAGAAATCCATGTACATAAATAGCCTGCTTGATTATTGATCATAAAAGCTTCCAAAGAGAAATGATAAACGCGCCTCAAAGTACTCATTTAACTCTGATCGATTGTTTATTTGAAGTGTACGCGTTTATTCTGTATAACAGTGTATATATAGGATGGTCGTTTAACGTAATTGAAAATGGTCATTTTCAAGTTAAGGCTGGCCATTAGTTAAAGCGAGTTAAGCTGTAGAACCAAGTCCTAATAACCGGGATGCAAGTTCGGATTAACATGATCGTAAAGCTGAAGAAGCTACGACTAGCCGAGGAAACTAGGTGGTAGTTAGTTTGCCGTTGGAAAGAAGAAGTCGAAAGAAAAATAAAGAGTTGTAGGGAAAGACGCAAAGAGAGTTAGTTGGTTGGTGCTGCAGGTCCGTTAAAAGTGCAGGCCTTAAGTAAAAGGCTTGCTGCGCTGCTCCTGCTCCTGCTGGTGCTGCTACAAGAGGAATAATAAGAAGAAGTAGGAATTTTATTAAAATATTTAAGTAGAGAATCGCATTAGGGAAATGGCGACACTATTGTTCCCTTGAAATCTCATTACGAACGGTCAGGAACCCATGAAACCACGACACGCCAATTTTTTCTTCGATCCTTTCCGATGGAACGAGCCGTCCTTCTCAAACCCACACCATTACTACTTCATTTCAATAAAAACACGCTCCACCGCCATACGCCATCGACCAAATCTTTTCCACAAATTGCTGCAATGCGCTTTATCGGATTTTCTCGATTATCATTCTACGAATAAAGGAGGATTCACGCAGATAGAGCAACGCGACTTGTCGGAAGTCGCTTTCCATTTACCGCAGTGCTGCCGCTGCCGCTGCTGCAATGCATTTTCATATTCCTTTGTATCGCATTGACGTATAAAAGCAAATTTTCCCTCCCTACGCGTTATTCCTACATATGTGTGTAAATCCAGCCTAAATTGCTGCAACTTATTGCCGCGCGCGCGGATCGGGTCGCCCTGCTAATTAATATTGATTTTTCGCGAGTCTGCACATTTTCTCAATGTATTAGCTCGCTGGTTCGTGATGGTTGCCAGCCAGGATAATCCCTGAAGAGAGTGGACTGTGTCCTCCATCCTGTGACGTAAACGTTTGCTACGAACAAAGCATAAATCACAAAGCACCGAACACATTCGTTACACGCTATGCGGACCATGAAATACGCGAGCCAGATTCGATACGTGTATTCCTGAACCACGTGGCTTCGTACAAGCTGCCGATGTTATGTATATACAGTATAGCACACAGTCACCAAGCTGAGTCTGACGCTGAATACTACATATAACGTGTTCGCACATAATGTAACGCTTACATTTGTTTCCGGTTGTGATCTATGTGTGTGTGTGTGTGTGTGTGTGTCTGTGTGCCAGCGCCATAATCGCCAAGGCAAATTTGTCCGATTGGATTCAGAATTATTTCTTCCTGGTGTGTGACCATGCACCTCGTGCATGCTGGCTCGATTCTTCTCTCTCTCTCTCTCTCTCTCTCTCTCTCTCTCTCTATCTCTCTCTCTATCTCTCTTTTATTCGTTTATTCTCCCTAGTCGAGTCTCACTTGTTATTTAAACTTTTTATAAATTGTATACACTTTGTCTTTCTGTCAATTCTGTAACTTAATACATCAGTGAAACATGATGTTAACTAAAATGATAAAAAATCTAACAAATGTTGGAGAACGCTGTATATATTTAACCCTTATAGTTGAAAGAGAGATCCTCTACATATTCGTTGTCTCCTGGACATTTTTTGATACCAAGGATATTATATCGTACGTTCTGTACATAGTACGTGAAAACTTTAATGTCAGTTTAATCACAACATTGAAAATATTAATTAACTCCTTCTACATGCATATGTTTAATTATCATTTATTATTATTTTGTATTGTTGATATTAAGTTTCTTTGCTTTTATTTGATATTTTACCTGATTCTCTCACTTTTTTATGCCAGCAAAACGATACTTCTACTTGTTACCAATATTTTTTCTTTAATTTTGGTACATTCTCGGCCCTTTTTTAGAATAAAATCTAATCTATATATTTATCCACATATCTCCCTCTTTGTCTATCCCCTCCTCACTAATACCATGACATAGTAAAGCTCTCAGCACAAATCCGTAAATGGCTTTTCCTCTTTGCAGATTTTGTACAGTGGCTCGGGTCAACAGTCCAGTGCTTCCCTCGCATAACGAACAAGGTAATTCGCTAAAAATTCGCACAGTTATGAAAATACACGAACGCGAACACTATGTATATTATATATCCAGCGACATTCGCGTCTACGTTGGTATAGCAGTTGCAATTAAAGCGAATTAATAAATTACGAATCTCTATAGTGAGAAATTAACTGACACCCTCGCGTACATTGCATGACTTCCTACGGAGCGCTGCTTCGCCTCTCCACCACGAGACGTGCGATATTTAAGCGTTCCGAGTGTTCTGCCTCATGGCAATCAGCAAAATTTTAATTAAACCAATTCTTATTGCAGAGAACTTTCTAATTACCCTATTAACGATATTTTATATGGCGCGAGTCCGGCACTATTTTCTTCCTTCCTCTCCCCCCCCCCCCTTTTTCTCTTCGAATATATTATCAGAGACATAAATTATAAATGTATATGTGTGCGCGCGTAGTATTAGGAGAGCGTGTTTTTAAGGTTGCGAGATGAATTGAGTGCGTTGCAGGGAGTAAGAAAGAGCTCAAAGGGAATATTCAAACGCTACTTAGCAAGGCCTTCGGACCAATTATGGGATCGTAAGAGGCTGCAGGATACGACCCTTTGCATCTGCCAGCCTTTGTACCACCCGCCAGCAACTCGCCACAGTTATCCGACTGTTGGTCGGATACTCCTATATAATCAAATTATACCGCGTTATTCACCATTCCGGGCTTATGGCAATGCGGACGGTAACAACGTTTTATCCTAATTATTATATTATCCCATATTTTCTTTGCCTATTAGGCCTCTGCCTTTTCTCTCACCAACCCCCCCCCCCCCCCCCCCTCCTCATCACCCAATCCTCTCGACTCATCAAAGAGTTATTCCTCTCATGAATAATTCAAGCCAATTTTACCTTTCGTTGCTGTACATCCAAGTCATTTTTTTTATTGTTTGCCCTTAAACGCAGAGCGCTAATTTTGCGAAGGATTTAAATAAAGAGAAAAAAGGAGGAATGTCGAGAAGAGTTTGCAGTAGGAAGATCGAGTTAACTTTTGCTAAACAATGGAGGTTTTTATTTTGAAGCGTGATCGATCGTGAAAAGTGGCTGCGATGTGAGAAGAAAGGGGGCTACTAGGGGGTGGTGGAACCGTGGAAGGAAGAAAGGGCGGGCAGGGAAGAGAGGAGAAGGACATTTAAATCCCGTTTATTTGATTACCCCTCGTTTAATCGAGGAGTTTCTCGCGAAATGGGTTTTCACCAAATCGGCCATCGCATTCAGGAGTTGGTTGGTTGGCTGACTGGATGGTTTGGCTGGTTGGTTCGAGTGGCGAACACTCATACGGCACTGGAGCGATTAGATGAATCGATTCGCCAGGAGTCGCTGTTCTTCCTATGTTGAACGAGCCGGCGTATTTTCCACGATATCCCAAACTCGTAGCACCGTTCGACCCTCGTTTCATATCAGGACCGGCACATCCCCCCACTATTCATTTTAATTAATCATTTATAGTCCCCTCCCCATAAACTCACATTCTCAACTCGAGCGTGAAAATCTATTATTCCCTTTATGTTAATACATTTGTCTAAATAAACTCGATCCAATAGCTCGTCAAATTTCTCTCTTACGCGCGCGCACACATGTACGTAGAGAAATATTCGTATATATAGGATCAAAGCGGCGTGAAATCTGCCGCTATCCATAAATATTTCAAAAATTCTGGCGTCGATGAAAATGATGTTGGACGAAAGCAGCAAACTTCCAATAAAAGCACGCAGTCCTCTCGCCGATGCACGGCCAATTATTCGTTATCCGAGGTATATACATTGTTAATGGACTCGCTAATTGATAATGAGCTATCGTTGGATCGATCCGTGAAAATTATAAGCTCGTGCGCGTCTCGTGTGTTTTCTTTCTCTCTCTCTCTCTCTCTCTCTCTCTCTCTCTCTCTTGGAACGGATTAAAGGGAAAAAATCGTAGGCAGTTTTTCGTGGTCTTGGGAAAAAGTAATAATGTTAAAGGGCGCTTCTCTGGATCGGGTTAAGCTAGGTGGAATTATAGTAGAACCTCGCGAGGAAAATTACCAAACGCGGCTGCCTGGTTGCCTGGCGGCCTGGCTGCTGCCTGCCTGGGCAGGAAACAGTTTGGCCGCCTACGTTCCTGGGGTATACGCTTTGATCGCCGTTATACGGCTCGTAATTTTTATCACGGCAACGCGACTCTGTTTTACGCGGAATGGCCGCGTCATTACCGTTTTACCGTTCCTTCGAAAACAGTTTGGCCGATGCGGCGCGGCGAGAAACGAGCCTCATCCACCACTACCACCACTACCCCAGTGTAATTTCACCGACACACGTGCAACGTACGTTTCTCTCCGCAATGGCGATTAGCCACGTCGCAAAGTAAAATTTATCCTCTCGCCTTTGACCGGTCACACTCGCTCGATTTTCAATCTGACCCGCGTGACACGATGAAAATCGCTCGTGCCAACCGCAACGGTTGTTGTAACGCGGACCGTTGTAAATTTACAACTGAATGCCAATTAATCAACGGAGCTGTGAATCAAGCCGCTCCGTTAATTTGTCATTTCGACTCGCTGGGAATTTACTCGCGATCCTCGCCACTTCCAAAATAACACTTTTCAGTAGCGAAGAATGCAAATAATTTTTTTATCGCATACTATTTTTTCATTATATTTAACTTTTCAGTTAAGTCTATAAAACTGTTTTAATGTAAGAGGGAGAGAATGTGAGTTCGAGGAGGGGAGAGAGATGCGAGTGTTTTTATGTTTTTCTTACAGGTCAATTATTTTACAATAATTTTAATTATTCATATTTTTATATTTGTTTAATTAAATTATTATGTATGACACATTTTTTAAATGATGTACACGTGTAACTCTTCCCTTGACCACCCCCAATTGTCATCTAAATCACGCGTCCATATATGTCTAGCACGAATCACTGCTGTCGTGTCCTCATACCGCACGATTTATTCACGCTCCTCTGCGAGCTGTAAATTTGCATCCCGACTGAAAGTATCGTAATTCCTCTGAAGGAGAAAAAAATAATAACGCAATCTCGCGATTGGAAATGGGGAATCGACGCCATATATAATTAACGCTGGGCGATGGAGCGTGATAGTATGGAAGAGAGCCTGCAGCGATGCAAATGAGCAGCTTCTAATTAAGATGAAACATCATCGAGGGAGTCGCTGTGCATGTGGAAAAAGACGAGAAAAAAGTTGGAGAAAGGTAACGCCTGCATCTGTGTGATTAATTGGTGTTTCCCGCGTTGAAATTTAGTGGAGCATATTCAGTAAGATTCGGTTATAAAGCATGCTTAAAGTAAGGATTAGTCATGGGTGCAAATGTAAACGAAGCGAGGTAGCGTCCCGCGAGGACAATGAAATTCTCAATGAACCAAGCCAGGAAATTTGTAATTTCATAATAGAAATGGGTATTTTATTGAAAAATAGCGAGGAAAATCAAGGTGAAGGACGACTCGGAATTGAAATATCTCGCGGTACGATCTCTGTCTGATCGATCAGTATTGATTTCTGCTGGAAAGATAGTGTCATATCCAGTTTGTGGTGAGCTTTGGTGGAAGAAGGTAATGGGTGTGTTATTGAAAAATAACGAGAAAAATCAAGGTGAAGAACGATTCAGAATTGAAACGTCTCGGAACGATCTCTGATCGATCAGTATCTCAAGAGACTCGATAGAGCCTCGTGGCACGTATATAGATAGTCAAAATAATTTGAAAATATATGGTAAAACATCATGTATTGATTAATAAGAAATAATGAGTCATCTTATATAACTAATTTCTCTACTGGAAAAATATTGTCCTTGTTTCTATCGAACGTAGTAGTGGAGTTTAATGGTCGTTATTTTGAAAAATAACGACAAAAACCAAAGTGAAGAGCGGTCCAGAATTGAAACATCTATCAGAAGGATTTCTGGTCGATCAGAATTGAGACTTTACTGAAAGGGTGTAGTGTCCTTATTGATAGCGAACTTTATTGGAAGAACGTAATAATAATTATTTTAAAGATAAACAACGAGAGAAAAATCAAGGTAAAGTACTATTCAGAATTACAGCATCTCAGAAGGATATCTCCGATCGATCGGTATTAACTTGTACCAGAAGTATAGAGTGTTCTTGTTTGTGGCGGACGGTGATGGAGGAATCGAAAGTGGATTAACGTGGCTTGATTGGATATTGAATAAGCGTCGGATGATTTATTCAGCGTTTACAGGTAATTGGTAAAGGCTAATGTGCATGCGATCTTTCGAGTAGAAGAGTAACTGTGAGCGAAAGGGAATTGATCTACTGGGTTCGATGTTGAAACTTTGTTAGTTCTGGCGAAGCTCGTTACGGTACCAATAGGACGCCAATGCTTTCACAGTCAACATCGGAGAACCTACAAATAGATAGGATCGATCTTAGCAGAATTCCATGTTATAGGTAACATCCAAATACTGGCGGTGGCAAGAAGAAATTCAATCGACTAATTCGTAATGCGACCCTTTTCAACGGATTATAATCCGGCGAGATATACCCAAGATCCTCCAGATTGGTTTATTATCAGATATCACTTTTTAATGCAGTGTCGCGCGTCGCTAACTGCCACGGATTATATACTTATCGATAAAAGAATTCTCTAATGACGCGTCATTTTTATCAGCCAGTGAAATCTGCTGCAATTTAACGCATGGGGGAATACGTTAAAAAGGAGAAGAGGGATGCTATCTGCTTAACGCCAACGATGTATAATTGCGGTTCCAAGTTGTAAGGATTTTGCCAGTTGCTTCCTGCGCATGCAACAAGGTTCGTTGTTTCCGAAGGTCTAGCGAGAGGGCGAGGCTCGCTATATGATATTATATCACTGATTCAGCTTCTATCTCGCTGCCTGGCTTCAATAGTGAGAGGAATCTCGATAGATTTTACGGAAGGTTTCTGGCGGCTGATGACGAGGAGGGAAAGGATAGAAAATTCAACACGTGTGCCGAGCGAAAGAAGAGAAGCTCCCTCTTGTTTCTCCGGTGGAAAAAGAGTGCTAGCCGAAGGGAAGAAAAAGGAGGAGAAAATGAGATCATCTGCTCTGTTGCGGAGAGTATACTGCTGGAGCATTTTCACATAACCTCAACGTGATCCAGAAATCGTAATACTTCCAGTTCTTCACGCTTTTTCTCACCCTCCCTCCCACGTAACCACCAACTACCCCCTCCCCTCCCCTCCCCATCACCACCCTCTCTGCCAACGCGATAGAAGGGCAAAGAAAAACAAGGAAAAAAATTCACAATTATACCGTAACAGTCTCGCTGGTACTTTATTAAATTAGAATTCATGAGCCCCATCAAAGCCCCTGTAACGACTATTTTGAGTGAATTATTTCATTCGCGATATAATTAAAGTTTTAATCAATCCGTTACATAATTTAAGTCTCGGGAAAGTTCTAAAACTTTCATATATGCGAACTTTTGTGGAATCTGTCAAGCTAAAGTGTTCTCAGAGATAGTTGAAGAGATCTCATAGCTACTAGAAACTTTCATATGGAACACGTTCGTATTAACCTGATTTAAGCAAAACTACCTCTGTGTTTGCATAAATTTTTTGCTCTCAAGAATTGAATGAGCTGGAGAGAGTTGGGAGGGAGCGACACGCGGAGGCGTTTCGCTAAATCGAATGAGGGAGTGCGCGCTTGTGACTCTGAGAGAAGAGGGGCTGGGCCGAGCCGGAGATAGTAAAAAAAGATGTGTAAAGATAAACGAAGCAGAGGAGAAGAAATAGTCGTGTAGCTTTTCGCGCAAACAAGTAAGATTTAAAATTTTAGTGGAACGCTGGCGGGTAGCTTAAATTCTAGAAACGTAATAAGGTGAGGAACGAGTGCTTGCTATGCATATATATATATATATATACTATATATAGTATATATACTGTCTCTAGTAGAATGACTCACTAACAATGCGGCCATGCTTCGTCTATTTTAATGATAACTGTGTCTGCTCTAGCTCCTTGAACCTCCCGCGTGATACTTTGGAAATCCAATTAAGTCCAAAGAACGTGTCTATATATCGCGGATTATAATTCAAGGTAGGAGAGAGAGGAGGGGGGGGCAATGGCAAGCAACGCCAGCACCAGTAATTGTGCCATTCCAATGAAATATCTGGCATTCAAAATTCACTCTGTACTACTGCTGTGTGTGTGTGTGTGTATTTACTATAGAGTATATTGGAAATGACCGTGAACGTGTAATTTCCCGTATTAGCTAGCGTGCATGATCAGTCGGAGCGCTGTTCATCCTAGCGAATAATATTATAGAGAGCGTGATGTTGGAGGAGAGATATGAACGATGCTAAAATAGTTAGCTTTATAAAAGGGACGAGAACCTGCACGGGTACACGAGTTATAACTCCGTTTCATACGGTTAATTTCGAGGACCCGGTAATAACGACAGATACCGACGAATAATTGTCACACACCAGTGATAATTGACCATACCTGCCTAATAAGCTGTGCCTCCATTTTCTCTCTCCGCACCTTCTCCCCGTTCTATTATGTGCTTTAACTAATTAGCACCACACCTGCTAATAATCCCAAATCCATCCACCAATCTGAATCGTAATTAATTTTCAACAAGGGACGATTATTTTTATTGAACAAATAATTACCCATTATATTGCAATACCAAGCAAACTCTCATATATATATATTTTCTTGATTTCTTCGCGAATAAAATATTTCCAATAGAGATAAATCCTAAAGGTTTCTGCAGATCTGCAATCGCGATGCTTCGTTAGACAGGGAGCGTTTCCGTAGAGATTGGAGCAAACGAGAGCTGTCAATGAGGGGGGGGGGGGGGATCTCATAACTCGGAGGATAAATCTGGAAAAATTGGAGGATAGCTCCGGCAGATAAGTGTAGGAGAGTAAAGGACAGGTATATAACCTGACGAAAAGTCTAACAATGGTCGAATATATCGAAAGCTATGCAGTTTAGAAAAAAATATTGAACAGTCTTTTAAAAACTTTTAGAAAAACTGTCAGAAGGTGTCTTTGATATTATTAAATCCTGGTTGTAGCTTTGAAAATTACACAAATGTCAATTCAATTTCACTAATTCAAGGTCATTCTAGTTATTCAAATAGAATCCTATATTTTTATTGCATACTTACATAGTTTATTTGAGTAGCAGTTTCCTCGAACTCAGCAATCGTAATGTCTCGTTAGACAGGGATGATCTTCCTCGTAGAATAGGACAATCGAGATGAGAGCTACCAACGAGGGAGGAGGATCCATAACTCGACGGATAAATCTGGACGAACCGTGTATAGGATTTCTCTGTTAGATAAGTATCTATAAAGGCGTGTGCGTCTCGGCATACATATAGAATATTGCTTCTAACAAGCCGAATTTCCGAACGATTCTTTCGGGCAAAATCGCCCTCCATATCCCGCGAATTTCAGGCTGACTCCCATGAGAGACTGGCACTGGCAGCAGAGCAGCGTATCGAACGTGTGGTGCAAACTAACACATCCAACGCGTTCTCGAATTGCGGAAATACCAGACTGGCATACCACGCGCCATCGCGTATTACGTGTACCTACTATATATATATATATATAGAATCTCACGCGTGTTTGGGTTGCGTACGCCTGTTGCAAGCAGAAAAAGCAATTTCATAGTTTTAATCGTTCGCGTCGTAATATCGCGCGTGAAATAGAATCACGGTAGGACGAATGGGGGGAACCGTAGAACGCGAGTCATTGATGGTTCACGAGGGGACGTCATTGCAGGCTCGCTAAGCTGATAGAATACGTGGCACTTCGTTATTCCAAGTATAAAGGTACAGTAGAACAGACGTATATATGGCGATCCGTAGTAGAATGCCAGAGTACAATATCGCCGGAACGGGCGCCTTTATACTCTCTGGCTGGCCGCACTGAAATACTAATACATATACGCGCGTTACACTGTATATATATATATATATATAGCATGGCACGTAGTGGCGCGGTGGTAAAGTTTGCCGAACAGCTGTGGGAAATGTATCGTCGTTATTTGTTCCAGAACTGTTCCACCCCGAACCATCCTGAAATCCCTCACCCTTCTCTCTAGCCTCGCAAACTACCCCCCCCCCCCCCCTCCTCCCCTTCGGTCGCTCGATCTTTCACCGTAGTCGTTCAATTCACGCCCTGCATCACCTTAAAGCTAACCCCGAGAGTCACGTGTAATGAGAGCACGCGATGGAACTACCTGTGGAACGAGAGAGCATTGTACCCCGAAACTGCGAAATCACAATCGCAAAATCCTAGACTACATTGTGCCACGAAATAAAGCGACCGACGTTGAAATGTTTAACTCGCGACCTTGTGTAAAAGAAATATCTCAAAGCATCCACCACTGTGATATACAGAAAACATATTCATTATGCAAAGGTCTCTCTGGCCTCACCCACCTGGAGCCACGTACGCGTTTTTCTAGACGAGCTTTTCAGACGCTACTATATATACTACATGTATATAGTGGTGCACTCGTGATGATTCATTCCGGACAAAAAAATTTAATTTCTAGAGGGACATTTTGACAAATTTGTGAGAACGATGAGTTTTTTTATTCTTTTTTTTTGTGACGAGTCTCATTGTACAGGGTGTACTACTTAAAACTACCCAGACCATGGAAGCGTAAAATTCTTTTTATCATGGGTGCAAGAGAGAAATTTTTGGTATAAGACCTTTCTCGGTGCAAATCGAAGGACGCTTCAAAATGATCTTATAAAAAAATTCATATTTCTTGTATTATACAAGATGAGTTTTTTTAAGTGTAACCAGTAATTTTTTCTAATGTTATCATGTAGTATTAAAGAAAAAATGTTTCGAATGAAACGTGGTTGATTTTGAGTACATGTAAGCTAGTGATATTAGTTTGACCTTGAAAGATCACTCGAAGGTAAACCGGAGATACTCTTGAGTTTGTAAAATGGAATCCCCTATTTTTTATTGCACATTCTTATAGCTTATCCTAAGAGCTTTCGAAAGCCTTCTTATTATCTTTTCATTTCATCCAGTCGTTTACCAGATATGTCGATTTAAAACAGTACGTACGTGAGCGATACTGTTTTTTTACGTGTGGTGGTTACACACCTACACTAAACAAAACCACTCCTACAAACAATTTCAAATCGAGATATCCTATAAATGACTGGATGAAATAAAAAATTGATAAGAAGCTTTTGCAAGTCCTTGAGGTAAGATACAAGATTAAGCAATACAAAATAAGCAGCCCCATTTAAAAGATTCAGTGACTTTTCAATGTCAAAGTAGTCTCACCGTCTTATCTTCCCTCAAAATTAAAACAGCTTTTATTTGAAAGATTTGTTTCGAAAGCTGGTAACTTCAAATATATTTCCTTGTCATGCTTAAACAATTCATTCTTCATAATAGACAATTGTTGAAGATCGGAGGTGTGTTTCGAGGACTCTCGGCGGATCGTCTCGCGCTCCGACCGCTTCTACTCAACGCCACCAGGTGGCTACTGCGCTTAGCAATCTCGCTGACAAACTACTGCCCGCGTCCTGCCGCGAGCGACCCAATTATTAAATTAGGCCAGTGGTTCACGCATCGGTCTCTTTATTACCAGCCGTGCATCCACTGGGCCTAACCAAAAACATTCCGTGATAGGAGATAGTTCTGTCATATGTGATAATAATTTCTATGCAACTGAAGTGTTTATTTTGGACTAGCAACGTTTAGACTGATTGCTATACGTTTCCAAATTTAGATGCGCTTACGTAGGATTGTGGGTTTGATACCTTACACCAATTGCCTCTCACAAATTCGAATGTATAATATTAATACCTTATTAAGGCCAACAAGAGTATAATTTAATGTATTTACTACGATAATCCCAATTTTTAAACGTCGTTAATTTTAATCTGTATATATTCAGGAACGTTTATAACATCGTGTTATATACAGGGTGCTTACTTTATTTCGACCTACAATATTAATTTTTTACACAGGCCTTTTTGGATCTAAATGAAAAAGAGTATTAACAAAATTGATATCTTTTATACAGGGTGTTTGACTTAATCCGCTATAAAGCGTGTGTACATCAAAATTAGTTTCCCTTCGTAAATATTAGAGATATCAATTTTTATATTACAATTCTGAAAATATTCTCCATTCAAATCCAGATATGTTTTATGCAAAGCATTGATTTCTCTTCCACAGTTACGACGATAAATGAATTTTTATGTCCACGCTCTGGGACGAATTAAGCGAAACACCCTGTATATGTAGTTATGAAGGTAAATGAATTTGTATGGTCACGCTCTGGGGCGAATTAAAGTAAACATCCTGTATATTGACTGTAAGGTTGTCCGAGCGAATAATTTCATTTTCGTCTAGGAGAGCTGAATTTTTACTTTGGCTATACTATACATATATATATATATATATATTTATATGTACTATATACGGTAGATTCGCGCGCATCTCAACCTCATCCAATTCCTATTTTACGCACAGCACGATGGCAGCCGTTCGGGCAGGAGCTAGCGAGTAAATATCTTGCAGTGACGGTAAACGAAATTGAATAAACATTTTTCAGCAAATAGAGCCGACAATGGTACGAATTTAAAAGTCGCTGAGACGAGCACAGGTGGTTCTCTCGCTGCCAGGGAAAAAGCGCTGAGCGGAAAAATTGCATTTCATCCCTGCGGCCCAACTTTTCGCTTTTCACTTTTCCCTCTTGCCTCTCGTGTTCTCTCTCTCTCACCCACCCTATCTGTACCTCCTTTACTCCTTTTCACCCTCAAAGTAGTCAGCCGAATCCTCTACGCTAAGCATCAGCCATTCTTTCCCACGGAATGGAGCTCCTTCGCGAAAAACCAGACAAACTTAAGAAGAAGCTCCGGAGATTATTGGATCTCTGGTTGATCTCTAGCCGGATACCGCTTATAAATGCAAATGTCGAAATGCGAGCAGAGACAAACGCGGAAGCAGTGAGGCCTCTCGCCTCGTGTCGAAATTTGATCAAATCTGTGCGGTTAGCCGATTCATGGTAAACTTAACCTTCGCTCTATTCCACGTTGTATCGACTGCTGCGGAGTGGGGTGGGAGTCGCGAGAAAAATGGTGAGAATCGAGAGGAGAATGCGAGCTGCAATCTTGAATCTATCAGAACTCTGTGTACATGTACGAGTCACTGCCGGAAGTGTTTGCAATAAAGAAGATGCGTCGGGGGAAGTTTCCGCGCGAACATGTTACAGTGATGAACGGTGTTTGTATATATATATACGCTCTCACAGGAGAGACTGGATAGAGGGGTCGTAAAAACGTTCGTGAAACTTGCAAAAACACCATTGACTCTGAGCCACTGCACGAATGGATTCGATTTACGATCTCCAATAACGATTTGTGCTCTGGCCGAGCAGGAATTAGCCTGAGGAGGCACGTGGCACCACACGTGCTCTTCTAAATCAGCCATCGTAAAATATTGTCTTAAGAAATTAAGGAGGATCCGTACGTATACTATGTAAATATATACTCTTTACATGGGCTGATGAATAATTGGAGCAAACGGAATTGGCCAATTTTGGTAGATCTTCAGCAGGCTTGAATTTTTCGATCGTTAGTGGAAATTACGAGTAGCGGGAAAGCTTGTTCGTGGAAAGTTTCTATCCGAATGAATTCGGTGGTTTAATGCGATTTTGCAGCGCTTGGCAAGCTCCTGGCAAGGGAATGCTGCGTTGTTGGGGAATACGCGAATTTTGTAGAGAAAAGGGACAAAGTGGGTTGGAGTGGGGTGGGGGAGAGGAGGGGGACTACGTGTGTATACAAAGTAACGAATGTGCAGGATGTATGAATGCGGCAAGGAGGAGGAAAAGTGTGCGGGAGTCGCAAGCTTAAACTGGCTTTTCTGAGAATACCGCAAAAGCGAGCTACGCTAGCCAACGAGTCAGCCATCCAACCAAGCAGCGCTAAATCCCCAGGAACGTAACACTTCCGGTAGCATCATGCCGCAGGTGACGTTTAAGGGTGGTTGTGTGTTGCTTCTGCATCAGAGAGACGTACTCGCTAGGCGAGAGAGAGAGAGAGAGAGGCAGTTGAAACACACAACTGCAATGTAGAAATTCTCGTCGTGACTACAGATTTAAATATCATTCGCAATCCCAACGGACGACCCGGCCTTTAAATCTCACGCGGATAAAAGACCCATGGATCTGGACCGTTGGATCCCGTTATGCATTTATGGATGTCGAACGTTTCGCGAATACCTACGTTTACACCAAAAGAGATATGCTTCTGCTGTCTGTGACGAGAGTCGACTTTTACTATTTCTCTGCTGTGTCTGTCTATTCCTATATAAGCACTTTATATAGTATGTACATATATAAGGTGGGCCACCGAAGACACACCACACAGCATCGATGAAAAAACACTCGTTTAACTTCTAAATTATGATAGATATCAATTTTTTATCGATTGCCTCTTGGAATATAAAGAAGTATGGGTTTATAAAGGGTTCCTTGACAAAAATTGATATCTCTTATTGTTATGGAGATGTGTTGGTTTTTAAATTCGTGCTCTGTTGCGCCGCTAGTAATACACCCTGTATATATATATATATGTGTGTGTGGGTGTTTTCTTCCTTCTCTTTCATACAAACACACATCCTTTATCCTCTTTTTATATGCCGTCACCATCAGTATAAACATATATATATAGTATACATCCTTCAATTGCCAGATACATCCGTTCCATCTCCCACCGTACGTTACTTTTTATTTCGCCATCTGGCGTTCGCTTTTAACAATTATTTCCGCTCTCCGAAACATCGGTTTACCTGGAAATTTCAAATTCTATGTAATAATAGTATTATGCGTTTGTGTGGGTATTCCGTATAGAATACATCTATATCTTACAGGTAAGAGATACGGCCAAAATTACCGGTACAACTTTCCCGAGAAACAAATCAATCATTCGGCATGATTTGATCCTAGTTTGGTCCGGTATAGTGCACTATATATGGTACGTCGATTATTGTACCGCTTGGAAGGATTCCGAGTGACTTGGAAGGAAGAACGTTAGAAGCAGGAAAAGTCCGTAGAATTTCTTCGCGATTTCCCAAAGGACTCTCCTCGATAATTCAGCGTGCAGCGTCCTGTTTAAGATAGCCGGCCGAATCGTAAAACCAGCCTCGCTTGTTACACATGAAACCACCCACGCTTCTATGTATAGCTACGTGTATATTATATATATACCATGGCCATACACTCCCTACATATTCAATGATCCCGCTGAAACTAGTAGTTTTATTAACCTCCCATTACCAACCCTGCAACTGATAGCCTATTCCACCACGAGGAAATTTCAACCCGCAAATTTTATTTCCCCCACTCCAACTTCATTCCTCATTTTCCAATAACTTCATCTAGCCTGCTCATTTATTAATTAGCCCGGGTCGTTGTTATTTATACATAAAAAAACGCTAATGTTATTTACATCGCTTTAACTTCAATCTTCATTATCGAACATCCTCGTATTATTGATCTTCCTCATCTATTAATTATCTCCGATCGCTGGATTGTATGTGTGTGTAAGAAAGCTCTATAGGTTTATTTACGCTACTTTAACTTCAATCCTCATTTTCGAACACTTTCATAATATCGAACCTCCTCATTTATTAATTAGAACCGATGGCTGTTGTTTGTCTATACATGTATTTATAAGAAAAGACCAGGTTTATCTACGCTACTATAACTTTAATCCTCGTTTTCGAACACTCCGATATTATTGAACCATTTCAATTATTTACTACCCACTTCATCTATGTTTATATATATAAGAGTTAAAAAACGCCAATTTTATGCACTGCACTTTCACTCGAATCCTCATATTCAAGAACTCCCTACATTATCGAACCTCCAAATTTATTAATTAGCCTCGATTATCTTTGCTCTAATATGTATATATATGTTCTTAATGTTTCATCTCAAGAGCAATCACGCAAGATTCTAACCGGAAATATTTTTTGCTTATTCTTTCAGATGGAGACCCCGACGCGAAAACGTGGAACAATCTCCGTTGAAGGAAGACTGGATGAAAGTTTGAAAGCGAGTGGGGGGAGGGTGCAAATTACGCAATTCGAAAGTTGTATCTGTTAAATCCTAGTCTTGACGCGATTCGAGTGATATAAAAGAGGGGGATAGTGAAAAGGTTCGTTACTGAGGCTAATCGAAGGGTTTTGAGAGAGAACCTTAAAGAGTGAACGAGGGGAGGAAATCAGAGTGAATTTGCAGCTTTATCAAGGAGAGCTTTTGAAGCCGAGCCAAAGCCAAGGATTTTCCAGCTTTCGTCACACTGGCCCCGGTCACTGTGTTTTCTTCCCACCCTCCCTAAACGCCCTCTCCTCTATTTCCCCCTATTCTTTCACACGACATCAAGGGAAAAAAAGGAAATATGTTGGTATCGAGCGATGGTGCATCCCTCTCAAATCCAACGTCACCCAGGAAGATTTAAGTGACTCGTTCCTAGAAAACTACTTTGAAATTGCACATCCATTCCTGCTGTAGCTCGTTTATCGTCGGAGAAAATTAGCATCTGTAAATGCTCACCTGATGAGAAGCTTCTTATTTCTATAGCCACGTATCTCCATCCTCATAATCAACTTCAATGGAATAATTCATCACGAGGAATGTTTTCGTTCTTTATTCTCCCTTGGCCAATCGTCTCCGAGCTTCTCGCCACAAATTGCAGTCGTGATCGTGGATGGAAAGAGAGATTTTTGCCAGGACATTTTCACTAAGATTATCGTACACACGGATTTAGCGGTATCTTTCTCTCTCTCTCTCTCTCTCTCTTTCTCTCCCTGAAAGCAACGAGCAGAAGTCTGCGATAAAGCAGGAGAAAGATGTCTATTGTTGATTGCAGGAGCTGGAAGGTGATAAGCCGTGAAACGTATAAGCAGGACGAAATATTATCTCGCAAAGGCTTCTGAAAGGAAGAATCGCGAGAGAGAGAAAAGAAAACTTTGCTCCAGAGTCAATTTAATCGATCGAACAACGTGTAGAAGTAGCTTCGGATGGATCAATGAATATTTCCCTTGGTCCGATTCCCCCCCTCCTACCTTTTATATAGAGACGTCTCCCGTTCGATCGAGCCAAGTGGCTTTCGTTGACTCCCTGCCCAAACGAACTGCATTCACAGCGAAATTTTTCCACTCCCTCCTCCCCTCTCCCTTTATTAAATATCCCTCGACAAGCGTATCTTAATGATATACTCGATAGCTTTCCCGATCCAACGAGGAATCATGCAGGATAAAGTTAACCGTGACTGGGTTCGAGTTAACCTTACCGAGGGAGGGGAAGAAAGGGAGAGTGAAAATTAAGGATGAAAGCTCGAGAAACACCGAGAGAATTAGCGCGGTGAAATTCACTTGGATATTTATGTCAGGCGAATGATTGATATATTAAAGAATGACGTGAAAGCGAAATTATGATAAAGAGTTTAGTGCGCGCTGGCTTTTTGATTAATGTTTCGAAAGGTGGAGTGATCGATGTTGGAAAATAGCTATATACATGCAGAAAGGGGGATGAAGAAAAGTGATGATATTTAGGAGAGTGCATAAGAATTTTACTGTTAAAGAGAAAAGTAGGAGGTTTGGGAAGAGTCGTGTTGGGAAAAAGGAGTGGATTAGAATGGTATAAAGGTGAGATTGTGGGTAAATGGGAAGAATAGATGATCGATCGATTGACCCCAGGTGGCCGATCGAGCGTGTAAAGAGGAAGGAGGTCGACTCCGTAGGAGGGATGCTGCTTCCGCTGCTACCGTTGCTACAGCTTTCACGATAGGTGAGAGAAATTGGTGGTGTTAGAGGAGGAAGAGGGAGCGAAGACACATGGTAACGACGGTGCAAGGTCAACCGTGCGGGAGGTTAAGGAGAGATTAGAGGAGGTGGCTGCTACCGATTGCTTTCTCCTTCTGCTTTTCGCTTTTCGAAATTGCCACTTCCCATCGACCAATGCGAGCTCGCGTAGCCGCTCAGGAGGTGTCCTTCGACGAATGCTCCTCGAGTCTACTACTGCCGGCTAGGAGGACGACCTCGACGACCTCGACGTCCACGTCGACAAGGTGATCGAGACGAAGCCTGAGCATGGATAAGGACAAAGATAGCAGCAGGCATTACAGGGCTTACGAGGGCTTGAAGCCGGCCAACAACGGCAATACCTCGTCACTCAAAAGGTCCGCTACCAACGCGGTCACCAACACCAGCATCGGAACCTCCAGCAGCAACGACCAAGCCAAGATTCAGCAGCAACATTCCCAACAGGTCAGGTGTCTCTGTTTCGGTGGGGTGCCCGACAAGGCCAGCCAACACTCCTTCCTCAAAGGGTTCCTCATCAACCTCGGCATTTGTGCCCTTCTCGTCGCTTACACCCTCCTTGGAAGCTTCATTTTTTTAGCCATCGAAGGCAGGCTCGCAGCCAACGATCCACCCTTCCCCTTTCATCAGAAAACCCTCGCTACCGTTTCTGCAGACTCCACCGCGGCGAACCGTAGAAATACCACGGCTTGGCTCAGACAGGTGAGAAATGAAAACCAAATGCTAACACCCCCACCCCACCTCCCACTCTCTATTTTTCATGCTTAAGCTGGAATATAACGCAATCGTGTATTGTATAGCGAGGGATTGCAACGCAGTGGCTTTTTCACTTTCAACAAAGTTTTCGCGTTTCTTGATTCGTTTACGCATGATCGATGCAAATCGATTGATGAACCTGAGTAAACGCGATATACACAGGGTGCTTTTTCCAAGTAGTCCCGATAAGAGTATATCTGTATAGAAAAATATATTCTCTTATCATAATTATAAGAGATATCAATTTTATACGCGATACTTTTTAGGACCGACGTATAAAGGACTTTCGAAAAGGTTTCACGCAATAAAATTATATCTCTTATATATAAGTTAAGGATATAAATGAATTTTTACGTCCACTCTCCGTGGTGAGTTAAAGTACACAGCCTTTATATATACCACTTTCTATAGAATAAAACCGAGTTTAGCTTATTCTCTCTTCTTTCGATTTCGAGTCTTGTTTATCCATGGTCGATGAAAACCGATTGATGGACCTGAATAAACGCGATATATCGGTTTAGATGTGAATCTCTATAGGGTGCTTACTTTAACGATTCCCAGAGCGTGGATATAAAAATGAACTTATCTCTGTTACTATATATAAGATATATCAACTTTTTACACGATATCTTTTTGACCGAAATAGAAAAAGGACTTTCCAAAAAGGTTCTACGCAAAAAATTCGTATCTCTTACAGTCAAAGATATATAAATGAATTTTTACGCGCAACCTCTATGACGAGCTAAAGTAAACAACCATCATGTATACCACTTTTTATGGAATAAACCCGGCTTTAGCCTATTCCCTCTTCTTTTGATTTCAAGTTTGCGTTCGAGATGCGCAAATACTTCCGATAGGATCGAGTCTCGATTTATCGTCACATTTCCCGCCGTTCCATCCTGCTTTTCTACCTGAGATGACCTCAGTGAACCCGAAAGTCAATCGAATTATCGGCACGTCTACGTCGACGACGCCCCCTTTCAACTTGGCTCCATCGATCCGGGAGCCGAGAGTTTCGTAAAACGAAACTCGCACTTTCCTGCTGCACCAATGCTTACGCCCCCTTTCATCCCTCTCATTCGAGGTAAAAAGTGCTGACTGAATATGTACATGCCTCCCCCATTCTATTATGCCGTACATGTATAGAGGGAACAATAACAATTTGCAGAGAACAAACTTGGCGAGCGTTAATTCATTGCTGGATTATATGGCAATCGCTTCTTTTACGCGTCCTCGAGTTTCTTATTAGTTTAGTCTCGTTAGAGGTTAATCTGGTGGAGCTTGAAGAGTCGAGTTGCGGAAATACAAGGAATGGGCTAGCTGTTAAATGCAGCTGGTCCCTTTTCTGACGGGCGCAACTTGTAATGAGAGGAGATAGGGGAAAGGAGGGGGGGGGGGGGATATATATAAGGCGAGAGAGAGAGAGGGCTGTGTGCGAAAGTTAGAAATATATATGATATCCTTTAACACGTGTATTTACCGTGGTTCAAAGGTTAGCCACGAAGCTCGTGCAAAGACCGTGGACAACATATGGATAATCACGGAGAACCTGAACATCCTTTACCGTGAGAACTGGACGAGGCTTGCGGCTCAGGAGATCGCGCGCTTTCAGGATCAGCTGGTAAAGAGGATCACCGAGGACATAATGGCCAGGCAAAACGCGGGAACGTACACTGGAGGCAGTCCTAGCAGAGGGGGTGCTGACGTAATCGAGCGGAGGGTCCCTGAATACGAGTGGAACTTCGCCAAGGCTTTCCTCTACTCCCTCACCGTTCTCACCACTATCGGTGAGTACCATCGTATACTAGATGTACTATACTATATAGGTACTGTTCTATATGAAGGAATAATATCTCATTTTTCATAATGTGGTGCATGGATCCAATATGGCGCTCGATGGCTTTAAAATCAATTCGATTACTCCGAGACTCCACGCTGTCATCTCATCAAAGTAACAATTAAGGATTTTTTGCATATTTTAAGATCGATTTTCTTGATTTTTTTATAAATTTTTAATCAGTGACGTTTAAAACCTTCAAATAACGAGTTTGGAAACGATTGGATTGATTTTGAAATAATCAGTCTCCGTATTAGGGGTAGTGTCCATAGCACCTGACGATACTTACCACCGATCAAAAGCAGCATCTTCGTATAAATAAGTGAAAGTGTAAAAACAAGGGCGTAGAGGGAGTGAGGGGGGAGAGTAACGTGAAAGTCGCACATGTGGCCAAATGCTTCCACTTTTGGAGGGCTGGCTTTTTGGGCCGTCGAAACAAATATTCGCAATTAATGAAAAGTTTTTCCCGAGTGATTAAGTATGAATAACCAAATATATTTACTGTTGCCGTTCTAAAAAGCAAATTAAGTAAGAACACATTGTTTTAGTAAAAAATTTAATTATTTTTAATGAAATATCCAAACTATTGGTGTTAGATTTGTATTTTATGTCTACGGGTCCTTTACCATTAGGCAAACATATTTCCCTCTGTACTGAACATCAAAATTTATGAATTACATTATATTTAGCATTTATCTATTATTCATTATATGTAAATACAATTTTCTCTCATCTAACGTTTATAATTGCGATGAGATGAGTGTCTCGCGTGTTCAAAAGCATCAAAAAGTTAGATCTCAGAAAGCAGTGCGCCAAGTAGGGAAAATAACTTGAGATTGTAAATGTTATAAGTCCACGAAACTTGTGTGTGCAGATACTTAGAAGCGTTCTAATAATTATTATACTAGGTGTCTGATGCTACCTGTACACCGTTTTTTTTCTTCAAAAACGAGCATATAAAGAAAAACATTTTAGATAAAATTTGTAGAATCTTGAGTGAAATATAAAATGGCATCAATGTTTTGACCTTAAGGGTCTGTTCTAAAGAAAATGTGAACATCACCTTAAATTTTTTTTCATATATAGAACACCCTATATATTATTACATAATAGTCTTGTAGCTCTGACCCGAAGAACTTTCCAAAATTCTCTTTCCATTTTGTTCAAGATTTTCTTATTACATTCAATCATTTATGAGATATTTCGATTTAAAATTGTACATAGGAGTGGTTTTGGTTAAAGTAGTGTGCGTGATCGCTACGCGTACAAAGTACAAACGCCGCTCACCTACGTATCCTTTCAAATCGAAATATCTCGTAAACGTCTGAAAGTAATGAAAAATGATAACAAGGTTTGGGGGAAGGCTTTTGAAGTCAGTTGCAAGAATATGTAATATAATATAGGGTGTAGCATTTAAAAACTCAAGTTGACCTCTATAGTTCTTTCAGACCGTTTCGCAAGGTTGAACCAAAGATAATATTTTATGTTACGCTCAAACATATACATATTTTTGTCTAAAATGAATATTTTTTAAAGATAAAGAGGTGTATGGGTAGTTTTAAATGGCCTGTAACAGCATGTGTAAAAGATGCAAATTTTTTTTATTAGTTTGTTCGATTTTAGGGGAGTTTTTCATGCATCTGGTACTATAGAGTTCACATAGATTGCCTTCGTAAAATTTTAGACTAAAAGTTTAATGTCGTTAGAAATTACTTTATTACAAATATTAATCTTTCCTTTTATGTAATTGGATTTCTAGGTTCTTTGACCAATAGCCAATAATGAAGAGAAGAAAGCTTGTTTTCTAATTAGTTACGACTTAGCTCTAAAATTGCTTAAGTGCGCAGTGCTAAGGCTTATTCCCCTTAAATCCGCCATTTTGAATTTTTTCTGCAACTTTTTAATTAGACCCTAGAAGATCTGCACTCTCGATATAAAAGAGAACATAATTATTTTATATTTCGCTGAAAAAGTAGAATTACTACTGCAAATTTTACACTTATCAACAACTAAACCTTTGAAAGTAAGTGAAATACCCTAATTTTCGAGAAACCCCACACGGTCATGGAAATTAGACGAAAGCAGTCAAGTTTGAAGACCACTTGCAACCACCTAAACCTAATACAATATTGAATAAACCAAGGCTGGATCTTGAGACAAAATTGCACGATAACGCACATTTATAAATAAAAAAATATTGCCTAAAGCTTGGAAAATTTCACGAGCTTCGGTAGAATTAGCAGAAATGTATATAATAGAGTTTTAGGCGACCCTAAAGGCAGAATAGAGAAAGGGGTGGGGGAGCAGAATGGTGGAATATTTGTACGTAATTAGTAGGTCAGGAAAATGGCGAAACGCGTCAAGACCCGAAAGGCATTGGTGCATGGCTGG
Organism: Prorops nasuta; assembly: GCF_024137725.1. Taxonomy (NCBI): domain Eukaryota; kingdom Metazoa; phylum Arthropoda; class Insecta; order Hymenoptera; family Bethylidae; genus Prorops; species Prorops nasuta. The sequence continues at coordinate 1,437,785 of NW_027116816.1, forward strand.
ATAATTACTGGAGGCAAACACTATGCAATTCAACTCTGCTTGAAGTGGTAGTGGTGCTAGGGGCCTCGGTTGCTTCGGTAGAGAAGAGATGGTGACGCGGTATTACTGTCAGAAGTACTGGATAGCGATGCTACAGTGGTAGTAACAAGCATCTTCCAACGGTCGCGCGCGCAAAGCCCGTAGTTTCCTCTCTTCGAATCGGCACCATTATTTAACAAGCTAAACACAGCGTGCACGTCTCCAGCTCTCCTATCCACTCCACTCCAATAGCTCACTCCATTCTCTCTCCTTTGTTGGATTTACCAAACTAGAACTATAGTAGTGTCAGTCGTAGTATTTGCCAAACCATTTTCTACATCGTATCTCGCTACCATTCTACCTCGGGGAAATTGATTTACTCGATGCGCACCAGTCACCCCCTCCCCCACCCCTTTCTACCAAACATCCACCCACCCCAAAGCCACCCCCTTGCCCGTGCCGCCAGACTTCATAATCTTGCCATCCTCGATTTAGCGTTATAGTTATAAATGACCCAGCCCCCCTATACATTCTATATAAACTATACGTGTAAATCCCCAGCGTGGTGTTATTCTTTCTAAAACTTGGCAAGAAGCGAAATTGATAGGAAATTCAAAAGCGATTGTCAAGCACAGCTTCCCTCCAGCGAGTTTTAATCAAGCCGCGGGAAATTAATCGACCTTGCTTCAAGATCGAAAATTCATTCTTACTTGGACACTTTGACATCGGTTTTTAAATTGCTGCACCTTTTCGATGCGGTATGTCGACGCCTATTATAAATACGACTCGTGTCTAGCCATACATGCTATATTTATTTTATTCTTGTGTACATTTTTCAGGTTTCATCGTAAGTATGTATGCAGTATATGGAAAACAAGGTAAACCGTACGGCAAAGCAATAAAACAGCAATTAGGCTCGAGTTTATGGTGGACAGTGTCATTTACATATTATATGTATAAAAAAATTTTGATACAATATATATATATATATACATTAGCCCGAAAGGTTTGTCGCGCTGCGTGGGCTGTAAATTTGTTGTCCTCGGTGAGTTTTATTACCAGAGCTACAACGCTGTGAAAGAAGACGTGATTCGAGCTCTTGGACCAACGACAATATCAAATCGGGAGCGTTCATGGTCATAGTGGTTGCACCATTGGAAAATTTCAGTGACAACGTTATCCAGTTGGACAGTTTACCTCGGTTATTACTGAAACAGATTGGTGGCGGTCCGTGAGCGGGTTACGCAACGGGATTTCGCTCCGAAGGGGTGGGAGTATTTTTTTTGAATAAAGATTGGAAGAGGACGAATGGAAGGGGAGGGTAGATAGAGGCATCAGGAATGAAATAACGAAAAATACGAAATGGACTGTAACGTTAGGGAGGGGAGGAATGCTATAAAGGCTTATCGAATTATCGATACTCGATATTCTTTTCTAATTCTCGTTGAGGCTTAATGCGAAAAGAGGAAGGAAGGAAGGAAGGAAGGAAGGGAAACTCGCAACGTACACTGGCGGATATTACTTTTCCGTATAGCCCGAGCATTTTTGGTAATACATATCAGTGAATGCGCGCGATATTGGTTTTAGCCCGCGCGATATGGCCGGACGCGATTCCAAAACGAGATTTTCATCTCGATTCCTTCATAAAATCTACGCGTTCTCATATTAAATACAATTGCCGAATGCGATATAGAGTCGTAACAATAATTACTGCATCGAGTTTCGTTACGAGAGCACTGTTTCCAACGAACGTCATCTTCTTTTAATGGCTGCATCGTGCTTGCTGATAGTCGCTCACTCCCCTCCCCCTTTCATTTCATTCAGCTCGCATTATACAGCGACGGAAAATAATGCGCGCGATCGGTCCTTTCCCACTTTAACAATTTTCTCCTCCTTCTGCCACGAGCGTCATTTTTATACAGGGTGAGACATTTATTACTCTTCGCAACTATAGATCCTATACAAATTCATTTATCAGTTTTTTCATAAAAATAAAGTAGCTTCGATAAAGTTATACGCACACAAGATAATATTTTCTTACGTCCATGACTCTATACCGTGGGTCTTGTCAAGTGCCTCACCCTCTGCGTATTTAACGACGATATCCCGTTGACTGATAATCGCGAGTTCAACCGATGGATGCAATTACTGAGACAGACCCTGAAATTAGATACGGTCGTCCATTACCACTCTATCAAATCATTGCTTCTCGCTTATTATTCACGTCGAACTTTTCATTCCGCTTATTATAAAAAGTTCCAACTTTCCCATTTCCCTCCTCCCTCCCCTACCCAACCAAGCTTTCCCTGTTGTACGCAATGAGCTTTATCGCGTATACACGCACAACTTCCATAATTTTTTGCCTGCTATATCTGTACTTGTGGAGGACTATGGTTCAATGTCGGGGGAAGGGGGAGGCATAAAATTCCAGCACTGAAATGAAGCCGAGCGCGAATAAAATATCTTTTTAATGTTATCTTTTCGGCGAAACTTCATTAAAACGCGACTGAATGGGGCGAGCATTGTGCTCCTCTCCATGGTTAGTTGCTAATATTTTATAATAAACTAGAACAAAAAGTGGGGGGGGGGGGGAGAAGGGGATGGGGTCTTACCGGGGAAAAACTTGGTAGCTGCGAGTGTTCCTTTCGCGTTAATGAATTATGGAAAAGAATGCACACTGGCTCCAATTCCGTTGATTCCAACAGTTTTGTTCTTCGACTCGAAATACTAATTGACAGAGTTTTCCATTTTTCATCCGAGCGTAGAACCGATGAAAATTGCGAGAAATCCAGTTTATATGGGAAAGATTTATGGTAATGAGCGTTTAAAATGAATTAATAAATCAACGTGTTTTTAAATTAAGCGCTAATCAGAGGGAAATATTAACGTTTAATCATCCCTCTAGTCCTTCTTTCCTATCACAACTTTATGCTAATGCCAGCGTGCGGACACCACCCCTTTTCTCGCTAATTAAGCAGTTAAATCGTAATTACCAGCGGCATCTCCTTCAGGATAAATTATTCGACTTGTGCTGGCAAAGTCTCTGGTAATTTCTCATAAAAATATTTACAAACTGTGCGATTGCGTGAAGCGACAGGAATTTTGTCCAAGGAGTTAATCTTTTCGTAACGAATTTTGAGGGGAAACTGAGCTAGAGGGAGAAACGGTATGGGCTGGGGCTGGGGGGTGGGAAGAAGAGATAGAGAAGTAATTTTTATCTAGAGTCGCGCATTTCACTGGAATCATCGCGCGAACAGCAGAAAACTCCTAGGTCCGATCGTGTAATTTTCAAGAAAAGAGATATCGTTTGCAAGTTTTGGCCAGAGAATAAAAGTAAAACACGCCGGAAGGAGAAATACCGATAAAGAGAAAATGAAGTGGCAAAGAAGAAGAAGAAACAGAAGAAAAAGGAAAAAATAAAGAGTGTAAGGATGGAGGGGGGAGAAAGGTAAATGGGAAGAAAGTAAAAAGTTTCACACCGTAGGGAAAACAGAGGGCACGTCGATACGCGGTCGAGCTTTACCTTGAATATCTTTAAAGCAAGACCCGCTGTAATCTCCAAGTGCCAGCGGGAAGCCAGCCGTTTACACAAATTATTAATGACCCTTTGGCAAAATATTCTGACCTCGGCTAGATAACTTTTTCAAACCGCCGCATAAAATCTTAAAACTCGATTAGTCGCCCCTGTATACACATTTTATAATTTAAAGAGCCCCCTATCGAGAATCTCGTTGATTTTCATGTAAATATTCGATTACCTTTATCCTTTCCTATCCGGTCAAAGTATTCAATTTTCAAATTTGTAACTCTTTGGCGACATAATTTTTCCAGCTACCGTATCTTTCGAGAAAACTTTTTAATTCCCTGCATACACTGCACAGGGGAAAAAAGAGAAATTCTTATTCAAATATGCTCAGTAGTTCAATTAACTCTACGTGACTTTCATCCAGTTTGTCATGTCAAATTTTTCCACCCCTCTCTCCTTCCCCTAGCCAAGTGTTGCTTTTTCAATTTTGCCTTATCTTAATGGTAAAAGTTTAATTTTGCAAAAGAGCTAGTCGGTTGATTCGACAATTGAATAATGCGATAATTTTAGGGGTCTTTGATTGGAATTCTGTTGGCTGGAAGGATTTTCGCGAGAGAGTCTATCGATCGGTCGAGGTTCGGGGGAAACCCCGCCCCGCCCACGCGCGGTCGAGTCACGGTCCGGGACGTTTTCTTTCGGTACTACTACTTTCCTAGTCGAATTTTCCATAATTCTGCGCGCTTTCGCGCTGCGGCTTCGCTCTCTATACGGTCGGGAAATTCGCCCGACTAACTCGACCTATCGAGAGCTGCGGAGTACGCAAACATGTTGTGGCCAGCCAAACAACCCCTGGCGAGTAAACGTCGCCAATTCTTCTTCCCTCGCGCCACTCCGACCGAAGGTCTTCCCTTCTTTTTTATACGTGCCTTTTCTTCCGCTTGACGAATTTGAACGAATTATCGCGGCTATTGTGGCTGACGCGACTACCCGCAACCAACCACGAAAAATATGCTTGCCACGCTATCTCGACTCACGGTCGGATCCAGAGATTAAACTCGGTCTCTCTCCTCTCTCTCTGCCACCCCCATACTCCAACCCCTCTCCTCTCCCACACCTCTCGTCCCTGCTTGACGCGCTCACCCCATTCCGGATATTAAAACTTTGCTAATTCTTTCTCATATTTACGAAGAGAGAAGATACGTACAGTAACAAGTTTTGGTAAGGCAATACTTAATTAAAAACGATGCATCTTGCTCTTCCTCTGTATATATATATATATATATATATATACTCTACTGTATATGTAAGTATCGAGTTTCACTTTGGTCTCGCTTTAATTGAACTTCCATTTTGAATAGCGAAGAAGAAGGTGGAGGGGGAGGGGAGGAGGGGACAGCACCGTACGCAATATTTATTTTCATAGTCTGATATAGAATCAATAAAGTGGCCTTTGTGCGTGGAAACTTTTGGCAAGTTGGCGAGCGACGCAATAACTATCGATTCCATTAACTGATTGGCTAAACGCGAACTATACTCCTGCTGGCAAACTTTTAGTGAAATTTTCACGTTCATTATAAACAGAAGGGGGCTTCTTGTTGATATATTGTTTTGCACCGACAATAATCCGTCCAGTTATAAATCACAGCTCATTTTCTCACGATGGCTAACCGTGTTATTAAAAAATATATCGATCGATAAATATATATAGAAAAATTCGCGGTCTTGACAGAATCAAAGGAAATCTCGCGCGTTCCGAATCGATGTTTCCCTTCTCGATTACACATTGTAAGAATAATGGTGTTTAAGGTAGAAAAGCTTAGCAATAGCAATATGGGACACGTATATACATATATATCTCCATCGGTCGGTATTCGCACATATCGAGTGGCTCTTAGGATAGATAGGGTTCGCTTCACCACGGTGCATAATCTAGTTTACGTAGTACGGGACGACGAGTCCGTCCATTTACATTCACCGATATGAGGTCGCATGAATATTTGCCTGGCTGCCTCTCGCCCCTTCCCACAGGCCCAGTTAGATATTCGGAAAATAGATCGAGAACCGCTGGACGAGGACCAAGAAACCATCTCCAGTAACTTGTGTGTGCTTCGTTCTGTGCTGTACAACCACACACACCCTCCCTCTCCTCTCATCGTTCCTCCATTGCAGCCAGTCTTGCCACTCCAAGATAGATCCTCTGCAAAATCTACACCCCGACCCTCTCTGCACAACGTCAAACTCCTTTAAACCCGAACGCCTCGCTCGCGAAGAAAATAATATCATCAATTATGCTGGTCTAAGCTCAAACTGGCGTCGTGTCTTGTCTCTATAGTAATTACTTTGCGATTAGCTATAACAGAAGCTATTCATTAATCATCCGAGCATGTAATTTGGGCTACGATCGTAGAAATTCTCGTGTGACTATAGAATGGATGAGCCGCGTATAGGTGCATTTGTCGAAGCAATTTTCATTGGGTATAGTAGACTCTCTCGATGTACCCTCTTCATATACCTTATAGTATATACATATACGTACGTATAAACTCCGTACCATTTGCATTCTTCGCGATCCCTTTGCTGCATGGGTTTCCTAGCGTTTCATTGGAGGTAAGTATAAGGAGGGGGGGTTGCAACGGGAGTCTATAGCGACGCCGACCACTGAAATGATCCAAGAGGCCGCTCGCGATAGTCCAGCTAGCGTGCATTATCGCGCATTTTAATCAGTGGATTCGAGACGTCTTAAGACCAGCATTTCAGCTATAACGGTGAACTGCGAGACTGCAAGAAGGATGATTACTGGGACCTTCGCACGTTTCCCTAATGGATTGCTACGCGAGAAGGGACGACCGACTAATCACAATTTGTCGCCTGTTTCGCTCGCTCCTCCATCCACCCCCGCTCCCACCCCCTACCCTGCTCGCTTCGCCATCGAGCGAGGGACAAATTATTCAGGGAAATCCACAGAAATCGAAGAAAAATTATTAGCCGATTCGACGTCTACCAACGGGGCTGGAAAATTCTATATATTAAGAGGAGATCGCGATAAACTTTGCGACCCTTTTCCCCCTCTTTCCATTATCTCTCAAGGAGAATCCCTATATACAGACGCGAGTCTCGAGCGTTATTCTTACATTTCCCATTCTGCCCGACCCCTTTAACACGGTCTATGAATTTTTTTGCCGCGGCAGATTATAAAAGTCCTTGCCTCACTGAAAATAATGATATGCGGAGGTGTCTTTCCCATCCTTGGTCTGGCCAAGCATTGATTTTTCTCCTTTTCACGAGAGCCAATGAAAATGGCCTTTCGGTCGGGACTCTCGGAGCAAGCGGAGCTCTCCTGCTGCAGTTCCTCTGGCTCCTAGTCGAAGGAGACTAAGGGGACCTTGGTGGGGTAGTGGAAGCTAGGGGATGGGGGTGGGGGTATATAGAGAGAGGATGAGACAGTGCAGAAAGAAATCTCAGCAGATTTCTCGAGACGAGCGTTAACGAGCGAGTTAAGGTTTCCTCGTTAAAGGCTTGCACATTTATCCGTGCGCGAGCGCGTGCAAGAGCGAAACGTCATAAATGTAATGAACTGTCGTAACATTTATCTTGTAGCTTTAACGTCTACGCTGGGCTTCCTCCTGCTCAAAGTACCATTGAGACTGATAAAAGGTATTATCCGAAAATTGCCGCTCCCTCGCTAATCTATCGTAAGCCACTTTTTCTCCAGATGCGAAACTCCATCGATTCCATTACAGGTGGAATCAAAAAATTATTCTTATCGTTGGCAATTCTCTCTCTCTCTCTCTCTCTCTCTCTCTCTCCCCCCCCTCCCCCTCCCTCCCTCCCTCTTTGCTCCTCCAAGATTGTGTTTCTCCACCAAGACCCAGAGTAATTCAATTTGTGGAACTTTCGGATAGACATATATTTTCAAAATGCATCCGGCATAATAGCTACTCAGATTTAATATACTGTCATAAATTTCATAGAAAGCAATTTAATTCAGCTTTTCTTGAACTTTTCAACGCTGTAGCTATGATAAAATCAGCGTTTGATTAAGACCATAAATATAGTCTCCTTGACAGAAACCCAATAGGAGAACACCGTTTTGTCTGGATTACCGTACGTACGATTTTACCTCTTCATGGAATATGCGTAAGGACCTTAAATGTTGGAAAGTTAACAATTATAAGATTCGCTCGAGGAGAAATTCAACGGTAGGTACCTACGGGCCGATGCAATTGAAAAGTGTACAGTGATCAGAAGAAATGGTTCGTATAAGACACTATAACTAGAAAAGAGTGTACTATATATAATACAAGTGAGGGTGGAGAATCGCGCAGTAGTAACAGAGTAGATTTAGAGTAAAATAAGGAGAAAGGGGGAGAGAGAGAGAGAGAGAGAGAGAAAAGCGTTTTCTTCCACGGATGAGTTTTTCAAGAAAAAGAATAGCGTGGAAGTGGGAAGAGGGTGAAAACCGAGAGAAAAGTTGCGCTTGATTAATGCATCGCGTCCCGTTGCACCAAGCCGAAGATTCAGTCTCTCCCTTTGCCAAGTCGAGCATCTAATTATACGAAGCGAAGCTTGGATCTAACGATCCATTTTACACGCGTTATCAATCTTCTTGCGATTCAACTATCTCGCCTTTATCGCTTACAAATGAAAACGTGCGGTACCATCGGTCAATTACAATATTTTCAGTTACCTAATACGAATTTGTTAGTGGTGCCTTGCAACAACTAAGGGTGATGCATCCCTTTTTTATCATCCACAGCTACAATTGGCCTGGTGATGGAAAGTTGAAACAGAAAACAGAGAGAGGGAGTGGGGGAGGGGGGGGGGGGGAAGAGAGCCTTATAAATACATAAATAAAGGGTGAAACTGGGACAGATAGAGCGAAGAAATATTGGATGGATTCGTGGTCCCACGCGCGCACTTGCATATACGTTACACATGTGCTCGTTCTATACGCGACTACTGGGACTGCTTTATACCGGCTATGTGAATTTCCAGACATGGCCAGACCGACGAATCTATTTCCACACCAATTTTCTTTTAACAAGAAAGTAAAATAATCATTCGATAATAAAATTATCTATCTATATATATATATATAGAGAGAGAGAGAGTTTTGAGAAGAGAGAAACATTTCTAAACTATCGAGAGATGCGAGCTACAGTGGTACATGTATTATTATGGGTAGATTGCCAGAACTGCTTTAAACTACAGGTCACTTGCATTAGGGCAAAAGCCAAACAATTAATTTCAACGAGTGGACGAAACTATAAGCTGGCGCGGCTTCTCCTTCCCCACGCGATTTCAGCGAAAGCTACATAGTTGAGAGAAATCCTGCAACTCGAGTCGCGGTTCGCCACCATTATACCGGAAGTTGGAGCATGAAACGAGCATTCCGTGACAACACCCGTCGCGTGGACCAGAGGGAATAGAATAAAGCGAGGTGTAATTAAAGCGGCTAATGCAAATGGACGGAACGAGCAAGGCTCGAGAAAAGAGACGCAAAAACTTGCTACACTTGCTATCTGTGCGACCCGTTTACCGGATAAATCTCTCGATACTTTTTATGTATAGTAAAATCCTAAAAATATCATATACAATGACGATCGAATCATGGGATATTTTGTTCAACCTCTATCCATCTAAACATATTGTTAGGACCTCATTAATTTACGAGCGTACACAGTATTTGTAAATTGTGTGTTTGAAATTGTATAGTTCAAATGTTTGGAAACAATCTAGATGCTTATTGTAATCGTACATACCAATACAATACCATTGAAGTGAACATTTATTATATTGCATACGCATACTATTAATGTTATGTATATTAGTAAATTTTTTTTTATTGGCGAATTTTTCTTCGTATTTATATATACACAATTACATATTCTTAATTCACTGTTACTGTTTTTGTATGCACCGTCCTAATCAGGTATACGTAATAACAAAATAATAGCACAGTTTTTAGCAACTTGTCGAATCGCAACAATTCTCTTATTTTAATTATATAATTAATAATGACTTAATTATAAAAACAATTGATAACAAGAGAAAATAATATATGTATATGTTCCACTAATCATTCCATCCTCTTTCGCAGTGTTGCCGACAGATAGTAAAAACTAGTAATTAGTTTGTTATTACGCTCACGCAGCCAACTAATCGTGCGTCTTCAGTTATCAAAATTTTCTTCAGCCATTTCTTCAAAAGTATGTAAAGTTTCGTTCGAAACTCAATGGTATATTTTTTTATTTTCTCGATAAAGCATGATTTCCCATAAGGCGCTTGCGTTAAATAAACGTGATTGAAAATACTCATAACTTTTATTATAGGCAGCTAATCTTCACGAAATTTTAATTGAGTACATCTTGCGATAAAGCAACATCTGTAAAATAAATTACATCAGAATCTGAATTGTAAATCTACTGTCGATTGTACTCCTTTAAACTTTTTCATTTAATTATTTCAATGCAAAATTTTCATACTTTATTCGATTTTAATGTATGACAAACCACCTTCATCGTTACGAAGTATATATACTCTACTGTTTCTGCATTTTCATTTTCTAAAAATATGGTAACGTAATTATAAATCCATCTGGTTTATATATAAAAAAAAAAAAGAATAGTCACACTACTTAAAAGATTACCTCTAAACTTGAATCCTGTAGTTACTTTAGGAAAATTAAGATAGTGGATTTTTAGAGTAGACCTTTACGAATAAAATGGCTCGTTATAAATTAAAATGGAGCCAAAAATGTAAATTCTACATTAAAATGACTGATTGCAATAAAATATAAAGAGAATGTAGGTCATAAGATAGCAATGGATTCCAATATACCATAAAATTTTCTTACGTTCGCTTTATCTTTTAGCTCTTTTTGAATATTTCATCATTAATTATTCAATCACATAACAGATCGAATATCAATTGCTCCAAATTCAAAGAATGTCCAACTTATAGTGCAGTCTGAATATACCGCAGGAACTTTCTCAAATCGGTATGTTGATTACCGAATTATCGACTTTTGAGAATCAGCGTTTTTTTTACACTCTCCAATAGCGGAACTCGACTTGCAGCACTATGACGTCACGTAAGTACCGTAGCAGAATCGCAATCACGTTTGGAGTTTCCCTGGGAATTTTTAGGGGACTCGAGGGCAAGCAATCGCGGACAGGGATCTCGCGCGGAGAGACAATCCGGTGAAATAGCGATTGTTTCGTAACACTCTGAACGTTCTTTATTATTAAATTTAGGCAAATCCGGATAGCCTGACCGGAACTGTCCGCCGGAAGTCGGTAGGATAATCGCGGAGTCATCGGAATTCGCGCGTCACGCGCTTCATTCGGTTCAATTTAGTTCAGTTCATTTCAGTTAGGTTCAGTTTGCCTCACAGTTCAGCAGAGCTCCCAGGGCTTAGGAAAGTTTGTAAAGGGTTCTATCCGGTTTTACGCTTCTACCGGGATAGTTTCGTGGCCAATTTCGTGACGTCGTTACCAGCATCCTCTTGCCACCGTGCTTCGTCTTTTTTCCAAGACCCCGCCTCTTACTTGGGAGATGGATTTGCATTTCCAAAGCTCATCCCCTCTTTATTTGCCACCCTTCGTCCGACGTCTCTCGGCCTTTGCTTCTCTCCCTCTTTGCCTCGTAACTCTCACATGTACACCCACCCACCCTACCTCGTATTTTCAATCCGTTGTTTATCGAAAAATTCTTGCTCAACGCTTTTATGCACTTTCCAGAAAAATCCTTCCTCGCTGAACAAAACAGTCTTCCGAGATATTAAGGTAAGCGTCATTCCGATTGTTTGCACGTTGATACAAAGAGCTCTAGGTAATATCGGATTAGAAGGTGGAGGTAGATTTTTCGACTTTTGCAGCAGAATTGTTATTCGTGCAAGCTGTGGTATGTAGGTACATTCGCCTCGTGATATCGCGTTTCACTGCTTAGCCGAAAATTCTTGCTCAACGCTTTTGTAAATCTTCGAGGAATCTTTCGTGGCTGAAAAAAATATCCTTTAGAGAAGTCGAGATAAATGTCATTCTTATTGTTTGCAGGATGATGCAAAAAGCTAGGTAATGTCGAGCTAGTCGGTGGAGGTAAATGTTTTTTGGGCTCAGGAAGACATCTCGCACGAGCATCTACCTCGTATAAGGAGACTAGGTAGAGTCTCGCGCCAAGTAATAAAAGAAAACTACACGCGAGCGAGAGACACCAAGTATGCCTTCCCTCAGACCCTCAATTTTTAAATTCGTTTAAACAAAACTTAAACCCTTAAGAATTTAGCAATTTCGGGTTTCAAACACAAATAACATAATAATAATGTCAAAAATTCTTGTTTATATTAAAAATTAACATTTCTATTGTAAACAAATGTTATTGTAATAAAAAATATCTTGCCTCGCATTTTCATTCGTCTAAAAATATATTTCGCGTTGCCCCAAAGAAAAAATCCTTCCCACACTTCAAGTCAAACGTCGCTCTTATTGTTTGCGTGACGGTGCAGAAAGCAAAGTAACGTTGGGTTAGGTGGTGGAAGCAGATTTTTTCGGCTTCCGGAACGCGTCGTTACTCTCGCACGAACACACGCTTCGTATTATCATTCCGTTGTTTATCAAAAAATTCCTCCTCCACACTTTCGTCCATCCTCAAAGATATTTCCTTACTGGACAAAAAATTCTTTCCAGGCTTTCAGTCAGTATTTGCGCGACTCTACAAAAAGCTAGGTATTGTCGGATGAGAAGGAGGGGGAGGTAGATTTTGTCGGGTTCCGGAACACGTCGCGCACAAAATCCTGAAATTATTATCATCGATCGAATCCGAGATTTATCGATAGTCGATAAAACAGTGTTACACATATACTATATATATATATATATATACGTACATACATACACGCGTCTAGCCGATCGCATTTCGAGTGATTGAGAGACGTAAATGTAAAACGCGCAAAAAAGTTGCTTAAAAAAATAGGAGAAATTTGGAGGTGGAATAGAATGGGGAAACGGGACGTGGGAAGCAGCTTTTTATATAGGAACGTAAAAAATATTGGGTAATCAACGAAGCATGGATATCGTCGTAACTACACTGTTTATTAACTCTAATATATAGTCTATTTATAATACAACGATAAAATTACCGCACAGAACCAAAATTAAATCGTTTGTAATCGGTTCATCGACCCTGCGAGCAAATGTATTAGTAGAAATATTTTAGCTCTCGAGGCGGAAATTGCTTTGCGGTACGATAATTCATTGTTATGACTGTTAATAATTTAGTATTACATTCGAAGAAAAATTTTAATGCCGAGTAATAAATTCTCACGTAATATCGAGCAATCAGCGAGGGGTAGGAGGGGCACGGGAAGGGTGCAAATCCGATTTTGTTTCGAGGGTTGTACATGCACTTTGAGCTTATTAGGAGGATATCAGGATAGACTGTAGGTAAGAAACGATCTCGCGCGCGATAAGACTGTGCGAGGCCGGAAATCGAATGTAGCTGACGTGCTCGATAAACTTCCATGAAATGCTTCCTTAATGCGAGGATATAGCACCAGTTGAAAGTTATCGGGCCACTGTGAAAATAAACTCGACTCTTTTCGCTGTGCTACACAGTTTCTCCTTTCCTCTCCGTGCCCCTACCTCTATATACATATACATATAGACATTGCACACACACGCGCGGCTCTTGAAAAACTCAAGGAAGCCAAGGAAGAGCTTTTCTCGCTCTCGCACGTTCCACCGTTCAATCCCAGCTCTCGCGCCAACCTCATTTCTTGTTCTACCAATGTAATTCTATATGTACCACCCGGAGTTCTGTCCCGGTACTCTTCATCGGTCGGAAGTGTCCTGTAATGGAAAATAACGAACCAGCTGCTATACATACTCTATACGCTCGTTATTACCTGCGTTTGACACTAAAAAAGCGAATTACAGTATATGGAGAATATTATTGACAATTTTCACCTTTCTATCCTGATACAGCTGTTATACCTGTATATAGACGCTATATACTGCGCAGTTATGCACGAGCATAATTCTCGTTTGTTAATAACGTGATTTTCCATCAACGTCATCATCGTCCACATTAGCATACCATTTCGCGCGAAAGTAGAAAAGTTCTGAGAATTAAAAAAAAAACTATTTGGTTGCGCTAACTAGCTGCATTTACGGTAAAATGAAATAGCTGTTTCCCTGTGCGAGGTGCTGTGGTGCTGGGTCTGCCAGTATACGGATATTCTCTACTTGACCCGAGGGTAAGCGTGGTGTACCGTCTCCGTTCATTCGTTCCTACCACTACTGCATGCACCCCTGCTGCAAAAACATAACAAACCAAACGATAATACTCTTAAAGCAACCTTATATGTATATACGTGCTCTTTCCTCAACGAGCCAAGTGACTTTGCTCGCTCCTCGAAAGACTCGATTATTTTGATTATTTTGATTATTTTAATTATCGCTGGTACACTAATGGGTCTTGCGAGAATCTTGGCGCACAGGGAAACTTGCGGTGGACTTGCAAGGGCCCTCAGGCTGCAATTACGGTTTCCTTGAGTGTACCAACAAAGCGACGACTAAAAGGACCAGTCGGATGTTAAAGGCCTTAATTAAAGACCTGCTTAATGAATCGTTCGAATAAAACAAACCACCGCACCGCGCGCGTCCATCGAGGAAACTTCGATTGCTGTGAATCGTGCAATGTTATAGAGTAATAGAAAAAACTACTTTTTTCCATTTTAATTATTATATCGTTGCTTTCTTTCTCCTGGTGACGTCATCGGTATTAACAAAGTCGCTCGTGAAAGGCCGGGCCAATTTTAATTTCTGACACTGTCTTCGCTATTATCTTCAGGATGATTCGTTCCATCGCGTCTGACCCCATTTCGCAACCCGTAGCGCTCAAGGCGCTACTGTGGTTTCTCGAAAAATCACGTTACCCTCCACCCCCTCCCCCTCTCTCTCTCCCACACTCCTCTCCCCTTTTGTCATCCGTCAACGAGATTGATTTCCCCGCCTGTAATTAAACGCCACCTCTCATTAGTTATTCTTCCAGGCGATCGTCGTCGTGCCTACGGAGATTCTCGATTTTTCATTCGTCCCTGACGACGAGGGTATCTATTTACACAAGGATATTTATCGTACTCGTTCGCGCTTAAAATCCAGCATTAAAATGAACGCGGACAAAAGGCTTGTTAAAACGTAGAAACTTTTGGAGTAGTATGCCTTTAATGGTAATTATCGCAGAGAGCTACGGCTAGTCATACTATATATATATATATATATATATATATATATACAGAGCTGCTGTCGAATATCGCAATTAGTCGTTAACAAAGTTCAATGCGAAGTTTTCAAGCCTCGGATAATGTTGTTCACGGGGAATTCTCTCTTGTAACGGACTTTGAAAAGAAATTACAGAGATTAAGAAAAAACTTGGTAAATAGTTCGTTTTACTGCCCAGACTCATTATGCTTCATTTTCCACGTACCTATATATATAGCTAAGCCCTAGCTCTATAATAATAATTAAGGGTGGAATGTACGTTAATGAATTTGGTGTCGGAAGCACGTTAGAACTTATCAGTTCTGGCAAATTTTCCGTCTGCTTCAAGCGTTAGAAAAAAATCACCATGTCGCGAGTAGAGGGTTAATTCTGGCGCCACGCTAAAAATAATCGATTTTATTAAAAGCCGAACGATCTAGATATAACCGAACCCTTTTACACATTGGCCAAAAGTTGCGTGCTATATAGCGCGTGACGAAAATTTTTGTTAACGACGTAAGTGAATTACGAATCGATTCTCGGGCCAGTTCACAGCGAGTCCGTGCGTCAACTTTTGATTGAAACTATACGTCGATTCGGTCCGTCTCTGATGAAAAATTAATGCTCCACAGGTTTTTTTTTTTTTTTTTTTATTGACTCGTTCGTCTTTAGGAATATCCTATTTTGAAAAATTCTTTCTAGCCGGCGTGAAAAAAATATCTCCCATATCGGTTGGATAATTGGAAGGGAATTGTGCTATGTGGTTCGTATACGTATTGCGATTTCCAGTGGGAAAATCCGGGAGCATTGGAGTTTCCAGGGGATATGCGCGTGAGGCGCAACAGTGACACAGAGAGAGGAGTAGTTACATCTGGATGAAAATTAATCGGCTTATCCCGCTGGCGAGCGAACAAAGTCGGTAAACGAAATGGATCTCGTTTATGGACTCGTTTCGACGTTTTCCGCTAGCAATTGGGATGCGTGGAGACACCAAGTTCATTGGAGACGGCACCGAATGGGACTGTACGTTCTCTTGGTGTGTGTTGAAAAAAAGGGTCACAGAGGCAGAAGATTACAATACTGCAGGCGTTACCGGTTAAAGCGCTATATATACAGTAAAGCAGATTATACGTGTGTACTATGAAGCTATATACTGTAGGAAACGTACGTTTTACAAAACGAGAAGAGAAGAGAAGAGAAGAAAAGAAAAGGCGAAGGGAAGAATCGTTGCCGAACTGGTGCTCCGATAAGAAGGATGTAACGAATAGCAGCCATAGATTCTTATAGGTATAGGCTACCTATATATATATATAGTGAGAGAGAGAGAGAGAGGGAGAGAGGGAGAGAGGGGAAGCCTGAAAGAGTACTTTGCAATTTGGAAGGCGCAAAGGTAGTCGTTTTAAGCTCTAAGCCTCGAGCGGTCCATGAGGGATTAAAATGCCGGGGAAAAGCAAGCAAAATCGACCATTTCATTCTCTTAACAGTGCGCGCTCTCAGCTTTTTTACTCGGGATAGCCTACACCCCCCACCACCGAAAATCCTGCTTTCTCCGAGTAGCCTCACTGTCTGACGGATGGTTAACCAAAAAAGACAAGGATAAAAGAAGGCAAGTAATACGTTTAATGGGATTTCAAAGGACAGTAGGATTATTCAGTTTTGCGGATAAACTTTTGCCCAGAATCCTAGCTTTTCGTCATCTCCGCGCTATACTCCATCGCTGCGTAAATCTCGAATCAGATAATGCGAATGACTCCCACCACAAGTTGCAGAATGTTCATTAAGAAATTTCTTTGCCAGAACAATAAATCGTGGTCGGTATTGTTACGGTGTTTCCAGCGTAAGTCAGCAAGTATCTTTGGATATAGAATAGAGATGTGTATTTTATTACTACGTGAATCTGGAATCTGCTGATTCAGTGATACGTATAAAAGTTGGAAAATTTTTATCAAGAAATTTCATTACAAGGACAAACCATGCTCGGTTTTAAGTAAATGCATTCTTTTTGTAAATATACATCAAATATAGCGACAAGTTCTTCTTTGCTGCGTGAATCTGGAATCTGTTCATGCAATGTCACGTAAGAGTTGGAAAATGTTCATTAAGAAATTGCTTTGGAGGAAATTGCAATCCAGAGGACAACCTGTGGAGCAACGGGGGACGTCTGGATATTTTTAGAACGTTCGTAGGATGTTTGTGCAATTAGGGAAGGTCGGTGTGGTGTCTCGAGTAAACTTGTTGGGACATATATTGGATCGCGATTGGTGTTTACACGTGCCGCTTATCGTACGAATAAGGCACGTAAGAGACTTGTCAGGGGGAGGGCGGGGGGGGGGGGGGGCTTGAAAATATGAGAATTCAAATTCGAACGTAGATCCAAGCATCGCGATGCACGTCTCGCAAGGCGAAGCGACGTGGGCCAACGCGATGGGACTCTGTAGGAAAGGGATGAAGAGAGTGGAAGGGACATTTGGTAACGTGTGGACGTACGGACATATGGCAAAGCTCAGCCTGACGTCTTCGCACTTTAGCTGGATTCCTCTCTCGACCAGCTGTCGACAGAGCTCGCCACTACCATTACCACTGACTCTGCCTCTGACTCTGCCCGAACCAGAGTTTCAATCTGTCAGAGTTGAAATTGCTTCGAGAATCCTCTCGCAAACCAATCCTCGACCACCGTCTCTCCCAGCCAGACTCTCATAGCCATCGGCCACTATGAAAAATTGCCGAAACTCCATTTTTTATATTCCTTACCTTCTGCCATCCGTCCCGGAGTCCCCGCGCACTTCTTGCCATCAACCTGCATGATACTACACTCTCATATATATAATACGATAACGTATTATATATGTAATAGCACTCAGTTTAATGAAAAAGCCTTGATCTTGTTTACTCTTCGGGCGTTAAAACTTTGGCCGATCGATCAAGCGCAGATTGTTTTCGCAACGAGCTGTATTTGCCTGGGACAGCGCCACCAACGAAAACAGGAAAACGCGCATTTTCTCACCTGCATCCTTTTTATTTAACGCTGGCTTTTCACGCCCGTTTAAAAATATAACAATGGTCCCTCGGTGTCGACGTGCGCGTGTATATATACATATGCATGTGTATGTGTGTGTGTGTGTGTAGCACAAGGCATGGTCTGTTGCGCGTTACGTCACACACCACGTCAGCAGTCGACCACTTGCCAGCCAACCAACCAACTGCAGGCCAACTCTCTCCGGATCATACGAAAATTTCCATAAAAATTAATGGCAATTCGCCATCCTCGTTTCATCCCCTCCCTGTCGATTCTTCACACGTACGAGACCGTCATCATCCCCTCGGTATACGGACAAAAGCTTTAATCGTTCACCATCCTGAGGTGTCGAGTAATCATTGCTGATTCTCTCGCGATATTATTATTATTACCTATAAAGCGCTATATTATACGACAGTTTTCGAACAAAACGAGAATTTAATTGCCTTCAATTGGCAGAATTACCAAAGTTTCCCAGAGAAAATGTCATTGCAAAGATCGATTTGCTTACTTGTATATATCTATAGATATATATATATATACACGTCACGCTCGCGCATAATACTTAGGATTTAGTATTTCCGCGTGTCCTCTGCCATAATTTCCCTTCCCCAATTCATTCTGCCCCGTTCGTATAACTGATTTAACGATGATATTCCGTTGGCTGCTGGTACAAATTAACCTGTCGCGAAAATTTCATTGTACCTTCAATTGAATTTTCTCATTAAGCTTTCGCCGCGCGCGAGTGAGGGAGAGAGAGAGAGAGAGAGAGAGAGAGAGAGGAGAAAGGGGAAGAGGAACGACAGGGAGAGGTGTTCAGACAAGTAGATGATCTGGTTATGACTGTTTTGGGTTTGCTGGCTGGCTCGTTGACGACGACATTTCGCTGTTCCGGATGCCTTAGCGTTCCTCGACCGGTCATGACAGTCTTCGGGGTCGTCGAGCAAAGAAAGCTCTCTGTCCCTGTTATTAGCATAATCAAGATTAAACCACTGTCATCCTTCCCACACCACCACCCCCCCCCCCCCCCTCCCTCCCTCCTTGCAAAACTTTCTTCTCTCGAACTCTCCAACTCCTCTCGAATTTTTCCCTTCAATTTCTCGCGCAGAGCGCAGATATTGATCATTTTAATGCGCAATAATGCTGCATTACTATGCAATATCGGCTTATTTAGTTGCTTACCTTGCGAAATACTCCTGGGAAAGTGGCATCTGTAGGTAAAATGCAGATTGTTAGCGAGCGCGTATTCCACGCGGCGCTTCTTATTACAAGATTCGCACCGAAATAGCGCACGCTATATTCGTCGATGCGAAAATTTGAAATTAATAGTCGTACGCTCTTTATATAGTATATTTAAGACGATGATGCGAAGCGAGACTGAAACCAGAGTTTTTATATTTCTTCTGGAGAAAGCTGTTACTGACATATTTCAATAATTCACGGGCTTTTGATAGAAGATGAGAAAAGTTGAGGAAAGAGTAAAGAAAATTATTATCGAAGGTTTTATCATGAGAATAAGAAGCTCTTGGGACCGTTGCGTTTATCTGAAAAGAGTGCAGGAAGATGGAGTAGGAAGGTGGATGCGCAGCAGCGAGGTCGTTGGGAAAGGATACGCGAGAAGGAGTCTGGATAAAGAGAAAAAGGGAATCGAAGGGGAGAGTCAGAGAGAGAGAGAGAGAGAGAGACGATAATAAAAAGAAAGAGGGATGTTTGCTGCTTTATCCATAGGCACTTGTGAGTGAAACGCGCTGGCTTTTATTCTCGGCAAGTACAACGAGACGACGAAGACCTTTCATCATTAGCTTTGAACGTTGAGTGGATTTAGAATAGCGAGGCTATGCGATATCGTGAGCTTCGGGAATCCCCGTTTGCCCGATCAAGCCCTCTGTCACTACATATACATAGTATATATACAGACACACACTCATTGTCAACGAGAGTCGTGCGGATACTGCATGCGGCCGAAAGTAATTCCGGTTACCATGGTGAAAAGAGCAAATAGTAAAAAAAAGGATAGAATAGGGAAAAAAAAACATGCAAAAAGGGGTTGCATTTTCGTGCCGTCCCTTAGCTTAGCAGCATCGATGAAACGAATTAAATGGCGAGGCAAGAGAGCTACCGTGCAGATTGGCAAATTCGGAATACGCTCGGTTCGACACACGTGCACATTTTTCAGTCTACGTCAAACACACTGTTGGCGCGAGTGCAGCGAGCAAACAACGAAAAAAAAGCAGCAGCCTTCTCCACCCCCGCGAATCGACGCAAAAAAAAAAGTCCAGTGTGCGTAGTACAGACGGAAGTGTGGAGGAGGAGTGGGGGTAATATCGAATCGAATCTCGTTCAACTGATTCAAAACAAGTGGAAGAGAGTGGAATGGGGTCGTACGCTCGGTGTCGCTTTCAGTGGTACACGCGTTACTTCCGATTGTTATGATTTTCCGTCCAAGCACTTTACTCGTTCACCGGAAGCCCACTGCGCCGTGCTACCGCGATCAGACTTTATATATATAGTACACACGTGTGCCCCTCTCCAACTTCAACATTACTCATTCTCGTACAACTATAAGGCCCTGCTGCTGTTCCAGTCAATACCTGCAAGCAGACATTTCAATCTTGTTAGAGTTTTCAACCACTCTTTCTTCTCTATACCCAGTGTTTACTTTAACTCGTCCCAGAGCACGAACGTAAAAACTCACTTATCTCTGTAAATATAAAAGCTACCAATTTTTTTGCGTACCCTACCTTTTAGAATCTAAGTATACTATATAGCGGAGCTTTAAAAAGGTCCCATAAGAAAAATTCATATCTCCTATAGTTAAGGATATATAGGAATTTTTAGATGCACGCTCTTAGACAGATTAAGGTAGACACCTTGTATATGTATATTACATTTTTTATTACCCCGTATCTCCATGCTTGTCCAACAATTTTAAAATGGAAAAAGAAGACTGTCTTTCGCACCGAGTCCTCGAATTAAAATGTCTCCTGTAAAATTGACCTTTATCCTGGCATGAGTGACGTTTTATCGACTCGCGAAACTTAAATTATTTTGCAGGTATTTTATTTTTGTGACGCGACTACCCCATAGTTAATCCTACGCTATTGTCCTTGGCAGCGAACGCAAAAATCGGTAAAATTTTGATGCGCTAATCCTGTCGTTCATCCATCAATTCATGTAACACAATAAAAATGGTTGAAAAATTAAAATTTCTCTCCCTCTCTCTCTCTCTCATACAAACAGACTCCGCTTTTGTGTTGTAAAATCCATTTATTTTGACTACTAATTAGCCGGTGAATTTTTCAACGTCATATTCACGTAACGTCGCGGAATGAACTTTATTAAATAAACAGGAAGAGTTTCATCATTCATTTTGTAATCGCGATAGCACCAAAACAAATTATTAGTGTCGAGCCACATTTTTCCATAAATAATGAAAAAAAGGCTGGGAAAAAAAAGAAAAATGGCGCGATTTCTCTGACACGAGGATTACGTATATAGAGACGATTTAATCTAACGACTGGCCTCTCCCAATTTACTTGATGGAATTCGCCGTCTTGTTGCTATTCGATTATAAAACTTTCATCACGCACCGTACTTCACTCAAGAGATTACTGGCAAAAATACAAGAAAAATTCACGCGAGTGATTACTTCTTCCTTTTAGCTGCTTCAACTCCCTTCAATTTTCAATGGACGGGATTATGATAAAATTAGATTTATGGCGCACGGATTAATCAAATTTCCTTGAAAATTGCATCGTTACAAGCTTCGCGCGAGCTCGCGACAAATTTTAGTCAAAGACGAGTAATAAAATTCGCGAAACGCGTTCAGACGGGAATATTAAACTGTATAAACAGCCAGCGTCTTTGTAGGTCAATGCGGCCTCTCGCGCTGGGAGACCGCTGCACCAAAACAAAAACTACGAACGCCAGAGAGGGCAAATCTGCAAGGATCCAACTAAGCTAGAAATTTCTCTAAAGCTCCCCCCCCCCCCCCCCTCCCCGTACACACGCACGCACACACGCATACTTTGCAGAAAGATGGATAGGTCGTATAAATACTTACGAGGTTAGGTTACACCGTTGGATGCTGCAGCGAAGGTGCTAAAGCGCTGGTTATTATGTCAAGGGAAAGCCTAATTTATTTAATCATTTATTGTAGGAAGAAGGAAATATGCTTCTTAATGCGAGCCAGTTGCTAAAACATCGGGGATTGTTCCCTGAGAAACATAAGGCAACTCTCATACATTCCCGACTATCAATCATAGAGTCGCGTCGAGCTTCGCGGTGTTTCGTACTGGCGGCAGCACCTGCATCCCTTATCTTCCCGCCTGCAGGCTTTTCTGCATGTACAGCCAAACGAACACAAGATGCCTCTATTCTTAGCTAGTGAGTTTATTTTACAGCGAAATCCGCCTCGTTTTTCTCCTAATCCACCCGAAACACCAACACGACTTTTTTTAAACCCAAGCTTTTCGATCTTACCTGCACAAAAGAGGGTTAGAATTACACGCGTAGTCCACAATATGCCTTATATTATTCATTCGAATAACATTCCATTTATCCTTGTGCGCGCGTATGTATGTGTGTGTGCGTGGAATCCTCGTGAGATCCTTTGACGCTCTCACAGCCTTACATCTCTCCCTTTTATCGTTGCTATATATATTTCGCAATTTAGACATTTATCATGTATATGTATGCGCAAGTAAATAGGGTGTACGGTAAGCACAGACTGACAAAGAGAGAGAGAGAGAGAGAGTGAGAAAGCTTTCCTAAACAAGCCAAAGCTCGCCTAACTTAACCTCAAGCCTGCCTTGCCCTTTTGATTCAGCAGCTTGGCAGAGGAGAGCACGTGGCAACGACAGGGGGAAAGTGCGACACCTGAACTGCTCCTTCGAGTAAACCAATGCTCGATCGCTCTAGAAAATATCCAGTCAACTTTGGAACAACTGCGACTTTACCCTTCATTCACTTTCGCTCAACTCGACTCAAGTCCACTCCACTCCACTCCACTCCACTTCTTCTCAATCAATTTCAAACATCTCCACCGAGTCATCCGTGCTTTTTCTTCAAATCTTTGCAATTATTTCCAATTCTTCGCTAGACAAAGGACCGTGCAAGTAGCGAGCCGTTCATCTACCTTATATACGAGTGTCAAAACGATACCAAAAACCAAGCCTTTCCTGTAAAAAGAGGAAAATAAGCATATAGTATATACAGGGTGTCCCACGAACGATAGCCTACAATACCATCGGATAGGGGACAAAAATCTAAGTAAAAAAGTTGTAAAAATTTTTTTGCTTACACCTTTAGTTAAAGAGTTATTTGCAATTAAAGATTCTCGATGAGAATAGCCGTTCTTAAAGAGAAATATTGTTTTGGTCGCATTATGGCAAAAAATGCTAAGATTCTGTGAATTAAAATACTAAGAAAAACAAAGCCAAACGTCCACTTGAGCCTGTAAAGTGGTGTGTTTATGTTTTGATTGTTTTTATGGCACTCGCACTCGAAACTGCCGATCGGCCTTGAACCACTTCAATAGGCTCAATAGTAGATGTTTGGCTTTGTGTTTTTCTTAGTATTCTAATTCACAGAATCTTAGCATTTTTGGCCTTATAATGCGCGACCAAAACAATCTTCCTCTTTAAGAAAAGAGCTATTCTCATCGAGAATCTTTAATTGCAAATAACTCTTTAACTAAAGGTGTTAGCAAAAAAATGTTTACAACTTTTTTACTTAGATTTTTGTCCCCTATCCGATGATATTAACATGGCCAACGTTCGTGGGGCACTCGTATATAGTATTATTAAATTAATATTTTCACAAAAATGACTAATTATTGCCAGAGAGAGCAATGATGTAATTTATTTAAACTCATCCCGAGGGATTCTTCCCACGAGTATCGATAAAATCCTATTGCTCGTGAAAGGGATAAACAATGTTTATACTCAACGAAGATAGAAAGCATTATAGGTTTAGGGTTATCATGCAAGCCTTGTAATGTTTTGTTTTCTGGCATTACAGCGCGGAATAACGGAGGAAGCATTGAGAAACTGCACTGTAGAATGCGTATTAATGCAATGTGCAGAAATTTTCACGCAAATCGTTAAACAATTAGCCACCGAAATGGTTTCATTGTAGCGATCGTAGCAATATAATTAATACTGATATTATCCTGCGAGCTTTTTCAGTTCTGTTACCTCGTTGGCGAGCCTTTATTCCCTGGAGATCGTAGAAATAAAATCCCCGGGATCATCCTGGCTAGTTATCTATATAGGTATGTACGTAATATGCGCGTACACACACACACACACACACACACACGAGGAGAGTGTCCTGGCTAACGTTGGGCTTTTCCTGGATTTACGACTGGATATTATGCAGATGGTACTTGCATTAAATGCACTGACAGCAGACTACAGGCTGCTACAAGGGAAAAACTTTGATAGAGAAGAGGAAGAAGGAGAGAGACAGAAATAGGATGGAGAGATGCTTGCCCAAATCAAAGTTGGCCTGGAATCTTGCAGAGTGCTCGCATACAGCAGTGGTGAACATCGACGCGATATTCGGCAAAAAAAATTATAACTACTAATGTTGTTATTTGCTCTGAACACAGAATACACACACGCGCATCTAAGCAAGCATGAAACGATGAAATGAACGGTTTCGCATTAATTGCTGTAATGCAAAATACTACAATTTGCATAGCAAAAATCATTTCAACTGTAAATTAGTAGAGCACGGATTAATGTAATCCGAGCTGCATACGTGTATAGTTTATTCGGACTATAATATGTACACACGTATGTATATTTCTCAATGACAGTAATTTCGTGCTGATTTTGCAATCGGTTTCCGAGGGTAATCTTGATTCATGCGCCCGTTTCAATACAATTACTGTTTATTTAGAAAACTTACTCGCAAACGATCAATATCAACTCAGCGCTGTATACATTCGTGCCAAACGTTGAAATTCAATTAAATTCAAATTAGAATCTGATGTTCAATTAAGCTTTATTGGATTAATTTCCCATCGGCTTTTATTTGGTAATGCGATTCATCCATTTTTGAACAAATTTGAACAATGGGATGACAGTGGCAATTACCGGATGGGCACTTGGCGTGTGTATTATACCAGTTTCCAAAAGGATTATGGAGGTACGCAGGGGTTTAGGGTTGGTGATGTGCGGGTGTAGGGTAGCGGGAGGGGGGTGGGGGTGGGGGGAGTATCAGTGGCAGCAGCAGCAGCATCGCGATACGCAATATAAGGGAAGGAAACGCGAGAGCCGATGATGAAAAGGTGGAAAATTGCGATTGAAATTAAAATAGGTTCGACGACGCGCGCGCGTGCCACTACGGGGACTTAATTTGCGGACTGACGCGTCCAGCTTTTCGATAATATTTGATATACTGTTGCTCGTCCAATCGAACAGAACGGCCTGCGTATTTATGATTGGCGCCTCTAGAATTCCAATTGATATCGAATATGCGCGCGACAATTTCCAGGCCAGCGCGATCCTCGCGTTTTCTGCGCCAGCACTTTCAGCAACATCCGCCGCGCGCAATTCCGCGACGAACAATTTTTTCCCCTTGTAAATTCCGCGTGAAGCGGACTATGTCGCTTTATCGACCATATTAAAGTACCATTTTAAGCCCTGTGCTTAAAAAGACTCCGAAGCATTATAATTTCCCCTTGTAAATCATGCCAGATAGCCGACAGTTTTAATTTTTAAACGCTTGTACATGTCTGTGTGCGTGTATATAATATACACATACCGCGGTAGGGTTATCCTTTTATAAATATTATATATATATATATATTTTTATTTTACAAGGATATCGTAAAATATAGCTTTATATAGTACATGAATATATAGTAAGGCAATAATGTCGTATTGGCCAAGTCGTTATCTTAGCGAGGGAAAATCCGTTCGTATCAGAGCCACGTACAAGCCAATCGAAGCTGAAATAGCAGTAAATATTCTCTGAGAGACAGTAACGATCGTTTGTGGTGGGCCTGCTACCATAGCCAAAGCCATAAATACACTTGTCCTCCCTCTCTTTGTTCCATGCAACTATCCACTATTCGATGAGCATCTCGATCTTTACTTTAACGATTGGACCGCGCGCACACGGGAATTATCCGTATAGCCTTGCGCATTAAACCATAACGAACTTTTTATGCTTCCTCGTAAAAACTTGCTAAAGCAATTTGCATGAGCATTTAGGCCCGTCCCTGGATAGAGCTGTGCTCCTCTTTACCGAACACGCCAGTTACGCGATATCATCTCGTCCGTTCGAATCTCTATCGTAATCCTCGCGAAAAGTTTGCCAAATTAGCGAAAATCTCGGCTAAGAATAGGGGAAATCGATGGGGCGAAGGAGAAAGCTCGCGGTAATGAGGGGAAAGGATCGTAGAATTTATATATATATATATATATATATTATCACTCGAGGTAACTCGAAAATAAAGTAAAGGAACGCCAAGTATAGTTGGGGAATTCCCATGGAAAATTTCCATCTAAAAAGTATACATCTCCAGGATTAAATGAAATCCAGGAAAGATTACCTTTTCAGGAAATATCATCGTTTTCGTTTGTTCAATCATTGCAACCGAGCGAGCAAAGACTGAAAAGCTTGGCTGCGCGAATAAGAAAATCGATGGAACGAATAAAAGCTCGGTAATGAGAGAAAAGGATGGAAGAATATATACTATACATGTATATACAATGTGTATAAGAATTTAAAAAATTTCCCAACAGACATTAATAAATCTGTCAACATGAAAAACATCAATCATCCGCATGCGCCGGGCGAAACAACTGCGCGCTTATTTGTATGCGTAAAAGATCGACACCGTCCTGTGCTATATAGTTTTTCAGGCTTTATCAAAAATATTCCATCACGCTGTAGAAAAGGGAAAAAGAGGCGTGCGGAGGAAAAAAGCAGCAGAGTCCTGCAGGATGAATTTATAGCGCGATTTTTGTCGTCATGAATATCCATTGAAAGTTTCGGCCGTTTCGTAGTCGTCGCGTCGCGTCGCGTCGCGTCAGGGGCGTCGGGGGCGTCGGGGGCATCGAGGCCAGCTTTCGCCGCGCGATACCGGGAAAACGTTCTTGACGAGGATCCAGCAACCGGCTGAGCACACAAATGCGATAACGAGAAGGAGCTCTCATGTACGTATAGGACGCACAAAGTAAATATTGAGTCTCCTTAGACTATCGCGCTGTCGCTCGTTCCATTGTTGCTCGACCTCCAAAGAAAATCGTTCTAGGATCGTTCGGACAAGGGGTAGAGGAGGGAGGGGGTATTAAGCTCTTCTCTTGGGAGAGTAACTTCCTCGTGTTTCCAATGGAAACGTACGAGCTATAAGCGATTATCGATCCCTCTCCAACATTTAACCAACTATATATCTATATCTTTATACTATAATATATATACAATACAGTTTATTCACTCGACATTCTTGTCAATTTTCAATCAAGTTTGCAAAATTTCATCCACCGCGCGCGCGTTATTTCTTTCGATATCCATAAATTATGAATTCCACGAAGAAGAAGACTCGCCCTATCGTAGTTAAAAGACGCTATTAGTTTTGCAACTAATTTTACAGCCACCCCCACTGCCCATTATGAATTTCGATACTCACTTCACTTGCCGGCCGAGCAGCAGTAGCAGTCATTAAGCTTCGACAAGAAACTGAAATTGGAAATTCCAGGAATCTTTCAACAAGCGCATTAATCTCACTTATAAAACAATCTCTGGAGGGAGGAGGAGGGATAGATAACTCACTTATCGCTTTTAATTCATTGTTACGAAATTTCACTCTTTGCTTCTAACCTGTGTGTGTGTGTGTGTGTGTGTGTGTGTGTTGAGTACGATTAGCCAGCGTTTCCCCTAATTACAAACCTTATTCACTTTCGATAGTTCCTTTTGATTATTATCAATAATATTATTGACGTGCGGCTATGCTACATATATACATATAGTTGCAAGAATGGCGCAACTTTTGACGCCGACTAATGAACATCTCTATTCTCCGACCGAGGATGGCGTTCTCCGAATACATATACACGGATGGAGATGGGGGTTGGAACTATCGAGTTGTATAATTTTTTCAAATGAATATTTCTTCCGTGGTGCTTGCACGAGTTGCCATCGCTGGGTGGCGAAGGGGGAGATTCGTTGGTTGTGGAGAAAAATCTGTGAAGAGATGAGAGGATGGGGCGGGTGGAGGGGAGGGGGGGGGGGGGGAGAGAGGAAAAGAGAGTTAGAGAGAAGCAATTAAAAAGTATACAGCTAGGCAAAAGCTATAACTATTCTCTCCGTCCAGCGGGGATGCAACTGTTGAACAATTTTGCGCTTGTCGCGTAACAAGATGGCCTCCGCGGAAAACAGCAGCTTCTTTAACGGTTATAAACGTTAATGAAGCGCATTTTGCAGCACGTACGCGCCGCAATAGC
This sequence comes from Prorops nasuta, assembly GCF_024137725.1. Taxonomy (NCBI): domain Eukaryota; kingdom Metazoa; phylum Arthropoda; class Insecta; order Hymenoptera; family Bethylidae; genus Prorops; species Prorops nasuta. The sequence goes on from NW_027116816.1 coordinate 1,466,066, forward strand.
ATAAAGTCCAGCGATTCTCTCGCTTCGTTGATCTCCGGTTGCAACACGCAGCCCTTTCCAGCAATCCCATAGACTGCGGCTTACGTGGAACGAGCGTATCGTGAATTTACTCGCCGAAACTGCTGAAAAAAATAAAAAAAAACTCCGTCACTGTCCACCTATATATATACATGTAGGTATAAGCGGAGGGAGCGAAGGAACATCCTTCTAGCTGCATATGTATCTCTGTGTGTCTAGCTATGGCTTATATACACACATAACAGGCGTTGGCTTGTTAACTTTGACTAATGTTACAAATGCAGCGACTTAATTAAAAGTACTGCGTGGTGGTATCTTTCTTAGGCGTCTCTGGGAAATTGCGTATAATTAATTCTTGGCATATTTCTGGGCAAAAAGTTGAGCCATTTGGAGTCTAGTGTGGAATATGCATGTAGATATTGCACGCGTGTCTGGATTTTGCTGAAGAATTAGGAGAGGGGTGGAGGTTCTTTTCACTTTAGTAGTGGAATTTAGGTAGGTAGATAGATAGGGATTTCGTGTGGAGAAGAGATGGTGAGTAAAGGGAGTAGAGGGATGGAAAAGAGAGAGAGGGGGTGGGAGTGACGACGAGGGTGAATACCGTTTCTGCAGCGTCTGTATATAGCGTCGTCGCCTCGAGGAGGTGGAAGATGAAAGGCCGAAGGAGAGAAGTATTAGGCAGAGACTTATTGCCCCCGTAATTACTACTAATAGCCAGCCACCCTCCTCCCTAGTAATGTAGGTGCAAGAGGGCTCCGCTATTAACACCAACTGCCCACTTGCTACTCACCAACCCCGACTCCCCTGAATTCCAGCTCCGGTAAACATCCGGAACATAAATTTTTTTCCAAATTCTCCGCCAGAATCCTTCTTGACAATTTATACTCCATCCAGGGCGATCCTTCCCTAATTAACCGAATTACTTACCACTCTATCAAATTACTCTCTACTGATTCTTCCGGCAAAGCGATTATTTCAAGGGTAAAACATGTTGCGTCTGGAAGTATTCCAAAAGTGAAAATTTGACAAATCTCTCTTAAGGTAATCAGTCTCGATGTAAGGCTTAAAGCGTTAAACGCGATACCACTGCTTCTTTCTTGGACATGCGCCAAAAAGCTCTTCGTATTGAAAAGACTCTGTACGTAAACGCAAGTGCATATATATATATGTATACTCCTGATTTTAATTTAGTCATGCACGCACACACACACACATACGCAGCACAGAAGCAATTTTTTTCATTATTACTCTTATAATATTATGCGAATAGTAGGAAAGCTCTTTGGACAATTGAAAATGTAAACAAGACGAGCGTTTGCGGGAAAGGAATTATTTTTATCCATTCCAGCTCTTCCTTCTCTTTATATTTATAACAAGTGGCTGACATTATTATTCCAGCTTCTTGTCGTAATATCTATCAAGATCCTTGTAACAAATAATGCCAGGGTGGCATAACGAATCTTTTCGTTGTGATTTATAGCGTAGCGTTATCGTATTCCCCTACTCGTTATCCCTGACGTCACGTACAAATTTAACTTTCATTTCTTTGAAACGCCAGTATTCCATCAGTTGCCTTATTGCATTCTCACGTTTCTCCTTTTACTCGCCTTATTCGGACGAACCGTGTACGTCCGACAAACGAGCACCAAAAATCATCCTTTCCAGAGCCCGCAATAATTGTATCGTTGATAGATTTATTTGTAAGATATAATAAGAGCTGAGAGTTAAAGCCATAATCCCTCATTTATGGCATAATTAACGTTTTACGAGTAAAACTTTCGTCGGCGAATAAAAATCTCTATGGGAAATAAAATTAAATCCGTTATTCGAAAAGTTAGAAAAATCTCGTAATAAAATAACACGCGTGAGAGTATGAAAGAAGATCTCTTTATCCCCATTTGCTGTATAAAATATAATTTTAGTCTACCAATAAAGAACCCTATAAAGTTAATGAGGATGCATACATATAACGCTTATTTTTTCACCGCTTACAGTCCTTACTTCATGTTTTTAAATTTTCCGTTGCTGAATTATGCAAAATTGGTACCGCTGCTTTTCACGATAAAAAATTTTACCGTCCAGCCGCTGCGTCAAACCTGCCAGCGAAGGAAAGGGAGACGGGGATAATAACAATAATAGTATAACAAGAATATTAATGGTGGTAGGTACGCAGGTATATATAGGGGCGAAGAGAGGGAGCGGATACCATGTCACCGCTGGGCTGGGGAGAGCGAGAGCAACTTGTGCGGTTAATTTAAAGAAAAACCCGTTGGCAGCACTGTCCCATTCCTCTCTCTCTCTCTCTCTCTCTAGTACAATAAAAAGCATCACTACGCGATTCGGATGCAGGGAAATCCCTATACACACGAGCGATCCGTTAGAAAATTTAAATTTTCTCGTTGGCTCGCTGCGAGGAGGAGAGAAACTAGGCTAGCCAATGTAGGACCGAATAACGAGCGATTCTATGAAATAGAAACATCTTGGCGTGTAAGACGCGCGGCATAAGCCAACACACAGCCTCTGAAGATATATTTTACGGGTCAGGATTTTCCTGACGTGGCTCCTTCCACGTATAGGGATATCTCATACATCAGGAATGTATACTCTGCCTACCTATTTCTCCAAGCAGCCGCACTCCTCCTTCCCATGGTACTGTACACATATTCGTCGTCCTACATGGCCAAGGTATACACGGGGCAAAGTGCTTGGTAAAAGCGAGATTGCGAAATGAATAAATTTGAGCGAAAAAAGAATGGCACGGAAGGAAATCTTGTAAAGAATTATGTGGGAAGAGGAATGCATAGTAGGAATAATTTAATGGGACTCGAAGAGTCCAGGGGAATGAAATAAAAGAGAAATAAAGAGGTGGTGGATGGAGTAAAATAGAGGAGAAGCATAAGGAGATAGAGCCTTTCGAGACAATTAACACGTTCCCGTTCGCAGGGAAAATGGTGCAGTGCACGCCGTTATCTCGGCATTTGTTTGCATCGTGGTTTCGGGGACAGCTCGCAGCCGTTTAATTTAGCGTGCGGAATAATTTGCATACGGCAGTGTGCGCACACAAACAAACAGCAAACGCCCAGTAGTGGCCTTACACATCGGTTCGGTAGTAGGCATGCGAGAAGCATTCTAACAGTCCTGTCTTGGTGCAATAACATCTCCGGCACGTTATTGGCTACCGTTACCCTATACCACCAGGATACATATAGTATAGATGCGCCATAATCCCATTTCCAGCTAAAATTTCACTCGTTAAAAAGATAAACAGTGGCTCTAAAAACCTATTGTTCGCACCGATACACAATTCACCCATGTTTACAAGCTATCAGTTTCATCTTGCACAACGCCCCCTCCCCCCCCCCCTCCCTTTCTCCCTCCCTTAGCGTCAATGCCACATAAATGGACGCAGAAGGATAATTTCTCTATGTCAGACGTAAGTATTTCTTCGCTGTTGGGTAAACTCGATCATCTTGGTTTTCTTCCAGCGCTTATTCCTGAACTAGCTCCGTCTTCATTTCCCATTCCCGTTTACGTGTCTCTGGGTCCTGGGAGGAGGTTCTCTCATTTTCTCACCGGTTTTCCTCGGCAACGTGCACTTGCTTGGCTGGAAAGAGCAGCGAAGCAGGTTCGTCTCTCGGCGTCTCGCTTTGCCAGGTTCGAGTAGACCACGCCAGAGGCTGCCAGTTTGCTTGGCTTGCCCCCCACCCTCCCCTCTCACTACCATCCTTACGTCCCTTCTCCAATCCCCCAACTACTCGGTGCTCTCACTGCAGCACAGTGACATCCACGAGCTCGTAATCGTAAGTCTCTCGGCGCGAGAACCCAAAATTAATAACGCAACCCGGCGCAAATACGCTGAGCATAATTAAAACGATATTACGATCCAAGACAGTTCACTCTCCTCCTATACACGCGCGCGCGCACACACAAACACGTACGTTGACCTACACAAATGCTCGAGTAATGTAAATCTATATTAATCGTGTCTACGTGCAATCTCCAAGCATACCGATTTCTATTTGTACGCTGCTGCGAATAAGTAAATGTACAGAGCGTACTCTCTCTCTCCCTCTCTATGCCAGCATGAAGCATCCGTTGTTATCACATCGAGAGCATACCTACCTCCCTACTCCCAAACACACCCTATACTTCGAAAGACGACCTGCTCGACTCTGGAATTCGAGCACAACGACGATCATATGCTGCATTACAGTCATTTGCACAAATATAGCGCGCGCGGCGCGTGTGATTCTCTATTCTAATAACCCATGAAGCTTCCCCCCCCCCCCCCCCCTCTATTGTCACTGGAGAGAACTTTGCAAAAATATATTTAGCGGAATAAGAGTGCGTCCCCTGTCTATTTGCATCAAAATACTGCAGTAATTCAAATGTCTATAGATAACTTATAAATATTCATGGGAAAAATGCATTCGCCAAGAAGCCGTATTCCCTGGCTTATATATATAGTTTGTAATATTAAATGTCGTGAAAAAAGCAGCAAAAGTAATGATGTATAGTTTGCTTCTTTTTGAAATATCCATGCAGTTGGAAATTGCGCTGTTCTTCCGGCTTTTCGTTGGAATTGATTGTAACGGTGCAGCAGGCTGAGCTTGCTAAAATTGAACGATTAAGGGAATCGAGGTGTAAGTGAAACTTGGACGTAGCTCATAGTAGCGCAGATACTCGAGTGTTTCTCCGATTGAAATATGCAGGGGGATCCTGCAGCGGAGCTTTTTGCCCTATTAAAACTTTAAGCGCATTTAAAGAACCCACTTTCTATCCGATACGCTCTACGCTGTTTTCTCTCAACTTAGAAATACAATAGTTATACGACTGTAAGCGGAACACAGGGCTCTGTAGGACGACCTTTCGCGAAATTCCTTTTCTCCGGAGAGCCTCGCCTCGCCCCGACCGTAATACACTATAGACTGCTGTGGCTACACACCGTGGCTAAAAGAAAAAGGACCCGCGCTAAAGGAATAAAACACTCGAAGGGATGAGCAATTCTCCGTGAATTAGACGAGATAGAAATAAAAGTATAGGAAAATTAAAAGCTCCTTCAAACGATTACTTCGTCTCATCGCTGCTCGAATTAAATACTTGTACTTTTAATTCGGCTATTTCTCTCTTCTCTCTGCGATGGAACTAATAACGCGAGTAAAGGCTGATAAGTCTCTGCTGAAATACCGAGGAGGATACGCTATTTTACCGAGTCCCGTCGTGATTGCCTTCTGTTTACCACCAACACCCCTTTGTCCTTTATGCTTTCCAGTGGCAATTTTGCGACATAACAGCTCGGAAAGCGAGTAAGAATCACGCTGGAGAGGAGCGCGAGGCAATAGTAAAGAAATAATGAGCGATTTTATCATCCGGTTTGGCAAATGATAACGTTAACAGCTGGCTGACTCGCCAGTCCCTGTACCTTGCGTGGAAAAGGAGATAGGGCATGGAAAAAAAATAAAACCAAACAAAGTGTAAGCTGTGACAAACAAGCCACGCTACTTTCCAGAAGTTTCAACGATTTTTTCCTACCATTCCTTTTCCTCTCCTTTTCCCGGTGGCCACCAAGCTCGTCTATTCAGCTCCCGAGTCCTCCTGGCTCTCCTGCCTCCCCCGGGAAAACGAGTTTGCGATACACCTTCCTCCTCCTCCTCCTCTCCTAGCTCCGCTCTACACGTAACCTTCGCACAATTATCCCCATTCTTCCAGGAGCACACACACACACACACACACACACACACACGCGCACCCACTACCACGCGTAAACACCCACGGGAACTGAAAACAAAATTGACAATTATCAAGCACATCGAGGTAATTTCATTGCGCTCGATTCCTTTTAATTTGAGAACTGCACGCGTTATTGGTGCTAGTCACGGTACATATTGTTCGTTTCCCTGAAAATTACACAAAGAGGACGAAGCTACGGTATGTTCGAACTCTATATAGCGGTGTATACTGGTCAGACATGCTTTAAATTTGAAAGGAAAACGATTCTGTTATATGAATAATTAATGGTGAAATATTTGAAAGCTGTTGAAGAACGATAGAAAATAAAATGTTTCGTTCAATGCAGATTTTTATCGACTATATTTTTCTTTTGATTTCTTTTTTACAATCACTTATCGAATGGAAGAGGGATGACGTCGAAACTCGCGAGGAAGCGTTAAAGTGGTCGATTTGTAGCATGGGCATTCGCTCGATATAGAGGCGGGAGCTATAGATGGAAGGTATCGATGCTTGTATATACGGGTCTTTCAGTGTCATGGGTATAGTCCAAGACGGTTCATAACCGAGACGCTGTTTCCTGCTTCACCCGTACTATACGCGTGATTTACTCTTCAGCTGTTCTCCTTCTCATCGTAAAGTTTGACGGATTCCAGTAGTTTCTGGTCTTACGTCAAACATCCATCTCGTTACATCTTGAAATTCTCGTGAATATTCTCCGAGATCCTGCCAGCAGCGATATTTCGTCAAGACTCACAATTACGGGAACGAGAATTAACAAAGTAAATTGTGCCCAAAATGAAACAGTCTGGTAAAACGACATATGAAAAGCTTTGAACGCGTGCTAAGATGCTAGAAGACTCGGCTCGGCCGGCACCCTCGGCACTCTCGCTCTAAGTAGTAAGAGTAAGCTATGGGTCGTACATGACGTCATAATCACGTGACGCGTCGCTTCATCCGACTATATCATGTCGTCTTAGTCCTCGCTAGTCGTATAGCTTACCGAAAGCTTCGCAATCAGTCTCCCTAAATATTTTTCGAAACGCGATTTTACTATATCTTTTTGGATAATCAGCGAATATAACGTCGATGATTTTTTCTTGTGTTTTTCCACTTGACATGGTTCTTCCGAGAAGATGCTGAGAGTGTCCTTTAACGAGGAAGAGCCTGGAATATTGCGACGCTGAAAATAGAGAAGGGTACGTGATAAGGTCGTGTTGTTGTAGACAAGCTTCTCCGGATGACACAATCTAGTTGTATTCACAACGTTCTCGATAACTTTGTCGGAGTTTCACTTTGGTTCTTGCGACCTACGTATCATAATATACATATATACACAGGACGAGAATCAAGCAGTAGACGAATTGGTCAATATCACTCACCTTATCGCTTTAATTGTTATATTTCCAAGTACCAAGAGTCACGCACTAACTGCTCTTCAACAAATCGAGCCTTGTAACTCTCATCGCGAATTCTCAGGTGAGAATGCTTTTCGCCAACATCAGGTGTATAACCACAATCGGTTATACCAAGCAAAGAATTCAATAACATCTTAATTTCTTCAGAAACAAAAACATCGGAAAGACCCATCCATCACTACAAGTCTCATCAGCTTTACTTCTTTACTGTTTGTTACTGCTTACAGCAGACAAATATATATATCTGCCTGCACTGGCATTCTCTTGCAAAATATTCTCATCCTGGCCTTCTTCTTGTTTATATCAATTTACGTAACAAAGGTCTTAATTTGCTAGAATAAACGCGTTGTTCGGGGCTAGTTTCTCAGTAGCCGGTGAATTTCGTGTTCTACCCGAATTGCATCGCTGATATTATCAAGCGATCCTTGGGGAAAACTGTACTATATATAAATTATTCTCAAACAATCAGGTAAGCCATGATTAATAATAGGGTGAATCGTGCTCCTGCAGCAGTATACGAAAGAGCCGAGAAACTTTTCCATATAAATTCATACACTTGGACGTTTAAAACGTTTGCTTGTGGGAAATTGTTTAACGTCTTGAGATTCTCCCTTTCTTCGGGTGTAAGGTGTTCGATCAGAGCCACCCTCGAGGGCTTCTTGTATAGGATATTTTTCATATCAGCTACGACATCTGGCAAACGAGGATCCAATTCAGGATTTTTCAGGCTATCAAGCAAGCCCCTCTGGTGTGTGTGTGTGTGTGTGTGTGTCGGTTGAGTAGAAGCTTCAATAGGGTATAGGCTAATAAATTTCTCGTTTTTTCCAGATAAGGCTCGATAATAAAGCGCATATCGTCCGTGGAGCATTGGTGTGATTAGGAGAAAGACGTGAGTTTGGATTCTCTGGAGAAGCTAGTCCTACGAGTAAATCCAGAGGATGTCGATATGCAAATCGATTTAATCCGCCGAATACCGGCTTCGGCTTCGTGCTATCGTGATTCTCGCTGAGAAAGGATGAAACAATATCTCGAAGACGAATGGCATTCCCTCTACGCTAACTGCTGCTGGTACAATAGCCCTGAAGAGCTTTATTCAATAATCCAAATCGCATATATCTGGCTATTTCACGAAACTGCTTGAGCATATTTTTCTGGATCATGGACATTGCCCGTAAATGATTGTTTATGTATAAAGCAGGGATTCCTTTATGTTCTGCCATGGGAGCTAGAGAACCATCGTTCGCGATAATCTGGAAAATGACGGCGGGGCGAAGCGAGCAAAACGACTCGCCATCGGTATTTTCTATACCTCATGGTCCAGCCAGGATCTCATTAAATCGCGCTGACTCAGATCAAAGATATACCTTGGACCATCCTCGTCAACGGAATCCTCTTTTGGATTTGGAAAATTCATTAACATCGAGCCGTATAATTTTTCATTCATCCTCCCATCGATATCGTCCATCTTGCACAGGTTCTTCAGAAAACGCTCGAATCTCACCCCTCCACTTCGATATTTCATTTTCCTCTATCTCGACTATCTACATATTCTCAATGTCTTCCTCGCCGAAGACCCGTAGGTAATCGATACCGGATACCGGAGTTTATCGTTTCAATTTAGTCTTCCATTATTGATTTCATCCATTAAAATATTAGCATCTCACCCATGCGCCTGGTCGACGCTGTATCTATATAGATATACGTATATATCACTGGATTCCATGCAGTAAATAAGAGAAGATTAATTCCTTGTTATCTCGAAAATGTCTTTTTGCGAATCTGATGGAATTCTCGTTTTCTCAGAGATCCGTCCGAAAGGTAAATACAAACGGAACAACAGTGTTTAGAATTCGCTTATATACGAATGGCGCAAAAGGAGGAAATAAATAAATGACTGTACCGAACGTAGAAACAGATAATTCCGTTGATAGTTCTAATTGCGTTTGGCTTCTTAAGCTGGCGACGATAATTGGTGAAAGAGCAAGAAGCTGGGAGAGTTTAATTTCCGTTTCCCTTCTGCGTGTGATGCGGGCTTGATTTAGGTTAGTTTCTACGGAAACGTCGTCGTCGTCGTCGTCGTCGTCGTGTAGAAAAAAAGAAACGTAATCAGAAGCAAAACGGTGAAAGGAGGAGAGGTCACCGAGAGGCATTCGTGGGCCGTGTTTTGTCCCTACGTTGTATAATCGTGTAAAACAGAGAGGAACCTGATGAATCGTACTTGGCTAAGGTTTGTCCATTCGACTGGAATCTCTGTTGGGAAATCTGGCTCTCTCCATCTCTCTCTCTCTCTCTAGCGAAATGGGTTTAATGTATTTCTTATATATATATTCTTACCTGAGAAAATAATCAACGCGTTGCTACAAGTTTCAACAGTGTTGGTGCCAGTAAGGGAGGGGAATATGTTGCACCGTTAGCCACAGTGCACACTGTTATTGCTAACGCATAATTAAATTTTACTGACTCTGTGCGCGCATGCACGAGTTATACTCTTCCGTCTCCCAGCCCTGCGTACATTCTCCTATATTGTTGGTCCATTGAAACGTGCAAGAATCAGTGAGCGAGGATTAGATTCGGCTGATTCACACTGATACAATTGCTTCGAGCGACACAGCAACGTTCGTAATCGTTTATAATTATTGAGTATCTCCCTACCATCAAATCAATCGATCGAAACGTGTCACGTCCCTCTAAAATCAACTTTCCAACGTTTCATTTTAATTGAACGATACGTACTGCCGTGATCGCCAAGAATCGCGAGGGCTTTTCCACGCGGAATTTTGATTATAGTGCATGAAAAGTGGTAAAGTTCGATTATGGACGTACAGGGGGAATGGAATGATATTGGAAAGGGGTGGGGATTTCGAGTGGAAAAGGACACATTATTTATATAAAGATTTTACAATGAAAACTGTTTGTATATAGATATGTAGATGCGCATAGGTATATAGTATATGTATATATATATAAACTAATATAAAGGCGAGAGAGCACTTTGCGGTTTAAAGGATAAGCGTGTTTGCTGGAATGCAGCGTTGATCGATTCGCATGAAAGAATCTTTCCCGCTCGCGTATGTTGTCTGTGTGTGTTCGCGCGCGATGGAAAGCGAAAGAAAAAAAAACTGAGAGCACAGTGCTGTTCTATGGCCGACTCGGTGCTTAATATTGAAAAGCTTCAATCTCTTATCGAAATGCATTAGCAAAATTGAGTCGAATCTCGATGTTTACGGTATTCACGGAAAATTAGTTGCGTTTTCGGGGTGGCAAAAGGATATTGGTCTTTGGTAAATTTTCTCAGGATCGATGAGGTAAATTCACGACGACTGACATTCGCTCGTGTAACAAATGGAAATGGATAACGAGCAGGGAATAAAAAAAGGTTTGCTAGTTGTTCATACACCGGGTGACCCTTTAATCGTGGTTGGTTCTATAAATTTAGATGGTACACATATATCCATATAGATGAAAAGTTTCTACATCATTCATAAATCTTGTCCTTAACGAAAAAGTTGTCGAGGATTAAAATTTGCTTAATTCGATGATTCATATTGGGCGTAATTTAGTAGACGCAGCGCTCAGTTAGCGGTCACTGCATGAGTGCTCAACTGCGCTGCGCGATTTTCATTCAGGACACTCATCAGCAACGCTGACTCTTCGCAGTGGTTGCTCTTAGACAACCCTGCAGCACTGAGTGGCCCTGAACGCAAGTAGTCTCTACGTCATTTTAACGCACTTTCCTCATTCCCACTCATCAGCATCTTCTCTTCAGCATTCAAACCGTCGTACTCTCGTTCTCCGACGAACTTAATATTTTATTCATCTTTTTATTCGTAAAATATAAAAAATTGTTGCTGGTTATATGCTTAGGATGATTCTGAAATATTTCGCTGACTAAAATTAAGGTGCTATAGCCGATGCGCTATCAAACGTTGATCCCAGCCGCCACTATTCATTGACAGTCAGCGACTATGGCGCGTGTCGATTAAAATGCACCAATTGACTTAACAATCCTCTGATTTCGTATTGGTCCAGCCTGATAGAATGGCCCTCGGACCAATACAAATACATTAATTAAGCAATTTAAAATCCTCAATAACTTTTTTCATAGGGGATCGATAGATTTTAAAATGGTAGAGGAAAATTTTGTCTTTCCATCATCCATACCACACGATTTTTTACGTTTGGTCATATATAGTTAAGAGAACACCCTGTACACGTAGAAACGATAAGGTAAAACGACATTGACGAATAGTCCTTCTATTCGGCAATCGCCAGTTTCTCTCGTGACAATTTCATAACTAACCATACCAGCCTTCTGTTTCCCATTTAGCCTTTGTGTCAGTCTACTCTACCCTCTCATTCGCTTATTTATAGCAATGTCTCTTGTTCGTTTTGCAGGTTACGGTAGCATCGCTCCAAGGTCCACGTGGGGTAAACTGGCCACAATGGGCTACGCCAGTCTTGGCATTCCGTTGACCTTGATATACTTGTCAAGTGCCGGTGGACTATTGTCCAGATGTGCCAGGGGTGTGTTTACTCGTGCCCTCTGTTGCTGTCTCTGCTCCAATTGCGGCTATTGCTGTTACGACGAGAAGCGAATGCAGGTGAGGGAAAGAGGGAGAGGGAGAGAGAGAGGGAGAGGGAGAGAGAGAGAGAGAGAGAGAGAGAGAGAGAGAGAGGAATGTCTCACTCTTTGCCTAAAACAATAACTTTTTTATTTTATTCCATTATAATTGATAAAACAATATGTCGTTTATCAGGAAAAGGAGAGAAGGATGAGGAAGAAACGACAACAAGAGGAATTGGCCCAGCAGCAGCAGCAATTACAGTTGCAGGAACCGTTTTACGTTCGTGCAAATGCGTCCACGTTTACGAGTACAGCGGAAATCAAAGTTAGCCCTAAGGACGAAGTTTCGAGTTTGGGTTCCGGGGATCGACCGAACGTAACGATATTAGCACCGATCAGCATCTGTTTAGGTGCGATGCTTTGTTACATAGTCGCTGGAGCCTTTACTCTTCACAAGCTCGAAGGTTGGTCCTTCGTAGGTGAGTGACAATAATGTTTTTCGAAGGGAGGGAGCCTATACATATGCTATTGCGTGGATTTAGAGAAAGAAGGGACGTAACGCTCTCTGTTTACAGATGCTAGCTACTTTTGCTTCATGAGCTTAAGCACCATCGGATTCGGTGATATGGTGCCCGGCTCTTATCCAAGATACAATTTGACGGACTCGAGGAACGTGACCGTCTGGTTTTGCTCGTGTTACATCATGTCCGGAATGGCACTGACGGCAATGTGCTTCAATATACTCCACGATGAAATCGTGCACCGTCTGAGTCATCAAACGGAGAAGCAGGAACCGGTGAAGAGGAGCCAGAGTGTCGATGAATTGGCGAACGATCCATTTGCACTGACTTCGTGACAATTCCCTTCGAGCAACCTCTGTCTTCGATCGCTGACGGAAGAGGACGGCACGAGATCGGCAGTGGAACAACCAGCTGTCAGCATTTTCACACACGAGAACGAGATCAATATACTGAAAGATTCCTTCAATCACCAACAAGTAGACATCACCAGGGATTGCAAGTCGATCCTTAAATTGGAAGACCACAGATCGCCAGCCATTTCCGTCGTCTACACACTGCCGGAACTCGACGAGGAAGCCGAGGACGAACCCGAGCAAAATACGCAAATGTGAGCCGTTCCTACATAGTATACCAAATCACCGATCTATACCTCTTGGAATCACCGACGATATTCACCACCATTATCCAATTTACGGAGACATTCCTTTGGAACACGTGTACTATTTCTGTATGTAGCCTCTCCTCCCCTTTCTCTCTCCATACCACCCGAATCCTCCAGTCTCCTCTAATTTTCATCCTTTCTGCAAGCCTCGACTTTTCGTTGAGCACACTGTGTGTGCTACATGATAATGGTGAACTAAAATTCTACGTGGATTTATATATGATGATCGATGAAAGAGTTTATCTCTCTTTTCGTACAACAGCTGATTTATATATAACATTCTGACATAAGCTCCATTGAATTTTATAGATTATTTACAGAGAGATATTATAATTAGTCGAAACCTACTATGATATATTATAGCCTTCCTAGTGCGAGTGGTTAAGAGGAAGAGTAATTTTTGTAAATTAAAACGAAATCTTCGCGTGTCATTAGCTGTGAAAATGTTCTGGCTAATATTTAATTATACTTGGAAGCTCGTGTGAAATTGTCGGAGCGTCTCGCAAAGATGAAATTTCGTGTGGATGCCATTATTGATTTTTGGGTTATTAGAGTTGCTCATACGGAAAATGCAATTTTCAGGAAAAAGCATTTAACGTTTAACGCTTAATATCCACTTATGTGGAATCACTTGGGATTTTGTTCTTCTTGCTTTCGGGAGAGGAGCGAAGAAACTTGCACATTAGGAAAAGGACTGCTTGATAATTAAATCTCTTATGGTAGCTCGCGTCTCTTTTCAAGTCCGTCTAAAAATACTGTAACTCGCAAAAGTACGACAAACTGCGAGGTGTCAGTGAGTGTATAAACGTATATAAATATACATATACATATATATATATATATATATATATATATATATATATATATCGCGGCATTTCGGGATATACCATGTAGGAATAAAAATCATAGCGTATCTCGAACCGGCCGTCCATTTCATTATTTCACCTGGAAATTAGCAAAGTGCCCGTACGGAGTCGCGATACCATGAATTATTGATAGCCTGCTGTTACGACTAATTTATCAGTTATTGTCAGTCCTTAATAACTCGCACGTGCAAAATATGAGATGAACAATTAGACTTTACGTATACTGTAACATCGTACCTTTAATTGTTACTCGAACCTACACTTTTGTACAATTCACATTGATTTAGGAATAAACCAATGAATTTTTCAAATTTCTCACTGCCAACTATTCATAAGAAAAATATGTAACTTTTGGCATTTATATACATATATATAGAAATAACATTTATAATATATATTGTTAAAATGAGGAAACTTTTAAAAAGCAAGTATGTCTGAAAGAAATTGACAAGAATACTTCAAGGACGATGTCTGTGCCACACATTTCTGTAAATAAATACATATCTGTCGCATATGTGTATATGTAAAGCCATTATATACGAAAATCTTAAAATCTAACTTAATTATAGAATTGAAATGTGCGTCGTAATACCATTTTCAACCTTGTCCATTTGTTCATTTGTGCTCGACGAAATTGTTTCGATGAAAAACAGTAAAAGTGCATATTGCGACTCGATTTAGACTCGTGAGAAAGTGAGACGATGGAAGAAGTGCTCGCGTGCTGCATTCTTTCCCCTTTTACATCAGGATTAAAGAAAGCCTTTCCTCAAACGTTTCTCAGAGAGTTTATTTCTCACTTGTTTATTGCACCGCTCAAAAAAGTATTATACGACACGTGAACAGATTAAAGTTACGAAAAATAAATCTCTTGTGTGGGCGAACGATCGAATTTAAGTTATATGAAAAGAAAAACCTGAAATCTTTCATCTAACAGGGAGGAAAATTTTGTAGGACGGCTAATGGCAATCGATACAGAAAAGAACACAGTTGGTGGAGTTATCGTTATCAGCCGTCGATGATACCGATATGGAGTCATGGCTAGTGGCCAAGAAAAACTTTATACTTTGGCGTTTGGCGGCGTATCAAGGATTCCTTTCGACATCGATTCATCTCTACCACCCTACTACTAACAATAAGAAAACTTTACTCGATTCACTTTTTATTTCGATCCACCGATCGTTAAACTATTCTTTCTGTGCGTCGCCCACCTACCGATACACCACTTTCCTTTACTATTTCATTCTTTCTCATCGTTTCCCTAAAGTTTCTTTTACCGAACTGTAACGCGTGCTTCATGAACATGTATATTATATAAATGCTTCGAAGGTTGTTCTCAACTGCGCTCAAATGGATATAGATATTTCCTTGTATGTGTGTGAGTTTATTTTTCTGATTGACAAGGTCAATCCTATAGAGATAACGTTCCGTATTCGTGATGCCGGAGCAAGATAGTACGTTTTGCCGTTGCTGAATATTCGCTTCCCTTGTCTGTCCTCATCTTTCCGCAACCACTCTCCGGTTTCCGGCAGCATTCTCCGGGGAAATATAGCAGAGGCGTGTTCAAAGGCAGACACGGCCGGCACAAAACTTTACCTCTCGACAATTTTGTCGAGGAAATATCCAATCGAAGTCAAATGCCACGACTGCCTAGTCATCCGAAGGAAACGGAAGGGAAGAAACAGGAAAAAAAAACAGGAAGAAGCTATCACCGCTTCTACGCGGGCTCCAGGCCTCGATCGACCATCCTTCCTTGATTCTTTCGCAGCCTCAATCAATGAAACTCCTCTATGTCCCTCTCTCCTCTTTCCTTCCTCTGACTCCTTTACCTCATTCAACTGATATAACTCAACGTCAAATTTCCGTCCATCCAATTTCTCATATTCATCTCTCCTTTGCCATACGATATATGTCTTTCCCCTCCCTTTATTATGAGATCGAATTTTCATTATTGCTTCGCGAGACACCCTCCTTATTTCATTCCAATAAAACTTCTTCCTGATAAATAATTATCAGCCGTCCTCTTCTTCGATTCTCCAATCTCGCTAGGTCGTCCAAATATTAATAAGAATTTTAAAATCTTCCACATACGCGATTATAATTTTCTTTCTCTTCCCTCTATTTTTATCGTCGGTTGGTAAAGTAGAAATCAAAGTTATATAGTGGTACATTGATAAAGTATTGTAGCAGTGGAATAAATATTTTTGTGGAACTGTGTTGAACCAAGGACAAAATTCTAACGCTAGTTAAGACTTGAACAGAAAACAAGTTGAAAAGACGTATGATATCATGTAGTTCAAGACAGAAAATAGCCGTAAGACATATTGATGCCACACATGCACTCAAAAATAACTACGTGACGTCATAGTAATGTACGTCTCTAGTGCCTTATATTCTGTCCAGCCAACGGTCCCCTAGCCTTTACTGAGGAATTTTCTCTAGTGATTTTTTTACAAACACCGACGGAGCATAAGGCAGGGAGAGAGGGGTCAAAGGTCACAGAGAGAGAGATCGAGATAAAGAAAGAGAGACGCCGTGAGTAGTCTAGTGATATTGCGAGACAAACAGTTGGCCATGGCAAAAAGCTGATTGGTCTGCGCTTGGCGCACCGGCGCATAGTCCGGGGACGGAAGAACATATGTTTAAGCGCTGTAGCGCATGCGCAATAATTGCTTCCGCGACGTACCTAGCCATCTTTTCAGTCGAGTAAAAGTGATTGTTTTCAACTTTAGTCTTATTTAACGGAACTTTTATTAATGTCAGAGCCACAGTCCGCGCTTCTACTACGAAAACAATTAGCAGGTATATCCAGTGATAGACATCCAAGACTTAAATTAGAATAGTGCTGTTAATCAGAGTCTTATGAAAAACCGGAGTCATTTTCGTGATTGAAACTCGTGTGCAAGATTGCGAGGGTCGCCGCAGCTCGGTCCGTTTACACGATCTTTGTCATTGGTTTTTCAGTGAAATCGCTCGTAATCGAGCCATTCGCAATCCAAGACGTGGGTCGACCAAACTTTTTCTTGAAAATTTGCAAGGTTACGTGCCGATCGGGGCGTAAAAATCAATACGGCGAGCGGAGCCGTATGTATGTGCCTAGCATGAATAACGTTAACCTAGTCTAGCATCGTCAGTTTTACTTCACTCCCGTGCTTGTGCCATGTAATATAAGAACAGGGACACGGAGGAAAATAGAAATTATAGGAATATGGATAATTCGAACCATGCCGAATAGCCTCTTGGTTTTCTTCCTGGCTTCTTGTACTCTCCTGTGTGTTTGGCTCTTGTCCACACTACACATCTACGGACGCACACATGCTAACGCATATCTTTCTCCACAACCGGTCGTCTTAAGCGTTTCTTCTCCTATCAGCCTTTTTCTACCAATTATTTCAAGGCCGATCTGGCTCTATCCGAAAATAATTATTGCTGCCGTTATTTATAGCTTTTCGCACGTCACGCCGTCCACGACGCTACTGAGCCTATTCCAAAAAGAAAAAATTATTCTGTAGTCGTACAATGACCATCGAAGGTCAGCCTCCTCCAGGCTATTCTCTTCTTCCTATTTCTCTTTCTCTTCTTCATCTTTATATTTCCCCTACTCCTTTGCCTTCCACTTTTTACCCAGTCTAACTAAACCCTGTTAATTCGTTACGTCATTCACGTCGACTTTTCTTTAACTGCTAAATATTTTCTTACTTCTTATTTTATTCCACTTATTACTGCAACTTATAATCCGCCAAAACTGATGACTCGCCATTGCCGCCGACTTAACTCCCTGTTATAATTACTCGCATAATCTACCTTTACTGTTTCCCCCCAGTCTCTTCTACAATTTTAACAAAAGCTTTGTTTTCCCTATACCCTTGGGACACTTTCTTCATCTCTCGTCAATTTTTACTAATATCTTTTCTCACACTTTACTTTTTAGAACATTGTCATTAATACAATGTCATATAACATAACCTAGCTTTTCGTATGCAAGAACACTGTATGATATTTTAATCTATTCAAAATATCCATTTTCTCGTAATCTATTGAGCAGAAAATTATGTTTCTGGAGTATGAATATTCACGTTTATACAAATTTTGGAGCTTTTTCACGGTTAATGAGATATTAATACTAATCAACATTTGCTTAAGCTTTATATGGATAAAGAATGTCCCCTCTTTTTTCAGAATTAAATAAAAATCCAGTCGAAGGGTTTTCGGCAGGCCTTATAGACGACAATGACATATATCGGTGGGAGGTACTCATTATTGGACCTCCGGATACACTGTAGTGAGTAGTTTTTATTTTCTTCTTATCAAACCTTTACAATAACAGTAAATATTGAATTTTGTCATTGTCCTTAAAGCGAGGGAGGTTTCTTCAAAGCACACCTACAGTTCCCAAAAGAATATCCACTTAGGCCACCACGAATGAAGTTTATAACAGAAATATGGCATCCAAACAGTAAGTAAACTTTGTTCAATTTGACAGAAGAATAAGTAATTTCAATGCTGTCTTTTTTTTTTGCAGTCGATAAAAATGGTGATGTATGCATATCGATCCTACACGAACCTGGAGACGATAAATGGGGTTATGAAAAAGCATCAGAGCGGTGGTTACCAGTTCACACAGTGGAAACTATTCTTATAAGCGTCATCAGCATGCTTGCTGATCCAAATGATGAAAGTCCAGCTAACGTGGATGCCGCCGTAAGATGACGATGATATTGATAGAGCATTTCTGCAGGATTGTTTCTATTTGCGGCATATAATATTCGCGTTAAGATTCACTCGAAACGATCACTCTGCATGTCCAAATCATGCTCGCAAATGAATATCCAACTTAATTCAATCGTACAGCACTTACTATTGTTATGTTTACTTAGTTTTCAAAGCACCTTTTTCATTACTGTTTTAGTTTAGTAACACTCAATGTTCGTTACAATTTTAAGTTTTCCTTACCTGATCTCCTTAACTCTGTGATACTTATTTTAACCAAATATGATGATATTGAGTCAACTAATACAAAGTTTCTCATATATGCCGCTTTTAGAAAAGAGCCTTATGTTTCTGTAAATCAGCATATTAATACTAATTTCAAATTTGTAGAAAGAGTGGAGAGAAAGTTACACAGAATTCAAACGAAAGGTGGCAAGGTGTGTCAGGAAAAGCCAAGAAGAATGTTTGTAGGGGATGAATAAATATTCAAATGGAAAGACTTATTTAATTCTGGTAAGACAAATATATGCTGAAAATTTAAATAGCCTATCCTTTTCTATTTTTAATTAACGACGGATCATCACGCATATAGCACATTAATTAAAATTTGTATTATGTTTCTATCCAATTTAAATGTTTATTGATATCGATGTAAATTATTTATAATTCAGGGATGCCGTAAGCACTGTATAAAAGGAACCACTGTTCAGCATAAAGCTAATGAACAACAGTGCCACTAAAAACGGATTAAGCCTTGAACACCTATCTTTACGCGATGAGGATACAATTTGTGGAGAAATAATGAATCTCCATAATTTTGTCAAATCTATAAATCAACCACCACTGACGTACCATCCATCGATATGAAGAATATAAAGGAAATATACACGCAGCTCACCTTTTACATAATAATGTTACGTTAAAAAAGAAAAAAAAACTAATTCACACGTATACATAATACAAATTCATCTGTATGATTACTACCTTAATATTGATAGTTAATGTAAACTTAACATCCCTTATCCCGCCTGTGACAACGAGCTCTACCTTCTCCCTCCCAAGACTCTTGTAATTTAAAGTAATACGGTTACGTTTATCACTCAACAATGATTCCTTAATGTTGTTTCGTATTTTCTTACTTTCTTAAAGATATACATAAATCAATTTTTGTAAAATCGATGAACTGGATACGCCGATGCCAGTAATAAAATAAACTATTTACATGCAAATTAATATGATATTACGGTGAATACAATGCCAGTTGAAGCTGTGAATAATCATAGCAGTGTAAAAATATATAAATTTTTTGCTGAACCGTAAGTTGCCAAAATAATGAATTCTAATTAAAGTGATAATAATGATAATGTATCAATAATTGAAAACAGCGTGCATAAAAGTAAGGATATAGCTATCGAATTCAAGAACTTTGTATTAACTTTAATTTTTACCACTCGTAAAGTGATCATATCTTATTCTCCATTTTCTGCATCATCTGAACTTGCGGTTCTACACCACAAATTTAGGTTCGAACAATTTTTGTCGGAGCATGCATATTACGTCATATTGTCAATTAAATTTTAAAATATTATATCAAATGGTTTATTATATTACACCTACTAATATTAAACTAATTAAACTTTTAGGTCTAAATTATTGCTTTACTTTTTTTGCTTTTTTGAAGTTAGCTGTTAAAAAAAATCGAGATGGTACAATGATATTTTAAAGATGTTATCTTTCTTAACAATTTTAACTCTAATAGAAATGTCACAAAGAAAATTCTTACAGATTTACTATTTTGGCCTAAGCTTTTTATAGCACGTAATAAATAGTTAAAGCTAGCTTAAAAATTAGAAAGGTTAAGAATCTTTAAATGGATTACATTTATTATCAAAATTCCATTCGTATTGTATTGTTACATGAAGCTAATTCAAATTTAAAAATGGGGAACTAGTATTGTTTTGTTAGTTCTTTTCTCAAAAAGAGAAATATCCCTAAGATTTTTTCAAATTCTACAACTGTTATTTTTTTGTTAGGTTGGTATCGTACTGGTCTTGTGATCGAACAGCTGAAAGGGCTGAAAATTGAGTGAGCAGAAGCGGTGGATAACAATAAATTTTCATTGATAAATTAAAATAATTCTGTAAGCTTGACCAGCAGAATACAATAAAAATGGTTGGGGCTAATATTAAGGAGATGATTCCTGCATTGCCAGATGAAAAAATAGGTAATGTTCTATATTGTAAAGTTCGCTGAATTTGACAGTGCCCCTCCCCATAATTCAAGTATATTTATTTAATCAAAAATGTAGAATGTAATTAAAAATGTTATGAAATATATACAAAATAATTTGGAATATTTTACTACACTAAAAGCATTAAACTTATCATATTTATTATTGCAGACATGCTTGCTGCTACCAGTATTTTACAACAGCAAGCTGCTGATATACGAAATCAGCATATTAACTGGCAATCCTATTTGCAGTAAGTATTTGTAAAGTGAATACTATTACCTTTAAGCACCAATTTGTTTTACTATATTCTAGATCTCAAATGATCTCCAAAGAAGATTATGATTTTATCGTTGCTTTTGATACAAGTGATGTTAATGTAAGGGAAGAAAAACTGAAACAAAATCCACATCAAGCTGCAAAAACATTCTTGAATTTGCTTGGACATGTATCAAAAGATCAGACAATTCAGTATATTCTTACCATGATTGACGATATGCTCCAGGTAACAAGCATTTTAAAAATTGCATATATCAAAATATAGATTTTTCTTTCCAATTAATAGGAAGATCGAAGTCGTGTAGACATTTTTCGTGAACATTCAACAAGAAAGAGGGAGTCAGTATGGGGACCTTTTTTAAATTTACTTAACAGACAAGATGGCTTTATTATGAATATGACATCAAGAATTATAGCAAAATTAGCTTGCTGGAGTCATGATCTAATGGAGAAAACAGATCTTCAATTTTATCTCACTTGGTTAAAAGATCAATTGAAATTGAGTGTAAGTATCCTAATATAAAAGTCATTTTGTACCATTAATAATTTCTTTAGAATAGAATGATTTCTTTTTTAATTTGGCCATTTGTTTCAGGAAATAGATTAAATTGTTTTCTTTAGTCTGAATTTTATCCAAATTTTACTTTCACAGTGCTTAGCTAAAAAAAATTTTTTTTTTTAGCAGTTTCATATAAATTTAATTAACGCACCAAACTTGCTTTACACCTAAATATCTTTTCTTTTTTCTTGCTACATTCATTACAACAACAAAAAATTAAATAATTTATGATTAAATGATTCAAATTCTACTAACTAAGCTTTTATTTTGATATATTCATGGATCATAGCATTAAAAATTAATACTATATTTTATCACTTATAATAAATTATCAGTGCTATTTTGGTGGTATCATCTTGGGGCTATCTAGACATAAATGCTAAATGTGTTTTTATAACTAACATATTTTTAAAATGTTCCTTAAAATGTGAGCTAATAAACAATTATATGAAATAAATCTTCTGAGCTTATGGGTAACATTGTGAGTAAATTAACTTGTTATTAAATTTAACATTAAATATAGTAAATCAAAAAAGGGATTTATAGTTCGATAAACTTCAGGATACAGTCTTGCATGGGGAAGTAGCTCAGGACAGTACTATGGAGGAAACTCAGGAAGCCACTGAGTTGCACAGTATGCTCAATCCGGTTGGTTTTGCAATATTAACATTAGAATTATACAAAAACAGAATTGCATATGCTATATATTTAGTACAATATACTATTTTTATTTGATAAGTCAAAACAACTTTTAAACTTTGAAATTAACTGTATATTTTAATATTGATTACAAGATGCCAATCGCGTAGAAGAAGTCCAATTTAAATTCATCTGCTAATAATGCAATAATTAAAAAGCTACAGCATGTATTAAACTGTAAAGTATAAATAATTTTGATGCATTAATTTATTTATATCCATGGAAATATCAAGATAAAATACTAGCTGCGGTCTGTTAACCATAACCATTCCTATAAATTTAGATAGTAAGAATAATTATAAGAAAAAAAGATACTCCCCTGTGTATGTATATATCTTATTTAAGCCTAACTCTTAACAAAGATGCTATTAAGGAATAAAAATTGCTTGATTGGACACTTCTTATTGGTAGAACATTTCACGGATCATATATCCGTCAGACTTCACCTAATGCTCCTTGAAGTAATATAAAGCATTGAATTAAACAATTTTTAATCTTCAATAACTTCTTCATCAAGGCCTATGCAGACTTAAAAATATTACAGATATTTTTCTCTTTTAACTATTTACCCTATCCCAGTTTATACGTTTGGTTATAGTTAACGCGCCACTTGTTATAAAGAAAAGAGATATTCTACTTTACACTAAAGCAGAGCTCGGAAATTTTTACACTTTTCAGTTGTTTACTATAGTGACTAATAGAAAATCTTTATTAATAACTATATTAAATAGTTGAAAAGTGCAAATAT
Source organism: Prorops nasuta (assembly GCF_024137725.1). NCBI lineage: Eukaryota > Metazoa > Arthropoda > Insecta > Hymenoptera > Bethylidae > Prorops > Prorops nasuta. Next base: position 1,489,063 of record NW_027116816.1, read on the forward strand.
TTCCGAGTCCTGCCCTAAAGGAAAGATACTTGAACTTAATAAAGCCGTTATTCTTTAAACTATTTAGAACAATGAGTACATACAATCCGTGGCACGCTGCCTGCAAATGATGCTCCGTATAGATGAGTACCGCTTCGCATTTGTGTCTGTAGATGGGATCTCAACTCTCCTCAGTGTTTTATCAGGAAGAGTGAATTTTCAAGTACAATATCAATTAATTTTCTGTCTCTGGGTACTAACATTCAATCCTTTACTTGCGGAGAAAATGAATAAGTAAGCTTTCGCTAATAAATGACTTCATTTAATAAATAAATTATATATTTCTATTATTTATAATATTTATCATTTGGTTTTGTATTAATCTAGATTCAATGTTATACCTATACTTGCTGATATATTGAGCGATTCTGTTAAGGAAAAAGTAACTCGTATTATACTTGCCGTATTCAAGGTAACAATTATTTTAATACATTTTTCATGTTTCAATTAATGAAAGTCGCATTAAATGTTGAATTTGATTATAATATTTCTATTCTTTCATGTATTGCAATACAGAATCTGATAGAAAAAGTAGAAGATGGGCAAGTCGCCAAAGAGCATTGTATCGCGATGGTACAATGCAAAGTACTAAAACAGCTGTCAATTTTGGGACAACGTAAATTCGATGATGAAGACATTACTAGCGATATAGAGTTTTTAAACGATAAACTGCAAGCTTCTGTACAAGACCTGAGTTCGTTTGACGAATACTCAACGGAAGTGAAATCTGGCCGCCTAGAATGGTCTCCGGTTCACAAATCCGGTAAATTTTGGCGTGAAAATGCTAGTCGGCTTAATGAAAAAAATTATGAGCTACTTCGTATATTGGTTCATCTGCTAGAAACTAGTAAGGATCCTCTAGTTCTCAGCGTAGCTAGTTTTGACATCGGCGAATATGTACGACATTATCCTCGAGGAAAACAGTATGTTTTTTTAAAAGAGTCTTATATATCTACACTATTAAAGTTAGTAAGAAGCATTTTTCATATAATTTTCCTTTTTTTTATTTACTATTTTAAGTATAATCGAACAGCTTGGAGGCAAGCAACGCGTGATGCAGCTTCTTAGCCATGAAGATCCAAATGTTAGGTACGAAGCACTTCTTGCAGTTCAAAAACTTATGGTACACAATTGGTAAGTCTATGTACAACAATATCAAGTGAATTTATTATTTTTATAGTTGCAATTTATTGATATTATTATTGCTATTAAAGGGAATATCTTGGCAAGCAATTAGAAAAGGAACAAACAGGAGCAGGGGCAGTTCCAGGAACTAAGCCTGGAACACAGGTTCCTGCAAAAACATAAGTACAACTGCACTTCACTTTTAAAAATGTTTTATCTAAATAATAATATTATAGAAAGTTCTACGCTCCTATAGATACAAAGGCAATTGACTTTTACATAAACAATTTTCGAAATTCAAGCTTAAATACAGCAGCATTAAATTAATTCGATATTTACATTCCAATAATTAAATGTGCAGAAAATGCTGACAAATGAACTTAAGATTGTTGAGGTAACGGAAAATATTTTACGTCTTCTTAAAAATTCATAGACTATATTACTTATGTATATAAAGAAAGTATTTAAACGCAAATGTGTAATTGTAAAGCTCATATTGTCAGCGTTAATCTTCAGTGTATAGTATTGTAGATTTATAAGTGAAATCAATTATACTGGAATGTTGAGCAAAATGAAATATATATATATATATAAATGTATTATACAAAAATAATACGAATTATAAATGTACAAATGTTTTTATTTTTCGTTAAAAGACAACTTAATGTTAATGTTACAAGATGCTAGTTGAATAACAAGATAACGGAAAATATAAGGAATATCCAATTCTTTTATTGATTCTTCATCGCCGCAGAGCTGACACTTTATCTTTTTTTCAGTAAAATTAAGATTGTTCACAGCTAATTCCATTATTGGCCCAAGAAGTGAACCACACTTTTGACATACTAACGTCTGAAAAAGTGATATATAAAAACTTTAAGCAAAATATGAATAATAATTTTCATTATAACATGACAAACATTATCGGTAAAAATACGTACTGTCGTTTTATCGGAACAGTGGAAAAGTCGATCCTGTAAAAGGAACGAACAACCATGCGATATCAATGAATCTCTTTCCATTTCTCCAAATCTAACACCACCACCTCGACGGCGACCCTTAATTGGCTGCCTTGTCAACACATCTACAGGCCCTGTACTTCTAACCTGTAGGCATACAAATATGTTTCAATAATATTGTAAGAAAATCATATAATATTTACTGATAAAGTAAATTTACCTGCCACTTGTCAGATACCATATGACGTAGCCGTTGGTAATGTACAACTCCAAAAAAAATGTCTGCCTTCAGCTCTTCCCCATTTATACCGGAGTACATTCGCTCTGTACCATAATAATTATAACCTCCTTTCTCTAACAATTTTCCAAAATACTCTACAGCAGTTTTATCTTCGTTAAATCTAAAGGGTGAGGCATCGTGTACCAATCCATGTACGGCAGCTGATTTTCCTGCCATTACTTCAATCATCATAGCTATAAAAATATTTGATGAATTAATTGTTTCTTAAAAAAACTAATAATTATAATTCACTAACCTATTGTCATCCGACTTGGAAAACCATGAGGATTGAAAATAATATCTGGAACTAGTCCAGTTTCTGTAAATGGTAGGTCTTCTGCAGGCCATTTCTGAGAACAAATACCTTTTTGCCCTGCTCTTGAAGCAAATTTATCACCCACGCATGGATTTCTCTAGAATGTTGTATACAATAGCTATGTACTTTTTTTTTTTTTTTTTTTTTTTTTTTAAAGAAAATGTTAATTTTCCTTATTTTTCTAAAATAATGAATTTTACTAACCGGTACTCGAAAAGTAATGCACGCTTTTCTTGGAACAGAACTGTGCAAAGTTCCACATAACTTTACATTATCGACGTAAACGTCTTCTTTTCCATGGTATACACCTTTCACATAATTAACTTGTTCTGCATCGTAGTAACTAAAGATGTAGAAGTTTATTTAGATCAATTTATTATTAAAATTGGATATTCTAGAAAAATTGAAATGTTAATACCTATAGTATGTATCCCCCTCTTTAATTGTTATACCAATTATGGGTAGGCCGTCAGCGTCTAATTTTTCTGCTTGACTGGGTATATCTGGATTACGACAAAAATAACTTTTAGGATCTTTAAGATCTACAAATTCTGATTTGTATATCATTCCATGTGCAAATCCTCGATCGTAAGCTGCTTTGTTTATTATCATTGCATCCTCCATATCATAGCCCTATTAATTAATAACTATTTAGATCTTAGTTCAATTTGTATTCTTAAAAATAATTTAAGTTACAGAAACCTACGGTATATGATATAACAGCAATTATAGCATTGGTACCCATTGCAAAATCATCCAAATTGATATTATCGTAATGTACTGGTCTAAATAGAGGTGTTGCGGGGGTCTGCAGCCGATATAATTTAGTCTCTGCTTGTAATTGCCATGTATGACAAGGTGTTCCCATGGTTTGTTTACCCATCTGATAAAAAGAACATTTTAATTTATTTTGAAACAAACCAAAGTATTTGAAAATGTACCTGACACTGATACATATTTCGAGGACTTTGATTACAATCTGGCATAGGAATAAGGCATGCTAGATTACTAAGAAAGGATGTTTTTGACAATTCCTGGTGAGTTGTTATCTGTATAAAGAAATTTTAAATTGAAAATATAAATCAAAATAAAAAACATAGATATAATATTAAAAGCCAATACCCCACTGTAAATCTCGTCTGGAGTGACGCAAATATTTAAGTATACTTGTTCTAAACTTCCAATAAGCTCTTCTTTTTTAGCAGCTAAATTTTTAACACGTCTCATCATACGCGTAGGACCTGTAAACAGGTACAATCCAGGGTATTGAGATGGAATAGTTTTCTTTGGTATTAATACAATTTCTATAGTATTTGGCACCTAAAATGAAAATAATTATCAAACTAAATAAGGATTGAAGCTACGTATAATATACTTAAAAATATTTTTCGAATAAATTCCAGCACCTTATGCAACCTATATACAGTACACTTAAATGTATATCACTACCTTTTGTCCATTGATTTTTAATATTCTTAATTTATCAGTTACTTTATGAACCAAATCGTCTTCCAATAAGCCAATTAATTGTCCATCAAGTATCACAGTATACGAGCCTTTCCAATCATTTGCTATAGATATTGGTAGCATTCCTAGATCTAGTAAAATGGTTGGTATATTCGCTCGTAAAGTTGGATCTGGATGTTTTGTAATTATGCAATTCATTGTTAAATGATTAAGTAATCCACAAGGAGCACCATCAGGTGTATGTACAGGGCATATAAAACCCCAAGCATCAGGCAATAATTGTCTAGCTTCAGTTGTTCTCATTTCTTGGAAAAATGACCCTCTGTGAATCGCACGAAAATGACTCATGTATCTCATTCTATTAATATTTTCCGCGACTATCGTAAGCCCTGTATGTTGCATTAGCCCTAAGCCTGTAGCAGATGATACGTTCCCAGTTGATATAAAGTTTTCCATTGCCGACTCAACTGAGCTACCAAATTTTATTGCATTCATCAATTCCTCTAAAATATATAGTTTTAAGCAGATTTATCTAATTTTTACAGATTTGTTAAATTTGTTTGAATACCTACGTGACGTTAAAGAATACGTTATTCCTGCGCTTCTGACACGTTTCAATATGTTCATTTTTACTCCACATAGCCAATTATACAATTTTTCTTTAACAACTTGTAAATACAAATGTCCACCTAATAAGCATTCCTGCATCATAACAGCATCTGCACCTTCCACTGCACATTTATTGGTAGCCAATGAAAACAATTTTTTCGTCATAAACACCAACAAATTAAATTTGTCAATAGGATTGTCAAGATGTATTGCTACACAATTTCTGCAATATTTAAAGATTACAATGAAATCACTTTATGCAATTATTTTTAATTTAATTTACTTACTTAATAATATAGTCGCAAACTTCAACATCTGTTACAGTGGGGGATAATTCAATAAATCGCGTTTTAAACATATTTCCTATATGTGCTTTGCACTGCTGATGGGTATGCAGATTTTCCTCATGCAGTGCTCTTATCATATTTAAAATATTTCCTGTATATTGAAGATCATCTTCAAGTCCAATAGTTAAAGCATTGTAAATAATAATGTCTGATACATCATTTAAGCATTTTAACATTAGAACCAATGGAATATAATATAGAATTTTCTTATGGCTAAACATCAACTTTGCTGATCCATCTGTTACATAGTGCAAAGTATTACTCTATAACAGAAAAGGATCAAAATGAGAATTGTTACTATCATAAAACAACTGCTTATTTCTATTATATATATAATATACACATAATTATAATTTAATTGATTTAAAATGGTTAAAACTATATCTTTTTCATACTTATTTTCATACAGAACACTAATTACCACAGTAGTATTATCATCTTTAACACTTCTTAAAAGCACACCAAGGTCACTGAATAGATGACCTTTAGTCTTCCATCCTGATCTTCTAATGGCAATAGGATAATTTCTCCTAGTCATAAGTAGCATTCTAACAATACGCTCATGACCTTTAACAATAAAATATCCACCCCACTCCTGTTCATGTTCTCCATGAGCAATTAATTCTGAAGGCTTCATTTTATTTAAGTGACATCTATCAGACTAAAAATACCAAATAAACTACAAATATAGATCATCAAAAATACTTAAAAGAATAGTAAAATATTCATTATTACCTTAACCATAATTGGTATTTCTCCTAAATCTTTTTCTATAAAATCTTGATTTTGACCATTGATCGACCATCCTAGCTTCACTAATAATTTTCCTTTATATGTCACCTTTCTCTGACGGCATTCTGTTGGATATATTTTAAAAGTTTTAACACCAATTGTTCCAGGAGGTACAGTTGGCTCATAAATTGCTAAATCGTCTATCCAAAGAATTACTTTATCCTCATTTGGAAGGGTAAGATAAACTGGCGTGTTATTTCGTACACCCTCCTTAAGACCATTTTCTAGCATATAATTAAATGAAGTGATATGTGGCTCGCCCAAACTTTGAAGCAGCTAATGTGAAAAATTTTTAAAGAATATATACATGAATGGTACAGTTTATACAATTATTTTAACGGGATCCCAAACACGTGCTTTACCGACAGTACAAGTCAATAAACAATTCGTTTAATAAAAGTCAAATGCGAAGCAAATTGGAAAAACGGGCTTCTTTATGACAAGGTGCCAATTCTAACGAGTCAATTGAGCTTAAAAAAAACTCAAATCGGATAAAGAATAATGCTGTACCACTGTCCCGCGTTCTTGAAGTGGAAATAACCGAAAGTAACCTCTCTTCAAGAATGCGGCACAATGGTACAGCGTTATTTTTCAACTAATTTGAGTGTTTTTAAGTTCGTTTGACTCGTTAGGACTGGCACATTGTCCTACAAACGCCCGATTGTTCAATTTGCTTCGCATTTGAATTTTATTAAACTAATTGTTTATTGACTTGTACTGTCGGTAAAGCACGCATGAGGGATCCCGTTAAGGTTATTATAACCTTAAACTTACCGGATTCTGTTTGATAGGAGGTTTTCCAAATATTAACGATGTGTTGGTCAATTTTGGCTCAGCAAGCATTTTGTTTATTTAAAATCTGAAGTAGATATTCGGAAAATTAAACGTTTCATAATAGATTTATTCGTTTTTGCCACACTTCTTACCAGCTAGTTGTCACCGTTGTCACGCTACCCCAACCAAGGTTGCCAAGTGTAGTACTTTCGGTACTACCGTCCCAACCCCTACCTTTTCGTTACCACCAATACCACCAGTTGGCAGTTACCACGATGTAAGCATGGATAATAAGCGCCAAGCGGATAAGTATGGATACTGGCACAGCTCCTAAATGCATCGAAAAATTAGGGGAAAAGCCATATTACCTGTACACTGACATTCATCGAATCTGCTCGTGAAGAATGGCCTACTAGATTTGTAACTAGCTGGACAGCTTCAGGTCTCTAGTTCTCACCAAAGCGTAAAACGTCACGGTGACGTCAGATGACGTCACGATGACGTATTGGAGTCGTGGTGGGGAGAATAAGGAGAATCTGGTAAATTGCATATACTCGAGTGTAGCGGTTGATCGTCTTACTTTTGTCAAAAGTATATCATCTCGGGATAAAATGGTATAGTAAGAATTTTCTTCTTTCTCTGTCTAATAGCATAAGAGTGAGAGAGAAAGACATATGATACCCCATGTGCCCATTGATTCTGCTCGAGCACGTTTTTGGTATAGTGATAGGAATTTTGGTATACTGATAGAAGCGGTAATAATATAGTAATCAAACGACAGATCAATAAAAAGAAGAGGGCATATTCCAATGAGTGAAGTGTCAAAATGTGCAACTTAACCTCTGTAATTTGTATTAATTTATTAAAATAACTTGTAAGTGATGAACTTTTAATAAAATCATATTAAGTGTTATAAATTTGTATAAAAAATATGTATTTTAGTTTTAACCTATTATTGTGTAACATATGGTGTATAAAAATAACTGAAAATATATATTTTAAATTAAATTTATGTTGTTGATATTTTGTCAAGAATAACACATCATTAACTTTTATATTAATAATAAGGAGCTATATTCTTGAGTCGTAAAGTCCATTGGAGCTTGCAAGTCAACTATGGATCCCAAGCTTACAGCAATAAGATTCTACGAATAAAGAAGATGCAATTCATTATTAAAATAGATAATCGTTAACTCAGATTTTTTTGCAGAAACCTAATATCAATAGTGACAAGCTTTCGTATCTATTTCCAATTGGTGATGCTGGAAGAGAACCTCTGAGAGCTCCTGACAGCTCAACTGCCACAGGTCCAAGAAACAGCTATTTACGTAAATCTGTCCAGTGTCATGCAATACATTATCCAGAAGCCATTCTGCTATTATCCAGCTAATGTTTCTACGCAATATAATTAATTACTTATTAATTTTCAAATATACTAAATATGTAAAGAAGAAAAAGCCAATATATTAAAATCCATTTACTTACACTACATCTCATTACGTAACCATGAGTGAATATTGTTGAATGGTGACAGAACAGTTTATAGTTGCAGAATCAGAATACATTCCTGTTGTGGGTAATGTTGCTGGGTCCTTTTGTTCTTTCGCAGTATCCAAAAGCAGCAAATTTGCAATGATTTTACAATTATAGCCTATATTCGAAGAAAACTTTAATACTTAAACTTAAATTGAAGAATATTCAAATGATTAATAGTAACTCCTTACGGATTAAGATATCTTGCATTATTTTCAATTTCTGCTACCAGTGCGTATAGGCAAATTCAGTGGTAAATTGTTATTCTCATCACTTAGAGCTTGTTAATCCTGTAAGTTACGTAGCACTTTAAAGTGGGCAAACAAATCCTTACGCTGCATTATATTAGTCTTCTCTTCCTTCGCTAACTTTTGAAAATTCATATATTACTGTTATCCACGAGTATATTTACCCAGTGGCTGAAAAATATTAGAAAGAGTATGAAAATTCATTCTTAAAAGTAAGCATAAATTATTTCCATATTCATAAAGTTATACATACCTATTCTATTATTTAGCTGGATGTTAGCTGCCACGAAGACATCCATATGTAATGTGCCTGCCCTCCTTCCTTTTTAATCCAGTGTATTATCCTAATAGTTTGCTGCAGGACAGTCTTAAGTCAGAAATAGATTGAAGTGTGATAATTCGGTTCTACTTTCTCTTTACCCTGGCCTACCATGAGGAGATACTCTTTTTTATCTTGATTTTTCATAACGTAAATGATAAATAATTATTCCTGAAATAAAAACGTGCACACACACATATATATATATATATATATATATATATATTATTGTCTTTTCAGATTATATACTCTATTTTTTATCTTATATAATTTATTTTTTTTTTCTTTTTTTCAGTACTCCGAAAATTGATTTACGTTAAATAATATTGGTGGCCCTGAAAAGGGCCGATTTTTGGATCCGACACGTGGCAGAGCACATTCCTTTTTTATACCATGCAATCCGATCCATCTAAAAAAATACCCATTCGAAACCAACAACAGTAAAGCTCATTCAATAATCCGTCCAGTAGCCATTCCGCTCGATCACTTGATTAAGTCGATTAGGTATCGAGTTAGTCAAGTTAGCTAAGAACTCTGGGTCAGACCTAAGGCCTTCCCAGATATTCTTCGCTTGATCGAGAATCGCTGCCCTCGTCCTCGCGCCTGGCTCTATCCATCGTCTGGACATCAATGCCCAGACGTTCTCAATTAAATTGAGATCCGGTGATCGAGCGGGCCAATCCACCACTTCCAACTCCGGGTGTCGCGCAAACCACGCTCGCGTTTCGCGTGAGGTATGGATCGCTGAATTGTCCTGCACAAATCGGATCACCGGTACTTCATCCGCGGGATATACATTACGCACGCTTGGGAGAAAAATTTCTTCCAAGATGCGAATGTATTCCCGGGAATTCATACGTGGAGAAATCTCCACAAGATCACCGATATGTTCACCGGAAATCCAGCCCCATACGCCACACGATACGCGTCCAGACCGATGAGTCTGGAAGACGTGGTTTGGCTGCAACCGGGTATCGTTCGGGCGCCACACGTGCAAGGCCTGAGCCTGAGAGGGCAACGATATGAAAACCTTTTCATCGGTCCATATCGTAGCCTTCCAATCTGCACGGCTCCGCGAAAGATTCGCGAGGGCATAGCCAACTCTCTGCTCACGGTGAGCAGGAGTTAATGGGATTTTACGCGCTGGACGACGGCAGTGAATACCTGCAGAGTGTAAACGCCGCAGGCCGGTGGTCACTGAAGCTGGATAATCTATCTCCTCCACTATGTCGCTGACACTAGCGAAGGGATCTTCTTCGATCCTGCTCAGCAGCTGCTGGTCATCGATCTCCGAAGTCCTTTTCTGCCCTCTGTTCTCCGCTCTCCGGTCACGCAGTGCGTGGTCTCCGCCTTCGCGGTACCGACGTATCCAGCGCCTGACGGTGGTCTCGTGTGCCCCGCAGAGTACAGCGATCTCACTCGCGCTTTTCCCGCACTCAAAATAGCCAATGGCTCTTCCTCTGGTAGCCTCACTATGCTGTGACATCGTCGACGTATCCAATAGATATGAATGTTATAACAAATTAACGTTATTATCGATACTTCTAATTCAATAATCGAGGCATTATTCACTTTTATCTATAATAACGTTAATTTGTTATAACATTCATATCTATTGGATACGTCGACGATGTCACAGCATAGTGAGGCTACCAGAGGAAGAGCCATTGGCTATTTTGAGTGCGGGAAAAGCGCGAGTGAGATCGCTGTACTCTGCGGGGCACACGAGACCACCGTCAGGCGCTGGATACGTCGGTACCGCGAAGGCGGAGACCACGCACTGCGTGACCGGAGAGCGGAGAACAGAGGGCAGAAAAGGACTTCGGAGATCGATGACCAGCAGCTGCTGAGCAGGATCGAAGAAGATCCCTTCGCTAGTGTCAGCGACATAGTGGAGGAGATAGATTATCCAGCTTCAGTGACCACCGGCCTGCGGCGTTTACACTCTGCAGGTATTCACTGCCGTCGTCCAGCGCGTAAAATCCCATTAACTCCTGCTCACCGTGAGCAGAGAGTTGGCTATGCCCTCGCGAATCTTTCGCGGAGCCGTGCAGATTGGAAGGCTACGATATGGACCGATGAAAAGGTTTTCATATCGTTGCCCTCTCAGGCTCAGGCCTTGCACGTGTGGCGCCCGAACGATACCCGGTTGCAGCCAAACCACGTCTTCCAGACTCATCGGTCTGGACGCGTATCGTGTGGCGTATGGGGCTGGATTTCCGGTGAACATATCGGTGATCTTGTGGAGATTTCTCCACGTATGAATTCCCGGGAATACATTCGCATCTTGGAAGAAATTTTTCTCCCAAGCGTGCGTAATGTATATCCCGCGGATGAAGTACCGGTGATCCGATTTGTGCAGGACAATTCAGCGATCCATACCTCACGCGAAACGCGAGCGTGGTTTGCGCGACACCCGGAGTTGGAAGTGGTGGATTGGCCCGCTCGATCACCGGATCTCAATTTAATTGAGAACGTCTGGGCATTGATGTCCAGACGATGGATAGAGCCAGGCGCGAGGACGAGGGCAGCGATTCTCGATCAAGCGAAGAATATCTGGGAAGGCCTTAGGTCTGACCCAGAGTTCTTAGCTAACTTGACTAACTCGATACCTAATCGACTTAATCAAGTGATCGAGCGGAATGGCTACTGGACGGATTATTGAATGAGCTTTACTGTTGTTGGTTTCGAATGGGTATTTTTTTAGATGGATCGGATTGCATGGTATAAAAAAGGAATGTGCTCTGCCACGTGTCGGATCCAAAAATCGGCCCTTTTCAGGGCCACCAATATTATTTAACGTAAATCAATTTTCGGAGTACTGAAAAAAAGAAAAAAAAAATAAATTATATAAGATAAAAAATAGAGTATATAATCTGAAAAGACAATAATATATATATATATATATATATATATATATGTGTGTGTGCACGTTTTTATTTCAGGAATAATTATTTATCATTTACGTTATGAAAAATCAAGATAAAAAAGAGTATCTCCTCATGGTAGGCCAGGGTAAAGAGAAAGTAGAACCGAATTATCACACTTCAATCTATTTCTGACTTAAGACTGTCCTGCAGCAAACTATTAGGATAATACACTGGATTAAAAAGGAAGGAGGGCAGGCACATTACATATGGATGTCTTCGTGGCAGCTAACATCCAGCTAAATAATAGAATAGGTATGTATAACTTTATGAATATGGAAATAATTTATGCTTACTTTTAAGAATGAATTTTCATACTCTTTCTAATATTTTTCAGCCACTGGGTAAATATACTCGTGGATAACAGTAATATATGAATTTTCAAAAGTTAGCGAAGGAAGAGAAGACTAATATAATGCAGCGTAAGGATTTGTTTGCCCACTTTAAAGTGCTACGTAACTTACAGGATTAACAAGCTCTAAGTGATGAGAATAACAATTTACCACTGAATTTGCCTATACGCACTGGTAGCAGAAATTGAAAATAATGCAAGATATCTTAATCCGTAAGGAGTTACTATTAATCATTTGAATATTCTTCAATTTAAGTTTAAGTATTAAAGTTTTCTTCGAATATAGGCTATAATTGTAAAATCATTGCAAATTTGCTGCTTTTGGATACTGCGAAAGAACAAAAGGACCCAGCAACATTACCCACAACAGGAATGTATTCTGATTCTGCAACTATAAACTGTTCTGTCACCATTCAACAATATTCACTCATGGTTACGTAATGAGATGTAGTGTAAGTAAATGGATTTTAATATATTGGCTTTTTCTTCTTTACATATTTAGTATATTTGAAAATTAATAAGTAATTAATTATATTGCGTAGAAACATTAGCTGGATAATAGCAGAATGGCTTCTGGATAATGTATTGCATGACACTGGACAGATTTACGTAAATAGCTGTTTCTTGGACCTGTGGCAGTTGAGCTGTCAGGAGCTCTCAGAGGTTCTCTTCCAGCATCACCAATTGGAAATAGATACGAAAGCTTGTCACTATTGATATTAGGTTTCTGCAAAAAAATCTGAGTTAACGATTATCTATTTTAATAATGAATTGCATCTTCTTTATTCGTAGAATCTTATTGCTGTAAGCTTGGGATCCATAGTTGACTTGCAAGCTCCAATGGACTTTACGACTCAAGAATATAGCTCCTTATTATTAATATAAAAGTTAATGATGTGTTATTCTTGACAAAATATCAACAACATAAATTTAATTTAAAATATATATTTTCAGTTATTTTTATACACCATATGTTACACAATAATAGGTTAAAACTAAAATACATATTTTTTATACAAATTTATAACACTTAATATGATTTTATTAAAAGTTCATCACTTACAAGTTATTTTAATAAATTAATACAAATTACAGAGGTTAAGTTGCACATTTTGACACTTCACTCATTGGAATATGCCCTCTTCTTTTTATTGATCTGTCGTTTGATTACTATATTATTACCGCTTCTATCAGTATACCAAAATTCCTATCACTATACCAAAAACGTGCTCGAGCAGAATCAATGGGCACATGGGGTATCATATGTCTTTCTCTCTCACTCTTATGCTATTAGACAGAGAAAGAAGAAAATTCTTACTATACCATTTTATCCCGAGATGATATACTTTTGACAAAAGTAAGACGATCAACCGCTACACTCGAGTATATGCAATTTACCAGATTCTCCTTATTCTCCCCACCACGACTCCAATACGTCATCGTGACGTCATCTGACGTCACCGTGACGTTTTACGCTTTGGTGAGAACTAGAGACCTGAAGCTGTCCAGCTAGTTACAAATCTAGTAGGCCATTCTTCACGAGCAGATTCGATGAATGTCAGTGTACATACATATATGTATGTAGAACATTTATGGACAAAGTCTGCAGAACGCTTGTAAATTACAAATTGTCAAGTATAGTTAAAAAGGTTATCAAGCATACTGCAGTACTGCATATGTATACAGTGGATCTCAGTATATAGACGGACAGTGTGGATACGAACCTTTTTCATTTCAGCATGTACATTGCAGTTCCTGGAAATCGTATTAAGTCTTTTCCTCTCTTTCCAAATTGTTAATTTGGAAAGTGATCTCAATAGCTAGGAGATAGTAAGGGGGGATATACCAATTACCACGTACACCGTATTTAAAAAACTAGACAAGTTTTCTTTCGAGATCTGTACTCCTGTAGTCGTTCTTTTCTTGAACATTCACAACAGTTCCAGCTGTTGTCTTGTATTTTGCTATTGGTCGAATTTATTATGAGAGAGGGGAGTTCAAAAGATCAGCGATCAGCAGGATTAATAAGTAGGTTACAGGCACACTCTTTTCCACTCTTTTCCTGTTATTCGTAGCTAAAATAACCTGAATAATTTGTGTTTCTCTTCCTTTTGAATCGCTTGAGACGTCAAGAGGTCAGGGACCTTTCATGCATGCTAGACGCTAAAGGCGGAGGCCTCGCGTTAACAGTGAACAGAATGGTTCTTGACATACTTTTATGCTTTCACTACAAACTTTTAATACTTTCATTCCTTTTCAGTAAGCGAGCCTGTCAACTACATTGACAGTTAACCACAAGGATGGGCTTAGCAGCTGTTGAAAATGACAAGAATTTCGTGTTTATTACAAAAAGTCTACTAGCTGGTGGTAAGAAAAAACGCACTTTATTAAAAATTCAAATCTTCGATTCTTTCAATGAAAAAACTACAATTAAATATTATAAAATTATTATAAAATCGAGCTTATAATGTTTTTTTAAAATTGTTTCAAACATTATTAATTTCCTTTTTTTTATTGCAAACAGGTATTGCTGGAATGTGCTCAAAAACCACAGTGGCTCCTTTAGATAGAATCAAAATATTGTTACAGGCTCACAATGATCATTATAAGCATCTAGGTAAAATAATTATTAATAATATTATTTTTTTCAAGACATTATTTCTAAAATTAATTACAGGTGTTTTTTCTGGATTAAAAGAAATTGTTAAACATGAAAAAATTCTAGCATTGTACAAAGGAAATGGAGCTCAAATGATCAGGATATTCCCATATGCAGCTACACAATTTACTGCATTTGAATTGTACAAAAAGGTAATAAATCCCATTATTATAATGCACATTTATATTCTACTTCGAATAATGCATTATTTTTTCTAAATAAAGTGGTCCCATAGAGAGAGATAGAAGTAAAAATTAAGAATATTAAAAAACATTATACTTATTTGAAGTGACAGGTGAGCATTTCTCTATAAAGATTGCTACAAGTGGTATAGTTTATGTAATTTTCAATTGCTAAAAAAAATTATTTGAATATTTTAAGCACAAACGATACTGCTTTACAAGTTTGTCACTTTTATAGTGTGTGTATATATATATATATTACTCCTCATATAATATATTGTATAATAAATTCCATATTTTTTTACTGTTTTGACTAATGCTAATTTGTTGTAATTTTTATCAGTATTTGGGAGACCTATTCCAAAGTTATTCTCATATAGACAAATTCATAGCTGGATCAGCTGCAGGTGTTACAGCTGTTACCTTAACATATCCACTTGATACCATTAGGGCTAGACTAGCATTTCAAGTTACTGGAGAGCACATCTATTCAGGAATTGCTCATACAGCTATTTCGATTTTTAAACAAGTAAAGTATAAATACAATTTTAATAAAAATTATCTCATGTAAGCATATTTAATATACATTAAATTTTTCAATAACAAGAGATTAAAATTTCATTGGACTTTAACCAAGGTTAGATTAAATCTTGACTTACAATCAAAAGCATTTGAATATTAAGTAATTCCATTTGCAAAAAATGAAAATGTAGCATATAGATAAAGTTACTTTTTTCAGGAGGGAGGTGTTAAAGCACTGTATAGAGGTTTTTTACCAACGATATGTGGTATGATACCATATGCCGGTTTTTCCTTTTACACTTTCGAGAGGCTAAAATATGTAGTAATGAAGTATTTACCGAAGTACTTTTGCAACAGATGTGATAGAAATACAAGTAAGAAACATAGAGTATTTTAAGTATGCTCTACCTAAGCTAGAGGGCAACTATCAGTTTATGATTTACACATTAATGATTATTTTTAGGTGGTTTAGTTTTAACTTTACCGGCTAAATTATTATGCGGAAGTATCGCTGGAGCGATAGCTCAGAGTTTTGCTTATCCTTTAGACGTTACTAGAAGAAGGATGCAATTGGCTATGATGAATCCTGCTACGCACAAATATGGGTAATTTATTGCCGTAAGATTAAGTATTGCGACCTGTAAAATAAATGGAATTAGTAAAAAAGGATTTTTTTAGAAATGGTATGCTGACTACTGTAAAAATGATCTATTACGAAAATGGCATAGTAAAAGGTTTATACCGTGGTATGAGTATAAATTATATGCGAGCGATCCCTATGGTTGCAGTTAGCTTCTCCACGTACGAAATTATGAAACAATTCCTCGATTTAGACACAGGAATAAAACTTGGTTAAACCTGATCGGATTATTTATAAAAATTTACTTAAACGAACAAATGAAAAAGTTAAATTTTATATTTAAAGTAGGATAATTATAATGAAACGTATTAAAACACAACCATTTGCAAAGAGTTAAATGTTAAAAGATGTACCTGCAAGTATAAATATTTTTGTGAATGTTATTTATTCAGAGTTAATAGATGAATTGTGCATTCACAAACTTAAAATGTGCTTACTTTAAGGATAAAGAATTTAAGCACGCATTCAATATAAAATATATATTTTATAAAAATGTTTTGTAATTTTGTTTTATTAACATTATACGGGTGAACGTAATGTATAAGTTTTTTATTGTAAAAACTATGTTAATAATAGTAATAGAAGTGTAAAGGGTCATTCATTATATACTCAAATATATTTTTGTTACTTTACTCTCTTTTTTATTATTCCTTTAAAAATTAACATAAATTAATATTACGAAATTACGGTATAGCGTTAAGTCGAATAAATCTACTAATTGAATACAGTAAATAAAGTTAGCAGTACTGTCTTGTGGCATGTAAGAATGCTGGTTATTCTAAAAAATATTTTTGTAAAAATGATAGAAAACATATAAAAGCGGTTTTGATATGATATCATCTCTTTATTTTTTCAGTTTTGCATAAAATGAAATCATGACATAATTATCATATATTCATGGTATTTTCCTTCTTCTTTTACATAATGTTTGCTCAAATGCAGATTCAGCAAATTCACTTAAATTATATAAATTAAAGCAGTGAAGTATGTAAAACTTGAAACCAGGATGTTTTAAGCTGCAAGCTGGTATTATAAAATCATGTGTACACGGACGACCTATCGTTTCGTAAATAAAAAAAATTAATTTTTTATTGAAGATTTCTTTTATGTATGTGTGCAGTGGGTTGCATTTAATCTTTCATCTTGCATGAAAAAGAGAAAACGAATTTTCTAGAACTACAATAATTGTGAGTAAGACAACTCTTTATGAAGCCTTTTACAGTGAAAATTGGCATAAATGAAAATATGCCACAATCTCAGTGAATATACACGTATATGATAAAAATTCAATATTCTATATATTTTATTTGAAACGAATAATGGCATAGATCCAGCAGTAGTTAAATTTTAATAAACAGTTTCAAAAAGAATTTGTATAACAAAGAATGATAAAAAATCAAATTTTTGTTATTATCTGGTACTGAGACCAGAATTGGTAAAATGTGGTATTAAAAATCGCCGTTCAATTGTATGAAAGATTAGAGAAGACAATAAATATAGCAGATACAAAATTAGCTATATAATTTCTAATTTCTATTATTCATTAATTGTATGTATTAGATGTACTCCTAATTAACTGATTATTATTTTTTTGTACGCTAATAATTTGTTTGTTTTTATTCCTCTCTTTCATTCTCTTCTACAGGAAAATTTTCTTCCTTATTGTTATAATTCGGAGTGATGTTGCATTACTCAATAAAAATTAAAAAGAAAAATGCTCAGTCTGCATCGTGCAGAGACAAGGGACGCTTCGGTATTCATGATTTTACGAATTCTGTGCTACCTTTTCCATTTACAGTCTTAATAGATTTCAAAAATGTGCATTTTCACACATTTCACGTACAGAATACACCTTATCTTTGTATAATAATAATTATACGAAAGCCATCCATTTTAGGAGAGCGCTAACGGTATTAATACATTATACGTATAGTCGAATTGTATGCTCGTGCCATAAATTCATTTGTACGCGAATTTGCTTAGATGCTTCTTCATAAAACGTCTTTATATCAATGTATATTAATGATTTGACACAAGACATTATATTGGCCTGACTTCCATTACACGTGTTTATTTGTCAGAAGCTCTCATTAAACCTATTTATCAGTAAAAAGGTATAATCATTAGCATCATCACAAACAATATTTCTCAATTAATATATATATATATTCGTAACTTCATTTAATATAAAGTACGCATCTCATATACAAGATTTGTTGAAAGTTTGATGCAAAGCATACTGCATTTGAAAAAGGGACACTTCAATACATTAAAACGGTTATTGAAATTATATAAGTTATTACTTTCGAGAATGAATCGTAAACAAATGTCAGCATTACAGGTTTTATTTAGATGTGAGCTAGCTATATAATGATTTTATTTGTTAAAAAAATTTTAATAATTTATCACCAGTTATAATGTACTAACGCATAAGATGCCTAATTTTCATGTACTAAAGCATTTTAAATTTGAATATAAATTGTGACCGAACGACTTGGTATCCCTTCTGAAACCTTGCACTACACGGATATATCTGCGGAGCACGCGAATAATGTATTGTTTCTATAAACATTTTATAATAAATTAACATTTATCCAAGGTTCCAAAATAATACCATACATCTCTTTGTTGCTAATTGTTATTTTTTAATATGTATTATATATTTTCGTTTATAATAAAAATACAAGCGATATAATGAAAATTGGAAAACTGAATGCTGTAGATGAATTTAATTAATATGTGTGTACAGTATTGTATTTTTGTAGTTGTTGTATACAATGAGTGTGTCTACATGTACGGGAAAAATGCGCAAAAGTAGGCGCGGGCATGTAATTTGTCTCTCAGAGACACCACAAAGTGAGCCATGATATAATACTTGAGACTATAAACGGCGTGTAAGGATAGTTAGAGCCTTACACTGGTATTGATGTTTTATCATAACTTATGTTTTGTGGCATATCTATAAAGCCAGGATCATTCCATTCTCCTACCTCAAATCTACTTCCATGAACGTTTTACAGGAAGTAATCTGGTGTCCGCCTTGTAACATGAGGCTCTCCACGTCTTGGTGCAGGATCAAACTGAAGGCTGAAAGAAATAATATTAATGGTATAACACATATATAGTCAAAACAACAATCTAAAGAACAGCTATTTATGCCTTTTGCTTATAATTCTATCAATATGATAAAAAAATGTATAATATTAACACTTACAATGAATATTTCAAAGCATCATCCAGTTCCATAATTGCGGCTTGATTACCACAACGATAACAATAATTAGGTGCTGAGAAAATAGTGACAACATTACGATCGTGACACCTATAAGAAAAAAAGAAGATTGGTTGGTAATAAGCTCACTAGTTTCCATTTAAAATAGATATTTGTATTAAAAAATGTACCAATTATAGCCCTCCATAACCAACTGATGGGCTCGAGATACTAAAGTCAAGCCATTGGAGTGGTTAAAAGTTTCAGAAATGTCCTGACCAAATGTATAACCCGCACCACGAGGTGAAATTCCCCAGCCTCCTCTGTCGTCAGGATCAGACCAGAGAAGATCGCACATTGGCCCCTATACATATTTTCACATTGATAATGTTCTAATGCATCTAGACACTTCTACATAGGACTAACATAAATTATTTAAAATAATTACCTCATGTGGTACTTCCTGAAGGCGGTCTAATGCCCGTATGTGATCTAAAGTATCAATGGAAGGTGATAAACCCCCATGCAGACAAAATATTTGTCCATCGACTAATGCGGTCAGTGGTAAATAATCAAATAGGTCTGTAAAAAATTTCCAGACATTGGCATTTCCATATTTACGTAAACATTCATCATAGAAGCCATAAACTTGTGTAATTTGTCTTGACTCATGATTACCACGCAAAATTGTTATTCTCTCTCTGTATCTAACCTGAAATTTAATACATCATAATT
Source organism: Prorops nasuta (assembly GCF_024137725.1). Classification (NCBI taxonomy): domain Eukaryota; kingdom Metazoa; phylum Arthropoda; class Insecta; order Hymenoptera; family Bethylidae; genus Prorops; species Prorops nasuta. The sequence continues at coordinate 1,509,099 of NW_027116816.1, forward strand.
AGTATCATTAATGTCTGTCAATATTTATAGAAAAATAATAATTTATGTATTTATATATTTATATTTTCTCAGATAAATATATACCTTGAGAGCTACAAGTAATGTAACAGTTTCCACTGAATAGTAGCCACGGTCCACGTAATCTCCCATAAAAAGATAATTTGTGTCTGGAGATTTTCCACCTATTCTGAACAGTTCCATTAAATCATGGAACTGACCATGTACATCTCCACATACCGTTACAGGACATTTTACTTCTTGTACATTTGACTCTTTTGCCAAAATTTCCTTTGCCTGAAACATAATAAAGAGTCAATAGTATATAAAGTTGGACTATAACTTACAAGGCAATTTAAAATATTTAAAGACTTAGTTTATACTCATCTGTTATCTATAAATATGATTGTTACTCACGACTGTTAGAGTACTTATAGATACAGATTTGGTAAACTATATGAGACGAAATATTACATAGATAGAGTTATAAAAAGATGTGTACACCTGTTGCAGTCATAATCTTTGTAAATGATAAGTAAAAAGAAATATAACTGTGAAAGACAGGACAGAGAATATTATTAAAATGAAGGTGTGGGGAAAAAAATGGGGCAAAGCCCATCTTTGTACTAATGACGAGGACGAACATCAGATATTGACTAGTAAGATAATATTTGAAAATGTCATGAAATTAAAACGAGTATCGGTTTAAGAATCAACGACAATATGTTATTCGGAATTGAAATAACGTATAAAAAAAAGAAAAACTGTATGACATATCGACTAAATGCGTACCGAAAACGCAAAGCGAAATATTTTATCTTGGACTTATTAACCGAGTTACGGAAAAATTTTGTTAGGCGTAAAATGGATAAACGGAACTTGGAGAAAAACAAAGAAGCAATAGAATACAGAAGGATCATCGTGTAAAATGCATGAAATACCTTGTCGCAGAGAGTTTTCACTTGACTTTCTGTCAGTTGTTTGCAGTCATTCAACTGTTCTATCCACTGGTCGAGTTCTTTCAAAGACGCTTTTTCCTCCATTTTATAGATTTACACGAATTCCAGGACGTACTACACTTTTACAGCATGCAAAATCAACACCGAACTAGCTTATCCGTTAACTAAATCATTCAGTGATAATGCAAAAGTCTCTCAACACAAATATCTCAATTCTGCACACACTCACAAAATGGCCGACCGACCGCGAGTGCCGATGGTGACGTCACATTCTCACTATATGTGCACCCACTGGTCCTCCGATAACATTGGTCTCTGCTGTCAACCAACCCTGTGTCGCCCTGTGAGTGACTGCCTGTGAGATACATGTCGTTAAGGGGATGCATTGAGTGACTCAAACTATTCAAGTTTATCTTTCCAACTATTAGGAATATGAAGTTTCTAGTAGAGACAAAACTTACTTTTTCGACTGTACTGAAGGGCGCTACCAAGTCGGTTTCTCAAAATTATAAAAAAAAAAATTTATAAAAATTATAAAATTATATATTTGTTGCTCATAATAATATTTAAAAATAGGCTTTGTAGTGCTCTAAAGAAGAGTTGTATGAGTAAATTGAGACCAAAAAGAAACAAATATATTTAAAAATATGGAATATTGTTTTGAAAAACTAAATTAGCTAGTGAAAGACCAATTTTAACTGTTTTACCGACGGAGAAGTTTCAAAGTGCGTTAAAAAAAAACAAGTCTATCAGTTGAAATCAGTTCTCTCGCTCAGGGTTTTTCTCTGACGGAGAATCACAAAAAATTCGTGTTAGTTAACTATAGCACTCGGAATGAAGGAATCTAAGAATGCTGATTGGTCAATATGGTGTAGTGCGAAATTAAAATATGCCTTTGCCAATAGTTAGATATGAAAAATGAGACTCATCCGCCATTTTGGTGCGTAGAAGTATTTACATGTTAATCGTAGCAGAAATGGGTGTAAAATAGAAAAATCTTTAAAAGGTAAAGTTACTAAAGTAAAAATTGAAAATATATAATGAATGGAAGTACGAATATACTTATTTTCCATTCATTATTTTCAATTTTTATTTTAGTAACCTCACCTTTTTGACGCGTTTCTCCACTTTACACCCATTTCTGCTACGATTAGCATGTAAAGTGTAAACATTTCTACACACCAAAATGGCGGATGAGACATTTTTCATATCTAACTATTGGCAATGGCATATTTTAATTTCCCACTATACCATATTGACCAATCAGCTCTCTTGATTCCTTCATTCCGAGTGTATAGTCAACTAACACGAATCTCCATGTTCCGCTGTTAGGATTGTTAGGAAAAGACCCTCTATTCGGAGTTTTTTCTTCCAATCCTGTGGTTGCACGTCCTCTTTTTGCTTTCATCGAATCTCTTTTAACATGTCAATCCTAATAAAAAATCTGTGTTCAATAGAAAGGCACTATTTAATGATAAATAATATTATCGCCAATATTGATCGGCTATTATTCCATGTATATGCAATAAAAATTAAAACTATCTGTCAATCAATGGATATTCAATACAAGATACTAACACCACCATACCTGCCTCGGCAATGCTCGTGCTTTAGTTTTGCGTTTCTCATTTCAAATTCACACAAGTCAAATTTAAGACGGCTATACATAAAGTATTTAAATATAGCACACGCGGAACATTATTCGCAATCTAGGCCGGGACTCATAAACAGAACTTGAGTTCAAGCTCACCTTGAAACCTATAAGATGTGTTACGTAGACTATAGATTTTACCCGTCTTAAGCTTGAACTTGAGCTTAAGTTTTGTTTGTGAATCCCGGGGCTAGTGAGAATTACGGGGACAGCAACAATTTACCACCCATTACCGGACTTTTTGTCTACAGGGTTGGCAGCACTGAAAGCACAAAGAGTGTTATTCAAGATAGGATCCATTCCACTGTATTTTTAGAAATTATTCAATTTACAATTGAATAATTTCTAAAAATACAGTGTAATAAGTAAAAAAATGGTGAAAATCATTAGTACCCAGTGCGCGCGTAGTGTTTGTGATCTATATATTTGTGATTTTCTTAGTATTTAAATCAATAATCTCTCAAAATACAGTGAAATAAGTGAAAAATTCGTGAAAAACGTCAGTGCATAGTACGCGCGGTGTGTTTAGATTGTGAATTTGAACTTTTCTCAATTTATAATTAAACAATTTCTAAAAATACGGTGGAATAGATCCTATCTTGAATAACACTTTTTGTTCTCTCAGTGCTGCCAATCCTGTAGACAAAAAGTTCCGGCAATGAGTGGTAAAATGTCGCCGTCCCGAATTACGCAAATACTCGTTAATATTTATGATATTTATTAATTGTTAGTCATCATCTGCTTTCGAGCAATCAACATTATAAATCGTGAGATATTGGGTTTCAAAGTTGATATATATATGTATATATGCATATAGATGATTAAAAAGTACATGATGATAAAATGTTAATCATTTATTTTAAATTAGAAATAGGAATATTAATTTAATTTAGTAAGGTTTAACAATTATTTGTCACTCTTTTACATCATTTTTAGAAAGACACTTTAGTACATACAATGCTAACAATAAACATTAAATCGTTAGGATATTGAATAAAAATTGTAGATTTTATTCATTATACGGTTTATGAAGTATTACAATATACGGAACAGCAAAAATGGAAGAGATTTAAAATATACATGTATTCAGTTGTGTGAATCATTTTAACAGATAGAGCATGTTTTTGCTTTTTCTACACTATTAAAAATATTAAATAATGTACAAAAATTTTTTGTTAAATAACAAGCTGCACAGTGATTAAGACTTTATACTGTGTTACCTTCCTTTTAATTATATTCAAAACCAGTAGCTCATTTATCTACAAAGAGTCGCATCCAATTGAACCAGCCATGGCAATAGAATTTTTATTTTCCTCCTATAAGCTGGATCATTAGCAATAGGATTGTGTTCTAAATAAACTGTTTGCAGCTTATTGTTTGCCGACAAGCATTCAATAGTTGTCCAATCCTCAATTTGATTATTATTCATCTGCACAAGATTTAATAAAATTATCTATATTAAAAACTTTCTTTTATAAAGCATAATTTGAAGCAATTTTATTTTTATCTTACCCAAAATTCTTCCAATTTAATAAGATGATCAACATGTTCAATCCTCTTTATTTGATTAGCTGCCAAATCCAAAGTGGTCAAACCTGCACAATTCTCTAATCCTTCAATGCATGTTATTCCATTTTCTGACAAATATAATTGGTCCAGTTTCTTTAATTCTTCTAAATTCTCAATTTTTGTTATTCGATTGCTCTGCAAGCTCAATAGTTGTAGATTTTGTAGACTTTCTAAGTTTTGGATTTTCATAATTTTGTTTTTGCCAAGGAATAAACTTGTTAAATTTTCTAAGCCTTCCAAATTAGCAATCTCGCGAATTTTATTATCACCTAATTCCAAAGCTTTCAGCTTCTTTAGATGATTTACATTTTCAATAACTACAATCTTGTTTGACGATAAGAATAATTTTTGAAGATTTATCAAAGCTTCAAGACCTTCTATGACTTTGATACGATTGAATGACAAATCAAGAAGTCTGAAAAGTTTAATGTTAGCAGTAATAAGACAAATAGTTGAGGACAAAATACATTAAAATTATGCTAACATTAAGATAATCTCAATCTATTATACATACTCCAAGTTTACAAGGGCATCTAAATTTTCTATAACCGTGATTTGATTATCTCTAAGTTCAAGTTCCACTAATGTAGTAACAGTGCTCAAGTTTTCAATCTTCTTTATTAAGTTCCATGTGAAACATAATTTTTTTATTTTGGTTAAGGGCTCCAAATTTTCCAGTTTTGTTAATCTTGAATGATTAAAATCTAATTCCTAAAAAAAAAGTGTGCTTAATTTTATAATTTACTTCAAATAAGAAATATCTAAAAAAAAATGGTAAGAGACGACAAAAATTAAACGATTTTTAACAACTATGACAAGTTTCTTCCATCATGTATAGTCAGGTATTTCAAATAATACAAACTTCGCAATCCGGATCTATAATCATAATTTTCTCGGACTCTTCATTTTCAGCATTTTCACTGTCACCATCCTGTTGAATCGACGTTTCACTTTTTTTGTCATCTATATCTAATAAACAGAATAATGACTTTTTAATCCCCATAACCTTGCTAATAAATACAATTAACCGGTGTATCTTAGCCATAAATAATATACCATTATCTGCCATTGTTGAAATAAACAATACTGTTAATACCTCAACTCAATACAATATATTGCGATATATAACTATAATTTAAATAGTCTTTTGTTCTTTTTTTATATACCAGAATCTTTTTCCTACGGTTTTTCAGTTTTTCTCAAATTGTTATGAGGATATGATTGGATAATTTGGAGATGGTTAACGTAATTAAATATTTAACCACAACCACAGAGTTTTACTTTTATACTTATTGGAGTATGGGTACTTTTTAAAACATAAGTATACGCCATTATAATACGAAAAAATATTTGAGAATCAGTCTTAAATTTTTCTAATTTGTTTCTTTAGTATTCAGAATTAAAGAAGGAATCAATCATATATAATCTTTTGAAAATTGAATTATTTTTCTTTTATTTTCTTGTGGAGAATCTAAATTATAAAATATTTTATTTTAAAAAGTTTAAGGCGCATTTACACAGTTGAGAGTTGTGTTCTATAGGTTGCTAACTGCTAAGTTTCAAAATGGCGGCTTTGGCATCTTTATAACTGAGAGAGATAGAACATTTCTTTTCCGACGCAACGTAGGCTCGATGCGGACCGTATGGTAGAATCCGTTTTCATCCGTTAATTTAGAAGGTAAAAACCAATTGCAAAATGACTGAAACACTTCAGTTGAGGGGTACACTTCGTGGACACAATGGTTGGGTTACGCAAATTGCGACAAATCCAAAATATCCTGATATGATATTGTCTTCTTCACGTGGTAAGTATCAGATGCTCATCATCTGGTTTTTCTAAATGCTTTTTTACTAATTTATCGTTATTTGCTAAAAAATGTGAATCATTTCATTCAATTGTCATCGATAAAAAATTAAAAATTTACATTATTTTATATAAGTTTAGAAAAAAGGTGTAAACGTAAATTAAGAAACTCAAATTTTCTTTTTCAGACAAGACTTTAATTGTTTGGAAATTAACGCGTGATGAAACGAGTTATGGCATTCCACAGAAACGTTTATATGGACATTCACATTTTATAAGTGATGTGGTTCTTTCATCCGATGGAAATTATGCATTGTCTGGTTCTTGGGATAAGACACTGAGACTTTGGGATCTTGCTGCTGGGCGTACAACCCGACGATTCGAAGATCATACAAAAGTAAATATTGTTTTATTGATTATATAAAAAAATATTAAGGAATATTCAGATCATTAGTTGAGCATTGATTATATATTTCTAATGGAACTCTTATGATTTCTAGGATGTATTAAGTGTGGCATTCTCAGTAGACAATCGTCAAATTGTCTCAGGATCTCGAGACAAGACTATTAAATTGTGGAATACCTTAGCTGAATGCAAATATACCATACAAGAGGATGGACATTCTCAATGGGTCAGCTGTGTCCGCTTTTCACCAAATCATTCAAATCCCATTATCGTTTCTGCTGGTTGGGATAGACTTGTCAAGGTAAGAACAATTATTTTAAGGAGTTTTACATAGCAATTGCAATAATTTTAAACACAACTGATGAACTTATTTTATATCATGAACTCTATGAGTGTTTGCGGATATGGGACTGAAGCTTTATCAAACCATATATGAATTTTTTACATTGAAAAATAAAGTCTTTAAAAGCTACTTTAATATTTTATAGGTATGGAACTTGACTAATTGCAAACTGAAGATTAATCACAGTGGTCACACTGGATACTTGAACACAGTGACTGTATCACCTGATGGCTCTCTTTGTGCATCCGGTGGCAAGGTAATTACTTCTTAAACCTTTTGTTTTGCTTTTACTGCTATATATTGGCTAAATTACATTCAATGTATTTTGCAGGACTGTAAAGCCATGTTATGGGACTTGAATGATGGAAAACACCTGCATACCTTAGATCATAATGACATTATCACAGCTTTATGCTTCAGTCCCAATCGCTATTGGCTCTGCGCCGCTTTTGGGCCGTGGATAAAAATTTGGGACTTAGAGACTAAAGAAATGGTTGAAGAACTTAAACCAGAAGTTGTATCTGCTACTAGCAAGGCTGAGCCTCCTCAGTGTTTATCTTTGGCATGGTCTACTGATGGACAAACTCTTTTCGCCGGATATTCCGATAATACCATTCGCGTTTGGCAAGTCTCTGTATCCAGCCGTTAGATACTTTGTACAAATATAAGAAAATAAATGGAATTGATATATCCATAAATCTTATGTATTTATTTAACATATTTTTATTACATATATATAGCTGTAGCTAAAGAATAATTATATAGTCTATATTTGTCATTTACAGAATTAATTACAAAACTAGCAAATTTGAGTTACTTTTGTTCTGTATGCTTGGTAGATTTTTCTATTTGTTTTTCGAACTTTTCAAACTCTTCTTTAGCAATTTTATCTGTTTCATCCTCCACTTCAATGACACCAAGGACTTCTGGTATATAAAACTGCATCATATTTTGTACTCCTTTCTTTAACGTTACTGTAGAGCTTGGACAACTAGTACACGAGCCTTGCATCTTTAATTTTAATATACCTTCCTCAAATCCCTAAAGTATAAGTTTATTTAAAATCTAGTTTTATCAAGTAAAACATTAAAAGGTATGTATAACACAAAAATATTCTTACTACAAAAACAATGTCACCTCCATCTTCTTGTACAGTAGGACGTATTCGCGTATCAAGTAACTCTTTTATCATTCTAACAATTTCATCATCATCATCGTTGATTTCTGATAAAAAAATATTATGTTAAAAAGAGAAAAATTATCTAAATATATGAGATTTCATAAAATAATAAACATACGCGTATCGCTAGGTGGCTGTTCTTCAGTCACTACTGGTAGACCACTTGCAAAAAAATCCATAATAATTGCGAATAATTCAGCTTTTAAGATATTCCAATCAACATCTTCATCTATTTTTGTAACTGTAATGAAATCGGATCCAAAAAATACAGATTTTACACCTTCAACACGAAATAGCATTTTTGCAAGAGGTGAACAATATGCATCCGCTACTGTAGAAAAATTTTTTGTGCATCCCTGCTCAAGTACCTTCACACCAGGTAAAAATTTTAAACTATTTGGATTTGGAGTTTCTTGAGTCTGTATGAACATATTGCGCCTTGATAATTCTAATACATTAGATTTGCTATTACAAAGAAGGAAATTTGTTGGCTTTGCAAGGGATTGATAAAGGCGTTTCTTTGCATTTTTATTGCTTATGAAGATTCTATAAAAACAATTTATATAAAATAAAGTAGTTTAAATAATTATTTTTATCTTAACTAAAATTACTCAATAGAAGATACAAAACAATATTGAGTGCAAAACTAAACCTTACTTTGTAGATGGATAAGTTAATATTGGTTTGCAGCTTAATGCGCGTACAGTATTTAATGATCTCGTCAATACCTTGTCCATTATTTATTGTATGAGTAAATACAATAACCTGTCAAAAGTCAAAACACGCAAAACATGCTTTTGAGGTTATGTTTAGCCTTTGCGCCAATCACAAAACATGTGATATTGATATAAATGCAACAAACGTGAAGTTATTCACGGGCATTCACAGTTGTAGTCGTTGTAGACGTGTAGAGCTTGAAACTTGAAACTGGCCCCGTTCTACGTACATATGTAGTTTACATTGTACATACATAATTTTATACAAGGTGAGGCTTTTAAGCCGTACCAAAACATTAATACAAAAAGATGCGTATCTCTTTAACTATAAAAGATATTCACTTTTCATATATGACTTTTCTGAAAGCAAATAACAAGAGGCTTCGAAAAGGTCCTATGCAAAAAGTGAGTATCTTTTATAGTTAAAGAGATAAGCATCTTTCTGCATCCATTATCTGGAGCGACTTATGTGTCTCACCCTGTATATATATATATACATATATGTATATACATTATATTCTAACTTATTTGAGGACTTTGAGGAACATAAGCATGAAATTGTTCGGAGTATGTGTATTAAATCTATAAGAATTATAAAAAAACTATTCGTAGTAAAAGATAAGCGATTTTTGGAAAGGATAAAGCTTATTGTTTTGTACTAGAAAATTATTCATACAGTCATGCGAGACAGTTGGGTACAATATAAGGAAAAGGATAATGTTCCATCTAGCACAAAAGAAGCTCTATTTTATGATAACAAAAATGAATATTTTCTGAACTAGAAAATATTTTAGAATTCTTAAAAAGTTTAGGAAATAATACTCTTTTAGAGGGTCAGTTTTTTAGCTATTGGTAAAATCTTTCTACTTGGTAAAAATTTCAAACGTAATATAGATAGAACGTAAAATTTGTTGTAAGTTTTACTTTATGAAACGAAAAATGAATTCTTATCTATCAATTCTTTATTTCTTAGAAAGTATTTATTAAAATTCTTAAAAGCTTAGAAGAGAATTCCGTTCAATCTCATGAAGTTAAATTCAAAAACTGTTGTAAAAAGATTCTTCCTCATAGCTATGAGCTATAATAATTTTTTTTAACTAAAGTTTTGCTAAATAGAAAAGTTGACCAAAAGTTTTATTAAAATGTGAAAATGAATCGAGGCGGTATGGACTATGGAGTAATAGACCATGCCTGGAGACTGGAGTCCACTGGAGTCTGGACTCCGACAGTCCGACAACTGACGACGGGGCTGGCTGTGGCCGCATGGTAGGATTGGATAGGAGTCCGTGGACGGTACGCTGTTGAGGAATGGGGGGAGGGAGGCAGACTCGTAGCAATTCAATTCAATTTCAGTCGAAGCGCGCCAGTCAGCCGAGCGCCATCAAGAGACGGTTGTTCGCTTTTTTCCCTTCCACACCTCTTCCAAACAATAACAATCTTTTCTCGAATTATCGTCTCTTCTTATTCGCACACTTTACAAAGTCATACACCTGTCTTTTCTACCAAGTGCGTGTTGTGCTTTTAAAATATGTGCAAGTGCTTATATGCTGCAGTGTTGTGTGCAAGCAAATATCCAATCTACTCTCGCGAAAACTCAGCATCCACTGTTTATCCTATTAGAACAATTCGTTAAAAACATGACAAGTTTTCTTTGCACACGATTGGTTCGATTGTTAAGACAGACTGACGAATAATTGAAGATTATTGGCAAATAAGAGGGTAGTTTTCCTGTCACGTTTTGAACGAGATGGATGATTGCATAGAAAATTAGTTATCGTTCGAATCGACTATACAAACACATTGGTCAATCGTTTGAAATATATCGTGCAAGAACGAAGAGGTTATTGTAGTTACAAAGGAAAACATTCAAATGTGTAAGAATGTTGTGCTTTCCATGGCAATATGAGTTAAATATCTATCTTAAGAGGATTGTGAACTGGTGCTCGGACAGGATGAAATAGTTTTGGAAGAGGGGAATAGACCGAGAGGGAAAGAGTGTGTGTGTATGGGAGAAAGATAAATATATATACATATATATAAGTGGGGAAGGATTATGTCGTTGAGAATGGAATTCGGAGGATACAAGGGTACAGGACCACGTGTCAGGCATCGTAGACGAGCAGAATTGGGTAGACGGCTCACCAGAAGGTTATCTCTGGTGGCGAAGATGCCCGTAGCTTTCCTCAATAGGGCGAATCCGCCCGAGACAAAAACAATTGAGATTACAGCGATTGCACCTGACAAAACGCAGCTTACGGTAAGTATCGTTTAGAAAAAAAAAAAAAAAGAAAAACGTTGGTTATATTAAATCTCAAGTTAAATCTTTAGTATTAAATTTGTTTATCTGCTAGAGTAGGAGATGGATTAAGTAAAAGGCGTTTACTGTCCGTATTTAAGGATACCCCATAGAAACTCGACACCTTGTCCGAGCCTCTCGTATTTCCCATCTCTCTATGCGCATACACATAGTATTCTCGTGACAACGCATCGTTGACGATTCTATCATTTAATCATGACCATAAGCAACTGCAGCCTCTCATCTTACCAAGCGTTGCATAAAAGAATATATTATCCAAGCAACTATCGGAAAGAGCTCTTTTACATCGGTGGCATACCGAACGAGTAATTAGTATAGCTTTATACAGGGTGAGGCATTTAACACGCCCCAGAGTGTAGAGGCACATAGACATAAGACTATTTTTATCCCATTAACTATATAATATGTCCTTTTTTGCATAGGATTTTTTGAAGCTGCTCGTTAATTACCTTCAAAGGATCCTTACGCAAAAAATAGATACCTTCTGAATTTCACATACACACAGGTAAATAAATTTTATGTTCCAGCTCTAAGGCGTCGGGCTTTTTGCATTAATTCGATTAAAAGCTTCGGAGTAAAACATATTCATCTCCATAATCGTAAGAAATATCAATTTTTCGTAGAATGTTATTTTTGATTTAAATAGAAAGAAGTTTTTCTAAATGCTTCCATAAAAACACAATTCACGCGTCACTTATATATAAATATATATATATATAGTTACAGCAATAAATAAAATTTTAGGTACAAACTTCAGGGTGAATTAAAGTAAACACTGCGTATACGGTGTGAAGTACTTATTCAGATTCAACATAAGGGCATAGAAGTAAGCAAATATTTATCTCTCTCACTATATAAAAGATATTAAGTTTATGCATAAAACCTTTTTCGAAGCTCATCACTTTTCTATTTGTATTGGAATAGACTATACCTAAAAATTTACATTTCTTACATTTACGCAGATGAATTAGTTTTTACATCCACACTCTGAGACCCCTTAAATTCCTCATCCAATATACAGGGTATAACATTGAAGGCACAGCGGAGTATATATATATATATATACGTAAAAACTCATTTATCTCTATAATAATATAAGAGATGTAAATTTTTATCATGACGCTTTTTAGAGAGAGAAGCTTCTACTTATTTACATTCTAAGAAGTCATCGATAAAAATTAATATACTTTTTAATTTCAGAATTAAATAAGTTTTACACGTATGCTATAATGCGCCTTCAATTGTAGACCCTGTGTGTCACTTAATTTGCCCCAAAGGATATATGTACGAATGCCTTCAAGTATCTTCGTAAGTATAAGAGATATCAATTTTTCACATATTCTTCTTGGATCCAAACAAATAGTACTGTCAGAAAGGCCTTAAGAAGAAAATTGATATCTCTTATAGTTGCAAAGATAAATGAAGTTTTATATTCACATTCTAGGCAGAATTAAGTAACACGCGTTATATAGGGTGAGACAGTTTTAAAATGTTCAATAATGAAAATATAAACATTGATACTCACGCAGTAGCCGTAAGGAATATCACAATTATTTATACTTCTGCGATCGTAAATACAAAAAGGTTTCCAAGAAGCCCTTAAAAAAAGTGATGGATGTAAACATTCGTTTATACAATATAAACACTGTATAGGAATCGTTAAGTGCCTCGCCCCGTACATGTATACACGCCTGTAACAATTATAATTGTTACCGATTATTTTCCCTCGATGCTTTTTTCTCCTGCCAAATCTGTACTTACTTGACAGAAATTAATATAGTTTATTGAGCGATTACTCAAGGAAAAGAGTGAAAGTGATGGCTGAATCGGATGCACGATTGTGTTTGTCTTAGAAATATATATACTCGTGTATGGTTAGAGCGAAATGTGGTATCTCTATGTGTACCCGTTACTTATATCCTTCACGTTTCTTATAATATATACCATCTATCTACCGATTAATAAGCGAGTTAGGTTTATTTCTAAAAGCAGGAAACTGCGACAAAAATTTCCCTTTTTCCATCACACGGGAAAACAGCTTTCAACGATTTCCGTTGCGCGTCTAACCAGCAATGATATACATATATATATATAATTGGTTGAGTCGGTTATTCCGTTTCCAGCTGATTATGCTTGAATTATCGAAAAAGCGATATTAATAAGCGCTGCTGGGCCGCATGCTTATCTATAGCTGTTATACTGTGGAGAGTACGTATTTAAAAGTGCAAAATAGTCATTGGCCAGATTGTCAGTGACGCCGACATACGCCCACTAATAACGCGCGATAGTTCCTTAGAAGACTGAACGTTGCATGCATGCGTTTACTTGGAGAAAACGACGATGCTATTATCTTTAACAATTTATATCGCATTAAAAATGCGCCTCGTCTCTTGCTCCCTTGCTATCGATATAGCTAACGAGCTTTCTTAATAGGACCTCTAACGATTTATTTTCGTACGCCAGTAATCTATCAACCTTGACCATTTTACAAAGATCGTGTGCACAATTACTACCCACTGTATATATGTATAAAGTGTATTTTTAAACGCACTTATATCTGTAGAATATAACGTTTTATTACAATATCCATAAAATTACAGAAAAAAAGATTGTAAATTGATAATATTTTTGTAATCTTATATCCTGCTTACGTTCGACTAATAAAACACCACAGTATTAGATGAATTTATAACTTGTACAGTTGTACAGTTTTCTTGATATTCCGAATCAAATGTTACAGTAGAGATAAGTCCGTTATAAAAGATACTCGTCGATATATAGTGTTCAGCTTTAACAAGTTTGATAGGAAAATTTAGAGAGATTCATTTTTCTACCAAGTCAAAATTACACTGTAAATTGAAATAGCATTTGCAAAATACACCGATACGTTTACAATCCATGGAAAATTCATTTATAAATAGAGGTGCACTCTTACGAGCTGTTTAAACCGAGATAAGTCCGTTATAAAAGGCACTCCCTCGTGTAGTACCTATATATATATAGTTTATTAAGAATTTTTATAGCACTATAGAGAAAGATTTATTTTTTTACAAAGCCAAAATTAAAATAAGAGTTGAGCTAGCATTTGTAAATTTTACGAATAAATTAATATACAATTTACGGAAAATTTAATTATTGATGTATAACAGAATCACACAGAGGCCTCGATACTACATTCAAGATAAGTCTGTTACAAAATACACTCCACAGTGTATTACTCTATGCTCTAATAATTTTTCAAACAAAATTACAAAAAGATTGATATGTATTTCTAAAAAGAGTGAAAGTTGAAATAAAAATATATATTTCATACATCAATGTATATAGTTCATTTTGGAAAAAAAGATTATTTCGATTGAAATAACTCTTTATTCAAAGTGGTAACAATGAAATATTTGCTGCTTATCAAAGAAAATTTCCAAAATGGATTAAGTTTGCTTTGATGGAGAAATATTTTTCAATTCAATGAGCTATTTATCGAAACGAAATACACGTCTGTAATTGGCCAATATTCAAGTAACCATCATTTATATGAATCAAATGATTTCTTATCAGCGTAGAGACTTGCACTCATACTGAAGCAGCTTTCGGATTTCATTGAACCGTGAGCGTAAGGATAATCGCCGTAGGGAGACTGCTAGGCACGCGTGTCAGCTGGAAGATGTTCAGGAAGTGATTCACGGTTATAAGTCTCGCAAAAGCTTTCACTGTTACTTACGTCAGCCTTGAGAAAGGTGACAGTGTAGGAACAAGTCGATAAGCAACCAGTCAAACTATCATACATATATATATACGGAGCTACAGCAGAATAAAATCGTATATGAAATCAAAGTTATGAGCGGATTCATTGTTATTGTTGTGCCTCTCGGTCAAAGCTGCTTTAGTTTTCAAAAATTAATCGCTTTTTTCCCAGACAGATATAGTAGCTAAACTATATACTACTCGGTTATTGTGTTTGATATGAACACGTTGAAAAGAAAGCTGACATACTGAGCTGCCAAGATGTTATACGTAAGTGTCGTAAGTATATGTATATTATAAAGTGTTACGTAAGGGATCAAGCAAGGTGGATATCGAAGCGTAAGGTTTCGTCGAATAGATGGGATTCCAATGATGTTTGTACCGTATCGAATCAGTAATGTCAGATCATGGGATTTCCAAACCCCCACTTTTATTCTTTTGCGCTTCCACCAGAGTATAGGGAACGATGGGTATAGAGTAGAGGTTTAAAAATCCCACAATCCGTCATCACTGTATCGAAGGACTCTTCCTTCTTCTGCATAAAATCCGAAGGGAATAACCAAATATGTATCTTTACAGGTTTGAATAAGGCGAAGAAAAGATGAATGAATCGAAATGATGAATTTTATAGGGGAACCTTGAGGTCAAGCAAGAACATGTTTGGAACGTATATCGTCCTTGATCTTGCTCCAGAAGCAGTCGGAGGACGTCTAGTCCACTCTATCGTCCTTGTAACTGGCATGTGTAACACCGAGTCAGCGAGAATCACCACACAAAGCTTAGTCGAGCTATTTTTCACATTTCTCAGCGGGAGTGATACGAGTTTGCTACGTCTTGGAGACATGTTGGACACGTGTGTATGCTTTACTTTATTTTATTAACTCACTTGGATCTTTTTTCCAGATAGTACGGAGGTTAAATTTAGAGAATCTCCAAAATAAATTTGATTCTCGAGTAACGCAATAGTTGCCATTATTGTCGAACCCTGTAAGAGCCGAGCGACTGTGCATTCTTCATTTTTATTTTATATAATAAGAGAGTGTTTGGATGGAAAAAATTGGAGGGTAATATTTAACTAATTAAACGGTATCGCGGATCTCTCACGCTGAAGAATAGGAGTGTGCAGGTTTACGATGATCGTATTGTCTTTGGAGGAGCGAGTAACGACCGATGTCCTTCGAGATGTATAGTGGAGAGAAGAGAATTATTATTGTTGGTGTATTCTCTAGGTGAGTTTATATGCACATGCATCAATATATATATATATATATATATATGTAGTCGACGTGGCGGTGCATCAAGAATGTCGCAATGTCGACAATTGCATCGCGATATTTTTCTTTCTTACGGATTTCTTCCCTTGAACCACCAATTCACCTTTTAATACATTCCTATTTCTCATTTGTTCGCAGGTTCAAACGTGCGTTACTATATAGGAGGAGGAATAACGCCTTGGATTAGTTTGTTTCCAGAAGCATTCGCAGAATTCAGTCAATGTTTTATAACGCAAGCACGAATATAGTATCGAGTAGTCGTACGAATGCGCTGCATTCTCGTTGTTGCAATAATGCTGCAGTACAGCACGTACCTCTGCAAAGCGGCGACTAGCTTCCTCCATTTAATCTATACTGAGAGGTTTGCGCTCTTGGAGGCTTAAAGCTAGCTGGATTTAGCGTGTTTACGTTGGCGGAACACGCAGGAGGAGGAGAGGGAGGACCTACGGCCAAAAGAGTTACTCTTCAGTATTAAGTTTTTCGCCGCACATCTTTGCCGTCTTCTCGATGGAGAAACGATTAAAGTGGATAACGCGTATGGATTGATTGCGCTTCGAGTGTCGCAACTATTACACACACGCCAGAGACGTTTCTTCTAGTACCTGGCTGTAAACCAACGTTGAGAAAAATTTCAAGATTCCTTCGAGATTTCTAGGATCTCGCTCCTTTCTCGATATGTGTATAATTAATTTAGAAACAACGCGATTGCGACAACGTCTCCCCCTCTCTCATTCACCCTCCTGGAAAAGTGTCGAATTTTATTATTGGTTTTAATTTCTGGGAAGTTTTCATTGCGTCATTGCAAAGCGCCGATACGATCGAATGTTATGTTTGAAGATGAAAGAGAGAGAGAGAGGGGGGGGGGGGAGGGGGGATAATAGTCGGCGTCTTTGTAGGAAGGAAAAATCAATCGGCGTGGGCAAATATTTATATTTTTGGTTTTCCATTTCTAATAAAGGCGCGTCGACAAGTCTTCCCCTCGACACACATCTTATTTATTTACCTCGCGTAGGTAGACCTATTCATTGTTCATTATGCGGAGCGTTGTTAATTGTCTTGGAATTTTTCTCGATAAGACTGAGAAAGAAGCAAGGCTTGAAAAATTATTGTCCTATTATCTCTAGGCGAATCTGGCAGGTATCAAATGATAATGTGGATTTTGATTAAAGGGATTCGAAGAATAAATTGATAAAAGTGGCAAATCGCCTACGAAAACTCGATAGACGACAATGATGCGTGAGAGACGATAGCATGCTGTGTTGCATTCGAACCTTTTTTCTGCGAACGTTATTAATTGTCTTGGAAGTTTTTTTTCGATAAGAGTGGAAGTCGAAAGAGACAAAAGCAAGTTTTGAAAAATTATTGTGTCGTATCTGTAAAATAATGAACGAGGGGGATTTGAAAGGAGGATGACGCCTAGTTTGAAGGAAGTTGAGGAATAAATGGAGAAAAGTGGCGAGTCCCCCATGCAAACTCTGTATAAACGACAATGATGAAGAGAGTCGACAGCGTGCTCTGTGCTGGATTCGAACGTTTTCTTTTTTTCAAATGTATCACAGTTGACCCCTTAAAGATATCAACGGACGTTGCAGATCCTCTTTGCTCTCGCGGCTTCTACACTAAGGAGCCACTAGATGGAAAAGTAGGTAAACCAGACGCGGAGGAGAAATGTGAGTCGCGCCAAACTTCAATGATAATCAAGCTTTAATTCTGACCTCCTCTTTAACGGCTGCTGTTTAGATATACTTATACATTTTTACAGTCGCCCCTAAATTCCGTTTCCGTTCACAATCATCCTTACAAATGGATTGGTTGCACTCGTCTTTGAATTTCAATAAGAACTTTCTTGATTGGCACTTGAGATGAAACCAAACGATACACATGAATAACTAATAGTTTAAGCAAAGTGCAATTAATTAGTATTCCCGTAGTCCAGTAATGGGTGAGACTCTACTTTCTCTATTATGATAACGGTGTTTGCATGTATATGTACCCTGGGCATGTGTATCCCTTACACGTTAAGCCTTTATGTCAATAATTAGATTAACAAGAATATATTATACTAATTGGTATTTTCCGAGTGGAAATTTGTGAAAAGTCAGAGAGATATAGGAAGAAATAGAAATTATATCTATCTTACTCTTAACACGTTCGCAGCCTAACCTCATGTCGCAAATGTTTATCGATTTGGCAACGCGCAAAGTACTCGTACAGTCGAGGAATGTCCAAGTGAGTTTGCAGGTGGTTTTCTATTTCCTTGATCCGAGCCTCAGCGTCCCTTCAAACTTCAATCTCTCATCACGTTTTCTTATATTTTATTATTGTATAGGAGAAATAGCGTGCTATTTTCGGTCAAGGTAACGCGTCATATTGTTCGGCGACTTTTAAATATTGATTTGCAAATATGTCAGCGATACTAGCTTGATTCGGAAAGGAGAATGCGGGGCTGAGATATTAGTCATCGGAAGAATTTTAATGGAACGAGTTAATGAAGTTGATGCAAAAGGAAATGCGGACTACCGATGAGACAACTCGACGAAGGATTACTCAGAGAAAGATAATAGTTTTAGAGAACTGATTGTTTCGAGCGTGGTGGGCGTTTATTAAAATTAATGAAAATTAGTTTTATGATTTTGCAAGAGGCGAGAATGCTTGAAAAAATTGGATGTACGGTCCCTGGTTTCGCATTATTTTTATACATGCGATTCTTTGAATTTTATTTAGCGTAGAAAGAGAGTAATTTGCCCTCATCTTTTCTCTCTCTCTCTCCCTGCCCCCTTTATAAATCTCATTGTTTCGTGCATTCTTTTATTATTGTCCCTGGCCGCCGTAACAGGAGACACACTTTTCGAGCTACCTGCGCAAGTAGCTCGGTTACGCATGACAGTGCTATAGCTACTTCGGCTTACAATAATAAGCTCTATGCTCTCACACATTTGCCACTTCTCCACCATACATTTAACAAATATTTACTGTAAATCCATGCGTGACCATTTAGTCATAGCATACTTATTTCTCTAACAGTATCATATTTTTACTATATACAAATATGCTATATTATTCAGAGTTTTGCAACTGCAAAATATTTTCAAAATCTGAAACTTTCTCTTATTGGCTAGTCTTGTGTGATTCAGGAAGCTACGTGTATGTCGGTCACTGTGTTGCCAGTAATAACACATTTTAATCAATTATCGCATTTATATAATAATAAGACTTTGAAATAAAGTCATAAGTAGTAGGTTTGTCATAGTGCATTTAGTCTTCTACAAGTAACATATTTTTACTCTTCATAAATAATAATATTCACAGTTTTGCCAACTGTAAAATATTTTCAAAAGCTGCTTGTACGAATAGTCTTATGTGACTTAGGAATAAGCTATATGAATCGGTGCATATGTTGTTAATAATAATTTTTCATAAATTATTCTATTAACTCCGTGGTACCGGAATTAACATTAAATAACAATTGTAAATATCTCAGTCTTTAAGCTAGCTAAATCTAAGTTTCAACAAAATAAATGCCTTACATAAAAATATGACTATATATATATCCATTTAATTAGCATTTATTTGAGATAAGAATTTATAAATTATTGCAAGAGTGTATCTTTATGTTAGGCAGTAATTCAGAAAGAAAAAACTTATAACTATAGTGACATTGATTGGTTCTAGTTTTAAGGGCTATACTATCACTACACAAGGGAATACGATAATAGAAATAAAAGTATATGGAGGAGTGGTTGAGTGCCCGGGAAGCGGCAGGCGCGCCAGTAAATTTGCAAACAGTATACGTACTATATATATACCATGATAGACCAATGATGTTCCGGTTTGTCAATGGAAAATCTCTTTCACCGAATCTCTCTCTCTCTCTCTCTCTCTCTCTCTCTCTCTCTCTCTCTCTCTCTCTCTACGGCTGAAAGCCTTCCCGTCGGTTATTTAACGAGAATGGATCCTTCTGACAAAATCGCACCTCGTCACGCTGAACTCTTATTTATTCAGGACACGAGGAATTTGCATGAGAAAATTAGCAAGTACACTAGAGAGGCGTAAAAATGGCGTATTATTATCATTTTGTAGAAATAAGCTGATAGGACGAGACGTCGAAAGGTAAAGTGACGAGGATTATTTACGAGACGTGCGAAATTAAAGGAAAGTGACTGGAAGGTCATTGGTATGTACTACGGTACTACGAGAGTGGGGAGCACAATGTGCTACCGTCTCTTTTTACTCGTATAGTACTTGACGCTAATCGTTGCAAAGGCCTCGGAGCAGCACACGATCTCGATCTTTGCCGTTAACACCTGTGATACAAATAGTAAAGAGATTTCATATATGGCCAGGTATTTAAGACGCCCTATACACGTTTGGAACGTAAAAATTCATTTATCTACGCAACTATTGTAGATATCAATTATTTACGTAAGGCCTTTTCAATATAAATAGACAAAGGACCTTCGAAACGTTGCTATAGAAAAAACTGATAAAACTCTTGGAGACACGCTGCTCTTATTTCAACGCTCTCGAGCATTTCAACAGTCGGACCCTGTACATGTACAGGGTCCGACAGTTGAATTGCACCAAACATGGATATAAGGAGAGGCTCATCTCCGTAACTCCAAGAGATGTTAAATTTTGTCGTAGGATCTTTTCGAAACATTTTATTGCTAGAATTGAGAAAGATCTTATGGAGAATTTTGGTAACTCTATGAGGTACGCGTCTACTTGCATCTATGTGCTCTGGGGCGTTACAACTGACGGAGCCTATATATAGAAAAATAGGAGCGACCTGTGGCTTAATCTCCCGACAATTAGAATTAGCCAATAATAATAAAGAGAAGCGTGCACGCAAGCTTTCTCTAGAAGAATTAGCTCTCAAGAATAGACAGACGCGCGTACAAGCTAAATTTGCATGACCCAATGAGGGGCCACTGATCTCCATCGTCGAAAGCTAATTTCCAGGAACCGTTGCTTCGCTTTAAATACGCCGCGTTCTCGCTATTGCCGATTCCTCAGCTACGCGTGTTCGCTTGGAAAATAGACATTTCGCCAATATGAGTGTCTACCTGACGTTCGTTCCGCTTGATTATTTTTCAAGACCTCCATTGGACATAAGGTAACGTTCAAGAAGCCAGCCACCCACTCTTCCATTTCTATATAGGATAGAGCGATCCTTCGAACGTAAAAGGCAAAGCTACGAAATAATAAGGATGCTGGTAGGTGGATTTAAGCGTCACTCCGATCCTCTAGATATATATAGTACAAAATTTTTAATCATCCACTTGGCAGGATTTATATTCGCTTCGAGAATAATGTATTTCGTACGTTGCAAAATTATCGTGAATTCTGAGAGGACGCGGAGAGACGGATAAGGACTAACCGCGATTATTTGAGTCATTCGACCATGTGGATTCTAGGAGAGAAACAGTGCACGCGGTGAAAAAGTGCGTAAAAGGAAGCAGGCATACTGGGCTTTGACACACTAAAATCACCTTAAAGATAATCCACGTCACCTTCAATGCACAATCTTAAAGATTACAATTCTTGCTCATTCTCTGCTAATAAATCTACGAAACTCTCATCGAACAAGAAAATAATATCTTACTAATGTATTTTACGAAGGGTTAAAAACTTTTAAAGTTTTTTCTTCTTATTGGCAGAATATCAGCTGAGATGTGCCAAACAAAACAAACGAGATAGTCCTGAGTTCTTTTTATTTTAAATTTATACATTCGTCGAACGATACTTGTTTGTCAATGAATAAAAGTGATAATTTTTAAATGAAGATTAAATGGAAATTTTCCAATTAAAATCCCACTTCTTATTAAAGATTATAAATATTAAAAATACATTATTTAATTCAATTGTTGAACTTATCATTATAATAAAATTTTCGTAAAAACTGGCAACGAAAAATATTTAAGATATTAGAAAGTATGGCAAATGTAAAAACATTTATATTGCTGAATTGTTTAAAAAAATACTAATGCCTCTGTATACGTTAATCCGACCCTGCTATCTCACTTACCGAAAAGCACAGACGTAAACAGAAAAATCTTAGTAAGATGATGCCTAATTAGTTTATTCTTGTATGCTAAAAAGTCTCAATATATTAAATTGAGGTGATAAATTATTTAATACATGTTATCACTCTTAAATTGTATGTGTTTATGAAATGAAAATAAGTCTTAACAGAGAATACATATAAGGATAGCAAATTGCATACTTGTAAACTTACCGATTGAAGCGCCTTTTCACGTCTTCCGAAGAAAGACAAATTAGTTTTACGTTTATACGTATTTCCTGCAACGTAAAAAGACTGATTTTCGTTCTCTAAATGTATGAATTATTTGAAAGAAAGTGAAATCACAGGACTCGTCTGTTTCGTTCAGCGCACATCAGCTCAGCTGATTGTTTGTCTATACAAAGACGACGCTATAAGAATTTTCAACCCTTTAAAAACTCTGTAAATAAAGCTTCTGTAGGAAAAAAAACTCTATAAGGATTTTTATCTCTAAATTACCCCTTCTCTCGAGGATTTCCAGCTTGACCACGACTTTTGAGATACCCCGTATATTATATTATGTAATTTGATCAATATAGATCCGCGTCACGCTTTGTTAATATCTATATACACGTTATACACGCGGAACGAATATCGTGTCATGCCATTCCATTCTAATTCTCTCGTTACGCGGCTGAAATAATTTTGCACTTGAAAAAGGAATGTCTTTCCAAACGGCGTTAATCCGAGAAGGAGATAGAAAAGGAAATATTGTCTAGTTTGGAATGATTATTGAAAAGAGTCCTATAGAGTGAAACGTGCGCGCGCGCGCGGGAGCACTAACACTGATCCATCTACGATCGATGAAACCTGCACTGATTGTCTCGTATATAATGAGTCTGGGAGGGACAGGATGTTCCATCGCATACATTTACGCGACGTTTCGATCACAAAGCAGCTGCGGCGTTTATGTATAACAAAATACGCGCGCTCGCATTGTGTCGATCTGAGAAGCCAAAGATATACATATATATATGGTTTAGACTCGAAACAGCGTACGTGACGAACCTTACGTCATTGGAGGGAAGAAAAACCCTAAGAGGTTAACTTATATTACAATTTGTGTATACGTATATATATATATATATATATATATATAGGTATATATAAAAGGTTCACAGCCAGTGAACTGTATAATTATATACGGAAAGGAATGCCTGATGAGAAGAAAGTAAGGCGAGTGTAATCAGGGATGATTTCCGGGCGACGAAAACAAGCGAGCCGCGTCCTCGGTTGCGTCTTGGAGCTCCTTCGACGAGAACAGCAATACTCTAAAAGGTTCCGCTTGACAAATTGAAATGAGAAAAAATAAGGAAAATAGTTTGGCTCGCAAGAAGGAGAAGAAGGTATAATAATATTTTAGCGAAAAATTTCTGCTGATAAAAATCTTCTAATAATATATACTGGTTTGCGAATGAATCATTGGCAGTTGCTTCAACTAAACAGTTTCGTTTAGAAAATAACGAGAGGGAGACGTTATCGGATTGGGAGAGGTAGATTGATATAATTATGCAATTTAAAATCAGTTTTACGATTCCGGTTTGGCTTTAATAAGAGCGAGAGTGGGCGTGCGCTCTCTTTCCCACCGATTCACTCTTGATTTCTCTCGTTCTCCTTCTTTCACTCTCCCATTCCTGCAGCGTAAATGTGCGAAAAGAACAAGGAGCTTTTAGTCCATTCCTCGTAAGCGCACGCACGCGATCAATTTCTCAAAGCTTTATATATATATATATATATACATATAGTTAAACGCGATGCATTCGTATCCTCCCTCGATCGTTTGGCCGATCGATTTATGCCGAAAAAAAATATTGGAATGCCATTTCGCCGGACGTCTTGTAACCGCTAATCGATATAACGCTCTTAGTGGCGGGAATTTGCATAATAACAGCCTTGCTACCAGTTGAATAATTATATCGCCGCAGCCCTTACCAACCGGTGTACGCAACTCAATGAGTAATCCCTGTATTTGCTAATTTCAGCGTTAATAAAATTGTTCTCCTTTTTTCTTTTCTTTTTTTCCCCTTTTCTTCGTGATTTTTTATTATCCTTTCCTTCTTTTCGAGGCTCGATTTCGCAATTCCAGCGCAGAGTTTTCTCGCTTATAAACTGTTGTTTGATTTTTTACAGCTAACGGCTACGTCGCCCGGAGTGATTTCATCCGTGGTCGCACCGGTATTGCTAAAATATCGGGTTTGCAGGCCCAAGTTGCTGCTGGCCGGTTCCAGAGCCGAGGTGGATCCTGCCGCGGATGTTGCCCTTCTCCATGCTGAAATTTTACTCATCGAAGACTCTGCCAAGCAGTATAATCCGCTGGGGGGTAAGAAAAATCGCTAAATCCTTTTCTTCCCGTATCTTCCTGTAAATCATTATATCAAACAAGTTTAATAATCTTTCAGATACGGATCGTCGATACAGAGCGACGGAAAAATTATTGCATGCCGAGGAGGAGTACCAGGAAACTTTGTCCAGTGCCAAAGAATTATACGCCCGACCATTATCGCAAAATTATCCGGAATTTCACGATGTCATATTTCAACCTCTCGCCGACTTGTCCAGAGTCAGTTTGGACCATTTGAAAAGGGTAGGAGTGCCGCCTATGCATTTTTAAGCATCTTAGAGACACCCTGTGAAATACTCAGGTTTTTAAACTCAGTCTTCTCCTTCGTGCTACAGTTTTCAATTCTGAACAAATTTCGATATCCTTGCTGATTTGTACAAAGGATAATTCGAATAATTTTCACAAATGTTCACCAATTTTTTCCTGACAACATTTAGTAATTGTGGAAAATCATGACAATTTTTTATAAAAATTAGGTCATTATTTTTCATAGGCGTGCAGGAATCTTTGCTTTTCGTCAGAATTTTTCCCTGCACGAACAAACGAAAACTATACAATTTCTATGTGAACCCTAGAGGTATTTCTAAAAACCGTATGTTTCATCGACAATTTTTTTACGAACCATTTTGTTAAAATTTACAAAAGCGATAAATGTCCCTGTACTAGAACAGAGTTGCTGATTTATATTTCAATGATTTACTCGATAATTTTCCAATTTCTTACCATATTTTTAAAAATATGAGAAATGGTGTATACCACGCGGGCTAAGTAGATATCTACTTACCGACGCGCGCTTACATACCAGTCGAGGAGCTGCACCGCTAGATGGCGGCACTGAATTCGAGCGGCAGACAAGAGAAAGAGAGGGAGAGAGAGCAGGTTGTTCTTAAATAAAAAGCGAAACACCTGTTGCTGCTGCGCAACTACTCTGTCGAGACGGTTCTTACGTATTAAAATGTAACCGTACAGAAGAGAGGATCTTGGCATTGTCGTAACTGTCACATCGATTTAATTCCATTGAAGTTTGTCTCATGTAAATATTGTATATTATTTATGTACGTTTGCATGGAAAGAAGGAAAGGGGAGGCGATGGAGGAATGTTAAAGCAGAAGGAAGAAGCTAGAAAAATATCTACAAAGACAAAAAAAAGATTCACTTGGTAATCGAGGAAGAAACTGATAAGGCTGTGTGGTTGGACATAAAGGCAAGAAAGGCTCGCGCAGTTGGGTGTATTAGTTTCTTAAGGTTGACAATAAAGTGGAGGACGGTTGCGCGTCGGGAGCTGTCTCGCTGGATGTAAACACAAATCAATGAGGAGGTTGGCCTCGGGTTAACTAGCAGAAGAGGGATGAGCGATGACGGTTGGTTAGCAGCACAGCTTCATAAATATTGACTTTTGAAGGAGAAGAAAAGCCGGAAGGGGTTGCTGCGCCTTTTACCTTATGTATGTACACGTCAGGTGCGTTCCATGGCAGCAGTCAGTTGCGTAAAGCGAAAAAGCAGCAGCAGCACGTAACTCGCGAGCGATGCGTTCACGAGAGAGAGAGAGAGAGAGAGAGAGAGAGAATATATACAATGTATATAGCTAAGCTTTGGTAGCGATGCGAACCATCTGTGGACCGGCTCGGAAATCAGGAAACGCCTACTATTTCATCTCTCTGAGAGAATGTCCGCATCTCTGCTTCTCTCTCACACGGCTATTAATAAGCAGTGTTAAATTGCCTAAGAGAAAAGGAGGAGGAGGAGGAGGGGAGGGGGGGTGGAGAGCTGGCAGCCGAGTCTTGTTTGCTATTTGCTATGCAGCTGCAAAGCAGATTATTTAAATGTGGATACAAGCACGCTAATAGTGTTTAGAGAGAGGGACTGCGTGATAGAGGAGGAGGAGGATGGGGGAGGGGGAGGGGGGGGGGGGGAGGGAAGGGTGCATGGAGTCTTGGCCCCGTCAAATCGCATCATGTCCACTCGTTGCAGTTTTCTCTTCCGTGAAGAAGAAAGAAGGAGAAACGCGCGAGGAGGTGGAGGATATCTCAAAGATGAGGAGCTTCTTCCTACGGCACTCTGACTTTTTATTGTGCTTCTCTCAACTGGTCCGTAACACATCGCAACCCTGTCGCGTCAAGCTTCGTCCCCCATCACGGGAGCAGCACGCACCACGCAAACCAAACCGTACAGCCATATAGCATACCTCCTCCTCGCGGCATGCCATGCCATGCCATCCCGTGCAATGCTATGCCGCCAGTAATTTTACTTTGCAGAAGAGCACCTCGCAAATACGCGGTTGCCGGCAATTAGAAGCAATCGCGCACCTGGAAGTCACCGACACCATTGTCACTTGCCGGGATCGGAGGGAACTTCCCGTATCATTCGTTCTATCCTTTTTCTTTATCCTCCTCCTCCTCCCCCCTCCCCTCCAAGCGTTTCACCTCTCTCTCTACTACTACCACTACCTGCATGCGGCTCACCGCTCGCAACCGCCAAGGAATTCCACCAGCTACGCAGCGCAGCCCTCCTGACACTCCGACCAAGCATCCAGAAGGTCAACGAGGGCATTGTCACAATGACGATTCGCCCAAACTTCTCCCATTCCTTCCGTCCCAAAATTCTCCTGGTATATATTTTTTATTTATTTCACGATGCAGTGAATATTATCAATGACGCACCCTTGTCCCTTCCCGAGGCTGGAAAAAGCGTCCAGAAATGACTAACGACAAAATTATCGCAATGACGATTGGCCCAAACTTTTTCGAGATACCCTCTTTCCTAAAACTCTCACGACATATATTTTGTTATACGACACTTTACCGTTTACAGGTGTAAAAATTGAATTACGATTCTACTCTTAAGACTACGACGTGTACGTACCCCGAATATTGATGGCAGATGGCAAAGAATTGTGTCTATTAAAGAGCAGGAATTATATGACGAGTACTAGTCGATCGATAGTACATGCTTTCTTATGAAGAATCGAATCGCAATTCGCAAGGTAAATTTTCTCGCGTGGCAGCTTCGCTATCGTTCAGTGTGGCGCGTGTTTTGTCAATCCAAGCTGCGGGATTTCCTGTGCAATCAACTGGATCCTAAAACCTGTCCGCCCCTCTCGTGTCGCGTTCCTCCCCTCCTTCCTCCCCCTCGACCTGTCTGACGTCACTCTCTTTCCGCAGTATTATAACAAAGTTGGCGAGCGCACGAGAAAATTCTCGCCAGAGCGTAGAAGAAGAAGAAGAAGAGGAGGAGGAGGAGGAGGAGGAGGAGGAGGAGGATGAGAGAGGAGAAGAACTGTGAAGAAAGTAAACTCTGCTGCTTTTGCAGATTTTATGGTCCATTGCTGGTCATTGAGATGGAGCGAGAATGGTGGTCGAGAGGGCTATGAATGGATTAAGGAAAGGTGAAAAAGTCTGTGGCTAGACCGGATATTAATTAAGAGAACTGGGAGACAAACATTAAGTGTGGCTGGGAGTATACTCGTAAAGAGAGTCTCCGTCTCTTTCTCTGACGACGCTACCGCTGCCACGGCAAATGGAGTGGTCAGTAATCGTCGTCCCCAGCAGCAAATGCCGGTAATTTTATTCGCATTAGCTCGAGACATTCTCGCGGTCGTTCGCCATTCGAGGAAAAAGAGGAATGGACAAAATTGGCACGCCCGTTGGACGAAGGGAGATGGATGGAGAGATGCTGTGGTTTGTCCGAAAGACGCACGGGTCAACTGAAAGACGTACGCTATATGGATATACTGGTATTGTACAGGGTGTCTCGATAACTTCTGCCAAACTCATCAATTTCTATAGACTGTAGGAATTTAGAAACACAATTTTCAAACCACATTTTTTATAGAACCTTGATGAAAAGTTATTAAAGATTAGATATTCTTCGATTCGAGGCTTCCTATTAGCCTTATGTTCTTTCGTTGGCCGGGCATTCCATAGGCCATTTGGAAACTGATATACTCGAGCAACATTTTCTGTGCCAGTAAATATTTTCCTATATAATAATAAAGATTTGTCGATAGAACGAAAAATTCACTGTAATAATGAAATTATTCTTGATCCATTGTATGAATTAATTTCGTTCGTTGTATTCCTATATATACTAGCTGTTTTTTCCTCATATACAGAGAATGTCAATATAAAAGGAATTTGTGTAATTCTTGATAAAACTTTTTGATCAAAGACCCAATGGAGAAACGGTATATAAAAATTGTACCTTTAAAATACTTGCTCCTCTCGTATAAGTTGATCGGTGCTGCACACGAGTTGAAGGGACACCCTGTATGCATGAAAAAGAGGGTCGAGAAAGAGAACAAAGGGATTAAAGGAAGATGACGATGAACGATTTGACATTTTCTCGGGAAAGTGCAGACAGGGACACCGGATCTCGGAGCAGGAGCGGTTTCAATTTCATTGGTCGCATCCATTTGTTCGTCACCGCCAGGTGTAGTATATACTATATACATATACGCTACAACGCACCGATCCCGATTTGCTTACGAAAAATGTCAACGCAGATTTCTTCACGCGTTTCACCATCATCAGCCTCTCGACGTGTCGTACGAATAAGACGAAGGAGAGGAAAAAAAGAAGCTCTCCTCGATGTGTGATTTATCGTAAGATCGCTATCGGTCACAAAAGGACGTTAAATGCCTTTCCAGGAATTTGTTCATTGATAAATGATAGAAATTCCAGGTTGATGGTCGGACGAGCGCGATCTATAGCAGGGGGAGAAGCTAGAGATACAAAGTTTGAAAGAAGCGATGATCGGGCCATTTTAGGGAGTACACGCGCGAGTCTCGAGAGAAAAATGATAGGGACTGTACGTGTGACGATCTATTAATAGATATATGTATAAGAATTCGAAATTTCGTTTCGCACTTTGGAAAAAAAATTACAGCTCGCTAAAAGGCTCGCTATACTATTGGGCTCGATGAATCCTCCATTCTCTCCCTTATCGGGGCATTTCTCATTTGCTGCTTGCTCTCCGATTTTTCCTATCCTATATATATGTACACGCTGTATAATAGAGTATAGCTGCTTCATCCTTCTCTATACGTGCAAAGCTTTAAGAGCTTGAGATTCTCCAGCAACGACAAATCCCACGTCGAAACAATTTTATCGAGAGGCTTATTTATCGAGTCTCTCCTTCGACTAATCCGACGTGATGTATATATAGTATTGTATTTCCCAATCCGGAATCCATCGATGCATCGCTCTCTCGTGACAGACGAGATTATTTAATTGTTCAATATTTTATCTCATGGAGGATCCAAAGGTTGTTCATTTTAACAGATATACATACATATATATATATATATATATATATATATATATGTATTTTTTAGCGTTAAACATGTAGCGAGCGAGATTATTGGAGAAAAATGGCATTTATAACGAACAGTGGTTAAATGGAAGAATCGATTAGAAATCTCAACGCTTTGAGATTTTATTACACGCGGTAATATAATATAAATGAAGTAATGAGTAAAAAATGCAAGAGGATTATCATTAGAAAATCACCCTGAACGAGCGAGTATGGCCGAGGAAACGTTGTTTCGCGAATCGCCAATGATTTTCGCATGAGCAGCAGCAGCGGTGCGCTACTTTTACCCTCCGGCACGGTTCGGAGAAAGTGCGTTTTAATGCGGTAGTGGTAGACGCGTTTACCCTTTGCCTGTGTTTGTGCATGATCGTGCACTCTCTCGATCCCTTTTCGTCAACGATGCGGCCAATATACGAGCCGGTCGATGTCGATGACTTTTTTCCCTGGTGACCCGAGCGAAGTAAGAAACAAATAATGTTCACCAACGAGACTCTCAAATCACGCGTCCATTGCTCCGACTGTCTATACCATCCTTCTTTTATATATGTATATATAGAAACAAGTTTAACTAACCGAGCTGTAAAGCAAAAAAAATAAGTGGACGAGAAGAAAGAGAAGAAAAATCCGATAGGATCTTAATCTTGAAAGCTTTTATTGCTTTGTTATAAATATTATACATGTATGTATATATATAGATTATAATAT
Organism: Prorops nasuta; assembly: GCF_024137725.1. Classification (NCBI taxonomy): domain Eukaryota; kingdom Metazoa; phylum Arthropoda; class Insecta; order Hymenoptera; family Bethylidae; genus Prorops; species Prorops nasuta. Next base: position 1,539,476 of record NW_027116816.1, read on the forward strand.
GCAAAAGAGAAATCGCGAGGGTATTCTTAAAATAGTAAGTGATTAAAATTAATGAGATTATAGGAAGATAATTTACTATTCATGGATAGGTTTAATATAAATGTGATTAAAAGTCTTGTCCCAGATGACTCGGTAGATCGGGCTTATCGATCAATGATCGATCTCGGAGGGGGAAGAAGCTTCTATACAGCTGCACGGTGAACGCGCTACGGACGGAAAATAATAATAGTAGGATGTACCGCCCACACAAACGCGGCGACTAATAACGGAAAGTCAGCTTCCTTTTCTGCCGTCGGAAGACACTGGCACTCGACTCGACTCGCCTGGAGATCGAATAACCTCGGTGTCGACGCTCCACAACGAAATATCGAGAATTTACGAAAATTTCCAAGAGGTCCAACGTTTTTCCTAATCTACATCTCGCTTTGGTATTGCAGACTCCGGGCGTTTTACGGTGATTCCTCTGTCGCGGCTACACGCACCTATACACACAAACGTATATTATATACACGCCTTTGCAGTCTCCTCTTATGGGGGTAAGACCTGAAAGTTTCAATAGACTTTGTTGAAACGGTATTTCTCGAGACATGGCAATTAAGCGAGAAGGAATCGAGCTCGTATATATATATATATATACATACATACTGCATATATGGGAAGGTATGGTCACAGACGGGCGCGCAGTTTTATTGCGATTACACGCTGCAGCCTCCGATAGATATGAATTCGTAGCTCGGGGCCAGGCCTGATTGACTCGCCTCGATAATTTTCAGCCTCTTATATATATGTATATATCTGGCCTCTTCCTCGCATGCGCGCGCGCGGGCATTCAAACGAGCCTTCTTTAGAGAAAAGAAGAGCATTTTACCTCATCCTGACGAAAATCTCCTCACACTTATCTCCTTTTCTGATTGCAGATACGCAGGACGTTGGATAATTGGGACAGCGATAGCTTCGAGTCACGTGAGTATATATTGTATATATACATATAGATATCTGTACTCTCGCTCATTCGCGTGAAATTATCATCCGATCCCTATCGCTGCACGAGTCGATCGACTCGAGATATGAAAGTGGCTTTTTTCCTCTCATGAACAATGTATATGTATATATATATATACCCATGTAGGAAGGAAGGAGGAGAGAATTGGGTTACAGAGAGTGCAGCTGAGAGAAAGAATCGAGAGTGGGATAATAGTCGTTGAGTTTTCAGGTGATTTATTTCCGGAGACGTTTTGGAACGCCTACTGGGATTATTTGGAAAAGTACGTGGAGGCTAGGAGATGCCTGGACGAGCTGAGAACGTCGGAGGATCCTCTCCAGCAGTTTTTTCATTCGAGCCAAGCAGCGGCCAGGCATTCCCCGTTAAACCTACTCCTCTTACCAGTGAGTCAAGCAAAAGCATTTTTTTCAACAATTTCCCAATATGTGGTTCCTCCGATCGATCAGCTCGAATATTCGAGATGCAGTGAGCAACAATTACAACGATGCAACAGCTCGCGATGCTCCATTGATTTTTCTCAAAAGCGACGCTCGATGCGGGACGCGTGAAAAGAGAGGTCCCCCTCGTGAGATGTGCTGCCTTTTCTCTATATGTATATACATATATGTTTACACCCATACATACGCGTGCGAGGGAAGATCGGAAAACGACCTTATGCGCGCACGCGGAGACTATTCCGTCGATTCGAGAAGAGACGTACGATCGTGCACAGTGAAAGTCTTATCTCTGTTGGCAGTGTGACGCAACGCGAGAAGAACCCACCAATACGAGAACGTCATCCTCGCGTTTAACCTTTCGAGCGGCAGCAGCACGATTTTTAGCGTGAATAGTGAAGAGAAAAGGGAGAAATAGAAAAAGAAGAATATTGTAAGAAAGAAATGTGAATGGTTATCCTATTTGCAAAGCTAAAAGGAGCGCTTAACCTTATCATTAGTAGCGCGGCTGCAGTTTATCGTCGAGTTTATCAATCCGATCGTTGGGCGACGACGTTGCGGTTATTCGATTGGCTCTCCTATCGTTTTCTCTTAGAAGGATAATCATCTCTTTAACGTATCGACTTACTCCCGGGAAGCAGCGACCTGCCGACTCAACGATAACTGTTATTAGAGCCACCTTATTCCGATATCGAACAATCCTCGCGATAGCCAACACCGTGGCACGTTTCTATTATATGCATACATGTGTGTGTGTGTGTGTGTAGTATACGCGCACGTGTGTGCCAGTTTCACCGTTTGGCAATTTCCTGGCCGCTAGCAACTTCCGTCCCTCGATCCGCGTGACCTTGAAAGAATTTATTCCTCTCCAAAGCATCCAAGAGATCCTTCGTCGAAACTCCAGAAGGAATCGCGCGAGAGATGCATTTACACGCATTGCCTTTATAACGCTAACCATTACCATAATGGTGAAGCGGCCCTACGACTAGGATAATTAGCAGGAGGTTAGCAATCACTCTTAAATGGTTAGCCTCGTTTCATCATTCTCCGACTACGGCCAGTATAATTACCGACTGTCAGCCCTGGAGACTAAAACTCTAAATTGCTCACTCGAAATTCTTATACGAATCTTGCCAACAATAGGAATAGTCCTCGACGATACAAGTTTTACGACGATGAGAATTTATTTCTTGCGCGTCTCTTGCTCGAATATAAAAACGTTCCTATTTATACAGATATGCGTGTGTGTAATAATACGTTGCTAAATCTCACAGTTACTTTTATCACAATTCAACCATCTGTCTATGTATATATATATATATATAACTTTCTCGCGCAGCTATTTTTCTCAAAGGCTGATTAATATTGCCTCTATTTCATTGTCCAATAGTCGTAGGAGCCTCGTTCCGTGTCGGATCCAAAACGAAACGGAAGAAAGATTGATCGAGCTTGTTATCTAGCGATAAACTCGCTCGCGCTCCATGCTGTAAATACGATCCTGCTGGTGTGTGTACCCTCCGGTACTCATAAATTTCTCCTATTGGCTCATCGACTCCCAATTAAGCAGCGTCGACGCGCTACCGTTTAGCCTAAGGATCCCAAGAATTCAACCAGGATTGTTCTCTCTATCACCGAAATTTTAACACTTTCTCCCGTACAGCTTTGAAATTGCCAGTTTTATGGACGTTCGAAATACACCCAGCAAACAACTCGTATTTTAAACTTAACTCTCTCGTTAATGCTCTGCTCAGTTTCAAATTTTCCAAATTTACACACCGTTGCTCCCTTGTAAAAAGTAATTTATTAAACTCTTGATAAGTTCTTTGGTAACGAGGAGCGAGAATACGTGTTGATTATCATTAGGAGACGTTTAAAAATAAAGCAATAATATTTGATATTGCTGAATTATAATTTATTTCTTTTTAGAATTTTTATCCATATCGTTCGTTATTGTTTACGAAAGAATTAAGCAATTGCAATTTTTATATAGACTCTTACATGGTACTTATTTCAACAAACTGTTTGTCTTCTTAAAAATTTTCTTCGTAAACAATCTAATGAAAAAATAAAAAAAATAGCACGTTGTTTTATTTCATAGAAGAGAGTAACTGATTTGAATTTCTCGCCAACGTTCTTAAGGTGATTATGAGCGGCAAGAGGCAAAGGTGGTATAACGATATGTATCGTACGTACACGCTTAAACTCTCTTACAAAAAGAGCACGACCTCTTAGCCCGTGTAACGTTCTTACGTTACGTTACGTCGCGTTACGTTACTCCTGGCACGTTGCAAGTATCGCGTGTGTATACAGCAATGCGCTTGGCGAGTGCGCGCGTCTCTGAATATAAATAACGCTCCAGCGTCGTCCTTTCCGCGAAATATAAGTCGAGATAATCATTCTTGGAATCCCTATGCAGGATCTTTCTCTAACGGTGGAATATAGACTTCGTGATTTTTCACTATATATCGCTTATTAATTACTATTATCAAATCGGACCTCCGAGCTCTAATTTCCCTCTTACAAAAATACCAATTTTCTTCATTATTAATTTCACACTTTGAAGGCCACATTAAACGGCGTATACCAGGGGCTCTCATCTTTTCGTATATTAAATAAATTAAATACGAAGGGACAAAAATTAATATGGTGTGAACGATCCATTGTGCTTCTCTATTTCGCAAAAAAATAAATTGATTTTGCATACTTGATATTCATAAAGATGTAAAGTATACTTGTTGCTAATAATGTCAATTATTTTATTATACAAAGTATATGGTTAACAGTTTTATTGTACGTGTCAGGCAAAACTGACTTAATCCGATAGCACAAAAATGCGCGGGGGAGATGAGTTTTTGGAAAATTGCAGAAACATTCATATCCTGACGTTTCGAATAGCGAATGAAAGTACGAATGGATGGAGGGGGGACGAAGGAATCGTATTGGATGCACGTAGGCGTCCTGCATTGGCCATAGGGAAAGGACCCACCGGATGCCGTTTTATCATTATCATCATCATCATCATCATCATTATTGTTATTATTATCGTATATATACGAAATTGTATTCCGTGGCGCGCTCGAATGTCTTTTTGAATAACAATCACTGAAATCCTCGTCTCGCGTATAATACATTCGATCCCACCTATTCGATAAAGATTGTGCAATCGTGAGCGGACGACTAATCGATTACGACGAAAAGAGAAAATATATCGTTGTTCGCGCACTTTCATAAAAATCTCGGCGATTTAATTAGGCTGTAAATCATAGGACTGGCCGCTGACTCGAGAGTTTTAGGAGGAGGAAATGAAAGTTGCTTATAATATTATATCAAGCACAACATATGTATATATATATATATATATATATATATATATATATATACATATAAGATATTCACCTGTGCGCTTCTGATTTACCTAAAGCGATTCGCGCTCAACAACGATCCGGCCTTTTTCCTTTTCACTTATATGTAGCTGCACGCCGAGATTGAATTACTAATGCGCGCCAATGCGATAAGCACGCATCCTTTCCCGGCCGCTATTTTCTGCTAGACATAGCGGAGATTCGCAAGATTGGTATCGCTAGCGGTACAGGACCGGCTCCGTTAGCGCGCACGATAGTCCTGCGGGATCGGGACTATCGATGAACGCGAAACCGGCGAAACTTCCTTATTATATTCTTTTTCGGCAAATTCCGATGAAATACGGGCAGCGGGGGGTGGAGGGAGAGGAGAGCTTTCACCGCGATGGAAAGCTAGCCGACAACGCGACGGACAAGGTACTCGCGCGCGAGTACTTTATAAGAGAGCTCGAGTGTAGTACTGGCAGTAGGTCAGAAAAATTCGTCCACTCTTTTACGGGCTTTTACTTTGCTTAAGGTCGAGGTCTCGCCGAAAGTGGGCTGTGTGTTTACTCGCTCGAGTACGTCGATACGCATCGAGCTATAACAGCTATTTTTTACTTCCCTCTGCAAACCCGCCTCTCACTTTCAAATGCCTCGATCAATTTGCTCCTTACCCTATTACGGCGATTCGCACTACCACCGTGCGACAAATCATCCAAACTGACCGAATTTCTCACTCGGGTTTTCACAATAATCACGTCCAAGCGCGAGCGAGATTACGCTTAACGATGTTTGCGCCCTCTAGCTCATAAATGTGAACTTGGTCCGATCGTTGCGAAGGGTGCGCGCGCATTCGTGAATCGCACGCGGACCGAACGCCGAGCCAATGGACCATGAATGAGAGCCGCTTGAGCGCGAGTGGCGCCACCTTGCGTGCCCGGCGTGGCATCAAAGCTAATCTCGTGGATGTTTTAGGGCCGCAGCAGAGTTTGGTGGTTAATTGTCTGGATCTATATGGAGCTGGTACGAGTTATTGTCGGGATTAATCGGTAGGATCATACTTATCTCTGCGTTCGATCTGTTTCCGGCCTTTCGGACTAGGGTAAACGCAGTCCCCATACCAGTCGCTAATCGCTTGACTTGTCTAACCTCAAACTTTCCCTCTCCCTCTATTCCGCGTTCTAGTAATATGATTTTTCCTGGCGAATCGACACTCTGTTTCTGCCGGCAATAAGTATATCTGATCCGAGAAACAGTTATGTAGATAAGGTATGTGTTTATATATTTCCGTTCTTCGTCTGCTGAAACGCGTAGTATGTTAGATATTATATATATCTAGCTAAAATGACAATTACAAAGAGCAACGGTGCGATACCGACAGTTGTAACGGCGTCGACAGCAGTTAGATCATTCTCTACACTCCATGCACTGCCTCTCGGAGGTGAAATCAAAGAATAACACCTCTCTCGCGCGTTGCTTCCTTTTCAACGATTATCGTGAGAAAGAAGAAATCTCCCCCGAGCAAATAAAGTTACGTAAGAAAAATTGGATGATATTTGATTAATGATATCGCGATTGTGTATCCGGTCAATAGAGCCGAGACGTGTACTGCGTATATCGATTAAATACCTGTATCATATAGATCGAGCATACGGCACACTTTGATTCTCCTTTGACTCTCCAAGCCACTTTCCCGCTGCCCCGCTAACAATGAGCAGTAAGCACACATTGCTCAGACGTGGAAAGGAAAGTTTGTCGGTCAAGCTTGGCTAGACTTTTATTTCCCGGTAATACGTACATTGGAACCTTCGATTTCGTCACGGCTGGCTGCTCCGACAATTTCCTCGGGAAACGCTACTATCGCCATTATTATTATTGTGATTATTGCAACGTTTTAGATCGAATTTCACGAGTCTCCGCGACGAGAGGGATTTTTCGCCAAAAACAATAATGTTTGTTCGTTGAATGGAGGAGCCGGCAGGCAAATAATTCGACCGTCGGCGTATAACCTCGAGCGTGTTATATGTAGGTACGTGTGACGGCAAGAATACATATGTATTGTAGCGCGCAACGATGCGACGGGAAAGCGATGGTGCGAGATAGGAGAAGTTTATTTAAGCCTTCTCCTATGGCCGTGACCGCTGCGCTTGCTTGTGAGAAGCATCCTGAAAAGAAAGATACGCCGAAAATTGCAGCAGGCCTGGCCAAATTTTTCTCTCCCATCTCTTCCTCGGATTCCCTCTATTCTCGATTCTTGCCTTCCTGGAAGCTTTCCTGATGCCAAAAATACCTCGCAGGATACTTTTACTCGGCCAACGCTAAATTTCCAGGGTGTTTTTTGCTTTTTAACACACACACACACACACACACACTTGTGTATTTACGCTTTGCGTAGCCTCGCTTAATTGGCGTCATAATTGAATATATAGTACTCGTGCCTTTTTCGGCGAATTTCCTAGAATCCATAAAGTTATCCAGCTAATATTATGCACATATCGCATATACGTATATATAATGCACATAGGGAGAGAGATCTCTTCGGAATAAAAGCAATGGAAAGAGTTGAAAAGGGTAGCAGGAAAGAATGGCGCACGCGATAATGAAGCGCGGAGAGTCGGTTGATGAGCGCATCGCAATTATTTGCCGTATATCTCGTAATCAAGAATCTCATTGGCATACAGTCCGAGAAAAGGGGCTGTGCCGTGTGCGGAGGAATGCTATGGATATCAGGTGATTCGCGCTAATTATGTGTTCGCTCAATAATTGCCAGTCGTACCCGTGTACCGAGCTATACGATTAATCAAGCTCATCTGTTCGTATAGAGCGGAGAGAGTAATTCAGGTTTTGACGCGTTCCCACTATAATGATATCGTTCGAGTAATAAGGGAATGCCTTAGCGCTGATTCGCCTGCCTGCCTGACTGCTTTGCTGCTGCTGCTGCGCGAGCGAGCGAGCGAGCGGTATACATGTATCCTTGACGTGTTCAATACCGCCGCCAAACTGCCAACTTTGCACCTGCAACAAAACTCGCGTCATTCATTGCACAAATCTCGCTCAATTTACATTCTACGTATACCATGTAGCTCATTTTCACCTTTTTAGCGAGCAATATAAAAACTCACCTTGCTAGTTTCTCCATGGGAGAGATAGATTCAATGGCGTCTCGTGATTGGAAGGAATTAACGAGGGAATCACTCGTGCGTCTGGAAATTGAATTTTCAATAATCCGGAAACGCGCGCGCGCGCGCGCGCGTGAGTAGAGACATTCCGGTGTATGGAAGAATCGTGTACGCGCGCGGGGCGTGCGTTGAGAGAAGGGGGGAAGGGTGTTACCCTCGCGGCAATCGTGTAATACACATACATGCGTAAGAGGTAGGGGGAGAAGGAGACTGGAAGGTTTGGTGGTTTCACGCGATGAGACGAGCGAGAACGGAGCGCGTAAGGCCCCCGAGGGAGACCAAGTCCCGGTTTCCATGGAAACGTCGAGACCGTTCGGATGTCTCCGCGGCGATTCGCGCTCGCTCGAGCGGCTTCGTGCAACCTCGGGAGAGCTCGGCCGGGTCCCAAGCGAGGACAAGCCAACCGGTCGGACAGCACCGCGGTACGCGGCGGCAGTATTCGTCTTCGCGCCGAGCCGCGTCGTTCATCCTTCGCTTTTTCTGCCTTCTTTTCACACAAACGCTCCTTCACACCCTATCTTCTCCAATTTGCTCGCTCTCGTATCGTCCATCCTCGTTGTTGCTTGGCGAGCGCGAGATAACTCATCGGCAGTCGCTTGGATCGTCCACTACGAGATCTCTCGATCGATCGACGATCTTTCTTTCGCACGGCCGAACCTACTCTCCCTCCCTCCCCCCACTCCTCTATACCGAGACTAGCGATTAGAGTCTGCGGTACTCGCGTGTCGCGTGTTCTTCGACTGCTCCGTACACACCCCCCCCCCCCCCCCCCCACCTTCTTGCCCAACCTTTGGGGATTGTTATTATTAACACGAAAAGAACGCGCGCGCAATGTGTCTGTTGTTTCTTGCCTTGTGTATACACGCAGTGGTTCGTGCGAGGTGCCTTTGAAAAACTGACGACTTTTTCGAGTGTGAGCGAGCGCATCTGAGAATTTGTCAGTATTTTGAGAAAGGTAGAATCGGCTGGACGCAATACATATTTGTTTAGGGAGGAGCGGAGAAGAGGGGCGGGAGGCAGGCACAGACAGGCAGGCGAGCAGACGGACGGACAGCAAGCAAGCAAAAGCAAGCAAGACTACTGTCGATTCGCGTTGTGTTTGCGAGAGAGCTGCACGCCCGGAGGCAAATACCTGTGTGCTGGAACGATCTACCGGCTGTGCTGGCTGACAAGTCGTTTCTAAAAAGTGGCGCGGGCGCGCGCGCACACGCTGCTATGTCTTTCCAGAACAAACCTCTGGGAAAAGTCGCGCCAAGTGCTTTTCGACGAACCTCGCATAATTGACTGTAGTAAAGCGCTACTATGGGGCTTCCGAACGGCTTACCGGGCAGAGAGTAGTGTGCGAGTGTGATGCTGCGCGCATGTCCGATCGTAATGCAAGAGGAACGAGTCGATTTGCTTTGAGCGAGTAGAGAGGGATCAGTGGACACACGATGACAATGTTCGGTAGTCTGGTTCAGAGGTTAACGTCGCCGGTAACCTCCCCTACGAGTCCCCGGCGACGTTTCAAGTCGCCCCCTTCCAGGTGGGAGGTACAGAGCGATCCGGAAGACGACGTAACTACGCCGGTGAGGAAGTCTCGCGCGAAACATTTGTTGGATAAGCGCAAGAGCAAGAGCAGGGCGCGCGATTTGAACTTGCAAAACGATCAGGCGCAACCTTACGGTAACGGAACGGCGGCGTGGCAGGAGACAGCCGCCATCGCATTCCCACTACGGGGCAGCAAAAGTTTGGGCAGATTGGACGGCACGAAAGAGGTTAGTCCCTATAGATATATACATATATTATGCCTCTCATCTACCATGTTGACATCGCTAAACCCATGCACGATTATTATTTTAAACTCGACGAACGGTGAAAGGTATACATATATGTTCGATATGGAGTTTCTGTGAAGAGGCAAAATTTGCCACACCCCGAAGCGACGCCGATACTCCATTAACGTTATTATGCTCCTCTTTGTACGATAAGATCGGCGATTGGCCTGATGGAGAACGGTAGCCGAATTCTTCGCATCTCCCTCTCCCCAAATTCGCTACGGCGCTTCCACGAATTCTGCAATAAGGTAAACAACTGGATTCTCGGTATCGTTGAGAAAGCCTCGCTGGAAATCCCGAGTGACGGAATGCTTTTTTGCTTTCGTTGCTGAAAGAGACTTGACAAATCGCTGTAGGTAGATTTGGAGAAGCGAGCGCGCGTTCATTCGCGTTTAATTGCTTATCTATATCCTGAGAGGATAGGTGGTGCGCGCGCGCGCGCGGAGGATTCTCTTTGCCGATGGACGGACGGTTGGTACATAGACACGAAAATTCAAGAGATACACCAACGATATCTTGAAAAGCACGAGATTCGTGCTTTACAAAGATCTATTTAACCGTGGTACGCGTTTGGTCTTGGGGTGACGTTACGAAGGTCGAGCGAAGGTCACCCCAAGTTTTTTAAACGGACCCCACCTCTACTTTTTATTGGAGATATTCCTGTAGCCAGTTTTGGATCTGAAATGGGAATACGGTTCACGAGTGCGCGAGCTCTCCACAGTAATTCCCATGCAGTCGGCTATTGTCCGACAAAACTATCGCAACGGCCTCGAGGAAAAAACATGCAAATTTGAAATATGAAAATCGCGGCGCGACGGGGCGCTCGCAGCAGGTACCGCTGTGTTCCTAGCTTTCTTATTATCTCCCCCCCCCCCCCCCTTCACTACACGCTGCTTTTCTTCTCCTGTGTGAAAAGTGCAAGGGAGCCATTAGTCGAGTCTCGTAAACAGGAAGCTTGCACTTGTTTCATTGTTATCTCGAATAAATCTCCTTCTACACTTGTCACGACTAATTTTTTCACTCCAACTCTGTCCTTTAATCAATTGCCCCGAAACAAAGCTGATCCCGCAAGAATAAAGAATCACGTAGAGGGAAGAAAAGAGCGAAGGACTGCGGAGAGTGATTATGTACCGAGAGTGAACGATATATACGTGACTAATCGCCGTTGCCACGCAATTTCGATGAATAATATAAAGCATTTTATCCATTCTGATTCTCGGTAATTCATATATATAGAAAACAAGGAGGACAGCTCTTGTTCGGATCTCTTCGAGGTAAACAAATCTTTTCCTCGAATCGTCGGCTGTTTATCGAAAAATCTGCGAAATCCCATTCGGAGTAACAACTTTTTTTTTTTTTTATCGAATAATCGAAAATCGACGCCAGTTAGAAAATAAAGTTTCGTAGTATTACGCGTGAGTCATGACATTCATTAAGAAACAGCCGTGACACAGTGCTCTTATCAACGGGTAAATATGGAACCTGCTTGAAGTTCACTAGCCAGCAGTGTTTTGTAACACTGCCAGTCTCTTTTTTTTTTGTATTCTATATTTTTTATCTGTGGTTATCACGGACGACACCTGACGACAAACATACTGCGTAGTAGGAGTTGGTACATCCCACGTGGCTTGTTTTGTCCCGCTAGTCCCTTTTACAGCTCAGAGAGATGTACGCTTTCTCCTGACACAGCATTTGTGCAAAGTTATTGAGAAATCGTCGTCCAATCAAGGAGAAAACTCATTTTGCCAAGATTAAAATTGTTTTTCAGTCGTTAAGGTTCGACCGAGGTAGCTTTGTGGCGACTGCTGACTAATCAGCAGCAGCCGTGCTTTTTTCTAACAACGGTAAACGAAGGTAACTTATACGTGTCTACTGTATATATACACATATGAGCACGAGAGAAGAAAATGTCATTATAATTGAAAGTAAACTGGTAAGATAGCGCTATAATGGCACAAACGCGGTAGTTTTCAAGTTCAAGTAACACTCGACACAAAACCCTTTGACTCGACCCCCATTCGAAGCACGCTTTCACGTTTCGGCTTACAAACGAGTGTCGTTCAATCCAGTTCGCTGACACGAGTTCGCATGGACGGTTTTCTACGTGGTATTCAACAAGCATTTGTTTACATGGTCCTTTTGCTACAATTTTAAACCGAACTGTACGTCGAGTCTTGGCTCGAAGAGAAGCATGGTGGTAGCGAGAAGCGTTTTGTTGAAAGCGAGCCGAAGAAATATAAACAAACTGTAGATGAAACGTGCGCTGTACAGTTGTCTTTGAGTAAAACTTTTCAACTGACAATAAAAAAATGCTAATTAGAACTTTCTAAGCCAGCTACCTCGCCTCGCTTATTTTCTACCTATACATGGTAGAAATTAAGTCGTTTACCTACGCAAATATGTTTAAGCGTACAAAAGCAGTTTAATTTATGAGAATAAATAAAGTATCGTAAGAGATTAATGGTGTTTGCAGAAAATTGCGAAATTGAACAAATGCGTGGAAAGAAGGTTTTATTTAAGGGCGTGAGTATATAAAGGCAAACAGCAGCGCATTTCGAGCGATCGTGCTCACTCGATGAAACAATAGGAAGGAAGTATTATCTCAAGTATGCGTATTTAATTGACCCACGCAAAGCTTCGATCCGCCTCGCGAGGCGTTTCACGCCGCTTGGCCACGTAATATTGATAATCGCACGATTAACGAGGACTATTCGGAGAGTCGAGCACAAATACGACCATAAAGTGGCCAGGCAAAAAGTACATGCACATATATTTCAACAATAAGAGCTCTCAACGATATTGTCCAACTCGTTTTCACCTCTTGCTTTTCACCGTTCCGCGCGCGTCCACTTTCTCCCACCTTTCTTTTCCAGAAATATTCAGCATTCAGCGGTGATTGAACATTGCGCGCGTCAAGTGTGCCTGATACTCTGGTCGGAAGACTGGCAAGCGAGCGACAAGACAACGAGGAGGGAATAAAATCTGTAATATTACAGGATTGCACAATTCGAGAGGAATATGTAGATGAATGTAGAGATGAAAGTGGCCTTGGAATTCATAAATATGTAATATTATGCGCTCAGCACTTGTAACGCAAGTTGAATGGAAAAGGAGCTTTGCGCTTGTTGCAGGCAACGCGCGTCGCCTCTCTCTCTCTCTCTCTCTCTTCCCCTAACTCAATCGTACTTTATTATAACGCGCGCCTATTATTTTCGCAATATAATTAAACAGTTTAAAATTTTCCTTTTTAGGACTAAATGAGTTATTCGAGAAAATCATCTAAATTCTTCGCTCTTACTGCTTCTCTTCCTGCTTTCAAAATACTCGCTGAATACCGCTTCGCAGTGGAACATTACGATCGTTTGTAATCCAATTTTTTTCAGATTTTTTAAAAAACGACCATGTGTAGCTCTTAAGAACGATCGAACGAACAAGTTTGTTTCCTACACAAAGAAATTGATATTCCTAAAATTGTAGATTTTTGCGAATTAAATTTTTTCTTTAGTCACGAATCCACTTAACGCTAAAGTTACCATTTGGTGATCGAATATCCATTTTCAAGTGTAAACACGCGTCTATATAAACAATTTCTCCGTACGTTTAACGTGGACAAGCCTTTAAATGTTATTGTTTACAGTGCAGCGTCTTTGAGGACTATGGCGTGCACTCCAATTTTCATCCGCTGCACGTTTCACGGTATTCGCTTAACGTACTCTCTCTCTCTCTCTCTCTCTCACTCTCACTGAGCCTGTTCCAATCACACTTTTCTAAATGGTTATTCGCCAGCAATTCTTTCTCCTGCAGTTTTTTCCCGTTTTACCTTCTTATTATACACAATGAAGCATTTGTGAACGCTAACGCTTGCACTGGGATGGAAGGTGTGGGGAGGAGGAGGGGGGGGGGGGAGGTACAGCCTCGAATCATACACTCTTCGAATTCCTGAGCTTTCCCTCGACTCTTTGCGCGTTCCTTTCTTCCATACCTTTTCCTCCGCTATGCAATAATTTCACGTTTTTTCAAAGCAACAGTTATATGCTCGATTGTTTTTTTTGTTCTCCGTGCCAAACTTACCGCTACAGGTTGCAAAAATTGATTCGCCTTTTAATCGATCCTCCTCGTCAGTTTTTGCACCTTCCCTCGCTTCGCATAACACGCAACAGTACCGCCTGCTTATTTTAACGACGGTTTATCTGCGAGTATTTGGACGAACCAACGAACACAAGGAAATATATTGAAAGAATTTTCCAGAGCGCCTTTAAAGCGGCGGGAGAGAGAAGTGGTAAGGGGGGGGGGAGGGTCCTGACAAGGGCGATGGAGAATATATTATAATGTAATGGTATATATATATATATATAAAAGGAAGATGGCAGAGTCGTTGGGACGGATTATCCCGAAGGATCGAAGGATCTAGCAATTGATCGGGCGATTGGCGAATGCAGGAAATGCTCTTGGAGACGGTGGCATGACGCTCAGCAATATCAGCAATCGCATGCGAGATTTATCTTGGACACGAGTTCGCTTACCATCCCCGTGTAGGAGCGAGCGAGCGCTCGTATGTGCCTGCCTGCCTGCCTGTCCCTGCTTTATTAAACTTGTAATACACTGGTGTACCGATGAAACGTAGGCGTTACGAGCTTCGTGGCCGCATAACTGGCCAACACCGTAATGCGCGCAACTTCCAATTCCTCCGAACGACCACGTTCTTAAGAAACTTCTGACCGTCATCGTCCCTCCCCACCTCGCATCCCCCGTTCGCGCTCGCGCGCGGGACCGACAAACCGGTTCAAACAGACTCCTGCTAATTGCGTACCGATACGAAAATATCATAAATTCAAATTCCTCATTTTATTATGAATATCGATTAGACCCGATTCTCCCGACTTAATGGAGCGAACCTTACACAAGAATTTCAGCTTTTCTCCATCCCTCCCCTTTAATAACTCTCCCCTCCCATCTCCCATTTCATCCACTTATCATCATCCATCTCCACTTCTCCATTTTTCTGCCAGATTTTTACCACGAGTCGTGCGTTACATTAAGAATTTCTCCAACAGGTGTGTACGCGCGCGCGGAGCACGTGGCCAGGAGGTGGGGGAACAGTGTTGAAATAAATCATCGAGAGTTTACAAATGATTGGCGCAGCTTGGCCGACTGGAGTTCGAAGCAAGCAAATTAGCATAGAGTAAATTCTTGACCCCTTCGACTGGAAAGATGTCACTCATATCGCTGACCGTTTATTTATGCATGTATATTTATGTATACCGTGGTACGTTTTGATTTACGAAGGAATGCTCGAAACGGTCCTATGGGGAAGAAAGGAAGGGGGGGGGGGGAGGAGAGTTTTTATCGCTTCGAGCCCACCGAAAATTAGCATGACAATATCGAATCAACTGGAAACTCGAAGAACCAAAGCGGAGGTTCTGCGAATTTTCTTCGTAGGAAAGTCCCATCGGTGTTGATGCTATTTAACATTTCAGTCTTGTCGTCTCGTCCCTATCCTATAATTTCTCCAATTATATGCCTCTTTTATCGTGCCTTGTGCGAAACAATTGTTTGTCTCCCCCACGTGAGAGAGAGAGAGAGAGAGAGAGAGAGAATTGCATTATGCTCTCGTCGTGAATTTCAATAAATTCTATATACGAGTTAGCAGCAGACTAGTAGATTATATTTTTCGTGCATCGCTTGGCCTTGGCGAGAAATCACGGGAAAGGAAATAGTAGTGCTTATGCAAACGACCAGTCGAGGGCTGCACTCATCAATTGCCTCGACGAATTTAACTCTCGCTCTTTTTTTTTCTCCCCTTTTCATCCTCTTCCCTTCCCGTCGCTTTTTTCTCTTAGCTCGTGATTTATGCCAGAGTCTCTTCGGAGACCTTCGACCTTTCTTCAAATTCCAGTGGGATCTACGTCGTCTCCCTCGCGATAATGCCATTGGTCATTATTTTTTTTCCTCCTTTTCCTACCACCTTCCATCTCTTCTACTATATATATGTATATATATATATATATATATATTGAATCCCGGAGTTTTTTCTTCGCTTGATTCAACTGTCGCGCTGAGGGTTGACAAAGAAAAATATGATCAATCACCGAAACTCTACCCCAACATTTTTTCATCCCTTCTCTAAGCTGTGGATCCTCTCTCTACCACTCTTACGTAGCTATATTATAAATATAAGTAGTAATTGCACGCGTAGCAAGTGTTTCCTTGATTCATCAGGCGCGAGTCGGACGGAGGGGAACGGTCGGTTGGTCGGTGGGACCGACCGGGGAAAGCAGCTAGGGAACCGGAAAAGGCATATATATATATATATATATATATATAGAAAACAGGATGCGAGTGCACGTCCTTTCGGTATTGTGCGAGCACCGGAGCTGTGGGAAAACTTGCAGATTTAAAAACATAGAGCAGTTTATATATATAGTGTCGTAGCAGCAGAGAGGAGCTTTAACTCGGGTCGAAGGCAATTTGATGAATATTCCGCGGTTCTGCAGCAGATTTATCGCAACGGGATGTGAAAATTACCTCCGTGAGGTGGATTCTTACTATCATTTAATTAGTCCCTCCTAATGAGAGAGATTTACCGCGCAACAATCGTTTGAACTCGCGTATATATATATATATATATATATATATTTTGGCCAGAAAAAGTCTGGTCGAGAGTGACAAAGGTTCCCTCAGGATTTTTGCTTCTCTCTCTCTCTCTCTCTCCCTCCCTTTAGGCTTACCTTATAGCAGTAATGAGCAGAGAGGACCCGCTGCTAAAGAAATATTTCGAGGCTCGCGTCACGAAATACCGTTACGTTAGGGCGTTTATTCGACAATTTTTCGCGAATCGTGCCAGCCGAACGAGACGGAGTTCGGCTGAAAAGGGCAACGACTCCGCGTTGATCCTTTATGATCGCCCGACAATATATCCTCTGCGATATCCAAATCGTCGACGTTCTCGCGAGGCTAGCTTAGCCTCTTCTCCCAGGAACCTGCGTGCAAACCCACCACTGATGCATTATGTATGGTACACACAGACGCTACCCGTTCTACGCAGCGCACGCAATGTGCCTGCCTGCCTGCCTGCCTTCACCAGAGACAATTATATACGTATGGTTAACGCAAAGCAAGCAGAAAATGACAAGCTAGCCTGATTATAGAAATCGCGTGCGCTTGCCCTTCCACCGCACTAGCTGCTGTATTACTCTACTTATGGGAAAATAATTCCCTTTGCGGGAAAATCCTCTTACTCCTTTCTCTCTCTGGAGAGAGAGAGAGAGGGGGGGGGGGGGGATAAAATTGAACAGAAAAGCTATATATACACAGGAGTGTAAGAACCCATTTGACGCAAAAAATAACATTGGGAACCGGTGGGAATAGCAGTTACAAAAGCTCCAATGTCCCAACGACACTGTACAAAGGAAAAGGTACGTTTAAGAGAAAAAAGGTTAGAGCAGAGTTGACGCATTCTAGGACCACAGAAACGAACAAAATATAACGCAAGAAAAATAATTAGATAGGCACGACGATAAAGGAGATAGTATTTTTTACAGAGAGTGCGTAGGTTGTGTATACGCGTGTGAGAAAGAGAGAAATCTAAATATAGTCTGGTTTGATCCTAAGCGGTATAATCCTGAGACGTGGGCCAACCGGTGGCCCGTACACTCCCATACTAGCCAGCCAATCGAGCAAGCAGACCTTGCAAACAAAAACTTGCATCGATTCTGTTCCCTGTAGTAAAAAAAAAAAAAAAAAAAAAAAAAAAACAGAGAAAGACCCCGATTGGCCGAAACACCTCGATTGTCAATTTTTTCGGAACGTCTGTGCTAGTCGATAGAAGGAAAAGTGTCGGAAACATTTATTAGTAGAGGCAATAAACGAGGAAGTACCTTGTGCTCGTCCTTCGCACGCGTGCGCGCGCGCGTTTGCAACAGCTACTACTATTCCGTCGATTCGTCGTGGTTTTTCGTTCCGAGGAGCGGATCGCGTGCTCCGGCGTCAGAATCTTCGAGAGAGCGACGTCGAGAAATGCAGACAGAAGCCCGAATGCCGCTGCAAAATGAAAGGAAAGGCGTGAAGGGTGAGGAGGGAAAGGGGGAGGGGGGATAAAGGGGAAGAAAAAAAGTGAGTTGGCTGTGGCATCGGTACCTACGGACATGCTGGCTCGGAGCAGCCGAGCGAAAAAGACCTTAAAGTGCCGCAACTCTCGCGTAACGGGCTCATCACAATCATGCGAGGGGAAGGGTTGAAAAGTTGGAAAAAATTCTCTCGCTAAATGAGCGCGGCAATTTGAGAAACTCTGGGAGCAAGTGCTACCCCTTATACCTGTATATGTGTACAGAGTATACGTATATATATATATATGCTGGCGTAACGTAATCCCTGATGATTAACGAGGGGGACTGGACTGGGAGCAGCGTGTATTTCAAGAGGAAAAATATTCCGCCGAAAGAGCACACACTCGTATACCTTACCTTATTGCGAGGCTCCGCTTCTTCTTCTTCTTCTTCTTCTCGTTGCTTATGAATACACATATTAGCCCGCATCGCCCCGTACGATCTCCCCACTGCGGAGTCGAGCGACGCGTCCCTTTCCCTTCGATCAAATTACCCACGATTCGTTCTGCTCGCCCTTTTTCCCCTTCGTCACCCTTTTTTTTCCCCCTTATCAATTCTCCGCTACGAATGGCCCTCGCCCTCTGCGCGCATACCTGGCCGAGCACAACAACGGGAGGGGGGAGCTTAAGGGTCCAAGGAATATTTACCCGATCGTTTATGCACCAATTGTTCCTGCTGGTGTATCGTTACGGTAGTGTGTAAGATTTCTCGCATCATTTGTCGGAGGATTCGTGGTCGAAGGTCGGGTCAGCGGCGAAGGTCAGCACGGACGAGTCGTGAAGAGGGAACAGTAGATCCAGAGGAATGTATGCCAGCAGTTAGGTCAGCCTCGAGGATACCTGATTGCTTGCTCGCCTCGGGTCAAGGTCACTCCTCCTCCTCCACCCCCCCCCCCCTCCTCTCGTCTCACCTCATTTCAATACGCTTTATTTCCCTCCTCTTCGTCTCTAATAAAGCAATACCACCGCTTCGACCTGGAGAAATAATTATTGAACGAGTGTTTAACGGTACGGTAGGTTTCAATTTTTCATCGAATTCTTAATGGGTTGTAAAAAAAAATATATTAATAGTTTTTGGAAATTTAAGTAGCATCGGTGGAAGACGAGACGAGAAAAATGTGGTGAGAGGAAGTTGATTCCTTGATGCAGCTCGCTGGAATATACAGTTAGGGTCACGGAAGCTCATGGTCGTGCTTAATCTGTACAATTGAATCCGGGATATATATATATATATATATATGTGTACTATATAGTATATGTGGGGACCTGATCCATGAATAATAATAATAATAATGATAATGATGATGTTGATAATAATAATATAATCCTGAAAAATCCGATAACGGCAAAGAGTTTCAGGAACGGTAATTTACATATATCATTTGTATAGTGTATATATATATATTTATATATGTATATAAGCAGTAAGTTTATCACTCGTAAAATTATGCGCACGTATGTAGTTTATACAACATATATACTTTTACCCGCCGAGTTTAGTAACTCAATTAATTGGAATTTCCGGTGATTTTGATCGATTGATTTTTACGCGGGGAGGCCAATAGCGATAGGGGGAGAATGTTCAATTTATCCTTATGGGTACAAGTTTCGTGCATATGGAGAATGTATGACGCAAAGGTGGAGACCTACCGTTACTCTTGCAATAAAGCATGGCATACCGCAATGTTACCGAGGCAAATGCATCGCATCGGCGAGATTACGTTTTCCTTAATGGTCATAGGACAAGACGCTGAATAATATACATATATATATAATTGAATTCCACAAATACCTCTCCATGGGGAATAAAGGAGAGGGAAAAATGGAAAAATATTAAAATTCTTCGGATCGATTCGTATCGATGCATATATATGTACCGAGTGCAGATATGGACAATCGAACGAATAAACGGCTTCATTCGAAAAGCCTCGCGGAAGAACCGCTAGAAAGGCATTAGAATACCTCCGATGTGTACTAATTACGATTCCAAGATCGCCTCGATTTGACGGTATTTCCCTACCGTTAATAATAATAAATAAAAGCTGCAAGAGCGGCTGTAGAATATAAAAATAGAAATGGTGGGAGTGAAACGAGCGAATTGTTACGGTTCCCTCGAAAATTCGCTCTATAATTATTGGTCGAGCCTCGCCTCGCCTCGCCTCGCCTCAACTCGACTCGGTTTTCTATTCTTCGCAGCCATGGCAGTGGAGCGAGCAGCTTTCGATCGGCAACAATCTAGGAGAAATGCCTTTACTTGGCTCGTTCATTCGTAAAATCTCTTCCGATTACTCGGCAATTCGAGCGATGTAGATGACCAGCAACAATACCGAGCTCGACCTTCCCAAGGTCCAATTCCTCATAAGCAATCTCCAACAACGTCGGCCCAATTCACAAATCAAAGTACCAACTTCTTCCTTCGCAGCGCTAGAGAGAATTTAATTAAGCGAGCAAAGAAAATGAGAGAGAAAAGAAGAAGGTTGTTGCAGCACGGTGGTTGCAGCACGGGTCGAGCAGCTTATTAGAGCCGTCTTTCGTGGAATCTAGGATACGCACGGTTCAGCGGCTAAACCAAACGGACTCTTCAGAATCCTCTCATTAGTCAACAATTTCAGCAATTTCTAGAAGAATCGCAGCGAGCCGTCGAGAGCGATGCGACCTTCTCAAGGCTTCCACTTGCAGCAATAATGCCGTAGGAAACCTCCAATAACGGCATACGTTTCATAATACATCAACAACTAGCGCTCATCGCGAGCGAATCCACCAACAAATAATGAATAAAAGACTCGTCGAAATAGCCTCAGTTTCGTTTCACTTTTACCATTAGTCCTTTCATTACGCCTCGATTTCTGTACCGTACGTTTAATAATCGTATGGGGAGAGTGTATGTAAAAAGTGAGACTGTGACGTAGCATGTATGCATATACAGGGTGTCCCATAAAAGATGGCCATGCCAATAACATCGGATAGGGGATAAAAATCTAATTAAAAAAGTTGTAAAAACTTTTTTGCTAGCACCCTTAGTTAAAAAGTTACTTCCAATTAAAGATTCTCGATTACAGTAGCCTCTCTTAAAGAGGAAGATTGTTTTGGTCGCGCATTATAAGGCCAAAAATGCTAAGATTCTGTGAATTAGAATACTAAGAAAAACACAAAGCCAAACATCCACTTGAACCTATGCAGTGGTTGAAGGCCGATCGGCAGTTTCGAATGCGAGCGCCATAAAAACAATCAAAACATAAGCACTTTCGAGAAAAGCTATAAGCTAAGATCGAAACTTTTGCAACTTTTGTTTAACAAATTAATTATTTATATTTTTAAACTGTGCGTATTTTCACGATAAAAAGGAGTCCAAACGCAACATAATTACGTCAATTCTAGAGTTAATTAATTAATAGTCTCGCTAAAAATAGCCGTAATTATGTCACGTTTGAACTCATTTTCATCGTAAAAATACGCACAATTCTAAAATATAAATAATTAATTTGTTAAACGAAAGTTGCAAAAGTTTCAATCTTAGCCCTTAGCTTTTCTCAAAAGCGTTTATGTTTTGATTGTTTTTATGCGCTCATACTCGAAACTCGGCCGCTCATTTTACAATAGGCTCAAGTGGACGTTTGGCCTTGTGTTTTTCTTATTATTCTAATTCACAGAATCTTAGCATTTTTGGCCTTATATAATCTTCCTCTTTAAGAACGACTATTACAACCGAGAATATTTAATTGCAAATAACTTTTTAACCAAGAGTGCTAGCCAAACAGTTTTTCGAATCTTTTTGCTCAGAATTTCATACCCTACCCGATGGTATTGACATAGCTATCGTTTATGGGACACACAATTTTCTCATTTTTCACAGACTCTTTGCCTCCAGTTAGAAATTCTCACTTTGATACCATTTGTACCAATGTGCACGGTCTCTCTCTCTCTCTCTCTCTCTCTCTCTCTCTCTCTCTCTCTCTCTCTCTCTCTCTCTCTCTCTCTCTCTCTCTCTACAAAGGCAAGACTCTGTACACCAGCAAGTTTTCTCGATTCTAATGTACAAGAGTTTGGGGTAGCATGTACATAAATCAGGAGTGCGTATATCCGGCCCGATCCGATCCAATCCAGTCCGGTTGGATGTATATCTGCTGCTGTTGTCGCGAATCGAGGTCATTCTACTTACACACCGGCACTCGCTTCATTTTTAAACCACTTTCCATTCCTTCGTCGCACAATGTTCCGCTGGATGACCACCACGCCACGTGGTCAATTACATAGCCGGAAGCAATTCTCCTCCTTCCTTCCTTCCTTCCTTCTTTGCTTTTTTCCCTTTCTTTCATTTTCGTTGTTGTTATTGGCAAAATACGGGGCTTCCCCTGTATCGGAGCGTTATATACATAGCACACACACACACACATGTATATATTTAATAGGTTTGCACGATCGACACGTGTAGAGAGTGGTAGAGGAGAGCGAGCGGCCAGGTTTCCTTTGGACAAGAGTGCCAAGCCGGTCAGCACCTCTCTCGTGGAATGCACGCTCGGTACCATGGTACTGGTACCAGTAGTACTAGTACCAGTATCAATAGCCAGTCTCACCTCACCTCGTCCTCGTCTCGTTTCATTTTATCTTGCAAGTACACACACACACGAGCGCGCGCAAAGATAGTCTCGATCGAAAACTCTCTATTGCGCATGCACACGCACACACACACGTGAGCTCCGCTATTTAGAAATATCAGGGATTTAGCGTGTTTCATTATGAGACGCCTTCGTGCGTGCGTGTGTTTTTCTTGCTTGTGTATACGCATAACTCACAGCGACGTATTTACAAACACATCGCGCGGCTAATGTACGTTTATCGAGTCAGTGAACCCTCTCTGTCCCTTTTCTCATACCATTATAGCGAAAATCTCACACATGCAATATAGTATGTACGGTGTGAGTGGAAGTATAGAACCGACGATTGCAGATTTTTCTGCCGATTTTTATGCTTTTGCGAATGGGAAGGGAGCAAATCGGAGCCGCAAAACGCCGATGGACCTGTTCTAAAATTGTAACTCCACCGATTCCTCGCTACACGCTAGCTTCTGCTGCGCTTTTACGAGAGAGAGAGAGAGAGAGAGAGAGAGAGATGGCGGAGAGGCGCAAGGAAACAGCGTTCTCCCAGATCATCAACACTATATTTCCTCATCTACATCGATTCTGCTGGGAAAAAATTAAAGATCCAAGTGTTCCAGTCAATGCAAGATCTTTCTCATTTTAATTTCCGTGAAAATCCATCAAAGAGTATTCGAAAGAAAACCTTGTTGTACGTTATAGTTATGCATCGCGGTCGGTCGATTCGGTTCGAGCGTTTCCAAGATTAAAAGGGAATTTTTAGTGGCACATTTGAAGGTTCGAGGGGACGGCAAAGAATAAGGATCATCTCCCGCTCGCATTTCTCAGACTGGAAGAAGAATTGAACGTACGTATCGCAGAAAGGTGCAACGATTACCGCGAGAGCACGGGCATCCTCTGGAATACTCGTGGAACTATTGCAACTAGACAATCGCTCCGATGAGTCCGAGGAGAGAGAGAGAGAGAGAGAGGTACTGCCGAGAGTCTTTGCAAAACTGCCTAAAAAACAAACGAAATTACCAAGGCTCTACCCTAGCTCCGCCAGATGCGAGTTCTATATTTTGCAATTTTTTCTCTTACCGAGCCACGCGAATAAAGTTAAGACTGCAGGGATTTTATGACTGGAGATCGTTTTCTCCCTCTCCGTTCCTGCTGCAGCCAGCATTTCTCTCCCCACCACCACTACTACGCCTCCCTTTTTTCTTCCCTCGCAGCCTTTATTTGGACCAGAGTTGCGTTGAAAATCACCAACAAAACATTCCTCTAGCCGCAACTGTCATGCCATGTCAGTTGAACACCAGCTGCGCTTAACATGTTTCTTTCTTCCCACCAAACTCCTCTATCAACTCTATATGTATATATATATATATGTACAAACGTCTTTTCAAATTTTTACTACTTTTTTTCTTGCGTTTGACGAACGTCAAGAAAATCTTTTTTTATTTATTACTGTGCAGCTCGCGTCACTCGTTCCCATTGGAAATAAAGTTGATTTTTAACTGGAGAACCCCGCGGAGGCCTTATTGAAAAAGTATAACTTTCGGTTAAATGCGTTTTCGAACTTTTTGCTACAAGATACTTCATCGATTATATTGTGGATGAAAAGTATCAATTGATGGGAAGCTTCAAAATTAATCGATACAGTTTTGAGTAATTTTTATTAATTTAATATGAGAAATTACTTAGATTACAATTTAATTATTCTTCTATGCATCAAAACGTTATACATTCTTCTTCTTTGCGATTAAAATATTCCCTCATTTTAAATAACACTTTTTACCGAGAGTTTTATGCTATAGTACTGAATCATACTCGTGTCGATATGTGCACGTAGAATACCTATCGACTCGGGAAATTAACCTTGATGGTTTTCTGACCTACGTTTTAAGGGTTAAAAAAATTCGCGGAGAAAAGAGATTCGTAAAAAGCAGCTGACCACTAATGCGAGCAAGCTGAAACGATTTCTGCATTCCGTATGTGGGATCGATCGTGCTAGTAGCGCGAGGCACCTACAGAAAATCCACTCTTACAAAACGAGTCTTTGTGTACCGTCGTTTGTGAGAAAAACCATTTACATCAGCGTAGCGTAGCTGGCTCGCCAGATTTTGCTCAAGTCTCATTCGCTGATTTACTCGCTGGTACTCGACTATTACCAATCGTCCGTATATTACTCATTCGCGCCGATTCACCACTCTACAAACCGATCATTTTACTTATTATAGAATTGGGCATGTTAAAGCAAAATAATCTCGAGAATTTTTAACATCGAGCCGATAGCGAGAACTTGACACTAGATTCAACCTCAAACTTGTCAAGTACAATACGTCACAACCAATGTATACAGGGTGTACCATTTAAAATCACACAGACCATGGCCTTGGAAAAATTCTTTTATTCATAGCTACAAAAAATACTATATTTTTTATATAAAAAATCCACGTCTTTTTTGTAGTCAAGAAGAAAGAAGACGATGAGAATTTTAGGTTGGTGGTCAGGGTTATTTCGAGCAGACCACCCTGTAGATATATGGACGAAGCTTATTCTGCTGTAAGAGGATTCTCCAGTGTTCGAAATCTCGCTCTATCAGTAAAGTCGAAACGAGAATGTTTACTTTTGATAGGTGTCGAGTTTGGTAATAACGCTGGAGCATAATAACAATCCATATATATCAATGCCTCGTAGATAAGGCGTTGCCTCTCTATGTGTGCATCCACTTTGCTTACAAAGCAAACTTATTTAATCCGAGCTCCTCGGTAAACACACGAAAGCCTAAAGTTAGCTCGTGTTATGAGAAACTCCACTCTTGCTCGAGGGTCCGGTGAAAACGCACTAATAAATATAGACTAATCTGGGAAACTGGTCAATATTATTGTTTATTGTTTTACTGCGTAAGGCGGATGTTGAGAACGTGCTTGCAGAGGATTCGTTGGCGTTTGCTCGTGTTTTCCCTTGGCCTTCCACCTCCAACTGCTGCCTCCGAGCACCATGGGAAAATAGGGTTTTTCCTCAAACCCGGACGGGGCTCGCCCTTGCGGCCCAGCAGGTGATACGGCTCGGTAACATCTCTCCTCCCCCCCCCCCCCCCTCCTCCCTTTAACCTACTACTCCTCCTCCTCCTCCTCTAATACTGCAGAACCTCACGGTTCATCACTCGATCGTTTCAAATTTACAGCAGAAAAAAGAAAGACAAGCAAAGCGTTTCTCGCCAAACGGGCTTTTCCTCCTCTATAATGGCGTATCTGTGGATGGGAAAAAGTTGGCTTTAGAAACTCGTTGTTGCAGCTGCGGTGATGCGGCCGCAACCGCAGCGCCTTAGAGACGCACACGCACTCACACTGGAGCCCTCTGACTCATGCCTAGCCAGAGCAATTGGGGAATAGACTTTCAAACTCTTCTCTTCCCTCGATCCTCTTCTTCGGATACCGACTGCACTCGAGTATAGCTATATGTATATATTACCTGTGTTGCTATAGTCTCTGTTGTAGCCGATGCTTGCTGACCTGCTAACTGCCGTTTAGCCTCGCACGGAATACTCAATATATATATGTAATATCTACAAGAGGTTAGCTGCTTAACCATGTTCTTGAATTTATCAAAAGGTATAGTACGAATAATTATAAAAACAAAAACTTCCTGCATCATTTTTGTAAATGTAGTCTTCAATGATCTAGTTCGTGAGGATTAAAAATTGCGAAATTTATTGAGAAGGTTTTTTTATCAAGTTTGGTGAATCGTTCGCTACTTATAAAAAGTATTGAATTTAGCAATTTTTAATACTTAACAGCTTCTTCGTTAAGAAATTAAAATGGACAAGGGAAGAGTGTTTTATAATTATATAAAAAAATATAAGATTAGAACTCTTCTTTTACTCGCGTTCCATCATTCCTTTGTTTTTTTGCAAATTTAGTACAAATATTTTGGAGAAGTTTATCAAAGCCACAATACTTCTCATCTCTGGTTCAAGCGCAGTTTGGAGCAAAATGACGTAGTTGGTATCACGTGAATTGCACCACTTTGATTGAAATTATTCTGAACTGCGATTTAAAACAAGGTGATCAGACTCCGGGTCTTAGAGACTCGTACACGCGTACATTCGAGCTATAGCTTACATCTATAGAGGAGATTCATCTAATACGGTTACAGTGAAATAAGAATGTGCATAGCAGAGCATACGTATATGCGTGCCATCAGAACTATCAATCGGTCGCTTTTTTTTCTACGTCTCTGGTTGCTCCTTTTGTACACACACCGTTACAGTTGCCCATTTTCGCTGTATTTGCCATTTGCTACAAGTTATTGTATATACTTATGGCGAGGGCAACCGAGGAATAAATTCCAAGCTCTCTTTTGAGGAGCCAGCGACTAGCGAAGCAGCAAACTGCTACGTACCTGCAACTTTGGCCGATTATAGCTGATGCTTGTGACCCACCCGCCAGCTGCCGTTTCGACTCGTGCGGAATGCACCATATATAATACACACACACACGCACACTTATTTCTCGAATTTTCAATGATCCCTTTGTTTTGCGCAAGTTTAGAGCGAGCATTTTGAAAAATGGAGATGACTGTGGCGATACGAAAATGTGCATCACGTCCGTTAAAGTCAGGGTGATTACTTACATTAGCCAGCGATCTTATCGGTACTCTCTACAAGCAGCAAAGCGATCCAAGCGGAATACCTCCGACTCAATTATTTATTGAATTCCCTGTCGTTAAGATGCGAGCGAGAAGTAATTGTCTCTTGCCGTACACGTATCGCTATTACAAACCTGCCTTCTCTATCGATGAGTGATGCAAACGTTTCAAACGCTCATTGCGTTATCGCTCCTAATCCTTATTATCCTCTTGCTGCGTTTATAATTGATTAAAATTTCTTCATAGATTATCTTTGTGTTTCGAGGAATTCTTCGATATTCCTTCGGTAGTAAAAATCATGCAAAGCTGCCGAGTATGAGATCGGATCGATCTCGATCAGAAGTTCGACTCGTTTGTACCTCTCTCACTTTATTTATAATTTATCAAAATTTCCTTCGTGGATTATCCTCGTATTTCGAGAAAGAATTCCTCGCTAATCTTTCGATTGCAATAAAAATTATGCAAAGCTGAGGCGAGTAAGATCGATCTTGATGAGAAGTTGGTTTCATTTGAGAATCGCGCAGATGAGAATCTCTGGCAGTTTCTCTTTCGGTTGGCAAATCGGGTCTTCCCGAGCGATCCGACTGGATAACAAAGTATCTCAAGATCCGCAGAGACATTTTAGCCATTGACAGTCGGCTGGTCTATTAAGCGAACATCTCGCTTAATGCCCTCGCTCGCTCGATAGTCGACTCTCCAAGGTAGGAAAGTGCAATGCTATACCGCCGCGAGTATCATTTGTAAGTATCAGCTGCTACGCGAGCGCAGCAAAGTGCTCCTTTTATCGTCCTGCCTTGAAAGATCGTCCAAGAAAATCAATCGTAAATCGATGATTAGTCGAAACAATTAGGCTAACTATACCTCACTATACTATTGGTCCTTCACCAACCATTTTCTCCCTCCGATGCTCCGCGCTCCCTTTTACAATATTCAGCTGTCTCTTAATTCTATCCGCTGCAGTCTTCTCCAGAGCCGAGGAGATCGATTATAAAAGTGGACGCCTAGACCGAATCTTTAACGATAAATCGTTGGATCAAAAATTCAATTTCAAGATGCTCAATATGCGTGAAAGCGATAAATCGTTGATCAATGGTGTTAAACCTGATTCCGCTTTAATTAACCGTACCGCTCGACAGAAAATTAAGTCCGAAAGAAATTTTTACGTAGATCAGGGTATAGCGCATAAATTGGCACAAAAGTAGATAGCGATTTTATATGGCTTTTCTATAAATACTCGTCGTTCTAACACCACCGTGTTACTCGATTAATCGAAGCAGTTACATTCCAAACATAATTAAGCATTGGTAATTTTGTAAACTTATATTATTAAGTTATTTGACCTTGGTCTAATATAAATTAATAAATGGATTGCATAATTTCCCACGATTGTCTTTGTAAATTTTACAAGAATGTTAACATTACTCGAGTATTCGCGACGATAAATCGATCAATCGATGGGAAATTAAATTTGAAGATTTTTCCAAGGTCTGCACAATACATGGATGAATATATATATATATATTGTTCTCTCGATGAAATATTCCCTTTGAGGAAATGTCCATTTCCCCTCTATTCGCGTCTATATATATACATATATAAGATACGCATGCACGCAAGGACCGATTTTGCGAGGATAAATCGATCGATCGGGAATTCCATTTGAAGATTCTTTAAGCGCGTGAAAAAAAGGAGGAAAGTTATATGGTTATAACCGGAATTATAGGAGCCCCGCCGCTACGGAAACGATGTTAGAGGAGCGATAAAAGGGAACTAGTTTGACCGTGGCACTCTCGGGACGGGACGGGACCGAGTTGGAGTTGGAGGGACTCTCGGTGCCTGCACTAGCCGAGAGGAGAGCAGAGCGGAGCAGCAGAGTGTACGGCAAAAGGAAAGAAGAGGAAAGGCCCATTTGGATGTGAGCGCGCGCGCAGCTCGTTGAAAGATGCAATTGGACGATCGGCACTCCGCGCTGTAATAATTACAGCCGAGCAATTGCATCGCGGAGTACTGTAGGAAAGGAACGCGAGGCAGATAGATAAAGTTTCAAAAAGCCCGAGCGAGTAGCATAGGCCGGCTCATAAATCAGGAAACTCGCGCTGCCTCCTCTCTCTCTCTTTGATATACGCAACTATATATATATATATATATATATATATATAAAAGGAAAGACGGTCGTCGTTCTCATCGCATTATTTCAAATTGATTGAAAAATCTTGGCGAAAATCGCGAGAGCAGTAATACGCTCGTTATTTATCGTGCGCGCGATGCTATTTTTAAATAACCGAGCGAGCGACCGTTGCTCGTGGTGGAATATAATGGCTGCGGCCACCAGCAGGGAGGCGACTGATTAGCACGACCACCGAGTACGGACAAGCGGACCGAAACGAAACCAGCGACTGAGTTATCGCAAGAGTTTCTCCTTTCTTTATCTCTCTCTCTCTCTCTCTCTCTCTCACTCACTCACTCACTCGGTCTCTTTATCTCAACGAAAGGCCAAGTATTGATTAATGAGAGAGCGCTACATAAATTTCGAGCGGCGCGTATCGGTAGCACACGGCCAATCGTTCTACATCTGCACCATCGATTGATTCAAATTGATCCGGACGTCCCGTACGTATAACGGCGGCTGCAGCTCCGATACTTCGCTTAAGCCAACGACCATGCAAGTTTTTCATCAGTGATGCACGCGATATCAAAGGGCAATAGCGTTGCACCTGTATAAAAATTAAGATTATATAGTTTCGGAACGATTGCTCGATATAAATCGGAATACGGAACGACTATCGCATGTATTTTACGTTGCGAATGGAAGAAGCGAGAAATCTCGCGCGATCATCTCATAAATTTCACGTCCTAGAGATTTAAGCTGATCGGCATATCCGTACAGTACAATAGCTCGGCCGTTATCAATGGCTCGCGCGCCTGGCCGCCGCGAGTTGACTATTACATTATATATATATAGGTATACTATTCCCCTATGAACGCGATTGAGAGATTTCCAGCAATATTCCTTGATCGGTCCATTACCGGCCGCGCAATCGCCGTTTTAATCCTGCTAAATCACGCCAATTCGAGCCAACTCGTGATTTCTCCGGTCCGAGCGAGCGAACGAACGCTCGTTTGACGCTCGTTTGACGCTCGTTAAAAATCAATTAACGAATTCTAAGCATCGAACGGTCCAAGGCCGATTAGCTAGACCCAAGCTAAATAGATAAGCTAATAGACCTAATAGAATTCCACTGCGACCCTGAAAATTCCTTCTACGAAGCGTTTCATGAAATTTTTCTCTCTCGAGTCGTTGTAGGATATTCCTCTTCTCTGCTGATCGAGTGAGTGGGACTCTTGTCGTGGAGGCGAAGAAAGGGCTCGCTTGTTGTCCGCACTGTGCAGTAGTAAGTCTTGCTTCCCGCTCGTGTTATAGTTCGCTACCGAGGCTACTTGACCATACGCGCCAGAACACCCATTATTTCTTTATTAAATAATTTCCTTTCCACAATCATTGTTTTTTCTTGCTTAAACTTTAATTCCACTCGAAGGATCCTCCTAACGAATGACTCTGCGTTCGAGAAAGAAGCAGAGAGAGAGAGAGAGGCTTATATATACAGTCTATAGGTTTCTTTCGCTATCATTTGTTTCTCAATCGAATGTCCAATGGTATTTTTCTCTATTTAACTTTGCTTTGATTTAAAATATCTTCCAGACCATCAAATCTGCATCTAAGAATTGTTGTTCGCGATACTCTCGTCTATAACTGTTTTACTATTTATCCGCAGCCTCCACCTATGTCTTTATTAAAGAATTTCCATACGAAAAATACTCTTCTCCCTTCAAAGTTGAATTTGAGTGAAAAGCAGCATCGAACGAAGATATTTGCACTGGAGGAAGCACGAAGAAGCTGGTGGTCCACACACAATTCTCGTTATTCTCGTCGTCGACGCTCGGTTCCACGGCTATATAGACGAAAGGTCTGCCATCTAAACAGTTTCTATCCTCGTCTGGCACAGTGCGCACACACGGAATGAATTCCTCGGAAGAGCTCTGGTTTCGGGAGTAGAGCTCAAATGGTGGACCGATCGCGCGTTATTGTATACAACAATGTATATATATATATATATATATATATAACGTATCGGTGGTTCAGGCTTATCGTTTCGTTTAAAAGGAATAACCGGGCGATCCCCGTTTGCTCTTTGCGCCTGGTCCCGCTGATACGACACGAATATGCTGCACATTAACAGAAGCACGCACACGCACACTTACGGAGGGCCAACGAACACTCGGCGCTGTGTTTCATTCGTCACTTCGACGCGACAGGGTGCGTATCTCCTCGAGCATTTAGAACCTCTTCCCTCTAATCCCAAGTGCATCCTCTCGTCTCTTTGAACGTCTACCTAACTATATATATATATATATATATATATAGGACCAGCGAGATTTTTCCAAAGAGACCAATCAGTATATTGTATACAGTGAAGCGTCGATCGAGTGGAAGCAGTGTCTCGATAGTCGCATTACTCCGCGACAGAGAGCATGAGATGCATGCTTGAACGATCTAACAATGTCGAGTGATGTGGTTCAAGTATCACCGAGGATATTACGATTTACGCAAGCTGGAACTGGTAAGTTTTTCTCAGCCTCGTATACACGCAGCTTGTAATAATTCTTGAGGAACGTATAGAGTGCAGGAGCGGGCGCGCGCAACCACTCGGTATGCAGCTGCCCCTATTTTCAACTTATCGCGCACACTGATTTTTCTCAAACTCTTCGACTGGCCGAACTCTTCCTTCTTGCTTCTTCGCGATAAGAATAACGCGATTGGACAGGGAGGAGAGGGAGACTCGCTTTCACAGTATTATCGAACAACGATATATATATATATATATGTGTGTGTGGTATAGTAGTATTAGGAAGCTGCGTGCGATAATAGTTGCATCTCGCTCGACAATATATTCCATGTGAATGGGAAGGGACGTATTTTTATCGGTCGGCTCTCGAGACTGATAGAAGGTGACTGTTGGAATTCCAGCTCGATAAATGAAAAGATTAAGAGAGGCCTTTCGGCCGTGACTTCTGGGCCTTATTGGCCCGTGCAGCGTCATCAATGACGAGTACCGCGCCGCCGCACCGCCCGCTTGGACCTGTTCCAGTCGATTCGGTTATTTTCGTGCAGTTGGTCTGGCTTCTCCCCATATTCCCCCACCTTCTCTCTCTCACCATTTCACTATTTTACTCCTTTTCCTCTTCTCCTCGAGACTTCTTCTTCTTCATGTCCCACTTGCCCCATCGCGAGCACCTTTCTATTTCGGCAGCGTGCACGGCGGCTCTTGAGACTTTGCATCTTATTCGCGCGCTCACCCCTCTCCTCGGCAAAACGCCGGGATTTTATGGACGCTTTGAGGAAAGTGTCGATTTACGCGTAGCAATTAGCACGGTTGTTTGCAGGGGATTCACTCGATCCTTTGCTCCTTTCCCTTTTTCCCCTCTCGAGGCTTCTCTTAATTCTTGTGTCCCACTTGTCCCATCGCTAACAAGTTTCTATTTTGGAAACGTGGCTCCTCGGATCACAATTTTATGCACATCCCCCCCCCCCCTTGGATCCTTTCAGCAAAACGCTGAGATTTTATCGATGCTTTGCTCAAGCGTCGATTTCCATACAGCAATTATATGTATATGTATAGTGTAGTTGTTTGGAAAAAAAAAATGCAGCATTTGACCGTATTTTATCAAGCTTTCTTCCCCTCGAGACCGTCTGGCGTCCCAACACGAACACGATTCTATTATTTCGGCTTTTCGACCATTCTCCCCCCCCCCCCCCCCTCTCCCTCTCTCTTGCATATGGACCCTTTTAGCAAAACGCCGAGATTTTATCGATATAGTGGTTGGCTGCGAAGCGTCGTCGATTTACGTGCAGCAATTAGCGTGGCTGTTTGCATGGAAGAGAGGTAAAAGGTGGGGGTAAAAGGGAGTCATAAATGGGGAAGAAGCTTGGCTAAACTACCGCTGCGAACCTGCAGTACGGTATAGTATGTATTCAGGATAGAAGAGAGATAGTCGGCTAAAGTTCCTCGGGGTCTCTTGCCTGAGTCTTGAAATTATTATTGTCGGTCTACTCCTCGGCTACTTCCCGTTAGTCGACGACGATGCCTGCGAAGAGAAATTCGAACGTTTCGCTATCGTCTCTTTCCGTGTTGGTGAATACCGAATGAGAGATGCATCGGCATTGGCATCGGCGGCAACAGCCACGGCGAGGGGAGGAGGGGGAGGAGAGAGAAGTGGAATTTTGCATCGGTACGTTTACAAAGTTGTATTTCATCCGTGATCTCGTGGATGATTGTCGTGGCGCGAGTAATAAGCAACGCTCGCAAAGCCATCAGGTGAGTCCTTCCAACGAAATCGTCAAATCCTCCATCAACAACAATCATCCTTGCTCGATCGTGATAATAACCTTGTGCCGTAAACCTACTTCCTTGCCTGGCGAGAACCTCCGATCAACTTGTCGTTATTTCTATAAAAATCCTACAGGTATGGCTTATTTGTATATGCGTCTATACATCGGCGTGGCTAATGAAAAGATTGATTAGCACAGTGGAGAGTTCGTTGACACCGTTTCGTGGCTGGAAGAGACGCCGATCGTAAATAAGCAAATTACCCCATTCTCTCATGGGCGTTTGATAAAAAGCCATTCGTGAAATTGTGTGAAAAGGATTGGATTCGTAGAAAGCGAGGATTTTCGAGGAGTTTAGCTGGCAAAGTGGCGATAAAGCGAGAGTCAGCGAGAGTTGGCCGGAGGGACTAGAAATAAATCTCGCGTGGATCTCTCTGGGAAGATCGAGGAGGGAGAGAGAGGGGTGGGGATAAATACATTTACATGGAAAATGAACGATTTGGCCGTTCACCAAGTCGACGAATGTCCGCTAAAGTCGGGGAAACGCAAAATTACTTTGAGTTTTGCGTGCGTATATAGGCGTGCGTGTGCCCGTGCGTGTATGGGTATACGCGTGGGTTTATTTCGAAAACTGGGCTGGTGCATTGACCGAGCACCGAAGAAGAAGCTATATACCTACGCTTTTCTTTCTTCGAATTTCACGAAATGGTAAGTCGGGGGGGAGGGGGGGTAGGGGGGGGGAGGGGAGTAAAAGATACAGAGGCGTTTAACTGGAGCCCCAGAACCGACCGATAGGAAGTGGATCGAGCAGTCAATCGGCATTCCAATGATGACTAAGGGTCATCCTCTGGGAAGCGCAGACGTCCGCAAGGTCGTTGTATGGCGGCTCGTAAGGTGCGCACGTTGCACGGTGCACGGACAAACTTACCAGCCTCCATCCATAATCCTCCTCCAGAAGAATCTTCCATACGAAATACCAATATATTTCCTAATAAAACTTTACACCCATTCATAGATTACGAGCTTTAATGGCGATCCTTCAAACATTTTTTTCTTGAATCTTCCGCTGCGGTCGATCACCACGGCACGGCAGCAGCCAGCCAGAGCGCAGCTGTGAACGCTCGTAAATGGTCCTCGCCTCGCCTTTCCTCCTCTCCCCTCCCCTCCTCTCACCCCTATACACACGCAGTCTTTTCTTAATGGAACGAGGACTTTGGCGAGGAAGTGCGCGACTTGCTGGCACCAGGACCTCGATGACTAAGCGGAGCATCGTCGTCGGTGAACCTCGCCAAGGTCATCCGGCGTCCCCTCCCCCTCCCTCGCCCCACTCTCCCCAGTAGGAAGGAACGCGTGACAAACGCACGCACGGAACGAGGAAGCACGATTACACGCGTGCACCCAGTGGCCTCCTATATGAAAAACTCAAGCGTACACTCGTAAAAATACTCGTTTTGCATGAATTACATGTTTTATCCGGTGGTACACGCGTGCCTCGTTGCGAAAAACATTTAAAATTACCCCTACGATGATAAATTTTCTATACAGTAGACTCAACATAAAGCGCATTCCACGGCCATCGTAACTTTTTAAATGATTCTCTTTACCGTGGCTTTGCATAAATATTTTTCTTGTCGAACATCTTCGTAAACACTGCTGCTTGCTTCCACGAGGCTTATTACGTTTAGAAGCTACGGACTTTTTTTCTTCTGTCCAGCCTCTTCGAGACAGAAGAGCCTAAGTATCACTTCCCTGCTTTTCTCCAAAGATGGTAGCGTCAAAATTCTTCGCTCGACGAACGCATCCTTTACGAAAAATTTCATTCCAGGAAATTCTCTACAATTTTCAGGAATATTAACGTTTTTCATCAAGATTTAGGGCAAACCGGAGCAAAACCGGGAATATTCATTCCAACAAAAGTTTATATAATTTTCAAAACGACTTTAATAAAGTGTTAAACCAAATGATAATTTTTCAAAAAACTTTGACGCGCAGCTGCTAATAGAAATAGAAATTGAAAAATCATTGTAAAACCTAATTTTCTTCCGATATTTCCTAATACTTTGTTTATCCGTGCTTAAGACTGGTGCATAGCTATTCTTTTTGTTTGTTGAACCAGCGAAATGCGAAGATTAAAACTGATAAACATTTTAGAGCATACGCGTGATATGAATTTGAATAACGTCGTTTCTGTTTATCTTCTATATAACTCAAATTCATAACTATGATTCGCCGAGACATCGTCCGATATTTATTGATCAATCGTGCGATAAAATTGAAGATGCGCGAAAAGGCGAAATAATCCACCGGTCGAATGCGCATGGTTACTCTGGCGAGATAAAACCAGGAACAACGCTCGATTTAATGATTTTTGGCAATACGCACCGTTGAAATAAAGTAACCTAAAGAGACACTGCATTTGATCGTTTTTGCACGAAAAATCATATAAACACAGTCATATTTTACACTCTACAAATAATTCTAAAAAAAGGCTTAACAGCGCTCCGAAGCAGAATTCGTCGAGTAATTTGAGAGCAGGGAGAAAGAGAGAAGCAAATGCAGCGAGAAATGTAAGAAATTTTCTCGAAAAATGACGCAACTCTACGAAGATTAATTTCAACTCGTTTTACCGATAACGAAGTAAAGAAATGAAGAAACGACGGCGCGACAATGGAAAGTTGACGCCTCTCGATGCACTGGTAATTGATACGTTTAGCAAAGATATCTGTAATGCTATTCGCTCTGTGTGTATACAGCACGAGCACGAGCATCCTCCTAAGGCAAGCGTATATTTGGCAGCTGCAGGAGCTGGCGTACTATAGTGTACACCTTGCTTGATGCATCTCGACCTCGTGTTCGTTCGATGCCATCTCCGCGCGCGCGTCGATGATAATGCTGTCCCTCCCCCCCCCCCCCCCCAGCCATCTCCCTCTGTCTCTCTCCCTCATACCGCTGGTTAACTGGAACGCTTCAAGGACATCCACTCCCAGCGTGTTTTCGTCACTGTTTAGCTTCCCCCCTCCAGCACGTCACTATATACACGCTACGATCCCTGGCAGTTCCTACACACTTGGAAATTCGTCTTAAGCATCGATCAATGGAAGCGATTACCATTTGGAAATTGTGCGATGCGACGCGACGCTCCGCATTATCCTATAGGGAGAGAGTCGCTGGCGGCGTTCGCGTCTCTCATCGAATGCCAAGCGACGACGTCGATCACCTTGAGATGATCGGCTACCACCGCGCTATGAGACTATCTATCGCGTTCGATCTTCAGGAATTCTCATCCCCCCTCCCTCCCCGTCCACCGTCTATCCGTAATGCGCGATGTGTTACAATGGTATTTCGCTCGCTCGCTCGCAAGTGCAGCGCTTATAAGAGCATAATGCGCAAGAGGAGAGAGAGAGAGAGAGAGAGAGAGAGAGAAGCGTGCTGCGCACGGTGCATATACGCGTAACTCCCTGGTCTGGCATTGTGCTGCCGAGTGCCGCTGGGAAACGAGTTGGCTCGCCGTGAACGCGGCACTCCCATTCACCAAATTCCATCCTTTCATCGACACCGATCCCCCCACCCCCCCATTACAGCTTACATCCCTCCCCACTCCCCTATCCCCTTATTTTTCCATCCAATATTATATTTGTACATTATTCTAAGCGAATATAACTTAAAGAATTATTCTCAAAACATCTTGCATAAACTCCAAATTTTCTATAATCTTAGAAATTTATGTTTCGGCTTGCCTATGATGCTGAGAAACAACGTTTTAGTCTGTAACTTTGCTTGACATTCCAAGCTGTCGTTTCTTTCTGAATAATATACGCAGACAAATTTTAGATTTATATGTTAATTATCGTAAATAAAGAAATTATTTTTTAAATGAGAGGTGTGGAAAATGACACGTTTTTGATACAATATTCTTCATATGTGGAATACATTTCTTTTACTCTGACAAATAGGCAAGGAGGAATGGATGCTTGATTACACGCTTGAAGAGTGTATTTTTGCAATGGTATACTATATGCACACTAACAAGTAAACCACTTGGTCTAACCCATGCTTAACGGTAAACGTTGTGGTGCTTGATACGCGTCGTCCGTAAGATAAAGATTAATGTCAAGTCGAATACTCGTGTTTGGTCGCCTATCTATAAACAGAGTTAAAAAAATATATATATATATATATATATATATATATATATATACATGCACACTTTGATAGCAAAAGAACGGGGAGTATCGGCTGTGAAGTTTGGCGAAAATTCGAGCTGGCCAGTGGAACGAAAGCAAAAGTCGTAGGAACGGTTTCTCTGCATACCGATCATTCTCGACGCTCTTTTCACTGTGTACTTTATTCACTAAACTATGTGAGAGTACAAACAATCGTCCGAATGAAATAAACATTTAACCAAATAATTCCCAGTTATACGTGTACTCTAGATATTTTAAGAACAAAGAAGTCCTCGAATTAACGAAAATATTTGTGTCATGTAAATTTATCACTGAGGCACTATTTCAATCAAATGATTATTTTTCTCAGTGATATCGTACCATTGTAGTATTCCACAAATGAAATCAAGGGGAATCTTCTCTCCAGACAAGTAAAAAAATTCATCCATCTCTTTAAGAGAAAAATTACACACACACAGAAACGCAGACTCACACAGAGAATCGATAAAGTATAGCGCTGTGCATAAATATGATTTACGACTGAGTGTAATTTTTCAAGGAAAGCCTGTAATTATGCTGGGGAAAAATCATTAAGTTTTGGCGCGTAAGACAAGGCAGACAGGAAATGTGATAAATGAAGCTGTGGAGAGACGAGGAAATTTGCTAATCTCGCCAATGTTCGCGTGTTCTTTTTCCAGATGCGAGCGTATCCTGAGTAAATAGTGTAGCGATGCATCGAATCGCGCGCGCGCGCGCGCTGCAGCTACACGAGCATTCTCCAACAGCTAAATGGTTCTACCGTTACTCCCCGAACATCGAGTTCTGCGCGACTACCTTCAAATATTCTCCTCTCTTCTTACATCTACACACCGGAGCCACTTGTCTTTTGCACCTCGCGTGTTCGGACAGTCGAGTGTTCCTTCGCCTCCCCAATCACCTCATTATTTATCCATTTTTTCCTGCTTCGTACTGCTTCATGAACAGCCAATTAATTCCATCTTTGTATCCTCCTCGAGTCTTCTCTTCCAGTTTCTTTTCGGCTCATCTCCTTTCTCTCCTCTGCTTCCGTTTCCTTCATACCGCGGATTTATATACTTATATATATATATACTCGAGAGAAAGGTCAAATTTGAATGATATACAAGCTTTGTCCATTGATCCATTAGACGCGGAGGAATTTCAAAGTTTAAGTCACATTAAGAGGGTCGATGCTATGATATCGATAGAGGGCTTAGTGGTATCGATCGCGAACAACGATAAATCCACCGCTGTTCCTAGGTACGAACGGTTCCTATATATAAGAGACATAATGGGCCAGAGCGGTGAAAGTGTGTGAAAAGAGATTCAAGATCGATTCTCTTATAAGTACTAAATAAGTAAGAAAGAAAGAAAGGTATGCGAAGCCGTACGCGTTCTCCAATGCGTGGCTCGCCTAACAATGCCCTGCCCTGCTGCTCCGTCTTCTCTATCTACCTATATATGTACATTTCCTCTCGCGATTCACACGACTCTATCAATCGCTATCTCTATGACTCTATATAGAGCGTGGCCCAAAAATTCACCTTAGCCCTTTCACTCTCCCAAACGTGTACTTAAACGCACGTATATCCTTAACATGGAATTTATTCTGTGCTGATTAACTGTCTGTATTACGTAGAACAAGCTATTTCGAAATGTGTATAGATTATTTACATCTTCATAATATATACTATATATGCATGCATATACACATATATAAGCATCAACTTTTATGAACCAATAGTAGTAAGCTTATTGTACCCAAAAATCGAAACTAAAGCTCGAGTAGCCATTTAACTATATTTCTCGTTTAAATGATCGGTGAATGACATTATACAGTTGAATACATTAATAACATATGAATTTCAATTAAAACAATTTTGTGATTTGTTGTAAAAGTGCGACTGGGCTTCATCGATTATCTTCCAAAAATATTCATGATGCATGAAAAATAGAATATATATATATATATACCACAGCGTCTTACCAAATAATCGACCTCAAATATTATTATTAACCACATCAGTTTCAATCAACGAATTTTCATGCTCGTGTGTATCAGTACGATTAGGCTGCGTCGATTATCCTCAAAAGATACTCGGGATACACAAAGTAGAATATATATACCCTGCGTCTTATGGTAATTGAGCTATGAGTCAGCCGTTTACGGTTTGCGAGTAGTCGGACATCAATCAAGATAATCGTAGAATCCGAAGCGTTATTTTTAACCGAGTAGAAATTGTAGCTTTGATTGGTCGTAGCCCGGAGCCAGTTAGAGAGCAAGCACATAGCACCATCTAGAAGGCTTTATATGGAAAAACGCTCGTTCGGCGAACAAATGATTGTTTTTATTTATTTATTTATTTTTTTTCGATAATCCATAAAAATATTCCTATTTATATGTAATTGATGATTCATGTTGGTTTTCAGGTTCAAAGGCTCGCCGAGTACGAGAGGTACCTCGGTCAGGAAGCGAGGAGTCTCGTGGAGAGCGGAAATGGTAACGCCGGAAGTGGCGCTGTTCTCCAGCGGGGTCAATTAGAGGGCGATCTTCATCGCATTCAGGAACTTTTTCCTGGTGATAATCTCCGGCTGCACGAGCGAGATGTCCTCACCACGGTATAATACACCATCCTTACTACTGATTTTAAATAAAAAGAAAAGAAGAAAAAATCATTTGATTCAAATCAGTATTTACTTATTATCAACAAAGTTTTATGCGATGGATTAATTTGGAATTGGCCTATCAAAGATTTTCTTTTATAAATTCAAACGGTTGTGTATTATTCTAAATCAAGCGCGTTTTTGATTTTCAATTATTCGAATAAACTTATCTATTCGAATCAAACAATTTTTTATCTCGGTCATATATTGACGGCTCGGCTACGCATTTTATGTAGGAAGCATAATCGATGAATATCCGCGGTACGTTATAGAGCATCATATCGAAAAGCCTTTCTTTTTTACGTAAAGTATATAAGTATATGTAAGAATCGTGCAAAATTCCTGAGTGAATAGCACAATAGGAGGCGAGAGAGACAATAATGACTGTTTTGCTAGTTTTCACAAGCACCCGTGTCTCTCTTCCTTTCTTTTCTGCATTCGTGAAAAGTGCTTACGTGCTGCGTTCACCTTCTTCGCGCGTACATTCCACTTTCTGTCACTGTCGCTTCTCACGAACATTTGCCCAAACACATACGTGACGAAAATTTCTCTTTGCTCATTCAATTGAATCTCATCGCACAAATAATTTTCTCTCCACAGTTTCATAATTTCTCTCAGCTGCTTCTCTTCCCCCTTTTGTTTTTCCTTTGCGAGAAATCTCTATAGAATCGTATTGTAAAAGTTCTTTTTATTTTCAGAAAATGAAGAGTCTCATACGCAAGAGAGGGAGCAGTAACAATCCTGGAAGATTGACAAGAGTGCTGTCGCAAAAGTCACTAAACATTGCGAGTAACTCGCAGTGTTCGAAATCTCCACCAAGAACGTTCCTTCTAGAGACGCCGGTCCAGTTTACCACGGTTGGTAAAGCTTCATTCCTGCAATGTTCTCAAGTTTAGTAGCGGCGTATCGCGATACACCGCTGTAACTTTATTCTTTGCTTTACAGGGTATGCAATCCCAGGAGAGACACCTCTTCCTCTTCTCTGACCTCCTTTTAATCGCCAAGGCCCGAAGTGGTGGCAACTTCAAATTGAAACAATCCGTGAGGATGAGCGAGCTCTGGCTCACCGCTAGTCACATAGAAGACGTGGCTGAATCGAGCAAGTCTCAAGAAACCAGCTTCGTCCTTGGATGGCCAACGACCAATGTTGTTGCCACTTTTATGTAATTATCGGCCTCTTCGTCGTTCGTCGCTATAACGACAAATTGAGAAAAAATCCCTTCGTTCTAATGACACTTTCTTTGTATATTTTCAATTTAATACGTATAGAAGGGTTTGAGTCAATTTTAATTCATTTAATTGAGAATTAAACATGTAATGTCAATTCAATATTTAACTGGCACCATTGAAACGAAGATTCATTAGGACGAAATGACCTTTTTTTTCTCTCGTGTGCACAATTTAACGACGATCGATTAATAAATTTGTTTGGATTCGCTCAGGACTGCCGCAGCGAGAGATCTGTGGTGGAGCCGACTGACCGAACTCGTACGAGAAGAGAGTATGAAAGAGCCACCAGATACCAACATTCAAGTCGTGTATCACGACAATGAAACGAATACGGAATATGTAAGCAACTTATGCAGAGTACACACGGTCACACCTCTATGCTCCATTCTTAGCACATCTTCATCCCCTTTATTCCCGTCGTAGAATCCACTGGTTTATGCGTGTTCCTCGCCAAGTGCTCCCACTTATCTCTTACCTACCATCTTAAACTTACGAGCATACCTTCTTCTTTCCCTCTCTATTCACCAGTTTCGGTTACTTCCCCTCTTAAGCCTCGTATCTTACTTAACATCGAGCATCGATACTTTTAACTGTAACATAACGATCGTTGCAATCGCGACCCCAAAGCTGGTCCTAAACTTACGAGCGTACCTTCTGCTTTCCCCCTCTTTTCAACAGTTTCCATTATTTCTCTTCAGCCTCATCTCCCACTTATTGTTGTCAAGCATTGATACTTTTAGATATAACACACTTGCCGTCCGTGATCAATAGAATCGAGAGGCCATGCAAGCCTGGTCCTCGATTCAAAGGAAAATCACTGCTATTGTTCATGATAGCTCGATACTGTAG
Source organism: Prorops nasuta (assembly GCF_024137725.1). Lineage (NCBI taxonomy): Eukaryota > Metazoa > Arthropoda > Insecta > Hymenoptera > Bethylidae > Prorops > Prorops nasuta. The sequence goes on from NW_027116816.1 coordinate 1,581,893, forward strand.
TGTGCCGGATGAAAGAGTTTAGAAACGAATAGTGGCTTGTTAAACTAGCATTTGGAAGACACACATAATATTTTGATTTGCTGTTCCATGGTACTGTAGTCATTGACTCTCGCGTCTCATTGTTCTTTTCCGTGTCAATGGAACGTGAGAATCAATGTAAAAACTTGAAATCGATTATTCCTATGATGAAAGTTAGAGTGGATTTTCCTTCCCGATCCATTGGAGTGACCTAGTGAATTCTATTGACACGACACTCTTTTGTTTTCAGTGTAAGACGATTATGGTTGGGTCGGAAATGACGGCAGCTGCTTGCGTGAACCTTGCAACGCGACTGTTGGATCTTCAGGGTCCCTTCCAGTTGTGGGCTAGAACGTCCTCGGACGAGGCACCGTATCCACTGATAGGGCACGAACGTCCGTTTGCCGTTAAGCTGTCAAATTTGCGACACACGCTGTCAGCCGAGGAGGGCTTCGATCTCGAGCACTGCAACAAGAGTGGCCACGATACTTGTCACTTCATTCTTAGGCCTGTACTCAAGTCCCCTGTGAAAAAGAGCAAATCAAAAATCACGGGTCTTCTCAGAAGGTCCTTGTCGCTAAATCCTAGCATCTTCGGCGTCAATCTGTCCAGATTGGACGAAAATGGATTACCCAAGCCAGTGTTGGCGATGCTGCAGCAGTTGTTTGCCAAAGGCCCTTTCACTCAGGGGATTTTCCGGAGATCCGCCAATGTCAGAATAGTTAGAGAGCTTCGTGATCAAATCGAGTCCTCCGGGGACCCAAGCTGCTTGGAGGACGCGCCTATTATAGCGGTTGCTGCTTTACTCAAAGATTTTTTAAGGTCCTTACCCGACCCACTCTTAACGTCTCATCTATTCCCCCTCTGGATGGATAGCTTGGACTCTCCGAATCCGGTGCAAACCATCAAAAAGTAAGCGGCCCTCCAACGTGAATCGTTAATTCAATCGAACAACATTTTCAATCGCGTCTCTAATCAATCAAATGGAATTTCAGTATTTTAGATAGACTGCCAAAAGCCAATTATTCCTTATTGTCGCACCTAATTTGCGTGCTGCATCACGTGGCAAGACGATCGAAGCACAATCTCATGTGCGCCAGTAACCTTGGAGTGTGCTGTGGACCAAGCTTGCTCTGGTCACCGAATCCCTCGGTCAATCAGAGCAGAGCGATCCCGGCCTTGACGGAGATGCTGATACGACATTGCGAGGTACTGTTTGGGGAGGGCGTGACGCAATTGCTCGGAGAGGAGCGTAGCGACAGTGGCGCGGAGGAGAGCACCGACAGCCTTCATTGTGAGTACCATTAAAAAAACTTGATGTCCCAATGATCTCCTGGTATCTATACAAATCAACCAGGCTAATAATGTAAAGACTCCTGTTTTTATCACACGTGTAACAGGCGATAACATATTGGTGATTTGTTGCAGCAGGCGGGCTTTCACTGGACAGCCTCGACTTGACGGAACCACCTCGAAAGGATCACATGTCCCTTTCGCGAGATTCCGGTTTAACTCTGTCCGATTGCCAGCTTTTCATACCAGACTCACCAGTCGGATCAGAGGATTCGGCTGTCAATGCGTCCACGTCCAGCTTTGACAAGTCTTTCGTCAAGGACGACAACAAGAGCAATGGGAAATCGTACATCCGCGTGTACGGAGGGTGGGAGGATCGCGCCAATGGATACGGATCTACGAATCATCACTTGACCAGCGTCGAGCATTCTTACAGAGACGAAAAGAGAACGGTGGTTGGTTATCCAAATCCAAATTTTCAACGTCAAGATTGGCTGAGGGCGCAACTGAAGCGAACGCCCAGAACTAAGTTGGAGGAGCACGAGCATCGTAAGGAGAGGTTCGATGAGAAGGACGTTTATAATAGAGACGACTACCTTTCCCAGGAATCTATCAAGGAAAACGTTGAGAATTGCAAAGAAATTTACAGGTCGTCGAATCAACGACAGATTTCGCGCGACATCAGGTCCGAATACGAGAGGTCGTTGCAGCAGGATAAACGCACCGACCGAAAACCAGCGGCCATTCACACCTCTGAGCAGGACCTGTCGACGGAGACAAACATCTCTGCCGATCATTACAAGTTCATGAAGGAGCGCTTCGCAGAGTTCAAAAAGGTTAAATCTGAGATTTACGTAGGCAGGGAATCACCGGTTTCGCAAAACAACGGTTATCACTCTACCAACGATCTCTATGAGTTCAAAAAGGTCCAAAGTGAAATCTACGGTAATAAGGAAAGTCCGGTACGTTACGACTCGGATAATAATATTTATGGTGGTCGGGAGAGAAAGAGCGAGATATATGGATCTCGAGATAGAGAGGGTATTTATCCGCTGAAGCAAGTAGACGCGATAGATCTGTACGACGACGAGGATGAGCATGAAGAGAGTGCTTGGCCAGATACGCCTCCTCCACTGCCGCCGAGACTCAGACACTTACCTCCGGTTCATATGAATCTAGAAGACCGGCACAAAGTTGCCGGAAGGTCGAGATCGCTCCCCCCACCACCTCCCTATCGCCCACCCCCTCAGCCCCGTGCGCCCATCACGACGAGACACTTGGGATATGGGAGATCCGTCATTGATGACGAAAGCTACGTATGATAGGCTATGATGATGATGATGATGATAATGATTATGCAATTTTTCACCGTGAGATCGACTCGTTATCTAAGAATAGATCAACACACATATACATATATACAATATAAATATAGCTATATCAGTCAAAGCTCACTCATAGCTTGGAGAACGAATGCTGTGTCTAACTTTATCGGTAGTTCATAAGCTGGCTACGATAGAACCTAGTCCAAACTGGAACGCTATGCATTGTTGGAATGTTTGAAATAGAAAATTAAAGCAGTGATATACTTCTTTAGCCGTACTCTGTCATTGTACAACTTTTCAAAGCTATTGCTTGTATCAATATTTCTCTTTCTTTCATCAAAGTCTTTTTATTGTACTATTCAAGTAACTATTGACAGGGTATCGTTTTTTGTTTATCAAAGAGATGAGGCTCCTTTTTCCGTTCATCTTTCAAGAAAGATAATGCCAACTATCATGCCGGTATGATTAGTAAACAATGATGTTGTTCGATCGGATATCCCGTTCTCCCATCATGCTACTTCTAAGCTCTCTCAAACGCACGGATCGGTATCTTTAGCTTCGGTAATATAATCGAGAGTGAGGATTCTCCTCGTACACCATCACTGTTCTTAAATAGTCGATAATCGTCAACGATCGGTTATAACTGCTACTATTATTATTATTATTATTATTGTTATTATTATTATTATTATTACAACTCTTATTATTATTGAGTGATCCAGGGTGCTTCCACAGTCTGTTAAGGCATTTAGATCCACTAGGCATTCGTATACAATTATTAATAAACGTAGATTACTATAAGTGAAGACTCTCGTCGAAATGATATTAAAATCCCTATCTCTTTACATCGACTACAAATTCATTAGGCGTGTACGCTTTAAGATTATCTTAAGAAATATCAATTCAGCGAAATGGTTATATTGAAGCGATATTAAAAAAAAATGGCAAACAATCCACGTGGATTAAATGCTTGCTATAATCGTGGCGTTTATCCTCTTTTTTTGTCTTTCTTCGTTTCTTGACGTAATTTTCGAATGTCGTTAAAACAATTATTGTAATATTTCTATTTTAAATCTTTCTCCTTCACCTTTCTTGAATCTCTGTATCTCTCGAAAAAATGTACAGCGCATTTATATACTCACTCATCGTAATTGATCAAATTCATTGTTCCATATATTATATGTGAGTTAAAAAGAAAACGACCAAAAACCTATTTTGTAATGAATTTTTCTAAGAACTTTTTGGAGTTCCATTAAATCTCAACAAATCCTAGTTTCTATTCTGTGTCTCTCTCTTTTTTTATTTTCTTTGACCTAATTGCGTTTGTTTGTTATCTTTCAGCTGCTTATTGCTATGCTAAAACATAAAACAACATTAAAAAAATGTATGCTTCAGGAATATAAGGAAAAAGAACAAATAACATGTAAACACTAAAATTTACACACGAATACGAATGCGTTTATCTTAATTAGCGAAAAATCTAAGCATTTTATATTACATACAAAATGGTTATTCTTTGTATATATATATTAAATAGTTGATAATACCTACAATAACTTTTATATCGTTAAATTTATACATAAAAATATATTATACGCGATACCCACGAGGTATATATACTTATCTAAATTATATATTTTGAAAGTAAATATACTTCATATTTTATATAATACTATTTTATTATTATTTGTGATTTTAAGACTTTTTCCTCTCGAATTCCGCAGGAGCAGTACTTAGTGCGTAAAAAACAAGCCAAATCCTCGTGTCAATCCCTATGATTCTCCGAATGTTTTTAAAAAACAAAAACGAAACTAAACTGAGGTGGAAAAAAATAAATGTATATATTATAAGTATAATAGGTTGTGTTACAGTCGTTTTTGCTATTTTTTGAAATCTCATAGTCCCCTAATTGAGCCATAAAGTTATGGAGTTTGATGAAGAATACACCAGTATTCAACTAGACATACCGCTACCCCTTTTAAGGGTATTGTATTCTCTCTTGTGTGTGTATATTTTCTTGATGTTAACCTTACTGTTAATTAATTCCTCGTAGAATGCTGAACAGATACAAAAGCACACATTAAATCCAAGCCTAGAAAACAATCCTATTGACAGAGCTATTCATCTTTTAACGTAAGTATTATATAAAAAAAGGCATTTATTTTCTTTTCTGCTGAAAGTAAAGAGCAAAAATGAAAAAAAGTTCATGTAGAATCACGCCTGAAGAAATGACATTTAAACAAGTTACATCAACAATAAATAATGTTTTGCTAGGTGTGTGTAGGATGTCATTTGACACGTACATATGATGTATACATGTGTGATGCATTACCATTGTTTCGTTTAAACTCGGTAAATTTCGGGGATATTCGTCAGTTTCTACTGCATGCAAGGATGCAAGCGATCAACGAACGATGCAACTGATGCAAGTCGCTTTTATGCTTTGGTGTCTTGTGATACGTTCTCTTTTGGTCGGTTAATTCCCTTTCTCTATTGCATTTAGCTCCTTGTTATCTGATCTTTAATTTAATATTTCACCAGTGTCATCAGAGCATATATATATATATATATATATATATATATGTGTGTATGTATTAGAATAAATAATTTATCTCTCGTTACCTTCATCATGCATTGTTGCTGAATAAAATGTACTTAAAGAATGTGGCAAGTGGGCGATGATGTTATATGCAGTACTGCGCTTGATTTGTAAGTAACAAAACGTTAAAAATAATTTATTGGATAAGTTTAATTATATCAATGGACTGCTTTATTATACTCCAAGTAAAACACAACCTTACGCGCTGATCTTAAAATAAAACTGCGTCGATATTACATATTAAATTTCTTTTCTCACGAGAAATTTGTACCTATTTTCTTCTTAAATATAGACATAATGCTTAAAGTTTTATCATTTTCCTTTAAGGAAATTGAAGACTTAATTTTTCGTTTTGTGTAGTTTTATGGTAAGGTTAGGAGTTACAACGCTCTTAGAAAGTTCTTGATGATTTGCTTTAGACCAAACTAATGTTGTGAATCACTAATTCTTCGAAAATATTACAGAAAGGGAGAAGAAATCCAAAAGCTCAGTGTCATACAAAGTCTTCCGAATCTTTTGGCCACAGACGTACAAGCATGTATGTCACAAGTAGTGCCGAAGATGCAGCAATCCCTTCCAACTGCATCACCAGAATTTCACTTAGCTGCTGCCTCTACTTTCAAAACAATTATAGAGCAAAAACTTATAAGTCATGCAGTTTTCAGTCAAACGTTCCTGCAGAGTATCTTGAGCTCACTTGACAGTCACAAGAATGATTCAGGTAGAATTCATATATTTAGTATAAAGCTTTATGTTTAAACTCACATTTATTTACCTTCTTGTTAAAGTCATCTATCGTGCATGGTTGGAGGCCTTGTTGGATGTGATAGAGTTACTACCTGCAGAGGATATAAGATCGCAGGTATGTGGAATAAATATATGAAATCATTTGTACAAATTTTTATCATTGCTTTGTTTCTATGACAAGCATAATTTTATTTGTAAATTTGTAACAATATTGTAATTATTTAATATAGATCCTTGATTTTGCTGTAAATTATGGGCAATTAGCACAACCAATCTTATTGAGAATAGCAAGTGGAAAACTATTAGGAAAAATGTGTACTAGATTTGATTCAGAAATGTAAGCATATAATGAAGTTTAAAAGTTCTTTTGTTTCTTTCTTCCATAGTACTCAATGATTATGTTCTTTTTAGGATTCAAAAGGAAGTTTTGCCAACAGTGCAGTCCCTTTGTCAAGATGTGTATGGTGAAGTAAGAGCTAATATGTGCTTACAATTGCCATATGTCGCAGAGGGTCTTAAACCTGAATGTGTAAAGCCAGCCTTACTTCCTTCACTTGTAGAGTTAGCAATTGATGAGGACAGCGATGTAAGAATTGCTTCCATACAAACTATAGTAAATTTAATTCCTTTACTAGAACAAGGTATGTAATGCTGCAGTATAAGATTAATGTTTAAAAGAAACTGAGAGATGTTTAAGTAAAATTAATCATTTTTGTAGATACATTGATTAATATAATAGTTCCATTAATTAAAAAATTATGTGACAATGCATCAGTAACAGATGATGATGTAATATGCGTTATAGCCCAAGAATTTGGAAAATTAATCAGTAGTTTGCAGGGTATGATTATAATAAGTTTTATATCCATCCTGTTCAACTTAATTCATAATTTATTATATAGTTATCAATAGCTCTTATTTAAAAATTTGATTTTTAGATTGTTTGACAGTGGATAGGAAATGGTTTTTAAATTATTTTCAAGAGCTCTCAAAAATGGGATTGTCAGCAACAGCGAAAAAGTATGTCAAGCCAGAACTTACTTTTGTAAGTTAGCCGATTATTATTTTTGTTTTTTAAAATACTCTATTATTTATGATTACTCTTTGTAAGAATGAGTTTGCTTGCAGATTGTATATAGCGACATAGTAAGTCAAAGATGTTTGCAATGTCGGAGACAGTGCGCTTTTAATCTACCTGCTATATTCAATTTCGTAATATCAACATTATCGCCAACTTCATCATCATCAGAAGAGATAGATTTGATACTCTCTATTTTTAGCGCTTTATCATACGATCCTTATTACATGGTTCGAAGAACAGTTGCGTGTGGTTTTCACGAAGTGAGAGACATATTTGCATAATTTATCCAAATTTTTCACATATTAATCATCTATACATATTTTTCTTTGTCACAAATAGGTGGCAAAAATACTTGGTCCGAGGCTGGGATCAATAGAGATGGTTTTTGAAAGATTATTGAAAGACGAATCTGTGGAGGTACTGGAAGGCCTAATCCCAAATTTAACATTAATACTTGAATGGTTACATAGTTGTGAAATGACGAATAAGGAAGAAGTGAGAGTGGGCATTGGAAAAGCTTTATTAAAATGCGAAGCCGAAATTGCATCCACAAACAGCTGGAGACTAGCGGCAATTTTATTCGCCCAGTTTGAGTCATTACCTAAGCATTTTCCAAGTGATTTCTTATATTCCTACTTTGTACCATTGTCATTTACCAGAATTTTAAAAGCGGTAAGCTACTTTATTTTATCTGAAAACAGCTGTCAAAAACATGTTAGTAATAACGCTTACATGCGAACTTTACAGAGGCCTTTGCCTATTCGGCTGGCTGCGGGCAGGATGTATCTAGTCTTATTACGATATAACGCAAAATCTGTACAAAGGACGGAGCTGAGGAATAGACTTTTAAATGAATTAGCTAAAAGCTCCGACTACTATGTTAGAATGTTATTTGTTCGTATGATGGTGGAAGCGATGTCTATTTTTTCTACTGAATATTTTAAAAAGTACTTCTTTATGCCGTTGATGAATCTCGCTGAGGACCCCATAGCTAATATCCGATTAAAAGTGGTCATGTTAATGCCGTTGTTGAAAGGCCAGTTGCGAGTTCCTACAGACAAAAAGTTGTTAACAGCTCTGGAAACTACATTACGACATCTGGCGACGGAAAAGGACAAAGACGTAAATGCTGCTTTATTGAATGTCACGAAAGCTTTGGAAGAAATTGAAGTTCTTTACGAAGGACAGTCTGTAAGTTATTGTTTAGGAATGTTTTTATTTTTCATTAGGTGCTATACTATTTGTGTGTTGTTTTCCTAGAAACCGGCAACGTCTTCTAAAATAAATGAAGATTTAAAAAAACTTGAGGAAGAAAAGAGGATTTCGTTATCCGGAAAAGTAACCAGTGATCAGACTGGTAAAAAATCTCATTCTAGAAGTAGAAGTGCTATAAGTAAGGGATTAAACAAGCTATGGTTTTGGAAAATAATTTGTTTTCTAATTTTTTTTTACTTTTTTACAGCTAATCGTTCCAAAAGCAATGTTGAAACATCGACTAAACTAATGTGAGTACAATTTTTAAACACGATTCACTAAATGTTAATAATAATAACGATGTTTCAAGATCCATTTCTTTTATTTTGCAGACAACCAATAAAAGGTGAGCTATTTTTGGCCATAAAAAATGAAATTGGTAGCGTAGTATGTTGATATACGCTAGAATTAAATAGTTCCGGCTTTTATTGATAAATATCTTACTATTTAATATTATAAACCATAGATTCTACAAGTACTTCCCGAGAGCGAAGTGATTCCGCCAAGAGCAGGTAATCTCTTATATTTAACTTTTTCAACTGTTATGCATATTTTTTTTTGTTTTATTTTTATATATACAAGTTGTAAGCGATCATTTCAGCGAATCGGATGTTAATGCTTTTTTTATGGTTTTATATATTTTTATTTAATTTTAAATATTAACTAGACATCCTGGGGATTTAATCAATTACTAAAAACTCTTGTTATATGTTTCTGTTAGTATATGAATATATTTTAAGTATTTTTTAAATTGCGATCTTTATTTTTAATCATCAAAATGCATGTATTATCATCAGAAATGCTTCACCCAGTAAACGAGTACTACGTCGCGTGGATCTATACAGCTGGAAATTGATTCGTATATGGTTCGACTAACTTCATTCCATATTTTAACATGAAACTTGATATACTACACTACACCTGTTTCACACACGAGTCAGTTTTCGACAGCGTGCGAGCTATTCTTATAATTTTGTACTCGAGTCATTTAGTATTTCTTGCAATATATATATATACATTGCTATAAAACTTAGATTCAATAGTAAAGTTTCAATTGATTAGAAAGAAATAATGAGAATAGAACGTACGCGGACCACGCGGCACAATCAGGCTTTTCAAATCTCTTTTATGTATTGATTACTATGTATGCTTTTAGTACCTCTAATAACACCTTAACATCAAATTGGGTGCATCTTACGCCTAACAGAAATCTTCTAACATATCCTTCGGAAAAGATAAATCATAGCGCCAGTACAACAAGTACTGCAAGCCTCGACAATGATTATTGGAAAACAAATATTTTGGCAACAACAGAGAAAAGTTTTTCCAAGCTGTCTCTATTCGAAGCTTTAGTAACGAGTTTACCGAAAGAACGAAATCAAGGGTCAGAGCACAGATGCTGCAATTTTAAATATTGTCCATGTAACAAATATGATTTTGAATTTTCCCAGTCGAAACCTCACGCATTATGTATGCATAATCGGCATATTTGCTCCGATTTAAACAAACCTTTTTTATTAGCAACTAACTCGAGAGGGGAAAGAAGTCAGGATATGCAACATTATAATACCTCTTCCTTATTAACACGCAATATTTACCGTACTAACTTTGCTATCAGAAATAAGCTACCTAACGTTCCAGCACTGCGAACTTTAACAAATACGGCTCAATACAATTTTCCTTGGACTTTTAGCTCCTTGCCCGAGATACCAGTCGCACTCTCCGATGATGAGTTTCTAGTTGATGCCGGTATTAGAATGCCCGCTCAGCTGTTATCCTCACAGAACATATCGAAAATTCCAAACTGGCAGAATTGCTTCGACAAGAAAAAAGTGGGCAGTATTGATGTTCACAGAAACAATGCAATCTTCGATCAAACGTCAAAAGTCGTGAGGTATTCTTCCGAAAAATACGACCATACGGAGTACAGATCACCACAGGAAAGAAGCGAATTTAAGACTGATACATCTTTAGATTATAAGGAGAGATACTCTCGACTTAGCGCTTTAAAGGAAAATTTTGACGATCAACAATTTTTGAAGTCCGATCTAAGATCGAAGAGATATTCCACGCCCAATGGCAGGGTATCGTTTAGACTGGATTCCAGTGAGGAAAAGCCAATTGATGATAACTTGAAGAGAAATTCTGGTGTGAATTTCGGTAAGGACAGAAAGCTGATAAATTCGAAAAGCTTGTTGGACAGGGGAAAGAGGCACTCCGCCAGTTATACCATTAAAATTCCGGATTCGAAGGATACCAAGCAAAAGTTGAAGCGGCACAGTATGGATGTAACAACGGATTGCAGTTCCATTGAACGATTTAATCGACCTCTGAGGCGATATTCGACGCTAGATGTCAACCATAATCAAGGACTTGGTTCGAGTAAGATTCCTTTGAGGAGCAGTAGCATCTCTTCTGGCAGTAGAACGGCACCAACGACCAGGGCCTCCAGTCCCATACGCTCTCACTTTAGATTTAGTTTAGAGTCCTGTCCGATAACCGATGGCTTATGCACCGAAAATCGATTCGATAGATTGAGTTCAAGCAACGAGGAAGTTTACAAATTTTGTCAAAGATTTATAGGGTACGAATCCACCTTCAACAAAAATCCAAGTAGCCTCAGAAGCAGAGATAGTAAATTACCTGTACGATCTACAAGAAAGAGACTTTGAAGCTACTGTTACTACGTTTCCCATTATTTTACAATTACTGAACAATTTTAATAACTTCGTTAAAACTTAATAATTACAACACGGTAGATAATAGATACTTAAATTAAATTTAATCATTTATTTGTTTACATAAAGTTTGCATTATAGTTTTAAAAATAAAGTTTTAGTACATTAAAGTTAAGTTTGAAGAAAACTGGAAGAAAATTTATGCATTTATGTAAGCAATCTTTAATGTTTAAAAGTTAGTATTTGCATATATTCACCTGTTGGCGTTTATGCGCTTCTACATCTGGTTGCTTGCTAGAAAAGTATTGTTAAAGTTTTGTATATAAGACAGTTATTTAAACAAGACTATTTATTTAGCAATAGGCCTAGTTCTTATAAACTTGGTAAAAATGGGTGAAGAATGATACAACGAGCTAATGTCATATTTTAGAGTTTGGACATAGTCTTATTATATTTATTAAATTATTGTTTTAAAGGAGTATGTTATACACATAGACTTTTGAGATTTATAGACCAATGTTTGTCGAGAACTTAATATTATCATTGCTGTATTTTAGTCATTTAAATTTCTCTGATTTGCACATTTTGCACGGAAATTACAAGATACCTTGTTGAGGTTTAATAGAATTATATTTAAATAAAAACTGGGAATGTACAAAGATTTAGAGATATTATGTATTCTTGTATACTGCTTAAGATTGCCGCGTAAAAGTGCCATAAAATTTACTAAACAGTTAATTCATCAGTGTTTGTTCAATAACTTGTTATAAGATAAAAATCAGTATACGAAAATTATATCTATATTTATATTTCTATTAAAATTAATATATATAGAATAGATACAAAAACACATAGAAGTATAAAAGTCAAAAGTTGTTTTAAACAAAATATTAGAAAGGACTGAAGTAAGTTTTAATCTATTTTTGGATAGTAGACGTCACATCCAAAGACGCAGTGAAGCTTGAAAAAATGTTGAGCGTGGTTAAGATACAATATCAGAGATTACGACCAGCAAAAAGAGTGTACAAAACATCTTCAAAAAATCGAGTGTCTTCAGGTACGAAATTAGTATCTCTGACATATAGTAATGAACAGAAAAATAAACATTATCAAAATGCTTTATTTAAAATCAATTACAGAACCATAAAAAACTGAAGAAGATGTGGATGAAAAGAATAAGGAAACTTGATTGTGAAGAAAAATTAAAGATAATAAAAGCATTGATATATTTTTTAAGAATTGTACAAAAAGATGGTTGTATACAATATTTTTTTGTACAATACTATACATAGTAAGGTATATAAAAATTTCGCGATTTTTTTCAGAGCCAAGTGACATGAAAAATCTTTCAGATATAAAGCTGTATACTATAGTTTAAGAGGACTCGTAAATGGTGATTTTGAAATGTAGCCGAGGTCATTTTTCAATTATTTATAAAGATCACCATTTTATTTTAAATGAAATCCTTTATTTATTTATTACATATTGCTATAAATGTTTTCGTGGTTGTAGCATTATTGAATTAAAATTTACCACTTAGCACTTTATGTACGCCTCTCAAACTGTTCTGCAACTTTATTCTAAAAGATTTTGTTTCCGTTGTCACTAAGTTTCTGAAAAAAAGGCTTGCGACATTATAAAATTCCTTCCCGTGTATAGTGCAGTTTAAATATGTTTAAGATAATACACCTTTTTGTGCTAAACCGAATCTAACATAATATATGAAAAATAGTTCATACACACATTAAACAGGTTTACAGAGTAGATGATAATAACTAAAGGGGTCACTATAAGTGTATATAATAAAATAATATATTCATTATAGCCGAAGTGCAATATGATAATAGTAATACAAATTCTGAAATAGTTAACATCCTCGATTCTATTAAGAGTCAAAATATTTTAGAATTGATCTATCTTTGCCAATTCCGCTTAAATACAGCCATTTATTTTTGTATGATCTGTAATATAAAATTTAATCCCTAATGCAGCAATGTACATCCCATAAAATGAACGCATTTAAAAAGATAAAAGCATTTTAACAAAGTATGTAGATATAAGCAATGTAGTCTTTAATTTTGGCCTTTGCTAATCAGCATGATACGTTTCTTTCTTACAAAATTTATCTATCTGTCACATAATGTGTGTGTAATCCACAGCTGGATACTCCTCCTTAGCATTTGCAGAAAGATAACTTTATACTAAAATACGATAAATTTACAAAAAATCGTAAACCGTTGGTCTGTTATTATAACTATTACACTATGTGACTGAATTAGACTTGATTTCAATGTAACATGAACATTTTAATATTATATAGAACCGTTAATATATTGTTGCAGATTTGTTTTCGCCTCTTTTACAAATTATTTTAAATTTAAAGAAAGTACTTAAATGAAACAACTAGTAAATATAAATCTAGGAATACATAGGGGCCACCTGTGATTATAAAATCAACAAAAATGATTAAAGGCCATGAAGGCTTTGTAGTCATATTTGAATAATTTTCGAAGTTAAAGCTGAACATTTTTTCAAAAAATACTTTATATTCTTATGTTACAGATATGTAAATATATAAAGCTGTATTTTTGTGAAATAAATCTAATAAAAGGTACAATAAATTAAACAGTTTTAATAGAATAATATAATTGCATTGTAAGATCGAAAAATTAAACAAAGATATTATGTGCATCTATATTATATAACTTATATTTTTACTTAACATTCATATTTCCCTCGGACTATGCATACTGTTTTCCTTTAAATTATTTTGACCTGAAAGTGATAATAAAGAAAGTAAATGAAAACTCTGTGAAAGGAATTACTTTTTAAATATCTTTATTTCTTCTACTTCCTTAATAAATTCATAATTTCAACTACTACAAATTTTATACGAGTCTTAATTTATTTATGACGCTCTAAACTACTTTTATACCCTTATTTCTTTTGTTTATAGGTAATATAAAAATTTAAGATAATAAATCCATACCATTTTTTTTAGTAATTTTTATTTTATTTTCTTTGATGTACTGCTTTCAGCTATGTATTCTGCTATATAAGCTCTATTATTTATAGTTACCATTTAAAAGAGATCTAATTTTATAATTTCGAAATAGCATCTATCCAAAATGACACATTCTTTGTATCGCATCGTACTCTCATTTAAGCCCTAACAAATATAAAATATTTGATGGATGCTTTAAACTATTATTTCATAGTAATAAATAAAAATGATGACCTGTCTATTACCCAAATGCATATTAACAAAGATTCGAGCTGTTTCTTAATGTCTGTGCTAAAATATCGCACATACGTCTTATAAGTACATCTCGCTCTTTTCCCTATCCACCGCCTCTTCTTCTTTTCTCTCTTTCTCTCTCTGCTTATATTACTTCGAGAGGAAAATAAAATTTTCTGAAGGACGATTTCATTTTATTCCTATATAGAATTATAAGTTTTCCCTAAATAATAGTGTCTTTCTTCTCAAAGAACTGACACGTGGTCAATTTCGTGCAAAAGCACTGATTTGCTTCATCGAACTCTTTAATATGATAGCGCTTCGTGCTTTCAAGTAAAGTAAGAATCTGCTTTAGAAAACCGATTGTCGAATTAAACGATGATTTTTCTCTTATCAAATACGTAACTACAACTCTTATTTTAATAGAATTCACAAACTTTTTCTTATGAAACATGATAAAATTAATGAGCTTTATAGAAGCAGACGGTATAGTATTTTGGTGTTTTTCCTTAATCCTGTTACCTTTTTTATTTGGAATGACGATTGGAAAATAATCATACATTGTTAATACAGGGTTTCATATTATTCATGTTTGTCTGTACGTACTTATTTTTAAAGTATAAAAATTTTGTGTTATAACTGTCACATACCTATTATAAAGAAAAGAGATCAAAATATAATTTTATACAGGGTTTCTCTAAAAACTTCTATATATTTCTAACTTAAGCATCTTTCATCAGTGATATAATGATGTAGTAATACCAGAATGTAACTCTTAACTCGTATACTACATGCTACTAAATTCCTTAAAATTTTGTAAATGCGGAGATTATGAGAAATCCTGTATCCTTACAAATCTAATATAACTTAATCATTAATTAATAATAAATTAAATGCCCTGTGCACTAATAATAAAGTACTTGACAGATGATTATAAATAATTAAATATAAAAAATTCGTAAAATCTTTATAACTTAAGATACGTACTTTCGCAGACAAAATATTGTTATTTCGCAATCTATCCTATTTACAATTGAATATCATTTCCATCGCATATATTTGGTTCATAAAATACAAATTAAGTAAACTTCTTTCACTAATAATATAATTCTAATAAATAGTCGTCGGTCTTTAGATATGGCTCACGTAATATTTAAAGTAGAGTACGTAATTAAAGCTTATATTCTATATTAATTAACGGAAATCGAGTGAACCCGTGATGTTTTCTCTTGGCGGATCTTAAATATTTTAAAAAATAATTCTTGTAAAGTACATATACATTATGTGTGATCAATCAACTGCCACGTGTGCTTAACTTTCAAGTTATTCACAATAATCTATGCAAGAAAAATATATATTAATATGCTATAGTACTTAATTTTTGACTAGCTTTTATAAAAGTGACTCCTAATTTGATATATTTATATTTTATTATATTATATAAATATATTAGGGCATCGAATGATAAGTGCTGATTGAATTTTTATTAAAAAAGAAAAAAATGGATAAATGATGTTTGAAATTATTGTAAAAAGTGTCGGAAATGACAGTTTTAAAATAACACGAGTGTTACACGTCTAAAGCTTCAAAGCTTTGAGCTAGTTTGCTTTAGTTTTGTCCGACCCTGTTATTCTCTTAAGGTAAGTATTTTTTTCAGATACTATATTATATTATCGATTATTGGGAATTATAGATCTATTTTATGAGTACGTTATTCAAGATCATTATAGTGTTTACAATAATAAGAATTCTATAATGATATACTGGTACTCGTGTAGTAGTATAATACCATTCGTCATTGTTTTCTGGTAACAGCACTCCGCACTTTTGATATATTTGTGCTGGCAACTGTTCTTTCTTTGTTAGATGAAAACGCTTTACTTTAGCACATGCACGTAAATAGCGCATAAGTGCTTATTATAATTTTAAATGTACAGAATTTATATAATATATATTGTACCATATATGAATTATTATTATACTCGAACAAGAGATATTACAAATCGTTCGACAAAGATTGAGGGAAATTGTTGTCGCAAAGCCAATTTTAATAATTTGCGCATTTTTTTCAGGTTGCTTTTTAAGCACAATTTATTTTATGAGATATTTAGGAATAATGCTTCCTATTCGTATAGTCACAAAATGTTCTCGTATTATAACATCACGAAATGAAATGATTATCCTATTCCATCTTAAAAACAACATTACATGGATGACTATTTGTTTTTCTATTTTAGCTAATAAATATTTCTGTAAAACAGTCTAGGTTTTCATACATTATTATACACTTGTAAATTGTATGCAAGTGTTTCATAATAGAGACAGAATAGCTGTAACATATCAACGCTTATTCGCCATCTGAAAATTATTTCTAGAGAGGAGACAATCATATGCGAGAGTTCTTTCTTCAATTTTATTTGAAGTATCCTCATCCTTTTTATACGAACTGCGTTCTTTTCTGTTATGAGCTGTTCTTGGTAAGCGTTACATTTCATTTTATACGTAACTATGAATAATTTATCATTTTTAAGCATTTAAAACTTTCTATCATATATTCATATTTGTTATTTTTCAGTCTTCTGATAATACTAGCTCAATAATAAAATTGAAAATCCATGCGCATAAAATGGAATTGGTATAAGTTTACCGTAAGGGGTTGATTTGGCTCCCTTATAAAAAGAGTATATTGATTAGAAATAAAGTATAAAACTTTATCCTTAATTTGATTTTGATTCTCAATACTGCTTTGATCAGTTGCCCCTTGTAGGGCATAACGTATAGTCCATATAAACTATTTTGTGCACATACTCTCATTCCATTCGAATGTGAACTGTAATTAATATTTAGTTCTATAAGGTATAACTTTGATTTCATTCATTATTGCATTAAATATCACTACACAACAGCAACCCTTGTAACTGCTATACAAAAAGATATATCAGCTAAAGGCTCATTAAATTGTGCCACGCTGCAATTTCCATTTCCCATAATTGAAGACGCAAGAGGATAATAGATAATGACACATACGAGTTGCTAAAAAATCAGGTAGAGCGCGTAAATGGGTTTGCGCAAAATTCGAAGCTTTGTTAATGTAAAAACAAGCACAAGAGAATGTTAAAGGAAGTGCATAGTTTTTAAATGTTTGATTGAATCATTCAAGTTTATAGTATTTTTATCATTTTTCATTCGAATCAATAATAATTTATCACTACGAAAGAAGTCTTTACTATCGAAAAAAGACATCTTTTTTATTTAGCTTAAATTCTTATAAATATTTACTCTTTTTCGCTATTATACTATATAGTATAATAAATAAATAAAAGGTAGATAAAAGGACGATATATTAACAACGGATATTCTTGCTATATTTCGCTGTATAAAATATAGAAAAACTATCAAGCTTGTGTAAAAGTTTTTCGTTGCATAATGTTAGGAAATATATGTTCTATAGAATCATACTTTGAAACGTTAGACCCGAATGGACTACTTAAAAATGGGAATCTCATATTTAATTATACCGCGAAAATTAGTGTACTTCATTCATTAATAGAAGGTTAAAAAGTAACGAATGTTAGCAGACGATATGAAGAATCTATCAATGATCGCGAGAAATATACTAGGTAATCCTCAATGTACGTATATTTTAAAGTACTTGTTCTTTGTTGTTATTTAGCATATAATCTATGTAATTTTTAATTGCCCTAAAATTACATTATCGCACCTAGAAAGATATTATTAAAATGAAGATCTATTAAAGGCTGTGAATTCGATCTGATTTTTGTAAACTAATTCATACTATTATTAAACACCCTGTATGAATTCTATATATACGCAATGAAATAATATTTTTGCAAAATTGTTGGTTTCAGTTTAGCTTTTCAAGCACAGACGAACAATCTTAGTATATGTATATGTATAAAAGAAAAAAGCCTTTGATAAAATTCTTCAGTTTTCACTCTTTACAATATTCTCTATAGAAGTATATACTCATATAAAATAAAAATGATTCAAAAAACGATTTAACCATACAAGGTATACAATTCATAGATATAGTCTTTACTCTAGGGCAGGATTGTTAATATACAAATTATCATTACAGTTACTTATTGAGCATATTTTAGAAATTGTTCGACTCGTTGTAGGAAGTATACCATTATTGACTTTATTTCAACTATACGCTAGATATCCAGATCTTCCTGAAAATTTTATAATAATTGTTCCATTTTTTCTGGACCATTATAAAGGAAGACTACATAAAAAGGATCGGAAAGAATCTTTCCCTATATTTTACTGATTCTTGAAAACATCGACTTTTTCAGATTAGAATAAAATTATGTTGCAAATACCAGATTTCCGCGCGTATAGTGCAATCCAGTCCGGATATCCTATTTAGTGTCTTCGCTGTGCGTCAATATAATACTCTTTTTTCCACTCACTCGCTACCTCATCCATCAATTTTATTTAGAATCTCTAATATGAACTCGTATTATTTCATTGTTTTTCCAAACACATCCAACGTGAATAAATCCCTCTGAATAGGTTTCATTGATCTTTAAGATAATATTTGACACTAAAAGCGTAAAAGATTTAGCTTGACAGTGTGAAGAACCGTTGATATTTCACCTTCCGAAATCAAGACAAATGGAATGAAAATGTTGCAGCTTCAGTTCTGATTGTAAGCGTTACAGGCACCTGGCGCTCAAGATGTGTTACTTACTTCGGGAAACAGGAAATGATCACGAGTTGGTTGTGGCTGCTCGAAAGGTGAGCTGCTCATGTAACCAGGAGAAGGAGATTCGCTTTTTTCCATCACTGGAGTGATATTCGCGTAATTCGCTGATGCTGACGTGGTTAATGGGCGACCTTGTTCAACTAAAATGCTCCGATCAATTTTGTAATACTCCTTTCCGCTGCGGGGACGCAATGTAGTTGCTACTGCTCTACCGCTCAATCTAAAATTAAAAAATGAAAGAAAGCGAAAGCTTTTCGAGTGTTTCATGATCTTTGCAAAATTTATATAGAGAAAAAAAAATAATTCTATTCAAATAAATATACATTTGAATAATTGTGAACCACACACATGTACTTGATTTTAATAAATACTTCGCTAAGTTTAAAAGTAACTCTTTGTATCAAATTAAATTTCATAAATACCAGTTATATATTTCTCTATTTTAAACAAAGATTTGTTCGCAATAAATTATCTTTTTTCTCAACTACACAGCTCTCGCTGTATTTACCTCAAATTATCAGGTGTATCGGAGGACGAGTGAGAAGACAGGGATAAGGTCTCGATGTAATCCGACATGTCGGAAGTTCCACTGCTGGTGCTCCGAGAATCGATGTATGGGGTGCCAGAATTCTCTCCAGGGCTGCTGTAACCTTTGGCACCTTTCGGTATATCGGCATCCGTGGATGACGATTCAATGGGGGTCTTGATCTTTTGAAACTGGAACGAGAGTTCGCGCAACGGATCGCTGGATTTAGTTTTTCTCGGTAAACTACTGTGATAACAAGTAGGCGGAGGGCTTTTACGGCAAATCGACAATATATTTTGCTTCTTGTCTGTGATCGAAGCCAAGGATAACTCGAACTCTACGAATTCCGTTGCCCGGTGACTGAGCGATCCCGTAGATACACCCGAATCGTTGCTACTCGAGGAGTCCCTGTTGTGGCCAGTTTTCGAAGGTACCGATGAGGATCGACGAATTTTTATGAAAGACGGTAAAATTCCGGACACCTGTCCACCACCATTATTAATTTTCATCTCGGAGCTGACGCATGCTTCCTCGCAACCGTTGGTCAACGAGGTTTTGTCAGTCTCGCTAGGACATTTGTGAATGGTAAGATTCGATGGGAAACTGCCAGAGTTTTCGTCGTCCAAGTAATGAGCTGATTCCACCGAGTAAGATCTTTTCCTTGGTAGAATTCCATCCAAAGAATTGCCTGCTTCCAAAAGTCTACGCCTGAGATAGGGACTGGACAGCATGGCTGATCCAGGAATACGATATTCAGAATCCGAACGTTTCCTCGTGCTCTCAGATGAGGGGGAACCCGATAATGTCGGATTGCTCGAGCTCTTTATTCCACTGTTGCGTAACCTTGACAAGATCTCTTTGGAACATGCGTTGCCAGGCGACTGCATCGTCATGTAGCCAGGAAACGGATTTTTCTTCTTTCTCTTCAGGCTGTCCTTTTCAGAATCCGTTTCCAAATAAGCGACTTCGTTGTCTTTGGTATGGCCACATTTCTTACAAATAGTCCTATCGTCCTCTTCCTTATCGAGGCTATCAGCGTTTATTGATGCTTGCTTCATCTGCTCAGCGATTTGCTGCATCTCCTTCTCGGATATGCCGCTTTTAACCAACAAATCCTTGCTATTTTCATAGTGTTCGAGGGATTCGGTAAAATCAATATTAGCATAATTGGCTTGCTTGGATTCAGGTTGTTTGTCGATAACAGGCTCGACATTCTCGTAATTATTCGTGCAATCCTCATCATCTACCTCCTTCTGATCTTTTCTACGTTCAATGGTACCCTGCGATGATTCACGAGTTTTTCTAGCGGACGTAAAGATATTCAGTTCTCCATTCGCATCCACCACTGGCATTTTTCCTTCTCCAGACAATCTTACATGTTGCACGCTTACACCGGTTGGTTCTATGCCGGCTCCTCGTCTGCAATAGGGCAGAACGAAACCAGCCCAACTCATGACGTTGTGGCAAGGACATCCTGAGAAGGTTCTGTTAGATTGAATCGTCGTTATTTTAGCTGGACAACCACATTGCTGAAGCAGCACTGCTTGCGGAGCTTGTGGAGTATCATAATTAGGATAAGTCTTTGGCAGTGCAAGACACTCCTTGATTTTTCGAGGAGTATCGTAATACTGATCGACAGTCTGCTGAGGTACTTGTTCCAGTAGCACGTGATGTCCTCTGATAGTCCTGGGTACGTCGTAGTTCTCGTAAGGACCAACTAAACTACTCGTGCGAACTTGTATCTGTTTATGAGCTGCGGTGACACCGGTCTGTTCAGCTGGCAGTGGCATTGGTGGTTTCTTGCACTTTCTCGCCAAGCTTGAGTTGCTGGAGGACGGTTTTGGTGGTCTCGGTGGTAGCGTATTCGCAGGACTAGACGAAGTACGTTGCGCAGCTGTTGCTTGATTTTGGGCGTTCTTCTGCGTGCAATGATAATCGAGCTGCTGCGAGCCAGAGTAATCACTGTCGTGACTATTGCTGCTACTGTAGGAAGAGAGCGATAGACGATCAAAAGCGCGTGGGGGATGATTACATCCTAGATTATTAACTGCAGCAGTGCTATTGGCGTGGCTCGCGTTGTTAGTCACTGCCAGCGTCGATGATTTCGAGGCGGTCCCCAGTTTACCAATGCAACTGGCACATCGCTCCAGACCCATCGTTCCTTGGCGTGTGAGCGAGCAGCTACGCCAATCCGCGCTTTGATCCGGCACTTCCGAAACGGAAACCGTATCTCTGCAGCTATAATCCACGTCAAGCTCCGTCTGCTGTCGACTGCTCTCCGTCGAAGACCAATATGTCGAGCTCTCGTTTTTACAGCTGTCGCAACGCTCCTCGTATGACGTCCCGGAATACATAGTGGCGGGGAAAAAATCGCTGGCTCTGGTCTCCGAACGAGAGAATTGTCGTCTCGGACTTTCCTGGGCTGATGTCTCGCGACCCAATGCTCTCTTTTTCGTTGACAGTTTACCCTCGGCTGCTAACTGCAGAGTTTTAACGATGTCCTCACCTTGATCGGTTATCAAAACATGCAAACCCTCCCCACGTCCACATCTTGAACCGCCCTCGAAACAGAATCTACCATCTACCACTCCGTAACGTCTAAGATGAGCAATCTCCCAAACCCCGATCAGTCGAGGCGGTATTCCCATCGTGATGCAAAAACGCCTGTCTTGAATGTGTAGATGCGCCGGGCCATTGGAGAGTTTTGCTTTGGACGGTGCCGAAGATATCAATATCAAAAATTGTTGATCTGTCGACAAGTTTTTATATAATTATTGTGACGAGTTTTCTAGTTCGAGAGTCTTTAATGAATATTGATCATTTTGCTTACCTTCACCCAGATTATTAGAAATTTTCACTTGCCACTGAATTAGCCTCTCCCGTGTATCAAATGCGAGGATCACCGTTACATCCTGACAGATTATGGCTACTGTATTAGACTCCTTGTCAAGAGTAAATCCGCTTTGTACTCCAAGAAAATGCTCCAAGCTCAGAGATGCCTTTGTTTGACCTTGCTTATATCTATCTTTGCTGTCACCATAAAGCTGCAAGTGCAGACAATCTGAAATAATCCATTATTACAATTATTTTATTTGATTAAACAAACATTATTTCCTTAGCAAAGCCACATTTGCAGACACGTTTCCGGAACACTGTTAACATTTTTAACACTATAATAATGTTTGTCTTGTTAAGATTTATTTCTCAACTTATTGAAATCATTTTATTTTCTTAATTTTTATAATATTGCGCGTACAGAAGGAGCTTTCCTCCGAATATCAATGTCTCAGAGGCAAAAAGATTTGAGTATTTAATAGTTATTGCCAGTGATTAAGTGCTTCTTGGAAGTTTTTTTCCTGTTTCTTCAGGCAGTCAATCCCTAACAGATGTAACAGCTGCTACCCCAAAAAGGACCAGGGGAATCTTTTCCAAATGATCATAAGCAGAAAAAGTTTTATTCAAGAAGATAAATTTACTACTTTCCAGCTTTTATAATTTCTTTATATAAAACAATAATTTTTTGCACAAAATAAATTATTAAAGCTCCTATAATGATTACTTGTAATCAATTCGAATTTTTTCGGCATGGACTACTTTTTCAAATAATTATTTTTGACGATATTAGCTATTTGGAAATTTCTTATCATTTTAACATGGGCCAACATTTAATTAATAACGATAAACACTCACCTGCTACTGGTGACAGCTTTCTCATAACACACCATCGTGATTTCCACTGTGAATTGAAAAAGAATTTTTTTATATATGCTACATTTTACTAAAAAAAAAATGCAAGAGCTTAACAAATTTATTAATTGGTATTGAACACTTAAAATAAGAATATTAAGCTAATACGATCCAACAAAGAAAAGATTAGATTTTCCCCAAAAAATATCAACGAAATTTCGAGTTTTATGGCAGCAATAACTCGAAAGTTATAAGAGCTGAATATTATCTCGCACTACACTAACACATTGTTAATAAGATTAGCGAATACGAGAAAATTTACTATTAACTCGAATTGAGAATTTTCAGTGAGACACTACCTTACAAAAATACTGAATTTTACAATTTTAATTTACAAGAAAAAAATATATGATACGATATGTGCGACTTTGCATATACATATGTATAGTAATTCATAAGATCTAACTATGATAATTTGATAACGGGTTGATACGAGGAAATAACTTGTGCAAATGCTTTCGCAATAAACGAGCACTATTACCTTTTTGCCGTCCCGAAATTTCACATTTCCTTCGATAATACAATTGTTATCCACCATTGTAGAGGGTTACTACTGCAGCACTGCTTCTGGATATTTTTCTCATCACTAAATACCGGCACTAGATTATCTTATTACCGCGCGTTTTATATTTTTATCTTTCTCTTTCTTCCCTTCCAACCTCGTTAACAGAGTTCAGGTTGCATCACGAAAGACATATATTTCCTTGATGTGAGATGTAATTAGTATAGAAGAGGAGAGAGTGGCGTTCAAGAATCACGCGGTAAAATCCATAATTCGTACAATACAGCTCAGGCATCCATCTTGGATTTCCTGGCTGCACACACTGCTCTGCCTGTCTGTTCTGGCGCTTGCCTGTCCGTCTAGTCCGTCTGCTGCTATTCCTCTTTTCCCCTTCCTTTCTCCCTTACTCAGTATTCCCAGTTCCCTGCACCCTGCTTTCAGTTTCGACCTCCCGTTTCACCGCCCCCTACTTACGCTACTGCTTCCTCCACCCTCAAACTACTACTCCCCTGCCCTGACCCCTCCTGAATCCTGATACCCAAGTTCCCCACGCATTCAGAAGGCTATGGTGGAGCAGGGGGCAGCCACGCTCTTTAATACGTCTAGGCTACGCTACTCCAATACACAAATCCCGCAGTTATTCCTTTTACTCCGTTTTCCACACATTGAACGTATTTCGTACATTATTCATTCCTTACGCACTTCTACTGCATTGGCGTAGAACATATACTATATGTATTTTCTATTATTGACACGTCTGCTATTACTATTTCATTTATTTTCCACTTCCATTTTCTGAAATTCTCTTATTCTAAATCAAATAATGAAATATTTTGCTACACGCTTTATGTGTCATTACTATTTTTGTATTACCTGATGTCAATGAAAAAATCCAGATGCATCTGGATGCATCGCATCTACAACTAATCTATATCAGTTTTTTTTATCTCTCTCTCTCTCTCTCTCTCTTTATTTCATACGCACACATAGCTCTAATTCTAATATAATAAAATATTTTATTTGTAAATCTTTTTCTTTTGTTTTGTATGTGTGTATGCCAATAATAAAGATATTAATTTTCAAAGTTATTAAATTGTTGGCTCTGAAAAAAAAATTGATTTCGAAGTAACGGCGGAGGTAAAAGTAGAAATCTCCTGTAAATGAATGCTAAACAGACGAGTCAGTCAGTTTCCTACCCACCATTCGCTACTGTTATTGACTTGCCATAATAAGCAGCTGTAGACGCTGTAGTTGAACTTGAAGTCATTTTTCGTTGTATTGAGTGAACTGGGTGAGCCCGATGTCCGTTGAGGGGCGTTGAAGTATTTCAGGAGTTTAGGTTCAGACGGTTCAGTTGACTTTAGTTAGAGTACTGTAGACTTGTAGACTTGTAGTATTGTGTAGAGTGTAGAGGGTAGTTTGTTGCTGATTATGTTAAGGAGCGCATAACCTAACTTTTGTAAGAATTATTTGTTTATATATTATATTTAATAACAATTAAACACAAATTAGAGATCGGTTTTTTTTCACTCCACTGCCGATTTGGTGCATTTAGTTAAAATAAAACAAATTTATAGTTTGTTATTCTAATGAATCTAATCATTAAACTGGTTTTAACAATGCAGCAAAAAAAACAGACCTAAATAACAATGTCCCTGGTATTAACAAAGCAACAACAAAGGCAATCTTTATCCGCTAAAAAGTCCGCCGTCAAAGGCTTAAAAAATGTATTAGCTCTTCCTCAAGAAACTTATTGGTATGTCCTGCATTTATATTTTGTTGATTATATTATTATTTTTTATAATAATAAAATATGTTGTCAATTTACCAGGCCTTTTGTGAAAACAGAAAGCTGCTCAAAGTTAAAGCAAGTTCTAACGGAGTAAGTTTTTTAACAATAAAAAAGTTACATATTTTTGTTTATTTCTTCCAATTATTTAATTGATCTTGCAGAACACTTCCAGTATTGAAAAAATCTGCAAAGATTCCATGGTTGCAGCTTAGGAAACTGAATAAAGAGGAAAGGATAAAAATAAAAAAAGAAGCACTATCAAAAGAAACTCATATAGTTAATAAAAATGTAGTGTAAGTTGAAATAACTTCATATTTATCTTTTTATCATCAAACTAAAAAGTTTTTAACTTTTCTAGAACATCTGTAATAACAGGTATAAATGCTGTTACTCGTGCAATTGAAAAAAATAATATTTGCTCTGTTTTATTAGATGCTAAAGTGGAGCCATTACTTTTAGTAAAACATATAATTATCATGGCACAGATAAATAAAATACCAGTTCTTTTAATACCTATTCTGAAAAACATTACTGTACAAACCATGGAAATTTCTACAGCAGCATTAGCTTTAAAGGTAATTCATATATATGCTCTATATATACACATTGGTGTTAGAATAATTTGCTTTTTTTTTATATCTTCAGATAAATGTAGCCAAAGATGAGAATCATCATTTCTATCCTTTGTATAAAATGATACAAAATATTTCTAAGGATTTTCCAATCCCAAAGAATTTAAATAAAATTATTCAAAATGCAGGATCCAGTACTAATGATAATAATGATCTTTTAGCAACAATAAAAGAAACAGCTACACTTGTAGAAAACACAAATATTCCAAAAGAATCTAGCTTCACACTGCCAAAAGGTGTTTATAAATACAGATCATCTATACACGAAAGAGCATATACACCCCCATCTACTAATATTGAAACTCACAGCTATATGAAGCAAGATTGGAGTGATTTTATTCCAATAAGTAAATCTGATTCTGATGATGATAATAATAGTGTTTTAAACAAAGCATCAAAGTTTCCATTAAATAAAAGGTACTCCAACATTGACTGCAGTACTTTGCAGAATAGTAGTATGTCAAGTACTGCTAAAGAAGCGGAAGAAAAATGCAAAGAATATATGGAAAATCAGAAAATGGATATTACCTATCTATCTCTTAAAGTGAAGCGCTTACAAGGAAACAGTAAAAGAGTTAAAGCCACAAAAATTAGAGAGAAAAAAAAAAAATAAAATGACAAACATTTGTATTAACATGATTTACTTTATTGTATCAGTTTATGAAATATATACATATATTATTAAAAACATTCCATAGATATATCACAGCCTTTAAAAATTGTACAAACATAGATATCCTAGCTTTTAATGGAATTTCATTTATTCATTAATTTATAAATGTATTTAGAAATTGTTATACATTATTATTTAACAAATAGCAAATGTTGACAGATGCTTTTTTTATATGCATAAATTTGAAGCTCTTAATACATCAGAGTACATTTCAGTCTTCCTGGGATACTCGTTAATTAAACATCATAGACTTCATCAATAATATTTCTGTATAATTCCTACAGCAAAATTATTTTCATATATTCCGCAATTGTCAGAAAAATTAACACTATGATTTTATACAGGTAAACTTGAAGTAACAGAAGACTTGAACATTCTTGAAAAAAACATAAGACCTGACGTTCCTCCTGGAATTCGGCTTAGTAAAAATGATATCATAGCTATTAATTGCAAAACAGCACATAAAACAGTCAAAGGTGTTGATTGAAGTTGTAAAGCACAATATAAAGTACCAATTAAAGTTAGAAAATATGATAAGGAAAAACACCTTCTCTCAATAGTAAAAAGTGACTTCAAATAACTCATAGGACCCCATAAGAAGCAAAAACTGAAATAAAGTGTTACAAGACATTATATCTTATATATGACTTTTTAAATGTCAATTTTTAATTTATAAATTTACCTTGCTAAAAAGAAAACACTTCCTAATGTGTAAAGTAGTGCAAACTTTCTGGCTTTTAGAAGAAGTACAGGAATGTAAAGTGCAGAAAGAAAGAAACATAAAACACCAGTAAAAAGACAAACTGTGAAAGCTATTAGCCTCTGTACCCGTGTCTGTTATATTGATGAAAAAAAGTATATGTAAATAAATATTAATAAATAATGTTTATATTAATTACAAAATATATAAAAGTATTTTGCACTGTTAGATACATGCCATACTAGGGCAGCATTCTTTCTGTGTTTCCTCGAGCCACCCTGAATCACTTCTAGTTTCCTCACTATTTCCATGAAACCATTGTTTAAAATTAGGTTTTGATATTGATACAGAGGGGACAGAGAATTTAGTTGTTCTCTCATTTTTATTACTTAAAAGATATTCGTTTAGTTCCTTATTCAGATCTGCCATATTTATGTCTAATGAATATAAGACATTACAGCCTTAGAGCCCACAAAAAAAAATTTTGTATAATTAAACATTAAATGCGTTAAGAATAGTATAAGCAACTGTGTTAATATTAATATATGTTAGGATTAAGAGGTTAGTATATGTTATGTCTTTAAATTGTCAAATTATAAGGAATCCAATGGAATCTATGAAATGGAGCAAAGTTACAGCGTTGCCAAGCGTAGTGTGAAATTACACTACGTAGCAAGGTTGCCAAGTGTAGTGTATAAAAACTTTTGGTATGTACAGTAATCGCCAGGTATGGCTTTCCCATAATTTTTCGATGCTTTTAGGAATCGCATTAAAAAGATCAGCGCTTTTACTTCGCGCACCTAACTCACTCGTTTGCTTCGTTCGTATGTATATACTACAACTATAAATTGAATCGTGTGTGCTTTCAGCTATAGTGTATAGTAATCATTTTCCATGTTAAATTACAGAGTGAAGCTAGCTGAACCACACACGATTCAATTTTCCACTGAATTCCCACTGTGCAGTGTGCACTACATACACCATAGGAAATTGATTCGGCGACCTTTCAGTTAACTTCACTTCGTACTTTCTCTACGAATTTCAAAGACGGCGATCAATTTTCCACAGTGTCTATACACTATTAAAAAAACTTATAAAAAACTTCGCCTAAGCTCGGTAAATTTCGTTATACACGTCAGATGTAAGCGGGAACTATAAATAGTATAAATGCAGACATTTGTTTAACAGAACATCATTTATTATAACATGCAGATGTCTTAAAATATTTATTAACTACATTTTTTATTGTAAATTAATTGCAAAACAGTATATATAATGACGATATTCACTTACAAAAGAATTATTTTTAAACGGTACTACGCGACACGAATTTTTTAAATGTCACTACACGGCGTGGAATTTTTAAACGCGCATTCATTTTAGAATAAGATCGTCTAATGTATAACAAATATTATTTTATTAAACTGTAGTGAGTTCATTTTATAGTTCATTTAACTTCAAAATAAAATGATGAGAATTATGGGTTAAGAGAGTCCTTGAGTCTTCTACTTTTAATCGTGCAAGCACTAAACACGCACACGCGTGTGCTGCACACTGATAATTTTTACGAGTTTTCTAATTATTACACTTTTTTTACAAATGAAAGCTTTTATTTTCATCACATACAGTATTCCATTAAATTATTGTATTATATAAAATCAATAATAATGAATGAAAATTTACTTAAAATTAATTAAACTGTAACAAAATAATTTATTTTAATTAAATTTACATAGATTTATTAAAGAGCGGTAAAATTTTATTAACATAATAATAAAATAGCACGTATTTGATGAAAATAAAACACTACATTATTTTTAATCGCGACTAATGCGAAATAAATGTCAGTGATTATAAAAAGAAACAGCGCGATTTACTGACAACTCATACGCGGAAATTTGATAGATAAACTGAAACTCGCGCTTCAAAAAAATACCATCCGGGACAGGTACTACTCGTTAAGATTCTTTTTTACTGGCTTTTAAAACGCTAAATTTGCCATATGATATAAAATTGTTAACATTGCAATGTATTAGCATAAGAATTTTCGAAAAAATGGTCAATCCGTACTTGGCAAAATAATCATTTTAAAAGTTGGTGAAAGAGATCCTACTCATACCGATAGCAGTCGCAACTGATTTGCGGAATATCTCAAATTGCAACCAATCAGGTGCGATTGCTAATTAACCCGCTCACAATAAGCGATACCTGTTCCGCATAGCCCTCTCGCGTAGCGGGTACATCAACTCAGTTATCAATTATCCGCGTACCGGTCGTCAGTGGATCCCGCGTTGTAGTTTTTCGTAACCACTGAGTACTGACATTTAGTTTAAATTAGTCGCGATTAAAAATAATTTAATGTTTTATTTTCATCACTTATGAGCTATTTATTTTATAATATTAATAAAATTGTGCCGCGTTTTATAAAATTTAAATAAATTGAATTAGCTTTTATTATTTTTATACAAACAATTTAAATTTATTTAAGATTTTATTAATTATTATTAATTTCTAAATAAATTTAAAATTCTAGTTAAAATTTTTTAATAGTGTTGTGCAATTATAAGTATTCGGCATTGGTGACGATAAATTGTTTAAAAATTAAGCTTAACTTTTCTATATAATTTCCGCATATTTAATTATGTCAAGAGGGAAATTTAAGTAATGCAGTTGGGATATTTTAATAGAATATATAGTAATGAATGCAGTGTGTGATGAAAATAAAAGCTTTTATCTGTGTATAATTCGCGTAATAAATAGAAAATTTGTGACTACAGTCAGTGCGGAGCGTGTCTATTGTGTATGTGTGTGTGAGTGCTGCAGCGAATAAAGACAGAAGCCTCAAAGACTGTTAAAGCCTGCCAGTTTTACTTTAATTATATTAAAGTTAAATAAATTAAAATTAACTCTATAAAATTACATGCAATAATTTATTTCTGTTACGGTTAGCGACTTCACTAAAGAGTGAGAGAGCGCGTTTAAAAATGTCACGTCGAGGAGTGTCGTTTGAAAAATCCGAGTCTCGTAGTGTCAGTCGATAAGTGCTCGTCGTGGAGTGCGGTTTTACAGAGTAGTATACCTTAAAATAAAACTCGCGTTACGAAATGCCGTTTGAAAAATCCAAGATTCGAAGTGTCAATCGATAAGTGTTCGTCGCGTAGTGCGGTTGTCCCGCGTAGTATACGTTGAAATAAAATTCGCGTCGCGCAGTGCTGTTTGAAAAATCCGAGTTTCGAAGTGTCAGTCGTTAAGTGTTCGTCGCGGAATGCGGTTGTACCGCGTATTATATGTTGAAATAAAAATCGCGCCGAGCAGTGCTGTTTGAAAAATCCGAGTTTCGTAGTGTCAGTCGATAATTGTTCGTCGCGGGGTGCGGTTGTCCCGCGTAGTATACGTTAAAGACAAATCGCGTCGCGC
This sequence comes from Prorops nasuta, assembly GCF_024137725.1. NCBI lineage: Eukaryota > Metazoa > Arthropoda > Insecta > Hymenoptera > Bethylidae > Prorops > Prorops nasuta. The sequence goes on from NW_027116816.1 coordinate 1,612,847, forward strand.
AGTGCAGTTTGAAAAATCCGAGTCTTTTAGTGTCAGTCGTGAAGTGCTCGTCGCGTAGTGCGGTTGTCCCGGTAGTGTACGTTAAAAAGAAATCGCGTCGCGTAGTGCCTTTTGAAAAATCCGAGTCTCGTACTGTCAGTCGTGAAGTGCTCGTCGCGTAGTGCGGTTCTCCTGCGTAGTGTACGTTTAAAAGAAATCGCGTAGCGCACTGCTACTTTAAAAATCCAAGTCTGTAGTGTCAGTCGTGAAGTGCTCGTCGCATAGTGCGGTTCTCCCGCGTAGTGTACGTTTAAAAGAAATCGCGTAGCGCAATGCTACTTTAAAAATCCGAGTCTGTAGTGTCAGTCGTGAACTGCTCGTCGCGTAGTGCAGTTCTCCCGCGTAGTGTACGTTTAAAAGAAATCGCGTAGCGCACTGCTACTTTAAAAATCCGAGTCTGTAGTGTCAGTCGTGAACTGCTCGTCGCGTAGTGCGGTTGTCCCGGTAGTGTACGTTAAAAAGAAATCGCGTCGCGTAGTGCCTTTTGAAAAATCCGAGTCTCGTAGTGTCAGTCGTGAAGTGCTCGTCGCGTAGTGCGGTTCTCCTGCGTAGTGTACGTTTAAAAGAAATCGCGTAGCGCACAGCTACTTTAAAAATCCAAGTCTGTAGTGTCAGTCGTGAAGTGCTCGTCGCGTAGTGCGGTTCTCCCGCGTAGTGTACGTTTAAAAGAAATCGCGTAGCGCACTGCTACTATAAAAATCCGAGTCTGTAGTGTCAGTCGTGAACTGCTCGTCGCGTAGTGCGGTTGTCCCGGTAGTGTACGTTAAAAAGAAATCGCGTCGCGTAGTGCCTTTTGAATAATCCGAGTTTCGTAGTGTCAGTCGATAAGTGTTCGTCGCGGAGTGCGGTTGTCCCGCGTAGTATACGTTAAAGACAAATCGCGTCGCGCAGTGCAGTTTGAAAAATCCGAGTCTTTTAGTGTCAGTCGTGAAGTGCTCGTCGCGTAGTGCGGTTGTCCCGGTAGTGTACGTTAAAAAGAAATCGCATCGCGTAGTGCCTTTTGAAAAATCCGAGTCTTTTAGTGTCAGTCGTGAAGTGCTCGTCGCGTAGTGCGGTTGTCCCGGTAGTGTACGTTAAAAAGAAATCGCGTAGCGCACTGCTACTTTAAAAATCCAAGTCTGTAGTGTCAGTCGTGAAGTGCTCGTCGCTTAGTGCGGTTCTCCCGCGTAGTGTACGTTTAAAAGAAATCGTGTAGCGCACTGCTACTTTAAAAATCCGAGTCTGTAGTGTCAGTCGTGAACTGCTCGTCGCGTAGTGCAGTTCTCCCGCGTAGTGTACGTTTAAAAGAAATCGCGTAGCGCACTGCTACTTTAAAAATCCGAGTCTGTAGTGTCATTCGTGAACTGCTCGTCGCGTAGTGCGGTTGTCCCGGTAGTGTACGTTAAAAAGAAATCGCGTCGCGCAGTGCAGTTTGAAAAATCCGAGTCTTTTAGTGTCAGTCGTGAAGTGCTCGTCGCGTAGTGCGGTTGTCCCGGTAGTGTACGTTAAAAAGAAATCGCGTCGCGTAGTGCCTTTTGAATAATCCGAGTCTCGTAGTGTCAGTCGTGAAGTGCTCGTCGCGTAGTGCGGTTCTCCTGCGTAGTGTACGTTTAAAAGAAATCGCGTAGCGCACAGCTACTTTAAAAATCCAAGTCTGTAGTGTCAGTCGTGAAGTGCTCGTCGCGTAGTGCGGTTCTCCCGCGTAGTGTACGTTTAAAAGAAATCGCGTAGCGCACTGCTACTTTAAAAATCCGAGTCTTTTAGTGTCAGTCGTGAACTGCTCGTCGCGTAGTGCGGTTGTCCCGGTAGTGCACGTTAAAAAGAAATCGCGTCGCGTAGTGCCTTTTGAATAATCCGAGTCTCGTAGTGTCAGTCGTGAAGTGCTCGTCGCGTAGTGCGGTTCTCCTGCGTAGTGTACGTTTAAAAGAAATCGCGTAGCGCACAGCTACATTAAAAATCTAAGTCTCGAAGTGTCAGTTGTGAAGTGCTCGTCGCGTAGTGCGGTTCTCTCGCGTAGTGTTCGTTAGAAAGAAATCGCGTAGCGCACAGCTGCTTTAAAAATCCGAGTCTGTAGTGTCAGTCGTGAACTGCTCGTCGCGTAGTGCGGTTGTCCCGGTAGTGTTCGTTAAAAAGAAATCGCGTAGCGCACTGCTGATTTAAAAATACGATTCTCGAAGTGTCAGTTGTGAAGTGCTCGTCGCGTTGTGCGGTTCTCTCGCGTAGTGTTCGTTAGAAAGAAATCGCGTAGCGCACAGCTGCTTTAAAAATCCGAGTCTGTAGTGTCAGTCATGAAGTGCTCGTCGCGTAGTGCGGTTGTCCCGGTAGTGCACGTTAAAAAGAAATCGCGTCGCGTAGTGCCTTTTGAATAATCCGAGTCTCGTAGTGTCAGTCGTGAAGTGCTCGTCGCGTAGTGCGGTTCTCCTGCGTAGTGCACGTTAAAAAGAAATCGCGTCGCGTAGTGCCTTTTGAATAATCCGAGTCTCGTAGTGTCAGTCGTGAAGTGCTCGTCGCGTAGTGCGGTTCTCCTGCGTAGTGTTCGTTAAAAAGAAATCGCGTAGCGCACTGCTGATTTAAAAATACGAGTCTCGAAGTGTCAGTTGTGAAGTGCTCGTCGCGTTGTGCGGTTCTCTCGCGTAGTGTTCGTTAGAAAGAAATCGCGTAGCGCACAGCTGCTTTAAAAATCCGAGTCTGTAGTGTCAGTCATGAAGTGCTCGTCGCGTAGTGCGGTTGTCCCGGTAGTGCACGTTAAAAAGAAATCGCGTCGCGTAGTGCCTTTTGAATAATCCGAGTCTCGTAGTGTCAGTCGTGAAGTGCTCGTCGCGTAGTGCGGTTGTCCCGGTAGTGCACGTTAAAAAGAAATCGCGTCGCGTAGTGCCTTTTGAATAATCCGAGTCTCGTAGTGTCAGTCGTGAAGTGCTCGTCGCGTAGTGCGGTTCTCCTGCGTAGTGTACGTTTAAAAGAAATCGCGTAGCGCACTGCTACTTTAAAAATCCGAGTCTGTAGTGTCAGTCGTGAACTGCTCGTCGCGTAGTGCGGTTGTCCCGGTAGTGTACGTTAAAAAGAAATCGCGTCGCGTAGTGCCTTTTGAATAATCCGAGTTTCGTAGTGTCAGTCGATAAGTGTTCGTCGCGGAGTGCGGTTGTCCCGCGTAGTATACGTTAAAGACAAATCGCGTCGCGCAGTGCAGTTTGAAAAATCCGAGTCTTTTAGTGTCAGTCGTGAAGTGCTCGTCGCGTAGTGCGGTTGTCCCGGTAGTGCAGGTTAAAAAGAAATCGCGTTGCGTAGTGCCTTTTGAAAAATCCGAGTCTTTTAGTGTCAGTCGTGAAGTGCTCGTCGCGTAGTGCGGTTGTCCCGGTAGTGTACGTTAAAAAGAAATCGCGTCTCGCAGTGCAGTTTGAAAAATCCGAGTCTTTTAGTGTCAGTCGTGAAGTGCTCGTCGCGTAGTGCGGTTATCCCGGTAGTGTACGTTAAAAAGAAATCGCGTCGCGTAGTGCATTTTGAATAATCCGAGTCTCGTAGTGTCAGTCGTGAAGTGCTCGTCGCGTAGTGCGGTTGTCGCCAGAAGTGTACCTTAAAAAGAATTCGCGCAGTGCCGTTTAAAAATCATTTTTTCGCGAGTGCATAACGTCAGCGTCCTCATCTCCATCGTCATCATAAACGCCATTATCATCGCCATCAACATCACCATTCCCATCTTTGGTATTATCGCAGAATATGTATGAATTATGGCTGGGAATTCGCTGAATGAGTGAGTCCCATGGGTAAAACCGTGGAAATTTTTTTTATTAACTAAAGAATGACCAAAAACCTATCAGTAGGTTATAGTTGGCCATTCTTCGGTTAAAATCATTTCTTGTTTTGTTTTTAATGTTTTTCAGATCTTCCGTATCGTCTATTTCTATTTTGCGCGTATTTTCTGTTTTTCATTAGGTTTAGATTGGCGTTATATGTAGGCTCTTTAGCTTTGTGAATTAGATAGTCATTATAGTTTTCGGTATTAGGTAGGGTATCATTTTCAGGTTTCTTAATTCCTTTTAAAATAAAGGGAATCACCTCAACTTCATTTTCCACGGAGATTCTATCTTCCCACATGTCCAGTTCAACTAATAAAGGCACATCTTAATTGAATTAACGTTCACTCTCTCGAGAGAAAGATGCATCTCAATTAATAACTAGAATCAAATACCATTTTCCCTTTTTTTTTATAATCGTATGTTTTTGGTAGAATCTTCGTATTAAATACCATTTTTGCCAGTTCTTGAAATTCCAAATTATAAAATAAAATATGGAAATATTTTGTTTGAAAAACCTTCCATATTTCAGGTTAAATACTCGTTTTTTCAAATTTTGTTAACATTTCTTATTTTCAGGTGGAGTGGAAGAGGACTATTCCTAGTGGCAAAACTGTCCAATATCGATATATATTCGATATGGAATTCATACCAACCCTGTACCCTTTTCTCCATCAGTTGGAGAAAGACAAACCATTATTTGGAGTCAAACCGTCATCAGAGGAGGACGTACTGACAAATATCCTAATTATTTTTCTACTTTTCATACTTGCTTAATTTTTTTAAGTTTTAAGAGGGACAAGTATAGGGCAAGGCTGTCAACGAGTAAGGCTTAATTACCTGACCGTTTACTTAAATCCACATTTATTTAAATAATTTCAAGGATAGATAAATTTAATCTTATTATTTTCATTCATTGTTAATTCAAGTACAGGTGTTTATTGAGAAGTGGACTCTCGAGTGTCAACTGGCTCGGGCTGATCCTCCTTCAGCGACTATCAACCCTTACTTACTTTGTCCTTGTGGACTCTCGACGTTGACTCATTAAGTTCACCTAATAGGGGTCCATCTTTATTGATGTGTAAATCGTTTCCTCGACGTAGTAGTTCTTCGTGTGACAACTCGGATCCACACCAAGGGGCAAAGAATGTAAGGGTAATAATTAGTCACTGAGGAGAGTATCAGTCATGATCTGGTTGACCTTTGTGTGAATTAACATTCACGCTCGAGAGGAGGAAGCTTATCAATTAACCGCTGGAAAGAAGTAACAATTTCGTTAGCTTCTGTTTTCATTCACTTTTTGTAGCATGCTTTATTAATTTATATCTTTGTCTGTCCTTGAAATTTCTAATTAGTATTTGAAATGTGGGAATATTTTCCTTGAAAATCCTTCCACATTTCGGGTTTAATTCTCGTTTTTTTCCAAATTTATTCTAATTTTTTTGTTTGTTTCAGGTCGAGCGCTAGAGGACCATGGATAGTGACCCCGTATCCAACAACGATATAAATCCTATAACGAATCGACACCAATCATGCGCCATTGCCACCCTGGGTTGGAGTGAGTCAAACCATCATTCGGAATCGAGCCGTCGTTGGAGGAAGACGTACAGGCAAATACATTCTTTTCTTATTTCTCATACATGTTTAATTTATTTTATGTTTTAGGAAGGACGCTTATAGGACAAGGCTACCAAGGAGTAGGAAGTAAACACTCTCCGTTTTCTTAAGTCCACATTTATTTAAATAATTTCAAGGATAGGCAAATTTACTTTTATTACTTTCATTCATTGTTAATTCAAGTACAGGTGTTTATTGAGAAGTGGACTCTCGAGTGTCAACTGGCTCGGGCTGATCCTCCTTCAGTCACAATCAACCCTTACTTACTTTGTCCTTGTGGACTCTCGATGTTGGCTCATTAAGTTCACCTAATAGGGGTCCATCTTTATTGATGTGTAAATCGTTTCCTCGACGTAGTAGTTCTTCGTGTGACAACTCGGATCCACACCAAGGGACAAAGAAAGTAAGGGTTATTAGTCACTGAGGAGAGTATCAGCCGTGATCTGGTCGACCTTTGTGTGAATTAACATTCACGCTCGAGAGGAGGAAGCTTCTCAACTAACCGCTGGAAAGAAGTAACAATTTCGTTAGCTTCTCTGTTCATTCAATTTTTGTAGCATGCTTTATTAATTTATATCTTTGTCTGTCCTTGAAATTCCCAATTAGAATCTGAAATGTGGAAATATTTTCCTTGAAAATCCTTCCACATTTCGGGTTGAATACTCGTTTTTTCAATTTTATTTTTGTTTTCTTTCTGTTTCAGTTGGAGCGGGAGAGAGCCATGGATAGTGACCGCATTTTCCCAATATCGACATAAATCCAACACTAATCATGCGCCATTGCCATCCTGGGTTGGACCAAGTCAAACCCTCACTTGGAATCGGGACATCATCGGGAGAGGACGTACTGGCAAATAATTTATTTTTTAATTTCTCATACTTGTTTAATTTATTTTATGTTTTAGGAAGGACTCTTGTAGGACAAAGCTGTCAACGAGTACGGCTTAATTACCAGTCCGTTTACTTAAGTCCACACTTATTTAAATAATTTCAAGGATAGATAAATTTAATCTTATTATTTTCATTCATTGTTAATTCAAGTACAGGTGTTTATTGAGAAGTGGACTCTCGAGTGTCAACTGGCTCGGGCTGATCCTCCTTCAGCGACTATCAACCCTTACTTACTTTGTCCTTGTGGACTCTCGACGTTGGCTCATTAAGTTCACCTAATAGGGGTCCATCTTTATTGATGTGTAAATCGTTTCCTCGACGTAGTAGTTCTTCGTGTGACAACTCGGATCCACACCAAGGGACAAAGAAAGTAAGGGTTATTAGTCACTGAGGAGAGTATCAGCAGTGATCTGGTCGACCTTTGTGTGAATTAACATTCACGCTCGAGAGGAGGAAGCTTCTCAACTAACCGCTGGAAAGAAGTAACAATTTCGTTAGCTTCTCTGTTCATTCACTTTTTGTAGCATGCTTTATTAATTTATATCTTTGTCTGTCCTTGAAATTCCCAATTAGAATCTGAAATGTGGAAATATTTTCCTTGAAAATCCTTCCACATTTCGGGTTGAATACTCGTTTTTTCAATTTTATTTTTGTTTTCTTTCTGTTTCAGTTGGAGCAGGAGAGAGCCATGGATAGTGACCGCATTTTCCCAATATCGACATAAATCCAACACTAATCATGCGCCATTGCCATCCTGGGTTGGACCAAGTCAAACCCTCACTTGGAATCGGGACATCATCGGGAGAGGACGTACTGGCAAATAATTTATTTTTTTATTTCTCATACTTGTTTAATTTATTTTATGTTTTAGGAAGGACTCTTGTAGGACAAAGCTGTCAACGAGTACGGCTTAATTACCAGTCCGTTTACTTAAGTCCACACTTATTTAAATAATTTCAAGGATAGATAAATTTAATCTTATTATTTTCATTCATTGTTAATTCAAGTACAGGTGTTTATTGAGAAGTGGACTCTCGAGTGTCAACTGGCTCGGGCTGATCCTCCTTCAGCGACTATCAACCCTTACTTACTTTGTCCTTGTGGACTCTCGACGTTGGCTCATTAAGTTCACCTAATAGGGGTCCATCTTTATTGATGTGTAAATCGTTTCCTCGACGTAGTAGTTCTTCGTGTGACAACTCGGATCCACACCAAGGGACAAAGAAAGTAAGGGTTATTAGTCACTGAGGAGAGTATCAGCAGTGATCTGGTCGACCTTTGTGTGAATTAACATTCACGCTCGAGAGGAGGAAGCTTCTCAACTAACCGCTGGAAAGAAGTAACAATTTCGTTAGCTTCTCTGTTCATTCACTTTTTGTAGCATGCTTTATTAATTTATATCTTTGTCTGTCCTTGAAATTCCCAATTAGAATCTGAAATGTGGAAATATTTTCCTTGAAAATCCTTCCACATTTCGGGTTGAATACTCGTTTTTTCAATTTTATTTTTGTTTTCTTTCTGTTTCAGTTGGAGCAGGAGAGAGCCATGGATAGTGACCGCATTTTCCCAATATCGACATAAATCCAACACTAATCATGCGCCATTGCCATCCTGGGTTGGACCAAGTCAAACCCTCACTTGGAATCGGGACATCATCGGGAGAGGACGTACTGGCAAATAATTTATTTTTTTATTTCTCATACTTGTTTAATTTATTTTATGTTTTAGGAAGGACTCTTGTAGGACAAAGCTGTCAACGAGTACGGCTTAATTACGAGTCCGTTTACTTAAGTCTACATTTATTTAAATAATTTCAAGGATAGATAAATTTAATCTTATTATTTTCATTCATTGTTAATTCAAGTACAGGTGTTTATTGAGAAGTGGACTCTCGAGTGTCAACTGGCTCGGGCTGATCCTCCTTCAGCGACTATCAACCCTTACTTACTTTGTCCTTGTGGACTCTCGACGTTGGCTCATTAAGTTCACCTAATAGGGGTCCATCTTTATTGATGTGTAAATCGTTTCCTCGACGTAGTAGTTCTTCGTGTGACAACTCGGATCCACACCAAGGGACAAAGAAAGTAAGGGTTATTAGTCACTGAGGAGAGTATCAGCAGTGATCTGGTCGACCTTTGTGTGAATTAACATTCACGCTCGAGAGGAGGAAGCTTCTCAACTAACCGCTGGAAAGAAGTAACAATTTCGTTAGCTTCTCTGTTCATTCACTTTTTGTAGCATGCTTTATTAATTTATATCTTTGTCTGTCCTTGAAATTCCCAATTAGAATCTGAAATGTGGAAATATTTTCCTTGAAAATCCTTCCACATTTCGGGTTGAATACTCGTTTTTTCAATTTTATTTTTGTTTTCTTTCTGTTTCAGTTGGAGCAGGAGAGAGCCATGGATAGTGACCGCATTTTCCCAATATCGACATAAATCCAACACTAATCATGCGCCATTGCCATCCTGGGTTGGACCAAGTCAAACCCTCACTTGGAATCGGGACATCATCGGGAGAGGACGTACTGGCAAATAATTTATTTTTTTATTTCTCATACTTGTTTAATTTATTTTATGTTTTAGGAAGGACTCTTGTAGGACAAAGCTGTCAACGAGTACGGCTTAATTACGAGTCCGTTTACTTAAGTCTACATTTATTTAAATAATTTCAAGGATAGATAAATTTAATCTTATTATTTTCATTCATTGTTAATTCAAGTACAGGTGTTTATTGAGAAGTGGACTCTCGAGTGTCAACTGGCTCGGGCTGATCCTCCTTCAGCGACTATCAACCCTTACTTACTTTGTCCTTGTGGACTCTCGACGTTGGCTCATTAAGTTCACCTAATAGGGGTCCATCTTTATTGATGTGTAAATCGTTTCCTCGACGTAGTAGTTCTTCGTGTGACAACTCGGATCCACACCAAGGGACAAAGAAAGTAAGGGTTATTAGTCACTGAGGAGAGTATCAGCAGTGATCTGGTCGACCTTTGTGTGAATTAACATTCACGCTCGAGAGGAGGAAGCTTCTCAACTAACCGCTGGAAAGAAGTAACAATTTCGTTAGCTTCTCTGTTCATTCACTTTTTGTAGCATGCTTTATTAATTTATATCTTTGTCTGTCCTTGAAATTCCCAATTAGAATCTGAAATGTGGAAATATTTTCCTTGAAAATCCTTCCACATTTCGGGTTGAATACTCGTTTTTTCAATTTTATTTTTGTTTTCTTTCTGTTTCAGTTGGAGCAGGAGAGAGCCATGGATAGTGACCGCATTTTCCCAATATCGACATAAATCCAACACTAATCATGCGCCATTGCCATCCTGGGTTGGACCAAGTCAAACCCTCACTTGGAATCGGGACATCATCGGGAGAGGACGTACTGGCAAATAATTTATTTTTTTATTTCTCATACTTGTTTAATTTATTTTATGTTTTAGGAAGGACTCTTGTAGGACAAAGCTGTCAACGAGTACGGCTTAATTACGAGTCCGTTTACTTAAGTCCACACTTATTTAAATAATTTCAAGGATAGATAAATTTAATCTTATTATTTTCATTCATTGTTAATTCAAGTACAGGTGTTTATTGAGAAGTGGACTCTCGAGTGTCAACTGGCTCGGGCTGATCCTCCTTCAGCGACTATCAACCCTTACTTACTTTGTCCTTGTGGACTCTCGACGTTGGCTCATTAAGTTCACCTAATAGGGGTCCATCTTTATTGATGTGTAAATCGTTTCCTCGACGTAGTAGTTCTTCGTGTGACAACTCGGATCCACACCAAGGGACAAAGAAAGTAAGGGTTATTAGTCACTGAGGAGAGTATCAGCAGTGATCTGGTCGACCTTTGTGTGAATTAACATTCACGCTCGAGAGGAGGAAGCTTCTCAACTAACCGCTGGAAAGAAGTAACAATTTCGTTAGCTTCTCTGTTCATTCACTTTTTGTAGCATGCTTTATTAATTTATATCTTTGTCTGTCCTTGAAATTCCCAATTAGAATCTGAAATGTGGAAATATTTTCCTTGAAAATCCTTCCACATTTCGGGTTGAATACTCGTTTTTTCAATTTTATTTTTGTTTTCTTTCTGTTTCAGTTGGAGCAGGAGAGAGCCATGGATAGTGACCGCATTTTCCCAATATCGACATAAATCCAACACTAATCATGCGCCATTGCCATCCTGGGTTGGACCAAGTCAAACCCTCACTTGGAATCGGGACATCATCGGGAGAGGACGTACTGGCAAATAATTTATTTTTTTATTTCTCATACTTGTTTAATTTATTTTATGTTTTAGGAAGGACTCTTGTAGGACAAAGCTGTCAACGAGTACGGCTTAATTACCAGTCCGTTTACTTAAGTCCACACTTATTTAAATAATTTCAAGGATAGATAAATTTAATCTTATTATTTTCATTCATTGTTAATTCAAGTACAGGTGTTTATTGAGAAGTGGACTCTCGAGTGTCAACTGGCTCGGGCTGATCCTCCTTCAGCGACTATCAACCCTTACTTACTTTGTCCTTGTGGACTCTCGACGTTGGCTCATTAAGTTCACCTAATAGGGGTCCATCTTTATTGATGTGTAAATCGTTTCCTCGACGTAGTAGTTCTTCGTGTGACAACTCGGATCCACACCAAGGGACAAAGAAAGTAAGGGTTATTAGTCACTGAGGAGAGTATCAGCAGTGATCTGGTCGACCTTTGTGTGAATTAACATTCACGCTCGAGAGGAGGAAGCTTCTCAACTAACCGCTGGAAAGAAGTAACAATTTCGTTAGCTTCTCTGTTCATTCACTTTTTGTAGCATGCTTTATTAATTTATATCTTTGTCTGTCCTTGAAATTCCCAATTAGAATCTGAAATGTGGAAATATTTTCCTTGAAAATCCTTCCACATTTCGGGTTGAATACTCGTTTTTTCAATTTTATTTTTGTTTTCTTTCTGTTTCAGTTGGAGCAGGAGAGAGCCATGGATAGTGACCGCATTTTCCCAATATCGACATAAATCCAACACTAATCATGCTCCATAGCCATCCTGGGTTGGACCAAGTCAAACCCTCACTTGGAATCGGGACATCATCGGGAGAGGACGTACTGGCAAATAATTTATTTTTTTATTTCTCATACTTGTTTAATTTATTTTGTTTTAGAAAGGACTCTTATAGGACAAGGCTGTCAACGAGTACGGCTTAATTACCTGTCCGTTTACTTAAGTCCACATTTATTTAAATAATTTCAAGGATAGATAAATTTAATCTTATTATTTTCATTCATTGTTAATTCAAGTACAGGTGTTTATTGAGAAGTGGACTCTCGAGTGTCAACTGGCTCGGGCTGATCCTCCTTCAGCGACTATCAACCCTTACTTACTTTGTCCTTGTGGACTCTCGACGTTGGCTCATTAAGTTCACCTAGTAGGGGTCCATCTTTATTGATGTGTAAATCGTTTCCTCGACGTAGTAGTTCTTCGTGTGACAACTCGGATCCACACCAAGGGACAAAGAAAGTAAGGGTAATTAGTCACTGAGGAGAGTATCAGTCATGATCTGGTTGACCTTTGTGTGAATTAACATTCACGCTCGAGAGGAGGAAGCTTTTCAATTAACAGCTAGAAAGAAGTAACAATTTAGTTAGTTTCTCTATTCATTCACTTTTTGTAGCATGCTTTATTAATTTATATCTTTGTCTGTCTTTGAAATTCCTAATTAGAATCTGAAATGTGGAAATATTTTCTTTGAAAATCCTTCCACATTTCGGGTTGAATACTCGTTTTTTCAAGTATATTTTTGTTTTCTTTTTGTTTCAGGTGAGGCGGCGCCGCCTCCCTCCCCGACGGTGTGCCACCTTGTCGTGGTGGGGGGGCTCACTTCTACAAGATCCCTTCCGATTAGTAAATGATTCGAATTAATCTTCTGATCTTTGGGAATCTTGTAGAAGTGCCAAGAGCACACCACACCTTAACGGGAATCCGTATACCGACATTACAGGGCGAAAACTATTTCGCATGCAGCGTCGTCATTTGTTGACGGATTGTAAAGTTATTACAGGTTTTTGGAAATGCCAGAAGATTATCTACTAAGTTACGTAAGGAAAATTAACAAAAAATGAAAAAAAATTTTTGTTTAAATAAATATATTAACATTATTGAGAAACAACAATTAAATCGCAAAATCCCCCAACGTACTTTACTAGATAATGTTCATACGTTTCCAAAAAGTCCACAAAAATGCAAATCTGTCAAGAAATGACGATGCTGCATGCAAAATAAATAATGGAAGAATTTCGTGTTCGGGAAGTCGCCAACATGAAATTCTTCCATTATTTATTTTGCATGCAGCATCGTCATTTCTTGACAGATTTGCATTTTTGTGGACTTTTTGGAAACGTATGAACATTATCTAGTAAAGTACGTTGGGGGATTTTGCGATTTAATTGTTGTTTCTCAATAATGTTAATATATTTATTTAAACAAAAATTTTTTTTTCATTTTTTGTTAATTTTCCTAACGTAACTTAGTAGATAAGCTTCTGGCATTTCCAAAAACCTGTAATAACTTTACAATCCGTCAACAAATGACGACGTTGCATGCGAAATAGTTTTCGCTATGTAATGTCGGTATACGGATTCCCGTTAATTATACTATAGTTTTTTTTTCCCGGGTTGAATTATATTATTTAATTCATTACTACACTATCTGATGCCTGAGCTACATATGATTTAATTTCCCATTGTGTATATACGAGATAAGCGAGGATGAGTTATACATAGGCGCGCGTATTAGTACTACATAGTAAGAGCGCTGGTGTCTTTTTAAAGCAGTTCCTAAATGCATCGAAACATTAGAAAAAGCCATACCTGGCATTAGTTGTATAACTATGGACGGATCCGACGGCGGATCCTATGTAACTTGAATTTGTGCTCTCAATGCTGTCAACCCTATAAATGGAAAGTTCTGCTTAGGGTTGGTAAGTATGCCACCGTCTCACTCTACATACATAGTACATATGTACAATATGTACACTTGGCGCGCCACAGATTAGGGAAAAATGCATGAAATGATTGGTCAAATTGAAAAAGTGCTGACTGATTGACCAATCGTATAAACTATTTCTGTTTGCTATTTGGAGGATCCAAGGGCAACAAATTCTCGAATGTAAGCCAGAAAATATAGATAGTGCATATACCTAATACATTCATCTGATTTATCAGCAGTCATCATTTTATTTGTGAATTAAACGTACACAACAAACGGAGAAATTTTGTACTCAAAAATAATATAAATCCAGTATGTAAATTAAATCAGAGCTCAATGGTAACAATCATGAGTATCTAATAAAATTAAGTGGTTGCATTGAAGTGTACATTGTATTAACTATTAACCAGCAAAAGCAATATTATGTGTTAACCAATATTGTAACCCTAGTTTTTATGACATTTCAGATGATTTGTGGTAAATTAATAAAGAAACATGGTGTATGGAGTCTCTACAATCTAATACTAAAAGCAAAATATTCTCGACGTAGTGATAAAAATATTTATACATATAAAATATTAAAAGCAAACAATGAAACACTGGATGGTAGATACAACAATTTTTTTACTTTTTCGATGAATAGAACATTTTCTTTACCCTTTAAAAACAACTTATATATTCTTACCTAACATTATAAAATTCTTTTACGTTTAAAAATCTACAAATACTCATAAATTAACAATACTTTGCTGTATATATTTATTACCATATATTGTTATCATTGTTTATATAATAACATTAATGCGCAGATATTGATAACACGGTATTTGGTACAAATTCCAATTGGGAGTTACTCACTCCAAGAGGATTCAGATTTTATTTACCTGGAAGTATTGGACTCGGTTGGTTAGATATAACTAGTACAGCCCAAATGAAAACCCAATATATAAGCGTGGAAAGGGCAGATTCCAATGAGTACACAGAGGAGCCATTAAATAGGGGATATGGGATCCATAGTGAAAAATTTTATGATCCATGTAAAATGTTATATTTTGTTGCAAAAGAATGTCCTCTACTTCTGCGTAAAAGCCTACAAGAGCTATTTCCTCTCTGTTTAGAAGTCAATTCTCCACAACTCACTGTAGTGACAATAAGTCAAAAAATTAATAAAAAAACCATGAAATGGAGAACAGAAATAGAAACTGAGAAATTAGCAAAATATGTAAGTATTTTAGATTCGATTAATATAACTATTTAATTGGATATAAAATAATGATTTTTTCAGTTCTTGCTAGCAGCTTTGGACATTTGCTCTAAATTAAAAATGCTAGGATATTGGGCAGATTTTATCAATCCATTTAGTGGTCAACCATATTTTAGTCCACATAAAAATAATAGCCTTTATCAAACGGATGAAAGATTTCGTTGTTTAGGTTTTAAAATAGAGAATAGAAATAATTGTAAAATCATTACTTGTGAAAACACACGCCAAAATTTCATGGGTAATTTGATATAAGAGTTGTTCTTACAACTTAACACTCAATGTTTAAATCTTATTCAAATTACTCTTTTATTTCAGGAAGTTTGTTTACCACTGCCCCACCAAGTACAGAATTTTTAAAAGAGATAATGAGTGAACAAAGTAACGAGGTAAATAGTGTATAACTGCCACCAGGCTTACACTTCCAATTTAGTTATTAAAAGAATGTATATTACAATGACTTCTGATGTAAGCTTTAGCAGAGTATTATTTTAAATAATACGACGGAAATTTATACTGCAAATCCTCTTATTTATGAGCTCTCCGTTATGTCCCAGTTACAATTAACTTGCAGATTATGTAAATATATACATTTAATAAAATTTTAGGTGAATGAATATTTCTTGGTAGCAATTGGAAAAAATTTATTTAATTAATGGTGCTATTATCCATAGAATTATTAGTCAGAAAGAAGTTTGTACCTTTATCTAAATATACCTTTGCTGTATCAAAAAGTATTTAAAATAAATTTATTACATCTTCTATGAAAAGAATACGAGATGATAACTATTAATAGTAAATGAATTATTTTGGCAAAAAGATATATGATTGTATACATGAGATTTTTATTTTTCTATAAATAATAGTAAGAAATAAAGTCATCTGTTTAAGTATTCTTTTTACATTTTCTATCAATGATCTTTATGCATACTAGAGTAATGTTTTGGAAAAAATAATCTTATTTTTATGATAATTACATTTATTCTATATATAGTATAATTGATGCTAATATAAAAATTAATTATCGATGTAACAAGAGATATAACATTTGAAGACTCGTATAGGGTGAGGCTCTTGAGATGCTCCAAAGCATAGACGTAAAAGAACGTTTATCTCCGTGATTATAGTAGATACAATTTTTCTATTCGATTTGTTGAGATCTCCTTTGCATTTTTAATCAGAGAGAGAGAGAGAGAGAGAAGTCTTATAAAAAAAGATATTTTTTGTATTTACAGAGATATAAGATATTTTATATTCCAATTTTGAGGCGTCTTGAGAACCCCATCCTATATACTTAAAAATGGTAAACAAAGGAAACATTAACAAACTTAGTTTATAATTATGTCACTCACCTCTATGCATAATTTTATTTAACATTAATATAATATAAGAAGCAGCTGTTACACACAGTGCAGTGTGACTTATTGTAATTTGGGTAACTGATACCACCGGCCAGTTGTCACCATTTACAGAATTATCTGTGTATGGTTAAAGTAAAAATGAAGCATTATACTAGTGAATGTGCCGCGTGACTCTAATATCGTATGTATTGGTCTGTATTGTGTTAGATTACGTTACAATTGCAAAAATATTCTAAAGAAGTAAAATATTTTTTACGCAAACTTTTACAAAATGTACAAAAGTTTACTTTGAAATTGCACAAAACTGCAATTATTGTAAAAAAATGCAATTACACCGTAGTGATGTGATCGTTTATCGTGAATTCTCAAATAACCGAAGCTAGATATATGTATTAAAACTTTAGTTTTCCTGAGAATTAAAAAGCAATCTAATTCTATGAATAAACGAGTACTATTATATAGACAAATGACATGATAAAATGCTACTTTTAGTAGATCGTGTTGTTTGACTAGATTAAGGTGGAATGCGCATTATATTATGAAAAATATATTTTACCATTGTACTACAGAATAAATAACGATGGAAAGCTCTGCTTGTATACATACAACAAGCACGACTGTGTTTCTCTTGAGTCATCCTAAGAAAATTATGATTTTTGACATCGAAGCTTATTCCACCTTATTCTACTTCAAGAAGTTATCACATTAGCGCATAAATTACTGTAGGATAAATGGTTACAGAAAATAAATGCACAGTCACATATATCATTTAGTGGAGTAAATGGTGATAAAGAACGAACTAATCTAATCCACCTCCAATTTACGGAAGGAGCCAGATATGCCACCTAGTTCATCGTTGCAATTACTTTGATAATCCTTCAATGACAATTCAATGTGCATGTCATCCAGTGCTTTAATTTCTTCTCGCTTTTGCCTGAGCTTCTTTTTGAGGGACTCTGAAAAACAATAGTAGCTTTGAAGTAAAAACAAGATAAGATGGAGGATTTACGAGATGTCGAAAAATAATGTTATAAATCTCACGCGTCTACCTACCAATCATTTCTGACAATGGAACTTGTCCTCCGTACTCTTTCGGCAAAATTTTAGCATCGATCGACTCCTTCAATTCGTCGATACTCTTATGCACCTAAACGAAGAGAAAGATACTCGTATAATTTATGTATAATATATATTTCGAGCGTAGGACTGCTAAATGGATAAAGCAAGTAGTCCAAAAAGAGCGAGTCGAGGTGAAAGTAAAGGCTCGAGTGGATATACTTACGAAAACACGATTCTTAAGCTTGTCATTGAGTAACGAGATGGCAAATTCAATGATCTTGGCAGCAAAACTGGGAATGTTAATGAAGTGAGTTTCCTTGTGTCTCATCGGGGTACTATTTTGTATGCATCTTAGCAAGGTTCGAATGTCGGTTAAGGACCACGTGCTGAGGTGACCCATGGTCAGTCCGGATTCATCGTTTATGTAAGTATATCCGTGTACTTGGTTCATCTCGTCGTCCATCAGAGCTTCGACCACGAGACTGTGGGTACGTGCCATCTGGGCCGAAGTGTACTTGTACGGGTCGAATCGTCCTTAAACACAGATGATTGCTTATTCGAGCATGCTGCTCTTCGCTCGCGCATGGTGAAACTCGCGTGGTTGCTCAACGCGTTCACGCGTCGAACCTCGCGTCCACCAGGATCGAACCGCTTTATATATATATATATTTATATATATATAGGCACTTTCTTATTCTCGCAGGAAAATCGGGACCTTGGCTTACCTGCGCAAGACATTATCACCTGGCGGCCATTATTATCGCGCTCCAGCATCGGGACCAGGTAGCCGCTGTCGATGATGGCTTCAAGGTCAGGATCCTCAATGTCCAGGCTCTGGAACCAGTGCCGCTGAAGCTGTCGAATGGTCAGGTAACGCTCGAGCATCTCTTGAGCAAGCGGCAAACTGAATTTCTTCGTTCTGAGGAATCTCAGGAGGAATACTGCATCGGTTCTGCAACTCTTGATAGCCGGATGCTTAAGAATCCAATGACGAAACTGCTCGAGGGCCTGCTCCCGCGTATTCTCATCCTCCCGCAGTTCGACTTTCGCGGTCTTCAGCGTGTTCTCGCTCAGCTCGCACTTGTAATCAAATTCCTCCTCACCGCTCGTCACCATTTTCTAAAAACAACACACGTACGAGGATTTCGACATTAATACGATCGTGGCAATTACTAGGTTTTAAAGTATAAGCCGTTAAATCGACCGTTCCATCTATACCGTACTGTTATGCAAATATTTCTCCTTTTTTCTTTTCTTTATGCAAATTACTTCGATCAACAGTTTATATCCTTTATATTGACCATTGGTCGGTGGGCAAATCGCGATTGGGCAACGATACATATTTCTCGGTATAATAACGTACGAAAACGAAAGTGAGACGATCGCGTGAAAGACAGGAGGAGCTTACGATTGTGTTAGCTCACACGTACAAGGACGTACATTGGTATACGGTATTCTTGTGGCGCGCAGCTTTCTATTCGAAGCGGAGAATACGAGTAGGTATACCTGACGAAGTCGATTCGATGCTTCGATCTTTTTCTTACGGCCGATTATAATACGGTAAAAACAAAAGTTTCTCGACAATATAATTCTATGTTTAGCGTCAATTGTTTGACACGGCAGAGATCGAAAGGATAACGATACAAAGATGAATCGGTCGATATTATATAAGCACGTATGGGTTCGAGGATGTTTGAGAAAAAACTGTTTGAAACGCTGATACTTACGTGACTGCGACCCGATTGGAATTTAAAGTCAAAGTCGATATTCTTGCACCAAGCACACTGTTGCACTGCGATCGAGTGTTATTCCAAATCGAGCGTGAATATTTATTAGTTTGTTGATATATTTGCCCTCGGCAAACACACTTTACACGTCGACCGGGCAAGTCTCCGAAGGCTTTTAATATTTCTGCGAATCAGTCGCTTCGCCAAAGACTCTTGGTCTCAGTTTGAAATGATAAAGGCCAAGGTTAAAGGTTGAAAATTTGCTTCTTCGGTATGGAGCACTGTGTACCGTCAATATATCGTTTTTGATAAATGGAAAAGGGGAGATTGTGGGAGAGTGAGAGAGGGAGGAAGGGCTGACAACTGATGCACTTTCGTTTCAATACTTTCAATAGGCTGCAGATATCGCTGGGACGGAGGTTTGATTTAGCGCACCGCGCCGTCTGGACGCACAAGCGGAACGATCGGAGGCAGCAGCAGCGCGAGATGTTGTCCGCTGAGTAACTTAAACCGAAGTAACCTGGTTGCTTAGTTGGCTGATCAATTTAAGGAGGGATCGTGCAGTTGAGAGCCGAGACCGCCGAGACCGCCGAGACTCGAGAACGTCGACTCGTCCAGCGGACACTCTCAGAACCTTCACCTACAATCCTATCATACCACTTAACACCGATATATCCTTTTCCACTGTTTTTTCTTCGTCAAACAACAAAATTCAACACCTATTCATTGAAATTGCAAACAATAGCGACTTTAAAGATTCTTCGCTTTCAATTTACCCATCCTCTTACTCAGAGGCCAAACCCTTTGTCCCATTATATCTTTCAAATTCATCAGACAGAAATATTCTTAACACGGATAATCCTCAATCTTATTCTTAAAATAACTGCATTCATTCTCCACAGCTGGCTACAGAGCTATATACACTCGTATCTTATTTTCCTTTATTTTTTCCACCAATATCTCGATCCGCGTAAAGAGGACGTTGATTTCTCTCTAATAAATAATTACCAATATAACAATTGTTTCAATAGAAATTACGATTTTTCGTCATTTCTACCTCTATCGATAGGAAAAGAAATACAAGTAAATCACGAAATATAATGCGCCTGGCGTGCACAAAGATTCACTTTCTTCTCGTAACCTTCCATTTTACTTTCTCCGTGAACAAACTTTCGACTGCCTGAATGAATATCAGGAACATTTTTCTTTATTATCGTCGAGTATCCCCTCACGCGATAAGTTTGCGGTAAAAAAAGAACAAACAAAAAAATACTGATAAAAAGCGAGCTATCCAATAATATATAGTATATATAGCATTAAAATACAAATTATTTAACTGTACACCGTTTAGCATATGAATCTGAAACGTTTGGAGCAGATTACTCTGAAAGGCCATTGACAGTTACAGTATTATGATTGATCATTTTACTTTGCAAATGTTATTTACCAAAGTATTGCCACAGTAAAAATAGGCAGAAGACTCTTTATAAATTCTGACAAATACCTTGTAAATTAACAAATTGGACGTGAAGAAATATACGTGGCATATTTTTTGTATAGAACGAATGTTTAACACGACAACGGTAAATATTGTTGCTCGCGTTTATTTGTTATAAGCATTTTAATAAGTTCTCTCTGACAAATTTCTTTCAGCTGCTCGTAAAATTATTCTTCGCGATGATGAGCGTTAGTGAAAGGCATGAGAAGATGCGGAGTAACGAGATCAAGATTTGTCTTTTTCCAGTAATTATGTTTTAGCCTAAGTATTTATTACCCTTTTAAAGCTCTTAATTGCTGCATAATTTTGAAAACTATTGTTCCTTGATTGGAAAGTGGCTTAATGACTGGTACCGTTTGAACTATCCTTACCGATCAATATACCGTACATTTGAAACAATTTACAATTTTCACAACATTGCCAGAGTCCGTTAAATGAATTACGTAATCGATTGAGTAGCGCGACGTTTCTTGGGTGAGTGAAAGTTGTGCTTCTCGGGTATACTTACTTCTTAAGTCGGGCTCTCTTAGTCAGAGTTACTGAGTTACTTTATCTACCAAGCTCCAAACTTATCTTGTGTATCCTTATAATGGTAGATTTTATTTTTATTTCTATGCTATTACATTTTCTATGTCCTTTCCATGGAAACCTAATAAAGCCGATCAATATAATTGCTAGTTTCTTTCTATTAATATTTCTCAATGTTGAAGCTAAGAATATATATCATTTGAAAATCCATCTCTAACAATGGAAGGAACAGCAATTAATATTTATGTTAAATCCTTTGATGAAAATCTTTAATACTTAAGAAAGTGAATTCTTTTTCGCGCTCGAAGAAGAAGAAAGCTAACGTCAAAATATTGCTTACCTGGACAAAATGAATAAGTCATTAAAAGTGTTTTTAATCTTTAAATGATAATCTTTGACTCTGTATAATACGAATCATACGTGTATATATACATACATACATATACACTCGAAAAAAATATATTTTACGAAATCCTATAGACAAATTCTGGGTTAGTAACATGTGATTACCGAGACTCGTACATCCAAATATTGCTTAAATTGTATCGGCTATCCATGACTCATAGTGCATTTCCTGATGGTAATTTGAAGTAATGAATTTGTGACTATATCCTGCAATTATTAAACTTTCAAACCGGATTTTTGACGAATCATTAACTCTTGAAAAATAGTGGAGCTTGATTTGATAAGAATAAGTAGAGCATATCCATAAGTTATGCCAAAAAACTACTGAAAAGATGACGTAATATTAGTTAATTAGTTATTATATGTCACAATGTAGATTAAAAATGAATGCTGTGTGTATTTGTCAATTTTTATTTATTTAGAAAAATAGTTTTCTTTTTAACAAATCCTGAGCGTTATAGCCTTTCGCTCTAATCATTGACACATTTTCCAAGGTTCACGTGCAAGTAAAATTTTCAGATGTATTGGTATGAAGTATTTATTCTGTATATTCCTACCCTGAAACATCTGCTAAGCTTTCTCTCGTGACCCTAAAATCATGTGTAACGTCCGGTCGGACGATAGTGCATTGTCCTCTATTTTATTTCAAAGTTACCATCTTTTCCTGTATGTGTGTGATTCGTAGTATTTTTATATTTTTTTTATGTATGGATAGTATAAACTGTGATTAAATATACTTTATACAATTACGATTCTTTATTTATTTTCAAGATAATTACAATTTACAAATTGCTTAGCTTTGACCAAGCTAAACTCTATTATTACGTGTATCTTTGTTATACGCTTGTTCTGTACAATATATATGGAAGATGACATGAAAAGAAATAATAATAATGAAAAATGACGGAAGTTTTTAGAAATTAGCTGATTTATCGCATAATTTACTACAAAGCGTGTATATTTTAAGGAATGAAGACTGACACGTTTCTTTCTAAAGATGTAAGAATCGCTGTAAACTACGCAGTTTGGTTAAAAACGTTGATCGTTGAGAATTACATGGTAACGTTAGTACAATAATTATACAAGGAAAATTATTTAAATTATGTAAATAATTGTGTAAAACATATCCTCGATATGATACACGAAAAAGCTTCAATCTGTGTCAGATGATATCCATTGGTTGTTGTAGATCTTTAGATATCTATTAGAAGCTTACCATTCTTGGGACATAATATTCAGTGTTTGAATAAAACGGATTGTACAAATTAATTACTGATACATCTTAGAAAATATATATGATTAGAGGCTATGACGATATAAAAATTTGTAAAGATGGCTGTGCTTGCAATTTTGGATGCAAACATTAATTATGTTTTATCAATATTGCTATTTAAAATTTACAATTTGGCAAAGGCCTATAAATTAATCTGGCAACTTGTGATTTGTTTTACTACCAGTTTTGTTGCTAAATCACACATACAAGCATACACATGTACAAAATAAATAAATTTCATTTTCATAGATATTAAGTTGTTCATCTTGTTAACGAAAAGACACAGGATAGTGGCTCGGCCAAAAGTGGAAGACAAGTATCAATTTTTTCTAAACGAATTCTTTGTTAAATATTACTTTTCCATATAGATATGATAACTGATATGAGATGATTAATATATATTTCTGTTCAGTGTGCAACGATTCATTTGCGACGTGTATATACAAGAATGGAAGCATAAGAAAATGCTTGCCACGTGCGAACATTATTCGTATGAAGGAAATGACTTAAATCCTTTTACAGGAATTCACGCAAATTTCCAAATATCCTGCAAATCTTACGAGGATAGCATTGCCTTTTCCCGGAGAAACACGCAATTCTTTGTATACTTCAAAAATCATCTTAAGATTACGTTGTCGAAGGTGAGATCCCTACTGTCACGCTGATTCCCGGACTTTTTGAATGGATTCCAAGGAAGCCTCCTCGCTACATGAGCAGTTGTAACGGAGCCAGCCGGGCTCGGTTGGCCAGAAGAAACACCCGAAGAGCTACTTGCTGAAACGCTGCCTTTGTCATGTTGATTTACTTTCCCAGGCTTCTAAAACCAAAAATATTTTCAATGCCACAATTTAAAAACTCTTAAAAAGCAGAGTACACGCACAATGAAATTAAATATCTATTTAAAGTATTAATTTGATGAATGCAAGGTAAAATTAAAAAAATTCTCACCTTCAAATAATTCCTGTCCATTGGCGTTACTAATTTTAAATTGATAACATCGCCACACTGTTTTATCAGTCGCACAACTTGTTCGTGAGAAGCCCATTTTACATCTTTATCGCCAATTCCAACAATGAAATCTCCCTCCTTCATGCCACCTAACTGTAAAAAAATAGATCATAAGTATACGCTTATCGGATTTTTTCAAAACATGCAATTTTATATTATAGAAAGCTTTACGTCGGCTAGAGAATTATGATCGACTGCTGCGATAATGACTGGTGCATCGCCGCGAACACTGAAACCAAATCCTTCACCGTCGGGGCCTCTTTGCAATTGCACCAAACGTGGCGCAGTCCAATGCCGTTTAGCAGAGAATATTGCAACAGGTCCCAGCGACCTAAACAAATCGTCTACACCGTGTTGACCGAAATCTGGATGCGTCAGTGTCAATTGAAATTTAGTTGAGGCTAGAAAAACAATACAGCAGTTTTAATAAAACATATACATATTACTGAGAAATGGGCGGTGTAATTCCAAGAGATATATGTACAGAATTGTGCACTTTAAATTTGCTCTCACACGAACAATACTTTTTTGGACTTACACCACGTAACAGTAGATATAGAAATGCTATTTTACCACTACTTCAATTTACCTATAATATCAGGCGGATCTAGCAATTCCCGGAAATCGTCTTCGTCTCCAATTTTATTATAACTATCAAGAGTAGATTCCTGCGCTCTTTTCAACACCCTGGCAAGAGCCTGTTTGCCCTTTAGTTCTCTACACATTCTTTGCAATCGTTGACTTTCCTCATGAAGTACCAATGCTTCTCTCAAATGAGCTTTCCCTATTGAAATGGAAAAAAATTCGTTACAGACTCAGTTTTGAAATAGACTCGAAAGCGTGATCTTTATTTCAAATACGTATACGCGTCAATCTAGTGTTATAGCAGAGGTGTACGAGTATGGATGTTTTTATCCTATCTCATCAAATGAACATTTGTGGCGATAAGATCACGTGTACAAGGATGTTACCTAATAGCTTCCTTTCATTGTCGTCTCTGGGTATGGTTACATCCAGCTGAGTTTTTCCGTCGCTCTTTTGGATATGCTCCAGTGTGAGTTTGGTTTCAACACGGAATTCCGCAATGGCCCTATCCAACAAACCAACTGCGCAATGCTTGTGAGCTAGAGCCAAATGATGCTCGCGCTTCACTAGAATCAACGAAACCCAAGTTTCCGGGACGTAATCCCGAACCGGTTCGCGAGATATCAATCCATGGACATCATTGTAAACGGCTGCAACCTATATGCGACAGATAAGAAAAATTCAATCTCTTGTCTCTTTATCTCCGTGATAAATCGGTAGCTACAGTGAACGGAATTATTAATGAGAGAAAAAATTACTCAAACTACCTGCGCGGCTTCTTGAGCAAGGTCCAACGAGATATCTATATTCCTCCCCTCTCTCGATTGTAGTTCCAGTTTCTCGAATAAACATTCCCTCGCTTGAGCCTTGAAATTAAGCAAAAAGACAATTGTTTTAAAGCGTACTCTGAGTGGAGCGTGCAATTAAAATTTACAATCTTCAATTAAAAAATTAGGTGACACTGTTTATATATGGTTTCTCTTAATAAAGTAATATTTAGAATTTTTCTTCCCGGGTGTGTTTTGCAAGGAAAACCAGGTGACTTTTTATTCCTGCACAAATGGAATATCGATGCTAATAAGGTGCATGACGTTATCTTGAAATAAAATAAGAGATACGAGAAAAAGATAACGGTTAACGGTGAAGATAAAAAGAAGAGCCGAGCTGTCGTGCTTACCAACATGAGCTGCACTAGCATCTCCAACATATCCGGTCCCAGATCCATGCTAGGTGCATTTGTGAAATTCTCATGGATGTACCTGAAGGTTCCTGCGGCTCTCAAAAAGGCATCGACCGCTTGGTCCAGTCCACGAGCAGAGAGTCTATCTTGTTTAGCGGCCAGCTGAGTGTACAGCGCGCCGGCGTTAAATAGGATGGAAGCTTTTTCAAAAGCGACCGTTCTTTGACAACTTGGCACACCGGTTAACGAATCGAACCACTCGAAGTAAATTCCCAGGCTTCTGTCAGGCGGAAAGAAGCGTCTCTCGATGAAATAAAGCTGATTGTAGTATCGCAATAGCAGGGCGATTCCTGCCGAATCTCTCGTCGGTGTCCTCGTAGCCTGTTATTCAATTCAATCGTTAGAAATCATTCAAATTGATTCCAAATACAAAGATAAAGCATATCATTTACCTGCCGAGTTTCCATAAGATCCGCGATTGCCTCTTCGTAATTGCTGCCATCTTCGCTGTAATGCTCCAAAATAAAATCCTGCAAATTTTAACAATTTTATTATATAACCATTATATATGTACATGTGTGTGTGTGTGTGTGACAATGAGGAAACCCGATAATACGTTAATTAGCGCGAGTGGCAAGCGTTAATAATAAATACTCGTATGAATCACCGAATCGAACACATGTTGAACATGTGCGCTGTGGTGCCGCACCGGTGCGGGACCAATAGGATGCATAACATATTAGATCGATATTTTCTTAGCAACGGCAACTGATTCAATATACGATTGTATTATTGTACGCTTATTTACTTAAACCGTGGCAATCAGTGATAATTATTGAATCGTATCGCCGTGTGTCTGAGGCAAAAATGGTTCGGATTACCGTTGAATTAATAAGAAAACGATCGGAACACAATGAAGGTGAAATTTCAACGTTGGAAGAAATATCGTTGCATCAGGAGAACATTGATAAAATAGAAGTGATAGGCAGGTTATGCAGAAACTTAAAAATTCTCTTGCTGCAATATAACCTCATCTCGAAAATTGAAAATTTGAATATGTTGAAGCGACTGGAGTATTTAAATTTGGCCTTGAATAATATCGAGATAATTGAAAATTTGGAAGGTCTGGAGAGCCTGAAGAAACTGGATCTTATGGTTAATTATATTGGGAATTTGGAGGGCGTTAAGAAATTAAGGTCATTTGATATCTTTGGTTGGAATAACCGATGGTGTTAGGAAAGAGAGGCTTTTGTGAAATAAACTTAATTGTTTCTAACAGGTGCAACGAACATTTAGAGCAATTGATCTTAACGGGAAATCCTTGCACGGATTACGAAGGATACAGGGAGTATGTAATAGCGACACTTCCACAACTGAAGGAGCTTGATATGAAACAGATAGAAAGATCGGAAAGGATTCAAGCGTTGCAAATATATGCTGAAACCCACGGGGACGTTATCAGAGGCTACAAGAAATATGCGCAAATAAGAGCCGAACAAAAGGAAAGGTATCGAGAAAAAGAACAAGTGAAAATAACTGAAATCACCGAGGTAGGTTTGCAAAATCTTCTATCGGTATTATTTTTATGACCTGGTGGGTGTAGGAGATGCGATGAGACTTATTGCAAGATAAAAACAGGAAAATGAAGAGGAGGAAAATGACAAGTTTTGGAAAAGTATGAGTCAGAACACGCCAGAAGACCGAGTCGCCATTGCCGAGCGAGCTATGAGGATTGAACAGAAGAAAAACGAGTCTTCGGAGAAGAAGGAAAATACACCAAAGTATACGCCCAAGTTATTTAATCCTAAGGGTAAACCGTACAACGTCAATCAGGCAAAAGTTCCCTTTAGATTAAACGACGAAGAAGACGGCGATAATATTATCTTGGAAGTTCAGGTGTTCAGGTAAATGTAATTTGTCAGAGTTTTTATTTGTCAAGCTATGTAACCAGATGTTTTTCCGCTCGTTCAGACATTTGGATACTTCGCATATCGACGTTGACATTCAACCTAATTACGTGAGGGTTACCGTAAAGGGAAAAGTTTTACAATTGGCGCTTTCGAATGAGATACTCGTGGACAAGAGTACGGTGAAACGCAATATCACGACTGGTCATTTGTTAGTCTACATGCCACGTTTAAATCCATTAAAAATAATAGAAAAGTATAAGAATCCAGCGGAACTTGAAAAGAGCTCGAACAAAAGCAAACAGACTATCGTTCAGAAGTTATCACTAATGCCGAAACGTCAATTGTTGGAGATTGGTCCGTCTGACGACGATTTTGATTTTTCGAAAATAGTAGAAAATGCTAAAAAGAAGCAACAAAAGAAACAACAAATTCTTAACAAACCGAAACCAGTTTCTAAAAACTTTGTAGATAATCCTGATGTACCTCCGCTTGAATAGTTTTATCTGTGTAACGTTATATACATAATAGTGGTAGTGTATTTACTTTGAATGGATCGCGAAAATCTATGTCTTTCGTCTCCTTGAGTCCCAGAGGTATCATTGGCATAACAGGTTCCTCACTGAAAATATAATGTAATATTATTGATCAATTGTTAGTTTGACGCTAACCTTATATATTGTATAAAATCAATACATGTTCGAATCTTACCTGTCGATATTTTGGTACAATTCTACGGAACTATTTAATTCTGCCAGTTGCTCCTTCAGTAGTTGTAAATTTGAGTTAACAAAACTCAATTCCAAAGCGACAGTTTCCTTCAGCTTCCTATTCGTTGTCGCCCTATAAAAATAAACAGCGTGATGAAGGTTTAGCCTTCTGTTAAAAGCCCAACAGTACTCAATTTACTTTGAGTTAAATCACTTGTCGAGGTGAAGTAAATTTTCGACATCATAAAATCAGCTATGAAAGTGAACTTT
This sequence comes from Prorops nasuta, assembly GCF_024137725.1. Taxonomy (NCBI): domain Eukaryota; kingdom Metazoa; phylum Arthropoda; class Insecta; order Hymenoptera; family Bethylidae; genus Prorops; species Prorops nasuta. The sequence continues at coordinate 1,640,912 of NW_027116816.1, forward strand.
ATGATTCTATAGATACAACTGATACTAAAAAGTGCGAGGAACAAAGTCCTTTATAATCTTGTACAAAGATAATTCGTGAAACGTCGTACCGAGTTTCTCCTTCGATACTTTACTAAAATGTTAAAATAAGTTAGATAGTAATAAAATATTTTATGACATGATAAAACTAAGCAACGTTTTATCTAATTCTGCATAAAAACAAAATAGCTGGAAAACTATACTTTCCATGCTTTCCTTATTATTAAAGGAAATAACTTTTTTCTCAATATTATGCAACTAATGCGGTAAAAGTATTAATGCTACAACAGTCACTTGTGCAATATTAATACTTACTTAAAGAGGTTTTCCGCACCAGCTCGTAATCGAAGCTCCTTATTAATTTCTTGATTAAGTTTACTCCTCTTATTTTGCAATTTTCCTCTACACGTTGCGACTCTGGGATCCGAGCCCTGTAACGAGAAAAACACAGTTATTACTCTATTGAAGAAAATATTCTTTAGCGTTGGGATTTGATTGCGTGCCACAATGCGTCGATCTTATATCCTAATCCTTGAAATTAATCTATTCATCTTTACATGTATTATATATACTATAGAGCTATAATTTTCTCTTATTACATTGATTTCTTCTACAAAATTAATTCTATTATTATTCTGCGTGCAAGATTTCGCTTCGTCTTACCCCAAAACATCTTCTAGATGACATTTCCGTTTTGCCTGTCCCTTCGGTCGACTGAGATCGAATGTTTCGCGAACAAAGAAAGGCATCTCCCTTTTCTATTTCCTTATCCTCTTTTTGCAACGTAGCTGCCACAGTTATTAAATCTTTTTGCAACGGCGAATATTGCACCCACTTTAACATGATTGTCCGGTTTAAAGATCATAGTTATGACCGATCACACAAAAGTTTCTGCACGCTTGTATCGATTCAACGAACCATTTATATATATATATATATATTCTCATCGAACCTTAGAAGCTCCTCGATAAAAATTTCTTGGCTCCAAAGACATCTGAAAATTGTGGGAAAGTTTCTATTTCCAGTTTCAGTGCTAAATTCTGTTACAAAGCAATTGACAGCATATATACGCATAACTTTGTACGCGGGTCGCTTTCTAGCATTCAATTTAAAGCGGATGTTGTAGGGAAGTGTCGTTTTTCTAATTGTATAGCTATTCTACACCAGTTATAGAATACCACGATGAACTACGAATGACCCAATTTCGAATTTATGGTAAAAAAAAAAATGGTTGTGACGTTCTTTTGCAAGAATGAATAGTCCATACGTATACATATATATATATATATATATATATATATATATATATATATATATATAAAACTGACGTCAGTAGTGAAAATATTGATTCGTAACAAAACAACGAGATAAATAATTGGAAAATGCAATCACGACATGGTTATAACCAGTTACAGCGATGCTATCGAATCGTATCTCTGTTCTCCGAAAGAACAATGAATTTTCTCGTTATTTTTAGCGATTGCCTAACGCCCGCGCTTTAATAAATAATATCGCATTTAGGCGTTCCGTGATGCAAACGAGCAACGTAAAAAGGAACTAAAATTTTCATAGAAAATATTACAAGAATTTATGAGCGTAATTACAGTTTGTTACCGGTGCATTGCATAAAGTAATCGTTGGATAAATCGAGCAAGCGAAACAATATTATCCACATTATATATATATACTATATTTCAGCTAAGGCGCGCGCGTGCGTGAATGCACGCGCGGTTAATACTTTTCTAATAAGCGAAAAAGTAATCGCTCGCTGCCAAGTATTAATGGCCAAAATTACCATTAATTTCAAGGCCACGTTTAGGAGGCGTTTATAATATAGGGTACGTGAAGCAACCGGCGCATTAAAAGCCGAAGAAGGAGATTCTTTTTGTTACACCTAAATAATCGGTGCAGGTTCTCTTATAGGTACTGGTTTGATTACTGCCATTCCGTTCCACTCTAATTAAATTGTAGCTAATATACGATCAGTGCGGTTCTAGTGCAAAAACTGCAGTGGCATTTCTATCATAGGTAGATTACGCACAGCCAGCTTGAGACACCATCCGCTCTAACCTGGTCCCTGTGCAGTGTGCCACGGTATATTTTCGCAAAACTCGTACGTGTCCTCGGATTTATATAAATATGTGCCATAATGCGGGGGCTAATGAACCTCGCGTATCGGTGACAGGTCCCTCGCTGGTGTCTCTATCTCTTTCTGTATATATAGTATTATAGGTCAGATAGCAATTATAATCCGCTATGTTGAAGGTGAACTAGATCTAACTCTAAATTACGGCTTATCAAAATCTGTCGGATAAGTGTTGTAGTTATATACCACAAACGTTAATGGTAGTGAGTAAATTCGAAAAATACTCGCGTTTGAAAATAATGCTAAAAGAAATCTCTTAAAATTATTAAAATCGTCATTAAATCGTACCACTATAAGTTTATGAGCTGTTAAACAAATCTTAAAAGCATAAGTTTGCCGATGATTGTTGTGATTCTAATATTTCATATTTGATTGAATAAAGATGATTAAAGAAAAAAGACAGAAAAATTATAGATACGAATACGACATGAACAGTGTAAAAAAGAGTCGAATCTCTGCACTGAGATAAAGTCGAAGTGCACTCGTGGTGTGAGACGATACGGAGCCGGTAGATCGGGGAACCGTTCAAGTTTGATGCGCGTTAGCAGCTCATCACGCGAACCACCTAAAAAATCTGATAATTCTAATCGCAAGTTTTTTCCAGTGATCAATAATAACCTAACTAGTTATCCATAATCTAGAGCTTATCTGCCACTAATCGAGCCATATCTTTCAATAAGCTCCACACCTATGTATTTACAACAGAGTACAGCCTACCAAGATCGATCTCAATTTGACCACTCAAAACACACTGGTATTATCCCTGCCTATCAATTATCCTGCTTTGACAAGTGTGCAACGAATCTCTTTTATTTGTTCTATTGCAGCCTTATTGATAATACCTAGTGTAATTCCAATTATATACAGTTTGATTTAAGAGAATAGATGTATATTACGTATATAGACATACATATATCTATTCGTAAAAGAACTTGCGGTGAGTCGGTGTTTCTTGGTTTGAAAATCAATCTGCGAGCATGGATCGCCTTAGCGAGAAACCGACTGACCAAGCCACTCGCTATCTCCTTGATAATTTAATTGAGTGCAAAATTGTTTTCACCGAAAATACCGCATTAAAGCTGAAACGTCGAACGATCGTTGATTTTACAAACGTAATGGGAAGTTTTTAGTAGGTTTTCAGCGAGCCCCGACCTTATACCGTACATTATACAACAATGAAGCTAGTAGCAGTAGTTTATTATACATGTAACATGGCGTATTAGATAAGCGTGTGCCTGACGAGTTGGCCAGAACGTCGAGGGTAACGAGTATTGAATATAATATGGGCGTTAAATCTACCGTAACTTTCTGTACCGGATTATACTCTTAATTCAGGCGACCCAGTAGGAAGCCGCGCGTAACTGTTTCGCGCTGAACTTACGGAAGCTGACGGCGCGCTTCAACAACAGCAGCAGCAACAGAGTTGCCATTACGCGGAACAACTGTCTCTATTCCGGGATTCTCCATGCGATTCAGCCGAGCTTGTCCCGCACTAAAATCATCGGTTATCCATTCAATCGTTCGATTGCGCAAAAATTACCTTTCTTTCTTTTTGCATAACGTTCCCCGCCGCGATTCCCCGTTGCAGAAATTTTCCTTCGTTCGAGCAAGAAAGCAGCCAACTCGTCGTTGCAATTGACGATAAAGCCATTATTATAGGAGGAGGAAAAGGATCAACTGTTCCGGACAGTCTTGCTTGGCAGCCCCCTCCCCCCTCCCCTGCATTCGTCTCCCAAGTTTCTCATAGTGAATCGGCTTTGTAGCAGTCTATATACATATATATATATATATATAGTGGACGTAGAGTACAGGAGGAATATGGCAAACGATCGACCGACAAACGACTCGCTGCTCTTCCAATCCTACACTTTATAGGATCGCCAAAGCGAAACGATCATCCAGATCACAAACCAGCACACTCCAACGATTCTCTACGATTAAACTGAATTTATTGTGCCATTTCCTGTAAGGTACCGTATACTGCCGCTTCAAAAATAACCTACATTCCTCCGAGACTTTCGTACGGTCCCTTCGAGACCTATCGATGTATCGTGTCATTAACACAATAATTTCTTTCTTGGAAACGAGCTTCGTCGTAAAGAGGATCGACTTATATCTATATATATACATATAGATACCCGATAAGCAGAGTTTTTTATGGTTTCATATTAAAAAGTCTCTGATCCAGAAAATTTTAATTACGCGAAAATGTACAAGTGATTTCCGGTAAGTGATGAGCCGCCTAACTGGACTGCCTCTCCCACTTGGAGGCTGATCTACTACATACATACCTATACGTGTGTGTGTATAGAGCACGCCATTATAAAATTTGCGCAATTCGCAAGATTCAAGGATATTCGCGTTTGATCTCTATTATGGACAAAGCCCGAGCGGTGCTGAGTCAGATGAACGTAGCACGTAGGTGCAAGTGTAGAAAGAGAAATTGGTTCAATGCTACAAATATTGATAGATAATTATAAGACCTTCGTAAAATTCAGAATTATTTTTCATCCATACTTATCTCGTTTTATGAGTCGATTAGTGTTAGGATTACGCAAGGTGTATATAGCTATTATTGTGTTAAACCAATAAATTCATATGTGTACATGCATGATTTTAAGAATAAAAATTCAATTTAATTTTTTTTTTCTACTCTTATACTCTTAAAAACTCGTTAAGAACTATTAATTCTGTGATTCGATACGTTCTTATTAGTGGAATTAAATGTGAAACCTTTTGCTATTGGCCAAGCATCGTTAAGGCAATCCATTGACTAATAGGAAGCTTCGAAATAGGCAATTTAGTTATCCTGGATAACTTTTTAATTAAGGGTTGTGAAAAAAATAGTGTAGGAATACTATACTCTTACGAATTTATCGGTTTATTACGAGATAATCGTAAAACTCGTAGATTTCTAATAAAAACTAATTGTTGGTCGACCAATTTCCAAGAGCGAAAGATTTTTTTCTCGAACCATCACGTCTGCCGTTAGTGGCATAAGCGTTCCACAAACGAGTCACATGGTATTTACCGGTTTTTGCGCGAAACCTCGTCCTATGACTAATTATGTCCTTGCTGTCGAGCGACTTGAATTTTTTCGACAACTCTGACAAAGATAGATCTAGTGACACAAATTCAGTTCTGACCTTGTCATAGCAACACGGTGTATACATATATATACACACAAAGTTGAGGAAAAGTGTCAATCGAGTCTGTAGAATAATTGTCAAATAATATAGCGGGAATTTATCGACAACTTATTGATCCACATTCGGTCACTTTAGAGTTCTTGGAAAACTGTCGTCGAGAAGATAATATTGGCGAGAGACGGTGTATTATCTTCGAAGGATAATTTGTAACACTTTACGAGTGTGTGCAGCAGCAGCAGAATGTGGGACACACGCAAATTGACATTAGTCGGAGTGAGATTTGCCGGCACCTTTTCACAGTTACGCAGTATGGGATGAAATGCGCGAAGAGAGAAACGGTCTGTGTCGAGACGGTACACACGTAGGTGTATCGTATCGTATATCGCGATGACAAGAGTCAAGCGGAATTAGTATAATGGATGAGGAGCAAACGGCCGCATGGGGAATCGCAATCGCAATTAACACCAAAGGGTTACGAGTGCTCGAAATTGGACCGTTCACCGATGCACTACGGTAAGAACTGCGTGAGCTGACCACTCTATGGTCCCCATGGACCCGGCACTCGGTGAAAGGAGAGAAACTCTGAAAATAATGGTGGGGGCACAACGTTTATTCTTTCTCGACGCGACACGTCTTGCAAATTTGCACGCGCGCGGTAGGGGACAATACAAACCATTTCTGCAAATAATCTTCTCTCTTGCATATCCTCGATAATTAACGTCCCCAAACATTCCCATAAAATTCGAGTTTCTCCTACAAACAGCAGTTTCACATTCCTAATATTTTAACATTTAACGCTTCATTCAATGCAATTCTTTAGCCTCTTCAGAATTTTTCTAAGCCCCTACTTGAAGTTCTGTTATTCACCGGCCGAAAGATGTTATCTAATAAGTTTCTAAAGTTACGAAATTCGTTTGCATTAATAAAGCGAGTCTGAGGAGGATTGGTCATTTCGAGGTGTATTACATAGGATATGATAAACCGTATAAGAATACACAGATGTCACGCAGATATTGTTTGAGCGTTTATTGACAAAATTTAATTTCGCATAGAGAAATATATCGAGATTTGGAATGTTGTCATCGAAGGTTTCATTAGCATTAGGAGGCGCGTTTAAACATTCCGTATGGCCTCATCCTGCTTGAGACTTATTTCTATAGAGAATGAGCTTACTCGTCAAAGACTTTTATTCGTCGAATGCATGGGTTGCGCAAAGTCCTATCGAATGGAAAGGAAACAAAGGTAATATAGTGTGGCTGAGACTTTCATCCCGATGCGACGATGTATGATGAATTCGTGTATTGGGAATCGTGTGACACGCCAAGCAACTGTTGATAAAATTATAAAGCTGGGGAAGATAAAAGCTGCATACACATGCACACTATTACATATATTATACAGCATGTGATTCGAGAGTCAAGTATTGCATGTGCAAGATCGGCAGCAATAATATAATTGCTATATATTGCATTATATATCTGCAGCGGCTGCCTTCACTCGTGGCTTAAAAAAGATGCGTATACGTGCGAGTCTGACCTATATTTCCCGAAGCAAATAATTCATATGAATTTTCTAGTGTTCTCCAACGTTCTTACAATGGCCGATATGCCCACTGAAAGAAATAATTCATAGAATTAGAAAAACGCTTCGTCTCGACTTACCTCGATCATAATGCAAGTATTTAGAGTCTTATCGCGTTATTAAGGAAACACGATGGATGAAAAACTGGGGGAAAAATCAACAACGAGAGTTGCTTTTTCTCCGGCTCGACCTTGGAAGACTGTTAAATTACAGGGACGCGAGTGGATTTTGTCAGGATTATTAGAAATTGGTGAAAGAGGGCAGAGAGGCGAAGAGTCACTCGAGTGGGTTTGCCCGAAGAATTTTCTTTTGTGTATCGCAAGGGAGTGAATATTTAATCGGAATGCACGGTTGAGTGGTACGGCAACCTTGGGAGAACCTTGGGGAGATATCTCGTGCAATATCTTGCAAGAAAAGTTGAATAGATAGGCAGGAGGCAGGCAGGTAGGCAGGTAGGCAGGCGCCTTGTCTGGACTGATGCATGAAATTTTTCTAGGTGGGGGCTGAGAGTCGATTTGAAATCGTGGGACGTTTGGATATCGCTTGGCGAAGGAAGAGAGGAGACTGATTGACGGAGGAGGCGGGTGGAGGGAGGTGAGACGGAGGCGCCTAAGGATCGTTGCACTTGGCATGGTGACTGTGGTGGCTCGGAACTCTACTCCGCTATACATATATATATATATATATATATATATATATATGTATACATATGCATGTAGAGTGGAGGGCTCGGATCCACCTGTTGATCAGTGGCGCGTTTCAAAGGGAATCCAGACGAGTTGGGTTGGGTTATGTTGCGAGCAACGAAGCCAGTCCGTGAATGTAAACAGGACTTTACGCACCGTACACACGAGTATGGTTTTACAGGCGCGTGTAAAATTGGCCTTGCGGAGTGCGGCGGACCCAGCTGTTGGGCCTGTCGGAGCGGTGTGGCCGCCGGTGTGCCGCACTGCTACGCGTTACGTTCCTTCATGAGTCCAGTACGGACGCTGAAGAAGAGGACGCATGCCATGCACGACGCACGATGCACGGAGAATAAGGCAGCTCTCCTCCTCGGTCCTCGGAGCCTCCGCGGAGTGGCTCGGAGAAGAGACGGACATCTCGAAAGGCGATACTCGAACGGCGCGCGAAGGGCGAGAGGGGGCGACTTTGTCGGTAACGGTACCACACTCGCTTCGATCCCCTCCGCTTACACCTCCTCTTTCAATATAGCCGATAGCCACACGGATAAACAGGAAATAGGGTGCGTCCACGTTTCTCGGACCAGCTCCCATCCTCCTTTCTCGTCCAGCTACTTTTCCTCGTTTCTCTCTAACCAATTAATCCCGCCAGAGAGAGACTACATATATATGTACCTATATATAGACAATGACAACAAACGCTCTGTGTGCTCGAGCACTGTTGTTCAGTATCCTATACCATCGCTGCTTCGTCACTTATGGCCAAATTCATAGTCGTCGCTCCGCCCTTTATAGGGAGTCTCGAATTCTATAGTATACGTGACGTAATAAACTATAGATTTCGAGGTTTCCTCAAGGACGTGAAGGAACGACTACGAATATACGGTCATCAAACTCGATCGATTCATCCGGGAATTGATTTGACTCGATCATCGCTACGCCATCGAATATCTCTCGAAAGTTCACGATCGAGCAACCCATCATCAGCCTACATCACGCGTACATTCCTCGACTTTTTATACATGCACCTTCAAACGAAATTACTTTCTTCTTTTCACCATTCATTTTTAACGACATTGATTATCTAGCTTTTCATTAGCGCTGAATCTTCGCTACTCGCACAAATTTATATATATATATATCTATATATGTAGATATAACGGAAGTATTAGCAGTTTCACAGTATTAATATAATGATGGAGATTGCTGGCTCAGATGTAGCATATAACGGTTTGATTATATGCAATAGTAGTTGGTTTAATAACGCAAGCGAGCAGAATTATATAGTGACAATTATTACGATTATTAGCAAGTTTTAACGCGTTTAGTCCGTCACTCTATTTCGGTACGGAAACTGCACGGTGCAATAATAACGTTGTCTCGCATGAAAAAGTCATTGGAGCCTGGATTTCCAGCAGCAGCAGCATGCAGCACTGCACTGCACTATTATGTCTGGCTTACGGTGTCGTTAAAACTAGCTGCTTTCGCACGACCGTAACTGTCGAGGAGTTTTCTTTGTTCAACACTTTTTCTTCAATTATGAAAGTATCTTGAGTAGAAATGAGAGCCTCTCGTGCGAGCAAGGAAACGTCTAAATTCAATAAAATCTGCCAGGATTTTTCTCTCGATCCCTCCGAGCGTCGTAACATCTTTCGCTCAATCGTATAAATATTCTAGAAGATTGATGAGCAATTACGGACAGATTAAAACGGAACATCGGATATTAAAGATCGTTAAAAATTGTATATTGTACAATAAATTACAAATGTATTTATGGTACGGGGCTAATGGTGCTTGGTTGAGATACGAGAATGCAAAGTGGTTTCAACGAATAAGAGGAATGAACGCTTGTAAGACGCGTGCATATTTATATATGTGCAGCTAGGGTACACCTACGTCGGGCCGTCCTTGAAACGTAGGTAGCATGTTGTATTGTAATTATGAAATTCAACGCGAATCCTGCGTAAGTATAATTAACTAAAGTGGTAGCTGAAAAAAAAGAAGGATTGTGAGATAAAAGGAAAGGTCTGCGTTTAATGAAGTAGTATTTTAGATAATTAATAGTGGCAGGTTAGATAAGTGAGAGTTTTTATTGAGAGGATATAATCGAAGGAAGCGAGATAGGCTGTTCACGGTGCATTTATATTATATTAGAAAATGTCCAGTGAAATAACGATGAGGCTTACTAATGTTCCTATCGTTAATGGTGTACAATATAATACGAGTAGACCGCGGAATGTCGCTATTACGGAGGAATGCGAGGTGGATATATATACGCTGATCGTTTTGCGGACGGTTTCAGTGTTCATTTCTTTAGGATTTACCTTGCGGCCAACTTCACTCTGCCTTATTCTATTCCGCCAGGCTAGTGCTTCCTCCACCTCTTCTTCTTCTCCTTCCTCCTCTTATCCTTGCAGGAAATGCATGGCGTATGCATGTGCGCCAACCTTCGTACTCGCGCATACTAATGTTCGGGTGCATGGCTCATTCTCTCTTCCTCGCGCGTATCCCCATCAGCTTTCAATTTGATTTTCTATACATTATATATACCCTACCCCCCCAATGTGTTTCGTGCGCGAACAAAGCACGGGTTGACGCGAAGCGCATCTTCGAGAACGAACGACCCTACAGCTCCTTCGTCGTTCATTCCTCTTTTCCTCGAGAGAAAATCTTTTTATTCCTGCATGTATACCGCGCTGTCACGTATGATTAGAATTAGCGAGCCGTCAGGAATGAAAAGAGCAGCAACGCAAACCGACAACTTGCCATCTTCCTGATGCACGCTTCCTTAAATAGAAATGCACGCAGGCCTGAAATCGTTAACGAGAGGCAAGACGATGCTGCAATTATATTCTCCGTTAATCATTGTTTCGAGCTGCGGCATAGCGCATACTGATTTTTTCCTCCCCAGCTATGCGCATGCATAACGCATACTCCATGCACAGTACATTACTTTTTTCGTCTATAATTATTTCGCCAATGTCCTTTGGCTATTCGGACCTATTTATGGTTCTCTCTGGAGAATTTACATGGAAATTCTCTCGGCGGCGCGCGGCGTTGGCGAAAGATCGATGCAACCATCCTCCGCAATTTAGCCGATGCGAGGCATAATCATCGTATCTACTATAAATCAATTTTACGCTCGAAACCATAGGAAAGAGTAGGCCGAGAAAGAATTGCAAGGGATAGTTTGTTGTTTGTAGGCGAATCCTACTTTCTTTCATACATTAGTCATATAGGCAGCAATTACTTTTAATTATTAATTTAAATCGCACTTTGGATCCAGATAAATATTGCGAGAGCATTAGGCTTCCGCAATTTCAATTAAAGCAGCTCGCTCCCCTTGCTATCACGCGAGTCTCGCTTGCAATTTTGCACGCATAATTTTTTTCGAGAGAGCACGCATTAAATAGCTTTTCGAGTCGACGCAATGTGCAAATCATGCGCTTCTAAGGATCTGGAATTTTCAGTAAACGGTAAAACCGTTGCTGCTTAATTATTCGAGTAGGACTAAAAGGAATGGTGGACTGGGTGTTCGATCGCGGGTTTCGAAGAAACGAGCCGAACCGATCGTTTCTCCAAACCGTATTCAGAGTTGTGCGGAATATAATAGGAGATTGGTTCGAGTCTCCATATAGTGACATATATACCGATCGCGAAGGTAGCAAGTATACGGTTGAGGTTTTCGTAGCAAAGTTCAGAAAATAGAGGCTAACTAAATTCAAGTAGTTATATGCTAATGGCGGCTATATATGCAGCACCGTTTTCGAGCATGTGAACAGCGTCTGCGGTAGAAGCCATACGTTACCTGAAGCTTTATGTCCGGAAGTATCAGCATGGCTCGTTCGTTGTTAAGAATCGCAATATTCAAGTCTACTCCTCGATCCGTGACCGCACAATCCAACGCAACTGTTGTTGCGTTGCTGCTGCGTTGCTACAAGGCTACGAGTTGCCCTGCGGATGCACCACCTAACCTCACCTGCCTCCCCACGCCTGTACGAGCCGTGAGCGAGCGCTCCAGCAATTTACACGCACCTCTGCCAAAGCGGAAGTCTCTCTCCCAGTGCAGGTCTCTCCTCTTCAGATCAAATCGGGGCCCGCACCGACCAACCAAAACCGAACGTTTCGCTCCAACTCTCCAACCGTCTTCGGATCACATGCCACCAGTCACACCGAAATTCCCACCTGGGACCCCTTTCCCCGTCCACCGCGTTCCCGGCTTTCACCCGATTTATTGAAATTTCGCCGAATTATTTCCTCCGGAACACGCCTCGATATCTGTGCGCAAACTTTCCTCGACCCTGACGATCCCGCGAATTCACTCTCTCGTCAACGAGACTCTTCCGCTCTCCTACGAGTCGACGATATCGCTCATCTACGATCTACCGACCTTGCTTGAGGCTAAAAAACCTCGGGGACCTTGAAAAACAGAGATATTAGCTCCGAGCCACAATGACATTTTACAGTTAATCGATTGCTGCGAGTGTCTCTCTCTCTCTCTCTCTCTCTCTCTCTCTCTCTCTCTCTCTCTCTCTCTCTCTCTCTGCTTGGTCGACGGCTCCTCCAGCCGTGAAGAAAAGTAATTTTCAACACAATTATCCGTAGTCAACTATATTCCATGGGAGATTCTAACCGTTAGCAGCGATCTACGAAGAGCGTTGAACTCCGTGTATTCCTCGATAGAACGAGATGAGAAACAAACGTGGAAAAGTTGTTTTGATGCCAGGATGGACGGAAAATTGAGCGAAAAGCCGAGGAAAATAAGAGTGCTCCGAGCGCGGCAGGCTCGCGGAAAGTGCTAGAATAATTGCGGCGAAAAGAAGCAAATTCTTCTCGCGCGCAGTACACTGACTCGAAACGCCGCGTTCTCGTAAATAGCGACTCGGTCGAGAGCAACGAATCGCTGTTGAATCTGTTATGATTGACGAGCTTCGCGCTGGAGGTCGCGAAAATCAGTTTTCGACGGCGGGACGCGTAACTTTAGAATGTTGTGTTGTGCTTCGGTAGCTGGAAGACGGAGATTTCGCGGAGAAAGATTGCCCGGTACGATTTTACGCTTTACTGTTGACTTCTCTACTGCGGACTATGGCGCGAACCGCCGTGAGTGAGTCTCCCATTCCTGAGGTTGCTAGCAGCTACGGGCACGGCTACGGGAGAAAGAGTAAGGGAGGGGAGGAGGAGGAGGAGGAGAGAGAGAGAGAGAGAGAGAGAGGGGGAGAGCGGAGGAAAGGAAAGAAAGAGTTGGACGAGTTCATAGCGCGGTGCGAGTGGGGATTGGATCAACAAGAGGGAACAAGGGGCACCGAGAACGATGGGGCACCACTGGCACCAGACAGGGCTATGTAATGGGGAACGATGGAACTGGAGGAAGAGAGTCTAGTCTCTATGTGTATGTACATACATACTACTTGATGTTGTTACTGCTCCTGCTGATGCACGCATCAAACCATTTCACGAGAAATTGCCAAGTCACTCTCTTCAAAATTATCACCTATAATTTTTAATACCTTATAATATTTTCTCCTCGTATCTTTTATGGTCAACGTCAATGCTTCTTTATAAACAGTGAATCGACCGGACTGCTACGCGCTTAATAGTCCAAACATTTTGATGTCTTGCGAAGGATGATATTTTACGTTACCCATTATCGTCAGTGCGTACAGTTCCTTTGAAAAATTATCACAACTTTTTCACGGGAAAACTTGAGTCACTTTGGCATTGTCTTTTTAACAATCATCAACTCTGTGGATAGTGCTTTTCTCTTTATAGACATTGTACGAACTTGATACTTTCTCTATAACAATGTAACTTTATTTAAAAAAAAAAGTAGAATAATAAGTGTGATTAAAAAATGCAGCTTAAAGAGAGAGGGAGAAGGTTTTCCATCAGTTTTTTCTTGTTTTGCAGTTATTTGTCATGCATTCAAAACGCTGTGAGCAAAAGAAAATAAAAATTGATCACGCGGGATTTATTTAACCGCACAGTCGCTAAAGCCCGTGAAGCTATTTCACGCGGAACAGACAAGTCACTTGGACCTTAAAAGGCTTGCGCAATCTTTTCTGGCTTCCAGGAGAAATGATCAAACTACAATTGCACTCTCAACGACTGGTGAAAGGACCGTTTTTCCACGTCCAAGATTTATAGGTGCATCGTCAATGTTCCATTGCAACTATTACAATTTTATAATCAACTTCACCACTGCAAACATTGTCCAACTACTGCTGCTTTTCTTTTTACCGTCTTCACCCTTCATCGCGCTGGCTTAAAATGACGGGGAATGACTAAATGTGAAAAATGCCTGGCGTGAGAGTTTTATCGCGCCATTTTACTCGTTTCCTACCAATTCCATTTGCAATATCGTTGAATCCAACGAAAATTAGTGTGCTCGATGTGTAAGACACGTATTTATTCCGAGTTACAATCCATTAAATTTCATAAAATATATTTGCAAAAGATAGGAACAAAAAGTCTAGTGAGTCATGCAATTTTTGCTACGAATTTATTATACGTAGAGTGATTACGTTAAGAGCGCGTGTGCGCTTGTACTAAATTTGCAAGCAAAACTTAATGGTATTATGGTTAATTTAAAGGATAACTCATATGCATATACCTAGTACCGATGTAAGGAAGTATATGTTTCATGTTTATATAAATTATCCAAAGGACGTTATAATTCAGATTTCTAATCAATGAAAATATTATTAAGACTGCATGTATAATTAATTCATTTTTATGCGATCGATTATGATTTTAAGTATATGCCGGTGCACCGGTTAAAATACACGATGTTCAGGGGACATCCTTGGCATATTTACTGGATGTATGGATATCTTCGGAGCGTTCTAAGGATGTTGTAGGGAAATTTTTGTTACTGGGGTAAGGCGATCTGGATTATAATTTTCTTTGTAAAAAAAATGTAGAGCTGCTATTAAAAACTAGAGAATTTTCTTTGCTTGAAAAATTATGAATTTTTCGGTAGATTAGGAAGAAAACGACACACATATGCAGATAAATATCACACGTGCCAAAATGGCAGCTAGTTATGCGGTCGTGTCCGCGCATATTGCCCCGCATACCTACAAACTGGTTCTGAAATGTTAGCAGTTAGAAAGCTGCCACGCGATATTGGCCCGAGTTTCGTGAAAATGGAGCGATTTGATCTCTTTCCTTTTAAATATGACTCAAATAAGTTTCTGATAATTCCAACATTTTTCCAATTATGTGTATATGAACTTCGGGAAAAGTTTATAGAGTAGATTCAATTGTGATTTCGGTTCATTGAACTACGATCTTCTGTGATTCAGAGGCATGAATGTATATAAACACACGTACATAAAAATACTACGCGTTACGTATATTTGTACCACGTGCACTCGCTGCCAGTTGATGATACATTCAACGTAACATGTAATATTATTTATGTGTTTCAGACATTCAATACAAGCTGTACTGGTCTGGACGTATAGATAAATCATTCATTAGTCTTCATTTATAATATAGGTACACACACCATGCAGTAATTTAGTCGACTACTTTTAATCCTAGCAAAAAGTAGTATTACAATAATAAGAAAAATAGCTGAAATTAAAAATTCAAATCACATTACTCAGAACAAATCCTTCATACAAATAGAAATTCAGAAATAGAAAAAAAATAAATGGAAGAGTATTTGAAATTTTGCATTTCCAAAAAATTTAATTTTTAACCAAAAGTATGCTTGCCTCGGGCCCTTGTTTTTTTATATTACATAATATCCGTATACTATATATTATACCGGTGTCTCATGAGTGATGGCCATGTTAATACCATCGGATAGGGGATAAAAATCTAAGTAAAAAAGTTCTAAAAACTTTTTTGCTAGCACTCTTGGTTAAAAAGTTATTTGCAATTAAAGATTCTCGATTACAGTAGCCTTCCTTAAAGAGGAAGATTGTTTTGGTCGCGCATTATAAGGCCAAAAATGCTAAGATTCTGTGAATTAAAATACTAAGAAAAACACAAAGTCAAACATCTACTTGAGCCTATGAAGGTTGAAGGCCGATCGGCAGTTTCGAGCGCGAGCGCCATAAAAACAATCAGAACATAAACACACAACATCACAGGTTCAAGTGGATGTTTGGCTTTGTGTTTTTCTTAGTATTTTAATTCACAGAATCTTAGTAGTATTTTTGACCTTATAATGCGACCAAAACAATCTTCCTCTTTAAGAAAGGCTACTGTAATCGAGAATCTTTAATTGGAAGTAACTTTTTAACTAAGGGTGCTAGCAAAAAAGTTTTCACAACTTTTTTACTTAGATTTTTATCCCCTATCCGATGGTATTGGCATGGCCATCTTTCATGCGACACCCTGCATATATATATTTAAAAATGCTTCTTTGTCTGTCATAAGTTGAAAATTTGACCTTTTTTATGGAACATCGCGAAACTCCACTTTTGATTTACAATATACAGCAGACTGTGCGATACAAATCATCAGAGATATATAGCGGCAAGAGAGATTAATTTGTTTCCAGAGAAAATGTGAGATGAAATATTTAAACAGAGAAACAAAAATGCAACAGAGTTTTCCATTGAAAAAGGAGCTCTACTCGGGTTATTTTATCAAATTGACAAATACACGAGAGTATCTATTCATCAAATGTACTGGCAATTGAATGTACATTGTGTGTTAAAATACTCTTGTACGGAATTAATCTGTTTTTATTCGATACGTCGACTTATCTAATCGAATAGAGTCAAATTCGCGTTTCTACGTCCAATTATATATTTATGGCGGCTGATTGAAATTTACATAATAAATCTATCGATTTCTATTATCCTGTCTAATGGATAAGTAAATACGTAGCCTTTCAATGCTATAAAAAACTTGCCTTTTAATGAATAGAAAAAATATTTCAGTACCGTTTGTAATTGGCATTATTGCTTAAAGCGTATTTGAATATTTCTACTTTCACCTATTAAATCATAAAGTTTTGCGCAATGGAATGTCACAGACGAGAAGCGCGTGGCTCTGTTGGCAAATCTTATCTAACAACCTTTGTTACTTTGCTGTTAAGTGTTTAATGCGCAAGATGAAGATTGGATTCTCTTTAACCGTTGATAATCGCGGCGCGTAACGTTGGCCAATATTATAAAGTATCGAGAAATTGACTGAATTGCCATAAGGGTAGAGACATTAAGGGAGTGGGGGTATTAATTTACCAATAGCAGTTAAGAGCATCGCATTATTCAATGACAATAGGTATGATCAATGAATCATCATCCATCGTTCACGTGTAAAAGAGACGGCGGCGGGAGCTCGAGGGGCACGTGCCTGCAATGCGCGCCCCTCCGTAACTTCAGAAACAGCACTTGCACTTGATGAGTGTCGACGAGTTGGTGACTCCCGATGACTCAGTCCGCGCCATCATCGGCATACGCTATTAGGCGTCTATGTATCGATAAATTTGACTCGTTCCATCCATTAGCTTATTTTGCTCTCGAAGCACGAATTATGGAACATTCGGCGGACATGTGAAAAATGAGAAAGTGCGCCGAATACTTTTTTCAATTGCAATTAGCATTCTTGGCTTGGCGAACGGTTATCGTGTGCTGCGTAATGACCGGAAAGCCCGATGTAATTTTCAAATGGCTTTAGGGACAAGTGTACAGAAGAAATGGCTACTTTACGTAATTTTTCATAGCCCTCTTTTTCATTCATAAATATTCTGCTACAATATCATTCTTCCGAATCGCTAATAAATACCACTTATCCTTACTAGCATCAAGATTGAAACCACCGAGATGAAAGTTATCTATATATGTTTTACAAAATTTAAGTAGGTGTAAATATTTTTGTCGCAGGGTATATTGCATAACAAGCTACACTTGCTGTTCTCTTGGCATTTGTCGTTCGGTGCAACCTACTTGTATTTTTTTGCAAAGTGGATCAGGTCGTATCGCCAAGCTCTGTTATTTAGAAAATTATATCCGTACGCGCGGAAGATTAACGTTGAAGAGAAGAAAGTCTTCCTGTGTGCGTAATGGACAAAATAGACACGTATTACATATATGGGCTCTATTCTTAATGGAGGGAAACCTCGCTCCAATCCGAAGACTTTGCGTTTCGGTGTCTTCCAGCTGGAATTATAGTCCAATCACAAACACCTCTGAATATTGAATATGTATATATATATATATATATATATATATATATAGTATGCATAAAGTGCACCCTTTGATAATACACATAGCGGAAACCGCACAACGCATCTTTTCTTTATTCTCAGCGCGTATCATTTCAATATTCTTACATTTTTGCTTAAATATTTTGCAACGTGCTACCGATTGCCACCAGTTGTACAGAAAATTTGCACGAGCAATTACGTCAGAAATGTGATTTATCGAATGTTAATATTTCATTTGGGAATTTTTGTAGTTTACCAAGCCCCGATTATCGGAAACCTCTTATGTAACGTTAGCTTTAATAATGTCAATTTTGCAGGATTCTATATACATATAAAACGGAGCCTCCAAGTTTTTATTTATGGGTCTCGAGATTGATGAATGAAAGTCGATAAAAGCGAATTCGTGATTCCTGAATAGTTATGGTGCTGTGTCGTACGGCATCAGGAAATGTTTATCTCGCATTTCTATTGATAACTTTTACCGTAAATGTACGGGCTACTATACAAACGCGGAATAGGAAATAGCAAAGCGTGCCTTTCTTGGCCTGCAAATACACCTTTCGCGCGCAAAACTGGCGACGATTACGAGCAACGTAAAATACCAATAATTTTATCGAACTTTTCCCTCCCAATAATTCACCAAAGAAAACTCTAAAGTATCCTGTTTTTATTATAACTTTTTCTCATTCAAAGTCCACTGCAAAAATTGCACCGAATCCGGCGAATCGATCTGAGAAAAACAATTTTTTTGTGGAAAAAATTTGAAAAGATTACTGCGAAATAATAAAAGATACAAAAAGATATAATTGCTAGCTTGAACGTATCTTTACGAGCTATTAAGAAGATTTCTTTTGAAAAAGGAACTTTCCATAGAGGATATTTATTAATGAATGACTTTATAGCTGCGCGTTTAACAGCGGATCCAATCAGGACGTATTCATGCACCTGCAGACAATTTTCGAAATTCAGCGACAGCCGTGATTTGGCCAAGGTCATACATCGGTCGGCAAGTGTATCGAACAGTCACTGTCGCAATACGTATATAACAGTCACTGTTGCAATACGTATATAACATCCTCCCGAAGACCCGTGTTAACCCCTCCCCTAGCTTCTTCCACATTATAAAACATCACATAGAAATATTTATGTAAGAATAATTACACGCAGACGCGTTCGGGACCAAGATGTCAAGATCTTCCAGCTAACCAGCACATTCTTCATCTACCTTCCACAAGTATGTATACACATTTATATATTAGTATAAGCATATAAGCTATATCAAACTTGTTATTCATATTTTGTATCTTGCGTACGTGATCTCGTGGAATACCAAATGAATTTTTTTTTTCTTCATATTATCGTTATTTCGTATCGTCATCCTTTGACGATGAATGTATAAATTCCAGTGACTCTTGTGTGCCACACGGCGCGGAATAAATGCAATTAGCGTAATTACTTTAGGTATTAGTGCCGATGAAATTGGAATTCAAAGGGACGATACTTTGACTTTCAACCGAATGCTCGTCGACAAACGAGCGAGAGTAATGGCGCTTGCATGAATAGTGTAGCGAGTGGTCTTCACCGAAGGAAGAGAGTATACACAGAAACCACATAACGTCGGCGGGCGCCACGTGACCTTGAGACATAATCTACTTTCAAATGAGGCTGGCATACCTGAAAACTGCGAAGATGTACATTTAAATATACTTAAGGTTTCGCTCACGAGCACATTTGTCACTGGGAAATTAACGAGACTCCGAGTAATGAGCTTATCTCTCGATTCTTGTTGTTCTTTGCTGATATTTGTATATGTCTACGGATAGAAATGTGTAATGATCCTTTTAAAGCTTTCATTATGCAATTAGTAAATAAAGGACGTAGCTTTGACTCTGAAATATTTACCTGGGATTTCCGGTTCTCCGTGTGTACACTCGGCTTATTTGGATATAATAGACAGCTGAAAGTTTGTTCAGGGTGATCCGAGTAGAAATATATGTATATATACGCTATGGTACAAGTGCATTAGAATTTCGAATAGCGGTATTCAGGGCACACCTGATATCCCAAGGTTGAAGAATTTCCAGTATTTCCTAGCAAGATATCTAACATCTCGCGTTAACTAATGGTGCCTCGATTAAGACATTGCTCCTGAGCGAGACAATAATTGATTTGGGAGGCTAAGCGTGCACCTATATATGTGTATAGAGGTATAAGAAGAAGAAGCCATTGTAAAGGTAAATCGTTCGAAATATATTTTCAAATGGAGTACAATGCGTGGATAAACGAAACAGAACGTTGTCTTAATTGCAGAATACATTTTAGTGTAAAGTTTCTTCGGCAAGTAAGTGACAGCAGATGTGAAATCTGTGCAGAAGACAATAGACGACGCTTTTCCCCCGTTTCATTTGGGTAATTGTAAAACGTAACCTAAAAGAAGAAACGACGCATGCATGAGAATTAAAAGCAGGGCTAATCGCGGTACAGTTTCCACGATATAAAGCTACTATCTCGAGATAACATTGTACAAGCAAATGATATTACGGATGAAACTGGATAGAGAGTGTTTAAAAAAAGATAAAACACTATGAGTGGAGGAAGAAATGAAAGTGATCGCGGGCCTTGCCATCTTTCATTAGATCTTACTGCACAGTCCTGCTAAATTATACGCGAGATAATGATATAGTCGACATATATTTTTCCCTGAACACGTTACAACCGTCAATTTAACTTACATCTGGCAATTAACGATATAGTATATATACTATAAAGGCGTCAGGATTAATCGCGATGAACGTGGAAAGTTTATTATTTATTTAGAGTTTGGAACGTGCTCGGGACGGACGCCTTCCGACTCTCTTCCGAGAAGAGGTCTACGGCAAAATAAAGTAGACGATTCAAAGTTATTGTGAGGTATCGAAGGAGCAGTGCAGGTAGCGCACGGGACAAGGTAGTCCCATACACGATGCTTGATAAATGCCTTCAATTTGTCCGGCGATAAATGGCTTGTTTGACGCAATTGAATTACATGTTCATGGTGAGCTATTATGAGAGGTACTCGGCCCGTGAAAGACGCAATGTGGCACTCTGTCGTACGCAAGATTTTACCATTAAAATATGATATGAAAAGAGTTGCTTACCCTGACGAATCGCTGCTTGAAGCCATCATCAGCGGCTAAATCACCCGACACAATAGGAACGTTCATTGTAAGTCTGGCATTATATGTGTGTATTCCTTATAATGTACAGTGAGCACTTTTCAAGGCACCAAGATCCAAGTAAGACCACTAGGAGAGAATACTGCTTGGCAGCTCAGTCTCGGTCATCGCTGCTAAAAGGTACGTTACGCTGCTCGTGGCCGGAACGCAACGGAGAAGCTGAAGCGATTACACACACCGATTGCCGTGTGACAACTTTCGTTCGCATGTGCGCAGTAGATCGGCAACAGCGCGCGGATCGAATCGGATCAGATCGGAAACGGCGATCGGCACTCGGCGGGTAGCTTCTGCTCCGCTGCGCTGCTAAACAGTAGTCGACCTGAACACTTTTCAGATTCTCCTCATTCGACACAGGAGCAATAAAATTTTTGAAAATCAATTCAACGCGAACGCAAAGATTTCGGCAGGTATTTCCACAAGGCGGCGCACCGCAGGTAGAAAAGTGTTGCCGATGGGAAGGTATGGCAAGGCAGTTGTGTTGAACGAAAGAGAGGTTAGGCGAAGAAGAGGACCTACCGAAAAAGTCCCTTTTGCGCAGATGCAAAGCACAACACCACGGTAAACACACGAGAGACGGCGCGACCAGCGCGAGTGAGAAGAAAGAACTGCACTCTCTCTCTGGAGTCTCAGCTGCCCAATTGTTCTTGTAGCATGGCATCCGCTTCTCTCTCTCTCTCTCTCTCTCCACTCTACCCTCGAGCGAATTTACTCAAAGTTTGCACGCGGAACGCCCGGTGACTCCAACAGTTTCTGGATGAATGTCAGCAGTCAGCCAGTGAGGTGACCAGAGGTGACTGAGGGGATCGAACGTAACATATACCTACCGGAGAGCGTGACACCTTGTGGTGGAAGCGTGCGCGCGTATACAACACTAATGCACTCACACCGACTGATCGAACATCGGCACATCAAGCGTCGCTTCGGAGCTCCCCGTGAGTCAGAAGGTAGCCAAGCACACGCGTAAACTTTAGATCGGATCAGCGACATTACCGATTCAACATTCTCAGTATATCGAGTGAATTCTACGTTTCCTACATTTTTGCCAAGTCTCAATGCCACGCGTATTGCCCTCTTGGAACTTGGATCTTCCTCTCTTCGCTGGATTCCTCGCGGAATCGATCGGCCTTTTCGATCTGCCGGCTCTTCGGTAGATTCTGCATGAATGTCAGCCAGATTGGAGCTTTCGTGTATACTTACGTACACACCGAGAGTGAAACACCTTGTGGTAGAACCGAACACACGCACAGATGTAAGCGCTTACATAGATGTACCTCTTTCGTCCGCTCACCGCTCTCTCTCTCTCTCTCTCTCTCTCTCCGTGTCCGCGATAAGCTAGTGTGAGAGACACTCATACACCGCCGCAAGATACTCGAGTGTGTTAACGTAATCACGGGCGTAACTGGTAAGGGACCGACGGACACCACTCTTCTGACCTACGCTTTCAAAGGTTTCAACATTCTCCATAACCGGTCTCCACCTCCAAGCACCGTGCAGTGTACACATCACGCACACAATTTTTACTTTTTATATAAAAACTTTTACAGCGAAAGTTCACTTGCAACGAGTCCACAGCTGCCAAACGATCGATCGAACGAGCAGAATGAAAACGTTTTGCAGTTTAAGAGGGGATTTTTGAAGGATCGCCAAGAGTTGGATCATGGAATAATTTTGTTGTTTCGGTTAAAATGTTAATGAAGAGAAACGGTATGTCCGTTGACTTTGGGTATATTTTGCAGTTACGCCAATGGATTCTGGTACCCATACCAAGATGATGTGGCATACACGGATGGATATAATAGCAACGGGCGCCAAACAGAGTGGGACCCACTGTAAGAGGCCTCGCTCGTGCGCTCGCTCGCTTGCTCTGTAGTACTACCTCTGTGACGTCATGGGTGAAACGTTACCAATACACGGAGACTGTGCCGCAGGTAGAGAGGGAATACACGGGCAGTCCTGCTGGCTGGTTATCCAAAGTTTTTACCCCTTCCATCGAAGCCCTGTAAAACGCGCTTGTCTCTCCAATTCTAAGGTCGAATTAAAATCGAAGATGCTCCTCAAGGTTGTTGGGTCAAAGTCCGGTTTACCTCACGATACCAGATCTCGTACGCTGTTTAATCCACGCCTCGTTGATTACAGACGTTATAAATCTTTTATATCCTCCACGAGGCAGAGTATTAAAATAACGCAATAAATAAGTTCTGGAAGGAATTTTAATAGAAAGGCGTCAGTGACCGCGTCTCTCTAAATATAAAGCGTAGTTAAAATCGTCGCCAGTACCCTCTGAATAGGGAAATTAACAAATTGCGTGTAAAACAATATTAAATTTTATTTCGTCAACAAGAAATGAATAACTTAAGTAGAAAAGACATCCGATTCCATAGGCAAATGATGAGTTACGGTAGTTCCGGCTAGGCTATCCGATGCTACGTATTTTATTTCTACTTCGGAGACCATTGTACAGAATTGCATCCTCAACCTTGCTTGCTCTATCTTTGGGAGTTGTTTTATAGTTCTCGCCATACTCAGATAAAACATATCTACTTCGTCGTATGGCTGAGTCGTCAAATACGATTCTGAATATCTGTCCTTTATATCCTCGGGACTTTGTTTGAAAAATTCTGTCAGATCCCTGGGATGATCCAGTTTTCTCCTTTTGGGCGTGGGAGATTCAATTTTTGGAATTCCTACCGGCAATCCGGAATGGGTTTCGTCGTCTTCCGAGGCGTCAAATTGTTTATTCATTCCGTTTGTCATCTCCTCTCCGTAAATAATGCTGTTGGATAAAATACCTCGGCCCCTGGGGATTGGAAGAGTTTGTAATATAAACCTTTATGAAGAAGCTATTGCAACTTCTTCGGTTAAATATCAAACACGTACGATCTCTCCTTCATGAAAGGCAGCAGAAATGCCATTTGGCTCTCGTACTTCCAAGGAGTATAATTTTTGTTGATTCCTTGGCCCCATTTCTTGGAACGTCTTCTTTTCACCGCATTCGCGAAACAATTTCGGAGCATTGCCCAAAGTTCTTTACACCTTCCAGCTGGAAAATTCAACGATTAATTTAGATGATAAAGCGATTTAGCTTATTTATAGAGTAAAATCAATACGCAAATGTATATGAAGCAAAAGATATGTGTGGCTAAATTGCATTAGTCAGCGAGTTTGAAGCTAAGGATTATTTGTGCATTACCACAGATATGAATGTAATAATAATTTGGTTCATCAAATCAAATATATTTGGATAATTGGTGAGATCAATTTTGGGAATGGATCCCTTACCGGGTAAATTGAGTTCGGCGCCAATCTCTTCCCACGCTTCGTTCCTTACGTTATAGTCCCTGTACTTTGCACTGTGAATGTCGTAAAGCGCTTCGTGTTCTCGAACTTTATGTATTAAACGCTCCTCCATTATTTCTATCTCATATAAAATATGCCCAATGTATAACAATACCTTAAACCTCTCGTCTTGTGATATTAGCAATGGATTTTGATGCGTTGCAGTAGTAGAATATTATGTTAATCCATGTCCACGCCATACCATGCTACATTACGTTACGCCATGCTATGTCACGTGACAGACGTCTATTTCCATGCGTTCGCCGCGTGGCGTGGGGTGGCGTAGGTTTCGACTACGTTGCGAAATCGATGCAGCTGATCTGAGGGGGGTAATGCAAGCGGTTCTATTTAAATTTCCATTGTCTTTTTTTCATTTTAATAATCATACTTTTTTCCATGTACTTCAAATAAATTTCTTTAACAAATTTATTAATCAATTGAATACTGTACCCCATCTATTCCCATATATAACGACTCCAATTGTTACTTTTTCAAGTATTTTTGCGATGAAAATTTAATTATTTGATTTTATTTATAACATTTACTGCACGAGTCTTCACACGCGTATATTTATATGACAGTTTAGCAGCTTTTATGTATATAAAAAGCAGAATTTGCAACGAGTATACTGTTTGCTCCAACATCACGGAAAATCTTGTAAAAATCGTTTACGAAACAGTCAAATTTCTTTGCCATAGTTCAATTTGGGCCAGAAACATGCCAGTGCCACAAACGGGCTTCGTTGATGTTGGAACAAACATAGTATATTCGTTGCATAATATTTTTCTTATATATACACAGCTATTATCTATAAAGCTGCTTCGCTTACATGTACAATAAACATATTTGTATTTCAATCTAAAAATTTTAAATTTGTGCACAAATAAATTAATGCGTAATAATGTTCATATTATGCGCTAGAATAAAGTCAAATTTATTGCTTTTGATAAAATTTAAAAGAATAAATTAAAACATTTAATCAAATCAATAATAATATAATATTAATAATATTTTGACAATATCTAAATACAAATATATATACAGTATAGATACAAATTCTTCTTCACCGTAAAATTACTTACAGTATAGACAAAATTTATTATTGAGACTCAAGAAAATTAACTATATATATATATATATATATATATACATATACATATATAGTATCAAATGTTGGGTGAAAATTTTACAAGTACTATCCCAAAGAGATGTAAAAAAATATCCAGAAAAATTATACGTAACATTGGATACTAAAATATTTATTTAAAATTACTGTATATTTGGCACACAGTTTCTAAACATAAAGCACGGATGAATGTCGTTAGAAGTAGATGAATTGGTTAGCAATTACTTTTCATGGAATGCATACTTTCACAATTGTTATTCAATATCTCTTTAGATGTATTTAGTAAAATTTTAAAGTTAAATCTTTTACAAATGTTGAAACGAATTAATCTTAAAAATGCCAATTAAAATTAAACGTTATTTATGTACACTATCGTGTTTGCTTAAAACTGAGTAGCGTAAATATATCGAAATTAGCTTATAAATGCGCATTTTACTTCATGATAAAAAATAATTTATTTTTTATTCGCATACTTTTCATTACTACTTTACTTTGATTATGTTTACTTCTGTAAAACTATGAAGGCCTTAAATTTCAGAGTAGAAAAATGTTAAATACTGAAATAATAATTGCAGAAACTTGGAAAGAGTGTTATTTATCACAAATCGTTAATTGATACTGACAAACTATATTTAGTTACCAATAATGCAAATTTTATAACACACTTTTCGGGTTTCTAATTTACATAATATTAACCATACTTGAAAAGTGTAGTAACAAAGTTTTGCTAATTGTTTTTAATTACAACCTAATATATGTGATAGGTTTAAGATAAATTTACAGCTGTATCATAGATAAGTTCAAATTAGCGCTTTTTAGATTTATTAATCAGCATTAGACGGTAAGAAAAATAAAAATGTTTGTTAGAATACTGTTTGCCGATTAAGAATTCATATATTATTATAAAAATATATTATTTTACTTAAATGCTCCTTTTTATATTCATACACTTTTCAAGATGGAAAGAACTGAAGTGATGTCTATTCGATGTATATACAGGCAGATGACTTCACTTGCAGATTGGTAATTATTTATCTCCTGATAAAAAAAGTATAAAAACATGCATTACACCCAATTTGTAAATTTCACTGTTCAGACCAATAGTCGAATAATATTGTATAAAAATAGGCTAACTATTTAAATATAAATCTGTTTGATAAAGCTTATAGGAAGACAAATTTAAATATCGTAAATATTAATTTTCAGTTATACAAATATCGGCAATTACCTTATGCTTACTAATAAGAAATCTTCAATAGATTTTATGCGATGTATGTGTCGCTTCGTAAAGTTATTTTTACATATTGTACTACCTCGTGTCTCTTTCCGTGATCAATAGATAAGTATAAAATCATCACAGCATCAAGTTTAGGACGGAAATTAGACTTTAAGTAAATTACGCCGAGCTCAAAAGTTCCCTGAAAACCAATAGAATATAAGTATCATTTACAAGTAACATATATATTATACATGATTATGTATTTCTCTAATTAATCACATTTAATAACTTACGTAGATAGCTCTCTTCCAAGTAAACCAGTTCCTACCAATCCCGTGCGCGAACGGCTACGATTCAGTTGAGCTCTCCTTTCGGCTGTAATGAAAATAAATAATATTAAATGCTTAGTTATTAGGTACTTTCCTTTTAAACTTGAAATAAATCTGAGCGACTCATTTGTATACAGTTTAAATTACATAAACTGTATTCAACCGGATCACTCAACTGAGATTTAACTAAGTTTTGGTTTAAAAGGAGAGTACTTATTGAGTATACGCCTTAAATATAATTGTATGGACAAAATAAGGACACCTCTGCCTATATCTTTAATAGTGTAAATATAAGCGATGTTTACGTTTTGTATTATCGATCGAGTATGGAATAAGTGAATATTTAGGAGTCAATAATTGAGTTTAAAGTGTTATACATATCTCTGTATAATCGATTAAGTTCATGCTCAAGTGTCAAGGAAATAATTTTATTTCTTATTGAGCATTTTTAGTGAATACTGCAATGAATCACCATTAACAAAAATGAATTATTTCAATGGCTTTAATTCGAACACAGTTACAAATTTAATGGAGGAAACCAAATATTAATTAATTTTTTTCGTTTTTATTAAAAGTTTCCTTTAATTCATCGCTTGTACTTGGTAACACTATAAAATTATAATCTACAAAATATATCACAAAACGCAGTTCAACTTGTGCGCATTTAAAATTTACATGATGGGCAATATTTAATATTATATTTAATAAAATGTCAACAAATAAAAGCTGCTTGTAATAATACTCATTAGAATAAAAATAATACATTATCACAAAATTGATTATATCATTTCATATAAATAGCTGAAAATTTATTCAAATATTTTTTTGCGTTTTTGCCAAAATTTCCATGTCATCTTTTCACGTTTCAAATCTCTAGTTGGAATTTTGACTTTAGACGAAAAATGTGAAGACTGGTTAATGGGCTTTTCGATCAATTTGACAATTGGCGAACCAGTATTTTCAAATTTCACAGAAACTTCTTTTTTCTCCGTCTTCTTATTTTCTTGCATGTTTATTGCAATTACAGGAGTATTTTGCGTTAACATTCCAATTCCACTAATCTCAACAAGTTGCGGTGAATCAGATTTATTGATAAAAGCAGAAGATGCGGATTTCAATGATAAACTAGAATTAAGAGATTTCATACTGGGGTATTTGATCGTAACGTCATTCTGATTTTCATCCTGGTATTGCGGTATATTTTGAAAATTTTTCACTCTTACTAACTTAGCTTCAGAAATGCTTTTCTGTGCTTTCAAATTTCGGTTATCGGCTGATTGCGGAACTGTGAAATGTATATTGCATGTTGCGTCGGGAGATAATAAATGTGTACGTATATCCGGCATTGACACATTCGCGCTAAGCGGACTAGACAATTGGTATCCAAATCGTTTTCCGTGGTTAAAGTATCTTCGAGTATGTCTACGATTCATGATTGCGCGACGAACCATGCTACTTCTCTTGTATCTTTTGGTAACCGTAATACGCTTAGATTTAATCGGAGTAGCTCCGTAAGCATCGTTACGGAACGCCTTTTTGTGCAATGACGAAGATGACGAGTTCTTAGGTGTGCATTTGGATAATCTGTTTCCGAGTGTATACTTCATTCTCTGAGGACTACACGCTTCTAATTTATTCATAAGAGAAATATATGAGAATTCGTCTAAATTTGTATTGACTTCATTCAGTTGGGATATCGAGATGCGAGTTATTTTACAATTTGAATGAATTGATGATTTCGGAATAGCTCCAGTATTTTTCTGAAAGTTATCAATATCTTGTTCGTCATTTAAATTCAACAATGGTACTTCTGTAAGAGCTTGATTAAATTCAATGCCGACAGAACGTCTGTTAAAATGGGTAAAAGCCATAATTGAATTAAAAGTTGTTTCTCTTTTAGGTGTTTCGTTAAACTGAGAATACTGCATTAGTCCTGTCTTGTTTCTTGTCTTCTTATAATACGAGCTAATACGAGAAAGATACCGCTCAACCTTTGGTGTTTTTTCAGCCTCGTGCATCAGCCGTTTTTTATAAGCGTCCTGATTGTCATCAGGGGTGCAATACATAGCTGGATCTTCTGTTCTGTTTCGGATTGAGGGATAGGTAAATACATGACGAAATTGCTCGATGGGTGTTTTTTCTTGGTAATTTTGAATTTTGGCCGATGACATCGATAGTTCTCCGTTAAAAAGTTTTTGATTATGCGGAGGTTGCCAGCATGCAAGCCTCGTACCATTTTTAGTCCTAAAGAACTTACCACCAGCAACGCGCGTTTGCCGTTTACGACGCTGATCGGGCCGACTAAAGGCTGAGCCAGTTTGAAGAGCTTCCATGAGGCTGTCCATAACGCCTTCTTGTGTTTCGTGTGCATTGATGTCAACTAGCGCACGTTTACGTGCGGCACGCGCTGCTTTTTCCACCTCAGCCTTATCTCGTGCTTCTCTAGCTCTTCTTTGTTTCTCTTCCGCTTCCCTTAGCTTTATAATCTCCATTTGAGATTGCTGAAGAAATAATAAGACCAATAAGTTAGTAAAATTGTTTAAAAATTTCGTCATATGGCTTATAATAATTTTTTTTGTAGCATTTAGTCATTACACTAAAGTCATCCTTAAACGTTTTAATATCGCCAAAGAACTCTTCAATAGTATATTTTTGTTTGTCGAAGGAGAAAAACTCCGATATGTCTGTATACAAACTGTCCATATTTTTGAACATGTTCTGCATTACTTCGTAAGATTCTCGAGCTTTCTTTGCAAATGGCTAAGTATTTGTTCAATTAAGGAAAACAACAAAGATCGTAAGTGAACAATCAGAATGAAAATAAATCAAAAAGGATACAGTCATAACTTCTGAGAATAAATCATCACTGGATTGGGGTACCCGAGCATTAGTAAGATCTTGTTCAAGATTACGAATGTTCGAATCCATTTGACGTAAAATTCTCTGCACATTTTCTAAAGATACTCGGCTGGCTCTGTCCACGTGTGCTAATTCTTCTGAGAAATTAAGGCATTCCGGAAACTTCCTCTCTATAGTATCCACTAAATAATGCATAAGTGTTTGCTTATTATCTATATCTTTTGTACTGGTTAACTGTGAACAATTAAATATCGTATTAATCAATAGCGTTTTTGTCACAACAAAAGCAAAAGAAAAGAAAAGTAAATCATAAAGATTTACCTTAGTTAGAAAACTAATCTCAAACCCAAATGCTTGTCCATTCTTCGATCCAGAGTTCATATAGTTTCCAAATAATAAAATCAATTCAAGTATTCTTCCAAACTTTTTGCTGTTCTTCACTTCTTCGCATGCTGCTGTACCTGCTACTATATCAGGTTTCACATCTTGAACTAGCTCTTCGTAACGTAACATAAAACTTAATGATCTCAGTCTTGGCAATAATCTTTTAATTGTAGATATCTAAAAAAAGCAGATAACGTTGAACAATCATCCAATCGAAGCAGGTACAGTTGAAAATTTCAATAAATACTAAATATTTACTGTAACGCAAAATTGTTCGGCTTCAGTTAGGTCATCGTATTGGTCCTTAAAGGCTTGTAACTTATTTAATTGATCTGGTGGCGGTAAATATTGAATCAGACCTTGAAGAACGTTGTCAGAAATTACAGGACCATTGCATTTTAATAAACATTTTTTTACTTCTTCGTACGACATATGTTTTAACGAACCACCAAGAAGAATCAATATATTTTGAGCAGATTTGCTATCCAAAACTTTAAGGTCTTTAACCTTTTTCGTAGGTGCAGATCTGATGAGAAAGATACATTTTAAACGATTATGCAGACATTTTGATTATATCCCTTATTGTAAAAAAATATGCAGCTTAAAAATGTATATCTTACTTGTCGACAACATCATCAAGTTTCTTTCCACTTCGTTTAGACGAAAACTTTTGTGCTAGATTATCCAATATTTCCGGACTAGCCAACTTATCTTCTTGTACTTTGGTCCAAAATGATTTTTCGGTAAGCTTGTGCGGTAGGATCTGAATAAGAAATTTCATGTATAATATTATGATTAAAAAGTGAAATACACGTGCACATGTTATGAGAAAACAGTACTAACAGCTTTCCAATTCGCTCTTTTCAATGGTCCATCCACTTCCCATTTCTTCTTAGGCTTTAATCCATGAGGCAAGACTTGCACTGCACCTGGCGGAGGTATAAACATTCCGCCTCCCATCATTGGAGGTGGTGGAGGGCCCATACCTGGCATCGGAGGGGGTGGAGGACCCATTCCAGGCATGGGAGGAGGCGGTGGTCCACCCATGCCAGGCATTGGAGGTGGTGGTGGTCCACCCATTCCAGGCATTGGGGGTGGAGGTGGTCCACCCATTCCAGGCATAGGAGGCGGTGGAGGTGGTCCGCCCATACCAGGCATTGGGGGAGGAGGTGGACACATTCCTGGTTTCTGTCAGCAGAATTCGTTGAATTTTTTGGTCAATCTTTCTCCTCTCATTTCAAAGGTATCAAATTAAATACTGCTATAATAGTCTTATGAAAATCATACCGTATTGCCCGTTATTCGACCACTGCCTTGTTCCAATTCTTTTATTTTATTCTCCGCATGTTGCAGTTTTGCTTCAGTTTCCTGTTTACTGGCTATTGCCTCTTCCAATTTTTGTGAAACTTCAACTAAACGCCTCTCTTCCTCCGCACGAGACTTTTCAACCAAAGTATCTATTAATGGTTGAACATCTATTTGAAAACGTTTCGTTGCACTAAAATCTGGATCACAACCTGATCGATGTAAAACAATTTGCGACACGCATTCTTCTATTAATTTATAATATGCAGGTCTGTTGAAAATATTGCAATATTAAATTCTATCCTCGTGATAAGGTTAAATTTTACGGAAAAGTGTTATTCACCTTACTAATGCATCATCCCTAATAAATAATAAGTGCTGCAGAATTGACAGGAAATAAGGTTCAGCTGAAGTATCCATTACCATATTCTTTACTACTTCAAAGCAATCATTCACATCGTCCAATTCTAAGCGCACATGGTCAAACCTTTGTATAAATTCTTCATAGTCCTCTTCTTTTTGTTCGTTAAATATCTTTAAATGCATTGCCAAGTCCTCGGATTCTTCTTTCTCCAATGCTTCCAGCATATCAGATAATCCTACGCGCATAATTTCGTTCCTCAGATGCAACCGGAAATCTAGATCCTCGGCGTAGGAAATAATTGAGTTTATCAACTGAAGACATACCACCTGCCAGGAAATACAAATTTTAGCATTAAGATTCAAAATTCATTTGACTTAAGAAATGGAATGTTTTTATTGATAAATATATGTGATAGGCTTACCCTTAAATTCTCATTCTTTTTGTTCATCAATCCTTGTACTATCGGTAAAAATCTTTCCCTACACTTAAATTCGCCATTCATTGTAATAGCATCTAGAACTTTTTTATGACTATCGCTTGAAATTAAGCAGACAGCGCCAAGTAATTTGACAGCTTCAGACATGACCGAAGGTTTAGAGGGCTCCAAGGATCTTGCCACAATGGTCAGTGCTTCATGATGGGCCAGCATCTCTTTTATTCCGACAGTATTATTCATAATAGCTTTTAAGCACCGGATACATTCGTACTGTATTCGTTCATAACTATTATCACTATAAAAAGAATAATATATTTTACCAAATGTGTACAGCACAAACCATTGTGAATTAAACAAACGGTATCATTTATAAGCGACAATCCATCATGCATAAGAATATATATGTTCATGTACAATCAATTCAGAAGTGAAAAGAATCTTGCTTAAGTTTTACATTGTTTAATAGTATATTTTTAATTGCATAAGCTTCAAATAAAATTCTGGGATTGATTTGTACAAGTATCAAGCTACTGTAAGAGAATAATAAGCTTAAAACTGAAATAAAACATGAAAATTTGCTAAAAATAAGTATATAGTTTATAAAAAAAATATTCATGGGCAAGCTGAGATTAGAAAACTATTTAGAAATGCTGAAACATAAAATTGCTGTTCTTTAAGCGTATATATTCAATGAGATTTACGTGAGATTACCTATCATAAGATATGAGGGCACTGGAATAGAACAATACGAATATTAGACTACCGTGGTTGGTTGATAGAGAAAAATGTTATACGTAATTAAAAAAAAATCTTTAGTATAATAATATGAAACACTTACTTTCTGTAGCATTCATTGAGCGTTGCAAGAACTTGCTTCAGCCCTTTGGTTCCAAACTCTTGAACCCAACTCAAGGGATTGTTTGTCAGAGCAATTCTAAGTGATTCTATGCAATTATAAATTTTATTAACGCTTAGGTCAGGCTGCGCTAAGTATTGTATATACTCTGCCGGCTTGTCAAATTTTGAACGATTTTCTTGAATGCTGCCCTTGTAGTGCAAAACCAACATTTCTCTCTTTTTCGCTTCCGATTGTTGTCGAAGTGGCTCCTTCTTCTCTTCGGTCAGATTCATATTTGCCTGTTAACAATGAATTATCTTACATTAATTTACTCTCCAACCGCCAGATTGGAAATGACTAGGCAGGATTTCATCGCATACATACCAACATCTCTTCGAACCTGTCATTCACCGTCTCTTCGTCCATTCTTTCGATCATGCATCGTTGCTGCTCTACTTCGTTAAAATCATCACCGGAGTGGGGGCGGGGGATGGTATTTTGGCCCGCGCCCCCTCTGACCCCAACCCCACGACCCGATTTCTTCGGCCGGCCAAACCATGTGTCCAGCTGAAACAAAAAATAAAATAGTCATTAAATGACTCATCGATCCGAAAAAGCTGTTGACATCCTGCTCCGATTACTAATTAGATTCAAACAATCAATGTCTGGCAAAAATCCTCTCCTTTCGACCGATCGTTAAAAGCAAAACCTATCTCTATGTCATTTAGATAATAACGACACTAAAATATTTATCTTTATAAAACTTATCAGTCGTAGATCAGTGTTATTATACACTCACCCCCAAAAAATTTAGCATAACGTGTATACACGATTCACAACGCATTTTCAAAGCTGCTAGGCTGCAATAAAAAGCGGAAAATAAGTCGAAGCACCGTAACAATAGTCCACTGTCTTATATCGAAGCTTTAAAACTACAATGCTCCAATCATTTTTGTCGATGCTCATCC
Source organism: Prorops nasuta (assembly GCF_024137725.1). Taxonomy (NCBI): domain Eukaryota; kingdom Metazoa; phylum Arthropoda; class Insecta; order Hymenoptera; family Bethylidae; genus Prorops; species Prorops nasuta. The sequence goes on from NW_027116816.1 coordinate 1,675,033, forward strand.
TGTAAAGTGGGGAAAGAAACGTCGTACGATATACCGAAATCGAAAACATATTCTCATTGTCAATTCGCGTCGAGCGTCGAGCGTCGAGAAGCAGCAGGACTTATTAGGAGGAGCCATAAGTATATTCTAACTCACGTATCACACTCTTATATACCGATGGCAAGCACTCTTCATAAACGTTTGTTTCACTTTAAGTCATATCTAATTTAGTCAAGTTCAATGTTGCTTCCACACACACACACGCATATACACAATCTCTATACTATTTATTTTCTTTTCAGAAGCTTTCACTCTTTTCTTGCGAAATACCGAATACCCAGACAATATTGTGTCTAAGTTCCGGTTCATAAAATCAAACGTTTTAAAGAAAACTATTTATTGCGATTTGCTCAGTGAAGAAAGAAAAACAGCGTTTTATTGTTCGACATGAGTGTTATCTATTGAAAGATTTACTGGGAGATTTTGTAAAAATTGATTTTACCGAGGCATTGATAGGAGGTTTATATAGGCAATAATTTTTGAAAAGAAACACTTGTGGGATAAGGCGAGTATGACAAACCAATAGTATCACAAGGCGCATGGTGTCACTGACGTGTTTTACACAGACGGCCTTGTATTTCCACACATTTGCAATCAAATACACGTGTACTTAATTCTCCATCAACGATGGAATTTAACTGCGATTCGAGCCATGAATCGTTGGTATAAATTTTGCGCAATTACAAGGCATCCCCCTGTACTACTTTCTAATAAGGTTCGACAAGTACAAATCTTAATATTGAAAGTCAAACGTGATAAAAATATTGGAAGGCTGAAGAAATGGAAAATAAAAATAAAAATAGACCTCTGATATCCACGTCAATCGGAAACTATTTAAAAATCGTTTATGCGAACGATATTGTTTTGAGGGATTTAAACTGTTTATTATCACCGTTTAAAATTTCCTTCCGCAAAAAATAATAATAACAGTAGCACGCACGTCTCATCCTCGTTACGTCATCGCTATATTTTCGCAGACGTATTTAACGAGCATCGCGCTTAATTTCATAATGATCACTTTGTAAAAAGCGTCGAAAATATATAGTAGGGAATTGACAAATATATAAGAATATTATTAATCTTTATAGATTTGTGCTATTTATGCCTGACGGATTTTATACTTGATTTTCGTAACAAAATTCCTTTGGTGGATTTTGCTTGGAGCGTGATAACGTCTGAAATAATTTATTTTACAGTTTGATTGGGTAATATGAGAGAAAAATAATAAACAAAAAACACGAAAGGAGCACGTAATTCCAGAAAGGAATTTTCTAAACAAATATTCAGCTCGAATAACTTTATCCTCTGGCAGAGAATTTATCGTAGAATTGACAGTACAGATACCGCGCTCAATTGAATTACAAAGCTTCGCAACAGGTATTTATTTTGCCCCGTTAAAGGCAGCATACATACATATATGTATGCATGTGTGGAATATCTTACCAAATCCGTGATCATGATTTTATCCTTGCTAGGCACCGACGCACTGAATTAATGTCTCATGTTAAAAGAAACTGATCGAATCCACCCAAGTTAGATAATTTATTGGAACATTTTCATTTGGACAGGTGCACTTATTCAAACTCCCCTCCGTTATGCGATGCTCGTGAACAATTCCTGGACCAGCCAGTCGGATTGCACTCGGTTCTTCCGCATGTTAAATCATACCTTACGAAAGAACCAACTTGAAATTCAATTCCAAACTCTCTAGCATGGACTGGCGCAAAATCAATCCAAATCACTATTCACAATATCCTTATATTCTTTTGGCCAGACTTTCTCCAGTATTCCGAGCAGCAACGAACAAGAATTTTCCCAAACGCAGCCTCCAACACTTTTCTCGGATCCCTGATATTACACGAAATATTCGTTCAAAAAACTCTTATCCACAATCATCACACTTATTTTGCGTCTCGAGAAAAAACCATCAAAGATCATACGTCCTCGATCCAGCTATTTTTACGAATGACTCCACGTGTGACATTCACGCGTAATCAACTTGAATTTCTAAAATCGTAGTTCCGTTTCTGTCTATACACAGCAGACACACAAATGGCACCGTTGGAGTTAATCTCGAGTGGAGTGATTCGTGTAGCTCGGGTAATCAACGTTTAAGGATGATTGAAATGCGAGTAAAAGTGGAATCGCATACAGCGAAGATGTTTCATGCGGTCGGAAGTGCAGGTCGAGTTATAGGCGTGCGTGTACGGAGCCGAAGAATCGTTAGGTTCGAGAGGGAAGTAGACGCATTATCTTAATTAGCACTGGCACTAGTATCACTGGAGAGTACTCGAGTATCGGGAGCCGGGAGTCAATGAGTACATCGAGAGAGAGAGAGAGAGAGAGAGAGAGAGAGAGAGAGAGAGAGAGAGGAAGGAAAACTCAGGATCGCGTAGTTGGTTATTCTTTACTGCAGTTTCCTCTATCGAGGGAAAAAAGCTACCGTTGCAACACAGAGCGAGGATCAGAGACGACGAGGAGCGTTCGCCGCGGTTGCTCGTGCGAAAGATCGCAGCAGATATTCTCCGTAGGTTCTTCCGCGCCAGATTCAACACGGCAGACTGAAAAAGTTAAACTTGAAAGAGCAACGTTGCTGCTGCCGAAGCTGCAACTTATCTTGTCCCTCCGCGGTGGTGGTTCTCCGCTGCTCAGATCGGCTTAACTCGGCTCCATTCGGTTCTCCATTCGCTCTTTGACTCTGCTCACCGGCTGCTGCCTGCCTGCTGCTTTTGCCCGTTTGCGGCCGGCCACTCCCGACTGTGCACTAGCTACTACTGTACCTCGGAGTCGCGGCTGCACTTTCATGGGAGATACATCTCTTTTCTATATATATATATATATATATACATCTCGTCCTATTATTATTATTACCGCACAAATGCGATGGACTTTTTCAATTTCCTATCACGCTTGTTATCTCTGTCTCTCTCTCTCTCTCTCTCTCTCTCTCTCTTGCTGTACCTCTGCAGCAATCGCTAATTCTACCAGCCAAGGCCATTAATCAAACCTCTCGTCACCTTTCGTTCCCTCCATCTCTAAATTCCCGGTCGAATATAATTTGAGTTAAATAAGAAAGAAGCAACGCTCGATTAATTTTCATCACGAGCAATAGACATACGCGGCTTGTCCTGGAATAGCCATTATATCAATTCGGACGATGAACGCTTGTAGTTCCGATGCTTTTTCTGCATCAAGCTCACGCTGCGCATTAATTTCGTCAATTATATTCTCCTGCTGCGGCCGAAAGTCCCCGCAGCTATATGCAAAGTGCAATGGTGAGACCGTTTAATTTTATACGCAGCCGGTATAACGAGCTTCTGGACGGGAGAATCGCAGCTTGTAATTTGTATGTATATACGAAATAGCAGGCTCCGATCGACTCATGAGCAGAGTTTAGGAAATTTTGCCGATGGTTGAATATTTGTTTACGTCGGTCGATACATACAAGATTGCTTTTCGCGTTTGTCGAGTACAATATTGGTCGAGTGTGCGTATGAATATAACGTTTGGAAATTATTGGGTTTTATATGCGAAAGGGAAACGAATATACCGTGCACGACTAATAATGCGACTAATTACACGGAATACGGCCACGCGTGAATATCCAATAATAAATGCGGGGCGTACAACGAGTAGTAATTAGCATAGCGAATATATCGTTAATGTAAATGACGCTGTTACAGCAGCAGGAGAGCACGGCAGCCGGCAGGTATGAAAAAGCGAAAAGCATCTATATATCTATCGCAGTGCGCGCACAATGTTGCTCGCCACTTGCTTCCATCTGTCCGCGGCTCATTGCTTATGCCCTACTCTTAATTTTCTATTCTCCGGGATGCTTCGCCGGTGGAATGCAATGTCCCCGATTTCCCAACGTGCATGCATGCTTTAAACAATTCCAATGGAATTAAAGCATACCCGCGTCGAACCACCGCTTCAAACTACCCAAATTAATGCAATTGCAAATTCGTTCGTATTCCATTCCAATGATAAACTACTTTCTTTACCGAATACACGCACGCAGGTTTTTTCAAGCGGTCGTGTTAAAATTGCAGGAGTGCATAAATTGTTTATTCGACTGTTATATATATATATATATATATATATACTATTGTAATTATACCGCGACTCTCGCTTCCACCGGAACGAGGGTGAACCTTGTGTTGTTCCTAAAGAGAGTAAAATCGGTAGCGACGAAAAAAGTTTAACGAGGTAGATTAGCTTGTTACAGCTGAGAGAATCAGACGGATTGGTGTATACAGCATTTTTTGTCCAATCACTCGATACATTTGCGTTGCGTTGCGTTTCGTTGCTGCAGCGATAAAAAGCCGAGAGCGAGCTCTACGTGTACAGTTAGCTCGTAAGGTATGGGATTAACATAACGGCACAGCGAGTAAATTAAAGAAAGCAAAATGAAGGGAGAGAGAGAGAGAGAGAGAGAGAGAGAGAGAGAGAGAGAGAGAGAGAGAAGTTGGCCAGTGCATACACATTGGCAGAGGGCGCGTGCATGCATATATAAACAGGGAAGCAGCAACATTTTTTCCTTTTACGCTGACCGCTTATCAGGGACGAGTTCACCCGGCCTTAAACTCTCGACCGATCCTCCGATTTTCGCAAACGTCTGTATATAAATATTTGCACATATACAGTCTATCGCCGGGACGCCGTAACAACTTTCAATTCCCATCGCTGAATGCTATCCGAGCAACAATGGGAAGGCGCTTATGCGAAAATGCGACCTTAAGACCATTCTCTAATCTATACAAGCTTCTTCTTCTTCTCCTCGAATCTTTCCTATCGAATTTCTTATTCTCACCGACGACTCACATACTGCAATCGTAAATTCAAACAAATAAAACCGAACGGCTACGTCTCTATCTTAAGAATCCAAACTAAAGTGGGACATCGCGAGAGATCTCTCTCCTTGTATTTTATTGCCCAGTAAAGTCTTGTAGGGATTAAAGAGAAAATAAAAAAATGGCTAAACCTTTTAGCGAGTGAAAAGTAATTCCGTTGCTTCTGGCGTTGAGAATAGAGTCCGCTGGCAATATTATCCAGTTGGAAGAAGCTACGCTCGGTTTGTTATCAAGCGGGTAAATTCACTTTGTTCGACTCTAAGAATTTTAGAATTCGAAATGTATACGCCGAGAGATAAGAACAGCGTGTTTATGATGCGTATGTAGTACAATACAGATAATTCGCCGCGTGGCTATTTGTCGTATAACTTAACGACCGTATGGCATGACGCATCCTGCACCCAAACAATGTGTACAAAGCGAGGCAGATTGGTTAATAACTATACACTCGTTATAATGCTAGAGTTATTTAATATAGTATAAAATTCCTCAAAATAGCATTCCAACACTCTCTTACTCCGCGAGATTCGCTGCTTCGCGTCCCTCTCTCATTTTTTCTCCGCGGAAACGCGAGAAATCATAAAACGTACGATTTTTGCCGTGCTTTTTAGTCTAATGTTCAACGAGAGGCAACCTAATGTTTATTTTACGGTATCAGCGTTCTACACGGTACGGTAAAAGCATTCGATGCATCCGTTAGGTGAACAGCAGCGCAACTGTACTCTCGGAGCATTTTAAAGTAAAAATTCTGTAAAACAGAGGACAATAACAATGATTATTATTTTTCTAGAAAAAAAAAAAAAGAATACTCGGATGTACCTATGTAGTATAATAATTGGGTAAAAGGCCAAGCTAATGACGTAGTATTTATTTTCTTCCGTTTTATTTCTGGCAAACGAGTTTTTTTTCGTTAGAGAGACCTCGTTGACGCAATGACAAGTTCGCGCGATTCCAACGAACACACCGACACGGCTCGTGTGTTTACTTTTCATCCTGTGTGAGTAGGTATAGCTCTCGATCCTTTCTCGATGTCACAGCCTCGAATAACCCAAGGTTTAACCAATCGATCCCGCTTTTGGGGAGCCGATGAGGCAAAAACGAAGAAAATAGGAGTGCAATATTTACGAATTGCGTGAAACTGCTGGAAAGCTCGCGTGACGGGCCACGTTTTGCAGAGACGCTAAGGTCAACGTGAGGTCGTTGGGAATGACGTCACTGCCGCCGGTGGTCACGCCTTATTTCCACGTGGGCAAACAACGGTTCATCGATTTCGCATCTCCTAAATCAAGAAGAAAACTTGGCTCCATCGACCGGATTGATATTTCGCTGTGATATTGGCGCAGAAAACCATGCGTTACACGTAGGAAGCAATATCTATTCCTCTCGTGGAGATTTATCTTACGCGAGTCTGCTCAATATGTATACGCAAGGATTGCTCCATCGATAAACGATATTGTGCAAAGTTCGTCAGTCTTTGGATCGGTAATAAAAATGAAATGAAAATTTTCCGAGTAGGTTTTTATTTGTTTTGGGAGAGCGTTAATAGGGGAGATCGCATGTGTGACAGGTATTAATCTAACGCGGCAATCCAGCATATCGATTCGTACCGGTTTCACGCGGACGCGAGATAGCAATTACGACGAGATCTTATGCCGTTGAGAGGGCACATCACTTGGTAAAATTGCTCCTCTGTCCATTTGACACGGCAACGAGATACTTTCCATTTTCCCTATTCACTAATTTGTAAGTTGCGTTTCACCAGCGACTCTTATTATTATTATTTTTGTCCCCTTCTTTTTTCGTCGGGTTATTACATAATCGCCTCAGTATGCAGCCTAGCACGTATGATCTGCAGTTAACACCGAGCGATTAACTCTAATTCGCAACACTTATACTTGTATGGCCTAACAATTTTAAGGCAATCATCCAACGAGCCGAAAGATTTTATCGATTCACCGATTAAATAATTACTGTTCCCGAGGAAATTTCTAAAAACTCATGGCGATCGAATCGAGTCGTGCTGGAAGATTATATGCAAGGCGGAATATAAACAACGTGGGCGTGAGGGGATATAAAATTAGTTTTTCAACTACTTTAACGCAATGATTAAAAAGTGTACTCTCTATATATATTTTATACATATACTGAATGGACGATAGTTGCTCAATAGGCAAGTTTAATCGTGGTCTGGTTAATGAAACGCATTGGCTGTGGAATCTAGTTGTGTAAGAGCAATAACCTTCCTTGGCTGTGAGAAAAGAAAATGATGGTGAGATCATTTCGCCAAGTGGATGATGATGTAAGCGAGTTTTGTTTATTTCTACTTATTTTTCGTCTTTTAAGATAATCATGCAAAGCCATCGATCCATTCCTCAAGTTACTTCGAAGATTTGAACAAATATTTTAGAAATGATTATTTTATTCCCCTCAAAGATTAGCGCTTTCCAGGCCTCAACTTTTTTCGCAAACTGCACAATTATCTTTCTCACGTTTATCGCTCCAAGGAGTTATCAATAATGATAAGGTATCTATGTAACATGTTCGCATTGCCAAGCAGGCTCGATTCATATAATAGATAGAAAAATATTGTCTTCTCTGTAATTAAAGCACATATGGCAATAGTCGAATTCTGAGTTTTGGGAAGGAAGGTATATAAGTATAGGCATGAAATATCAGCGGCTGAGGAATGAACGAAGAATGTGTTCATCCTTGTAGTATGCAAGGTTACTGGACCGGTTCTCGACTGACAAACAGCACATTTTAAAGTATCTGACATCACTGGGAGTATTGATATTTAGTATTACTCAAATTATTTATTCGGCTTCTTTAATAATTATTATACTTTGCATAAAATTTAACGCACACAGATCTTTCGATACTGATAAGACTTTAATGTTTATTTTTCAAGCGTTCTCTATTAATGCATTCACGCGCATAAACGGTTCGTAAAAAGGAGATAAAAATTATATTTTGCTTAATAAATAAAGTCCGGTTATAATTTTACTATAAATTATGAATTTTACTGCAAGTTGATTCATCGGTAAAGAATAATAATCGATTGGCTCGTCATTAATGATTACTTTTACGTTTTATCTTTTTATTTAAGGTCAATGTATTATGAGTATTGAATTATACTTATTAAGCATAAATGTAGAGTTGCTTTCCAAGCAAATTTAATCTCACATATTTCCTTCTATTTATAATATCAATAAAATAGCAAACAAAGAATAGTGAATCGATAACATTTTTATAACCTTATGTTTTGTTTGTATTAAAATAATAGAACACACATATTGGTTTACAAAAATATTATGAATTTATACAATCTCTCGTTTAGAGTTTCTTGATAATTTAAATAAAATGTAGCCAAGATAAGTCCATTCTAGAAGGCCCTTCTCAAATCTTTATCTTCACTGGCTTTGACCACAACGCCTTAGTCACTCTCCAATGGCTAATTGTGATTAAGCATCGATGTAAGCCATTTATCGTGGAACCCTGAATGCGAAGGCTTTAGCCAATAATTAATTCCATGCATTACTCTGCAGTGCGGAACAATTTCCTTTTATGCACTGGTAATTCACCTTAACATACCATCTGGTAGAGACAGATCAAAGAAAAGATTTTATCCGTGAGTTGCTTGAATGCTTAAGGATCATTTGCCTCACTTTTATTTTATTTTTTTAATATTTCACTCCTCGCACGGACCGTTTTCTAAATTATTGCAGCCATGCTAGCGTATCGCTATTCAAAAATTTGCATGGTCTTAAAGAAAGGTTGAGAATAGACGAAGCAGCAATGTGGGAAAAGTAAAAGCAAGCGTAATTGACGAGAGGCGAAAACGGAGCTCAAGTGCATCGATTTCACACCGCTATCGTTTTAGCGTTTCTTCAATTACGCTTACTTCTACTACGTTGTTGCGTCTGTCGTCACAATGAGCCTTTAAAGTGACGGTTGTCATTGGGCCAAGTACTTATACTTAACAATTGATTCATACGAAGCGGAATAATCGTCGTTTATCGAAAACTTTCCTCCAACGTTCTTTGCGGAAAACCATTTCTCCGATTGATTATAGCGATATATATTCAATTTCAGTTTGATTGTCTTCCGCGAAAAGCTTCTGTATAGAATTTATGCAGGCATTTTACTTTTATTAATTAAAATTAATCGCAAATTAATTTTACTGAAAATTGTCATATTTATACAGAATTTGCAGTCATTTTTACATTCTCAGTATATTTGCGATTCAATAAAAATGATTTTAAATTGATTTAAAGGAAGTTTGAGGAATTTTCGAATTTTCATTTTTGTTAGAAAGTATCAAACAGCGTTAATGCTTGGTATTTTGATGGGCAGAGCTACCCGGCACTCGGTGGATGATTTGCATTATCTCAGATCATTTGTTTAATCAAACTTTCTCTCTCTCTCTCTCTCTCTCTTTCTCTTGGTGGGTTTGGAAGGTGTCCTCTGGACCATGTATAGCAATACGATACATCTCCTTTTCTGAACTCAGGACGCCCACTGTTACCCAATCTGATTGTCACATTTATAGGATTTCTGACTTGACACCCTTAAACCGGACACTCTGTGTAGTGTATACAAGAGGAGTAAATTGAAATCAGTAGAAAGATATCTATTTAAAATTTTAAATTTTACGACATCTTCCTAATAAGATAACTTTAGAAATTATGTAAATTTGCAGAGCTGATTTATCGCAACACACGAAGGTAGCTTATATTATTTTGGTTTCTCCGCATACCACAAATTAAACAATATGCTAACGAAACGTGAGGCAGGAAATGTGATCCGCCATAACGTTGATTAGAATCTACTACACTTATTTTACACTATGTGTTAATACATTTGCTATATACAAAGTATGCATAGTAGACGATGTTATTTTAATGCGCAACAGAAATAATCGATGAATCGAACGAAAGCAATAAATTTGTTACAAGTTTTTGAAATATCTCCAGATGAAATACGATTTGAAGCTCGACAAATGACACAATATTGCAAATTGATGTTATTTTTACCTTGATCCCTGACTCAGCTCTTTGATACCAGCTCTGTCTTCTTTTAATTGCCCTTGACATTTTTGCACGACGAAAAATTGCACTTGGAAAATCACTCTTATTTTCTTAAGTTATTTTCCGTACAATTGTCTTTTTATCAGTCGGAAAGTGTTGAGTAAAAATGGCACAGAATATTTGATTCGATGCGTTACGTATGACATGTGAAACCCGACGCAAATCTCTTATTAATCGTTTACCCGCAGGCAGGTACCGACGACGTTCGTTCTAGTACTACTAGCATTCAAGCGCTATGCGTGCCACTAGAATGCTCGCGAGTTGAGTAACTGCGTTCTTTGATAGTTGCTGACAATTGTAAATTTCACAGCGATAAGACCTCACTCCCACGATTTCAAGTAGTTCACGCATACCAAGTGCACAATTTGTAGCCAAATTCTAGGTAGTATATTTCTGTAGAATTTTTTTTTACTATTTGGTTGTTATCAAGAAATATCTAATTTTATAAATTACAATTCAATTATTTTTTATTATAGTTTTTAATGTATTTTTTCTTTGTTTTTTTTATTTAGATCAAATTATTTTATCATATACTTACAAAACTGCCTGTTGGTTTCTCTCTTCTATTAGCCATCTTCTCAATTGTTTAATTACCTTCTTTTATACATTTCTTTATTTCTGAAAATAAAAATACAATTTGGTACCAATTCTTATTTAAGCAAGATATTCAATATTTTCATTTTGCAAAACACTGTAATACAATTAATTCCAAAAAAATGAGCTCTAACAGGTGGTTGTGGCTTCATCAAAATTGACAAATGCAACATTCAATAAAAACGATACATAATTATATAATGAATGTTACAATAATTTATATTTTATCATTCAACAGCATTATCAATCTACGAATTAAGCGTAAGCTTCGTACAATGACGAAAGCTTGATGTTGACAAACTACTTTGACCTAACCAAAAATCTGGACCTTGAATTTGAATTTCAATGTAGTAGAATGTTATTGTGATCCACGATAACGCCTATAACTAGCGTTAAAGCAATCTCATTTATATCAATATAGTTGCAACTTCTATTAGTTTAAACCAAAAAAATGTTATAATATTCACCTGGACGCAGGAAACAGGGTATGGATAGGATTGCCATCTGCCCTCTTTTCCCCGGACACTGACCTCTTTTATTTACCTTATGGGAACGTCCGGGGGGATTTTTAAATTTATCTGAGATTTTCAAATCGTTCAAAAAAGTTTTTTTTTTTAATTCGTTATTACCCGTAAAAGACTGACGAATAAATATTATTGGACATCGGAGATGTGTTGTGGTAAGCGGTCTGGGACTGGCTTCTGGCTTGAATCTCGGGTTGGGTTGGGGCGGTTGGGCCGCGGGGTACGGTGGCCGTCTCGCTCCGGCGCACTCTCCGGCTATGTTCGTTTATTAGCTGTGAGTACTAAAACTCTACAATGTATGTCACGTAAAATATAGGTTTTCAGTACTGGATGTGGCAGTGCATAAACGAAGGTAGCCGAAGTACGTCATGCGTAATTTGGAACGTAGCCATAACGTACTGTATATGACTATATTTTTAATTATGTAAATAAATAATTCATAGTATTTTATTTAACTAAATATGTTAGATTCATAATAAATCAATTTTGATAACGTTAAAATATAATGAACAGAAAGTATATTGAAAAGTGGTGACAAATAATATTTTTTACAATCGAAGAATGTAACAAATATAACCTATTAACCTATCACACAAATCTTTTAGCAATATATTTATCAATATATTTTAATTTTAATGAATGCTGTGCAGTAAACTTTAATAATTTTTTTTGGCTGTGAAGAATATAGCATAACAAATTGGAATCATGATAGTATATATTGATACTTTATAACAAGTTACACTTCTATAAAAAAGGTTTGATATTTAAAAGTGAATAGCTTGCCATAGTAGTTTACAATTTATTTGATAACATTGTTTATACAAATAATATATATATATATATAATTTACTGGATAAATGAAAGCAAGGTAATTATTTTTTTTTGCACTCAAGACGTTATATTTTTGGTTACTATTGTATATTACTTAACCTAATATATAATTGTTTTCCAGGATTTTGTAGATTATCAAAATGACAAATTTACCTCCAAATAGAGGACAATCATATTATTGGGATACTACTGTTTCTCAGCCACCAAATATGGAATACTATTCAGCTTCACCTACCTTTACTCTGCCAAATGTTAATCAGCCACCACCATGCTACACAGTTCCTAGACCACCGTTACCTGATACTAAACATGTAACTCCAGTTCCACCATGCCCTACTATTCCTCCTACATATCAAGCTAATTCTTGCTATTCTGAGTATTCTTATCATAATCATACTGATATGACTTATAATCAAAATTACTGTGTATCTAGCTACAATCAAATTTCATGTGGAAATTACAATGTAAATTGGGATTCTAGAACATGTTATGATAATACACATGCAGATTGGTATGCGTGTAATACATTAAATCAAATGCAATCACCATGTAGCTCCAACTCTTCTTGGTATGAATTAAACAAAAATCAGGATGATCAAAAAAACGTTGCATCACAAAAAACTCATGATTCTCACAAAGATAGAAAATCTGATTCAAGATACAGTGAAGAAGGACATCGTTACCACCATTCTTCCAGTTTAAAAAGGTCAAGAAGTCCTTCAAGTTCATCTTTAAGATCAAGTAGATCATCACACAGAGACCAAAGAGATAGATACAAGAGAAGCTATAGAGATAGATCAACTTCAAGAGAATACTCATATGATAGAGAGTCTGAAAGACATTCATACAGAAGAAGCAGTTATAGCTCACATTCTGAAAGGAACTATTCAAGCCGTAGTAGTAGCAAGAGAAGGTCTAGGTCACCAGGATCTTATGTTTCTAGACATGCTAGTCCTTCAAATTTGACAGGTAGACATAGAGGTCTAACAGAAAGAGAAGCAATACTTGAGAAATATCGGTAAGCATATGTAAATTTTAAATTGATGAAATTAAAAGATTAAAAATAATTTTGTTTTTTAGACAAAATTATTGTGCTACTAGTAGAGATATGGAAAGGAAAATGGATGAATTATCTGCAATTGGTCCAGAAGGTATTTTAGAAAATGAAAGAAAAATTTGGACTCGCACAGCTCCAGCAGATTTATATTATACTAGGGATGAAAATAATTCAAAAGTAATGAGGGGAACTGCAAAATTACTTGAACTATGTGAAACATTTAAAAAATTATTAATTGATAGAGCCAGCAAAGCAAGAGCATCACAAGTAAATTAAATTGATTTGGTTATTTCAATTTATACATAATTTCTTTTATTTATAAAACTTTTTTTAATAGCCTCCTTATGAGCCTCCTCCAAGAAAGACAAGAGCCCGTCTCTGTAGACATAAATCAGAAGCTTGTAGTAGTTCATCATCTGACAGTGATAGCTCAATGGATGAAGATGATAGAACAATGGAGGAATTAATGGCTAAAAAACAACATCCTCAGCGTTTGCATCCAGAAATGTGGTTTAATGATCCTGGAGAGGTAATATTTATAGAGCTTTTTTTATTAATTTTAAATAGAACATCATGTATTTTATGTCTCTATTAATTACATTTAAATTTGGTCATATAGATGAATGACGGGCCATTGTGTAGGTGTAGTGCTAAATCCAGAAGATCTGGAATTAGGCATGGAATCTATGCGGGGGAAGAATCAGTAAATAAGTGTGACATTAATTCAAACAATGCTGATAAATTATATCATTATCGGATAACGATCAGTCCACCAACCAATTTTCTTACAAAAACTCCAACAATTATAAAGCATGACGAGCACGAATTTATATTTGAAGGATTTTCTATGCTTTCTCATTTTCCATTAGTTAAGCTACCAACCTGTAAAGTTATACGATTTAATATTGAGTATACTATTCTCTACATTGATGAGAAATTACCAGAAAATTTTACTATTCAGGAATTAGATTATTTTCGTAAGTTAAAGCACATAGATAATGCACAAACACACTTTTAACTGTTGTTGATTGTAACATTTTCTTAATTACATTACAGAAACATATTTGTTCAGAGAAATATTAGAGCTGGTAGATTTCGATTTACAAGCAGCTCAAGATAAATCTGGTTGTGGGCAATTTCATTTTATGCCCAGATTCGTTCGAGATTTACCAGATAATGGCCAAGAAATTTTATCAATGAATGAAGTTTTAAATTATCTTATTAAAAGTAGCACATTATTGATAGTACCAGAAGAATTACCAAAATTATTGGAACTGCCACAATATAAATGGCAGAATTTTGCAGATGAAGTAAAAGGAATGGTTGTTACTTATCCAGGAAAAAAACCATGTAGTGTTCGCGTTGACCAATTAGATAGAAGTCAACCTGATCAACCGCCAGGCGTCATTTCTTTCCCAGTAATAGTTCATTTTGGAATAAGGCCGCCACAGCTTAGTTATGCAGGAAATGCAGAGTTAGTTCAAAGTTTTCATTAGGCTTTTTATATTTCATACAAAAGTTTGTTTCTGCTAACGTGTTGCGGAGAGATAATGCTTAAAGTACTATCGTTATGAAAACTTGTTTCAGATCGAAGTTATTATTTGACTTCAAGAGGGACATAAGACTGTATCATTGGTTTGACATTGAAGCTTCATTTATAGATTATACGAAGATCACCTTGAGTTTTTTTAAATAGAATATCCTATTTTTTGTTGGATAGTCTTGTAGCTCACTACGATTTTATAAAAGCTTGCTTTTTATCTTATTTCATTCGGTCATTTACGAAATATTTTGATTTGACATTGCATATAGTTGTCAGTTTGGATGAAGTAGCATACGTGACCGTCATGGGTATACCCAATAAGATGCCCGCTTACTTATAATTTGAAATCAAAAAATCTCGTAAATGGCTAGATAAAATAAACCAAAATAAATATAGGGTTTTTGAAAGCTTTTAAGATCAGCTACAAGAACATACAATAAAAAGTGGGGTGCTCCATTTAACAAACTCAAGGTGACCTTCTTTAACTTACACAAATTAAATTTCAAGGTCAAACCGGTAATTCCATCTTATGCCCTTTTCAAAGTCAACCAAGTTTTAACTAAATTATTCTTTGATAGTAGCATAAGCTTGAGCAGTATCTCTCTATAATATGTGAGCTGAAAAATGCTTATACAGGGTCCGTTACTTAAACTGCCCCGGGGTTAAAATATAAACAATCATTTATCTCTATCACCATAAAAAACATCAATTTTTTATAAGACATTTATGTATGAAAATATAAATGAGTTTCCAATAGGTCTTATAAAAACATTGATATTTATTATAGTTGCGGAGATAAACGTTCTCTTACCTCAGCTATCCTCGGGGTGTCTCAGGTACCTCACCTTGTATAATATATTATATATAAAGATATTTTGCTTTTTACAAATATTTTTCTAATACATAATCTAATTTTTTAATCAGCTATCAAAAGGCGTGGCGAGATTACGTCAAATTTCGTCATTTATTGGCAAATATGCCAAAACCTTCATTTGAGGATAAACGCAAACTTGAATCAAAAGAAAATAAATTACAAGAATTACGAACACAGAGCAAAATGAAACGAGATGTTACAGTTGATGTTAGTTCTGATGGCTTTTATCGAACTGGTATTATGTGTGATATAGTACAACACGCTATGTTGATTCCGGTATTGGTATGTCATTTAAGATTCCATAAATCTTTAGGTAATTTAGAAAAAACATTAAAATATGAATTTAAAAATCGCTACCTCTTGCAATTGGCATTGACGCATCCAAGTTATCGCGAAAATTTTGGCACAAATCCAGATCATGCTAGAAACTCTTTAACAAATTGTGGTATAAGGCAGCCTGAATATGGTGATCGTAGAATTCATTACATGAATACTCGTAAACGAGGAATAAATACATTGATTAATATTATGTCAAGATTTGGTGCTAGAAGGGAAACCGAATCGTCGATTGCTCACAACGAAAGATTAGAGTTCCTAGGTGATGCTGTTGTGGAATTCCTCACATCGATACATCTCTTTCACATGTTCCCCGATCTGGAAGAAGGTGGCCTAGCAACTTATAGAGCAGCTATCGTTCAAAATCAGCATCTCGCAGTATTAGCAAAAAAACTTAATTTAGAGGAATATATGCTATATGCGCATGGGAGTGATCTTTGTCACGACTTAGAGCTAAGACACGCAATGGCTAACTGCTTTGAGGCTTTAATGGGATCATTATTTCTTGATGGTGCTATAGAAATTTCCGATAGAGTTTTTGGTGAAACACTTTTTAAGGGTGAGGAAGATCTTGGAAAAGTTTGGATTAACTATCCTAAACATCCTCTTCAGGAGCAGGAACCAACTGGTGATAGACAATGGATACCGCGTTTCGAATTACTACAAGTATGTAGCTACTGTTGTTCATTTATTGTTTTTCTATTAATAATGCAAATAATATTTTAATATTTATAGAAATTGACTAAATTCGAGGAGTCTACTGGCATTGAATTTACTCACATTCGTTTATTAGCCAGAGCATTTACAGATAGAAGTATTGGATATACAAACTTAACATTAGGCTCAAACCAACGATTAGAATTTTTGGGAGATACTGTGCTTCAACTGATTGTGTCAGAATATTTGTATAAATTTTTCCCAGAACATCACGAAGGTCATTTATCTGTATGTAATTTTAATTCTTTTTCATTTAAAATGTTAAGCCAGAATATTAATAATATTTTTCTTAGTTGTTAAGAAGTTCTTTGGTAAATAATAAAACGCAAGCAGTAGTTTGTGATGATTTGGGAATGACCCAGTACGCTCTTTACGGTAATCCAAAAGCTGAATTAAAAACAAAAGATAGGGCAGACTTGTTGGAAGCTTTTATTGGAGCTCTTTATGTGGACAAAGGACTAGATTTCTGCCATGTATTTTGTGATGTTTGTTTTTTCCCTCGCCTGCAAGATTTTATAATGAATCAAGATTGGAATGATCCAAAGAGCAAGTTACAGCAATGTTGTTTAACTTTAAGAACAATGGATGGTGGTGAACCTGACATACCTGTTTACAAGTATTCTACTTTTACAGTTTTTTTCATTAAAGTACTTTTATAAGTAAGTTTGTATTTTTTAAATTTAAATGATAATTGAATTTTAGAGTCATTGAATGCAAAGGACCAACAAATACCAGGGTTTATACAGTAGCTGTATATTTCCAAGGAAAACGTTTAGCAAAAGCTTCAGGGCACAGCATTCAAGAAGCTGAAATGAATTCTGCAAAAGAAGCTTTAGAGAAATCTCAAGGTAGCATATACTTTCTAAACATTATAAATATTAATTCAAATGTGTAGATAATAATTTTAATAATTTATTATAGATCTGTTCCCACAATTGGACCATCAAAAACGTGTTATAGCTAAGAGTATGAAGATGCAACAATGGCCAAACAAGATAAGATCGAGAGGGAAATATTTAAAACCTTCTGATAAATCTGATGATTCTGATTCCAATCAATACTCT
Source organism: Prorops nasuta (assembly GCF_024137725.1). Classification (NCBI taxonomy): domain Eukaryota; kingdom Metazoa; phylum Arthropoda; class Insecta; order Hymenoptera; family Bethylidae; genus Prorops; species Prorops nasuta. The sequence goes on from NW_027116816.1 coordinate 1,692,552, forward strand.
AGAAAAGGACACAGTAGAGTTTGAAATATAGAAAAGTTACTCAACATGTATGATTCACAGTAATAGCAAATTTATACGTTAATTGTATATCGGTTTTCAGATTAATTCATGCTAAACCAAATGTCAATAATAAGTTGTGGCTATTAAGGAGAACTCTTTATTTAAGAAATGATTAAAGATTAAGAATTATTTGATTTTATACTTTCTTTTAGTCGAATAATTCCGTGAATTTGCTTTATTAGCCGGGTGTCGTTAGCATAAACATCTGTTGACTAACAGGGTGCTTCCAATTGAATATTTATCAATCCTTGAGCAAATCTCTAATACCGACATTATAAATTGGAAACACCGGTTAACGATAAGGCTTTATTTGAAGACCAATTTCAAACTTTGTATAGCATTTTCGTTACGCAAGGAATTTCTTTTTATAGCAAAGTCGTTAAATTTGCGTAAAAACGAAAAATAGTTTAAGGGTGTCCTCTTTTTCCAATAGTGTAAGAATTTGGACATTTTTGGGAGATTCTTTTTAAGGAACCATGAATATCTTAATTATTGTAGCTGAGACGTAAACGACTTGTACAGAAAAGGTGTGCGAAATAACACCAACATCAATCAAAAACATTTTGATATATCATGGATATTGTCCTTTTTTATTTGGATGTTTTTGGAATGCTCTACACAGTGGATTCTTTCCCTTCATTTTACCTTATAATATCTTGCAAACCCTTTAAATATTAAAAAATATGATATAAAATTTCTAATATCATATTTCAGTTACTTAAACAAAATTCCCCAAAAACGCAGTATTCAAAAGGAACGACCTCCTTAAATAATTAATTTATGTCATAAAGGTGACTGTTAAGTGAAAAAGATGAGAGTTTTCAATACAAAGAGGAATTTCGAAAGTATCTAACAAGTCCAAAGTTAAAAGTCTGACGAAAAATAACGCCCTATTATTAACCATCATTTCCGATTTGTTATATCGATTTTAGAGATACTCTTGAAAACTTCTAAACAGAAGATTTAAACATTTTAAGAAAGATTTCTTCTTAATATCCCTTGTCCTTCTTAGTTTTTTCGAATTTGCATTAATTAATCTCAAATCAGGTAGAAAGGTATTATAAAAGTAAATGTAATATAAATACTTGCCATTGACATTCATCCTCATCTCTTGATTTGCTTATCAGATTATAACCTAATTCAAAATGTAGATAATAAACAAAAATATATTTAAAAATTAAGATGTTCTCTCTTTATTATAAAATTCTCTTTAAATTATTTACAGCATATATAATTTAATAATTAACTACTTCATTTATTAACTTCAGTCAATACTGATTTACATGGCCTAATAATATTTGGATTTCTTTTAATTATTTCTTCAGTTTGTTGCATATTATTGTAAATATTTTGCAAATTCCAGTGTTTCTTTAGCATTGCAAGATTTAAATCGAAAAGGCCAAACTTTGTACATTGTATTTGAGAACAAGTAGCTGTAGCACGAAGCTCAATACCTATGTTATGAATCAAAGATGCTAAATAGTTTTCATTCTCATTAATACATACAACTTCTGTAAACATATAAGATATATTAAATTATCATGTTTAAATCATACTTGCATACTTTCATGAAATAATTAAAGAATCAAAAAGCTTTTTGTACCTAATGAAAATTCAGGTGATTTAAATTCTATACATTGTATTGCATATAAAAGAGGCACTTCTGTATTTGCTGGTCTCAATGGACCTTCCACAGCTAATTCATATGCTGCTTGACTTTGTATATCTAATCCACACAGCCTATGTGAAATAAAAGATATCTCTTTTCATTATACCTAGAAACATTTAAATTGAAATACCGTTTCAATTCTTACTTAAACATGTTCTGTTGATGTGAAGTATGCATTGCAGCACAAAGTCTGTCAATTGAGCCTCTTGTTACATGTTTATAAGTTGATTTTTCTATAATTTTCCCAGTTTTCAAGTAGTTGGTTGTTGCTTGACCTAAAACTCCCTTTATCCTATATATACTAGGATGCCTTGCTTGTTTAATTTGAATTCCTTTCTTAATACCATCATTTAAACCAAGCACTAAAACACCGCTTGTATTAGATTCAATACGATTGATATTCAGAAGTCTAAAATCAGCTTCTTGATAGCGGGGACCAACTACAAGTGGATGATCTGCATAACTGGGACGAACTACTACATCCATTTGTTTATTTGTAGCTCCCTCAATGGATATATATTTTCCTGGTGGCCGTACATTCATTTTATTTAAATCTAAAAATAACACACACTTATAATTTCACTTCCTTATGAGATAAAGCTTAAAATAATAAAAATATTTGAATTTAACCTTCACATAATTTCTTTAATATTGTATCCTTAACTTGTAGATAATGCACTGATTTTGGTTTATAAATGACAAATATGCCATTTAAAACATTCCATACTATTTGAGCATTGGATGTAATTGTCTTTAAATTTTGTAAAGACATTATTGTAGTAAACAGGTCATTAAACAATAAAGTTAAAAATTCCCGAATTAATTCGAATTATAGTGGGAAGTAGGAAGAACTTTTAACATACTTTAACTCCTTTTCAGCTGTTTTCAGCTTCAATTAACCCACGTGTAGTACAACACTGTACAATGTTTTTTATTATTGTGGTTGATCCGATAGTGTAAGTGAGTGTTTTAATAGAGATTAATAAGTTTTTAGGTATTTTATGGGTGTGCAATAATGTATGGTATTTTAAATGTTTGTTTTTTACGATGGTATGTACATAACATTATATGGACATCAGGACATGACGGTGTTCTATTTGGCATATTCGGTTGAAAACGATTTATTCCATGTCTATAGTTAACCGGTTCCGGTATACGTCTTTATTGGAAAAGGTATTGGGAGTAAAAACTGAACAAGGTTAATTTAAATTTACATTTATTAAACAATTTAATTAAATTCAGATAAATAAACACATCTATATTTATGTAGCGAAATTCGATAATAATTAAAGTTAAATTTTTTAGGTTATATTTCTTAGTAGAGCCATATAGACTGTAGACATTTTTAAAATAATATTTTAATTCGAAATAAATGTATTATTAAATAGTTTAAATTGTAAGGATTTATTTTTGGAATCAGTTGATATATTTATATAGACTTCTTTTTTTAAATTAAATAATTATATTTATATTATACCATACTTTATTTTACAGACTTTTCCCAATTGGAGCAAGAAATTATTTTCAACAATGTCTGACCTATTGAATGCCATAAATGAAGTTGACATTGATGAGTATGGGAAATTTAAGTATGTTTTAATTGATGTTCAAGATGCTTCTAGTAAGAAATTAATTGTGAGAGGATATGCTAGAGCGCAATGGCATGGTAAGTTATTTTGTTGTAAATATTAATTACTGAGATTATAAAATTTAATGAAACATTCCATAAATAATATATTCTAAATTAATAATAATGAAATAAAATAAGTATTAATTAATTTAATCAATTACGTTTTTAAAGATTTTCATATACATGTTTAATAGACAAATCTCTTCAGTGTACAAAATAATGATTTTAATATATTTAGTTATACAATGTTAGTAAAATATAAATATAAACTGGAGATCTACTTAATTAAATAACTGATAGCTTTTCATAAGTATGTTTCATGTTGTAAGTATTCATCTTTCTACAATTTTATGAGATATTAAAATCTTATATCTATTTTTACATTAACATTCTTTGTTTTTTCTGTGAGAATACTTGGTCATTGTAGGGCTGTAATTTAATTGAGTTATTTGGTATAAAATGAAAAACAGAAAAATTCTTAATGAAATAAGACTTGGATTATTAATCTTATCAATATTCATAAAGAGCAATAATTTAAAATTATTCATTATTACTTATTAAAAAGTAAATTTTATTTTAATAGCACATGTAATTATTTAATTTACAAATTGTCTGTTAAATTTTAATTAAATTTTATAAACAGGATTTATGTAAAAAGTATGCTATCATAATTAACTTTGTACATCAACATAGAATTGTTTATTATTACAAACTATCAAAGACAATCTTGTTATCTTAAAACTAAATTTTTAATTTTTATTAAATTATACATTTATATTAATTTTTATATATAATTCTGTTTTAATTTACTCAATGAGAAACATTAATTTCGTCATTATTTTAATACATATAACTATGTAAAATTTTTAATAATGTTGCATGATAATATTCTGTTCACTTATAGCAATAATAACATCCCATGGTATTTTGAATTTTGAATAGGAAATTTTGATTCAAAGTCTTTTTCTCACTTTGTAAATATCTTTCTAAAAATATTTTAATTTTAGAGTTGTATCTGTTAAAAAACTGAAAATATGTGCTCATCATATACTTTAAAATGTAAATTTTTTTAGGGCAATCATTCTTTTAAAAGATAATAAATATGCTTAAACTGATTATTGATTAACTTTTAATAATTACAACATCACTTAAGTTCTAATATATATATATATATATATATACATATATATAATTTTATTTTGATACACATGCAGCAAATTTGGATTTAGCCCTTACCAATTTTTTCAGTGTTTTTTTTACAAATAAATGTTATTACCATATAATGCTCTCGGTGTAACAAGATGTGTTTCCTTCACCTTAATAATTGCATATATGAGATAAAACTGATTGTCCTGCAATCATTCACTGTTCATTTTACTTATTTATTGTATGTTATTTGATTAAGTTAATTTCCTAGAATGACCGAGGATTAATCAAACTACCATTTGCTGTTTAGTTTACTTATGTATATAAAAGCGGTCGCTTGAGCGTTGTTTCTGGTAGTTTTAATGTTAAAGTTGATGTTCTCTCTATGGAAATAGACATATAGTGTTTCATAGCTGTTTAAAGAAATTGACTTTGCGTGCCCATCAATTCTCTTTGCAATTAATAGACGAAAATATTTTAATTTATCAACTTTTAGAAATAACAGATTTTACAGTGCAAATCTGTTTGCTTAACAGGGTATTTCATACCGACATTACAGAGTAAAAATATGTATCAACGATACAGCATTGCTTGAAAACTAATTTCAAATGTCTTATAGCACTTTAGTGACGTTGCGAGCTGCTCTCTCTCTCTCTCTCTCCCTCTCTCTCTCTCCTGAATTGGTAAGATTTTCGAAAATACCAAAAGAAAATAATCACACTATACAAACAATTAAATAAAAAAAATAATCTTTTTTTTTCCGAAAATCTATTTTACTAGAAAGAGGAATTCGCGACGTCACTAAAATACTCAACAGAATTTGAAATTCTCTACGTAAAATAATACCGTATCGTTGATACTCGTTTCGATCAAAACTTTCGCTCTGTAATGTCGGTATGAAAGATCCCGTTAATTGTCGTCGCTATATACTGCTTTTATCTCCTTAATATTGTTTTAAACGTTGTATTCACTGCACACTACGAAGCTCTTCTAAAGCACGACCATGCTCTCTGAATACTCAGTCCCAGTATGCAGCCTTTCCGGCTTGGATCCTTTATTTCTTTCGCACCACTGGTTTTTCGTGTAGCCTGATTCGACGACGTTTTTATACCTTGAATTTGCCCTCAGGTACTACCAGTTTCGTCGTATTGTTCAATAAGGTCCATATCAGCAATAGTTCTTTCCTTCTTTTTCCTCTTAGTGTCCTCGACTTTAGTACCCTTAGTTTTAGATATAGCATTAACTGGTTTTTCCAAGACTTCGGGCTCACCCGTGCATTCAGCCGTTGAACTTGCAACCTCTGTCATCGGTAATTGGGGGCTTACCAAATTTTGGTCCATATTACTATGCATTAAAGTAAACGGCAGTTTCAAGGAGACCACACCATTGGGAAAACCCATTGCAGTAATGATTAATTTCACCTAAATACAACAGAGAAGCAAAACACTTGTTATTATTGATATGCTTACTGAAAATATTGCATTTCTACAGAAAAACTTGTGCGTTGGCGACCGATAAACTTATTAGAAACCCGTTGATAATTGTATATATCTGTTTTCATTATTATTTGCAATGAATCTTAAAGTAGTCAACGAATATACGTAAATTTCACCAACATTGACTTACCTGAACATAATAAGACACGTAAATAGCGAAAACATTCCTATCTTCCGGACTGTTTCCAGGACATTTTATTGTTGAAGATAAGAAAGCTTCTGCTTTTGTATAACTGTCTTCCAAGGCGACCCAATTTTTCGTGCAACTTTTGACTGGTTTTATCGAATAAGTTTGTTTCAAGCTTCCTCCTGGCACTATCGGACAACCATCTTGAGAAGACAAAGCTGCTACTACATTTTTGAATTTGCCATTGGTGAACATGCAAACGTCGACGTGTTGAAAGACTAGCACCTAGCATGAGTAAAACATTGTTTAGCACAATAAAAATATTGATTTCATACGCTTAAGCAAAAATGGACCATGTAACCAGCAGTGTTTGGTTATTAGTTTACATATATAATGATGACTATTTCAAATAAAATAAAAGCAAGCATAAAGTCTACAGTTACATGTATATAGCAATCAGAACCACATGGAATAGTGGAGGAGATATAGAGTCATGTAAATAAAATTGATCATTAATGTGTAACATGAGAAATCATTAGTTAACTCTTATTGGAATTAATTTATGTCAAGAAGAATGATCGATATCTCGAGCATATAACTGATATTTTATTAAATTGAAGAAAATAAATTAAAAGAGTTTTTTCATTAAGATTTATTAAAGAACATGTTGGGAACTATAGCCTTATTAAGGTTTTGACCCTGAGTCATTGAGATCGAGTGCACCCACGGGATTCGGCTAGTTTAATAAGGTTGTGAACTTCTATAAGATTCTACCAGCTAAATAGGAAAACTGAAAGAGCAACTCGAGAGTATTAATATAGATAACTTCATTAAGCAAAGAAGGGAAAAGGAAACTTACTAGCTATAAGCTGTCCTTTCATGAATCTTGTATGCTTTTTAACTTAAAATTTTATATTTCCTATGAGCCTCTTATTAAAATTATTTGTTTTACTCGAATGACTAAAATAGAAATATTGCGTTGAGTAAAAATAAATGCATGCAACTATTGGTATCTAAATTTGTCCGATACCAGGAAGTTTCATATTAAAGCTTGTGTCTACAGTCGGGTCTTTGAAAAGACTAAATTGGCTTGAGTAAAGTCCTGCTATAAAAAGATTTGTTAAAATATTAAGTGTCTACACGATATGTGTCAAGTTATGAGCCAATTTCTTCGCGAATAAAGTAGAGCTTGATTGCCCGAAGACATTTTAATCTTCTTGGGTCTTTTAGGATATTTAATAGGAAATTTATTAATAGCCTTGCTCAATTAAATTTTACTCGCAGCTTTATAAAAATGTTAAATTTTCATCCTTGAGAAACATTTGGGAATGTATAATTTTGGCTAATAATTGGAAACGTCTGGCTCGCTATACGAAACGTGGTAACTAACTTAATAGGTATAGTTAAAAATTGTACCTTGATCCTCCTGACCGTTCTGCTGCTGTTGTTAGTAACGCTAACTTGAACAGCGATCGAGTCACCGTGAGCATAAATCGAACGGTCCAGTTTTGCTTCCAAACGAATGCGGCCACCATTGAGTATAAATGGCTTTTCTACCGCTGCATGTGGTCCTGCTTCTTCTAAGCACATATTATGCAGTATTTTAAAATTCGTCTTGATAAAACTCATCTTGATAAGTCCTATTCTTCTACCTCGTTGGACTTACCTTCATTTTGTAATTCGGAGCCTACAGGTGATAGTAAAAGGGTGGAGTTGGGTACAGTATAGACAGTGGTAGCGGGCAATGGAGGTAGCGTGCTTCGTTGAATTACACGGATAGCCATCCTTACCGTAGTTTTTACATTGAGTTTTTCATCTGCTCGCTCAGCTAAAATGAGGGAAAATTTTGTCTGTATTTTTTTTCCTTTCTCTTAAAGTCTTACAATTTTCTTGATGTAGCGAATGCACTTTCCCATCGCAAAAGTTCATCTGACAATGTTCAGCAGCTTGACTTTTTTTATCAAACCTATTCAGGCTTGTTGCATTAAAATTTCTAATAAAAATACACGCTTACCGATAAACGCTCTTACATCGTAGCTAGTGCCGATGGGTGCGCCGTTATATTCTTTTGCGGGTACGAGTATTACTGATGGGGGTGCCGATGAAGTTATTTTCATGGTAAAGGCACGTGCACAGGACCCCAGCCTTTTCACAAGGGCTTCCTGAAAATGAAAATTTTCTTTTTACGACTTTATTTAGATTACGAAAACCATTTTAACTTTTTCCCCCTCGTTTTGTCATAATATCATTAATGGCATCTTCGTTATGCATATGCTTTAAATAATAGCGTATTATACCAAAACATTCGCCTAAAAATTGAAATATTCTACTGCATTATGAATATCGTGTAGAGAAGGAATGAAATATAATAACGCGAACGTTTGATTAAAGTACAGAGCGCAACAATGAGAAAATTGTGTTGCATGAAAGGAACAAATTATTACAAGAGTTACATATTTTCTAGAAAGAAGAGATGTGAAAATGAGAAAAAAGTTGAGTCTTTGAAGTGATAAAGAGGAAAAGAGGTAGGAAAGAAATAGCAGAGTGCAGCACTTATGTGATAAATCTCGGAAGTTAGCCGACGTAATTCTCGACCTAGCCTTCGAAAATCATAACTCTCGGAAAACTACAAATTTGTTACAACTATATTTTTAATTTTAATTTTAGTACGCGCGAATTTTGCGTTTTGCTCTGAAACAGCGAGTAAATAAATGCGATCGTTAGCCATTATCTATCTCTAACCTCTGGATAATGAAAATGATTTTCCCCTTAATTACGGAATTAATTAATCCGAGTTCCGCGTACCAAGTTTCGTCAATTAAATTCAGAGTAGATTGATTTAGAGATAAGGTAGCATATTATCATTATAAGGAAGGTTAAAATCTGATGATGTTTAAGTTGAATTTCTTCGGGCATACGGGCCAGTTGGATAAACTTTAAGTGTGAATCGTCTTGCCGTAATATGCAATAATATTAATAATAAGGGAAATAAACACAGCGAGAGAGAGAAGGGAATTGGAGAGATAGAAAGTATATTATACGCGGAGAGACCATGATATTCCCTGTTGACCCGTGAGGAGTTTCTCCAGGTAGGTCAGGGTCAAGGTCACACGATTTGACCTTAAGCTAACAGGTACACAGTATCACGTCTAGATTTTGCGCAAGCTTTTAAGGTACTATTTGCACCCTATCGATAGCTGGCTGCAGTAATGGGGGGTTGGGCCTGCGACACATTCCATTTATATCTGTCGGACTCACATTCATGAGTGGATTTCCTATCGTAGCGTGCTCAATCAAGCGAGACTTTAATACTAAAAGTGAATTTATATTCTATTTTCTTTAGTTAATTCGCCTAATCTCAAATTAAACATCGAATCAATCAAACGTGCAGAGAACGAAAAACGCACACACACACACAAGCTTGCCTATATATACGAACCTCATTCAACTTTGAAACCTAAAACTGACTGTTTCTACTTATCCAGCGTAAAGATAAATGGACTTTGATAAGGTTTCCCATTCGACGTTTCAATAAAACTATCCCTCATCCCTCTTACTCGTTGTTGCATTTATGTATAATTACAGTTTGTTACGATAAAAGATTTTATCCGTATGTTCGAATATTACGCGAGATAGACGAAAACTTCATCTCATTATAGTTTGTTAAAGCCCATTATTCTGCAAAACAGATCAATTGAACGAAGCATTCATTTGTATTCGCAGTAAAATTAATATTATACTGGATTATATGCGTAATTAATCGAATCGAATGTTTTTACTGCTCTTGTCACGCGATAATCCAGCAAGGGAAGCATGCAACAAATTTGATAGTAATCTATACAGACATTCCAAATTGCTCAATAGTTTGGATAAATTTTAATTCTGGCCCTTAGTATCTAATGCGGTTGTAAATATTTCACAGTGGAATAATAACGTTCAATCGAGTGCCTTAAATGTATTACGTGTCACACTCGAGTTACTCAAACACCGATGCAAATTATAAAGTTGTTATCTTTAAGCCGTAAGAAGTACGAAAACGGTTTGAACAACAGCACTGAAATCCCTATATACTGTTGGTAGGATGCCTTGCGCAGTATACTATACTGTGAAATACTTCTTTGCTAAAATGATTACAGCGCGTAAAGCTTTAAAAGTACTAATCGCACCCACTCAGCCGAAGGTGCATGGTTATTTAACCACTGAAAAACCACTGATCACTCGATTATTTTTATATAAATTTAGGTTATTATATTTTATGACCGTCTATGGTATCATGCATTTTACTACTCATTTCCATGTAGTTTATTTTAAGCTTCACTGGCACGGATGTTAACAATGGAGCACTAGTGAAACTATTTATATTTTCATAAATGATCTTTATTTATTCAGCTGTAAATCACGTGTCTCATATTAACTAAACGACACGAAACCTTAAATATTGCTCATTTTTCTTTTTTTACATTTTGTAAAATTATATAATTTTACTCTTTGATTGATATGTGTATGCTATGGGATAAAACATAATGTAATATAGTATATATATAGTATGTGCATACACAATAGGAAGCAGAAACTGTTATACTGTAACTGAATAGGAGTAAATTTTAAAGAAGTAGACTACTTTATTATGTACGCGGTATTCCTTTGTCCCCATATTCATCTTATTCTTATTTTATGCATTAAACATTTATAGTTATGATACATAGCATGTGTATTCATATATAGATATGAACAGCTTTTCGTATCCTTTCTACTCTCTACCCTTTTACTCTCTCCCTCTCTTTTTGTCATTGCTTACATTAGGAGGCTTAAAGTGTTTCGTGTAAAAGTGTTCATGTGTGCGCGCTATCGATTTTATGTTTGTCTCTACGTTGAAAGATCACCAACAAGCCAATAGCGAAAACGTGACCGAACTGATAACTAAACTTTAGTAATTTATCTTCATACTGCGTCCTCGATTTGAGTAGCTACTATTTCTAATATACTTATTACCGTACCGCTAAAATTTAGATCAAATTTGCAAAATCATTCTTTTTATATCGCCCCTTATTTGTACACAATCCACATTATTTTCTTTCTTCAATTTGCGAACAGTTCGGCAAGTTTGTTATAAAAAGTTGGCAATTGAAATAAACGGAATTGGTTAAGCGCGCTTCGTTTTATTATTGCGAAGGTATATAGATAGCTGAAATACACTATTTGTGTGTAGATTTGTGCATTTAATTAAATCACATATACGTTAAAGACATTTTGTCTAAGAATTCAAGCGATTTGAGTAGTTTTATTAAAGCTATTCTTTGACTTATTAATTTTTTTAAATAGACATTTGTTTTCTGTCATGTAGCTGAAATTGATGGATGAGAATTCTTGTAGTAAAAATTGCATTCGTGTAAAGTTGTATTCGTTGTAAAGAGAGTGGCGACTTAATTGACGTATGTTCGTTGGTAAAGCAAAAACACGCTGAGCTCTAGCAATATTTCACTACCTATTCAATTCATGATTTAATCAAAAATCGTAACTTTTCCTCTAATTAGTGTTATTGTGCAAGTTACTTCGTAGTACGAAATAATATGGGCTCGGACAAAACTAAAATAAAAGCCGTCAAATCTTGGCTAAAATCAAATATTAAAAATCTATCGATTTAATCCCCATGACTAGTTTAAAGAAATAAAGATAGAATTATTTTTTACTGATAGGCGAGATGACATTTACCTGTAATGGAATTGTTTCTTGAAACTCGCTGGACGTATAAGGAGGATACAGCTGTGCTACACATAAAATTGCTTCGTTGCAGAATTTCAGTCCCATGCTTTCTTCGTCTTCTCTGCCATAACGGAAAGTCAATGTTACTTGACCATAGACCTGCCAATAAAAGTATTCTGATTGCAACAAACTATTGTCAATTCTCAATGCACGACCTAATATGTTAATTTCACGAAAAATCCTGCATCTTGTGTACAATATGGATAATTCTTTTATAAAATCGTTGAGGGACTAGATAGTGTCTTAATTGGTTTTAGTAAGTAATTTAAATTGGGAATGATAATGCTACTCGGTACGAAGGTTTAGTGTAAGAGAGATAGAGTTTTTCAAGCTTTAATATATTTTAATTAAAGTAAGCAATTCCGTTTCTCTCTTTTAAATTCGATAAAAGATAAATGAGTTTTAAGAACGCTTTTTAGCACTAGAAATGGAAGCTAACATTACTTTCTAGGACACCTTATTATTGCTCTAATACATTACATTTACTATTTTATAAATATAATTACAGATAAAACCCTTTTTTGCAATTGCTTAAAGTATAAGTAAGCCGCTTTTTATTAGTCTGTTTTATCGTAGCAATAATTTCGTATTGTTAAAAAGCTATTTGATTAAAGATTCACAAGTTGCCAAAGTAATTAGCGATAGATAAGAAACCGTACTCTTTCGTGATTAATCGTTGGATGACTTATCTTCCTTTCATCGCAGTTTATTTCAACTACGTTTAAATTGAGAAAATAAATTAACTAATAGGTAAGTGCTGTTATCTTCAAACGTTTTTAACTGAACATTATTTCGTACAATTACTGGTTGACTTGAAGTTGAAAGTATTTTTATTTTAGTTTTATTTTAATATTGACAGATTTTTCACTACTGGATATTTCTAAAAATTTCTGTGTAATTGACATTTGTTACCCTCCTGTCCTTCAAATATTCAGGATCCACCAAAATGACTCCATAAAGATTATCTATTTCGGATTCGCTGGCTATGATGTCCCTGCTAACAAGATACAGCGTCAGTTTGTTGTTCATCGAGGTCTTCTTATATGCTCTGCAAAATATTTAATAGCAGCTTTTGTATAATAGCATAAAATAATTAAAATTATATCCATTATGTTTTTATTAAATTTACATTTTTAAGTAGGAATAATTATTTTTGCTAATTTAATAGTTTTTCTAGTTACTTTTTACATTTTGAAATTTTCCAATTGGGCAATTTATGGTTCGAGGTTTATTAAGCTCTGTGTGCAGGTCTTTGTTGTGTAAGGCAAAATATAGTTGGCCGCTTTTAAATTGGACTTGACACAAAAAGCGGATTAATGCTTATCAATAAGCTTTTCGTATAATGCAATTGACGAGTTCTTGCTATAGTAAAAAGTTAAAGTTGATTTCAATATATGATATTTATTTGTACATTGATTTTATAACTAAAATATTATTCGTTTTTCTATCAATAATATTATCAACGGCTTCATCTACTATCACATAATAACTTTGAAGGTATTACAGAAAGATTTAATTATCGATTTTCTTACTCATTTAGAGTAATATTACTTGTTAGTGTGGTCAGGGAGAGTATAGCTTTAGCTAAGAACTAAGCTGAGAAAAGTTTTTTTTTCTGGTACAGGAAAACGAACACTTTGCTATGAAAGAAGTTTCAATTCTCTAACAAAAGAGGACTGTGCACTCACAATTGACTTTTCTCAACTTATGTGATAACCGCGATTAATTGAAGAGAACACTCTATTACGTTTCATTCGTTGTTAGAATAAAAGCTTCAGAAAGAACAAACGTGAGCTCCACATAAGTTATATTATTATTTTCTACATTAAAAAAATTTGGAAAATAAAGTATAATTATATAAAATTGTGTTATTACCTTCCGTTTAAAGTAGTATCTACTATATGATCAGAGCTTGATTCGATTATTCTGAAACAAATCAAAATTATTTGTTTAATCATCTTAACCGAGCAAATGAATAAATTATTTCATAGTATAGTTTATGTGATTTGTAAACAATGAATCAAATCTCAATCTTAGCGTTAAAACATTTCATATACGTTTTGTTCATGCTTGAAGTGTATTAACAAAAAATTGTTGATCGATACAGGAAATATCGTTAACAAATATTTTTAAGTTTTGAATGCTTTTTCAGTAAAAGTGATCATAAAAACCATTGCGAAACGTTTAAAAATTGAAAGCCTAAAAACGAAGCGAGCGGAGCTTATAATGAAATGGAATTATATAATGAATGAGAGATATTGATTTGTGCTGCACAACAAAAAGGATTAACCGCGTATAGGTTATTGCAACGACCACAAAACAAAAGCTTTCCATCACGGTTATTCAATTTTTCACAAAAATTGCTGCTCTTCAGTTTGTAATGTTTGTGTTGCAGTCGGCACCTACTCGGAGTATTTTTTTCTAACGAGGAATCCATTTCTGTCATATAAAAATCAAAAGTCACGTTATTGGTAATAATAATAAGTTAATAGAAATTTTGTCGAAACCTTGAAATTTACAGCTTTAGCTCGAAGCAATTTTCTGAAGACTATTACTTCGATATAAAAATTGGTAGAGGCAATCTTTCTATAGAAAAGTATTGTCTACTTTAACATGGTATACTACTACTTAAAAAGTAGGGAATTCTTAAAGTATGTTATAATACTCGTTTTTGTGAGTGGTAATAAATGACCTTCTCTTAAGCTGGTTTAATCTCCATTCAGATGAAGAGTTGGGCATTCATCATTATTTCTTTTATTAATAGAATTTACTGAAAGCTTTGGAATGAAATATTCGAAAAATGCAATCGTCTTAGATATATATAAAAGATACAGGAATATTTTTTATGTAGCTATCATTCATATATGAGCAACTATTATGTAAAAAGGGGCATAAACTCATAAATGTGTTGAGTCAACTGTACGTCATGATTAATAAGATATAGGCAATGTGTGTGTGTGTGTGTGTGTGTGTATCCCATGTGAGCGTTGCTTTACATCACGAAAGTTCTTTTCCTTCAACAGTATCCTCTGCTCGCAGCTTACCAAAAAGCTTTTTTCCCTCTTTTATGTCATGCTGCATTAGAATGTACAGTAAAATATAAAAATACATATTACTTTTTTTCTTTAATACGTATATAGTATTAAACGTATTTTGGTAAACTCTTGAAACTTTTCTCCGAGTCTCCAATGTTATTTAACGTAACGTTATTATAATTGCTTTGTCGTGAAAAGATACAAGTTTTTAAAGGAAGCAAATGCAAAGAAAAAAGTTTTACAAATAAATATTATTTATAAGAGTTTCTAAGTATAGCTTGTGATTATTTATATAAATATAAGTGGCCTATACAAATTTTTATCGGAATTATGTTGTATTACTAGTATTAAGTATTTCATAAACAATTTTGATCAAAGTTACAGTTATATCACTTTTCAGACGCAGTGAAAAGTCGATTGCTATCTTTTGTCTACAAAACAAATTTTTTATTATTGAAAGACAACGTTACCATATTTCGTTCTGCGATTGACAGACTTTCATAATAACGCCATAAGGTATTTTAAAGCATTATATTGTCGTTTTATTTGAACTTTAATTCAACCTTCTCTATATGCTTTGACGTCAATTCTGTTCGTCTTTTGGTGCATTTAATGATCGATATTTGCATTGAAACTTAAGCGTTGAAATTTATTCGTATAAAAAATGCATTTCATTTCCATCTTCTTTATATATTTACTTACAATTTTTGTAATTCTTCTAAATGAAAGAGTGTTTATTTTGACACTAACAACGTTCTTTGACATGTTCCAACAGAGTTCGATAAATTATGCAAACAGTTTAACGCCTTCTATTTTCTAGATCCTAAAGCCTTTATTAGAAGCCGTCAACACGATTGAGAAAAGTACACTTGCAAACAAACTCATGCCTTCGTCGATTAATCAGTCAATCCGATCACATGTATTGAAATTTATAACTGGCCAATTATCTAACTACCTCATTTCAAAGTCATATTAGAGAAGGCAGAATCCAGAATAGGAGTTATTATTTAGTTATATTAGGCCGATTTCACATACATTGAATATCTTTACTAAAACAATTTATTCAATCTAAATCTTACTTTATGATGTTACTTTTATTGTTTGAAAATTGAGGAGCGTATGAAGTCTCAGCTAAATTTTAATTTTTGATAGAATAGTTTGCAGTTGGAAGCTACAACAAAGTTTTAAATTTCTATTATATGCTAAAATCTTTGGATTTTCGTAAATCACGAACTTCTTGTACTTTATAATCCTTTAGTCAAACTATGCTTATTACATAGCTCTGAAATCAAGGTTTTGCTACAGCTTTAATGGTTGTACCAGTTTGGAGTTTCAAATTATATTAGTTGCGGCCTAGTATTTCAAATGCCTTTACCAATTCAATCCACAGTTCTTTATCAATAAAGTACTTAACGTACATTGAATCATGTTAATGTCCATTAGTCTCAATTTTATGCATTTGTGCCTGCATTGTATTGTATATTATGCGCCTGAAGCAATCCTGAACTTGTTAAAAGAGGACAAATTCGTTTCGAATAATGCATTCAGATTTTATGGTGGCTTTTTAATTTTCACTGAATTTTTGTGAAATAAGAGAGCAAATTTAATTTGTGCTTTGCAATTAAATTTAAACTTCAATAAGATAGTCTAAGTAGTTTGAAAACTTTTATTCCACAGGGAAATGCTCCAAGAATGCTGCGTAGTGCGTAGGTACGCGAGTGTTATATATTTATTCATTACTTTTCATGATCTTTTAATGTTAATTTAAAGGTTTTCACTTAAAATCTCCCAGACTTTTTTCCTTCTCTCTTTTATCCAATTAATTATAGCTGGACAAAATAATAACCTTATATATATGTATTAAATAAATTTTGGCTAAGATTAAAAAATAATTTTATTTCATCTCTTAATTGAAATTAAGGAATATATTTCTAAATACTAGTTTATTATATTTTTGTTGATATACATATGGGATTATTGATAGTCAAATTCTATTTAGGTACACTGATTGCTTTTTAATAATATTCAAATTGAAATATGTATCAAGTGCCACTGACATGAATGCAAATTGAACTTTGATCGTTTTAATCTAAATTGAGACGCGCTATTCCGTCTACCATACAATTTGTTTAACTCTTCTTTGCTTGGATAGTGGCCAACCATTACCCCTTGTTTCACACATCTGCACGTGGCGCATTTCCAAGTATAAGTTTCTCCTTCGACTCTTATAATTTCAAAAAGCAAGTATGCGAACATTCTTCACAGACAGCACAGCGATGTCTATAATTACTATATGAAAAGTAAACAAAAGTGTATTTGTTTGATTTAATACTGATGGTTGTCGGTTGCACAAAAATAAATGAGAAAACAAGCCGAAACTAATTAGAAAAGTTAATGATAATAACTATAAATACTTCCTTTATGAGCTTTAGGAAGAAAAACGAGTAATTACCTGATTTAAGATATGATTGTTTGAATGTCCAGTGAATGTTTGACTGAAACAGTGCTCTGTACCACAGTCTAATTGTATAATCTAATTAAGCTGTCTGCAATCCGGAGCTATCTCAAGATGCAACTTAATAGAATATTGAATTACTATTATATTATCAATATGAAATGTGTCTCTGCAAGGAGGACATCATATGAATATATGGTAATCGTAAATGAAATCACAAGAGTTGCTTATAATGTAAAGACTTGCTGCTCCTACAAAGTATTTTACTGTCAATTAAAGTGGGAACAGCTCTCCTTCCTCTCCACTAAATTTAATGCAATGGAAATCTAGAAATTTTCACCTACCCTTAACTCTACGTATTAGACCTCTAGCTCGGATTCAGATTGCCCCTGTGACTAATTAGTCTAACTAATTATCCAGCCTCAAACTTTAGTCAGATGATGCACGTAAGATTTTGGTATTCCCTTGGATTAATTTAACGATAGATAGAAATAGTAAAGTTTCCTTTTATGAGTGTATTCTTTCTGAGAAAGTCGTCAACATCATAAAATGTAAGAATCACCTATATTTACTCATACGCACACATTATTATACTTTAAATAAAGCGTAAAAATTTTTCACACCTTTTACGAGTATCTTTTTTAGAAGATATATACTCTGAATTCGATTTATAGCTTTGTAAGAAAAGTACTTTGGTAGAAACTTCGACCTGCAATTTCGCTTGGTAAACACGAAGAACCAAATTCACCGTCTTGTTTTCCAGATTAAGTGAAGTCTACCGTGTGAGTTGCTGCTTGAATGTTCAGCTACTTTGGGCAATACTAACTTTTTTAATCAATTGTTACCATATTTTCAAGAATTCAGTTATTTATCGATTCTTATTTAAAAATAAAATAATCGCCTTATCCGTATATATATTCATAGGAGCGTGATGTATTCGTAAAGGGTCGAATATTGTACGTGTACGGTCCGTACCGAATGTTAATTTAAGATTCGTAATTGATTGGAAATAAAGTCATGAATTGTAAATGAACAATAAGCCAATATCGAATTTGAACATTCACGAGCTAATTGTTAATAAACTTCAGATTTAGTCGAACTCAATATGCAGGAGTTTCAGTTCTACTGCTATGTTAACGTTTATGTCAAATACAGCAAAAAAGAAGAAAAAAACCATTTGTATTCGTAAAATTAATACTAATGATGGACTCGAGGTTTTTTTTTTACTCAAAGCAATTAGTTAATGAGATAGCGCGCACCGTCCAAAGAAAAATTAACTACACCATTACGAGTCAGTTTATCAGAATACTTGAAACTTGAAAGATTCATAACCGAACAGATCTTTTTATCGTTTTTTCTCCCATCTGGCAAATCGTCGGTTTATGGGTCATCTTCATAGAAGTTTTCTCGAATGGTTGAGTCACGGATGTATCTCATCAGACGAATGGGGTTCCGGACCGTCAAGCTATAAAGCCTAAGAGTACGAAAAGGTTATATCTAACGAGTCTTCTTCGACTTAAAGATTTGTAAGAATCGTTGCCATTTTTACGAAAAGTCTATATTTAATTTTAAGAACAAGATGTATCGACATAATCCTTTGCCATATTTCGTTCTTTTGAAGATTGCTCAGCAATTAATAGTAACGATTTAACAAAAGAGAAGTTGGTGCTTTAATTCGTTTCGTTGACTATTATTTCACACTTTTTTAGATTGTATAAGTATCCACTTTTGTTTCATTTATCAGCTTTATTTCCTAATACTCCTCCATTTCTATTCTTGAACAGTGAAAGAGAATTCCGCAAGAGGATTTTCCCTTGTAATCTTTTAGATTTTTTGTATAAAATAAATTTCATTTCTATCAGTATTTTTTTAACGGGGATTTTTCATAATACACAATTTTATAATATAATGATTGAAAACAGCTTGGCAGCTCAATTCCTTCTGGCTACAGAGCTCTGTAAGCTGCATCCAATGATACGATTGGAAATAAAGTAGAAGCAATGTACGTTTTTCTATTATTGCTATTCGTAGTTCACGACGAATATACATTTTCATATCGTTTTGATATCTCCTAACAGTTTTTAACCACTGTTCAAATGTAATTAAAGCTTTAATAGAGTAGAGTATCGTACGTAGTATAGCATGAAAATGGTTCATTAGGCGAGTGGCGACAGAGTAATCTTGCTTTATGCTACCTGCAGCGAAAATAAAACCGATTTATTGATGTAAATCATTCTGCATAGTAGAATGCAGTAATGTAGCAGGTATATAAATGTGCATGCATAAATATAACTACAGCTGTGTTATATTTAGTACTTTCATCGGTTGTTTTAAATGATTGGTTATTAATTAATTAATTAATATTATGCGTTCAAGTTCTTCTTTCTCTCTCTCTCTCTCCTCTCTCTCCTCTCTGTCGTTTTTAATTAATAATCATGAGTAAAATTCTATTATAAATAAAAGGAAGTTATATTTGATGAATACATGAAATCGATATTTGTGTGGGTATAATAAAATTGAAGGTGTGGAAATGTAGGTAGGTGTAGTCCTGGCTGTAAAACGTTATAAAAGCGGCTCAGCTTTACTTCCGGGCTTCAGCTGTTTCAGCTTGCACTTGACGCGATAGATGGTATGTATAAATTGTTGAATAGTACTACTCTACATGAAAAAAGTAGCCTTACCTTTCATCCTGCTGCGTATTCATTACCAGCAAATGGGGATCAAGGCGAGCCTCTAATTTTTCGCCTTGGCATTCGGTAGTTGCTTCTTCTTTTCTCACATTTTTCTCAATTTCATCCCCTCCGTTTTTCTCATTTTCCACTATTGCATCGGCTATCTTTTTCTCATCAATCTGTAATGAGGCAGAGAGAAAGGTATTGCACTCGTTAAATTAATTTTATAAAAATATATATAATAATGTTTAAACACCGTTAACATTTTTTTAATTCGTGTTTAAATTTTCTCACGCAATTGAAAAACTTGTTTACGTTATACATATATAAAGAAGTAATTTTTGCGTAAGAGACGCAAATGAAAATGCAATGGTTCGCGATATTTTCCAATACCGTAAAGTGTTCTTTGCAGATTTGTGACGCTTAAACTGGAAATTTTTCATTGTGTCGAGAAAAAGGGAGGGAGGGAGAGAGGAAGGGAGGGAGGGAGCGAGCGAGAGAGAGAGAGAGAGAGAGAGAGAGAGAGAGAGAGAGAGAGAGAGAGAGAGAGAAGAGAGAGAGAGGATAGTGAAAAAGAAAAGCACGTTGTACACTTGACGACCGGTTATTCCATATACCTTATTCTGTTGCAGCTGACTGTCCCTATCAGGTGCTATCCCGTTGACTTCCGATTCTGAATGGCGTTCTTTCTCGGCCATTTCGTCCTGGGTTTTTACTTCTCTGTGGCCGCACAAGCCCAACAAACAGTACACGATCACACACACAATGTCTATTTTCTCTCACAACATCACTCGTTAATAATAGTCAGTCGCACCACATTTTTAGGCTTCTCGTTAAAACGTCACTTTGCGATGATGTACTACCACCGCCCCCCCCCCGTTCTCCTTCTTCCTCTTACCCTCCTCCCACTCTTTCCTTCACGTTTTTATTCACTTTCCTAATTTAACTCTTTTCATTTCTTTCAGCAAATACCCCGTGCTCTTCCGTCGAGTCAACTCTGCGTCATTCACTCTTCGAGTTTCCCCGAGCCTTAAATAAAATACATGTTAAAAGTCGGTAAATATTGCATTTTACGAATAAAAAAAGAAGATGGAGAGTAATGGGATAAAACGATTTGGTAGCATGTAAAGAGTCGTTAATAGTAAAATCGTTGGCTCGAAGACGTATTTGGACAATGCAAAATTTAATGCTTCAAGGAACGTGCTTGCATAAGGGCAGTCTGCAAAATGGTCCTATAAAAGAAATAAAAAAATAATCCATGAACTGGCGGGGTCATTTTGTAGAAGAAGAAAGGTGAAAGAGGAGAGGAACTTTTTTTTTAAGACGCTGTTGTAATGAGAGCTTCCAGTGGCTGCTTCTACCTCTATTCAGAAGATGAAACTGCAGAACGTCAGAAGCCAAGCTTCCTCTCTCTCTTTCTCTCTCCCTCTCTCTCTTTCTCTCTCTCTCGAGAGAGACAGACTATGCTCTTCGAGGTTCAATACAAGTCCTTGGAAAACTTTGCTATGATTATCTATGTATATAAACTTTTAAAAGGTTTCTACCTGTAAGACTTTGAAGTCGCTGTCTCCAATGGGGGGGACATCGCATTATTCTGCATAATTATTTTAACATCCACTTGAATGTTTCGAATAATCTGATTCAATAATTGTCTGATATTTGTCTTTTTTTACGCAGCTCTTCGCTTGTCATACGCCACATCGAACCTTATGCATGCTAAAAGAAATATCAAGCAAGATATAGAATTCTTTATTCTACGTCAGTCCTATAAAACTTTCCTTGCTGAAAACATTTTTATTGCACATCCAATAGCAGCTGCTATAGTTTTTTGTCAAGGTAAATTAAAACTTGTCAGTAGAAGGAAAACTAGCTAGCTATTCCAGCATTAAATGTGTTTGCAATACATTTTCTTTTTTTTCAGCTTTTGTTGCTTCGTAGGCTTTTGTAGCGTTCGATTTTCAATTAAACGTGTAACGTTATATTTTTCTGGTTTCCTCAAGGGTAAAACAAACAAACTAACGAATAACTCTTATTAAAATTTCAGCTCTTCTTGATGCTGTTTTTATAGAATATTTTTTTTTTTTCAAGAATTGTCTGGGTTTTGTTATGCATACAGTATGAGAAATTTTGTATGACCCTCGCGAAAAAATTCAACTTGTTTCAAGGATTTCTATACCCTTCTTAAAGGTCTCTGCGGTTTTCATGTTTATCCCTTATTCCTGGTGATATTAAATAAAGTTGGTTTAAATTCTAAATGTGTTTTCGGCTTGAAATCAATATGGGGCGTAAAAACGTTTTTCATCATTGTGAAGAATATAATGGCCTTCTTTCTTTTGATCTAAGATTAATACGACGCAAAAAAGAATAAGAAAAAAATTCGTAAACGTGGAAAGATTTAAGGTAGCAAATTGTGCGTAAAGCTATTGTTAAATTTTTCGAGCTTTATATTCATGTGAAATAGGTTATTACTTAGTATAACGAGATTTAATGCTAAATTTACAGGCATTGACTCGTTCAATATAGTATTAATATGATTATTATTTAATTTACATAATCCTACATAAACTTTCATTGATATAATTGATCGGGGTACAAACTACTAACAATTAATACTATATATACTTTACCTCTATTTTATTGTGTCGCAATTTTAAATCTATGGAAAAATACATCTCTGTACAGAATTCTATTAGAAAATCTGCAAATTAAATTATTTCATTCACGTCTATTTTGTATTATTTCTTAATTTGCTTAATGCATTAACCCTCGAACATAATATTGTTAAAGGCTTTGCTTTTACATGCTCGGGTAGTAGTATCGTGCTTCACCGAAGAGCTACGCTTCATCATTCTTCGTGACAGAAAAAGAAAGAAGCAAGACTCTACGCCAGTCAATCCTTTAAGTAAACAAGGATCAAGTGTGGGAGCATACCGAAGCTACTTAACGTTATCTACCAACCGACAAAAAGGAAACTCTACAAACGTGATCTTAGCTTAAACTGTCGCTGTTATATTTTGTTACATATTTCTTGTACATTGCTCTTACTTGAAACTTGTGGCCCGTACAGTTTATTTTCAGGAAAATCCTGCTATCCTTAGAAATCCCTCTTCAGCGTCTTTTAACGCATCCTTCATCGTTTATTCAATGCGGGATCAAAAGCTGAGACGGTATTCGCCAAGAGCGCGCGGCGGAGGAGCAAAAGAGGAAAAGCCGAGGGTTAGGAATGAATCTCGTGCTAGATCAGCAGCAGAAGCAGCACTCTGATTAACGATTCTTAGGCATCAGCCTCTCAGACGCTAATGATAGAAGGATATAGGGCTAAACAAACCGCAAAGCTCCAATGTGCCGAATCTTTAGCCAGCCACGATTAACCCTTTGGCCATTCGTGCTAACAGTACCTCATTACTTATTCCATCAATCTTACAGAAAACTTTTATCCATATCCCCAAAGTGAATTCCTCGGTCCACTCTGCTCCAACAGTTCTATTCGTGCTATATGGTATATACATATATATATATATATATATATATTTCATGTAAAAAGGAAATGCACGAAATTCCTAAAGTCCTTTAATATAAAGTATACGCCCCTGCTCGATAAAGTTTTTTCCTTCAGATGTATTCTCAAACAATACTTTCATATGAATTGAGAAAGTTTGCAAAAGATTCGAGAAAATTCTAGAAAAAATTATACTTCAGGACTGAAAATGCGAAACGAATTTTTCCCTGTAGAAATGCGACGGGTTTCCTTTTTTTTCCAAGTTTTGCTTTCTCTGCCTTATTGGCTATATATATATGTTTCCGAAAGTTTCTACCAATCATAAGGCGATCATGGAGCGTATCCTGTATTGAAACACTTTGATAGCAACAACATATAGAAGAAATAAAAATGTTTAGGTGCCGGCAAATATTGAAAATAAGATGGAAAAGTTCAATAAAATCGCATTTCATCTAGTATCTATTAAAAGTTGTTTCTATTTTTTCTATTAAACATTTTTTTCTCGCCCCCGCACAATTTGTAAATTTAATTCCGTATCTAATTTCTATTTTCATGCGACTTACAGATACATTGTCTGATGAATAATGAAACACTTATGACAATAATAAATTGAGCGAGTTTCCCATCTCTTCGTTGAAAAACATTGCGTGATTATAATATATTAATATGTAGTTGAGACGCGTAAAATGTGCAACGACATATATATTTTTTAGACCAAACCGTGCTCTTCGATTATATTTATCTTGTATCATTCTTATGGTAGGCTTATGCTTTCCTGTCATTGAATCATTGCTAGATTATTTGTTATAGGTTCAGGCCAACATCAAATGATAAGTTGTCAATGAAAGATTACAAAAACAGGGAGCAATCGTTCAAGATGAAGCTGGCTGTTACAAAAGTGATCAATCAATCTTGAGAGATTATCCATAAGACAAGACGTAATATATTAGAATTTTGCTGAACCCAGCATTCATCGAAGATCATCGCAGAAATTACTTTAGCCTCTAACCGATAGTATGCTCAAATAATACATCATGCTGCATAACGTTGTATCAAAATTATTAGATTTATTTAATACGATGTAAAAATTGGATAAATAATTTCAGGGAGGCAATACTGGTAGAAAAGTGGCACAGTCTGCGGGTATATTAATGTATGACAAAATTAAAAGTCGCACCTGATATTTGCTCATAGAAATCTCGAGTATGACGATGGCTTTTCGAATTACTCGAATCTCCATTCACGGTACAGGAGACATGTGTATAACCATCATCGCCAGATATTACCTTCATAATTCGGTCGCTCTACTGCTTACAGATTGCAGTTTATATAAT
Organism: Prorops nasuta; assembly: GCF_024137725.1. NCBI lineage: Eukaryota > Metazoa > Arthropoda > Insecta > Hymenoptera > Bethylidae > Prorops > Prorops nasuta. The sequence goes on from NW_027116816.1 coordinate 1,717,438, forward strand.
GATTTACATAAGAATACAAAACACAGGCTGTCATTGGGCTATTACCATTAGCTTACTAATGCTAATTCATTATGTTCATGGGATATCAACGTTTGTGTTTTTGATTATTACCGTTGTTGGAATATGATATACAAGAGTTAATGATAATAGACGCAATACAGTGCTGTGTAATAATAGTCGAACATTAGCACTGTAACAGATTTATCGTCCACTATTTTTTGATACAGCTTGGGAGCATGGGTCTAATAAATTTCAATTTAGAATCTGTGAGCCAAAATGTCCAAAAGCATAAATCTTGTCTGACTATATTCTTTTTGAACATACTCCACATTTTTTTGCATACTTTGCGTGATAAAAGATAAGCAGAATTTGCAACGTTATTATAGGCACAATGACTAAGATTGATTATAAATTTGTGGTTAATTATAAATTGTTAATTTTTTGAATGTACTTCGCGTTTTGTGCAGGCAGGATAACGTCGGGATGACTCCTCCATCGAGGATGTTTGAAATTTGATTACTCCCTTGCGCAAAATATGAGAAAAAGACCAAATTTTCTCTTCGACTTTGATTAATTTGTTGCTACAAGTACAAATATTGATGTTTGTGTATGAAATAATTATATGCTGTAAACTAAATTTTTTTTATATAGATGAGGCCAAATGTCAGATGTATAATATAGGGCATGGACACTATATATCTTATTATATCAGACATCCACATATGTATTGTATATATAGGGATGAATTATGGGCCTTTTATACAGGCTCGGCAATTTGTTATGCTACTCTCTCCCCTTATTATTCTTGTGTCGACCATTGGGCTTTAAGAAGCTGATTCCGGCCTCTTGCTAATGGTACGCCAACCATTTCTCTCGGCTAACTTCACTGTTTTTCTTCTTAACTCCCAAAAGACCACTGTTTCAAGCGTTTCCTCAAACCTTTTCCGCCATACGACTTTGCTGCTAACTATCAAAGCTCACGCCTGAGAAGCACTTGTTTTTAATGCTTTTTTTCGCTCTCTTGCTGTTTTTACTGTTTTGTTATTACATTTCCAGTTAATCTCAAAACTTGACATTTTCGCGGCGGCAGCCACGAAAGGTTTACTCAAAGGGACTTGAAATCTTTTAGGTTTGCTTTAGTAAATATAGCTCCTATTGCAATTTTGCAGTATGGTCCGCTTTTAGAGCAAAAATTAAATTTGTTTGTCGTAAGCTGCTTAGGGGTTGCTTATCAGACTTGATTTATCTCCATTTTCAATTTCGAGAGCTCCGTCTCCTCTAATAAGAAAAAAAAAAACGACCGATTGAATTATAAGGAGTCACGTAGCCGCATGCAGCTTTAATGCGCTGTTTGCACAAAGAGTCTGGGGGGGTTACTACGTGTCTCTCTGAACTTGTATCGTATTCCACTTCTATATAAGAGACTTTACGGCGTTTCGTTATTCTTTGACCAACATGAAATGTATTTGGAAGGGTATAATTAAAACAAGAGAACATACGAAAATTAATAGTTTCTTCTTTCATAAATACGGTAAATTTACTTTCTACGCTTTGGCCTAACGAGGAAAGGCTATCTGAAAATTATACGCTCACCGTAAGCTTGATCGAATGCCTCTGTGTAAAAAATTAAACCCTTTTCCAGCAAGCTGTTTCTTTAAAATAATTAAATCTCAGCAGCTATCTTTCTATTATCCGAGATAAATTTAAGCTCGCCCTAATTATTATTATGCTAAGACTGAAATATATAATGAGAAGAAAGAGAAAAGGAGTGGGATCTTAAATTAAAGCCTTGACTAAAGCACGAACGGGACTTAAAATTGAATAAGTTCAATTAGTGTAAGCAAGTCAAGTGTATATATCTTAACTCTGGTACAATACCTATTGTAAACAAATAGATTTATAAGCTTTCAATTTAGTGGAAAGAAATATGCTGGCGCTAAAAAACTTTGCAGAGATTGAATTCCGCAACGTGTTCCAATGTATTTGATCCGCTGAAAGTTTCGAACGTAAGGGTAGTAGATCAAACCGAATAAGGAGCAGAGAGTATTTGAAAATGTTTTGAAATCCGGTGCTTCTTTTTACTCTTGGGCCCAATTAGTGAAATGTGCAAAAAGCAAAACCGCTTTGTAGGCTACTCCGTTCTGCATGTTCCCCAACAACGAGGCCTTTTTTACGTTTCATTAAAAGTTACCTTTGCTATGCATATGCTGACGACCATTACCTTGAAAAAACATCTGCTTCGTATTTTTCCTTTTCTATAACGCAACAGTTTCGTCATCTTAATCTCATTTTCCAAGTTTTTTTAGCGGCTACATCCACGCCGAGTAGAGTACACGTATACACTATTTGGAATCATTATTTTTTCAAGTCGATTCATTTCAGATGAAAAGTGACAAAATATGATCGATCATTTGCATATTAGCTTTGCATTTGCGAAAACAAAGGCTTCGATAAGCTCGTGAGTTGAAAGGAAAATAGTGAAAATTTTGCATTGTTCAATTGAAAAAAATCTAGCTGGGGGAGTATGACGTAAAAGGAACGATCACTGCAATAAATCAGACTCGAGTGAACCGCAAAAGTTTGTTTTACTTACGAGCACTATTCTAACTGGAGATGCAAGATCACTGACTTGAGAGCATCGCATAAACTAATAACAGCTTGGTTAACAGCTCTCGTTCAATTTCAACTATCAACGATAGAGAGCTTCAACCGGCGCACAAGAGAGATCGACTGTTCCTTTTCAATACTCTTCTTTTTATACCACTGTCTCTCGTTATGTTTTCTCTCTTCTTCGTACTTCTCTGTGATTTCTCCCCTTACTGTTACAATTTAAGGCTCTTATTAAACTTAGTCTGAATAATTAGCAAAAGTTTATACGATCGACGAGTAAGATATATTCACGAAAAGTGATCTAAGAAAAACACAAAGATTTATGCAAGATTACGTGTAATCTTAGATTTTTCTATAACCCAGTGAGATGACAAAATTTTATTCGATAGAAATTATGATTATTTTATGCTCGCAAAGTGATGAGAGTCAAGGTTTAAACCGACGTGTCCGTCGTCCAGCACGGTTCGCCGTATACTGATCAGACCGACGCAGGCGTCGCGACGCGTATCCTTCAAAACATACCCTAACATTCGGTCGCTGCAAAAGCGTGGCAAAACGCGTCGAATCAAACGAAACCCCGATCGAAATTTCCCATATTCCAATAAAGCCATAATCCTATTTGTAATAGAATAATATTAGCAGTATACAATGTTTGCACGTTATGTTTATATATTTATGTTGAGTGCACACAGCGAGAGCTCTCGACGAGTCCCACACATCTGTCCCACTCATCTCGCGCGTCTTTAACGTTATACATAAAATTAGGTATTACGAAATAGAAGAAGAGTTTATTTTTTTTATTTTTTCTAGCTTTCCCATTATAAATATAGCACTATGAATTAACATATCACTTAGCATCTCAAACAGATGACCATTTTATTTTGCGTGAATAAACATTTTCGTCTCTTTAGTAAGTAGACGCAGTTTCTCCAATGTAAGGAACAAGCCATTACACAAGCGGGACGACTTGTTTCTTACGGCTCTGCTATAGCTGGTTTAATAGTGAGCACTTACAACGTAGCCAGTAATAGCGAATTGCGCCATTTCATTCGGAATTTCAATCAAAAATTTATCCCTAATTCTCAAAATTGTTAACATTTCTTCCAACACTCCCTCTAGTTTTCTTTTTTTTTCTTTCTAAATTTATATTGTATTCACATTATACTAATATTCATTTATTAACAATAGTTTTAAAACTGAGAAGATTATTTCAAAGAGACCTAAGGATTTTAGCGATAATTTATTCTGAACATTGAGTGGGGTAGATTGACCATTTTAGGCTACAAATAGAGATGAGAGGTTATTCTTGAGAGTATCGGAGGGTGTTTTACTTCAAATATATCTTGACACTTTCTCGACATGGTCCGCTTCGGCATGTGTCACAATAGGTAGCTTCCTACAATATCTGCTTCCCTACTTTGAAGCTTTTACCATTATATATACCATCTATTTTCAGCCTACAGAAGAAAAAAGCTTCATTTTTGACTAGTTCAAGATACAAACAGGACTTTTGCTACACTAAAAAGCTTTTAGTAAATCATCATTATCCATGGGCTTGCTTTTCGATATGTTGTGGATATCCAAGTTGAGGAAATTCGATGGAAAGCTATATTGCGTTGATCATAAAATTCGTTTGGTTAAAAACCCCACTAGTATCTTGTAGGAATGTCGTTGGAACGTTGCAGGATCGTTACCGAGCCGTATAAAAGCTATTTGCCAGTTCGGTAAAATGTAACATTGCAAAACAAACTGCAAATATATACCGCGCTAAAACAAACACGCTGAAGTTAAAGGTTAAAACTACAATTTGCATTTACGCTCTCCTTTTTCTGTTCCAGCTGTTAATATACGGAAATAATAAATTCCTTTTTAACTCGAGGTTCTTTTTGGTTTCGAAAAATACCCTAGCCTCTTGGCAGCGGTCCAATATGGACTTTCGGTTTCAGTTTTCCGAAGGAAGTTACTTACCAAAAGTTCGAGGTCACTGAAATTGCGTGCTAAGCACCAGTATCACTAGACTAGACGGAGCTATATCGAGAGACAAACGCAATAATAAGGTATTTCAACCTCCTCTTTCCTATATAATATTACTTTTTAGAAAAATGCTTTCTCGGTAATTATCGGTATACAAAAGCACTCCGCCATGCAGTTAATAAAGAGTACTATATACTTTTATATTGTATACAAATGAGGGGGATAATCGGAAAAAGAAAAATTTCATTTTTCTCGTGAAAGTTGGCGAAATTAACGCTGCGCAGGAAATTAGTCCTGAAACATTTTAACGTCGACGTGACTATTATGCCTCTTGTTGGTGGGTGTAGCAGCTATACGTATAGTACTTTTGAGCAAACCGGCTTAAATATACATGTGCTTATAGTTAGTCAAGTATACATGGCTCATGAAAAATGCTAACGATGGGTGAAATGGCTCACGAGTTGCACCAGCTACGAGCCATATATGACTTTAAAAAGAGACGTATAGTAGCTCAAAGGGAGTTCAATGGTCATCGGATAATCAAATGCAGATCACTGATAAGAAAGTGGCTACTCACGCACCAGCATAATTTATTTCATAGTAGAAACAAGTTTATGCGCAGGAGGTAACATGCTATGTTTAACGCAAATTTTAACAATCGAATATTAATTCAACGTAGTATTATATATTTTAGGTAGAATAATTCATACGTTCTTGTATCATTATTATACTTCAACGTGATAATTTTGCAAGAATAAATATCACTGCATTGTGTAATAAATTTCTATTTCGGTTATCTAACCTTCCGCGAGTTTATAACATCAATTGTTTTATCGGTTAATTATTTCAATTAGTCTTTAAAAATTTCAATAAGATCCCCGCATAGCAGCATTTTTTGTCCTACTAAATTAAACAAAAGGTGCGAATGTAAATGTGAAAATGATTAGTTTAGCCATAGCCAGGTGTTTATAAAACTAAATTTACAAGTTTGTACATATTATTCTAAGCAAGTTTGCAAGATAAACAACCTTACCAAACAAGGAGAGAGGGAGAGAGAGAGTGAAAAAAAATTAATTTTCTTAAACTATATCAAAAAAGAAAATACGGATAACGCGATGTAACTTTTAACTTTTACTGTCCTTCAGGCCATATCCGTCGTCTGTTCAATTTCAAATTAACAAACCGAGTAGTTATGGTACATTTATGGGAAGAAATATTCGTAACTTATAACTCAATTTCAAGTTTTTCATTTCGCGTGAGTCTGTCTAACTTTTTACATTTGTGTGAACTGCAGATGAAACGAGGAAACGCTTATGTGAGAAATGCAAATATTAATTATAAATGTTATAATCTATATTTATAAAAGTGCAGGTGTTCTCTTAAGATAAACTTGACTTTTTCTTATTTATATAACCAAAAGTTTTGATATTGTAAAAATGTGATTAAGCTATATGTATATGACCTGTAAACAACTTTATATAGAGCAGAAAGTACGCGTAGCACTTTGTAATTAAGAGCTACACGAGGCGTTTGCAAGTGATACCTGTACTTTTTGGTATGAAAATTTCGCTAACTGAAGCTCCCAACAGTTCATTGCATTCTGAACTACCTGTTAGAGAACAGATTGCATGTAAACTAGTTTCGTCTCTTCACGAGACATTGATTCTCATGAAACTGGAAGGGTTTAATGACTGTAACACTTTCCCAGAATACTGCTCAGCTTAATAGGACGTTCAAAATATTTCCAACCAATTTACGCATATATATATATATATATATTCGTTTAATCATTTTTTTTCTCCTCATTACATAAAGCAAAAGCTGTTTTTATTTACAAGCTACGCATCGTCGACCGGCAAAAGAGATTTAAAGTAAGATTCTTTTCTTTTTGTAAGTCAGCATTGAACGTCGGCAAGGAAAAATATTTACTTTCCAGCTTGTTATTCCTGTATCTGGCTAGAAGCATGTTGATCGGATGTCCAACTTGAAGTTACGATCAAAGAAGGAATTCTTTTGCGTCAGAAATGTTTATTTAAACATTATTATGGTTTACGTAATATATTATAGAATATCGTTAGAAGGCAAATCGTGTTGCAACCAAAATATTTCGACGAGAGGCTGAGATATAGCATTGTAGTGCTACGACAAACAGCTGCAGCCAATCATTGGCAAGAAACTTTGCTACCTACAGAATACGTTGGGGCGATTGTTAGTCAGCGGACTCCTGGAGTTAGCAGCGGCGTGAGCAGGCAGTGGCCACACTGGCTGCTGCACTGGCTGGCTCTGCCTGGCTCTGCCTGTTAATTAAATATATTGGATATTTTGAGACCCGTGTGGGTAGTGGCAGTATAGTGGTTTATGAAACTATACCGAGTTATGCCTTGAAGATGTCTTTGTGAATGTGTATACATATATACGTATATCGTGATGCTGCCCCTTTAATGGCAAATTCATTTATGATTCTAACAGCGCGCGTGATCCCCATAAAACTATCAAAATCAGCAAATATTCGTATTAAACTGGCAACCGAGTCTTGCCAGTAATTAAACGATATCCTCGTATCGATGATCTAGGCGAAGTATATAGAGTCCTCTGCGTATAATAATGTAAATGCGAGCTTCAAAAACTTATTACCTAAACGTCACCTTCGTTAAAAGCTTTCATAAGTTACTTGTATCTACCCTTTCTCGCATAATTCTCGAGTGCTCTGAAGACAAGAGAATAATGGTTGGGTAGAAAATAAGTAAAATCTTTAATATCCGAGAGATAGTAACTTCGCTTAGAGAGTTAGGGATTCATAAAATGCTTAATTGCACACTTTAGTTTTTTTCTTTCGCTTCATGGTCGCTTCTTTTATTTTTCTATTAATTTAACATTAGAGCAATCTACGAGTATCCTTTTCCTTTATCAAAGACTGTTTTGCCGCGTCATTGATTTTTACTGCTCAAAAGGAAATTTTTATAAAAAGTTGCTTCATAATAAGGACTATAATAAGGTAAGGTAAGACATGTTAAATAATTAGAAAAAGTTGCGCATCTACAGAGTTGTTCGTTTCAACTAATGATCGATACTTCCAGTTATAGCAATCCATTAAGCTGCTAGACACGAGCTCATCGATAATTAAGAACTTATCCCATTTCCTTCACTTCCTCAGAACAATCTGTGAATTGTGTGCTTCGCTTATTCCAGTAATCTTGTGAAAAGCTCAAAAACTTGGTACATGTGTATAGAGCGAGATTAAAGATAAAATTCTGAAAATAGGAATTTATAAAATAGAGGCTGTACGTATATATATAGTATAAGCGAGCTATTTCGATGAATACTGTTTACTATCAATACGATATCAGCATTCTGGCGTAACAGCGTCGATTTGACGTATAAAGGGATGAAACAGATGATACTACCAAGTTGAACCATAAATTTTAGATCTTCAAGATGTAAGCTTACTCTAAGATAGTGCAGTATGCTCGCTTCCTCGATGCATACTATCTTTATTATCTCCAACTGTGTCTTGGACTATAGTACAGCTACTCTATATAGCTAAATCCGACGTGGCACGTGTTTGAATCTAACAGTTATGGAATTTACCGGCACAGGACCCATATATATTAAATTTATCTGATTGTTTATTGAAACTACGTTTGAAAAAAAAAAAGAAGAAGAAGAAGAAAGCTTTCGTTTCTCCTCATTTCTTGTCATGTAGTAATTCGTGCAGATAATATGGAAAAACTATAAGGTTTATTCGTTTCACGTGGCTGCTTTAAGTGAAACATGATGTGTTCAATTTTGTATTGACACTAATAATACAGTTTGATTGATGTGATTTTGTATCGATTTTACATTGAACTATTTTTGGCAGTCATAAATTGGAACGACGACTATAAATTGGCAATACAAGCGCTTGTAGCTCTTGATTTATATCATTGTCTTTGATTCTTGAATGGATCGGGGTTGGTTAGTTTTAAAATTTTATTACTGCCGGTGGATGAAATTTGCAGTTGCCTATAGAGGCTAGTAGAAAGAGCTTTAGCAGCAGCATAAAGCAGTGGGAGTTACTGAATAAATATTTTATAGTTTAAGTACTATGCGAATTGAAATTTACGAGTGTGTGTGCCGTAGAGGCGATTCCTTTTATTGATTTTAATTGGACGTCGTCAGCTCAATCTATGCTACGTGTAGTAAGTCTATTTGAATAAGCAGTAAATTGACACTGGAATAATCTCCAGATAAAAGTAATTTACGGTTGATTCAGTCGGCGGGTATGCCGAAGCTCCTAGGATAAACTAATTAATCGTTTACCACAGAACAATCGACATTACGATTGACGACTCACCAGGGTGCAGTTAAAGTTCTACGGTCATTGCGCCTCGGAGGATTTCATTTCGTAACGTTAGAGACACGAGATTCTAGGAAATCGGTGATTTCATCCTATTAAAAGTTATACGAAAATCCAATCTCTCCACTCACAATTTCATTCAAAATTCATATTCATGGCCTTGCTTTTAGCTTCTCGAACATCCCATAAACCAAATTACATCCGGATTACATCCAACTAGCAGAATCGTAACTTTCCCTGTTTTAGTATGACCGCCAAATCCGCCAAATGTATAATCCCTTAATCGTGAAAACTGGCTAGTTAGTATGTACTTGACCTAAAGCACAAAAAAGTCAAATCTCTTCCAAAAAAAAAAAAAAAAAAAAAAAAAAAAGAATTTAAAGCGAGAAAGAGAAAGAAAGAGAACTATAAGAGGGCATATAGTTATTCCGGTCAAATGTATATGAAATCATATAACCAAAACGTGCACACGAACGAAACTGCAACATATCAAAAAAGCAAAGATTAACAAGCGTAAGCTGAATCCCATGCGGACGATTCATTGGGGCGAATATTTATTGAATAAAATGGGATAAAACTAATAAGAGAGAGAGATAGATGGAGAGAGAGGGGAAATAACGTATTTTACAAATAACGTTATTTTAAAGGATTCCTAAAGTTGATTTTTTCATCTCCTGGGAATCATGGCGAAGCTCGATCGATTTTCATCGAGTGAGGATATTTATATCAATTATCTTATATAGAGGGAGAAAGGGAGAGAGAGGAAGAAATAACAGTCTCAAATTGGTTACGGTGACGAAACGCTAAAGCGACGTTACGTTATACGCTTTATTTAACGTTACGTAGACTTGCCGATGAAATTCGTGTAGCGTGACTCGAACCACTAATTACGTCGTGTGGAGAGTTGTGTTTGGTTTTATAATTAACGAGCGCGCACCAGATTCTCTTGAAAACGCGTTATGCATCATCGGAAGATGTCGTGCATTCATGCGTATTGGCAATTCCGATAAACCAATATCGCCCGCGCCAAAGTACTCCTGTACAGGAATACGATCTATCGAATAACCGAAGCTCAAGAAATTTCAGCAAATTTAAAAGCCGTAGTAATACTATATTGATAAAGATTGCGGATGTAAGTCAAAAAGTGTAAAACTTTTTCCATTCAATCTGCGAAAATTGCGAATCAGCTCAAAGTTTGCTAAAATATTTCAGATGGAATCTTTTTGAATTAATATTTTTAAAGCAATGATATTGCAATACATGTGAAATAATTCACATCATCAAGAATACCAGAGAAACGAATTACCGTTCGTCAAACGTGGCCTGATTACAAAATCAACTATAGTATATACGTACTCATACTCATTAGTAGAATGCGTGCAATTTGACTCCTTGCATGACAAAGCAATTTCAATTTCTGTGTATAACCGAACATAAAGATGTAAATTACTTTTCCGTCCGTCTTTCATTCAATCAAACTTGATTCATTAAAATCGAACTCTATCTATCCATCCATATAGCGAGGTAAGTTTCACTACAGCCAAATATACCGTGGAGCCGAGCATTATTTACTCCATAAACATAAGGTGCTTTCGGGCGTAAAAAGGGAATGTGGCATAACGATTATTTTAGAGGGGGTGTAATTGTATTCGCAGTAATTTTGTGTTTTGTTCACTATAAAAGGAAAAGAGTCTCTATTGCACGTATACAAATACCATATAGGTATGGATGTACTGTTAAAGCTTATACCTAGTGTGTGCAATTTAATTAGAACAAAGTTACACCGTTACATCTGCATAATAATAAATATTGGTAAAAGGTATCGAACAAAGCATTTTCTTTGAATAAATACATGCACAATGTACAGCAGAAGTTGCATGCATTGGAAGTGGCTGTTCATTCATTGGCATCTCTTGAGTGCAAAGTTTCATTATCATTATCACTCGCTCCAGTTTGCTCTCTACAGAGTTCTGAGAATTCTATAGCAAGAACCTTTCTTCCATCACACAATTACGCACAATACGCCTCATTATCCTTGGGGCTAATGAAATCTCTGTAAGTGTGTAAGTAAGATTACTAAAGCTATTTTCGCGCCACGATCCTGCACGAGTCGGCTGTGCAGTTTCGCTGCTTTTTCGCCGAATTCAAGAGAAAGAAAGCCGCACGTAAGGCTGCGTATACAGTTTGATCCAAGAAACGTACACCAAGAAACAGCCAAGATGGGAGAAGGAAACGGGTGGGGGAGGTGAAAAGGACAAGTGTAAATCGACGTTATAAATCTTTAACACCATCAGGAGAATAAATCCGCCCCATGACGTTGCCATAAATCAAGCCACTCCTTTATCCATAGCACATGCATACTTTGCCTCGAAAACGTCTTTTATTAAGCAACAAAATTTGTTCTCGGCTCTCGGAAAAAAGCAGCTGTTTCGGAGAGGATCGCGAGGGAGATCGAAACACTGCTGGTTGGCCATACCGATGAAAATCGTCTTCCCCGTATATTTTTTTTCCTCCAATATAATGATTGGTCGATTATGCTTATTAAATTAATGCGATAATGAAATAAGCTCGCAGCTCTCGTTGGTGCTTCGTTTATGGTGGTCGAGGGTAAGAGTAATGGAATTATCAGCTGCTGCGCCATGGCCAAAGAGCTATAGTTGACAAGATAATCAAATACAGACGAACGCGTTTACGTGCTATAGTAATTCGGCAATTTGCGTAATTGTCTATCGGTCATTTAGCGAGGAGCGTGCAATGGAGTGTCCCGTACGATGTTAGATAAACATTGACGTAGGAACAAAGGTGTAGGTATAGTAGGTGTAGCTGAGAGGTAGGTAGACTGGTGGCTGCTGGCTGGGCTGTACTTACACGCGTATTATAGGCTCCACCGGAGGAGGCGGAGCGCTTTGATCCTGACAGGACGCGTGTGAGGCCCTGGAAAAGTGACAGCGGCTCAATCGACTTTGAAGTTGGAGAAGCTTTCGACTTGTTCGGGGCTGTCCGAGCAATTTACCTCACCGGTGACTCGTAGAACGGAAGCAGTTTGCGCAGTTGGCCCGGTGTACCAAATATGCTATATATATATATACGGTACCGTGTATAGGGAGCGTCACGTCAGAGCTTATCCACGTGGGTGTCAAGGCGCAGCGTGTGTATAATACATACATACCGTGTTTCGCACTTAGTACCTTACCCGGACCAGCTTTTAGTCCCCGCTGAGAAAGCGCGAGGTTGCAGGGAAGGAGCGAAAAAGCAGAATCTTGACAGGAAGAAAGTGGGCTTGCGAGGATGATATAGACAAAGAGATGGAGGGGGAGGGGGCGGGGGGAAGTGAGTGCAAAGGACTGATCGATTTCTAGTAACTCCTAACGCACGCTTCTATCGTAGCCACGAGCGTCCAACTCTATCGCAATATACCGATTACGTCTGTATGTATACCGTAACGACGTTCAACGTTATTACATCAATCGCTTATTTTATTCCCTCGATGTACTATCTCTGTCTGTCCAGTCAAATCTACAACATACATATTCTCCCTTTGGATCTTCCATTCATTAGTACTAACTGTCTCGTAGTCCAACGAAATTCAATGGAAAAAATAACTTGTTTCATTTGATACAGTGTACACATTGTTAACCTTCGGAGGGCTGGAAAAAAGTAAAAATATATATACGCTTACGTGAAAGGTCGATCTTTTTTTTAAATAGATATATATATAGATATATATCTAAGGTTTTTTATATAGGCACTTTCGGATAATTCTGAGTAGTTGCATGCTTGGGTGGTTGAATTGCCGGCCGTTAAAGGTTAATATCGGGCCCTTCAATTGGCAGTATTAAAACAGTCCGGTCAGTTTTAACGAATGAGAAGACCTGTTGAATATCTTCGGGCTATCCAGAGCTAAATTAAATGTAAATATTTAATTGGGGGAGAAGGATTGGCTCGTAGAGGGGATATTGGAAGTTTGTTCGCGACGCGACGACCATTATCGAGAAAGGACGTTATTGGTAAATGAAGAGAAGTGCTCTCTTAAAAATCTTGATGCGTTTATCGTAGGACGTGTATATATAGGTTCTTCTATTTGTATAGGAAGAATTTTCCAGCAAGAATACTGCTGCTGGTATTTTTGCCCCTCGTTCCTGATGAAAATTAGGGTAACGAGCTGGCATTTGTTCCGACGCATGGGTGGGAGCCGATTGCTTGCCACTACAATATCCGTGTCTGGATAGCCAGAGGCAATGTGATAAACTGCTGATTCGCGACGATTCAATGAAAGTTGGTATTTTTCATGGGTTAGCTCTCCCGGAAAAAGGGGGGAAACGCGTATAGTTCGTGCACGAAACGCCATTGGCCGGGGCCAGTTCATTACTCGTGTAATAATCTTTTTCATTTTTTCATTAGAAACCTTCGCCTTTCGGGAAAGGTGAGACAAAAAATCGAAGCGGTTCCCCAAGCTTGCGTGGTAGGTTGTGAATTCGATGCTCGTGCTACGTGACGGAGGGAGAGATAGGCCTGGATTGTTAATAGGGTACACATGGATCAAACGAGGGTGGAAAATATATATGGCCCTTTTTCGAGGGTCAAAGGTTCACGAACTCAACCCCCGGAGCTCCTTTTTCCCGTCATTTTCACCACCAATTTTATCTCCTTTTTTTGCTTTCTGCAGTCCTGTGAAAAAGACTAAATCTCTCAACCGAGCTTCCAGTCCACCAAAGTTGAAATTTTCAAGCCTCGACAATACGACTGAACAAATCGATTAGTTCGCCTATACGTAGCATCGGGTATATGTATAAAGAGAAAAAATTGATAGGAGCACAATATGACGCCATGCACGTAGCATGGCCATATAGCTACTCGTATCTGATAGCGCAATTTCAATTTTAATCAAATGCACTTTCCTCCTTCGTTTCTTGGACATGGTTGTACCTGCACCAGCTTCAAGGTTGTTTTCCATAATTACAATTCGCTGATAATCAACAAGCAAAGTTCAGTCGCTGTGTTTTTCCAATTTGGTAATTGGCTTTTTGCAAAGACTGGCTCGCGCAAATAAGTTGTCACAGCAATGAAGACGATGCGAATGAAAAATGTTGTAAGACAGTACAGTGTGACTATTTAAAATTTAATTCTGCTAAGATGCTAAAAAGCTCGAAAGAAGTTGGTCGTCTCATGGCAAGTCGCGCAAGGCATTTTCTTCCATTAGGTTTCGTTTTGTATCTCTCTTTGAAACTGACGATGAGTTAAAGCAAGAAATTTAATACTTGAGCTTTATTCGCGCTGCATGGTACTCGTGCTAAAAATGGGTATACATGTAAAGTCCCTGTTTAATTCAGGAGAGAAAATTGGAATTCTCTCTCCTGATATATTGGCGAGCTTTGACTTGAAGCAGAGCGGGAACATTACAACGTGGTGTACAACGTATAATGTAGACGGTACTACATTTCAAAGGATAGCTCACACGCTTACGCTTGATGTCTGGTAACATCCACATAGGCAGAACATTGATGCTTCAGAGCTTGTTACTTGTGGCCATTCAACATAGACGTGGAGAACGCGTGGATTGGTAATGACTAAACGGACCATTAATAATGAGCATTATCTGCACGTAAACTACTTGCGCGTCAAAATTATCTTATAAAAGCTGCTATAATGGATTAGTATGCTACCTTGAGCGGATTAATTACTCAATCTCCATGTTAATAAATTGCACCTAATAACGTGGTCAAAATCATTGTGTTCTGCTCATTGGCTATACATGTTTATGTGGTGTATATACGTACACGTATGAAAAAAAAAAAAAAAAAAAAAAAAAAAAAAAAAAAAAAAAACAGTAGAGCTTAATATTGATGGACAATGGTCAAAATCGAAAGCGGAGTGATAAGATTTAATGAATTGACAGTGTAATCGATTGGTTAGGGAGGCTTACACCAGTGTTCACACATACGGTTGGAAGTAGTACTGTAGTAAAGCAACGTCTCTTGGGAATTGAGTGACGGGAAAGCGGGAAATCAAGCTGCTCTACGTGGCTGTCAAATAGGAAATAACAGTAACGACGAATCACATCACTGTGTGAATCCTAACGTACTGTTGCTGCATATCGCATTCGCTCAGTGTCAATGCTAAAAATACTTGCTCGCTATTACGAAAAAATCAACATTTTTCCTCGCTCTGAGCTCATATTAGCCATGTGTACTCGATTCAACCTTCCATTAAGAAAGCATTACCACTTTATTGAAAAGCTAAACTTAATTTTTTACTGGAACAACAAGAATAGCTTTTCTATCAGTTATGCGTGCTGCGGTATTTTTCCAGAAATTTCTACTTTACTTTATCATTATCGCTTTACCCTATCGAGTTCGTATTTAGCTTACTGCGAGGGAAAAGAAATGGGTTAGAAGGCTGAATAACATTTTCAAACTTTAAATTAATTAATCATCTTATAAGGGGAGGGGCGGAATTTAAAAGGGACGTGGAATTACGGTTCTCTCTTTGTCAATGGGTTGTTGGAGGAGAAAATCCAATTTTTCGTAGGAGAAGATGAGATTGCCCATGTAGACGAATACAATCTCCAGCGACACAGACTAGTCCACGGTTTCCGCAGTTACGTCAATTTTTCTCATCTGACAAGCCTTTTGTATCCTATAATACTTCGCTTTGCATCACTATCCTTCACCAGCTATAGCAGAAAGCTGTAACCTGATTGAAATATGACATACACAAGCCCTTCTACGCTTCTATATGCGAAGCACTATATTGTTATTTATCTGTCCACTGCGATAAAACTAATTCAGCAGTATACTGTTAGACTTTTTATTAAAATCTTTCTCGATTTAAATGAATATATGTATATATATATATACATATAATAACGATTCAATGATATTGAAGCAGAGTCTTTTTTCTTTTGCAGCTGATATTTTCGAGGAGACGGAAAGAAAGGTCAAAGAATTGGGGAAGGACCTGAAAACTAATTGTTTGGGCGGTGGAAGAATTCTTCACGATCCCGATGAGAAAACACTCAAGGTCTTTGGATATTCACAGGTCGGTAAAAGCCATCGGAATATTCGATTCTTTTATTGCCTCCAGTAATAAAAGCTATATCGAGTAGCTGTACGCACATACACATGTATACAGACTAGAGAACCGATCGAATTAATTGGGAAAATTGTCTAGATCGTTTCTATATTGGAAATTGTTAGAGAGGTTTTCGCAAGGAGGACAGTGATCGCTTGCCAGAAAACGAACGTAAACATCGTAAAGTTTCGATCCATCGAATTCGAGCACTATGCTGATACCATTCTTGAGATTGCAATTGCGTTTACTTAAAACTATGATGACCGTTTCTTAACGACTTCCGTGAACCAATATCGTATTTTACTACCTTGTTTCCCCACGTCATACTCAAGAACTGCTCCAATCAAGCCGTTTAAATCAATCATTCCAAATCAAAACTAACTTGCATCAAAACAAATTTCAAAAATCACGAGAATAGCTTTTACGGACAAAACTCCATTTGATGAATATCGAAGAAACATTTTTCGAGCGCAACATCCTTGCATACCGTTCCGTTTAATTAATGGCTGCTGTATAAGTAAGGCCAATTTTTACTTCACTTTCCTTGCCCCATAATTTTCTTGTGTAGATATTATCGTAAAATAGAATTCAGTTAAGAATTCTCGCATAGTTTTCGAGTGAATGGGAGATTGTGTTTGGTAGGAAGTAAAAATTGTTGTGTGTAAAATAAAACTGTTTAAATCAACTAAGGATTCTTCGTTATAAAGTTTCCACTTTTATGGGGCATTTAAATTATTTATATTCCAAGAAGCGTTAGTTGGCCGCTTGCTACTGGAAGATTCGCTTAATCTTCGAGGAAAGGCAGGAAATATAACCGTGTGAAAACTTGTAGATACAATTATGCAAAACGGGACTTGAGAGGAACTTACATGCTAATTTATATTTAAGTTTTTAAGGTAGAAATCTCAAAGCAAGTAAATTCGTAAATAGCTTTTTTAACATAAAACGTTTTAATATCCACGTTACAGATGCTCTCAATGTTTTTCCAATAGTAAATTAAAATTTTTTTCTATCGATCAACCCTAGTGTACGCTCGAAGCACGTTTCGTGGATGGCGCTAACTTATTTGATTTGCGGCGAGTTTTCTCCTACCTTGGAGAAAATTGCATCAAGCACTCTAACTGGTGTATTGAATGATGATGAAATATCAAAAATGACCTTGGCTTTTTTCTATTTTCAGGGTTACGGAAAAGCTGATCACGAAGTTACGGTGTCAATTTTGAAAAAGAAATATCCCGACTACAATATTACCTGGTCCGATGAAGGTTACTAGACGTTAAGGAAAATATCCGATGTATCAATAAATTATTTAACACAAAAAAAATGTTTGACCTGCTCCAAGGGAATCAATAAATAGTATTTATCATCTTTCCCTTAATTTCTACTCTTTTTCTATTATCTCGTCTACTATGCTTTTTTCTTCAGTCTAATAGTTATAAGTATAAATTTGCAACTTTTACAATAATTATGTTTACATTACTTTAATATATTTTATCGATGATTGATAAAATGCTACTCGATCAGCGTATGGTATACTCCTTTCTGGATAACACGTGGATAACCAATTGGAGTCAAAGAAGGAACCTAGCTAAAGCGGCCATCGGTAAGTGGTATATGCTCCGTCGGTAAATATCAGAGAAAGAAAAAGAGAGGCCAAAAAATTGAATGATACTTAATATTAATAGAGATAATAAAGTTATTTTTCCATTTACATTGATAACATATATTAACAAAATAGTTGTAATTATTTGGTTCTATTTACTTCGTAGTTCTAAACTATCAACTTACGATGTCGCCTCAGACGTTACTATGTATGATACATTTTCTCACAAAAAAATCGTTTCTATTATACAAACATTTATTTTATTTATAAATTGTGTGTACATAATAGTTTTGAATAAAATAAATTAGCTTTGAGAAAATCTAGCATGGAAAGTAGCTTTGATGGAAAAGTCTATTCTTTCTTTAAAGCCTGTTTCTTTTCAACAATTACAGCAATTTTATAAGTTATAATAAGTTCAAAGTGAAAACTTTGAATTTTCATTGATTGTTTACAGATTGTCGTTAGTGCAGTGAAATTAGTCGTTGGTCGTTTGGCAATTTATGTCAAAAGAAATTTCTGTATTTACTTGGTAACCAGCAGTAACCGCCAATGTTACTTTAATTTGCAAAATTAAATTTCTTGTTATAATATATTTACAAAATTTTACGTTTCATGTATCATAAATCCTGGTAAAATGTTTTCCCAAGCTGCCAAGTCAGCAGCAAAATCTGTTAAACGTCAAAAATATATCAACCGAGACTTTCCAAAGGTAATTATACAATACTAAGAAGTGAAAGATGAAACCAATGAGGTATTTGAGAGTCAACACTTAATTGAAACATTCTTTTAGATTACTAAAAATTTAAGAGCGAAGCTCTCGAAAATTTTACGTCATTCTTCGAAAGAATTTGTATTGAACAAGGTTTGTTATTTTTTCCTTTAAGTTGTATTGTCAGTACATATAATTGCTATTTTTCAATAATAACAATATTGAAATATATTTTAAGCACTTATAAATCTTGACTTTGTGTCCTAATTGCAGAATTCGTTACATTAAAAATTCAAAGGTTAGACTTTAAAAAGTTTTAATTTGCGTAATAATTAAATTAGACTCGATTCCGTGTTCAGACCTCTTTTAAGCAGGTCTAGCAGCTTTTAAGTAGTTGTGATTGCAAATTAAGAAGTTAGTAACAGAAAGCAGCTCCCGATGCTGGTACAGAGAATAAAAGAATTATCACTGGCTAATACTGAAACATGATATTAAGAAAGAAGCAGCTTTTATTCCCAAACTTTTCTGAAACAAATTTCTATTTGCAATATCTGCAAAATAAATGATGCTAATAAACCAATGATTTGTTATAGGCTTCAAATCTGAAAGTTGCGGAAGTTGCCAAAAATTGGGTGGACACGAAAAATCCTCTTTTGGATAAAAAACATTTGACATCAATCAAAGCGATTGCCAAACAGGTAGCTGCATTAAATCATTTTAATATAATGTTCAAGATTAGTATCATAACCCAGCAGTAATTAATACTGAAAAAGATGCGTGTTATACATTTACTTATTCTGTAAAACTCGTAACTATTCATTGTAATCATATATGTGCAAAAGGATGGTAGACAAATCTGACTATTATAAATGATTATTATCGCTAATATAAATCATTTCAAATCTAAGAATTTCAAATGACAAGATTCATTTGTATTTCGTAGAATATAAAATCTATTGCTCTTTATAAATTCGTCTTTTTTTCTTGCCTCAGGAGGGCGACGAATCTTCCATCAATGGCGGTTACCAAAATGCTCAAGTTCTGGGAGAGATGGGTCCAATTACTAAACGATTCTGGCAAGGCGATTGTACTCCGACCCAAATGCTCAATTGGTTATCCGAAAACTCGAGATTTTCAACAATATCGAGCTTCAAAAATAAACGTTCGTCGACTTCGGTGAGGTCCATTGCAAAGGCTCGTCAGGAAAATATGACAAAGACGAACCTAAACATTCGAAATGATGCGAAAAATTTATCGTATGCGAATAATGCTGATTCAAAGGCATTATTGTCTCTCGTGAATGCAATAAAGCAATCTCTTTGCAGAAAAAGGTCGAATGTACTTAAAGTCAGTTCAAAATCGTTAAATACTCAAGAAGCCCGACCGTCAATGTTTCAGAAAATTTCTCAGTCCAAAATGAAGAAGTCGATGAAATGTGCGACGAGAGAAGTGGCAAAAAATGTCCAGTTTCGACCGAAGGCTTCGAGTGAAAAATCGAAAAATTGGACAGTACCTCCCATGATTTCGGATAGAAAGCCATTGCTGCTGCATGATTTTAATGCTGCAAAGAATAAATCAAGAATAAGGCCAAATAATTCTTTAATGGGGTCCGATATACTTGATGTGTCAGCTCCATCGGCGGAGAAGAAAAAATTAAAACATATAAGTCTACGTATGCCAGAATTGAGGGAAAGAAATTTATCGCAATCTCATAGATTGGATATGAGTAGAAATAATTCCTCCAAGACAGTTTCTTCTCCGAGTCAGCAGAGCAACGTCGCTATCATCGGTGGCGAAGATGCAGAAATTATATATCAAAATAAATGTTTTTGTCCAACGTTAAACGAAGGTGTTCCAGAGGGGAAGACGAGTTCTTATTCTCACACTCTGGAGGATTGTAGCAAAGCTAGTGATCCTAAAGTAACGAATGCAGAAATGGCAGATCTTCAAAATGACAGCAGCAAAATAAATTTGGTCAAAAAGCTGTCGTATCAGTCGAATGAGTTACTGAGTAAAATCAAGATCAAAGAATTTGTCGAATCAAATACATCCGTGCTAAGCTCGTCCGGTCTGGAAAATTTGTTCTATCCAAAAAGTCTGGAGCCTGCATTTGTTGGAGTACTGCCCATTAACAATATTCATACGCGGAGAGGACTGCCGCTTTCAAGAGATATACACTCTGGCATAAATTTATACAACAAGGATAAGGATAAGGATAAGGATAAGGAAAAGGATATAGCTAATAAATCGTGCTTCGAAAAGATCAAACAATTTTGCTCGAAGAACAAGCCTGATGAACCCAGGACAGTCTGCGACGACGCAGAGGAACATCCATGTAAGAAGGATCCTTGTAAACACGACGAGAAGAAATGTCTGCCAGATTGTAGTTATAGCTGTAAACCTCGGAAGTCTATGGATCCGTGTTGTTCAATTAGAAAGCTGAGACTTTGCAAGGATTACAAACCAAAGTACAAATGTCAAGAGCCGCCAGATCCTTGCAGATTGATTAAGCGTGGTCGTCTTTGCAAGAAGGAAGTAAAGTGCGAGGATCCATGCGAGAGAATTAAAAAGACCAAATCTTGCAAAGCCTTCGTGGAATATATCACCATACCACGCATCGAGGAAGATCCATGCAAGAAGTGTAGATTAAAATTGGCATGCAAACCAAAGGACATTTTGTGTCCGAAAGATTCGGATCCTCTTACCGAGACATGTCCGCCAGTCCTCGAGAAGGAACTAGACACGGATAGTTCGGCTGCGAAGAAATGTCCACCTTGTCCGAAGAAACCGCCACTGAAAGGAATATTCCAGGAGACTCACACGCCAAAATGCGCTTGCGAGGAAGAGAAGCCTACCAAAGCACAGCCGTGTTGTCCCGATGCTACCAATGTTCCAAACCCAAAATGCCCTTCGCCAGGGACCAATACCAACAACACTCCTAACACCACCAACTCCACCACCATCAGGCCGTACTCAACCTACGCCACTCTGCGTCCTGGAAATAATTTTCTCTACTACGATTATTTAAAATTCCAACAAAAGCATCAAGATGTCAAATTAATCCCAACGAACAAATTCGGAACAGCTGCGAACTTGGCTAGAGACACCAAGTCGAAGCTTCAGTCTGGCAAGAGCGTTAAAACTGTTGGCGTCCTCGATACGTTTGGAGTGTTGTCCGAAGAAAATCTTTGAGTACTTAACCCTATAAAACCTGGTCTATGCATGACGTAGATTTTTTGTACGCCATAATGAAAAGAAAAAATTGCAAAATAATGGTAAACTATATTGTAGCAATATCTGTGTAAACTATGAATAAAGACGGTGTATTCTTCTGAACGACGCTGCTGCTTATATTCTCTACATGTAAAGATAATGCTGCAGGGACTCTTGGTATGGGAGATGAGTGAAATTTTTTGCTTCGTTTCCGCATTTATCTGTCCAATAATTGTACGATATTTGGCATTATGTGTTTCGCGTGTAAGCACTTCCGGTGCGCACGGACGCGTATAGCCTATAAAATCGGCATGAGAAACGCTTCGTTACAATAATATCGACATTTATATACGACTAGGGTCCGGCTGCTCGCAGGAGGAGTTGCTAAAGCGCGGATGGAGGGTTCTTATCATTTTATTATTGGGGTGAGCACCCTCTCTACCATAGACGTCGTCTCTTTACTTTTACCTCTCTCCTCCATTGTCTCTACCCGACGATCCGGCCACCCCTTTCGAGTCCCAAACATCATCCTCCGAATCACTCTCCTTTCTCGATTAGCGAGGCAAAAAATGTTGCTTCTCGTTCTGGACGAAGGAAAATTTGCCTCGTTCACGCGAAGCGCGTAATACTACCTCTCTTATGAAACCGGTGGTCAATTGTCCAGAATTCATCGGGCAAAGTTGCTGCATAGCCATTTCACAGCGAGGAGGGAATAAATTTGATCGCTGGTTCGTTTTAGGCTGTTATTTAGTTTGCCAGACGATAGAAAGTATTCCCGAAGACGATGATGAGCGCTCAGCGTGATTGGTGGGATTGGAGGGTGGCCTCTTTTTCTTCGTATTTCGTCGGACCAATAAGTGACGTGTTTCCAGTGGCGAAGGGTGCGAGGAGGACGACGCGACGACTAGTGGGGTTTATAATGTTAAAAAGAGAAAGCCGCGTGGGTGCAGAAGAGAGTCAAGTAGAGATCGGCGCGGATGGAAACAAGCAGGATAGATAAACTTGGAAGCGGCTGTCCCCAAGGCTGATGCATAATTCAGGAATCGTCACCGACGAGGATATTGCCAATTTGGCGTCGATAAAAATACGATCGGATTTGTCGGCTACCCAGAATGGCTCGTCCGACGTACATCCAGTGAATTTAACACCTTCGCCCAACGAGGCCCACCCTACCGTGCAAAATTGCATCGGAGCCAATCCTCTCCTCATCCACCTCCACCTCCGCCACCTCCCCCTCCCCTCTCCACCCCCGCACCTCCTCTCTTACTCCCACCTCACCTTTCCCCCTCCAAACATTTTCGTCTTTTCCGACGTTCATCGATCTCCTCCACTGCTACATCCGCAATTACGTAATCAGTAAATAGCTCATTGATTTTATCATTAAATCCCATTCTTCATCTGTTATATTCTTTTATTTTCTTTCACATTCACCCTCCCCCACAATATAATCACCATTTTCCTCAAAGCTCGCCAGCGATTCTTCTCTATTTTTTATGCCAAGGATAACGTTCGATATAGGTATCCAATTGCAATTTTCCTCTCTGTATTGACCGGCGTTAGTTCCGGCGAATTAACGTAGCTATATGTATATAATACGTATATGTATAGAACCGTGCCAGCTGTAAATGGAAAAATAAAACTTCTTAACGCGCAAAGTCCACGCAAAGTTCCGTATTTTGCAGAAACGCCTGCTTAGCGTGATACTGATTGATGAAAGATTATCGGTTTTTCATGCTTTTGATCGGTAAAATTTTGAGGGTGCTCCGCTCCACGGCTTTATAAGGGATGATCATCTTTTCTCTCGATCGTCCGACGCTCGGCGATTTTCCACGGACGCGGGGCTTCCAATGGATATGAAATATTTATGACCGAGGGCCGTAATGGAAGCGACGATGAAAAGAATAAATCCGGAATCGATTCAATTTGTCAATGTGCGTGCCCGCGCGCGGGCCGGGCTAATTATCTTATTATACAATTTTCTTAGCCATTGAAAACGTTAGGACCATCAATTCTCTATAAAAAAAAAAGAAAAAACGTGCGTTTGTTCGCACTAAGAGCGAGCATAAATCTTCTAAGAATATGATTGACGCAAATCAGCGGAGATTACACGAGGAGCTGGAGGGAGTTTGGTTTTGCGATATCTCATAAATATGAATTTAACTAATCTCGTATCGATGGGCAAAATTTCAGTCATCGAAGGAAGTCATTTTTATTGGTTTCTTTTTTTGTTTGAAATACTTCTATCGGATGATATTTATTATGCTTATATGAATTACCACTCTTTCACCCTAGTTGAATTATTAAAATCTGCGTGTCCCCTGCACTTCCCCGATGAAGCGCGTGTTTAATTCGAGTACCCTGGGAGCATCGTCGGAGTCTCTTAAAAATCCCTAGATATCCACGGTTGATTTAACGGTTACATGCATAGAGACCCTCCTTCCTGTGACTATAGTATATATATATATATATATATATATATATAGTTGCAGCAGTACTACCCTCTTAATTCATTTCGCAAACTATTATATACTAACTAAGCGAAGGAAAGCCCATTATTCTGCAATGGGATCGACCTTGCTGCAGAAAACCTTCAAAAGTGCGTACAAAGTCCGAAGAGAAGTCGAGTCTCACACTTAAAGTCGTAACGAGTGTTTCGATTCCTTGTTTTCCGTGGGATAACCCTACTGTGGTGTGCGTACGCTCACTTGGCTGCCAGCCTCGAAGAAAGGGTGCATTCGCCAAGAAAATTCTGAGGGCTTCCATCTAGCAACGTTACTCGAATCGACCCCTTGACTCTCTCGAAAAAACCCTCTCAAGTATTACTTCAACTGAATGATTCCAAGTGCTACCCATCAAGTGTTACAATTACCAGTTCTTATCCTCGCAAATCCCTTGTTTCTCCACCCTATAGGTTCTACATATATATCTCAATCTAATTCAACTTTTATCGAATTATCTTACATATATATACATTTAATTGATTCTATTTATACAATATTTATTAAACATCAGGTTACAGCACGTTAGACTTGATTAAAATTTAGGTATTTAGTTGATGCGAATTATCTGTCCTGACGATCATCACCGCGTAGCTAGGAAATGGTGGAAAATACTCGGGCGGAACATACGAAGTGATGACTCGACGCTTCATTGCTTCGCTATTAACCCCTTGATATTTAACCCCCGTAATTACCTCATCGTCACCTACCCAAATTCCCAAAGGACTCTCCTCCCATATTTCTGTTTTTTCCTGGACACGAGTAGTATCGACAGCTTGATCAACGTTAAAAAGTCCATTAATCGTACAATAAAATAAGAGATATCTTATCGAGCAACGGTTACGTAATGTTTGTTTAAACAAATAATAAATGTCAATAAAGTAGTGCTAAAAGAGTAAATGATCGCAGTAGCAGTCAGATAAGTGGGGAGTGTTAAAAGATGGTTTGGAATGGTTATGGAGAGGAGGAAGAAAGTCGTTGAAGAAAAGTAACGCGAGTGTCAGACTTATTATGACAGTGAACACTTGCTGAGTGCAGTAGAATCTCTGGGGGTCTCCGTTGGGGTTTCCATGGACTGTGATTTTCTGATTAGCAGTGGGTCGACTGGCTGCGGTTAACCGTTGTTAGGTTGCCGCTCGATTGGTATGCATGGGCTGGGATTCAAGCCCATGCTACACCCAAACCATCTAGACTCCTTCACCATTGCTCCGTATCCGACTACTCGTTACTACAGAGACACGATAGCTATATAGAATATAGTGTAGCATACCGACTACACTCGCTCACCGATCCACCGCGGTCGTTGCCAGCACCATATGCATCCGCATTGAAATCTGTAGATTGACTCGAGCGCCAAACATTTCATTCGACAAATTCTCAATAATATAAAAATATCCAACGCGCCAAATCATATCGAAAGACTCAACGCCATTTTTCAGTATGCTTGACTCCACATTGAAATCGCGAGCCACCCAACGACCCTTGGCCTGTAACGCGTGTTCGAGTGGGGTGGCGGGAGGGCTTTCGCACAATAACTTCCTATATCGTGTATATACGCACACTGGGATAAGCCGTTTGAGAGTGCGACAGAAGCAGTTATACCTATATATATATATACATTGTACTGTATATGTATACGTAGGGAGAAATGGGCAGAAGCCAAAGCTATGGAACGGGAGAGAAGAGAAACGATAGTGTATACGTGTTTGTACAAGGGAGAGAGAAAGAGGGCTCCTAAGGTTGAACGACAGAGGGAGATAGGGAAGGTTAGGTTCAAGGGGTTTGAGGGGCGAGACGGGACCCGCCAGCATGGATTTATACGAAGGAGGATTGGGGTTACAATTTCCCATGGATAATGGCACTTTGATTACTCCGTGACGCCGTGCGTCCTGTCAAGTGGCACGCCAAACCATAAATGACTTACGTGAAAAAAGAGAGAGACTTGGCGTGTCGTACCTTACCGACTTCTCGGTCAGCTAAACTTTTCTCGGACGTTCATTATTAAAAAAAAAAAAACGAAGAAAAAAAGTGCAGTGAAAATGTAGAGGGGACGAAAACGTAAAAACGATACGCCAAGTAACAATTCGCGCATTAGCATACTGAATTGCTCTTTCTTTCTTTCCCTCCCACCCCCTCTACTCTCTTTCAACTTTCGCGAAACACACGCGAGCAAAATATTTCATGCATAATACGTACTATATATAATTCGTATTTAGAAGAGTTTTAGAGAATTAAACGAAGCCCTGTTACAATAACCGGTTACAGTCTCCGGATGTTCTATAGCGACGAAACCCAATGTCCCTATATCGGGGCTGGGCTGTACTCGAGTCAACTCGAGCGTTCAAGAGTCTCGTCGAGAGATTTTCACTGGCGAATCGAGAATGGCGAATGGCTGCTTGACTCGTCGATGGTCGTTAAAAGTGCAACTGACGAAAAGCGGTATGGTGCTACATTCGAATGCTCTCTTGTGGTGAACTGTAAATTCAAACGAATCGTGTTTCGAGAGATCCTCGAGACTCTGAAGAAAAATGTGAAATTACACAAACTCAATTGAGTCTTATAACGTTGATAAAGACTGCAAAAAATGAAATGATAGCTTTAACTCGTAGTAGAGTAATGTTACTCGATCGGAGGCTGCGCGAGGCAATTTAGAAATAACCCAGTTTGTCAAGTTTTAAATTCTCATGACGGATTAACATAGAAAATCAATCATCCGGTGGATTCAGTCGAGAAATCAGGAGGAATCAAATTGCATCAGTGAGAACGGTCAGACTGTCCATTGAACTTCTCTTCCGCGTTCCAGAGAAAAGTCGATCCCGATTCTTCTACGGATCGCAGATTACATACGATCGGTCATGGAACGTTAAGCTGAATTTCCGCAATACCAAATTATGTGAGATTTTTTTTTATTCTCCTCTATAAATTCTCATTAGCTTACACCTGTATCTCTTACTGCAGCAAATACGAGCAGTCGACCAAATTAGGAAATAATAGCCTTGGCAAAATTACCTTTTCACAGACGGATATTTGCGATTAACGGTGGCTTAAATTATTAGATGGCGAAAGCGTTATGTGCGCACAGTTGCAAAGTGACAAATCGATATCGATCAATCGGTATAAGAGCAACAGAGCGACCTAATGCGTATTAACAGTTTAAACACGCTTCTTTCGTGTTCTATCTATATATATATATATATATATATAGTATAATATAAAATACACACATGTAACACACCGTGGTGCAATAAACGAAATGCCCGGCGAGCCACGTGTCGTCACGTGTCGTTGAGTGCGGTCAAACCCCGATTTATTCCGCTATCACGTGTCCAAATGAGCAACACTTTGAATAATACTTCTGGCACGTTACGTGTGTAGCCGTACAGTGTGGAAACGAGAGAGAGAGAGAGAGAGAGAGAGAGATCCAAACCCCATGGGTCACGGTGCTTCAGTAATGCATAAATCAGAATCAGCCAATGGCATTCCTTCGACGTGTCTCCCGTATATATGGTTGTGCATCCTCCAAACGAGAATTCGATTTATCCAGCAACGGACCGAGCCACCTTCCTATCTTGCATTACAATCGAAATAAGGATACATTGAGACGCAATAATAAACAACGAATCCTGCAATCCCAATATAGTGTATATATCTATCCGATAAGATCAAAATTTCCCCTGTCATTTCACAGGTACGCCTCATTTCTGATTTCTGCAATTTTCCCATTACTCGTTCTCGTGCTAATACAGTGATCGAGAGAGCTCGGTACGTGCTATAATCAATGTTTAACATTGGAATGCAGATAATGTTTAAGAGGTGCATGCACACGTATTCGCGTACGTAATTGATATAGATATACATGTACAGAGGAGAGAGAAATTGAGAGATCGATGCATTACTTAATATCGCCTTTAGTCCTTGCGATTTGCTGTTTACCCGGGACTTTTACTTTCGAAATGATCGGTGTTAAGGAGCAAGCTAAGAGAGGTTTTTTTAAACTCGCGAAATAATGGAGTTTCGAATCGTGCAGTGGTGAGTATAGGGCTCGGCGTTGCCTTCAATTTCCATGATGGAGACAGGGGTTGAGCGAGTGTTCGAAGGTGGAAGCGAGCGACGAGGAGGGAGAGAAGCGCGGGTAGGACAGCGAAGCGACTCTGCTGGCGGCGCCAGACAGAGAAATAACGTCGATTTGGGGGTGGAGGTGGGGGTGGGGGCCGGGGACTGGTGGACTGCCTCCTGCGTAATTCGCAAACAGAGGGACAGAGACGATGCTCCGCGATGTGCTCCATGCATCCAACCGGCTACTCTGCCCTCACCATTGTTTGCACTTTCTCGCTTCCCTAACTCCCCTCTTCTTCCCCTTTCACTCTTCGCCACCACCCCTACTGCTACCACCACCACTATTACTACTCTACATCTGAATCTACCCACCTAACCCCTCTCTTCAAATCCGCCTCGATAGTTAACGACGCTGCACTTGCGCGCTTTTGCATTCGCTCCTCTCCTTGCAGCATAACACACGCTTGATCCCTGCTCAACGTAAATTGAATCCCAATAAAATGGTGACCCCTGTGAGAAACGCTGTAATCTTCTCAAGTAAATTAAGCACTTTCTGCAAATTTTGTTCCACTAACGAGACTCGAGTTTCGTATATAAGGTGAATCAATGCTTTATTTATAGACTCTTGTATACATATAGGCTCGTGGATACATACGTGATTTTCTTTTTGCCTAGCTAACTGCTAATCAAATTTTTAATGTCGTTTCCGAAGATTGTTGCGTGCTGAAATGTTGCAGTTTTTGCCGCAGACATATGCATATGCCCGTTTGCAGAATTATGCATATAAAACATGCGCGTGCACTCTGTTCCATACCTGTATGTATGCGAGCAAAGGATATCGTTGGTGCGACGTAACGTCCTTTCGTCACCGAAAGGAGCTTTTATTTATTTCGGAAACGACTGTCACGAAAAGATCATGAAAGATCGTGCCTCGAACTGGGTGTCGAATATAAACACAAAGCTCGTTTCAAGGGCCAAGTGTACCGCATTGGAGTATCGAGATGAATGATGGTAATGATTAATTGATGCATCAAGAAATATAACTACCTCATTATACTCGTACGATTCTCGTCTGCTTTTGGAATTATTGTTCCATTCGACAAAATATTACTGTACGTGTGTTTAAAGTGAAAAGTACGTTGTATAGCGTCGAAGGAAATAAGAGAAAGAGGAGGATACAGCACAGAGGACAATGAAAGCAGCAGAACTAGCGAAGTAGTGAACGCTATTCGGGTAATGGCTGCTTTACGAGGCGGTGCGGCTCTTAGCCATCGTGTACAAATACATTTGAACGTTCCGGCTACACTATCGCTCCATGGTAAGCAGTTGCATTTGCGTGGCTCACCACTTGCAGCCAGGTTAGCACGGAAAATTTTAAAAACGTCCTAAAACCGTCACTTTAAATCGCTATCGTCGCCACCACTTCCAGACAGAAAATGAAAAATCAGAATTGCTAAAGCCTGTAAAACTGCGCAACCCCTTTGGATTGTTGCAAAAAAGAGAAAAAGAAAACGACAGGAACGGAAGAAGGACGGAAGTGTACAATAGGGGGACAGTAGTAACACCGATCAGCACGTGTATCCCTCGTTCTATACTGTTTCGTGATAACGTCGCAAAAGATAATACCCTCCTCGACGTCCAAATTTTTCATACTCATATTTTATCGCTATACTTTGACAAACAATGCTTCGAGTACATTGGTAATAAAAAGCTGTCGAATTCATTATTTTATATACACAAAGATAAAGAAAAGCGCGAGCTGATATGAAAATGCCAAGTTTAAAATAGTAAACTCGCCAAGTTTCCACGTTGCTTCAAAGAGGTTATTAATTATTGTCATTTTATCTGAAATTTATTTGCATTTGCGAAAAATGATGAATCGATCATTATTTATGCTCCATTTGCAAATTACCCGTGCAATTGCTTTGCATAAATAGCACCTATCTATGTTGACTGATAATTTATTGTCCTCGTCGTAAAGCTGCACGGTATAGATGAACTTATTTCGTTGGTGTTGAAGGTTTTGGAATAATTGCCCGATGATTATTCTGCTGAGCCACGTGCAGTGTGTATTTATCGAGATTTCTTTGAACCTGCCTATAGCTGTTTGAAAATAAATCGGTAAATCAACAGAGAGATAATTGTAGTTTCACACGTGGCTTGATAAATTCATAATTCTATCGAGACTGGATTCGTCATAAATGATGGGTGAAGGGATGACGATTAGCGCCCATTGGCCTGTAGCGCTGACTGCTGACACGCATATCAGGAGGGAATTTGTCTTCCTCAATTTGTGTGAGGGCAGGAACCCCTCGCGAAGGACAGTGGCCATTGACGAGAGTAGATTTACGAGAAGGGCGGATTCGTTCAGTGATTTTTCGGCAGGACTCGGGCGATTCAGCGTTTTTCATTGTACTTCAGCCGGTTAAGGACAATGGCCCCACTGAATTTACGACGTCATAGCCTCCTCAAAAGTCGACAAAAGCAACATAAACTCCGTAGACCATCGATCCACTGCCGCTTACAGTAGTCGTCCAATTTTTTCAATCTAATCGCCGAAAAATGCTGATGAGCGTATATGAATCGTCGAGAGACGCTTTTTCTCACTGGAGTGAAATATTGCGAAGGAAGAGCGAGAGTATACTTGGAAACGGTGTAGGGAGGGTAGAATTGCGAAATTATTAGGCGAGATTTTAGTGTTTTGCGTAAATGCAGTTTTATAGCGAAAGAGTTGATCTGCGCAGTTGGAAAACGCACTTGATTGCAGAGGAGAAAACTGATATTGTGGATATCCGGAAACTGACTCCGAGCGCGAACCACACCTTACGGGAATCGTCAGATCGTGACTGGCACGGGAGTCGAGTTTGGTCAGTCATGATATTCATGGCCTGAGACCACCTGGGGGCCACGCGACCCGATACCCGACGAGTTATTTGATCTGAGAATGGTAGATTTGAATATTTCAGGAAAAGAGATTCATGTATATTTTATTATTCCAGCTCTGCTCCGGCGATGCATACACGCATCCGGCCTGCCGGTCATCCGAAATGGGAAAGACTCGTCGTCATCGCTCGGACCATCAAAGTATCATGACCCGGCCCCGCTATATCCTTCCTTCCGAGATTCACCAATATATACCCTTGAGGGCCCACGAGCTGGCTTGCCGAAAATCAAGCAGATATTACACAGACATATACCATTATGCAGATTCATTCATGAGATACGAATCGATGAGAGGACAGGCTGATCGAATCTCATTGAATAATTCTACGAAAAAAAGAGAAAACCTGCATGGAAAACTTTCACATTTATAAAATGATATTGTTACAAAATTATTATGCTATATATATTTATCGGTTGGAAAGTAGGTTAACGTAGCAGATTTTTTCGTGCCACTGCAGTTTATCCACGTATATTCGGAGTGCATGTGCATTATTATACACGGCAGCGGATGCGAATGGAGTTTAGGGGCCACACGGCAGGTGCTTAATGCCCTCGTGACTCGTTCTCGAATACTCGCATTGACAAGTCGATGGTCGGTGCATGGCGAACCGTGTAGACGCCTGACGTCATTCAGGGATTCACTGATTTCCAGTAACAGATTTTTTCAACGGTGGCTCTGCGGCTGAACGATTAAGCATATGCTCGCTAAACCTACATGTTCGCCAATCCAAGGGTGGAGACGAAAATCTGACGCGAAGAAGCGCGGCATATGCCAACTTAACCGCAAACCGATTCCGGATGCGCCTGCTGCTGCTGCTTTTGCTGTTCTGCGTTTCTGCCTTTGCCTCCGCTCGCTTTCCTCTTCCGTTTCTCTTTTATCCAAAACTCCCTCGACACGCGATCATCATTATTGTCAGCCAGTCAGTCGACCGAAACTCTTCTATCTTTGAAAAACAAAACTTGACGCCTTTCTTATGTACATATATGCAATATTTTATTCATTTACCGAGATAACTTTGTTAATTTTTCAAACATATATTTATATATAAATATGCTTGATATTTCTCACCCGATTGGGTAAGCAATTCAATGTACAACATGTAGGAATCGTACGATGCAAATATCGTCCAACGATTTCTAAACAACTCGCGTCACACGCGAGTGTACTTATTTTCTTTCGAGGGTTTCAATTTGTTGGCCATTTCGCTTTTATGCTGAAAGGCCAAATTGTGCCAAAATGCTTTGATCCTCGCATACTTTGTGGACGTAGCTAATTCCGCAGTCACGAAGATACTAGTGATTTTAGTGACCAATTTGGGACTCGATGAAAGGCGTAGCTCGGCCGGATACACACTGTTTGCAGCATTATTCATTTCTAAAAGTCTCTTTCACGCGGCACGCGATGAGTTTCAGTTCTCCTCTCGTCGCCTCTGCAACATTTTTTTTTATATTCAGCAACCAAATGAAATTCACCCAGACTACGTCCTTTCTATCCCCATTTTTTCCCTCTGGTACTGCACCACATTTCCATAGCTACCAGACTGAAATTCGCAAAAATTAACACCTCTTATTGCCAGCTGTTATTCCCTCCAAGCGCTAATTTATCAATATAGGATATAACAACACGTTTCTCTTCGGAATCCACATGGATCGCTCTCGTCCAAAATACCGACTGAAAAATAACAGAAATGTAGGGATTCCAAGAGTTACGCGGGTGTAATAAAAATCTGGCTAAAGGCTGATCAAGGAGGAAGAATGAAGAGCAGAATTGTGGGGTAAGGGAGGGGGAGGAGTGGGAGGGGGGGGGGATCTCGAGAGAAATGGTTCGAAGAGAGATTGAGGAAAGTTTTCGCGTCGGTTGGGATTGGACTATTTTAGAAACGTGTCTTGGTGAGGATGCGGATTGTGTGTGAAGCGGTTAAGAGTGGGAGTATGTAGGTGAGCGGCGCCTGCGTGGAAATACGTGCTACGGGCGTCGGTTTGCAGCGCAAAAAGGAGCAGAGTGTTGGTGGGTGCTAGGTGGTGCTGGTATAGAGGGGGGGGGGGGGGGAGGGGGTTTGTCGAGGGGTAAATTTATTTGAAATTCATACGACGACGCGAAGCTTGCTCAAAGCGAACCGATATCAGCGAAATGGCTCCTTCAAAGGCGCCGAAGCGCGTTCTTGTCGATTGTTCCTTCTCGCGATTACGAAACGCTCGAAACTCGAGGCACGCTTCCAATTCCGTACGTTCATGCGCCACCCCTCCGCCCTCTCCCAGTATACTGTGTACTATATAGTATGCATATACATAGAGCGAACCACGCACGCTTCCGCTACGAAACAAATGGCTAGCCCCGACGGAACGATATGCTCGTCTCGCGTCTGCAACGCTTAGGAAAACATTTCCAAACATCTTTCTCTCAAATTTTCTCCATTATCATTCGCTCGTAAACCTTTCACGATTATTTTCAAAATTATTCGGATTGGTTGTGTGCGATTTTTTGTTCCTTTTTTGGCTGCGTCTCTCTCTCTCTCTCTCTCTCTCTCTCTCTCTGTCTCTCTGTCTCGATTGTTTTGTACGTTATATTTAATACGTGGAATAGGTGTTTTTACAGAGAAGTTGAAGAGATACCACACGCCCGTAATAGTTGCTATGGAGAAAGCATTTTCTACGGAGAATTACGCTATTGAAGCTGACGCTGTGCGACGGCTTGAATTTCCGAGACCGTGCGCGGGGTTGGAGTTGTTCATTTGAGTATGCAAATTTGGCTTACCGACACCCTCCTCGACGCACGAGCTGCCGAGTTCCCTTTTGCAATGGCGTCTTCTCTTCTGAATTTGCTCGACGCGATGCCGACGCCTCCGAAAACGAACCATGCATCGTCCTTATGCCATAAATCAACCTAATTGCCACGTATCTATTCAAATCGCAGTACTTAAACTTCTACTTAGTCTTTTGCACCCGTCTAACCTTACCTAAAACTTTCAAGGGAAACATTATGCCATCCAGCAAATCTTTGTGACATTATTAAAAGCTATATATATTAATGGCGTGTATATATATACGCTTGTGTGCATTAATGTCATTAAAAAGAATCTTCGTCTCTCGCTTTCATTTTCCCTCACTGATCCAACAAATTTAAATCTTATATAGTTTTTTTAAAGCACACATAAAAGAATAATTAATTCTTTAAATTTCTGAAATTTTCTAAATTTAGCATTAGCTCTGCGATCGTGAATTACTGCTGGATAAGATAACTCTTGGGAAATGGTAATCGCGCGTCGTGTATAAGTTTAGTCGAGCAGCCTGATCGAAGGCAGCGTTATAACCTCGACACTCCTTTCTACAAATTAGAAGCTAGCCTACGCAGGCAGCATATTTACAGTGTGAATTAGTAAGGCAGCAATGCTACAATTTGGAATAATACTCAAAAGTTTCAATTGCATTGATTAGTCGAGTT
This sequence comes from Prorops nasuta, assembly GCF_024137725.1. Taxonomy (NCBI): domain Eukaryota; kingdom Metazoa; phylum Arthropoda; class Insecta; order Hymenoptera; family Bethylidae; genus Prorops; species Prorops nasuta. Next base: position 1,751,893 of record NW_027116816.1, read on the forward strand.
AGTTGGAATGGAATAGAAAGTATCGAATGAGAAATCATATAAACCAAGAGCATTAGAATAATGATTAGCGGTGAGAAAAAGGCTGCATATGTAAAATATAGGGTAAATTAGGGATGGAAATGTACTTTTACAGATTGCATTAAGCGATCAAAGCCAAGCAATCTGGAATATTAGCGGGGTAATCGTTGGCTAAAGGTTCCAAGCTGTTACATATATATATATAGGAATCGTCGATTACGCAGAGAGCTTATTTTTGTATCCAAGTATTTGTGCAAATACAAACGTTCTTGGTACGATAGAAACATCGCGTTGCATGCATAATTTTGCCTATATAGAAAAATACTGTGCGGTTCACATACATACGTCAAACAGTGTGACCGTAGATTTCCAGCTGACAGCAAATTAATCGTTGCATACCATTAACAGCTGCGCGCAAACTCTTTTTTTGCTGATTCGAATTAACTTCGCAGGACGTTAAACGAGGATTGTAATCAGCGCCATGCATTGAGTTATGTTCCGAATAATTTCTTTCGCATTTATTACCAGCTATCTTCTCGTTTGGACTACTTTTTGCCCCTGTAATATTTCACACAAGTAGGTAGCGCCATATACCCAGCAATCACACGATACAAATTGTAGAAAAAGGGCTATAAATAATTGCATTATACCGATAAAGAGCAAATTATTGAAAGTAACTTGGCGTGAATTCACTTAACGAATTTTCAACTTAATTTTCCAGCATAAATAATGTAGCTAAAAGTGACTCGTTTCCCGTACGAGTCCAACAGCTAGGGTTTTCATGCGGAGATGAATTATATAGCAAGAAAAGGGGAAGTAATAAAAGCTAGCTTCTTCGAAAATTGATCAACGAGCTGATCGAAGTCCTGACAGTTTGCTCCTATATACCGACCCGTAGATTCGCGGTAGAATGCGGTCGCGCGTGTGAGTATACGTATAGGTGAAATCAGTTTTGCGGGGGCTTCAATATCAAGGAGTCACGCGAAATCAAACCACCGTAACTATACAAAAGCACACCATATCGCGCCACCTGCGCGTAATCACACCAATAACGCTTCACTGAAATCTTATTAATTTTAATGTTATGCCCCACGATTTTGCCGGCTGTACATTGACGCTTCGGCCAATTCCTTTTTTTGCATCGCTACCACTCAACCCCCCCCCCCCTCCCCCCTCTTCAGTCCTCCCCATCTGAGGTACTGGCAGCATTAATGACGGTTCACCCATTGCAATCGGTATACGATCATCATTAGTCCGTTGACTGCAACCATAGTTAAACTAGCTCTCATTATTTCTAGCCAATACCATGGTTTGAATCAATGTTCGTGGTTAGCACGGATCGCTTAATGAAACAAGACCAAAGAGTATACCAGTGAGGGAAATATGAAAATAATCGGTATAATTATGCAATATGCACCTAAAAAATCTATCTCGTACTGTACTACGTAAAGATTAATCATTTATTTACTGTAATACAAATTGTACAACGATTTGGGTTAAAGGTGCGAGGATATATACGAAAAATATTGAGATCATCGAAAGTGAGACTTGTGGCGAAAACTAAACTTGCAGCAGTGACGCAAACCAGTAGAAATATTGCAATTTATGTATCGGTTTGATAGCCGTACAGAACGTGCGATAATGGTGACGTTTTTTCCAAAGCATGATAACTATACGGAATAATGATCGTAATCTGAAACCTGATGGACGAGGCTTATTACAGGATCTGTAGCGTGGATCGTTTGATGCGATAGGGCAATACGAGCTCAAGAATATAACCAATCACTGTTATATATACTTATGGGAGTATTTTTCTATTTCTTATTTCTCGCTCCTACATATGCTATAATATCCTGGAGTTCATACACCGAAAACAACAAACCAATCCACCAAAGTAAGAATTGTACAAGCATCTAATACGTATACCGTGTGAATAGTGAATTATGGTATTGTCGTGCGTGCCAATAGTGAAAGGTACTAATTTCTAGAATTCTAGCTTATATATATATATATATATACATCTAACCTTATCTTACATCTGCCGTACGTGATCTACATCTAGTTATTTTATAACCAAGATAACCCGTAAGATATAATATAATTGAGGTATATAGGCATGAATGAAGGACTGTAAATATATAGAAATGTAGGATGAAATAAAAAGAAATATTTTTGAAGACGAAAAAAACGTGCAACCTGTGTAATCTCTGTCAATTAGGATAGCGCCCGGTTTGGGGGAATTTCAGGTGTTTCTCGTAAATGTGGAAAAAAGTGTGCGATAAATGGCAAACCTAATGGAGTACCAGTGAAAGGTGGTAGAAGAACGGTTTGACCAGCTGGTTACAAATTTCGAGCGATTAAAGGATCGTAAAGTCAATGCGGTCGGTTAACACGGATATCCTCTTAAAGGACGCTTTTGGTCCGTCTGCCTCCTAAATAGAGCCATGATTAGCCGAGATTAGGCTGGAAAGTTCGTCTCAAGAGAATGCTCGTACCCTGTTAAGATAAAAGGTCTGCCTACACTAATCGTGTCCCTTCTTTTGTATGATATAACGTTTTCACCCGAATATCCTTGCTTCGGAGAAAGATGGGAAAGCAAGATTAAAACAGGATGAGCTGTGTGCCTCAACTCTTTGGGATATCTTCTCTTATTTCGTACCCGTTTAAAGAGAAAATCCAACCAATTATAGAGGTTGAGAATAATTGTGGATCACTCGATTCAAGCATCGTATACAGTTTGGTCGAATCTCTATATACTCATGATATAAGTAACGAGACTTTGCGAATGGATTTTTCTCATAACATTTTAGGAGGTTTTAACCTCGTGTGGCTTGTCCACTCTATCTTTTTATCAACGGATTTACGAAGATTTCTTCTTATCTTCTTACTTGTCGATTTATAGCTTTAACGTCGCAAATTACAAGATCCTGCTCTCGTAGAAGCGTGTTTCGTGAAAATGACACCTTGCTCGTCATTTATGTGATTTTCTCATTATAGCCTCGAGAATATTTCTCATCTCCCTTAGGAGAATCGCAATTTTATTTTGTAAGCTTGGTATATATATATATATATATATATAGAACTATGAGACAGGCTGAATTGAAATAATATTGTAATATAATAAGCAAAGGGAAAAATGATTGTGAATATTATTATTACGAGAAGATATAGAGTATCTCATGGTTTAAGACGAAAACAGTGTTTATGCAAATGAGGCAATTGAAGCATATTTATCTGGTGCGTTCCTGCTCCTTGATATTATCAGATTGGTGGTGATGAATTAAACGGGTAAAGATAGTTTGTAGGAATGACGCGCTCGCCTTATGAGAAAGGGGAAATTGCGATGATCGTAGGAGGCATAAAAATAATGTGACACTGGCCACGACTGATAAGTCTAGGGGTTGGGCAGAGAGATAAACCGACGAGGAGCCAGCAAAGTGCGATTACCATTTGTCATGACTGTAAACGGTGCGATGGACGACCCGTTATAAAGTGTAAACGCTCGCAAGAGATTACAAAAGTCTGTCTTGGCGATAATGCATTTCATGCTACATGCGCTGAAAGCTTCGCAAAGAGAACACGAAGAATAAAAGAGACTTCCCGTGGAAACAGTATCAAATATCGCTATACGTTCGAAGACTAATATCTTATTATATACATGCAGAAAATAAAGGTACGGTTTAATCAACATTATATACTTTATTACTACTGAAACCATAATGAAAAGAGATTGAGTGAGGTAAACGTATATTTAACGTACGATCTAGCGATGCATTTGGATAAGGAGAAACGATCGAGTGTCGATTTTTCAGGAATGCAAAATAAATGTGTTGACTAGAGATCGAACAAGTGTTGGCATATCGGTCGCAAGAGGAGAGGAGAGAGAGAGAGAGAGAGAGATTTGGAGTTTCCTGTTTTGTAAAGGGACATAGAGACCGAGTCGGATGGAGACGTTTAATTTGTGAACAGGTCTCTCTATCGGCCGTTAACTCTGCTTATAAATTAGGTACAAGACCACGAGCCAAGATACAGCTTCGTATTTTCCTGCCGAGCGCCTTTTCACGATGGTAAATGTTCACAAAATTAAGATATCCTTGCCGCGAGGCCGCTAAGCTAAATCGTTCCCATTTATATAAGGGGTCTCACTCTCGGATACTGGACGATTTACGTCTGCTCATGAACGTATTGCACCAGCTCATTCTACTTTTCGTGTACCTGCCACTGAGTGAAAACTTGTGTACCGATCGCTCCACTCGCTCGGATAACTTCTTAAACAGATTTCCGATCTTTAATGTGATTAAATTTCTTTATTAGCTTGTTAGCCACTTGGAATTTAGGATCGTCCATCTCTTGTTCATGCTAATTTCAACTGATTAGCTTATTAGATTACGGCTGATGCTTCTCAGTCGACTTTTTACACTCGAGTAAGCTTCTTTTCTATAGTTTTGACAATCGATAATCGAGCAAATAATATTGTAGCTAAAAAAGTGTATCAGGGTCAAGTTACAGCTAAGGAAATACGGTGGATAAAAGCTGTAGGATCAACCTTGTCTGTATATATATAGAAATCATTCGGACGTATATATATACTCACGGAAAGTTTGGATATTTCTTGCGATCGTTCCAAGGATAATCGATATATCGGTGACTGAAGAATGTGCTGCGAGCATGCCTGTTATAATGAAAATAATGACATAACTGCATTTAAACACCTTATTATTATACATTGTTATTAGTGGCAGCATATCTCTCGCGGTTTTAGTAACCGAGCGAACATCCGGGAAATTATTCTATCCGCTTGTAATCGGATATTTTCCACGACTTGATATCGTTGTACATGCCAGTAATAATTGCTTATCAAAGACGATCTTTATATCGCAATAACGTCCCACAACTATCTCGCATATCCAGATATTCGTGATTGCGTTTTAATAACGTCAACGACGTAATTATATTTCTAACGACCTCGTATTTTTGTCATTACGTACGTGACTAAACGAAGATTACAATAATCAGGGGCGCGTAAATAGACACCAACATACACACACATACATGCGCACACCTATGTATGTATGCAATATAATAAATAGGTGTAATTTAAACCAATACGTTTTACGAGATGGTTTTAACCATGTCGAGACTAGTTCCTTTATGGGAAACATTGAATGTTTCGTTCGGTTCTCCTATCAAGTTTTTTTTTTCGTATGCATAATTGCTCTCAGCACTGGACACTAAATCGGTTTGATCTAAACATCGGCGATAATTGGTCGTTATCGAGGCAGCCACGACAAACGATTTTTCTCCGGACGAGAAAATCATCGGCTCGCTTTCGGTCAGCTCGCGCAGCGAGCGCGTTAAGAGAGGTATTTAATAAAAATAGTGATAATATGAGCATTCGGTGTTGTGGTAATGAGGCTCGTGGATCGACTATCTTGCCGGGTCCGTGTCTCCGATAACCGGCTAGCATCAATCATGTTCCCCTCCTGCCTCACCATCCAGAGACTTTCTACTCTCTCAGCCTGAGACCTCAGTCTCTCAGCCATCTCGCTATACCAACCATCTGGTAATAAAGACGAAACTTTACGGTACCGATCTGTAAACTTGTCCCGGTCACTCGTCTACCCTCGGGTCCCCTTTTCCTTTTCGTAACTTCATCCTGAAACCATTTTTGCTCACGCAAATCTCGACATGCTTCTTCATTTCTCACCGGTGCTGCTGTGTATACCATGCACCATTAGTAAATCTGTACCACGGCGTTCATCTTTTTCTACTTCTCCCTTTTTCTCAACGCTGTATGTCCATCCTATACCGTGCCTTATATATATATATGCAGCAACTTGAAAGATAAATTCATTCTAGTGTGAAAAACAAGGCTTGAATAATGACGCGTCAAAGATAGATACTCGATAGAAAAAGAAAATGAATGTATATATACATATATATAGGGTGAATCGAAAAGTTTGCTTCGTTTGAAAAATGTTGGACAAATCGCAATAAGTGGAAAGAATAAAATTTGCGGAAATGCATATATATATACGGATACGTGTTTCACAGAATGCGGTGGTTAAAAGGTGGAATTGAAGCAGGTATTAGTGGTCTATTATAAAGCGCGCGCGTGTTTAAGTTGGCTTGAGTGAAAAAACTGCAGATGGCTATGGCTACGCTCGCTCGCTTACCTCGTAATAATTGACTTGGCAATGCGTATAAACCGCAGTATGGCGGACGAATGGATAATTAAGTAACAATTAGGCTTTCAGGTGGCCGAACTCGGTCGAATGCCATTGGGGGAACGCTCAAGTGTAAATGCCTCCGGCATATGGCACCTTCCGGAATATATACACAAGTTATTCATTCTGCGTTTTTCGTCCAAAAGACCGCAGCTGAAAATTGACGATTCATCCGGATTCTTTTAATTGCGTGCGTCATTCCTCCCTATTGCACCCCTCTCTCTACTACTGCATGACGTGTCTCTCCAAAGATTTCGTATTTATCACGTTTCTCCTAGAAATTAGAAAATAAAGAATAACAATAAAAGAGAGGACTTTTTTTTGAAAAGAATATTTGTATTAGAAATTGCGAGTAGAAAATCTATAGGATTCGGCCATGGCTGTCACTACTCCACTCTGGTGTGCTTTTTCAGCGCTTTGCTCGTGCAGCCATTCGAGCGCGAAAATACAGCACCACACGCGTAACCGCAACTTCCTCCATTATGCCTTTCCATCGGTCTAATACCGCTCATTGACGTTGCACTGATGCATGATTGATGCGCCTACTAACGATGATAAACGCAAGAATAGTTAAACAATATCCAGTTTCGCATATAAGATAAGCCAACAAAAAAGCCAAGTTCTACGACGTAATAAAAATTATTTGCTTTCTGCCTACAATTATCCGTATAGTGTATATAATAGAGTATACGTATATGAGTAAACTATTGTTAAAAGAATAATGGTAAATGTCAAAAGGATAATTTGATACAGAGTTACCGGTATATACTATTTGTCTAGCAATGTGATTTCAATAACTATCCAATGAAATTAGTAAATCTCTACTGTGTATTACAGTGAATGAAATTTTGCAGATTCATGATGGCGGCAACTTTCCAATAATTGAATATATGTACACGTAGCGCGCGCGAGTGCATGGTAATTGGTGTTAACGAATACGCTCTGTCATTCACGACAGTGAAAATGACTGCTGCTCCGGGAGAGTTTCCGGTTCACCGCTGAACTTCCGTGAGAGAACAATGGGAACGCTTAACGCTCCGGCGAAAGTCGTTAGTTACCTGTAGTTGTTGTTATAATACTATATTTTATATGTTGATCTGATTATACGCGATGTCCTGGGATAAATCTATTACTAAACGATTCAGCGAAATATCCTAAAGCTCATCGAATTAAATCACAGTTCAATTAGTAGTTTGTCAAAGTTTTGCAATTTATTAATCAGTAGAAATTTGTTGAATTAATAAGACCTGCTGACAATTAATCGATTGGATGGATTGAAATATATTAAATGTGGTTAGTGAAAGGTAAAAGAATGGTTCCTTTCGCAAGGTCTGAACCACCTGCCCTGTCATTTTTCACACCATGAGCACACCACCGACTCCTGCACGCCATGCCACTTATAATGCCTGTCCACCTTTTGATTTTAAATTACTCATACTCACACTCGCACACACCTCTTCCTTCCCACTGCTATATACCATGCTAACATTTCATTCGGTTAATTTAAAAAAAATATTACGATTCTTCATAAGATATAACTGGGTATTAGTTTTTAATTTTCTTATATAGAAATAAATGAACAATAATATACCCGTAAAAATTCTATGGCTTTCGATCGTCATGGGTGGGCTAAGAAAGGAAGAGATCATTACATTTTTTTATATGCTACGGAAATCTACACATCCTGTGAGATTAATGTATCTTTTTTATTTGTAAGGAAATAAAGAACAATATTCTCGAACATGTGTATCGACATCAATGACCAAGAATATATATATAAGGCTGTGAAACATTGTACACTACAAAAGAACTCCTAGTATTTGGTATGAAAAAAAAAACAATGTCTCTGAAAATTGGACAAGATTAGGGAAAATCCTTAGAGTTATAATAGGAGCTAGCTTGGGTCCAGGAGGTTCAATTATGAACGGGCCCATTTATAAGAGGTTGCTCAGGCCCTTTACGCCTCGAGGCAAATGTCTGAAAATCACTTTTTAATGGTCTTCACGACCGTTTCGGTCCTCGATTCCGTGTTCCTTTCTTAGATTCTTTTACGTCACATCCGGTATGATTTTGAAGGAAATCGAACGATCACCTTGTGTCATTTAATACAAGTTTCTTCCAGCCACCATATATTTTCTCTAGAATCAATCATTTGATTGATGTAAACTTTTCCCAACCCCCTCTCCTCCGAAAGAAGCACTTTCAAAATAATGATGTTAAACATGTTTTTCTCTCGAGCATCGAGAATAAAATATAATTGAAGTTCCAAGAGATTTGTATATATCGAGAGAAATGTGCGATGAGACGAATTTCAGTGCTGAAACGATACATTTAAAAATGGATGATTTGTGTCGAGAAAGTTTGTGGTTTCGGCCGATAAATTAACGATCCGTTGTCAGAGTCAGTCGGTGGGCCATTATCGCGTATTTCCGCGCGACCAACTGTACTTTACCAATTTTCTCGATTACCGGCATGAAAAGCCCTTAAGTGACCATCAATCAGAGCTAGGTCGGTCTCGCTGCGAAAGCCTCCGCGTCCCTTTGCTCCCGGCGTAAAGGACTAACCGAATTTCCCTCGGTTCTACATTTTCTTCCTATAACCTTACCTTTCTCACAAACCTAACCCCTAAATAATAGTCATTTCCTCAACCAGACGATAAACTACAGCTACCATTTTTATAAAATCGCTTCTTATTTACCTTAACTTCCCGCCTTTAAATTTATATACTTGAGAAATGCCAAATTATATACTACAATTGAAACTACACATTTTTCTTCCTCGCATTACGTAACATCCTCTCCACTAATGAGAAAGCTTATCCAAAATCTATTATGCGAATGACCATTTGCCGACAAGTTTCGAAATTTCGTATTATGCAAAAGGTTTATTGGATCACTTCCGTATAAGCTTCCGATTATTTTCTCATAAAAACAAGGAACAGGTTCCAGCTAGGACTTTACGAAAGAAGGCTCGAAACCGCAGGTTAATTCGCTTCAGTGATGCAATGATCGAGGTACTTTTGTATTGCGAGCCAACCGAGCCTATCAATTGCCGTAAATATATTTAACCAAACTACTTATTACAGCAGAGGTTTAAATGAAAACAATAAGTTTTGTCTATATTTCAATCAATTTTCCCCGATCGCCTCCAAAATAAGATGGAAAAATCTGGTAGAATCGAAGAGGAAGGTCAAACGTATAGGATGGAAGGCGGAGAAAGATATCGCGTGAAATAAATTTAATGTTTACGTTTACTCAAAGCAAATTCGAGTGGAGTGGGCGTTAATGAGTGTCAGCGGAAGTGGCGTTGACTATAGAAGGGGAAGTGGGGTTGATAGGGGGGCCTGCCACCTTCTCCTCACCGCAGCTTCCGGTTTGCTTGGGGGCTAACCGCTCTAGGGACAAAATACACCGGTGGTGCGCCACGATAAAATCACTTAATTGTTTTGCTAAAAGCGTATGTGAATATATGACACCAGTACACGTATTGTGCACTCCGTCTTTTTATGCGGAGCACGTAGCCATATTTCAGCCTGAAATGAACATTTTCAACGGGAATCGTGTCAGCTCGAGCGCAAATAAATTTTCTCTCACCCGCCTTCATCTGCTGCCTAAATAGCATCATTAAGGATAACGAGAGTAACTGTCGAAGCATTCTGGTACTGAACAGGACAATTACGAAGAAAAACTTTGCGATACTCGCTCTCTGCTGTGTATATAGGGATTAAGTTGCTTCGCGAAGCATCGAGTGTATCGTAATTCATAATTATTATAGCACCTGAGAAGGAACGTACGCGACTCGGTATACATATAATGAAGTAACGTGCTAGCAGATATTATTTATATCTACACGTTGAAGTAATTTAAGCTGTGCAATGTATTAAAGCACGCCTTCCTGTGCAGCTATTACACACGCGTGCAACTTTCTCAGGAGATTCGTTTACTTCGCAGCTGAGAAAAACGCAAACTGCAGGAGTTTCTTTTTCTTCTCGTTTCTACTTTTATATTTCTCGCGAGTTTGGCTCGCAAATGGATTTCTGATAAAGGGAGTCATGGGCTGGAGAGGGGGGGGGGGGGGGGGGGTGAGTGGAGTTTATTTGTTTCTCTTTTTTCCTCGTGAATGCATCCTCGAGGTCCTGCCATTTCGGATAAGCCGGACACGAGAAGATTTTCACGTTGACGCATGAAGGAATGAGTGAGAGAGAAAGAGAGAGGGTGGGAGTTGGGGAGGAGGCTCGCTAAGAAAGGTCGACGACGGATTCGTACATAATTAGAAGTTGTACCACCTTAGTGGCGACGATAAGCCACGGCCATTATTTCCGTGTTTAGATAAGGATCCGAATGGACGGGGCCTCGTGGGACCACGTCCAGTTCATTCAGAGAGAAGAAATACACCCACTAATGTGTGCGTCTTCGCCCATCTGGCCCCTTCAACTTTCACCCTAAATACTCATTTTTCGAGCAAATAATAATATGGTGCGACCAAAATCTTATCTCTCGATAAGCATCTAATCACCGATTTTCTCTCCATGTCCTCAAGGTCTCGCTGCTACTTCAGCGGCTAGTAATATATATTCCTAGAAGAGTGCTAGCTGCCATTAACAACATATACTCGAGATGCTCTCCGATTGAAAAGAAGACATTGATATCTTAATGGAAAAATATAAAGTATGAAGCAATTAATGTACAATCTTTTCTTTTCGAATTATGAGCTATATACGAAACAGATGCATCAACAGATAGCGCCTTTGCTTAGAAACGTAATTAACAGGCAAGAAAACACGCGATCAGAAAGCACTAACTCATTAAAAACCGGATATACTCTGCAAAAGCGTATATGAATTGATCAATTCTAACGTGCATAAGTTGTATCTTGAAAGTTCTGCCTATCATTCTAAATATACGTTAATAAAACGCGCGCTAATTATATTTAAGGAAGAATCAAGAAAATCATCGTAATTTTTCATACTCGGCATAATTTCTAGGCTGTAAAACTCGAGTTAGTTAATACTGTTCGGAACGGGAAAAGGAAGGTGCAGCCGCCTTAAGGTTTGTAAAAAGGCGAGCATATAGATATATTAATTCGATCGTCTCTATATCGGTCTGCTGGAGAAGCATCGTCGAGCGAGTTCCCATGACGGATCGAGATAGACGGTCGGTCGATCATTATAAAAATTAAACGACGATCATTCGATTGATTATTGAAATTACATGTCATTCCGATGGGCAAGCGGCATTTCTTCTCCAAGTTTCTCGTCGGCGACAGAAAAGAAAAGAAGACGAAGAAGAATGGTAGGAGGAGAAGGAGGGAGAACGAAAAGAGAAGAAAAAGACGAGATAAAGAGGAGATTCAACTAGATGTAATCGGGCTAGGGGGGGTTGGCTGTATTAGTGGGCATATGGACGCAAACCGGCGATTGCCAGCTACATACTCATAAGAGAGACCGGCGGGGCCTTAATAAGTCGTTTTTGAGAGATAATCCGTGGCGGGTGTGTCATTTCATTTCTCGTAATTTCGTGCCAGACGCACCGTAGTCGTCGAATGCCATGTGTTGTGGGTATCACGACTCTCTTCTTTCTTTTTATTCCTCATATATATATATATATATATATATACGCATCAAGCCTATTTCTCCGTTCGTTTCGCGCTTTATTCCATCTAGGGCCCCCGATTCCATTCGCTCTGTGTCTCTTTTTGTCCTCTACCTCCGAATCTCCTATCCCCCCCCCCCCCCCCCAGGGCCTCGAGATTACACTCATTCAGAAATTTCGGACGGTTCTTTCGTGACCGTATATATACTTTTTTTTCCACCTCTCTCTCTCTCTCTCTCTCTCTCTCCATTCAAAGCTCCACTTCTCCGTCATTCTCGCCATGCATTTATTTCCTTTTCTCATCACTCTCGAGAAACGCCGTGAATCTCTGCCTACGGGGAGTCCTTCATTCATTCTTACACAAATTCTCCAAATAAAACATTGGGTCTCTATATAAGCACACGCTATAGTAGACTCAACATTCAAACGATAAATACGAGAAACAGAAACGATATGGAACTTATTTCAAGCTACTATTTTCAGTTTTTTGGGACACGCGCGATTCAGATTTTTGTTTACATGCACGAAATTAGTGTGAGAAAATGCACATAGGTATATACTTATCGTGTGCAGCGTGGAAAGTGTGAGAAAGAAATTAAAAAAAAGAACAACTATCACTGTCGCCCCTGAAAATTAACTGGGAGGTACCTGCTCGAGACTACTCGTTTCTTGTTGTGTGTCCCTATTGCTGCGTGGGACGATTCAGTCCTCACTTCTCAGCTGGCGCCAAGTCACTTTAACAACTGTCAATTAAGAACAGCTTTCTAGTTCAACGCCTTAATTTGTCTCGCACACAGAACGCATTCGCGCATGTTCCAAAATTTATTGGAAAACGATGTGTTTTTCGTTTGTTCAAGGACAACAATAAAATTAATTACTTAGGAAATAAATTTTAATTCCCTGATTTACCGAAATGGAGCAGATAATGTTAGATTAAAAAGTTTGGCTTAAATTGATTTCGGTGTTTTTGGACAAGTTTGTTTTAACGTGGGACGATCTGTTGTGATTTAAACATCCCGAGTGGAGCTCTGGCGCCAAGCAGGTATAATACGAATTAGGATCGAGTTAACAAAATGCTTTTCTACACTGTCTTGAAAAGTTATGGTCGGGCACCTACGCTTCTATAGTCCCTCGATCCCCAACCGGCTCGTGCTTCTCAATTTCTTTTGACTCTCCGCCTTGTCACCTGAACCTTCTCTAATTCGTGAAAACTGATTATTCAAAGTGATCTGTCGAGAGAAAATAGTGGAAAGCATCGAATACCATTGATCCCACGTGTATACCGTATATTGTAGTGGAGCAGAGGGGGGGGGGGGGGGGAAGTCGCAAGCTTAAAGATATACCGATGGGAGGATCGATAGAATTGCAAGACGATCGAGGACCGTGATCTGTGCACGGAGCGAGAATAAGTGTAGGTAGAGTGGGGTGTGGTAGGAGGAGGTTCGAGAGGAAAAAGATGAGAGAGAGAGAGAGAGAGAGAGAGAGAGAGTGGAGTAAGAAGAGAGGAAGGGTAGGGTGTTGAAGCGCGGAGAGAAGGGACGATTCAAATTAAATGCCGTGGAAAGAAAAAAAAAAATGATCTTGTAATGACAGCACGCGGGCCTCACAGTGGCGGTATGTGCGAGCGTGCAGAAGGTAGTGGGGAAACGTGTGATTATCATCGACCAATAGCCGTGCTTTCAGCGGCCATCATGCTCGGTTCCGTAGACGTGCAATCACGCGGTCCAGCATCTCTCCTGCACCGAACCGACTCTCCCATCCCCAAAGATATAACTATATACAACTTCTTACGCTCTCGCGAGCTTCGAGACGCAAATATTTTTAACCCCCCACCACCGCTGGAAGAACCACTCGAATTAAACCTTTCTCCAATGAAGGTAAAGGGAGAAAAAAGAAATGTGACGCGGGGGAGGCTCGACAGCATCGGTTCTTTGGTGCTTTCAAGGGGAACAATGGGGGCACGTGGGACTGAAGTTAGCCTCTGACAAACTTAATCACCAAATGCTATACTTAAATAAAGTTAAGCATTTAGAGAACGAAGCGTGGTAACTGTAAAATAACAAGCAAGCGGACGACGAATGGACAGTAAAATTTAACGTTCCACTGCGCGTGAACTGTCATTGTTTCTTTGTTATCGCCTTTTTGCGAATGCTTTCACTTAATAGCAGGAAACATGCTCTTTCGCGCAGATCCGGATGCTACGATACTCTCCAGTCGAAAAATGCTATATGTGTGTATATACATGTATATATAGGAGAAGCCCTCCTCTAATATATTTAAAAAGAAACAACAGGGGAAAATGTGGTATACATATATAGCATATTGTTCGTGAGGTATAATGCTGTATAGGTATTATTTAAGGTGAAAGATTTTTTTACGAGATGATGGTCGTTCGCGGCGTAATTTTGCGACTGCGGAAAACAGTGGCTCGTTTACGACAAGCGTAATGATAATAGTTTCTGTAGAAATCGGCCAGGATCGACGGAAACGGCGGTATTTTGGCAAGGTGTAACATGGTTGCGCAGAAGAAAACGAGATAATGGCCGTCGCTTTCACGTACCGTAGCCTCGCATGGCAGCTACGCGATAACCTATGTGTGCATAGAGTATATATATATAGTATATGTGTGTAACGTAACGAGTCTGCCTTATCCGAGAGTCATCGTTGTTAAGCAGCAGACTTCATAACGCTAATTACCGCTCCGAAAGGTTCTCAACCTCGATCCATCTTACAGCGCTAGAGAGCAAATCGATATAGGAAAGCAGCTATATGTATATATATACGAGGTATATATACTATGGTCTCTGCAAACCCATAGTCAATTTGTCCATTTTACGCCAGACACCAGTTACTTGATTCTTTATACGCCAAGTACTCGCTTCCTGTATTCAAAAATTTCAATACCGATGACTCGCAAATATTTTTACGAAAAAAACAAACATTTCCATTACGAATCTAATTCTGTATACTATATATATATATATATATATATAAATACGTTACGTTATAGAAGATTTGACGGAAAAACGTTTATTAACACGTATCGTAATTAAAGCGGCACATCCTGAGGCATAATTTCACGATAACACTGAAGACTGCGTGTAATTGCTTCCTGTCCTTAAAGTTTTGTCCACACGGAGAAAAAGCGACTGTGTGGCGGTGGCTTCTTGGGATCTCACGCGTTGCTGCGCGCCGTTCAGGCTCACGCATAGATAGAATTTTAAACGCACGCGCATTGATATGGGTTAAAGTTGGTAGGCGCGCGCGTGTGTGTGTGTTCGCACAGTGCACGCGTCGTATCTTCGGTGGATCGCTAAAGATTTCACTCGGCGCTCGTGTGAAACGCGAATAATGACGAGCATCGAAGAGGATAGCCAACGCTTAATAACTCGTTAATTATCGTTTTAGGAAATCCGCGTGCATCCATTCAATTAGATTGCGCAAGAGCTTCCTCGCGCTCGTTTCTCCAGTGGTCGTCGTAATTGGTTTAATTGGCATATGCCTTACCGAACGCGTTAATTCTTATCGAGTGCCACGAGCCAAAACACAGCGGTCGATACGAAACATTGTCGAACTTTTCCATCTTCTTCGATCTTTATTTTTGGCCTGCTATAAAATCTTCGTCGCATCCTGCACCTATATATATATGATTCGACAGCTCGGGGGGTATTCTATTATATATATATATATATGACTATATATCATGTGTACGGGGAATAAATTGAAAGAATAAGTAGCGTGTTAAAAGGCGAGCTTCGTTCACGGTTTCGTCGAAAGTTTGCTCTTAAATAAAGAACAGATATATCCAGTAAGCGAAGCCTTTTCACATAATTAAGTTGCACTTTTGATCGCGATTCGTCGCAACTTCCTTTCGTAACATGCGATTTAAAGCCGGCAAAACTCGTTGTTTTCTTTTCTCGCGCCGCGCGCGGATGGCCGAGACTTATTCACGGCTTCCTGTGAGATCCTATCTTGAATTTTGCCTTATCGTTAGTTTAGTCCTTGAATCAATGAGTTTTGCCGACAATTAGTCGCTTTGTAGCGCCGCTAATTCTACCGACTAAATTGAATCTCCGCCAATCTCTCGATCGTCTCCGCGCAGAGAGCATTTAATCTCATTAATTATATATGCTAATCGTGCGCACTTGTTAATGAGGCGAAACAATTGGCTCCTAAATTTTAAATTACCGCATTTATATATCTATATTTGTATAGAGTTTGATAAAGCATAATAGTGCAAAATGGAGCACGTTAACGGCCAACATTAGAATGTTAATTCTGCGAGGAAAGTTCTCGTTGAGCGAATCATACGCGCGCATGCGTCCCGTAAGCTTTTTGTTCGCTGATCATCTAATTTGCCCATCTTTTAATCTCGCTTCCGTTTTCCTCGTTACTCGAAATTATCGCGATAGCGCGATGAAACGCTCGAGATTATAACGGAGCGGCCCTATCCGTGTGTGCGCGCGCGGCGATCATCCGCTTTGTCAAATTTATGTAACTCTCATTCACAATAATGATAACGGACGCATTTGCTCCCTATACGCGTATACATTGCAAAGCGAACAAATTGCAAAGCGCACGACCTCGTTACGAACGCGCAATCTCTTTTTTCTGCATAACGAATCTTCCACAGCGTTATTTTCTTGCAATCCATACATGTGTGTATAATGCCGATTGACGAAAAACGAGCCGCTGTATAACGGTCTGCGGTCGAATAAAAAAATAAATGTGCAAGGAAAAAGCAGCGGAATGATTGATCCGCGGTGACCCTGATGGTTATATTATTTTTAAGCATGAAGCATGTAATGGGAGTTTCGGTCATTTTCGACGTTTTACGTGGCTCGCTGGGAATAATAATAATTTCTATATCGCGCGATCGAATTTCAAAGTTATAAGCGGTCCGTGCGGCGACGATTAGCGAGAGAGCAGCAATAAATCACAGCTACGTTTTTTCCACCCACCATTTTTGGCCTATCCACTGACACGAGTGCCGAAGCAGATGCCGTGACATTACGTGGCTTTTAAGGGCGTATAACGTTCTTAACAAGAAGATCGCGTGTCACGGACGTGTCCCTGCTGCTTTGCCAGTCAAACTGGCCACGCAAATCCACCGACACACCGGCCATATGCACGCCTCTCTCTTCGTTATTATAACACACACTATATATATAATGTGTCTCTCTAACCTCGGGACACTCGTCCCGCTAATTATACACGTAGCATATATATAACTATAAGACCCCAATGGCGCAAATATTCTCGAAACGATCCAAGGATATTCGCGCGCTCCAATACCGAGGATGTTCCCCGAACATCGTGCGCTACCGGTGAACCATCAAACGCGATTCTTCAAGATCGCTGCGAGTAAAGCTGAAATGTTTTTCACGTAATAAACAGTTGGCAAAGTATTTTACGACGGTCAACGAAGGTAATAGTATCAGCCTACCAATTTTGCATAAAGCTAAAAGCCTCGTCACGAACCCTTTAAGTTTCGCGTGATTTTAGCCAATTCTTTTGCACTTAGCGCGCGCGAGTATCTCCATCGTTACCCAGTGCTACACAATAACGAGATCCATGCACATACATGCACATGTGTATATATGTACGTGCGCAGGATGTTCACTTGTTTCCGAATCAAGAGGGGTTTTTCGTTGGTGGGACGAAACACTTTCCATTATTGTCGAATGGCGTCGTTGCTGACGTATCAGCTAGCATATATATATATATATATATATATATATAGGTGGGTGAACGCTAACGAGCGTCGCGACGCTCCGTGTCCACGTCCTGCACGGACATCGCGTGCGAGGGACCAGGCTAGAGGCGAGGATCGTTAATGCACGACCAAAACTAGTAAAACCTCTCTAAATCATGACCGAGGCAAATCCCTCTCGTCGAGTCACGTGAAAATTTATATACTTCCAATTTATCGCCAAATGAATGATACTACGTTGCGCGCGAGTGATACTTATATATGTATATATATAGGAAAAGTTTTCACTCTTAAGCGCGCGCCGATTAAGAAAAGTTGCTCTCGCGTGAGCTTTATTCTTGCGGTGTGAGATTTGGAGATTACGCTTTAAAGGAAACGGGCACGAGGAAGTCGTGGGACGTCTAGGTGTTCCACGTGGACAATGGGATTCAAGGAGAAGCAAGTTTTGCCTCCTGAGGGAGTTTAGCGCGAGTGTGTTGTTGTTGTTTTAGACTTTGGTGTTGCCTGGGACTCCTACAAGGATTATTGTCTTGACGACTTAGCGGTTATTTTACACGCTGTTAGCTCGGTAAGCTAGCCACGATTTTACCGCTGTTTCTATGCTAATGAGCCAAGCCAAGACAGGCAGAAGAGCCACCGTAAAGCTGAAGACAACCGGGGGTGGCTTCGCTCCAAAAACCCCCTTCTCTTCAGCATCTCTTATATATATATATATATATATATATGTATATTTAGACAGACTTTACGCAGAAACTAGTTTCTCCATTACCAACTCACCTGCTTTACCACAGTATAACAATTCCAAGCGAGTATAAGTATCGCGACGAATTTGAACAAACGCTTTCTCCAAGTATATTTTTGGAAAGAATTAATATATATATAGTAAAGTATTGGAGACTGATCCGAAGTAAATCTCGCAGAGGCAACACCGAGTTCCATGCAACGGGGCGGATATTACGCGGGAAAGGTTGGTAAATGGCTTAAAAAGTGGTCTCCGGCGCCATCGCGTATATCGACTGCTATATACAGCATGCAAATTGTCGGGTTCGATCCAACGGCAGCAGAGCTAGGGAATCCCCGAGATTCTTCGAGCATTGACCGTATAACGCGAAGACCGTTTCGTATATACTTTTCTTCTCTATACTAGACTATGGTATAAGGCGGCGGGAGGTAGAAAAGGAGCAAAGGGAACGGGGCCAGAAGGCTAAGGGGCTAGAGCCAGAGGGGAGCGAGTCGGAGAGGAATAAGAGTTGAGAGAACGTTGCATGAAATTGCAAGTTCGTGCATCTCTAGCAATCATAGCGAAACTCGCAAAATCCCTCGTACAACTCGCAGAGTGAAAATGTAGCGTTTACACAAAAAGGGATGTATTACGATTAGGGAATAAATTTATGGAGCAGAGAGCGCAGGCTTTGCCATTTCCTCGCGTCGTTTTCAGCGAGCCAAACGCAAAGTGTATAATAGGGATAGGAATCGGTGGTTCTTCGTAGAATCGTTGTATATCGCGAGCATCGAATCTCGTTGAATTTCTCACGATTTATCGAGCTCGAAAAAGCACTTGGTCGAGCACGGGCCACAACAGCGGCAAAGCCAACCAACGGACGTGCGTGTTACTCGCTCGCTATATACATATATATAGGATCAATGGATTCGCGGACGAACGAAACAAAAGGCTGCGCGAGAGAGGGAGAGAGGGAAATAGAGGCAAGTGGAAGAGAAAAAGAGCGTTGCCGAAAATGGGAGTAGATTCGTCCTGGCGATAACGGGCCCCGCGTTTTCGCATGGTCGGGGACCCATGAAAAATAACGAAAATTTTAGCGGAGGGCCGAGCGCAAAGCGATTAAGTCCATTATACAGTTTTATCAGCATGAGAAAGATCTAATAGCGGCTGGCCAGTACTCCCTACGACTAATTTTCACCCCTCGGTGCAGTGCGTGGTGTGTGTGCATGTCAGAGTTGTACGAGCACGCGCGCAGTCGCACACCCTGACCTCTCTCTCTCTCTCTCTCTCTCTCTCTCTCTCTCTCTCCACCGATTCCAGTCCTGCATCGTTCGCGCTGCTGAAGGACGCCGCTATATATACGACACTGGACAAAAGATCCTCGAAACTTGTGTGAACGCGTAACAAGCTGCACACTCGCAATAAACTAACGAGCCTTTACTCGCACACCGAAACACCTGCAGGAAATCACTACCCCCTTCCGCCATGCAAATATTATCTTAATTGCTGAATTGCTTGCTTCTCTCCCCCGCCCCCTCCCTTATGTATTATAATAGTATATATATATATATATATATATATATATATATTTAACGAGAGTTCAATATACAAGACCGAGATTCGCCGACCCGAGAAAACCACACCTCCCACAATGGTACAAATCTTACGACTTGAAATTAACGCGCGAATCGACGAGCTTCTCGGAAATCGAATGCTGCGATAATAAAGTAGAATCAACTCCCCTGCGATCCCATATTAACTCTCGGGAAATTATTGTGATTGGCCTGTCGGTTTATTATTTAATGTTTATTACTCTCCGGGTATATGTGTATATATTTGATACCTTGAAGAAAAAATTGCTACACGCAAAGAATTACAAGTAGCTCCTTATCGGTGTGAGAAACTTGAGATGCAAGATCGCAAAATGGCCTTTAGGTGAGTTTTAAGGCAGCTGCTCTCGCTATCAATGCAAATTGCCCGTAATGGAAGCTCTTAGAAGAAACCCGATCTCTCGCTGAATAGATAATACGCCAGTGTCAGATCCCTCCAACTATCAGCCAAGCGATTTTATAATCATTCGGTCTTTCAGCACTCATTTTTTTTCTCGCATTAATTGGAGAAGAAAAAAAAACAAGCAAACGCGAAAACCATATAGATATTGCATACGCGTTTTGCAGCTTTTAAATGGACAATTTCATGCAAAGTTTATTAATTTTTAATATTTGCCTGTTGTAATAGGCGGAAAGAATAATCGATCCGCACATACGCAAATAAATCTTTCGCGCTGGAAAATCTGATAAAGCCTAATCGCGCTTTCTTTTCTAAATTAATGAGAAAGCCAGCGAGACGTAAAAAATGTTTTATAAATTGTGGTTTTTTCGCAACGCTATCCGACGAACGCGCGCGAGTGGTTATAAAAGAAGTAATTATTGTAGTAGACGAGGTAAAAATGAACAAATGAATTTGGAAATCGGGAATGATGAATGGTCGATTTAGTAATGCTCTTTAGGCAACGTCCGCTCTCGGTGTATCGTGTAACATCGGAATCCGTTATATTATGCCAACAGCGATTAATTAATTTTCCATGCACGCAGCTCATCTCGGATAGGTATATATATATATATATATATATATACTCACCGTTCGCTCGTAACGAGTTTGACGGAAAAACGATCGAGATCTCGATCTCCGAATCGATACGGCGTTTACGCGCTTCCGGTACACATGACCTCGACAATCTCAATACAACTCGTGGCAAAAATATCGCCGTTGCACTCGGAATGGATTTATCACGGAGAAAACAACAAAAGACGCTTTTCCTAGCTCGAAGCTCGTGCAAACCCAGCACAAATCGCCACAATTAGATAAACCAACGAATCTGCCAGGACATAATTTAAGGCTTTTACAAATCTCGAGGGAGTTGGAGCGCGTTTATCTGGCAATGACTATCGAATCGTTCCTTTAATTAATATTATTAGCATAAGTGAGTAAAAAATGACAGATTAGACGGGCGTAAATAAATGCGGACGAGATGGGAGAGATTGAGCGGTGGAATAATTAAGGATGAACGATATGCGCCACGGACAACGTCGTATTGAGATTAATTGGGGCAAATAAATCTCGCGTTTAGTAGAAACGCACGCGTGGCGTGATCTCGCGCGCACTTTTATTTGCGAGATGGCTGTTAATTTTAGCAGGGCTCCGCCGCCCGCCGAATTTCCGCAGTTGCGCCCATGAGATCTTAATGAGCACTTAGCATAACAAACGTAAGATCGGATCAGGTTGCTAAGCGGAGCCGCGCTCGCACAGACTTATACCCACGCATAATCGCTCTTCCACCCTGCTTGCTTTTCGCGAGCGATAAAAATTCTTTGCCTGTGTTTGTGCGTAGCTCATTTGTGATAGGGAAAGGGCGAGAAGGAGAGAGAGAGAGAGAGGGGGGGGGGGGGAGAATTGCGCATGCGAGCGACTCTCCCGACTTATGGAGTTTAGCCGTTAACTTAACCGGCGTTTACCTTAATCTAAGATCAGCTCGAGCTGGCCGTACGGGGAACTGGCTAATGTATGGCCGTATGAATATGCATTGGACACGGTTCGCGTATGTGCGAGCAAGGCAGCGGCCCGCTTACACCGATTCGCGCCCTCGCTAACCAAACCTTGACTCGCTCTCTTTTACTCGTCTTATCTTGCTATAAATACACCTGTCGTGCCTCATCCTCTTCTCTAATTTCTACAATATCCTCTCTTTCTCTCTATAGTTTGGAATATACACGTACATCTCTCGTTGATCGTTATTTTTCATCATTCCATATTCTATATTTGGTGAGAGGATATAGAGGGAGTCGTTGTGAAGAAGCTTTATAGTATATCGAACACTAATTATGAACGAGAGATATATATTGCAAGTATTAATATATAATTGGCAACTTAGTAAATGCAGTTTTAACGCTCTTAACTTCGCATTTTACGCGACTGAGCAGCCGAGAGAGCCGAGCCAGAACTCATGTATATTTATATCGAGGCTCGTGTGGATCTGCTAGCTTTATCTAGATATTATCGTGACACATCCATATTAAAAGTCAGGTCGTCTCTCAAGGGTCCCTTTCTTCGGGTGATTCGAAGAAAATCGAGAGGTGGAGCTATGTAGGTGCGATTTGTCCTCGGAGCAGCGACGATTCACGATGAGCCATTCTCTTTAACACCCTTAATTTTTCATTTCGTCGCCTTCGGGTCACGACCCTCCACGGTCAAATCTCATGTTTATTTAATGAGCTACCTATACGTACGAATGCACCGCGTCCACTTGCACCGAGAGCAGATTGCACGCCGGCACGTTCGCAAGGGTCCAACGCGCTTTCGGGGAGGGGGGTACGAGAGGTTCCCACATGTTCCCTCATATACCACTCCACTATCGGCAAACCAAGCGAAGATCGCGTTCTACACCTCGACGATTGTATTATAGGCTCCGTTAAATGACTCTTTTTTAATTCGCGTCCGGCTCCAAAAAATCCGAGACTCTCGAGGAAACGTTTAAGCGAACGAATCTCTCCCGTTGGAATTTTCCAACGTTCCCGCGATCCTGCGTCAACGCCCGCAACGAAGCTGCATGTGTGCGTCGGGCACACGCGCAATTCAACGAAACGTGTCTGATAGAATTTTTTATAATTACGCCGAGAGGGATCCAAGTGGCATGTGTATGGCAGTCGGGTGGACACGGATACTCGCGTATAGGCGTCCAACCCCCTAATTTAATCAGAACGCAACACCCCCCTAATTTCTGTAATTCTTCCATTCCTGCCAACTCCGGCATGAATAATACGATTTCGGACAGAGGAGAGCACTAATACCGGAATAATTATTTCTCCAAACGCCTCTGCTGCTCGCGTCTTTCTTTCGCACCCCACTGGCAAAATCGCGCACCGGGCCAATGACGATGATTCACGAAGAAAATCGGTGCGTTTGTCATTTGGCATCGAGATGTACACACGTACGTATTAGCAGAGTGGTCTGGTCGCGCGCGCGTCACATCTAGGCGTTTTGTATAGATATACCTAGCGTAGGTGTGTATACATGTAACTTATGTATATATATATATATATATACATACACACATGTGTGTGCGTGTGCCGTAGAGCAGAGAAGTTAGGATGTAGTCGAGCGAAGATCCATCCCCCACCAAGGCTCCGAAAGCAACCACCCCCTTACGAAGCACCCCCCTCGCAAAAGCTTGCCGGATCCCCACCAGACTATAATGAAAGATATTAACTACAATTTTATATCGAATTACCGCTGAAACACATTTGAAATTACTTGGGCGTAGCCGCGCTTGGCTAGGAAGGAGCGGAGTTGTCGACTGCTTGGATTGGCAGGCTACTTAGCCGTTGGTAGCAGGATTGGTCGGTATTAAAGAGCGGAGGGGATGTTTAAGGGCGTGCCGAGGTAGCGATATGGCCGCCCCGGGAGAGTGGAGGCGCCGTCGCTCGGATTGGATCCGATCGGCTCTGCCGGGTGACTGCCGAGTTCCCCGAGCGATTCCTGCAGAGTGGAGCCAGCGCCAGTCGAGCCAGTCGCCACTCGCCACTCGACAGTCACCAGTCGACTCGGTCGACGCACCGCAACACAGTGAACCACACTCGACCTCCTCCGATCCACGCGTTCTCTTCTGCATCTTCCACCGCACCTCCTGCCTCCTCTCTCATCCTCCGACCGTGCGCCGAGAGTTCTTTTTTGTGCCAGTTCTCCCGACAATCGCCACGCGACACGCCACGTCGTGCCACGAGTTTCCATCGAGACTGTGCGAGACCCCTGATAATTTTGTGATATCGGAGCAGTGATCCATAGCGCATCGATAAGGAAGTTCGGAGGAACCGGAGGAATGAGACATCGACCGCGGGCCTAGGATAGACACGCGAGGATAGCAGGCCGCGCGTGTCCGCTTGCGAGCGTAATTCGCGAAAAGTGAGAGGAGCCTTATATAAAATAATTCATAATCCGGCGAGAACTCAGACGCGCCGCGCCGCGCTGCGCCGCGGCTATAAGGGAGTAAAAAGGAAAGCGGAAATGGCCGATGGACGCGCTTCTGCTTTGCGCGGTAATTATGTTAAGTGGCCAATTAGTAATTAAGCAAGGAGCCGAGCCGAGTCGAGAGCGGCCTCTTAATTGCCACGAGAGAGAAAGAGAGAGTGCGCGTGTCTTTCGTCGAGTTGGAGCAGTAGCGAGACGCTGAAGGAAGTGCGCCAGCCCAACGATCTCTCCTTTTCTATCGGCTTGCTATATATATATATATATATATATATCGTTATATTTGATCTGTCGCACGCGAATTTTCGTTCGACCCATCGGGGCTTCGAGAGTGTCTTGGTTGGCAAATGAAGAAGGATCGTACGAGGATCATGAGGATTAAATGCTGAGACGAGGCGTCCTTCGGTCTTCCTGACCCCTCTCTTGCGTATATTTATATATACTGTTACACACGTACGGAGTGATAATTGTTGAAGAGGAAGGGGAGTTACGGACGAGTTCTCGGTGGATGCAGTGGATCGAGAAGACTCTCTTCGCCGAGGAGGCACCGCGAATTCTTGGCTCTCGAGGTGGGCATCGTCGTCAAGATTCTGTCCCCCAGGTATCGAACGAGTCCTGGGGTGGCGACAGAGGCCCCTGCAGGTGCCCATAGCCCTGCGGATCCAGTACCACCATCGTCATCCTCGTCCGTGATGACGGTCCACCATCATCAGAACCACCACGTGGCCGCGCTCAGTGGCGTAGCCGTTGCCGGTAACGGTCTTGACCTCAGTAGAATGTCGGGTCTGGAGGCTCATCGTCTGGAGAACCTCGTCCAGAGGAACGAGGTCGGCATGGAGCGCCTAACCAATGGCCTTGACTCCAGGAACAACAACCACAACGGCCTGGGTGCCGCCGCGGCCTCCAGAACCATTCAGCATAGATCCAAATTCATGATCAACGATATACTGGCTGGACCACCCAGTAAGAAACACTGTTCCGGACTCTCGAATCAGGAACATCCGGACAGTCCGCCGTCGACGCCGAAAGACTTGAGGGGCGGACGCGAACCCGACACGTCCGTCAGCAAGCTCGACGAGGACAGTGATGCCAGTGCTTCCATCGGTAAGCCAAACTTATTGCTACAGGTTTCATTTCAGTTCATAGATCTTTTCAGCGGGAAATAATAACTGATGTATATATAGACATAGACCACGTACTTCCGTTTGGAGATCTTCGCGGTTGTTTATGTCGACGAAGCCGAATGGATTTTCTCGAGCCCCCAGGCTATACACGAACCGTCCGTCGCTCTCATCGTCCCTCTCGTTTATTCCTTCGGCGCGACAGGATTGGTGTGTGCCGTTGATAGATTAAATGTTCGAATGGACCTCGAAGAGACTGAACGATTCCAAGTGGTCCCTGATCGGCTATCGACTGCGGACTCTCTCGTATACGCCTCAATTATCTCGTCCTTGTATTTGTTTCATTCATCCGATCTACCTGTGTTCGACGGACGGTTCAGTCCCTGCGGTACGGCGGCGCCAACCGGCAAATCGTGTCAGAGAAATAGCTCGGATAAGATTTTTAGGGAAGACGAATTTTTTGGAGCCTCCAGGCACGTCGTTCGTAACTAACTCGACTGTTACTCCCGTAACGCCATGTTCCTTTGGCACGTATAATTACGGACACTCTGTTTCTCGTTTCCTCTACTTTTTCCAGCTAATCCTGGTCGGATGATGGTCGAATGAACCATTAGTCGTCGGAATCCCTGTGATTTCGGTAGGGAACCCGCGCGTTTGATCATTCACCTCTTCGCCAGATTTCATTCACCGTTTCGCCCTATCAAAGCGCCTCATTTACACACACATATATATATATATATATTTAGTCACGAAAAACTCAACCGGTCACAGCTAGAAGCGTGGGCTGAGCGTTCTGACCGGCTTTGCTCGCGGTCGGCCTTGATAGTCCAAAAAAGATGCTTATTTGATATCAACAAGAAATCGGTATTTAAGGACCGGTACGAGAAGCCCCATCAACTCATAACCAGATATCATACAAGCACACACGTACACATACGTACTTGTAACATATTAAAGAGAGCAAGGTTTGCCAACGATGAATTTTTGCATTCTAGACTGGATAAATATGTTTACGCTCTATCCAATTGGAATGAAGCTGTTGCACAATAACATATATATATATAAATACAGGACGGCATGTATCGACGCTCGTAGCGAATAAAAGGGTATTTCTCGAAAGTGTGTGACATTGAAGTGGCGTTGATGGTTTTTTGAAGAAGCGAGATTGGAGCTCGCGTGCCGTTAAAGCGACAAGGCGGGATCGTCGGGCAAACGGTGCTTCTGAAAATCGCGAGAGTCACGTTACAGTAATCAATAACATGCGAGTCCTTGGCAGCTTGACACCTGCAGGAACAAGAAAAGCTGCTCGCGATAAACTCCCATTCGTTTAGCACCATTTCGACAAGGCACATTGTTCTGCCTTTTAATTGTCAATCCACACTATATATATATATAGCTGTGATGATAATAACGAGGAGAGAGGAGCTAGGAGGAAGAGGAAGTTGAAGAGGGAGAAGAAGCGGAGGCCCTCGTGTCAGTAGCTAATCGAGTCTACGTTATGCGGGAGCTTCGTGCTGTTGGATAAAGAATTAACGAGCGGCAATTAGGAGAAGCTACGGCGGCAAAGTTAATTGCAACCGAACACGCGCTCCCACCCGAGCATCTCATCGATCTCTCCCCCCTCCCATATATACATATATATGTGTATCTATAGATATTCGACCGATCGGTGCTTAATCCTTTTCGTATCGCTGTTCTATATATATATATATATATATACACAGTCCGTTCCAATGTTTTGCATACATCGATAGACCACTTTCCATATTCTCGTATATAATTCACGTTTCTTCGTCAGAAAATATTTCGCTGAAGAAATAATGCATGGGTTTTCTAGGAACCACGGCGTATTAGCAATAAAGCGAGCATTGTGCGCTTGGAAGGGTGAAATGTGTGCCGGGTAGTTTGATGCTCGTTCGAAAGTCCTTTGCCAGTGACTTTTGCAGGATATATCTTATTTAATCGGCGATCGAGCCGATGAAAAGCGTGAAACGGCCAAAGTTTCAGCGTGCAAATATCGTTTTCAGGCGCGTGTACGAGTCGCTTATAATCCTCTTAGAGACGAAAGGTGCATTGTAGTTGTCGGGAGCGGAGGGTCTTTGCCGGCAAAAAGGCCCCGGAAGCTCCTGCCAAGCAGTTTCACGCCCTGCATTCGAAAGAGGGACTGACTTTTCGCGAGACTAATCCGAGAACCGGAAATGATTGGCAACCGTTTAGATCTCGACGTGGATTAGGCTTTCTACAATAAGAATCGGAAAGGCTGCCGAGACGAAAGTGGAGCCGAAAACCTTTTTTCCACGTCTTTATGCGCGATTCCATACTGGTCTCTCGCTCTGCCTCGATTCAATATCGCTTTGACTCGACTTGCTTCGGCTCGCTTCGCTTTGCTATAGATACACATGCACATATATATATATATATATATACTATATACATTGGTTTGCCGCTGACAAACGAGAAACGCCTGTCGGTTGGTGCATGGCACTCACTTATTATTGCTCGACGACACGACACAATCCCAGCCAGGATTAATTCTCCGCTGCATATATACGGATGAGACCTTTAATAGTCCCGACGATCCCTCCGGAATTCGCCCTTTCAAACTCGACTGCGAATACATTTCAATTACGCGAGAACTTGTAGAATTATATTATACAATTTCTCGTGTACATATCACCAGAGGATTCGATAATCGAATAAAAGTTTTCTCAAATTTCCATATATATCAAATGATCGATTATAAACTTTGTGGATTTTTTGACTAATTGAACAAAGTGACTCGGGCGTTACTTTCCCAACCATTCTCTCTATCATAATGGTAAATCCATCCAGCTGTCGTTGGGATTCGTGCGCTTGGTCTTCAACGCGCAAATAACGAGATTCTCGATAGCAAAGCCACCTAACTACTCGCTCGAGCAGGCGTTGACTGTGCTGACCTCGGTTTACGCCACTCTTAAAATGGTGGTGCGCCCGCGACAGTCGTTAACGATGTAAGCGTCGCAACGACGACACTTGTCCCACTCGCACTCTTCTCTTCCTTCTCCTATATAGTATATACTATGCCTTCGCATCGCTGGAAACTCCACACGAGCCAATGATCCGAGGTGTACAAGGATCGACCGATCCAGAAAGAAACACCCTTCGATCGCTACATATATCTATACCTACAATAATAATAATAATAATTATCACGCGACAATTTTGACACTCTCCCACATGATTATTATTGCCCGCAATATATTTGACTCCTGCACACAGCCGAGAGAATATAATTAATCATGTTCGCCTAATCTCAGGATCATCCGGTATGCAAACATTGCGACTATATAAGCCGTACGTGCATCAAGTTAAACGTACCACGCGCAACTCGCGCTGATAAGATTTGTACTACAAACCACCGTAACTATTATGAACTGTCACCGTGTGCATATACGTACACGCGTTCCTATACACGTATGTACCATACACAGGCAGTCTAATAAAAATGCTCGTTTATTCTCGGACTGACTCGAGCGATTAATTACCATTAACCATGTGCAAGATTCAATTAGGATCAAGAGTCCTCTTATCGTTGGAGCTTTGAACGATAAGCCCATAGAGAGAATAAGTTAAAAGTTTGTGTGTATGTACTGCATATATGTAGCAGGATCGAACTATATACGTGTAATTATAAGAAGTCGAGGGGTGTGATCGATAAATCTGGTGGCATGGTTTTTCGGTGGTAGACCGAAATTTTCTCGCTAGCCTCGGGAGACGGTGCGAGGCTCAATTGGAACACGTGCAAGCACAATTAACACGCGAGTATTCAGTCACGGAACGTGCTCACCCCGCGGTAGAATGGCATGGATGCCAAACACGTGTAGCGTATATATATACCATGCTCGCTCTGCACTATGTAGGCACACACTGCTAGCAATGCAAGCAATTCCGTAGACTGGACATCCAGAACATTGCCGCTTGTGCATCGCTGCACCTCGACACCCTCCGCGACTTTCGCGTCGTTCCATCTATACACGGTTCACCACGACGAGCACAGTACTGGCGCACTACAACCCTCGCAGAGGCCACTTGATGGCGAGTGGCTAACACGAGTTTCGCGTGACTAGGATCGACCTTGCTGTCAGAACACTTTTGCCTCAGCTCCGAGCAATTTGCTTTCGTCTTTTCGTCTCTTTAATACTTATAGTTATATATAGGGGATCCACGACTAACCCCCTGTAACCTCTAAGTTAAGATTATTTTGTTAAATATCAACGTCTCTACCTATGTATGTAGTTTACGCTTGTTTACTCAGTGTTGGATTTGATCAAAGAAAATTATAGGGTGATACGTTTAAAAAGTCTCGATCGTACGCTCGGTCGAAGAAATTGATTTTACGAGGAGGTACTCGAGTATAATAAGTTTGAGAGGGATCGTTGTTTGTGTTAATGTCTGTTTTACGATGATTTCGTTGGAAAGAATTATATCGTCGTAGGGTCCCCTACTTGTGTACCTTGGAAGTCTTCACGCTACAAGCGCAGCACCCCTGTGAATATAGTAACTTAGGGATATTAGGGTGGGTATGTATGTATGTATTGGTAGGTAAATAGGCATTCATTGTTCTTGACTTCTTTCCCCTTGTCACCGCCCAGAACCCTATGCCAGAGCTATAAGACGTACAGTATTACCTAACTGGTACCCTCGTTTTTTCTTTCCTTTTCTTCGCAGAGAAAGAAAAGTTCAGTGTGACAACGACCCTCTCAAATACATTAACTGTTTTTCCTCGTAATCGAATAATTCATATTCCATCGATCCATTATTGTTTACTCCAATTCCTTCGGCTTTCTTTCAAACTTGTGCAGCTCACTCGACAGAAATGCCTGTAATATTATAAAGTAACAACAAAAACATTACACCGCGGCTTTGCATCATAGAGGCTGCAGTTACCGAGCGTGCATTTCTGTTGGCCGAGCGACGTCGCGGAATGCATCCGTGAAATTCGAGAAACGCGAATGTTATGCACCTCGCGAAACCCTAGGTTCGCATAATTTGATATGACAGTAACTCCCGATTGCATTTTTCCCTATAGAATTTCTCAGCTGCGACAGATCTCCGTACAAGTCGACACCTGACACCTCAATTTATTTTCTAGGCCGATCTTAAACTCGTATATATACTATATTATTAATAACGATATACCAATAGGTTGCCCTAGAATATTTTCTACGCGAGGGTTAATTTATTTTTTCGGCAAAAAGAAAAAAATAATCGTTCTAACAATAAATAAACCGCGATAACGATCAAAGCCTTCGATACATCTATATAGCAGTTTGTTCTCGTCAGTGGAAACAGTAGCTGCTGGATATATTGGAGGAGCAATAAAACATTGGAAGCCCGAACATTATATCCACGATGTTTTCTCCCCTTAAGGTGACACGAGTCGGTAACACAATACAGAGAAGGGTCAGATTCTGTCCCGTCGGGGTCCACCGCTTCTACACACTGCGAAGGCGTGTGCCGGGCTAAAAGAATCCTCGCAGCAAATATCCCATGATCCCCCAATTTATTTCCAAAGTAGCAACGGACCGTACGAAGAATTCCTCAGCATAAGCTTATCAATCACGCGAATTTTCATTATTCCTCCGATATCGCGATGCACCGTACAATCCTACACGGAAAAAGGCTAAAGACTGTGGAGTAAAATCGCGTAGACCGTTGAGGACGAAATAAAGCAATAGGCAAATAAAAGCTGAACGCTGGAATATACAATGCAGACCTTCCCTTTTGCTCTTGAGCAATTTCTGTTTGTTCCTCTCTTCTCGTTCTACCACTCCCATTCGCTCTCCCTCCACAATCTCTTCGCAGACCATAAAGTGCAAAGCTACGCTTTGCGAAAGTTTTATTATTCCCATTTTTATGATCCACGCGACTGAGACGCAGTCCCCTGACTCCTCCTGCATCACGCGCCAGTGCAATGTTTTCCACAGCATACTATGCCACTTCCCAGTTAGCGGGATAACAATGAAAATTGTCCACTTGGCAGAATAGCATTTTTAGCCTTGCAACAATACTCGATCTCTTCTATTCAACTCGATTCTCTTACATATATGTATATGTATATGCTGCTCCAATGTTCCAATTGATACATTTCTGCGGTTTTTCCATTTTGCCCCTAATTTTCTCCCACGTGTAGTGTCTTCGTCGTAGCACACGCCCCATTGTGGTATCTCTTAGGGTTTGCAGAGACTCGAAGAAATACTGTGACAAAGGCCACGACGACGAAGGAGCTACAGCCATTCTGTCACTAATTACACCGACGCATAATTGCTCGATAAACATCCTGTTAATCACACTTTTATACGCCATACATTGTCCCTGGCTGGCGGTTAGCACGCGAGCACCTCGTTTTCGCTCTCTCACGTCGCGTACCGCACGGGACAATTTTCTGTCCTTGGATTGTGTGTGTGTGTGTGTGTGTGCATGGCAATGCATGCTTCGAGCATCCGCTCTTCCGCCATCTTTCACTGACATCTGTCGTCCGGGTTAACTCCACTCTGAGATTCGTGAAACAGCTTCTAGTCGTTCTCGAGCCGACACTGCATAATCGAGAGAACTTGCATTGTCCTATTAGTAACAATAATAATATCATCCTCTCTCTCTCTCTCTCTCCAGTCCAACTTGATTTCCCGCAAAACTTATATAGCCAGCTCAACAACGTCCAACTATTCTCGCGTCCCTTCAAATGATTTTCCCGTATACATACGCCTGATAAATTCTATAAAAGCACTTTATAAACGTAACACGAGTTTTGCGGAGAAAAAGGTATATATATAGATAGTGTATGGTCTTGGAGTTTTATTAAATATTATGGCGCGTTGCTTTCCTGAAGTTTACGGTAGTGTATATATATAGTAGTGATTCGATTTTCAGAGAGGAAAGGTTAAAAAGGCGAGTGGTTGGGGAGGGAGAGGAAACTAAGCCAGAGGTCCAAAGAGGTGGTCTTAAATGCGAGTCACGATGGTACATCGTGGAAAACACTTTTCGGAAGCCGCTCGGGTTGATTCTCGTTCTGGCTTTACCCGACGGACCAAGAAGTCGCAAAAGGAGGAAAAAATCGAGAGTATAAAGGGGAGGTTGGGTGGTAGAGATAGCAAGTAAGATTCGCAGTTTCCCGTTTCACAAGCAGCACGCACTAGCTGCCAAGTACACGTATACACATGCGTAGGCTATATTCATAGATGGAAGACGTCGTGGGGTGGTGTACGTGCCGAGAGGAAGGAAGGAAAAAGCGTATCTGCCTGGGTGAACTGAACGGGGGTGCGCCACTGCGAAAATTGTATCAGTGGTGGTGTAGCTAGAAGCTTCGCGCATCTATATACGTATATACGTATAGGATCCCTGCTGCAGTTTTTGGTATTGGTAGTTCGTCCTCGAGTTACTCCAAAGCCGGTGGAAAAGTTCCACGAAACGTCTTGGAAGTGTCTCAAAAAGAGAATTCTCGTGGACGACGAAGGACGAAGTCGTGGAGAAATGGCTGCGGAGAAGAGCGAGGGAAAAGGAGAGAGTGGTGGTGGCTGCAACGAGCACAGCCGGTGCCTCTAAGTGTATCACATAGTAAATTTAGTTTTCCAACCTCCGTTTCCAACCCTCGCCCCGCCACGTTTCTCCGTTTTTCTTCGCAGAACTCTCTGGAGTCCCCGAAGCTTCTCTGCTATACGATACACTACACCAATTTGATGTATGAGATATTCCAGCTATTCCATGCAACGGAGTTTAAGAATTTCTATGCTCGCTCCATATTCGCCACTTTGCGAGAATTCAAACTTTTGCAGAGAATGGCAGAAAATATAGTTTGTACAAATGCGCAGTTCAGTCGGTTCCTTGTCTACCGCTTTCAAGGGGGCAGCTTCTGGATTTTTCGGTTGGAATTAATATATGTTATATACCGTTGCACGGTGGCTGTAAGGAGATTTATATACGCGGCTTCTTTTTCTATTTTCAAAGTTGCCAGTAGAATAGGGGAAGGGGGGTGGAATCGTAAGTTGTCTCGGAATAAAATACTTATTCCGGAGGGATTGGCAGCCATGTTTGAAATGGCGGCGGAGTCTGGACCGTTGGAGCGAATCTCGGCCGATCAAACGGGGGCTAAGAGCTACGCTTTCGCCCGGGTTAACTCAATCCCCGAGCTTTCTAGTAGCCGACGCCACCTCCACCTCCACCTCCACCTCCACCTCTACCTCCACATCCGCCCCCTGCACTCCCCACCACGACGCCAGCCAACACCGATAGCTACGATAACGCTAACTTGTACAAGTGTGTGCCTCGATCGACTCTCTCTCTCTCTCTCTCTCTCTGAATATATAGTAGCCTGTGCCCTGTAGTGGCAGCAGTAGCACACAGTGTCCCACCCCCAGATGTGAACCCACCAGGATAACCCACGACCGTTCCAATCGATGAACTAGCGACAACGGGCCTTTAGATACTTTTAGATGGCAAGGCCTTTGGGAATCCTTCGTTTTCTCCAACCCCCTGCCTCCTCCTCACTCTCTCTCTCTATCCATATCTACCCTAAGCTTCAACCCTTATAATTATATCTCGTCGCTCTCTCTCGCTCTCTCTCTCTCTCTCATTCGGTTAATCAATTACGAGTCATTCAACGGGATCTCCAAATTGTTCAAGTATTCGACGATGAGAAATATTTTCCAGATTTTGTATCGACGAATATTTCGAAAGGGGATGAAGAGTGTGTTTGGATAGGAGTGCGTCGATCGGTATATAAATAGTCGCTGGAGAGTTTATTGGTGCCGGTGGCATGGCAGTGGCGTGTATTGGGTGTAATCGGTTTCCTCGGGGAATCCCACCCCTCGCGACCGGTGGACGGGCGGCCTTGAGGGGATAATTTGCGGCATCTCAACGCGTCTGCGTGGACCAAACGCGCGGCCGCCAGCCAATCGGATCTTGGCTGCGCGCGGAGACTCCGAACAAAAGGATCTCTCCACGCAGATAGTTAGTTGACTCTGATTTGCTCTTGGTTCTGCTTTTGCATTTGCTTTTACTCTCACGTTTGCCTTGCCCTACTCCATTGCAGCGGCCAGCAGCTAGGGCTGTGTGCAGGAGCAAACGCGAGCCGAGCTTTCGATCGATCCCCCTCCCTCCTTTTCTCTTCATCCCCCAGCATGAAAACAAAAACCACCCCTTAAACTCGTTCGCTCCTGTGCACTCCTCTCACCCTCCGTACGCAGCAAACTCACCAATCCCGATGCTTCGCGATCATTAAGACCCCCAACGCCACTTTTAAGCGCTCACCTCTTCGCTTCCGCCAAGATTTATCGACCTCGATTATCCGTTCATACAAATTTTACGCTCCGATCTACTGTGCGATGACTCTTCAAATTATTCGTCTATCGCGTACATTATTATATATACATAACAAGTTTTACAGGCATAGGAATACTTGTAAAACTGTTGTAAAAGTAATTTAGTCTCGTGTACGATGTCATATATATATATATTTTTATAATTTGGAATATCCTTTGTGCTCTTTTCGTAGATGATAAGGAGAGTGACCATTCGAAGGAGATCGATAAAATAAAGGATATCGTCCCCTCGCCTAGCAAGAAACAACGAAAAGCTCGTACGGCGTTTACGGATCTTCAGCTTCAAACCCTCGAGAAGAGCTTCGAGAGACAAAAGTACCTTAGCGTACAAGACAGGATGGAGCTAGCAACGAAGCTCCAGTTGACTGACACGCAAGTCAAGACGTGGTACCAGAACAGAAGGTAAGCTGCAGTTAATTCACTTCTCAACATCTGTCCATAGCAGATAAATTTTAATAATTTTCTTTATTTTTCTTTTCCAACGAGTGGATAGATGCTATTGAGCCCAAGAACAAAAACCTATTCGAGAGTATTATTAATGGTCCCGCTATAGATTTTCTATTTTTACTGTAGCAATAATAACTAGTGGACCGTTAGGTAAAAAAACCAATTGAACCATTCTCATGAATTGATGGCTAGCGGATGTTTTTAATTTTCAAGCGCTGTATACTTGTATGTACGAGTTAAAGGTATCGGTATTTCAAAGATATTATACAGATATAAAGCGGAGGTAGGTTATACAACGAAGCTTAATTCTTCCCCATTGTGAAAAGGTGTGCGTCGATCGATCAGAAAACTTGAGCCGAATCATGGCGCGGCAGAGTTTTTTTTCTGACCGACGCGTGTCGAATCCCTAAATGGAAATTGCGGCGGACAACAAAGCAGTTGTTTACGTGCTTAAACGGACTCTCGACACACACTATATAGCCATTCTTCAAAGAGCGGACTGCCTTGTGTAATCGTTACATGGATGTTAAATATATTTGGGCAATCGTCGGTTAATTTAGGAAAATTTGTAGCTTCAAAATACTATACATATATATAAGACATGTATAGAAAAACATGCAGGATGGACAGACTAATTAGTCGTAGCGAAGCATTTGGGATTAGGGCTATCGGTTTCCATGCAAGTATATACATCGGCATCTTTTGAAGATTAAGGACAGAAGTTACAACGTCACTGAACTGGCGCCTCCTGGCATTTCGGCAGAGCCCTGAGATTCTCTTGGGATCGCAGGCATGGGAAACTTTAACGTAACCTTCATTTGGTTAGTGGCAAAGCGCACGGTGTCAGAGGATCTCGCGTACATAGCATCATCCCAGCGAGGAAAATTAAAATCGCACGGCTGAAATTGTCTCTCGTACAACCATTTGGACGCGCTCGGTTAAAGGCGAACGAGCTTGACGACGGATTGGAAAAACTAGAAATGCCATCCTTTCCACGCTTTGGCCGAAGCGAACTTTCTGGTTTTACCGGACTATGACCGTCATTCCGTAAGAAACTACTACTAGTATTAAGTACCGTTCCCTCATGTACGATCTACTCTATCCAGGCTTATTTCCCGCTATTTCGATCAACCATCTTGCACAAGTGATGATCTAATCTCATCCTTCGCCAATTCAACTGCTCCGATCCAATCAAGAAATTATTTTCGTAACACACTCGCCAGCGTCCGCAAGTCTATTAAGTCACTACAAATTAGACTCTTATGAAAATTGATCGCACATTCATTATGGCCTCTATCGACAAATCTAACGCCGTCTCTCTCTCTCCCTCTTTTTATATCTATCATATTTTAAAAGAATTGAATCGCTAATACGCAAATAATTATCATTGCATAAATAATTCAAGTTTTGCTCGAATTCGCTACGCTCTTGTAAATCATTATACACGCTGTCTTTCCCATGCAGTCAATTATCGAACCGATTAATTGACTCGACTGCATTTATCAAATTTCTTGAATCTAGGTTTCTACAATCGCCGCTTGTCAATCGAATCTCTATCAAAGTAAATCTAACGCAGGCAGAACTTTGAACGATGCGTAAATAAGGTATGAATTGAATTTTACAAAGAATACTTAATATATATAAAGCAGCTGAGCGTTGGTTTTTAAGGATTTCTTCGAAAGATAATTACGTTCGTTTCTCCAGCTTTCGTTTTTCGTCAGTCGTTGGGCCGTGAGCTGGCTAGGCGGTGATTAGCGCTCCTCCCACAAAATCGCTCGTGACTCGCGACTTCCAATGTGGGCGTTTGGTCGTTTAGGCGAGCGGCGATTGCGCACAAAGAAAAGACGAATCCTTAATGAGGAGAATACTGCTAGGATCTCGATATTCGACACAGCGGCACAAACTCACAGTCCCTATAGTCTCTCCACGCTCTCTGTCATTAGACTGTCAATTATCCAGAGTGTATTACAGAATGAAAGTATATAGATGAAAGACCTCGACTCCGTTAACCACTGTAGCCCGCAAAACACACACAACTGTTCAATATATACCTATATAAATCTCAAAACTAATTACCAAGCAAACTGTGCTGTGTAAAAAATTCCAAACCCTCGAATATCCTCTTATACACGAATTTTGCTGCTACGATTGAAATTCCGTCGAGCAACAGTATCACTGCTGAGTTATACCTATCAAAGAGTTATTGGATAGATGGAATGTATCAGCCGGATGGTTGTGGAGTATAGTCAGCGAAAAGCTGTGGATAATCAATTTTGGTTATACCGACGCCTCTCTGTAGCAGGGGTTAATTAGCCAAGCTTGAAAAGAACAAATTAGCGAGAAAGGCGCGTGTGCCGTGACGATTAGCGTGAACGTGGAAGAAGGTAAGAAAGAAAGTGAGGAAGAAACGGAGATGCCGACCGGTCCCCGTCCGCTCCGGTCCAGTCCGGCGATGCTTCGTATTCGCTCGCTCGCGCGCACGCAAAACCCCTCGGAAAATTAGTGACGCTCGTAAGAGTCTGTTCGGCTCTGGCTCGGCCGACTCGGCTCTTCTTAAGTGCCCGCTTAAAGTTTTGTTGCTTCGCGCCACTTGGAGTGACTCGACAGCTTCTCGCGGAGTCGCCGTGCGGACGCCCGGACACACCTCGGGCGCCACTTTGTCCAACCACTTGTCATCCTTCTCCAAAAACCCCGAAAATCCATCTTCCCTTTTCCTCGCCCTTATCTCCGCCCAGCCTATATTGCTCATTTGTGCTTCGGCTTTTAATTAATATTCTACAAATAGTTCGTTAACCTTCTTGGGCTCCATATCGTTCCGCATCTCGTTTCCTGCGCAAGTATAGTTTTATAGATCGATATGTATATGTAGCGAGTTGTAATAATTTGGAGCATTGCAAGTTTTCTACTATATAATTCGATCGTTTAGCTCGTTGCGTTTTAATGCTCGTGACTAAACGTCTCTATACTTATCGGCTAATTACCAACACGTTCGCACATAAGCGAAACATAGTTTCTACATTGGCTAGACTGCGCTGCAGCAGTATGCATGCCTACTCGCGCGAGATTATGCCAGGTGAGCGAGCGCGTTTCTGTCTTCGGCATACCGGTATACTTGGGCGTCCGGAAAGGCACGCTGCAATGCATCGAGCTATGCCAAGCAGACTTGGCCATTTATGTAATGCTTCGCGCGCTCTCATCTTATACGATTTATGCATTCGAACTCATTACGCATTTACCCGAATCCAAGAAATTTATCGCAAAAGCATCGTTCCGTGTATAGGAAATAATTTTCCAACGGGATATTCAACAAATGCAATTAATTAAATTTCTTTTTGCATCTGGCAAGCCGAACTTCTTATCGAACGCCGCGCTTTTTAGCCTCACCTTGAAACTCAAAGTCATCGAAAGGGAGGAAAAGTTTTTCAGCGAGCATTTTCGAGAATATATCCCACAGAGGGTTGATCCTTCGATAAGCTACCGTCTAATCTCATAGTTACGAGTCACGTCCTGGTTTCATAGTAGGACCGAGACTAACGCGGAAGATAGGCAATTCCTACGAAACGCGTTGCAACTGTATATCTATACGCAAAAACCTCCAACAGTTTTGCCACCTTACTTTCCTCAGTCTCCAATTAGAATCTCCACCCAAAAGAAACTCGAGTTTCCTCCCGAATACTCTACGAACGCTTTAGAGTACTTTTCGTGAAAGTGAGGACATTTTGTACGGAGGATGTAGGCGTATTAATTTACGCGTTAGGAAGTTTAGTGGCGAGTAATGCGAGTCGCGACATTTTTTGATACATCGGTATCGTGAGAATCTGGTCCCCGTTGTTGCTGTTGAGGCTTCTTCGTTGGCCGGAAGAATATGCGAACTTCCCACGGCGTTGGTAACTGCCTTATAACGGGTCGCCTTAATATACTGTGCACATTATAAGAGAGTAGAAAGAGAGAGAGAGAGAGAGAGAAAAAAAACATCCGATTCGTCGCATTGTCGAGTATGCACCTACTCCCCCCCCCCCCCCTCCCCCTCCTAGAGTATTACCAACGTTATAGCTATACATATATATATAACATATATCTCCACAAGTACTGCTTTCACGCGAGGTCAATGGAATTTCACGAGTAACCGAGAGAAAAAAAGCAGGCTAATCGGATGGGCCGCGACAATAGCTATTTGGACCCACCCACGCCCGCCCACTGGTACACTTGCCCCGCTACCGATTCGCATGTGCACATAATAATCTTCCGATTACACCTATCGTCGAAGCTTGCGAACATCAAACGCGGCAGATCGATCGTGGGAAAAAACTTGATCTTGTTCACGTATATATATAGTAGAACTTATAAGAGATATTTATAGAGGAGCCGCTCCTTAATTCGTATAGCAACAATTAACACAAATATATATACCTACACTTATCGCTAACTCGATCAAGCTCGGTTTATCAAGCACAGGTTCAATGTTGCTAATTATTTCTCTCAAGCTTCTCCCTATGTATTTGTTGCATGATTATATGGACAGTCGTGCGAATAATCATGATGGAGTAGGATTGAGATAAAAGCGCGAAATTGTTAATATACCTTTGCAATCGTTCTCTCGTATCGCATCATTGGTAATGAGCAATGTAATCGCAATGTCATCTGTTTATAGCTATTAGTTATATTCCATGGAACACCCTTGGGTGGAAAGAGAATCGTGTGTTGGGTTTATGTAATTGTCGCCACAAATGTATGTACTATAATGGTACATGTGTTCATATATGTATATGTATATGGTTTTTGTGTAAGCCCGTCTTTATAATGTGTAGGGGCGAACCACGTGGGACACGTAGTTAGTTATTGGCTGTGTCGTATATGCCAAGCCAACCCATCTATCCATCCTGCGAACATGTGTCTCGTAGCCATCGAGGCAAATAATAATTTGAAAATATGTCGCCCCTCTTTTACCGCCGTTATACTATTATATTATTATCATTACGAACCGACCTGACCGTCCTCGCTGCATTTCTGTCACACGGGCTCGTAACCGCAAACCTACAACCTAGACCCACTGATATTATAAATGCATTAACTCTCCCTTTTTTCATACATTCTATCCATTACTTACCTCTAATTTATCGTTTTCTTTCTTTCCTTTTATCTAGATATTCTTAAGAGAACACCCAAGATGCTATCGCTACTAATGGGATTGCAATTGAATTCTGAATTTTCAATAAAGAACACTATGCTCGGACTTTATTCGAAAACAGTTTTATCGTATAGGGATATTTTTTCTAGTTGCTCTATTTTAGTAAAAAAAAAAAAAAAAACGAGAGACCTTTATCCACTTTCATTCTGGACAGGAGTAAAGTTCGAGCGGAGTCGTTGTATTTGTATAGGGTCGATCATTTTGACAAATTTTATTTCTCTTTTTGACGTAGACGATGAAATAGCGGGCCTCTCTCCTCTAAAGGGAAAGTAGACGATCATTATAGATGAAGTATGACTCTTTGCGTTTTCTCCGCTACCCCTCCGATGCCTTCTCAATTTTGTAAGCCAGGGTAAGAAGTCGTTCCCTGTTTATTTTATTGTAGCAAGATTTCTCATCTTCTTTATACCCGTGCAATAAATCAATGATTACCCTTCTTGCTCCTTCTTCGCACACCCCTTAGCCCTTCCATGCCGGGGCCACTGTTGTCTGACGCTCCGTGTGCCTCGCGACTCGACTTTTGGGAGCACAAAGAAGCCAAACACGGCAATTAAGGGTGTTTTAGAGTGGCTGCACTCGAAATGACCGAGCACCGTGCCTTACAGAATATGCTTTTTGGGTGGGGGTATCAAAGAGCATTACTCATCGCATAATCGCTCGAGCTCTCTTGCTCCGACAAATCTCTCTCTCTCTCTCTCTCTCTCGCTCGTAGCTCCCCCCCCCCTCACCTCTATTCTGCATGTCGACGGAAAAATGAGAAATGATCGCAACTCGATTCAACGTGCCTGTTTAAAATTCATGAACGATTTTACTGCTCTGCCTCCCCTAACGCGGACGTCACAAAAGGCCGAACGGGCCATATCGAGAGAGTGGCCCACATTTTCGATGAGTCGCGGATGCGTAGATAGCAAGCCTCGGCCTACCTACAACAGAGCAGCGGGCTAAAGAGGAAGGGGTGCTACGCTATACCCCAACGAAATATATTAATTGTCGAATTTTCCGTGCGAACTGCATATCCGTTAGAATCGCTTTGTCCCTTGCCAGCCTCGGATCTCTAGATTATTAATTATCCTGACAACGAATACACCCCCCTCCCTCTCTTTCTCATTTTTCCACCCTGTAAAGTCCCTACTACTCTTTTTCTTTTTTTTTATATAATTCTACCATTCTATTTTATTTATCTCACCGCACCCTGCGCTCAGCTATTCGGCCACGACTAGTAAACATCCACGTGTACATTAATTATACTTTTGATATAATATAATCCTTCGCGTAAAACAATCTTCCGTTTTTGTTTCATTTGAAATTTATCGTCGGTCCTTGCAACGAGCGATGATTTCATCCAGTTAATTTTCCTATATCAATGGTTTTACCGAATAATTAATCGAACGAACGTTGACGAACATTTATCACTGGCGCACGGTTTTTTTTTATCCAAACAGAGATTTCCACTAGTGTATCAATGAAAGTCATAGCTAGGTAATTAAAAGTATAATACGATGTCTCAAAATTATAGAGCATTAATCATTTGAAATAGAAAAGTCATTAATCTTCATCGAGATGAAATGATTTAGAAAGTACGTTTACCATCGAACGCCATATAAGATATTACGTTGGCAGCTGTAGAGCGGAACGGGTTGGTTATTTTAAAGTACGAGTCTTACCTTGACGGTTAATCGAGTTTATCGTGGAAGGTGGTTTATGATATCGATTAAAAACTGAATCGATACGGATGTGGCATTAAATCCTCTATAGAAAACAGTGTCGGGGCGTAGAGGATAAACACAGCTAGAAAATATCGTGCATTTCTTGCCCAGGACATTCGCTCGGTATAGTTATTACCAGGGGAGGTAGTTCTAATATATCTCTCACTCACACGTCCAGGGGTGCTTTTAGACTCGCAGGTGCGCAATCTGTGTGCGTGGCATGATACGCGATGATTAGGCAGTGAACTCCACGGGCTATTTGTTAGTATAATAAGGGCCGCAGTGTGGCCAACCTAACCACTTGGCGGCACGCCACTCCGTTTTAGCGTAATTGTCCCAGATCGGGATTTACATAGACGGATGGTGAAGGGCGATGGAGTGGAAGGTGGGGGGAGATGTAACGCGCGCGAGAGAGAGAGAGAGAGAGAGGATCGTGGAGAAATGGCGCGATGGCTCTAGGCACCGGCACGGCGCGGCGTTCCAATCGACATTTATACCGTCGAATTACACTCTGCATCACAACTGCTGTTGCGATTAACGATCCAACACTTCTGTATAAAGCGTTTCCCATTCTCGCGCGATTCACTCGAACCACCAAATTTACCATCATTCGCGCGTCTCCCGTATAATTAGATCGTGTCGACGTTACATAATAAAATATAGCATGTGTACAGACGCTATAGTGCACGTATGTAGAGTCCAACTGACGAGAGATGAAATTTTGTGGTTTCAGAACGAAATGGAAGAGACAGACGATCGTGGGCATCGAGATGATGGCAGAGAACTCTTACGGTTCGATGGCTGTTGCAGCGTTTCATCGATTGTACAATTCCGGTGCGACGCATCCACCCTCGATGACGCAGACTGCTCTGGCCGGATCCGGTTTCTG
Source organism: Prorops nasuta (assembly GCF_024137725.1). Lineage (NCBI taxonomy): Eukaryota > Metazoa > Arthropoda > Insecta > Hymenoptera > Bethylidae > Prorops > Prorops nasuta. The sequence continues at coordinate 1,794,891 of NW_027116816.1, forward strand.
GGGTTATCCGGGCACACACGCAGTACCGCCGAACAATCTATTCTACCAGCAAGCGTCGGTTACTCTCCAAAGGCCATTGCCTTACAAAATTTATCCACCGGCAATGATCCTGGCGAGCCCCAGTTCTCAACTAGCCTCCCTGGCGGCCAGCTCCAGCCTCTCGTCCCTCAGCAGCTACTACAGGGAGAGTCCCGAGGTGGTCGATGGCAGAGAAAGGGAGAACCGAGAGCCGAGAGACAGCATGAGAAGGGACAGGAGCAAAAGTCGCGAGAGATCGCCTCTCAGAAGGGCGGATTCGCCCCAGAGCATAAGGGCCGCCAGTGACGACGAGAGCATACACGATATTTAGGATATTAATTGCGACGATTGGAACATTATTGTGAAATAAGCCGCGTGCATCGCAGTCACCAACCACGGCGAGAGATACGACAGCGTACGATATGCTTGTCGTGTCTTATGCGAAACTCCAGTCGATGGACAGTCCCTCAGTCATGCATATACAATTGTAATCGAAGAAATAGGAAGATGTGTACCGGCGAGCCGTGGTTAAGGGTCGAGACAATTTTCAAGTATACCGCAACGAAATATTACGTTGAAATAATGTCCTGATGAATCTTAATGGGTTTGCAGCTTGTAAAACTGTGTAGTGTTGCGACTGCCCTATTATAGTGTAGCAGAGAGTAACTGCGAACTGGACTGAGAAAGAAAAACATGGCACACACACACACACGTGCGCGCGCGCGCGCGCGCGTCAGGACTGCTATGGCCATGTAACGCCACAAAAGACTTTGTTTACCTTGGTCAATGTATTTTTTAAGCTGGAAGAGGAAATGACGTAGCATTTCGCGTATCCGGGGCTGTCCTAAACGATTGCTCGGGAAATGTAGCGTGCTGCGCTTACGTAGCACCGTGATTAAACTGTTGCGGAGATGATTTGCCAAGCTTTGTGTTGATATTTGAGAAACGCGAGAAGGACTCGTTTCGCCCGTGCATAATACACATTAGGTGGACGGTTCGGACGGTGAAATTGTGAGTCCGGGAGAATAGTGCGAGTGATACGATATGACGACGACGCCGGAGAAGCGACGAGTGCTGGATTATGGGGAATGATCTACAATTAATATGGCATTAGAGCAGGTCCGAGATGAAAGGGGGAAAGAAATCTGAAATAACGTGAAATTACACGGGATTTCTGGACAAAAACTAAGGGAGGGGTAGACCCCGAGGGATTTCGACTATTCAAATAACTACCGTGCTGCTGGAAGCTCTGCTCTATTCCAACGAACGAAACCTGCACTTTGCTCCTCCAGTCGCTTTGGGGACGGAGAAATTGCCCGTTCTTTATAATAATATTGGAGGGACTCGAAATTCGACCGCAGTGACACGAGTTTAAATTTCTTCGAGGAATGAACGAATTTCTCTATATAGTTTTTAGACCAATCGATACTCGGTCTCTGTCGGGCAAGATTCTTCGCCAGATTCCAATTAACGATAATCGCCTTGGCATCTCGGAGCGGGACGAAGCATAATTCATAATTTACAAATGAGAAAAAAGCGTATTATAACAAATATTTAAGGGAAAAAGATTTGCTGATAATTCCGTGACGACGTTGAGGAGAAAATATGTGGAAGATCGATTCGCGTAATGGTTGGAAAGATAGCGTTGGCAGTGTGTCATGTGTTTCGTCGAGTAATTGGGAAAGCGATGTTATTATTATCGATATCATATGTTAAATTGTATATGAATCGTAAATGTGAAATTATAGCTGAGAATCTAATGGTCGTTACGAACATGTAAAAAGACGGGAATGCTTTCCTACGCGCGATAGACTAATTAAATGTGTGAGAAGTCTCGCGTGATGTTGCATTAGGATTCGCGTATGGAAAATTGCGGCTTTAATTCATACTAGAATTTTATGTTACTATTCGTAATTGTAAATAGACTTTCGATGCGATCCACGAAACTACTCGAGTCGCGTGCGTGGATTTTAATTTGGGATTGTAAATATTACGAGCAAGGATATTGCGTAAGTCGATAGAGGAATTAACATATGCAAGAAGCGAAAAAGAAAAAGCGTGATTCTTGTAATAGGTATATATATATATAATAAGTCGAAGCCAACCAAGATACAAAATATTTCAAAGTATTTTTCAGATTACATTATACATGTATATGTAGAAGCGTGGCGAGCGGGTTTCTGAAAGATCGAAGAGGGTTATGTGCTAGCTGTTAAGGGGAAAAAAATCTTTCTGTTATTTTCAACTACATCCATCGTAAAAAAGGCAATTCTACTTCGGACGGAGCTAGAGTAGCAAAGTAGCGGCCGGTGTAAATGGCTTCGATCTTACAGATACCGAGTACGAGGCTCGATGGAGAAATACCAGTATTATGAATGTATAAAATTAGGCTTAACGCTAATATAGTATATCGAATGAGAGGGTTAGAAGAGAACGTGGACGTCGTTCTAAAATGGGAGATAAGATCGAAGCTGTAGTGTCGTCGAATTTACGTCAACTGTCGCAGCAAGGAGTATATATATATATATATATATATATAAATATATAAATTATGCTTTGTAAAATAATATCTGTATAGCGAAAATTATTATATGGAAAATATATTATACTAAATTTATGTCAGGCGTTTTTCTGTTATTTGCGAATGTGGCCCAAAAATAATGCAACAATACAAAAATATTATAACGAGGAGAGAGAGAGAGAGAGAGAGAGAGAAAGAGAAACGGTAAGTCGATCGAACGAGAAGTACACGAGCGTATATATAGCGAATGATCGAATAACGGTAATTCACAGGAATAAGTGGTTACAGGGTTGCTGATTGTTTGCCGGTTGTTAAAAGTCGAAGCCGTCCATCGGTCGTCGTTTAACCGCCGGCAGCTCTCCGCGTTTAACAATCGATCCAGGCTCTCGTGCATTATGCACGCAGAGCAGATTGACGTTTACACGAGAACCGTAAGCCTCTTCGGGGCCGGTTTTCACGCGATCGCCGTACAATACATTTTAGATAGGCTTTGTACGATCGTTCGGATCACGACGGAAACTTAATCGTATTTGTCGGTTTCCATGATTAAAGCAAGGAATATCTCAGATTTCAACCTGCCATGTCGACCAATTCTTATTATCGTATAATTAAAATCTTGAAAGAAACAGAACTCGCTACAATTGCGCTCGGTAAGATTCAAAGAAATTCTATATACGTATAGGTATATATTCATTAAATTCGGATTTGCGGTGTACGTACATGTGTATACACGCTATACTTGACAGCAATAGTAGTAGTATACACACATAGCGAGTGGTGAAAAGGAAAAATCTATATAGGTTCGCGATAGAAATCTCGAGCACGAGAGCCATTCCAGCTTTGGCCAATAAACGTCTCGGTTGTATGAATTGTTTCCAAGAAATTTCGTGTAAGTTGTCCCCGTACGAAAGCCGTGAACCCTGTAGCTTCGCTGAACATAGTTAAACGTGAACTGGAAACCGTGACAGTGCGCTGTCCGGGCTTTAATCGCGTTTGGTTATTTCCGCCGTGGGTAGCCAACGCTGCAATTATGAGCGCGCTCGCTCCGACATAAGGGTTTATTTTATTCCTATTAGGGTAAAACGGGTAGCACACCGCACCGCACTAAGCGCGTCTATGCACATGAACGCCGACACGCACGCACACCAGAGTCCTCTCTCCCTCTCTCCCCTTTCCTCCTTCATCCCCAATTACGTGAAATTAATTTGGGCCCTATTAGCGGTCGACCGCTGCTAGCACTAACGATTTTCACCGGCGCCGGATGCCTGCGTCGTGTCGCATCAACTTTGTCGCTCTTCCCACTTTACCACCCCCCCCCCCCCTATAACAATACAATAGCTCGTATTTCATTCGAAAGAATTTCAGTCACTGTTATATATACACCGATCGAACGATAATTCCACTTTGTTGGTTTTATTTCTAAATTCAGTCGCACATATACATGTGGTAAACGAAATAATTTGAATGTGAATCAACGATGGACGTCGCGAGTAAAGAGGTGCCTGTGTGTAATAGGAGAAGAAACGGATGGGGGGGGGGGGGGGGAGCGAGGCTTATTTAAAGGAAATCTAGTGACTGGCAGAGATGAGCGAGTCAGCTGTGTCATATGCGCCGAATAATATGCCCCTTGCGGAATAGAATAGATTATCGTAAGCAGCAGTTGTAAGCAGTCACGCAGTAAACACGTACATCCTGCTTTAAGTGGGAGAATATAATCAACTGTTTAAGAAGGTAGCTTGATGATACAGGGAATTAAAACGCAGGATGCACATTGCCTTCGGTGCAAAATGCAGCATCATTACGGCAAGTGGGCTCCTTAAGCAAAGGTGGCCATTGCACTATGCATAATCGTTGCTTGCTTATATCAGTTATTACTTATATTACCATAAACGGGAAGCACGTAACGAGTCACTGTAAACGCTAGGAAATCACAGATTTATTTTCGTCGCATCGCCGGCATTCGTGCATGTTCGCCACAGCGCGGTTGCCACGGGTTCTCCGTTTCCCAAGTCTGTTTGAGTTTGACCGATGGAAACCAAAGGAGACAAAACCGGTGGGGTGGCAATAAGCCTGCTAGTGGGGGGGGGGGGGGGGGAGGCCAAAGGATGTGGTTAACCCACGGTCAAATCGAGCTTTTGCCGGGCTTCTGCATCCTGAAACTCGCGACAAAAGAGAATTGTCGGAACAAAAGTACCAAGTCCGCTGCCCCACCGTATCCTGTTCTTTTCTACTTTCTGCGTTGCGTCGTTTATTTGTATAATACACACGTAACAGAAGCCAACCAATCGCTAATAACCTGCTCGGAGTCAAACGTCCATTTTTTTTCTTAAACTAACTGCATTCTCGCTTTTTAAATAGCCTGTTTGTAGTATTTAAAGTACACTACGAAGAATATAGCACTTTACATACTGGTGCAAAGAATATCAATGTCGTGATTACAGCCTTTGACTATTTTTAGCGTATCGAAGCATTGTTTTGTGGTTGGATGACTTTTTTGCACATATGTAACACAGTGTCTAATATTTTCAGTGATTTATCTAATTGCGTGCCATTTTCTGTTTCATGAATTTAACATTATCGAATGTCCAGGCAGTGTTTCAAGGCTAATTACTAGAGCGTAGGCTTACAAACGATACGCGAAGCTCTTAATATAAATGATCAATTTTGCCAAATTGAAACAAAAGAATAATATACAAAGGATGAGCAATACCCGGTATATATGAATTACTTTTCGAAGGGCGTTTATAAAGCTGTAAAGCTTGCACTATATCGAATGGCTAATATCGATTTCAAAATATCTCGGCAACGATGTAATTACGCGACGAAAGTAGATTAGCAAGATTTAATAAACTGATAAGACTGGCTATATAAAATAAGATATTGGTAGCACGGGAACATCTTCGTCACTTGTCCCATAGTTGTGTATACACGACATGAAGCAGCTTATAAATATCATAATCAAGAAAAATCATTTTGCAAATATCAATTGGAGAAGAATAAAACTTGTTGGACAACTACCCGTGTAGGATTTAGCAAAAATTTAATTTACAATTTAAGTTGATTAACGAGTCGACGTTACTTTGACACGAAACGCAATGTCCGTATAGCAAGGAGTACCAAAAATTTATAGTCTCATAAATTGCCGTATGCAAATAAGCAGTCGAGACCGTTCGATTCTGCAGAGACGGAGAATGCTTGCTCGAGCTGAGAGAGAAAATGAAATTATTAGGTAAAGTGGGCAGAGAGTGACATCAGATGTCGTGAGAGGAGGAGAGCTGCACAGTGGCAATTGGAGAAGAGAATGAGAGGGACAAAAAAGGTAAAAAAAGTGGAAGAAAAAAACGAAAAAAGAGCAAGGTGAGTAAGAGCGTATAATATGTCCAAAAGGCACCTGCCTGCTCTGAGTCGGCTATCTTAGGATCGAGTGGTCGCAAGAAAGAAAGAAGCTAGGCCCAAGTTAGTCGATGCTATCTCGTTCCAAGACCAGCGTACCACTTATATCGTTAATTGCTCTTACTTCCGGCCATCCTAAACCTCCCCCTCCCCCTCTCCTTCCCTCGACACAATACTCTCTCTTCTCTCTCTCCTCACACCTTATCTCCCTCTTTCTCCACAAACCCTCCACTTGCCCTTTCTTTCTCTCTTCTCTGATTGGTTTTGTTCGCGCAAGAAACGTGTTCGTGCTCGCAACGCGCGCGGGCGCGAGAGCATGCATTATTATACAGGTATCGCACCTTCTTGGATAAAGTTCGGGAAACGCGCGTCCTGCACGAGTTCTATATCCGTTCGAGTTTTTTCTTGTATATAAAGAGACACGTGTTAGAATCCAGGAAAAACATTGAACTTATAAGCGTTAAAGACAATCTGTTTTATAGCTTCACAAGGAAGCGCTCGCGGGCGATAAGGAAAACGTATACAATTCCGAGCAATTTCTGGGATTTTATCAGTGAATTCATCGCGAGGAGAGAAAGTCAGTGTATATATATGCATGTTCCACGAAAGAAACGCACCGCATTGCTCGCCTTATAACAATTATCGTTCATTATCAATGCATTAACGAAACAATTAGTTTAATTATCTCTTCGAGCTAACTGTGAATAGTGGGAAAATAAAGAAGCCTCCATTCTATTCCAAATATGAAATTTGAGCGACGTATTTCCTGAATGGAGCAAGCGCATCACCGCGTTACGGAATTCCGGTTAATCACGCGGCTAATCAAATTTCACCGTTTAAAATCTTCCACTTATCAATAGAACGATGGTGTTGCACTGTTATGAATAAATTGGTCGTGGTGCAAGTCCTTTGAACGGGATTAACGATCGCGCCAATTCGTGGGAAAAGAATATTTATGTGAGAAGTGGGAAAAATGTTGTGTTGTTCTGTCCCAAATAACCTTTGACAAGAGGCCTACTCTTAACCATATATACATTATTGACAGTCGATATAGAGTCGATGAAGGTTAAAAATGGTAAGGTACATAAGTACGTCATCTTGATGGAAAAAGGACGAAAATTTACAACGAGTACAAGATTATGCTGCTGCGGAATGAGAAGACTGCATAAATTGTTAAATTGCTCTGTTAATGAAGGAGCGCTAAGTATACATATAGGCGAAGAGAAATTTCTTCGTTAAAAGCGTCGAATGTGCATGTGCGTGTGAAGGAGGTAATAGTCCGAGGTGTACGAGGGCAAATAAGTGGGAAAAAGTGGCTTAATTCGAGATTCATGGCGAGGGAAGGTAATAGTATTGGTGGCTGTGCGTCAAAAGTAGCACGGTAGCGACATTGCCTGTTGATGATCTTCCTTTTCCCACTGTTGGGAGATTCGTCGAAGAAGATTAAGACGGAACCAGTTGGCAAACTCGCGGCGCAGGAAAGTGAACGTGAAAAGAGAAAAAGAGGGAAGGGAAGGAAAGGAGGGGGGAGGGGGGACACTCCCCCCCCCCTCCCCTCGTACACACTGCATATAATCGTGCCTCGTGCGAACACGCACTTGCGTAAGTGGCTCCCGATGCCTGCGCGACGCTTGGCGTTGCCCTCGGACTCGGACTGCCTCTCCTTTTATACTGTTTACCCGCTTATATACTTTTTCTCGCTTAAACCTGTCTAACCTATACCTGAATTATGCCCCTATCTTGATCAAGCTGATTCACCAGACGCGTTAAAATCGACTTTGATTCTGTCATGAAGAGAATCGTTAATATTTCTCCTGTTTATATACCGATACATATATGTATACACCGAATAGTTGACAATATATCTATATTTGTCGAGTTTGTTTATAGCACGGTAAATATTATCTCGCGTGTTTTCGCGTTGATAGGAAATTGAGAAAGAGCGTGCGTATCAAAGATCAGAGAGACATGGTCGCTTTACACTTTGCAAGCTGTCCGTGAAAACGGCTGGAAGTCGCTGATGTATAAGAGGCTCTCGAGATAATGTTCAACACGGGAACGTAAATCGCTTTTAAATTGGGATAACGACATAGTTAAATTTCTTGTATGCAGTTTTAAGCGATCTGGATCATAATTATTATCTTCTCAGAGAATTTTCATACAACTTAATTTATTGTAAGCAGGCCTGTATGTCACTAATAACGGGTTACCGAGAAAACCAGACGTTCCTGTGTATATCGAAAGAGAGAGAGAGAGAGTCCAGATAAGCCGGTGATCCGTTGAGAAATTGACTTTGCCACTGAGAGATCAATCGCTATAATTGTGTGTATATATATATATATATATATATAGGTATAATATTTAATCAATTTTGGGGCAATAAATTGAGAGACAGCGATGATCGGTAGGTCAATGCGAAATTGCTAATTTAAGTAAAAGGTGGAGACTATATACGTATAGAGAGTAATGGAAAAATGTTAAATTTAATCGTGTTCGTAACGACGAAGCTGAAGAGCTGTTTTTGGAGCATTTGCTCGAAGCGGGAAAGTGTCAGGTATATGCACGGTAAGTGCATAAGTGCATGAACGAATCGCATCACGCCGTTATCGAGTATCCAGTTATCGGCCATCGTCAATGCGCCGTATCAGTCAGGTTTGTCGCTCGCATCGTTGGTCACGCGATGACAAATTATCATCAATGACGAATCATCGCCGCGGCCTCTATATATATACTCTAATGATAACTGCGTGCTGAAAAACTGGCAAAAAATGAAACATTAAAACGCGACCATAGATAATAATATAGTTGAGTTTTAAACTATTCGATCAATTAAAGTTCAGTACACGTACGATGGTTTAATGATCGAGGTATGAAAATAATCCATTGCTAAACAAGACTGCAGAATGCAATGCTATAAGAAGAGTTCACATGTTTGGAATATTCGTTACAATAGCTTAATTATAATAGCGCAATATAAGATATTGCAAGTAATCTTTACGCAAGAGGAAGAACGTCTCAATTAATTAAAATTAGTGCTCGAAAAACATGGACAGCTTGTTTTAATTGATATCCCGCATTAGCATTTGGACTAGCTGTTTCAAAAATGCGGTATAAATTAAAGATGAAGATAATTTCGGGAGGTATATCTTATGGGAGAATGTAATTACGAGAAAGAATAATTTGTCTCGGTTGACGAAGGACCGCACATGACTAGCGATGCGATTTCCATCTGATATACCGAGGCTGGCCCGTTCCGAAAATAATGAGGCATCGCGATCAAACACGATAGAGCTGCGCGGCGAATGTTTAGCCAACAGTCATTGATCGCATGATTCCGCTATAATATTCGATGAGCAAGCATTTAACCACCTAATTAGAAACGCATTTATCCCAGTTTAACGTGGATAAATTTTCCAAGCTAATTAATTCAATTAACTAAATAAACGTATATGTAAATTTGCCAAAAACCATGCTGACACGCTAGGTATATATGTGTATGTCCAACATGAAGGATTAGAATTATAATGAGAGAAGGGAGAGGAAAAGCACAACTTCTCCTCCTTATTTCAAACGAAATCTTTCTGGCACTCATATTATTGCTATTACAGAGAGTATTTATTGGAAATAGAAAATACCGTTGCCGAGCGAGCGAAAATGACTTTATTGACGGATCCGTAATGGAAGGTTGCAATAATATGTTGAAATACACCTGTTTAACCATTGAGGATAATATAAAAAAGGATCGCGATAGCTGGCAAATGTTTAGCCAGCAATTTTCAGAGTTACCGCCAAGTTTACGTCGTAATTTAGGCTCGCTCGTGCACCGTGGCGAGATAAGAGGGCGAGTAGTAAGAAAGAAGCGAATGCCCTCTTTTCTTTCTTGCGAGGTTTTGCAGTGGGCTGAATTGGGAGCGAGCTACGAGCGCGCGCGTGCATGCACATGTCGACAGAATTTAAATATTGTAATTAGGAGAGCCGGTCTGGAGCGATGAAGATGAGAGCCGAATTTCCTACGTTTAAAATTTCGGTGTGCGAGTTCGCCTGAGCATATGGCCGGACGAACGGACAATTACTGCACCAATACCACCATTGGGCATCTACCAACACTTGTATATATACCCGGCGAACACAAGGGACAACCTGACACGGGCCCCTGCGCCTGGCTTGTCTTTCAGCCTTATCTCGGGCCCATATCCCCTTCAATTTCGTCCACCTCGTCAGTTAAAAGAGTCCTCCGAGTCCTACTTAACCTCTGCCTGTAATAACCGCTAATATACCTTCACCTTGCTCAAATCTTACACTCCGCAGCTTCGATTCGCAACACCCCCTCTTAATTCGCTATAGTTTAAAAACACGAGTCGAATGGCTGTCCAAAGTATAATAAAACACTGTGGTGTATATGTATATATTAATAAACATATGTTCCGTTAAAGCGACTGTTTTATTCGAAACTCTGATCCAACTTCCTCTCCGATCTCTCCCTACGCTCAAAGTCGTTAAATCCTTTTTTTCTACCTACATCTTGTCATTCCACGACTTTTTTCACCTGTAAATTAATTGCTTTCACTTAGCTCTCTTGAAACTTCGCACTCTCCGACTGCATTACATTCAATTACGAAAATTAAATCGTTAGAAGGATAGTGAAAAATTAGCGGTACGCTCTAGTATTATCCGAAAACACCCTAGTTACGCGAGATTATCGGGAGTAGCTCCTGGAATGGCTATCGGTACAATATTCAGAGAGAAGGCAAAAAAATGATCCAAGGTTAATCAAGGTACTTTTTCCAGCGGTATATGCCGATATAGATACTATTTAGTCGATTGGATTTAATCCGGCAAATACGCCACTTTCCTATCGTAAGTAGGACATTAAAAGCAAATTTAATTCCATTAGGAACGGTGAATAGGAGGAATTAACGGGCAGCAGAGTGTGCTTTGATTGGCAATCGCATATAGAGCTGATCGTTATTAGCGAAACAGTATTAGCAGCTAAATTAGTTTCTAATCGCTAACCTAACAGAGTGTATTTACACGGTATCAGCGATGATATCAGAGTGAGGCCGATGGAGCCACGGTAGCACGCGTGCTAGCTCGGCCACTTAACAACACTTGGCCGCGCGCATATACGGAAAAAAGTGCGAATATCAAGCGAAACGCGAAAAGGGAAATGCAAAGTGGAACGTATAAACATGGCAATTTACAGTTCGTTACGAGTCTCAGATCTCTTTGGCGTTGATATCGCGAGCTATAGATACCGGTGGACCGGTTCCAGCGGAGATTTCCAAGTGAATAATGTTGGAGGGAATCGTTTAAGCGATCGACTCGCGGCTCAAACCATTATTTACTCGGTGGTGCATGCACGCCGGCCATATAAGTACACTATCCACTTTACGTGCGTAGAGCGAGTATCCGTCGCGGGAAATTGATAAAGTGGGTGACAAGTCGTTAAATCACAGCCAGGTGGGGTCATCGAAATGCGCGCGCGCGCGTACGCACGCACGATTGCTCGAGTGGACTCGCTCGCACTCGCGCCTGCGCGTACCCCCGTCTCTATATGTATCTATGTATATCCGGATAAAAAGAACCGAGGAAAAATTAACAGTACTCGTTATCGCGCCACTGACAATTTCAACGTCAAAAATTCTAACCAATTTACGCTACGTTAACCATATCCCCTGTAGAGCAATAATTGAAACCTTGGCCTTTTTCTTCTTTGCTTTGAATAGAATTTTATTTACGAGATGCTTGCACTTGGACTGCAAGATGTATAGGTATGAACGTTAATCGAATGCGAGAATTATGAAAATAAAGGTTTCAATCGAAGCGAGAGGAGCTTTTCTGTATATTTATCCGATATGGGTCGGCAGTTTTTTTGTTTTGTTTGGTTTTTGTGGTGATGAAACAATTGCCGTTTATTTATATCGTAGGCTCTGATTCTCCATTGACTTGAGTGCTTTTGATTTAAAATATTGAACTCTCCTTCCTTCTCTCTTTCCTTTCTTTATTCGAACAACTTTAGGGGTAGTCCGGCAGATTTGACCAGGTGTGCGAGACTCGAGACATTTTATTTACTTTATTTCCGCGCTTTTGCTTATTGATTAATTAAACTTTGTTTTTTGTGTGTAATTGTCAATTATATAGTCACAGTCTTTAGCTACTAATTTTATCTCGCAATATTATTTACAAAAAAAATAAATTAACTTTAGTGAAAAGTGGTTTTTGACTCTCTCGGACTCCCCCTACTCCTCGTTATACAAATTCCAACTTTTCCCAAGAGTATAACGATAGCATATAATAATTTTGCCATACGTATTTTCAATCTAAGATCAAACGGCACGCAGCTACTTACCTCCATAATCCAATTAAAAACGAATTCATTGATCCTTTTACCTGTATATGCGAATGTTGCTACCCGCCGAATCTTGCTTCTGCCTGATTCCTATAGAGGTGGCGCGGCGAAAAGTAAAACTATTATTGTGGTTGGCGCCTTCAATATTATTGCCGAGCGTATTTCTGAGCGGTAAACAGCCGGAGGCTGCACGGCCTGACAAGAACCGTGCGTGTCCCCTCTCACCGTCTCAACGTGTTTCCCTCGCGCTCGCATCCTTTCTCCTTGCCCGTGCAGTTTCAGGGAATTTAGATTGCGATCTCAGGCGCTAAACGCGCGATCGCACGTGAAAGAAACGGAAGCTCGAATGAGCCGTTCAACCGGCCTCAGCCAAAGTGCTTCGTTAAAGGAAATTATGGACTAAAAATAATCTATAATTAGTGCCACTACTGACATAATTTACCCACTAAACTAAAGCCCCTAATCAATTTATTTTATGAAACTTTGCGGTAATTGAATTTTTATTTTAATTCTCTTCCTCGTATATCTGCATTATTTATGGCTGCGCAAAAGACTACTTTGGGGCAAAACACTACTCTTTACACCTGTGCGTCGCAAAAAATACAGGCACGTTGCTAAAACGGAATTGTAAAATTACAGGTAATTATTCTATATATCAAAGACTCGAGTAATTTTATGGGAATATTTTGTAATCGCTCTGTTATGTAACACCCTGTACCATTGGATGAGTATCCGACCAATATGATCCTCGAAGGGATTAAAGAGTTATTTGATTTAATAGGAATTTTGCGGTTGTTTTATTTGGCAGAAGGATCTAAATTGGAATCGAAGCTTCTGACGTACACTGAGAAAGGAGAATTCGCGGTCGATAGACGAAAAACGCTTTCTACGAAATCGAATGGTCGAGGTTGAAAAGTCTCGAGCTATCTCTCGGTGATGGATGAAGAATCATTTAAGGCAAAGGAGGCGGCCTCTTGCGGGAAGAACTATTAATTATGACAAAAGGGACCGCGCAGTTCAGCATCGGGCATAAGCGGCAGACCTGAAAAGGGCGAACGATTAGTTACTTTAACCAAATTATCTTGTGGACAATGGAACATCGGCCAACAGGTGAGAATATTTTTCTTTCTTGTGTTTTTGCCATAAAAGATCATTGCCCTCTGCATGGAATTTCAATGACTGCCAATGAAACCTTCCATTATACTATTTCTGGTGTATAGAAACGATGACTCTGATAGCTCGAGTGGAAATCTCCCTTAAATCAATTATGCAAAACAATTTCTCGGTGACTGTTCGGTGTCTGTATAGCAAAGGCATCAAAAGTAGCTACGGTAGTGACGATACGCAATTACGGTTTGCGATTGCACGTGTGTGTGTGTGTGTGTGTGTGTGTGTGAAATCTATATAGAGAAAGTCGCTGACGTTACAGGCTATCCGATATCACGAGGCCGTGACGATGCAAGAGGTAGTTTAAAGAACGTCGCAGGATGAACTGGCTGGCCCAGACCATTGTGTCCGGATCGGACGAGATGATCGGCGCTCATTTGTTTCTTGGCGAGGGACTGACCAGTGGTGGCTGCAGCGCGCGGGACGGATGTAGCGTACCGCAGAGAGTCGACCAGCCAGCCGCCTGTAATTTCGTACGTCAGCGCCGAATATTAATTCGAATTCCTACCGAGACACCCCCCTTCTTCATCTATATACGAACAAATCTCGTATTTTGCGAGGACATGGGTGGAAAAGCACGCTGCCACGGGGCAATTGGGTCCTGATGCGCGAGCACAGCTCACACACGGGAGCTCGGAACCGAGAACCTGCACCTTCATTGCCACTGGCGAATCAACCAACTTACCAACGAAGGTGGGGGCACTTTTTGTCCAGTAAATGAAATATCTTCGGTAGCAAGGCGTCCCGCGGCGATCACGTTCGCTTCCTCTGCTTTTTGTCCAGCGTAGATTCTTTCGGGACTCCCCGCGGCGGATAAGTAGAATCATTTCAACGATCCAGCAGTTTCGAGCTTCGAGCTGCCATCATCGCCACTCTTCACCCTATTCAACTACCATCGATACACCGTCGCTAATTTTCATCGTAAAGCAACTTTACCAGATATACATCTTCCCCGATCCCCAATCAATTCTTTATATATATAGAATGAATATATTCATGCACAATATCTCTCTTGCTTAAAAGAAACAAAAAAATAAATGAAGAAAGAAGAATTAGTGTTTAAGCGTGACAAAAACTTCAGAGAAGCTAATGATTTGTCGGGTCGTCGGAAAAGCAGAACGAATATGCAAACGAATGGGGCGCAGTGAGATCGAATGACACTGGGTCATTAAGAAAAGTGGGAGCATCTGCGGGTTCGGGGTCTCTTCTTGCAGTGCAGTTCCTGAAAAATCGGACAATACAGTCGACGATCACGAGGCTCGTCAACGATAAGATAGAGCCTGCAGCTGTCTATTTACATCTTCGGAACGCTTATTAAGCAAAATCTCACCTGCGAGATGGTGAGAGACGACAAGCAACTAAGAGACAAGAAGAGAAATCACTGGAGGATATCTTTGGAAGCTTCGTAAAATAGTTGGAAATTCGCTTTTGAGAATTCTAGTGACTTATTATGTGCGGCAGGATATTGGATTGGCAGGTGGGCATTGATACTTTTAGTTCAGGTATCTATCCTGATCCTGTCAGGAAGAAGACGATAAAGATTAACAGCTTAAAGCTCTTATGCTGGCTGCATGGGTGAGATCTTAGCAATAAATTCGTGAGTGGAGTCGATTAGAAAACCAAAGCAAAAGGGGAATGGAGAAAGAATCGTTAGAAGAGGGTAGGTGGAGGATGAGGAGGGGGGTGGGGAGGCAGGGGTTCGATCTGGCAGCAGATATCAGAAAAGCTTACGCCTTGTAGAGGCCGGGTCGAGCAAAGGAAAGATAATTAAGGCGCTATGTAGTAAATAAGTAGCTCGTGAGTGTGTCTATATAGAATCGCGCTGCGAGTACATAACTTTGTGACATATATTGATGATGGTAGCACTGTCATCTTTTAACTACCTCCCTTTCTTTCTCTCCCTTTCACCTTCTTGTTTGTATCCTTACCCTGTAGCTATCTTTTTTCTGCATCATTCTTCTTCATTGTCCTTTTCACTTTCGTTTTTTCATCTCTCGGCACAACTATCCTCTGCTCCCCCCCCCCCCATTCCCCCTTCCTCATCGCCATGGGAGATGGCGAATCTGAAAAGACGCACACGGAGGCAGGCGACTCGTTGGTATATTAGGAGCTAATTTGGCAGCGTGCCGATGGTTAATTTTAATTAGAAAAATAATCCAGCAAAAACTTTCACGCCGCGCCGATGCTTTTGTCGCGAGAATCGTAAGCGTATCCCGCCAGGCTCCTAAATTACCAATTAAGTCTAGAAGCTCACTCGATTTTCAAGCACCGAGCGTGCCAAATAGCAAAGCCAAAAAATTATGCGTTTCAAAATTTTTGCCAAAGGAAGCGAGCTATCGCGCAATAATCGTTTGGTTATACGTTTCCTCTCCACTGCGATAATTTGCAGAAAATAGCCTGCGAAGGAATGTCGGATGAAGATTGGAGCGTAGAATTTTTGCGAGGCTTATACATCGTATGGAAAAAGTAATTAGATATTATAAGCAATACGGTTGTGTTCGTCAAAGGAGAGATTCTCCAGCGGTATACTGTTACAGATAAAACGACAGCAATTAAAGGCAAAGTTAAGGGATCTCTGTTGGAGTTTGAAGGGATCCCAGGAAGGATACGGGCTTACAGGCCGCAGCGGAATAATTTGTCAAACTTGTCAAAAAGAAGAGACAGCAGCGCGGGCCTGGCTGGGTCTAATGAAGCGTCAAAAATTCCTCTGCGAAACACGTTGACGATTTATCCGAGCCATTGCACTTGAGTGGCGCTCGGTATGAGATCGCTCTTATTTCACGGCTCGTTCCTAACGCTAGCCCCACGCTAGAAAATCACCTCATACCTAGCCTAACAAAAACTAATAGAAAAACTTGAAGATTTGATTCGCGCTACAAATCACAAGATCTGCAAATCCGAGTCATTCCGTTCCACTTTGCTTCTGGCAAAAACAATTCGCTTACAGTCTACTTTCCAGAATATACTTACAACCTATCATTCGCTAAATCATTTTGCTCGGAAAGAAAAAATCAACTGTCCTTTAATAAGAAGCATGTTCGGTGCGGTAATAAAGACTCGTGTTATTGGTATGGGAGGATGCATATATAGTATTTTGGGTTGGCCCATTAAGTTGCACCTCGTATATCTTGACACATCCGCCGGTACAACGTGAGAAGGGCTGGCCAAAAGTCGAGGGAAAACGACGTATTCGTTGATCGTAATAACATTTTACAATTAACCTTATTGATGTTAAAGAGATTCGCAGTAGGTTAGTGTATTGGTGATGAGTGAGCACTGGCGATCTAGAGATACCAGTCAACGATCGAGGCACTGATGCACGCTAATAGCAAGAGTAATAATGCTGCCAAGGGCTACTCGAACAAGGAACAGCTGGTCCTAAGTGAAATTAATTGGCATCGATAACTTAGCATATAGATAGCACCGAAAGGACCGTGCCTCGCTGACAGCTCTCAACGCCATCCACTTCATTCACTCGCAACAGTAACGCCCCCCCCCCCCTTCCTTCTTTTCCAATTTACATATTTTTCTTAGAATTAATTCCTGATAAGAGTTCGAATGCTTCCTCAAAATACAGTTATTTTTCTGCACGAAAAACTCGATTATTTGTACTCCTGTGCTCTCTGTAAATTAATAAAGTATATTATATTGGTTTAGTGACTTTGCAGTTGGTATAGGAAAAACCGGTTGTAAGAGAGTTGGTATAGAAAAAAGTGAATTCAGCGAAGATTTATTAATAAGCGGAAGGGGTGATAAAGTTCTTGCTGGTTACGGAAACGTCCGTGAGTTTGGGAGTAAGCGAGCGAGCTGGCTGTAATGTGCGAGGAAGAAAATGGCAGATTTCTGCGCGCATTGACTTTATATGACGCAATGCAGTAAGGCAACATTAAAGAGTGGCGGGGTTAACAATGGGCAACGTCACGTCGTCGTAGCTTCAGCTCTTTCGCCTCGTCTAGTTTCTTTCCTCTGGTAACAAACTCGTTAAAGCAATAACTCTAATTACACACTGTATACGTACGTTATAATATACATATACATAGCTTCTCACCTTTTTGAATGGGCTCTCTCACTGGACTGAGCCAACCCCCTTTTCCTCCACGCTATATGTATATATACCTGCAGCACACACAGTCCACTCTCCAACAGCCTTGTCCTACCTTGCTAAATTCTCCCTCCTTTTCTTTTGTGGATCTTCCTCCTTCGGCCCGAAAGTTCCGGTTACTTACATCCGGTGCAAATGGGGCTGTTGAACATTACGCGTAGTTACGTGCATAATCTACATTATTCGAAGGGAAGTGCATTAAGTTCACGCTGTGCGGAAATTCAAAGTCTTAAATTAGCGAGGCTATAATCTACTGAAAAATGCCAGCGCACGGCGAGCACGAAGCAACAAAATGCGAAACGATTAAACGGAAGGAATTCTACTGCAACGCTGCATGAACTTACATTTATTAGCAGTGGTCTATGTAATGCGTGTACGTAACAGGAAACAATCCTTTGTCAAAGCGTTTAATCAGTTGTCCACCCTGGAATCCGAGCAATTACACATATATATATGAATTTCTGGAAAAGCATAAATTACCTGTAATTGTCATGCAACACTTGTACGGTTTAGGCTCGGTTCCACGAGCCTTGTTTAAACTGGATTAAGTTAATTTTGCTATATTTTATGTCACATGCAATATAGCATAATTAATTTCATCCAGTTCAAACAAGGCTCGTGGAACCGGGCCTTTGCATTAAAACAACGATTACACGCAATATCGACGATTACTTTATCGCAGTGTTGCAATATTTTACTTTCTTTGTCTCGGAGAGAGAAAATTTTGGTGAAACTGGTGGAATCGGGACGAGAGACGCTATACTATAGGTGGTGGGGCAGAGAGAGAGAGAGAGAGAGAGAGAGAGAGTATATAGCGTTGTTGTTAATGCGACGGTATAGAAAGAGTGACCGCCTGAAAAATCCAGCTTAAATCCAATTAACTCGAGCCGAAGCCGGGTAGCAATAGCAACGCTTGCAACAATAACACTTTACCCGACAATGCGGTGGCGTGGTTGCTTAATACCGCGTGTGCCACGCCCCTCTCGCGCCCCCACGCCGGTACTCTTTTGTTTCGCGCTTATCTCCTTTCTCTCTCGCACCGCTGACAGTGCCGCCCGAGGAGAGCGAGGACTGAGGAGAGGAGACCACCAGTGACCAGAGAGACTCTCTCCGCTAGCGTACACCGACCAACACCCCCGCCATTGTACAGGTCCCTGACGAACCATCGAACGTCCCGTCTCGAACGCGTCCCTCCCCAAGGACCATAAAACGATAAATTAAGCCGTGCCAAAGTATGCCGATCATAAAGACGTCCTTCACGGCCGACCGCATATTATCGACTCTCGGGCCTCGGCAGTTCCCCGTTCTGCCATTTCTCCAACCATTTACTTTCCGCCATTTCCTTCCTTTCCTCAATTTTTTGCCAATCATGCTTGCCCGCTCCTCGCAAACACCATGCCAAATGCCAAGTAGTATTTACTCGCCACCTTTATTACATATATTACGATCACATATCCCATAGAACATCTTTAATTTGATTTGCTCAATAATATACAAGGCTGCACCGTCTGTTATTACCGAAGCAGTGGAAAGGAAGGACGAGGAGAAGGGGGTGGAAGAAAGGACTATTGAAATTCGGTAAAGAAAATTGATGCCGGTGTGTATAGAAGCGACGAGGTCTTGAAATTATAGTCCGACGTACTTAGGTATAGAGACTTCGTTTAATGAAATGATAGATACTAACAACTTGCGAGATCGAGCCTTCTCGGTCGATCGGACCACGAGGAAAGAGAGAGAGAGAGAGCAATATTTTTCGGACGAGATTCTATATATATATATATATATATATATGGCGTTCAATTATCTATGATCGTGCGATCGACCGTGACCCCTGCGGTCTACTCCCGTCTCCCCGTACATTGTTATCGACTTTCTTCCGCGGTTATTCACGATCTGCCGTAATGACGGGACTGCTCGCGAAACATTTAATTCTCAGCTTCGAATAAGCCTTTCCCTCTCTCTCTCTCTCTCTTTCTCCTAGTTTTGTCTAGACTGCATAGCTGCGGTTTATGCTAAACTCAAGAGAGGGGGGGGGGGGGGGAGATGAGGACCAGTAGAGATCGAAAAAAATAAAAGATAGGAGATATTAGTCGCGCAGGACCGATGCAGCAATGGGTGATGATGCCTATACTCTCCTGTTCGGTCAACTGCGATTGCCCATAATTGTCCCCCCTCGATCCCCTTGGACTTGTATCCACTGCATCAGCGGACCGATCCAGAGCCATTTAATTTTCAGCCTTTCTCTCCCCCTCGCTTGGTCAGTCTCCGATGCTCTCTCGTTGCGAGGGAGGAATCATCGGAAGGGCGCGTCCGTTCAAATGACAGTAATATCGTGCTGGCTTTCCTTGTGGTTTCGTGCACCACGGCCTGATTATAGCCCGCTTCCGCCGCGTAAACAACGGTCTCGGACAAGCCTCTTTAATGGCTTTAACCCTCGCATAGTCGCATACTCTGGCCACTCTCCTATATGTATACCAGGGCACACGGGCCATCGCGATGCTAAACCGTCCGCCTTATCGTTCCCCCACTCGCTTTTTCTCATACCTTATTCCCACATTTCATTCCAGACATCTCTCAATCGTCCGCTTCTATTCTCTCGCTCGATATTCCTATATAGGTTTTCTATACAGGAGGCTTTTCCTCGTACGCACGTGGCACGTCTGTGTATATATATATATATACACCGGAAGTATCCGATATTATAGGCTCGCTAATCGTTGTAAACTCGAGTGAAAGGTATTTAGCGGGAGTTTTCGGTCGGGAGATTTAGTTGGAGTCACGTGCCGACAGATCGTTTAACCGAGGAGGGAAAAAAAAGGAAGGCTGAAGGAGATCGTGCGGTAGGAAAAAGCGCATGCAGCTGCTCTAGGAATTTGGAGAGACGGGACGAGGAGGGGCAATTAGAAATTTCAATTTTCCCTCGAATCTGGCAGCTGCGTTGCTGCGTGGTTGCAATTCCAAAGGGCAATTACGCTCCCGTGGAGAAGGAAGAGAGGCACAGAAAGACTGACTAACACACAAGCTCACGGCTATAACCGAGACACCGTGGGTGCAAAGCGAACGCATCCCACCAGGCTGCAACAAGCTTAAAGGTAGAACCGCGCGGTAATGAATTGTGTTTCATTTCAGTTGCTCCGAAACGTGTAATTTCGTCGCTGAGTCCGCCTAATTAGGCGGAGACATCTGTGAGCAGAGGTTCTCAAACCGCACGAGACACGCGTTTAACGAGTTTACTTTAACCGCAAAATTCTAATTATTACGCGAGCTTCCCTATATATACTTCCCTTCTAACATGTGAAATTCTATCACCTCTGCATAGTCATACCTCACGCCCCTTCCCCACCCCCCCCCCCCCCCTGCAATAACACTGCCAGCAATAATCCGCAAAAATCCTCGAATACCAGGCTGACTCTCTGCAATTTCCTTCCTCGGGACTCGCAACGATTTCAAATATGACCAATTATAATTACGCAGTTGCTTTTTGCAAAGATTAGATACGGTAAAGTGCGAGAGTTTCACAGATAGCAACGTTTTCATTAAAGCACGTTAACTCTATTATTCGCTCGCTTCCTTACCAACTGCAAAATAATCGTTCTGCCCATTACGGAAAAGTAGCCATGCACTTAGCTTTAACAGGCTATCTCTACGTAGCAATGCGATTCTACGAATTGAGAATTTCACGCAAACACGCAGAGCACGATATAAAATCCAATTTCGTAAAAAAGAAGATACATCAGTTGTAACATTATTATGTAGAGGTATTCGTGCGGCAATCCGGAATACGAGTATTCCGAATATTTCTGCTAAATGAAGAATTCGTTTGTACAGCAATTATTGATCCATATCAAGCTATTCGTATAATAAATGGGAAGAAAATGAAAGTGTCGGGGGGGGGGGGGGGGGGGAGGGGAGAGGAAGAGAGGATCGAGGAAAATTAGTGGTTTATTCGTGATTTGTAATAAATTGCAAGAAGAATGATGGGATTGTTGCGGTTCTAGGCTCTGATGTTGGGATCCGAAGCAGTTTGGGTAAAATCTCAAAGTGACCGTTAGCCGGAGAAACGTGCGGTTCATGGTCATTGGAATCGAAAATTTGCAATCCTTTATTTAGTCAACAAGCTGGAGGGACACCGGTTCCCCTTTGTCGCGATACCCTCCATTAGGACGGTTCTTAAAGAGATTACAAAAGTCTCCCCAGAGAATTTTCTCGGTCGAATCTGCGATCTGTCAACGATTCGCAACGGCAAGTCGACTGTTTGCCCAAGAAGCACGCATTAGCGAGAGCGTAATGTTCTCTCGTGCTATACGCTATGTAGTCTCGGTATGGTCGGTAAGGTCTTCTTACTCCCAGGCTAGAAAGCCCATGAAAGACCAGACCTCGACTCTGACCGAGCCTGTGCAGACTCCTGCTATATGCTATAGCTATACATGATGAGTATACAGTCTTATATTTAAAGAAAAGGAGCAAGTGCATTTTTTTTATAAAATTTTGTCTACTGTGAAATAAATCTGTATATTGTAATTACAATTATTAAGCAACTTCTTTTGAAATCTATATAGACTTGTACCTGCAGTCCTGCTCAATTTGCATATATCCACTAATACCTATACCATATTTAATCCTTTAGACCACGACGAAAAAGTATACGATAAGTAGGGTCGATGCAGGAATAATTAAGCAATTATTGTCCATCCGAGAAATAAAATCGAATTAAACGCGCGAGAGAAGAAACTTTCAATTGGCTGGACGACGTTAAATCAGGAAAATTGTCGTGTCGCAATGAGAGACACGAGGAAGAAATGAGACGTATGATTTGAGATAAGTGTAGCGAGATTTCATGCAAGCGAGAGCAAGCAGCGATCCCGTTGTAAAATAACTGGATGAAAATAAAGAGACGCGACGTGGAAGTGCACTCTCAGTATTATCGAGCTGCATATTAATCTGTTTTTTGCTCCTAGTTTGATTCCTCGGTAGATTCCAGCTTATTACCGCTGAAAGTCTTAAAAGAAGACTAAGCGGGTTCCGGTGTCCGATATTATGGTAATGTGCTAATCGTTCGGGACAGCTCGACACTTATCTGGTTCTGGTAAAGAGACGACAAGGACGAGTGTACTAACGCGGAACGACCGATCGAATGATCTTGGATCTGACTTGGATCGGGAATCTCAATATCACGTGTTCCTATATGCGTATTCACTCTGACCAAAGGGAAGGACCAGAGATCTCCTCAGGATCGCTCTCGTATTACGTTCTCTTCTCTTCCATTCTCCTCATCGTCTCTCTCTCTCTCTCTCTCTCTCTCTCTCTCTCTCTGACCGCACCTAGCAAACCATCTCTCCACCTTTCCACTTGGTTCAACCAGATTTCTTGCATGGATGCACCCGAATTCGTACGTCTTCCAAAGCTCGACACGTGGACACCTTCCGGATCGTTCGCCACGCTCGCCGGATAATATAAGAACGCTAATCATTCCCGTTAACGCCATTTTTGTAGGAAACGTTTCTTGCACAAATTTTCCACGCATCTCATCATTTATCATCGTTCGGCGATCGATCGATCATTCGTCCAATTGCAATAGTTGGGAATATGGGTCAGATGCGTGGCACTCCTTTATCGCAAAGACCTTGTTTACTTCAATAAGGTTCGCAGATTTCAAGGCACGCCAGGGAAGCCTCTTACGGGGTCTCACGAGCTCATCCTTTCGAAAGAGATAGCAGGGACCTCCCACGTTGGTAACTCGATACACGAGACCAGGGTGACGATCCCGATCGCTAATTGATGCTTAAAACACTCTACGCTATACCTACGACTCTTCCAATTGTAACACTGGTTCTACTTTAGTGTAGTTTTATTTCTCATGGTTGCACGTATATAATGTCTCATGTTTATATAAATAGCAATTGAAAAAAATATATTTCATGTAATTTTCCAGGTTTATCATGTCGATTATTATTATATTCGCGAGGTCATGCAGAGTAGAATCGATTTGCTATAGGATATATGTTTTAAAGTTCTACTCGATCATTTATAATCGAGTGGCATTGAAATGGCAAAGCTATAATATCGAAGGCTACGAAGATGAGGTAGAGGAGCACGAGGAGGATGAGGAGAAAAGGATTGTTCGATTTGGAGAGAGAATGCGATGAGAAAAGTTTGGCACGTTTCGTTTTGCTCGAAAGGACTACCGTGTCTTTCTTCATCTTTATCTTTGCTTTTGAGTGGATGTTGATATGGACGGTGGTAGCACGGTAGCAAAATCGACGGCTGCGCGAATTCTGCGCAATCACGGCGAATTACTCGTCTGATTGGATCGTTTATGCTGATCCTTTGATCTCTCCCTCCCTGGATCTCTGGAGAGCCCCGTTAGAGTTTATCATCGACCAAATAAGGCTCGAATAAAATAAGAAATGTTGCCCATTCGTGGGCAGGGTTGCGGTCAGGGACAATCAACCCGACGAATTACCAATATGATTGCTACTGAAATATTCCCGCCGACAAAGCTCTAAGGCCCAATGTGCCTTTCCTCTCTAGCTATCCCATATGATTTGCACTATCTTTTTGTTTGCATAGCCTTTTATACCAAATTCATACGGATGTGAAACGGAAAACTATTGACCCGGACGATTACACGCTACACGTAAACTCAATACGTTTCCTCTATGCACACATAAACACACACGTACAGACAGCAAATGCCATTCTTGATTGAATATTAACCATGACACTTGCATACACATACACGATACAAAGATAAGTTTCCAATAGAAGTTTTTGGTTATTCAGCAGCATCCGAATGACTATGTCAACATAGTTTTATAACTAATAAATCATGTTTCCAAGTTTCATTGAAAGACGAAGAGGAGTAGAGGGGAAAATAGTTACTGATGACACTAGGAATTATGGCGCAAAAAGGAAGCGTCTTGGTTTCATTACAGCCACTGCTTTATTATCTCGTCAAAAGAAGAAGCTAGTATAACGTGTTACGGGCATCGTTAGACGACGGCAAAGGACCATAACGAGGTCCTCAGACCGGAACTCGACTCGCCAGATAAATTAAGGAGAACGTAAATTCTCATAGACACATTCTTAATCGACCCGTTCTCCTCAGCACCTGCCACTGTCGATAAATTTCCATCTGGCTTAAGACGACCCTTTTATTTTTGCCATTTCACCCTCAATGTACAATCAAGCTCTTTGTCTCTTAAACGCGATGAAAAAATCTCTAGTTTTTTCTAGAAAGGCGCGCCGCGGGAATTTCATTATCAGGAGTGTTTTGCAAGGGATGGATAAGTAAGGTAAAGAACAAAGAGAGAGTGAGAAGGAACGAGTAGAGCGAGAAATTGGAGCAGTCAGTCGCGAATTTAGCGCGAGGGAACCCCGTGGGCAGGAGGATATCTGCTGAGGTAGATGGATTCGCGGCAAAGTTGGTGCGGAACGACGGCAATTAATAGCGGAGCTATAGGGTGCCTGCGGAAGTAAAAATAAAACGGCACGAAGCGTGCCTCTTTGGCGGCACTACGTCGAGTCATTAAGCGGAGAGGAGGGTGAAACGCTATTGTATTGTACAAGATCTCGTGCTTTACCGAACATGTGCCTCTGTGAGCTTCGTTCGACTGTATTGGTGCGAGTGCCTTTCCGACTTCTCCATATAGGAGATATATACATATATATATATATATATATATATATATGCGTTTTGCTTATTGCGATCATTGCTGCACCGAGCGCGCGTCGACTAATATATATGTGCAAACGCTGACTCTCCACGTGTATATTCATCGGAAGAGCGTTCGTAGTGGTGCGCGCGCGCGCGCGCGCGAGCTAAACATACGCGCCCGGAGGCATCGCGTTTCGTTTCACGCAGCTGCGTGTGCCGCATCAGTGAATTAGCAAAATTGATAATTGCCACTGAATGCTCGTGATCGCTGGACTAAGCTCCTTCTCCATTCCCCTCCTTATTTTGCAATACTCTACATAGCGACTGCGCAAACCTGGCAGGAATATATTCTTCAGAAAAGCCAGATGGAACGAGGAAGCAATTTACCTACATCGAAGAGACTGGCGCGATGACGTTGCATCTCATCGGTTTCGGCCATAATTTTCTCCAGAAATCGACCTCAAGCCGAGTATAGTGTTTCGATTTAAAGCTTGCCCTTAAAGAGGTGACCGTAATGCTACTTGGTTCGCCTAAAAGTCGCCACTTGAGGTTGACTTTAACGGCTCGTTAAATCGAATTATAATTAGTTTTCGAGTTGCGCGTACCGCACATTGCCAAATATATATAAGCCAGTTTTTTCTCTTCGTGCGCGCCGACGACGAGTAATAAGTAATTTGGTGGAGGGTTATACGTTGGAAGGGGTGAAGAATCACGAAGGAAATTGGTGAAGGAGCAGAGCGAAAGAGGAAGATCGGCGATGAGGACCGATCGGCCACGATCAGCAGGACAGCGCGCGCAGCAGTTAATGAAGGTAATTAAGTTTTTCTGAATCTTCGAGTCACCAGTGGCGTCCATGATGGATGCTCTCGGGCGATCCGTGTACGAAAGTGGTAGCACGCATGGTCCTGCAACCCGGGGGATGGGCGGGGAGGGGCCCCCTGAGGGAGCAGCAGCGGAGCCGCGCGAGGTGCAAGGGAAAAGAGACACAGAGGAGGTGAGGGGGGGGGGGGCTGGGGGTAGAAAGGCTAAATAGACCGGGAGAAGAGGAGGACGAATGAAAAATTAGCCTCTCGAAAGTACGTTTTTGTGGGCCGCTCTGATCCCCCTGCATGTCTCTCTCGTCAGCTTCTTCTTCTTCTTCTTCTCCTCCTCCTCCTCCTCTGTGTTTAGTTCCTCGTAGCAATTTTATCGCCGCCTAAGGTGCAATGCTCCGACGCCAACTACCCACTACCCACTCCTAAATCCTACAGCAGCGAGCTGCTTTGAACTTTGGGCCAAACCAAAGCAAAACCCTTTCGCGCGGTGCACTCGTGTGTCTCGCTACGCTGATCTCCAGACTAATGACGTGCCTCCCTCTCCTTCCTCTTCCTCTTCGATTTCACGCAAAAAACACGCCTAACGAATAACGGCTAGCCCGGCCACTCTCGAGTAGCCGTCATCTCACTTAGATTACAAATGCATTATAGCACCAAGAAGAATTTTAATTCCCCTTTAAAAAATACTCTACCACCGATCGCCTTATTTCAAATTAAACTGGGATGATCACGTCTAATGATTGATTAGGCCGTTTTTTTGCCGTAACAAGACAAAGAACGCGTGATAGGTTAATGAGCATCCTATATATTTTTCATTGTTAAAAGTTGCCTGACGAAATCTTTCATTTGGATTCTTTCGAATCGTCAGTGTATATATGAATACATGCGCGCCGAAGCTAGGTGCGTTGTGTGTTGTTTAACGTGTTTCTGGTAAAAATTATTTGTTACCACCGTGTGCCTATATATACCTGGCAGGCTTCAAATTATAAACTCTGTTATTTAGTTAATCGTCGAGCGCTGACTGGATCGGATGGAAACGTAAGTGGGAATGGTAATGGTTGCACAATTTCTCCGAGTGCTGTGACTGCTCTTCCATGAACAGGTTAAAACGATTACCGATATTAAAGAGAGGTGGAAGGAGTAAGGGGTCCGACCGCGGCATAGAAATAATAGAAGAAAAGAAAGCCGGTATGAAAAAAAGGCGGAATTTCTCGTTCGTCCATTACATCATTAGTAAGAACAGTTTGTAACGAGGCGAGAGAGATGGACGTTATTCGCAGTCTGTCCATTTACATAGATACACATATATGCAATTTGTACATCCACTTGTGATCCTCTTTTTCTCTACCATATTAATTCTATATATATATATATATATATATTACCTATTCTCCTCCATATATCCGGTACAAACTTTAAATCGTCGAATACAAATTGAAAGAATGTTCATTTCTCTCCTATAATAGTCATATTGTTTATCGTTCAATGATCGGAATTCGTGTTAGACTCGAATAGATATCTTATAGATATCGATTCGAGCAAACGTGTAATGTATTGTTTTTACTGGTGTACTCAGCACGGGTGCAAAGTCGACAGGGTTATCTTCCAGTGAGAAAATTACTATAAGGAGCTAGGATAGGATGTGTACACGCATGTATATACCATGGATATATTTATAGAAGCTACATATGCACACGCGCGCGCCAGGTGATCGCAAGAAAGGCGTGTTGGCATGCGGATCGCCATGATTTGATCAATCATAGGCGAGTTACGGTCAACTTGTAGCGCTGCAGACCACAGTCGAGGAAAATGTACATTAATTGAAATAACAACAATAAAACTCGAAAGGCAGAATTTTACAGGGAGGCCTGCAATTCAGATAATATCCTACAATGGGAAGCATGTCAGGAAGGATTCACAATCCCCACTCTCCGGGTTGAAAATTTCACCCTCTGTCCCGCGAAACCACGTACATCATTATCGTCATTAGGTCATTATACACGTACCTATCTCTTTCTCTCTCAAAGTCACTCCTCGCGCTCTTCGCTCCTAGTCACCACGTATCTATACAAGGTTGCTGCAATAATCCAGGTACAGCCATTCGACAATTTTCAATCATCATCATCCTCATTAATCGAAAGTGCATCTGCACTTAAGGCGTCTAATTAATCCGTAGATTTGCACCATGGAGCTGGACGTACATCGGGCGCACCGTAAAATTATCGTTTCTCCAAGTAAATCGATTCTACATTTTACTCGAAGGACTCTGACAGCCATTTAAGCTCGATAATGTCGTTTGACGGTTTTCTTATCAACCTAACGGTACATCCGATCCGAGTGGACCGATACTGGAACTGTCGCTAGAAAAACATTAAGGGGATCCATCGTTGATTCGCAAGATCCTGCTACGTTATGCGTGCGGTGGACGGGAGAAAAAAAAATGAGCAAAATTGCCGGATCGACGGATTCATCGACGAGATCGAGCCGACGAACCGTGGAAGGGACCGGTTAAAGGCGGAATGCGGTCTTGCCGCAAGAAAGACTTTGTAACCGATCGGGCAAGCGGCGGAGAAACGCCACGGTATACCGACGTAGCAGTACCCTATAAGCGTGTATACTAGATCCTGCCCACGCAGCATGGCCGAGCCACGGGATGCACGATCCTCTTAAGGAAAATGATCCTTAGGAAGGTTCAGCTTGGCAAATCTGTTCATGCTTCTGTGTATTGCTGCACAATTGCTTCTTTCGTAGAATCGTCCATGGCAGCGAAACGTCACGCGGTGTCGACGTTGTACGCCAAACGTATATGCCAGATGCAGCAGGAGCTGCGGGGATTCGCAATCCTATTAATAAAAATGATCCTGCGGGATAAAGTCAACCTGACAAATATATTGATATGTCGTTGTCTCTGTACACGGTAATCCGTTGCTGTATAGAAAAATGGCCGGATAAACGTGTCGTAAGAAGAGAGTGGAATAATAGCGATGACGTAGGAGTCGTATCTATATACCGTTGGACGAGTCTGGTAAAACGAGATCGGTTACAGATCGTTCGTCCGCGTTGATTGGTGTTCATGGGCCTGCGGCTTTCTCGCGTCTTCCTTCCCATCACGATTGGCATTCTGGCTTTCTATACGCTTCTCTTGCTTCTTTGCCACACGTTGCAGGCTTCAAACCGCAGAGCCTAACGTTCCCATATGTATCGTATGTTCTATGTCCTACCGTGCATCGAGACGCACACCCATGTGTGTATATACATGCACGCTCACCGATTAATTCTCACGCGTGTAAACCGCGTTGCATCGTTCAACACTGCAGTTAGCAAATGAAAACTCTTTCCTCTGGAGCTTACGTCACTCCTGTACGTCACACAATACAAACAGGACTAAAAAATTGCAAATTGATGAAACCGACAGATTTTCATTGTTTTCCAGAACGATAATTAAGTCAGATCGCTGTACGTATATATATAGAACGGTGAGATTGGAGAACGTTGTAGAGGAGGTCTGCTGCGGTTTTTCAACGTTATATACGTTTACCTTGCGATAATCATGGCGTTTTATGGTAATAAGATAGCGTGTGTCATTCTGTCGGTGCGCGCGCGGCTGTCTTAGCTGTCTCGTTCGTCTCGCGGTTCTCTCGTTCCGCAATCGATCCCACCATCGATACGATTCTCGTGGAGCACGCATTCCGGTAATTCGATCGATCGATTGACGCCATCTGGACACACCGATGAAATACTTTTACAGGCGCGAGCGAACGGGATGATTTGTTCCTTAGTTTGTAATCTCTCGTCCTTGCTATCGCCTCATTAATACATCCCTCGCGATCTCTTTATGGCTCCCAGGGAAGACACGGTAAATTTTTGCTTGCACTCAATCTCACCTGCCATCGATTAATGGAAACTTCCTGTTCGGTAGGCTCACATATAATTATACGTCAGTTCATTAGCAACCTGCGCGATATTTAAAATTAGCCCACACTTTTCTCGCAAGGTAAAAGCCGTCAAAAGCGTATATATGTGTGCGTAGATATAGCAGCGCAAGAGCGTCGATAGCAAAGTTTCCTCGACCAATTAAAGCAAATCGATTATTGCAACGAAACAAATTAGCTTATTGATTAAATCTCGATTACACTGTCATTAAATGCGCACTTGGAAGATCGTTATAGAAATCAATTGGACGTATTGTGAATAGTTTAACATGTATACCGTGTATATAAAAGCGAGGTAAATTTTACAGATTGCGACGGAAGATTGATTGGAAAGGGTATTTAAGAAAAACTTTGGAAAATTTATCGAGTGATTTTATTGCTCCACGATGGAAACTGTAGCTCCCTGATAATAATCGAATTTCAAACGAACCGTTAAGATTTCGTGGCGAATCTTAGTACGGGGTAATGGTTTCGAGGTAGTGTGACTCACGTGTGTGTAGAATAATCGATGGAGACGCGGTGTCGCTGGCAGCAAAAGTCATTGCTCTTGGTGGGGCTGCTCAGAGAGATTTTCTCGAATATTTTTCGACATATAATACTCTGGGCGGTTAGCTCCGTGTTCGCTCCATCAGTTTCGATCAAACCGTACGAGATGGACGAAGAGAAAAACAGGACTCTCGGGCCAGTCGATAATAAGCTTTAGAGACATCATCTTTCGACCAGTCGAGAATTCCTTCGTGGTTGAAACGCGTTAAAGCACTTGCAATAACCAGATGGTAAGCGAATCTTCGCTAACAATTTAAGGCGAATCTCCGAGCTTATATATATATATACATATACCAGAGAAACATTTTTCAATAGAATATCTGCTACATAATTATCGCATGCAGAAATCCTTTATAGCCAGAAACAATAATCGTTCGTGTCATTTAATTTCTATTCCAAGTCCTTGCTCGTGGACATCGTAATGCTCGTCAGTTTTGCATCACGCTACGTATATATAATTACATAATTATAGCGCAGTTGTTTCCATCTATAATCCCTAAGTAAGCAATTAGTCGTAATACATCGGAGAGACTCTAATAGAGTTTACGGAAAATCGGTTTGCATAATCAGCAAGAATACGCATGATTGCGCGTATTGCGGGTTATTTGTATTCTTCGCGATCGAGTGGAAAAAGTTTGTTGTCGATTGCTCGGAGAATTCGTGCAAAGCTGCTGCAGGAAGAAGAAGGGAGAATGAGGTTGGTCTCCGTGAATAAGCGAGGGAGCTATTGGAGGGAATGAGACTGTGTGGGGCAAGGCAAAGATATTTTTGCGGTGGCGCGAAGTTAAAGCCTCGGCCGCAGAGCAAACGTTGGTCTGCTCACTCTGCTTCGCCGCAATCTTCGCTCAATTTCCACGCAAAGGCCTCTCAGCAATCTTACTGAGCAAACAAAAAGGTTAGCCATCGTGGCTTATCTCTCGACAAAGAATTCCAAGGAGCGATCGAGAGTCGATCGGGAATCTCTGCGGCGGTGCCGATCTATCTTTTCTCGGTTCTACATGTATATATATATATATATACCTTCGGGAGAGGGACCTAATATATTTCAGTGGCAATCGCATCGATGATTTCACTTCCTACCGTATTACCGATCATATTCCAATAATGGACGATCGTCCGTCCGTTTTCTTTCTCATACAACCTCGACAAATGAATTTTCTGACTCTCCCTGAAAAGCCGCCGTAAAATTCTTCTGCGAAAATCATCTTATCAACGATCGCTATATATGTATATACGCGAATATTTCGGTATACAGCTTCTTGCATCATGACTCAATTATCGTCGATCCAATTAATGCCTTGGAATTCTTATTGAGAGTACCTGTATTGGGGCTTTCGCAGGTTAGCACGGGGTTAAGACATTGGCCAATCGATCTTTCCATGTGCCGTGGAAACAAATGAGCTCCGGACAGGCGGGGCTCGAGGCGGTCCTTTTGAGTTCTGGTTTTCTCGCGATGCCCGGCAGCCCTTTTGCCCGGGACACACTTCATTCACGGTAGCCACTCTGGCCTCGTTCGACCTCTAAACCCCCTCCCCACCCCTCCTCACTCCCTCTACCCACCGACTCAAAGATCGTCTCTCGCCTAATACCGCCGCCACCACCACCACCACCACCAACCAACACCACTACAACAGCGTCCCTTCATCCCAGCTGGAGCACCGAGCTGTAATGAACCCAACTTCGAATGGACAATGAGACGATCGCCTTAGCGGCCCCAATTCCCCAGACCCGCGACTAAAAAGCATTAATAATCACCAACTCCTTCGATCGTCGCTAATTACACCTTTTCATTTGCGCTAAATTCATCTCCTACTGAACCCTACGTACACCACACACCATTATAGGTATATGTATATACCCTCTTAATTCTTCCGCTGCTCGGTCCTTTGAGAAAAACAAATTTAAAATGCATCGACGCGTGTTACTAGAACGCTCTCAAAGCATTTTTAATCTAGCGAAAAATTCACCTATAAATTTTGAATGTAAACTCTGTATACGCTATATGTATATAGTCACAGAGCAATATCGTCGAATATTATAGGTGCTTTTCGTTGTGCCATTAGATTCAATTCGCGAAATAAATACAGTAATTGGTATAGAGGTAAAAGTGTGAGAAAATTTGCATGGTTTGTTTATATAATGCGTTTCGCCGTAGCAATATGCTCATCTATGAAATGAAATTTAGTTTCTCCGTGTTGACGGCGAATTATACGATAGGAGGTACAATTAAACGATGCAATTAAAAGCATAATTACGCTTGATCTGGCTGTAAAGCGATAACGAAAGAGAGTGGCAATAAAGTGTAACAATAGCCTGTGCCATGGTCCATTGTCGACGATAATATTGATTAAGCGGCAAACGGAAACTCTACTGGCCGATGAGCCGCAATCTCTATATCCTGCCCAATTCGTTATCAATTAGTGTACTGCGTCGCGAATACAGCGCGGCTGGGTATATATATATATATAGTATTCGAATAACAATGTTGCTAAGCAAAAAAACTGGGAATCGAAGGTGCTTCAGAAAGGATCCAGCTGCAATGTTTTTCCTTTTAAATTCCTATGTATATAATATATAGAAGGAGGATTCATTGGGTAAATCGATAGTGCAGCAGTAAGGTATATATGTACATATATAGAACATGAAAAGGAAGGAGCCGCGCGAGGGAGGAGAGGAAGAAAAAGATGATAATGATGGCTCGGCTTATATACAGGGGCAGCGACGTGCCAAGGAGACTAGCCGGCCTTAAATCCCTTTTAGAAGGATAATAGAAAAGTTATCGGCGGTGCTACAATGCCAGGAGGGGCCTGTAATTAATAGCCTCTCCGTCGAGTGGCACATATCGTCGTATTTCACCCTGCGAAGCTCGTAGAAATCCAATAAGAAATTGGCGCTCGCGCGACCTCGCAAAGAAGAGCGTTCTCCGACTATATCGTCAATGTAAAACGAGATTAGTTCCATATTGATTTCCATCGGTGAAAACGTTTATTCGGCTGGGATAGGGTGATATTGAGCAAACGGAAGTTTCTCCTTCGCGTGGAAACTGGTAGGCAAAGCTCCGCGAGACGGAAAGTCCCTTCTGCCTCACCTTCTTCTGCCCCGATTTGACCCGGAAGGGTAATTAATTAAGTTTGACTTACCGCATGAATTACAGGGGCTCCAGAGTCGATTAATTAATTGTAACTTAGCACGCCCCCACGAGGCGTATTCCAAAGAGAATCTTGTCACCTTTTAAAAGCCGCTACAAAGCCGTGCATCTTACATACAAGAAAATAATAAAGTTCTATGAGAAGTGGAAGCCCTATTATATTCTCATGATCGATTAAGGTTGATTCTTCGAATATATTATATACATATATAGTTCAATAAGTGTGCTCATTCCTCGTGCAAAGAATTAATATATATATATATATATATATATATATATATATATATATGAATAAATTAAGTTTTTCATTTTCTTCTTTTGGAGATGAATGAAGAAAGGACGAGGAAGCAGGTAAATCGATTAAGGGGGGAGTAGTCCCTATTCTAATAGTTTTGCAACGATGGCAGGGATAGGTTAAAAAGGTCCGTAGCTGTCACGGAGCGAAGCGGCACGGCGACGGCGGCATTTTAAAGCTAGAAATGCTATAGCTGAGCTAGAGAGCCGAGTGTATACGCGCGAATAAAAGAAGCCTGGCAAGAGTAATGCCTGGGGAAGCAGTTAAATCCGTTGCATGTGTGCCCTCAAGAGATCTCCACTCGCACCCTGCACCCTTTGTTTCTGCGTTAGCTAAGCTTTTGTTTCGGTTATACGACCGAGGATACCGCGGGCCCGCTCCAATAAAACGAAAAACGGACCCCCCTTACAATGCCTCGAATTTGCATAATTTCACATAATCTCTGCCATTTTCGCTCTCGCGATTCGTTCTCAAGTGAAATTTATTTACGAGCGCGACGCGCTTGCACCCCTCCATCTCTCTGCAGCTTCTCTCTTTCTTTCTACAATAATCTTTAAGATGGAAGATGATTGTTTTTTTCTTTCCGTCTCCTTAAATCATTGTATCGAGCAAGAACAAAACGTATACATATATATATATATATATATATATATATATATGTACGTGAAAAGTGCAGGCGGTGGTCGAGGAAAGTTGTATAACGTATATATATATATATATATATATATCGTACAAGGTGTGGCAGGGCGGGCATGAAAATGAGGAAGGGGTGATTGTGGACAGAGAGCGTGGCGAAGTGTGGTAATGTCGAGGAGCGTTTGCAGCCCCGAGATCAATTCGAATGATTAAGAGCGATTGGATTGTAGATGCTTGGTTCAATTATGAGCAAGGCACGCCATTCCCTCGTTATATCGGCTAGCCCCGACAAGAGTTAGCTTTTCTGGTCGACTCGACTAAACTTTCGCGACCCATCGCACTCCTCGCTATCGTCATTCTTGTCGTTATCGTTATCGTCGCCGTCGCCGTCGTCGTAACACACATTGAACATTTGCGTACTATATATATATATATATATATATATATATAGACTGGAGCTTTTAATACGTGTGAACGCTCCTTTATTAGTAGCGTGACCAATGAGTGCCAACGCTATTAATCAAACGTCTAACGTCATTCTCGCGCCTTCTTTCTATATGCTTCCTTCCCTCGTAGTTTCTGATGACTGCGCTTGCCTCGCCTCGCCTCGCCTTGCCTTGCCTCTTGCCTGCCTAACTCGCTCTTCCTCTCCAATTATCGGCGCGCGCTCTGCCTCCTTGCCTCCTTCCTGCACTTGCTCTTGTACATATGAGATCGCTATATACTTCCATCCGATAAAGCCTCCCTTACAATTACCATCCGTCCAATTTTATTGAAACTCCATCGTGCTTGCCATTACAGATTCGTCTCGATCTAATGCAAATTGCCACTTCAACCTTATTAGCTTCTTCATGTCCACACAAACTTAATACGTTTCCTACCTCTGTAGGACTGTACGCTAAGCTTTCAGAAGATTTTCCTGAGCAGAAGAAACACTCGGAGCTGACAGAAATATACTTTACACGCAAATAAATAATTAAGCGATGGAACCGAGGGCAAATCGCCATTTTAATGGGTGCTAATCGACGAAGAAAATCTTTGCCGTTCGCGTGATGCTTTATGATTCGAAAAATCAAGGTGAGCTCTTTCGTTTACAAAGTTTCATGCGAATAAGTGTATAGCTGCGTTAAAAGTTTTTAGTAAAATAGGCCAGTGTTACAGTTATAGGCATTAGAAAAGTGAAACGAGACCACAGTTTATGGTAAATCGCGTGTTACCTGACATTTATATTTTCAGCCATAATAATATAGTTTATCACGGTGTATAAAGAACAATGGAATATATTGTATATATATATATATAAATGTTATACACAGAGCGATTGATCAATTTTATTGGTATGTATCATTGATGACTGAAACAAACTCGCTAAGAGTATAATTAAGGTTCGTGCGACTCTCTCTGGAATAATTGCAAAGTTTTTGCTTTAATTTGCTCGGTGGCCGTCATCGTTGCTGCGTTTCTGCAGTGGCCATAATTTACCTATTTGAAGAGGAAAATTTGTTGGCAAAGAGCAAGGAGGAAAAAAAGTAGCTGGGAGTGGGTTTAGGTCGTTTTTAAGAGACATTCAAAGAGACTGACGGATGAATTACCGAGAAGTTTACCAATCCCACGTATTTCTTGCGGTGTCCCGTCTCGCTTGCTCCTCTCCTCTTTTTTGTGTTTTAATGCGGCCGCAGCGACGTGGGAGCTGATAATCTTGGAAGGGGCTTTTTTAAATTGGCTTCTTTGACGCGATACGCCGCGCGATGAGTTTCATATCGGAATAATTTTCAAGCCCCTTTTCTCTTCACCCCCCCCCCCCCTCCCCTCCCACTCTCACTCACATCATCACCTTCTCTCTTCTATGCTTTTTACAACAACTCGACCGAAAATTGCTTCAACCATTTGCCAGCTGCAAATACGAAAATAAAGAGAATTTTTGTGCAGTTTGTCGAAACGATTTGACCCGAAAAGTCCATTGGACCAATCGGTGCGAGCGAGAATAAACTGACAGAATTATCCGACGCGCAATCTTATTCGTTCACCTCGAATAATACACGTGACACCGAGGAAACTGCCCGGCTCTACGCAAATGACTAAACCCACTGTTAACCAATTAAGTCCCTGGAGTGTCGTTAAACTTCCACTCGTTAGTGTTAAAATGTGGCGCAAGTTATATAGCCAGTGCTATTCTTTAAAACGAGGAAACGGACGTGAAAAACGACAATAATTACTGCGTGACGCGACGTTATCGCTCCAGGAAACTCCTGCGTCCCGTACAATAATGAAATTGTCACACGAAATCCTCCAGACTCTCCATCGTTTAGAAAAGTCCGCAGTATGCTCGTTAATAACCACTTTTTTCATTACTTTCAAAAGTCTAGCTGGTCGTAAAAAGTTGGCTTGGAAAAAGTGTCTGTCTGTAAGTAAAATGCGTACTTGCGAAGGTTTCTCGGATAAAGGGGGCAAAAATAATTGCAATTTTTTTAGAGAGGTTTGACATACGAGAGAATCGAGCTGCTGATGCGTACAACGAATGATGGTGTATACAGATAAACTACGACACAAAGTAATCGCTGTTGTATTAGCATTGGAGGTTTAGGTGGCATGCAGGCAGAGTGAGCACTGAAGAAAAGTGCAGCTGCATATACGTATATACAAGTTCGGCAATAGCGAAAGACTGATTCGTTCGCATGCACACACGCGTGCAATTGTTTGTCGTTGATTGTAGTACGGGACCGCGAGTGTGTTGCTTGTGAGAACCCGGGCAATTAGGATCTCTATTGAGTTCAGGCCGCGCCGCGTATATACCTGCCTGCTTCATGCTGAATTAATTTAGATGTCTTAATTGCACCGGTTAATTGTGGTGGAGCGCGAGATATTCTTTCGGTGCCCCTCGCGCAGCTCGAGTGCGAACTACGTAGGACGTTTGGAATTCCTCGAAAACTCAATTAGTTTCTTCGGAATGCTTTCACCAAGGAGTTATGCTTCCGCAAAAGCCTATTATTATTATTATATTCGCCAAACATTCGCAGCTCTGCGAGAAAATATTTCACGGCTGCAGCGAGTACAGAAAACGATCTACGAAGAAGATCAAACGCATGTGGGTACATACGAGTAATTGAAAAGGAAATGTATAGAGAAAAGCTTTTGGATGGTTGCGACACACACACATTCTCGTTAGTAAACGATATATAACGCTAAATACATACTCGTCGACGATTACAAACCCGTATTATTCTCGCTTTCCTCCTGGGAAAGTTAACGCATCTGCTTGACGCATTAATTACAAGGAATGTTAAATAATAGCAAAAAGTATTATCGTCATTGCGTAGACAAAATCGCGTTTGATGTACTCGCTCCTATATACGTTTTACAACGGTGAAAGCAGCTCGCGTTAACTTAGTTCATTTAGAAAAAAAAATCATTGAGACTAATTACAGCGAACACGCTAATAATAACTTATTTTCACGTAGGCAAAGGCTTGATATCATTTTCGATCTCGGATTACATAAGTAAAAATGCTTTTCAATAAAAATCATATAATCAAACATACTTATACGCGTTTCTATTATTAATAAATTGTCCGTAATAAGAGATGGGTTCAAAAGAAATTACATACTCTTTGTAATGGAATGGCTCTAATGGACCTACAACGTACATTAAGGGTTAATATACCGTGAATAATGATTGTAAGTTCCTACATCGCGCTTAATCAACTTACATTTGTTTAATACTCATCTTATGCTGCTTCCTGCATCGAGCGCATAACCTGTCTAAACCTGCTAACATATTATTGAATTTTGATCATATACGCGTATGAATTTGCAATTATATAGATTTATAAACCGTTGCTTCGATCGTTCAACGTTTATGCGTTTAAACATAGAGACTAGACTCTTGTTTATTTAATTTATATCACATAGAGTTATTGACAAGCTGGGCGTCGCGTCGAGTAAACGCGAGAGCAATGAAATATTAGTAAGATCTATATATATATATATATATAGTAAGGTAATGGCAAATTGCGCGGTAGAATGTGTGTGCATACATGGAAAAGAGCAGAGCTTATGTTATAGAACGACACTCAACGTCTTTGCCAAGTTCGTGCAGCAGCGTGCCGAGTGAACGATGGATTATATGGCTTCTTCGCACGATAGGCCAGTAAAACGTTTCCACGGGATCCATTCCACTGTTTGCAAAATGCTAATACACCACACGAATTGTTCTATAATCTATATAGAGTATTTCCAAACGAATTTCAATCGTATCTTGATTAAAAAGAAAAAAATCATTTCTTTTTGCAGTAAGAAAAAAATGGCCAACCTGTTGGAGCATGAATAGATGGAAAATCATCGTTGAGAGAAATTTGAAGGAACGATAATGAAAAAGTTTTGAGGCAAAACTCTGGCTCTTACTCATTCGTCATGTGCAATATGTATAAGACACCTCGAAAATTGTTGCATCCTCGTCAAGCGTTGACAGTAATTCCTGTAATAAATCGTTAATATCAAGCATCACTAACAAGTCTTTTGTTCAGCAAACTATTACAGGCACACGTGGTATTTGGCTCGCGAAGAAAGCCGCTCGTTTTTTCGTCGTTCTCTGAAACGTACCAAGGCGGAACATAATTATCATAATCACTGCAACTCATAAGGGAAATAAAATCGTATTAAGAGTCGGATAACAATGGAAAGAAATTAAAATGAATTATCCAACGTTAAGACGCAATAATGAATCAATGATTTTATGAAGGAATAAAGTCTCTATTGCGGCGCGCTAGGGGAGTATAATAATTAGATTTCCAGTGCTACGTATGTGTGTGTGTGTGCAAACAAACCGCGAGACCGAGAGGCGGAGTACAAGAAGCGTAACTGATGCACTATAAATATTGCAGAGGATTCCGACGATGAAGCGGGGCAGCGAAAATTTGGTCTGAGCAATTGATTCGTCGTGGAACGTAGTTTTTTTCCCTCGCGTGGGCTCGAAGCGCGCGGTGCACGGACCAGATGCATCGATCCCGAATTGACGCGTGAAATCAAAGGGCAACGCGAGAGATTCACGGTAATGACTAGTAATAAGCGTCGCGTCGGCGTGGCGGCCCGGTGCGGATGCAGCAGCGAGCGTCGATGTGTAAACGATCGAGAAAGTCGTTAACTGGTTGGAAATCGGTAATCACCGGGAATAATCGGCTCCTCTTATAAGTCCTTACGTTTTTGTATGGCGAGCCAGCGGGAGTGAAGCCACAGCCGCTGACAAAAGTCATTCGGCCGTGGCTCATCCTTTTTCCAGTTTCTCGCTTTGCCCGGCAGTTCGGTATTTCGATGCTCTCACGCTGCGCGCGTATCTTCTCCGCGTGCTCTGCACGGCGGACTCGAGTAATGGTCCGAGGAGAGAGAGAGAGAGAACAATTCTCTTCCGCAGCCCCGAGTTCATCATCACGAACGAACATCGCCAGCGACTATTGGCGAACCGAGCCGAGCCAAGCCGAGAGGAGCTGACGAAGAGACGCGCGCGCCAATCAGCAACGGGATATCCAGCACCTAATCGTACGCTTCATTATGCTCCCCGTAGAACTGTTACTGTCACTGTGACAGATGCCGACCACGACGAATCCGATGCTCGCGCATTACCAACAAATATCGCACTATTTGCCGCGCGCAAATCTCTAATGTTGGCGCAGATGTGTAAGCCGCTTGGGTGGTTCTCCAAAATGGATTCACACGGATGCAAGAAGACTCGCGCTATTTCGTTAATTTGCGTCCTTTGATCGAGGCCGGACACACCTCGCTACGTAATTTTCATTCTTTATTTCTTCTTTTACTATTTTTCCCGTCGCAGTATATATAGACACAATATGGAATCAACCGAGAGCTGCCATAATTGAATCAAATGAGATCGAAGCGATCGTTCTCCCCGCCCCGTTTCCTGTCTTCTTCGCCTCCTCGGTACTTCTCCTTTCTTAAGATTCGATGCTTACTTCGCTATTAACGGTGATAGCTGCCTGGCATACGGCTTTTATTTGCCAGCAATTTGCGCTGACGATCGTGGCGCAAAAAATTTAAAAATAATGCTCGGATATTAATCACATCCCTCTGACCCTCGGTCT
Source organism: Prorops nasuta (assembly GCF_024137725.1). Classification (NCBI taxonomy): domain Eukaryota; kingdom Metazoa; phylum Arthropoda; class Insecta; order Hymenoptera; family Bethylidae; genus Prorops; species Prorops nasuta. Next base: position 1,835,561 of record NW_027116816.1, read on the forward strand.
TGCCCCTTTCCGTCTCTGCACACGCTGCACAATTCCTCTCTGACGATCCTTTTGCATAACGAACGTGCGCGTTATTACTTACCCGTGCACCGTGCATTGTCATTAATGAGAATCAATCACTCTCGCGATGTCTCCAAGCTAATGAAAACTAAAAGCGCTCTTATAATTTTCATTCTAGATATAATATATTATTTTCGGGCCTTATATTCATATTTCTAGACATAATATTTCACTTACGGTACAGGATGATGCATCACTCGAGCGTGCAAAATAAAAAAAAAGCTTGAGTATCACTGTGTATTAAGTTCATTGTTTTCTTCCCCCACGGAAATTCCAAAGAGGCAGGAAAGCACAAGCGTTGGAAAAACCAGTCGTGAAAAACGACGTTAAGCATCGTACGGCTCCGTGACCAAAATGTTTCGCTTGAAAGGTTCTCAAGGTATAATTAACGTGAAATCATAATAATTCACTACGATCGGAGCCAATAATTGAAAACTGACATCGTTTGCAGGTATAGGAGTCGATTCGCAGCTACACAAGGGAGCTTGCGCATGTGTATATTGCTATCGATGCTAACTAATTTATACACGGAATTAAATAAAAATTATAATTTTATTTCATATTGTTGTATACAGGTATGTACATAAATAGTCGTGTTTATAATATGTAACTGATGAAATATATTGTATATATATAATGCACTTTTTCCAATCTTCCATTTATCATTTACAAATAATGCAGAAGATTTAAGTGAACGTGCGTTACATATGAGACATCGAGCTCCGTTAACGATCCATCGAGAAAGTTATGTTTTCCTTCTCTTCTTTATGGGTTCCAGACCGCTATCATATTCAGACACATTCAGCATTCTCACTTTCTTCAAATTGCCCATGCTCCTTGGACCACCACTGGAATCCCTCTTCCTTTGCATCTGCTGTGCCGGTAGAGCGGACCTAAAACATCCAGGTATACTTACATACGGTGTCCATAATCGTCGCATTACGGTTAGCCAACAATTTTGGGTAATGCGTTTTAAGCGACATGTGGTGCAGACAGCGCGCGATAATCGAAAATTGACAAAAAAGGACTCGCTTTAAAACCAGGATCCACACCCTTTCTAGACCAGAAGGATCCGAACTCCGCCAACTGCCGTACCAAATTTCTTATTCGTCATTATCTTTTTATCCACCGTGAACAATCCTTTATAGAAAGCACGCGTCTTTGTCCAGACACGCCAATTTAAAACCTCAATTTCACCTTTATCACAAGCTTAATTAAATAACAAAAAAGCTGATAGGTAATTCTTAATTCTGTAATCAAATCTTTTCAAGCGTGCAATAAATCATTCGATCCTGCAATAAGAAACTGTGCACATTGGCTGTAATTAATAATAAAGTGTTGTGTTCCTTAAGGGAGGAATTCTTTTTCATAGGAAATGTGAGAAAGCGGAGAAAAGTTGCTCGTTGGACGGAGTGAAGAGAAGAGAAGAGAAGAGAAGGAGAGAGTGGAACACGAAGCATATTTAATCACGGCCACAGAGGCGTACACCGCGGGATCTCTCGATTCATTGGACCGTCAGTACGGTACCCGCCTTTTACCCATTAGAAGCTACTCTCGCCAGTCCGCCGTCGTCGCTCGGTGGCCGGTTTTTCATTGCAACAAAAGCACGCCCATTTCGACCTCATTAAGGCTGCCGCTACGAAAATACCACTTGCAAAGAAAGGACTGGCAAATTTAGTCAGCAACCGGTCAATTTGTGATAACAAATTAAAAGCAAAAAAACAGAAAACTCTCTTTTTCAGAAAAACACCAAATCACATGGGAGAAGCAGGGAGAAAGAGCAATGCATGCGGGAGACGAGAAGATGAAATGTCGTCAAATTCGTAGGGAGGAGGAGGAAGGTGGGGGGGGGGGGGGGGGAGGAGAGATCCAGGGGCATCCGTAGTTTCCGTAAATGGCGCAGCCGGGGCCGGAAACGGCGGTCGCATCAGTCTGTTTAATAGCCGTATTGTATAATTATGAACAATGGAGAGACGAAGAGAGATGGGCTTGATGCAGGGGCGGAGCAAAAGGGACAGGGCCGATAGTGGAGCGTTGGTCGAAGGGAGGAAGGCCCTGCACCTACGAAATCGGAGATGAGGAGAGTGGATGGAGGATAGGAGTTTGCGTGCTCTATGAATCTAACGCGTTTGTTATTAAGGGAGAGATAGAGAGAGATGCACGGAGATGGAGCTCGGAGAAAAGAGAATGTTTTGAGGAGGAGGCGGGGGGGGGGGGGGGTGGATCAGAAGGGAGCAAGCGAGATAGAAATAAAGGACGCGTGTCTGACGCGGACCGTATGGCTCGTAGTGGGCATATCCAGCGTAGGACACGTCTGTCCGTTAGCCGTGTATGACGGATGACAGTGCTCGACAGTTTTGACGTATCTACCTCCGTAGGAACCCTGGGGACAAGGAGAAACGGGCAAACTCGGACTCGACTCGACTCTCCATGTGCGTGCAGGCGCGTAACACATGCGGATGCGTTCGTTTGTCTCCGCCAGAGTTACGGACCGTCCTGCAGGTTAGCTCGCTAAGCCACGCGTGTATCCGTCATTAATACCGCCGGCAAAACCTACTCGTCAAAACCTAACTACAAGCCCCACCCCCACCTTTGCTCCCCTAATTCCGTCTATCCTGTATGAGTATGCACATACGCGATACCACCCCGCACACTTGTACATATTTATGCTATCGTGACGACTCGCCGCGGCGGGTCAAGTACAGCTCGATAATCGACCGAACAATTCTCCTCCTGCATACTTTGCACGAAAACAACTTGCTTCGTTGTTTTTTACTGGGAAATGTATATGTCTATATGTATAGTCTTCCTGCTCTTTTACCTTTCAATTTAATATCGTTGCTTATGAGCGAAACCCAGCTCTCCCTCTTTCTTCTTAAGTCTTTTATAATGCCAAATGTAAATATGCTTGTAACTGTAGTTGAGCGTTGCTTCTCAGATTTGATAAGAGACTCGTTTGTTGTGGAAAATATAATCATTCTCCTTCATATATTTACCTTTGTATGGATAACCTGTTGTTATGCCGAGGCCCCGAGGTTTCCTTCTCCCGAAGCTTCTTACCAATTCCACCTATACGCTGAGGAGACTCCCTGAGGGCAAAGCTCTTTGCGTAGTGGCCCAAATGGAGTTCTTTACGATTGAAAATTTGCCGCATCTCGTGAGGATAACTCGAGTAAAACCTTATCCAGGATGTATAAGCTGAAGAAGCAAATAGATAATAACTTATTAGCGATGTGTAATATTTGTTGAGACACTGAGAGAAATATTGTAATCGAGAAGAATTGAAAATGCAGTGACACATTCGGTAAATATATATGGTATATAGTCACGTGCTGCTTTGTGGTTTAAAGAGTAGATCCTAATGATTGGTTAGCAGGCTAGACGCAACGCGCCCTTATTAATCGTAGTTCCATTAGATTCTACATTGGCCACATAGGAGGGGAGAGGAGAGGAGAGGAGAGGAGAGAAGGGTATAGCGTGGGGCATGGAAAGGGCGACAGAATAGCGAGAGGGGTGTGCGGCCCGCAATGAGCTATTAAGGGGCATTAATGGGAGGGGTCAAGTCAAGTGCTGTGGCTAATAGTAATCCCCTCCTTCAACGGTGCGGGTGAGAAAATCCAGGGTTCCGCGATTCTGAGAGAACCCAACATGTGCTAACGTGCTCTCACTATCGTTCCGTGCGAAAAATCTTCCACCGTGAAGTCGTTCCCACTCTCAGCGAATTATCAAAATGTCTTGCAATAAGTTTGCTAGATCCATTAGAGATTGAAAACAAGCTCTAATTGCGAGCACGTTACTCATTACGTCTACCTATTGGGAAACCTTGTTCGTGACTCGAAACAAAGGATTTATAAGCTATTGTATAAAAATTGCTGCCAGAGCATTATGATCAAAGATATTCTTTAAAAATATTTAGGACTAATGATTATTGACGTTTTTTCGATAAAGGGATGGAAGTTCGATTTCTTTTTTGCAAAATTTCTTGTCCTTAATTTAATGGAATGATTTGCACGTAAGTAACCTTATGACGAGCTTTCAAGAGGTTCAACGTCAGCGTTGAAAAGGAAGACATGTTTTTCTCCATTTAGCACATAAATCTCAAAGAGGAGCGATAGCGCGCCTAGGAGAATGAGGGGAAAAGAGGTGGAGGGGAGGGGGGAGGGGGTCTGCGGTACGACGATGGCGTGCAATAGCGACCCTACGGGGTGGCATTGTTCCTAAGTGATGTAACTGCGTCTTATTGTATTTGTATCCTGTATCGCATTGTTAAGAGTCTTTCGCCACAAAGCGTAAGTGGTTCTGGCGGAAGCCACATTCAGTGGTTGGATTGTGTCGAGCCACCCCCTCTAAAAGACGCACGAACGATATAAGCTAGACTCGATCCAATTCGAGAAGAGTAGACGAAAATTTATCGAAAAAGCTTTTTTTTTCCTTGTAGAAAAAACTACTTTTGGAACAAGTTAAAAATTGAGCCTTTAATAACGTTTATTTGATAAATGAAAAAAAAAAAATGCGGTAATATGTTGAACAGAGTGTGTGTGGGGTAGAGTTCATATAGGAAGTTTGATTTGATGAGACGTATGTGCAGAGAGATGATCTGCGATGAATTTCTTACAGCTTAGGGACAGGGGTTGAGCGTCCCAGAACTTTTGTGTTGTACGTTGATGCATTAGGTATATCGAGGGTTACTCGACTCTATTAGGGCGATAATGTTACGAATTAGTGAGATTTCCACTTCTCTACCCGCTACTTCGAGTCACAATCGTCAATTAAATAAATTCCATGGAACATACTGGATGGCTCGGAGGCATAACAATAAAGGCTAGCGCGAAATCGTATTTTTCTTTAATATCTCTTCTCCAACAATAAGCTTTTGGTTATAAAGGCTATAACATATTTTGGTATTTGCTTTAGCAGTAATAATTATTTCTGTGCGCCGAAACGATATATTCGTCATGATCAACAATGTTCGTTAAGAGTTAATATTGCGATATTAATTGATCTTTCGCACGTAACACCAACAATAACGAGTTAAATTTTTTTGTTTAAATATTTAAGTGAAAAATGTAGTAAGGCTAGAAGAGAGCAACGGCAATTAATTCATCAATCACGTAGCACGTGCGACGGTACGGTCAAGTGGTTAGCTGTGTACCGTCAGTCAAATATGAACGGACTAAGTGCTCAAAAAGCGTGGCTAACCTTCGTGTAAAGCCGCACTTGGTGCCCGACAACTTCCCAGCTGAAAAGCCTCTTAAAAAGATTTATGGAGGCTGGTTTCCCTTTTGATTCAGATATCGATTAGTGGTGCAGGTTAATGATCTAAAATCAAAGTTTCCATTCCAGAAAATAAAACGCTTTTCAAAGTGATACACCAAAAGTGCACGATTACACTATTACGAGGATTACATTGTGATAAACGAATGGAAAACGTGAAATTCTAATGTATTTATTATTGCAGCAAATAAATTACGACCCTTAACGACCCTAATAGAGTGACTATAGTATGGCAAACAAGATCATCCCTCCTCGCCCATAGACTATGTAAATATCTCTGCACGGAGAGTGAACGAAAGTGAGCCCCATAAAATGTTCCGTAGGGGTGTTTTATATGCGTATGGGGTGCCAGCAGAATTGGCTCAGTCCACCCTGGAGTTAGCTCACTTTCGTTTCGAATCAAGTGAGTCTGTGTACAGTGTGTGTACGCATGTATAAATTCTCTTAGAGAGCCGAGAGAGAGTCTGTGCTTCTTGCCCAAATTACCAGGGCGTGTCACTGTATAATCCCGTGTAGCACATTCCACCGAGTTATATAATAATCACTGTTTACCTTTGCAAGCCTTCTCGCGCAGCTTTTTACTCTCCACCACCAGAGTCTCAAATTCGTTTTGAAGAGCGATCGCCGCTGCGTGAGGAGTTCTATGTTTGGAGAAACGGCCGAGTAATTTATCAAGAACGTCTTCCATGTTCTCCTGCTTTATCCTAATCCGTCTGGACTCCAGCATCCGCACAAAGTCGATTTCGGACGGAGTCAGGAAAATCGTGGATACTCCGGATGATCCTGCACGGGCCGTTCTGCCGATACGATGAACGTAATCCCTGGCTGAAGTAGGTCCGGTGTATTGAATGACGCAGTCGACTTTTGGCATGTCCAAACCTCGAGCAGCAACATCCTAAGAGAAAAACCGTGCAAGATTTATCGTTGATGCTAGAGAAGAAGGTTTAATTTAATAAAAAAAAGAAGGAGCACGTGAGATGATGGAATAAATCAAACATTGATTCTCCGCTGGACTCTCTCTCTCTCTCTCTCTCTCTCTCTCTCTCTGGCATTATGGAGGCAACAAATGAATGGGACTGCTTTGCGAGATTACAAATATCTTACAAAGCTTGGCAGCGTTTCGTTTTGTACCGATATGTATAATCGGTTGGCGAGCGATGCCTGCTGCGGAACCCCAACAGCGATCGTTTGAGCTTGGTTCTGATTTCCTATGTTCGGATAGCTAATGATTTACCGAACCGAGCGAACGCACCAAATTTCTGCTTGACAGTACTGGAGACCAATCTCAAGGTACCAGTGGGGGGTACCAGTGGCCGTCCCGCCATTGGAAATTCTTTCGCGGCGTGATACGAACGTATTATAACTCTTCCTTTTCGGAGTATTTATCGATAAATTCGTGACGCGAGAGCCCGCTAAAACCTGGCGCGCTTCCACTTTTTCACCTGGCTAGGTGAGATATTTTTCAAGGATGCGCGAGAACACGCGGTTTTTTTCAAAAGTCCAACGGCCCAGTACAGGCCGTACAAAGTAGGTACTTGCCACTGGCTTTATGCCGCTTCCAACGAGACGCCGTTGAAAGGCGATCGATGACGGCGATTAAGACAAACGATCGTTTAGGAGCGCCAGCCACGAGATCCTGACCAGGGATCGGGAAACAGATCGCCGCTCAAAACATCTCACTCCGGCTATAGATCACCGAGGGCCACGAATCTACCACCGCTGAGGGTGGGAGAGAGAGAGAAAGAGAGAGAGAGGAGACCTGTGGAGCATTCCGGCCTGCCTTCGTGGCTTTTCAACGTGGAAATTAATAACATTGCCATAAAACCCCTGTGTGGAGAGGTGATGCTATAAAACGTGGGCGGTTTCCATCGTGCATCGGTTTGCCGCGCAAGCGGATACGCTATATGAGTCTTGCTTTCCAATGGTTAATATTCTCGCTCGTGCGATATCCTCTACTTTTCCAGAACAACGCTGCTTCAAAATCAATTATACCTAGCGCAGCAAGAATCTCACGAAGCTCCCTGCTTCTTACACGCGAGTAGAACGATTATAGACCTAGTAGAGTGGCGATGGTGATACTGATTATTCAGTCCCTCTGCTAATACGAATATAGTACTCTGTTAAAGCTTTAAAAATTAACAGTAAATTCAATTAACGTAAAATAATTATTCGTTTGTCGATTGATCCATAAATATGTCTAAAATAGCAGTGTCCGAACGCACGTGAAATTTTAATTATTATATTTTTACTGTGCACGAGTTAAACTGGTTAATGAATATCTGTCGCGAAGAACTGGTTGGCAATTAATTTGCCTGTATATATTATAGTATACTATATAGAACGTAACGAAGAGAAGCGAGATATAATTTACGCGAGGACCTGCGGAGACACGCGGTTAAACAAACCTCGGCCGACAAAGAAGTCGCCTGTTTCATGGAAATTTATCTCCTGAAGCTCGAAAATAGTGAAAATCTTGTAAGCTGTTTGCGTGACGATCGTCATAAAGCTTTTTGTCGATAATCACTCGAGATTTATCAGTGATTACTTCTTCCTACTTTACATAAATTCATTCGTTTCGAGTTAAAAAATATTGAAAGTGATATATGCATAATTAAGCGAATCTTGTTCGCTTCGAAACTTTTGGGAAAGCAATTTTCCAGGAATTGATAGACTAATTTTGGACATTTTTTGATAAGGGATAAAAATTTGAAAAGAGCCATTGGCGAAGAACGCGAGCAAACGATTATAATTATACTCATTACGCGGGTCCCATACAAACGCATAATTTTTTACCACCGGACGCAGCGTGGGTTCGAGATATTTAATTCCGTCCTGAAAGAACAAGCCACGCGGTAATTTACAGTCCTGGGAGTGCCAAGGAATATTCCAACACTTTTCTTTTCGTCTATTTTTTTTCTCATTAACTCATGAAAAAATTACCTTTAGAAATGCTATTTCTATTATTCATTAACGGTGTGAATAATGAGACTGATCTAACAATTGTGAGTGCAAAAGTGATTATAACGTAATCTATTTTCAATTGTATAAAATTAAATACTTACCGTACACAGCAATACACCGCTCCTTGCCTGCCTGAAGGTTTTAAAAATCTGAGTCCTCTCTTTTTGCGTCATACTACCATGAAGTTGAAAGAACTCAACTTCCACTAATGGATCGGAATCTTCGTCGTCTTCATCCATTGGTTTGGTTAAGATAGATGATAAAATTTCCATATGATAATCTATCATGTCTTGGGTCGCCATAAAAATTATTAGTTTATGCTCACCGGCGTTCTGTTTAAATTCAATTTAGTATTGGTATAAATGCAAGCAAACAAAAAAATGTATAAGTACATACATTACATTACCTGACACTTTCCAGCAATATACGCACTTAACGTCACCATTCGTAACTTTGGTGGCGTTACAATGTAGCTTTGTTGTACACTTTGGGGTACTACCAAATCTTCGTTTATTTCACTCGTGTCACCACCACTAATCTCTAAGTTTTCTTTCGCGGCATCGACAAATACCGGGTTTTTCATTGTTAATCCAGCTAATTTTTCTACGGATTGAGATAAAGTCGCAGATAGTAAGATAGTTTTTCTTTCTTTATCATCGATACTACCCACATTATTTGTCTCATTCTTGACAATCGAAGGACCGTCAGCTTCTTTTATGGAAGTTTGCTGATTGATTAGTGGCTTTAATTTTTCCGACTTAATTTCTTCTTCGTAATCATCTTCGCTATCCGAGTTACAGACCAGTCTTTTCTTCTCAATGATTTGCTCTTCTTTTTCTGTTTCTTTAAAATCGTCATCCGTAAAAACTTTTTTAACATTTTCACGAAGCATTTGCATAGGATTATAGTCATTATCAATGTTACTTGCAGCTTTAAGAGAGTTTACGATGCTGCAATATTAAAAGTATAAACACTATACATATTGCCCAGTCCATTAATTAACGCTAATTTAATATCTTATCTTATCATAATATGCATCATAAGCTTACCCAGAAATATCTTTTTCGTAACCCATATCAAGCATCCTATCTGCTTCATCCAAAACAAAATACTTTACATCATTTAATGTCAATGCTTTAGTATGTGTCACATGATCGAGTAATCTACCAGGTGTAGCCACTAAAATTGTACAACCTTTTCTTAATCTTGCTTTTTCCGCCTTTCTCTTTTCACCACCAGTTAAATATCCTGGGACTATCCAAGTAAATGGCTGAAGAGAGAGGTCATTTAGAAATAGTTATGACTGATATAATCTAATTCAAAAAATATTTACAAAAGATATACTTACCTTAATTAATTTAAGGAAAGTCTCGTATGTCTGAAGAGCTAGTTCTCTAGTCGGTACAATGACCAAGGCTTTTAAGCCGCTGTTTCTTGTTAGTTTCGGTCTAATTTTATGTAAAAATTCAACTATAGGCAAAGCATAAGCCAGCGTTTTACCAGACCCTGTCTGCGATCTTATCAGAACGTCTTTTCCTCGAAATATTTCTGGTATTGCTTTTTGCTGTACTGTTGTCATTTTAGTAATATTCATATTTTGTTTCAGATTCGATACCTAAATTTTAACAGAATCCTAAGAAATTAATTTCTATGAAGTACATAAAAATTTTTAACTTTAAGAAAAATACTAACCGTGTAAGGATGGATGCCAAAGTCACTAAAGGTTTTTTCTGTAAAAACTGCTTCATTAACAGGCTTTACTAATCTTTGACCTATGTTTGGTATTTCAGGATTATTTCCAAACAGTGAAGAAATTTTGCCTTTATTAAAATTATTTGGTGCTTTCGATTCTCTTTCTTCCACGAAACTAACCATTTTTTGATACTTTTTATTTTTAACATTCAATTGCTTAGGAGGTTTAACATTAGCTTCCCTATTCTTTTTATCAATATTCTTCTTTACATTTCTATCTTGACCATTGAAATCATTATTCTTTTTTGTTTCTGGTTCTTCTTGTTTATCTACATTTAGTTTTATATCCAACAGGTTACTTTCATTAACCTTTGAAAATGATTCCGAATGGCTAGAAAACAGTTCGTTTAATGATCTCTTTAAACCACTGCTCTTATCGTCTCTTTTCTTAACCAGTAGTGGCTTGCCAATGCTTTTTTTTGGGACCTTTGAAAAAGTTAGAATTGGAGTATCTGTGTTCGTATTATTGCTTGACGAAATCTCGTTAGAAGCATTTTTCTCTTGTACGTTTTTCTGAATGTCTTGTCCAATTTTAAGTACTCCTTCATCTTTACCTATATTTTTTATTTTATTAGCAAAAATGGTGGCTAAAGATTTTTGTTTAATTCGCCGTTTCTCAGTGGATTTTGAATCAAGCTTTGAATTTTTAGAAATAATTGGTTTCCCCATTTTTTTAATTCTATGTTTCGTGTTCTTGTTGTATTTCTACCGGTGCAGATATAATTTAATAAGGATTGTGAAAAAAATGAAAACACTTAAATGTATTGTTAATTTCCTTACCTTTTTAGCTCCTTCAGCTGCTGGCTCTGTTGTAATGTTTAATGATATATCCATGTCTTGCAATTTCATTAATAAATACTTTAATTTTCTTCCAAAGACCTTAATTACTTAAGCCTGGTAAAGTAATGGCACAGAGTCACACTAAAATACCAATAAACTAACATAACCTCTCAAACCCACATGACATGTACCTAACCACATGGAGCTGCGTTTGTAGAACTACGCAGGCGTCAATTCAAGCCCAAGCGTATGTACCAGCATGCTGGGTTAGAGGCTTTCTGTAAAAATTATAATTCTTTTCATACTTATTGCTTTTCCTTATTGTGGTTATAAAGCATGTGGTATACAGGTAAATTGTCATGAGCATTTAACATCTTCGCACGCGCATTATAAATTACAGATTTAACTTAATTATCAATACTCTTAATTTCGAAAATTGTGATTAATCAACTACAAAAATATATATATATATATACTTATGAGGAAAAGACATTTTTATATTCAAATTGCTTTATAATGTAATTATAGATTTTACACAAGTTAACATGTGCAATACTATAATTAGTGAACAATTTTGTGGTATTAAATAATTTTGTATAATATTTATTGATATATGCAATAGATATTTAAGAGTATTTTACAGAAATTTACTTTAATATTACTGAATGTTTCGTGTCTATACGTTAGATTAGTCCGTAACATGTGTGTTTACACTTTTTTTTTCACGAACTCTCGGTAGTGTGTCAACTGGGCCGGTGACGAAAACCTGATACTGTTTAGGAGTCACATCAAGCATAAGACACCTGTAATTTGAAGTGTTGAGGCAGACACGAGTTTCTTCACAATTTCAACATGAACAAATTGTGTTGTATCCGATTATCCTTAGCAGCGAGGATAATATCCGCGTATAGTCTGGTAAGTAAAATCTGGAAAAACTAAATAATAATAACGCATGAATATTTATTCCGTCATTTATTTACTAATTCTCGATAAGAAACAAGTTTTTCGAAGCGGTTTATATATAGCGTCATCGCATTCTATACACAATTATAAAGACACGACGAAGAATTGTAAAACAACAATTTTTATAATCAACTTTAGTAAATATCGTCGGATAAAAAGCATAAGAATTAAACGAACATTGAAATCGAGTAGCTCGATAATTGAAAGTTGAAGAAATAATTTGGATATTTTTTGCAGTCCTTGTCAATACTGATACTAAATGTATCGATGAGCCATTACTTCTCGAGAGAAGACGACGATGACTTTTTCAATGCCATTGAATCATGGGCGCTCTTTGGATTAAACTGGATTCAATTTTTAAGGCATTCTTTGCTGGAAAAACGAGGTATTTCGTTGAATTAAAAAAAATATATATATATAGTGATGTTGTGATAGAAAGAGAAGAAAAACTAACATTGCATACTTAATTGTTTTTAGCACAAACTGCTATGATATGTTTCCTCGTTTACAACGTCCTGTTTTTACTGACGAGTGCGTACCTTGCCCTTGGATCAATCTCGGTTAGTCAAATTTTAAATCACGCATCTTTAAATTGAAAGACATTTAATACTTATTGAAATGACGAAAAATCATTATGGTCATTTGACAAGTTTATTTTGGTCACGTATTGACGCTACAGCCTTGGCAAGGCTTGCTAACGATCTTACTAACTTCCGTATACGTTCGCAGAGAAAAGCTCAGTCTGCCGTGCCTTGGATGTATTTACAAATGATTAGCATAATAGATCAGTCCGTGGCGTTGGCTATTCATTTGACGCACAGTCAACAATATGCTGTTTACGATAAATCTCTATGGTACATTCCTGTTTCCAGCGTTTATTTGCGTAAGTTGATTATCGTTTATATGACCATTCTCTTATCCTAATACCTGTGATTAACAATTTAAAGCCGACCGACTCAGACGTCTCTGACGAACTGTCCCTCATTAATATCACGATTATCATTAATCATAAATCTATTCAAATATACTATCGTTTTGCATATTTATGGTTTGATTTGATTTTAGTACTAAGCGTGTATTTCTGGATGGTAATACAAGTAACTCGATGGGAATGGTGCAACGAGGAGATAAATTGTCAAAGTATCAATAGCAACCACATAGCGATTATACAACCACCGGCGACGGAAAGCAGCAGCTGCCCAAAGACACCGTCGTTTTTGTCACAAAATTTCACATTCTTCGAATCGCCCAGATATTCAACTCCATCAAAATATAACATATGATTCATCATCGATTGACGCTATTACGTATAATTAATTTTAAGACTCGGCTGTGTTATAGTATTAATACGAAGCGTTACAAAGATTTAATTATAAGAAAAACAATAGTCGTTGTACGATTACCAACAAGAGCGAGAAAACAAACAGTAACACCGTTACTGAAGGTTGTAAAAAAAATCACGATGCTCTGGCGTATGACTGTAATGGTTAAGACGATATTTTTTTTTACTATGACACTATTTTGAAACTATGCGACAAGAAAATCAATTTGTACAAACGTTTTAGTAGAACCTTTTTTGTAAATAATAAATAAGAGTTTTATAAGAAACCTGTAAAGCTTTGTAAGCCTACGCGAGATCCGAATCGGTTTTTATTTAATGTTAACCAGGAGAGGATGAAAATATTGATGAGTTTTGAGAAGGGTTCGATGCGTATGAAAAGTTTTTCATGATGAATTTCGAGATCGTCAGAGAGGGTGGGGGGGATAGGGTAAAGTATAATATAGTACGTGTACAATAATGCATCTCAATAAATCAACGCGTAGAGTAGTAGAGATGTGACTAATAGAGTGTATCAAATGTGATCTCGTTGAAGCGTGACAGCATTGAAAATATGAAAAATGGTTACGTTTTACGTCGAAATACTTTTAAACTTCCGGGATTTGAATTGCGCGCGAGCATATTCCCCATGCGGTTAGATCGTCTTCTGGATGAAAGTCGATTGGTTTAAGAATGGCGCTCTAACTTTTCGCGATACTCCTGGTGAATAATGATGAGGGCCAACGGAGCACAATGCTTCATAGAACGCGAGACTGGCAAGGATTTATCGAGATGCCCGAGTCATGAAACTTTAATCGTTTTCGGTTCCTTAAGGAAAGTGTCCCGAATCAATTCAAGCTCGTATATAGATAAATAAATCTGAAAGTAACGTTGTTGTTTTCCTTCGCGTTGTCGATAAATTATAACTCTTAGGATTGCGTTTGCCATAGATTCCACGAGCGCATTGCAAGATGAAAATTGGCACAATCTAACTTATCGATCCTCTAATGTCTCGTGACTTTATTAAACTTTTATTCATTCCATTCGCTTACAAAATTCTATACATTTCAAACTGCAATTTTCCCACATTCCCCACTTTTCAAATTCCATTACACGTTTGGTGTATGAAAACTTAATAAAGCCTGGAGTCGGTCATAAATTTTGCAGAAATTTAGCTATAAAATTTCGACTGATGAAGAAACACGTAAGATAGTTAATTAAATTGACTGTTTTTAGATTGTGCTTGGATGAAGGGAGAAACGTGTATATATGTATTATCTATTTGACTTTACGCTTGAGATGTACGACGTTATCTGTAATCTCTCCAGGTGTTGGCAGAAGAGCAAGCAAGGCCAGCGAGTGTATTTTGCTTATGTCGGAGAGCGTCAAGTTTGTAGTCATGCGTGCATGTGTATATGTATATACATGTATAGAGAGAGAGAGAATCGTAGATATACATACGTATAGCAGATGGACTGGCGTCGTTGGTGTGAGCGCGAGGAAGGAGCGAACCGAAGGACGCGGTTGGTTGGTTGGTTGCAGGCGGTGCTTTTAAAAAGAACTGAGCGAGTCAATTTGTAGGCTGTCGCAAACTTTTAAAACACTAGTTGACAGCGTCTGCCTACCTCCTCCCCCACTTACACCGACTCCAGCAACCCCTCTAAACTCATCCAACCAACCGTCCTGAAGGATCCTTCCAGTTTCCACACTGGCTCGGGTCTCTCGGTGGTGGGACGCGGCGACACGATGCGGCCAGAGTCGAGAAATCCACCCCTCCGTGTCGTGGAGCCCGATGGATTGTAAAATAAAACTAACTTGGCTCTTTCGTGCTTTCCTATAGGAAAGGAGTACTACCCAGCCAAATCTTATTCCCGCGAGGCTCCTTTATTTTCTTCTACCCCTTTTTCCTTATCGCGACATTCTCAAAAAAGACGGGAGAAACGCTCTCTCGACCAAAAGGTCACATTTATTCAAAGAAATGACAAAGTTTCCATTCGACAAGCTTTCTTAACGAACCCACTTCTCCTCTCTCTCTCTCTCTCTCTCTACCATTTCCATTCTCATTCCGCTTTGCAAATTAGCCTCGCTTTTACAAACTACCTCGCCGTTGATTAATCGTTACCTAAGAAACCCAAGTACCAAATACATTAGAAACAAGATTGTAGGTGAAAATTTAATGAAATTAGTTATCAGAAAGCTGTCCCAATTGGTTCCCATAGTATCGTAGACTTATCGCGTTGATTAATGCGCAGTGCGGTATAATTTTGCTACTTAATTACAAGTTATCATTAAGAGTCCGTATTATTTTAGGCCTTTTCCTCGTTAGTTTGAATCGACGACGATTTCACGAACGTGTTCCGAGCGACTAAAGAAGGGGTGGAAATTCGTATGAGGTCTTCTATATGGTATACAACTATAGATATAGCATAAAGGGGATTAGCTAGCAATTAATCTTCTTGTATGACACTTTGGCTGGTTACGGGGCACAGCTTGCAGCCAGTCCGAACACAACATCCCACTTAACATCACCGCCTAGAAAACAATTAATAGGAAATTGATTAATAATTACTACGTCCCAATTTCCACCCTTTCCCTGCCTTATTGCCACTCACGGTATTTATAACAAAAGGATAAAAACCCTGACGTAATGACGAATCCCACTATACAAAATAGTTAAAAAAAAAAGAGGTAAATAAAAGAAGAATTGAGTACAATAGAGCTAATAATACACAGTATGATATACGACGGTCAAATTTATTCTAAATTATATCATTGAGTCAACAAGATTTTAATAACTCGCGTGAAAGAACAGTCGAGCCTCGTGCAGGTTATTTTATATTATGTATACCAATATTACGAAGCGAAAAAATTCCGTTAAATATTAAATAAACGAGGTATCGATAAAGCTGTCA
This sequence comes from Prorops nasuta, assembly GCF_024137725.1. Taxonomy (NCBI): domain Eukaryota; kingdom Metazoa; phylum Arthropoda; class Insecta; order Hymenoptera; family Bethylidae; genus Prorops; species Prorops nasuta. The sequence continues at coordinate 1,851,581 of NW_027116816.1, forward strand.
ATTAAAGTTTCAAGAGAGGCGTCTCTTTATCATTGTAGACATGTGATGACGCGTAGAAAAAAAATAAAATCAGTCTGCTCGTGTGTATGGGAAAACGTAGAGAGAGACTCGACGGTTTGGCATTATTTTTGCCAATAGTGAGAGAGGGGTTAGGGGGGGGGGTGATTTTATTGATCTCGCTTTAGCAGAGCATAGACGCGTAGAGGAAGAGAGAGGAGAGAGAGAGACTGATCTGAGAGTACGGCGGAACTGAACGCCTCATAAAGCTAACCAATGCTAATACTTCGCATCTCCTCAGCAGCGTAATCGTTCTCGGTATATTCGGCAGAGGCCGAGATCTGCCGATTTACGAGCGCTCGCCGGTAAAATCTGTGGCTGCGCCATTGGCCTGGACCGGAATCGGCAATAAACGCGTAACCGAGCCTAATTCGTAATGTTGGCCCAGTCATTGTGGCCCATTGTGAATTCCCGTCCCGTTGCTGGGACGGCGGCGCATATAATGCTGGGGTTATCGCAGGAAACTGCCAGTAACGCTGGTAAGAGGTGTAGCTACTCTTCCAAATGTGTTCGAAAGCTCTAACTCCATTATTTAACTCTCCTCGTAAAGTGCACCGTGCCAAATAATAATTATTTAGCATGGGAATAAATTGCCGGAGAGTTCTCTATCTAAGAGAAACTTTTACCATACATTATTTATCGAGCTAAAAGTTTAAAAGTTTGTTTGGCAAAATTGTACCGGTGCGCGGTATCGGCCAAGCGTCTTAGCATATGAATGCGACTCCCCTCCCCCCCCCCCCCCCCTCCACTTCTCCCTATCTCGTGTCCGTGCTTGGTGAAGTATTGCAATCTTTTTTTCCATTCTAGTCGTACGCGAATAAAAGTTTGCAAATACGAGGACGGATGACCATCGGAACGGATATAGGCGGGAGACTCGCATTACTTTTGAATTTTCTGGTACCGTGCTATACACGGGGATGAAAGGGGGTATAAGGGTGAAACGGGGGTGGCACGTGTGCCTCGGTTACTTCCTTGCCCAGCTTTTTTCCACTTTGCCGCAGTGATGGGGGGATGAACTGGGCAGTGGCTGCTGAGCGAGAGAGAGAGAGAGAGAGAGAGCCAAGGAAGTAAATTTGTGAGCACGATGGACGGTCAACACAATAACACAATGGCTGTGTTTAATAGTACATTAAGCACGAGTAGGGACGGCCTACATCATAGCCACCATGACAAACTTTCCTTCGACAATTGAACAGCACGTTGCAGCTGCCTTTGTGTCTAAATCTCTTACGACTTTTCCTCGATATACCGATGTAGCTTGGCTCGTTCCCCACTATATATATATATATATCCATACATTTACTCGTATACTTGACCCTTGCGTGCTACCGTTACTAAAAGCTGACCTTCCGCTTGACATTTTCATGCGCGGAAAATCCAAATTGGACCATATCGCCAAGACTCTTTCTACCCTCGATTATTCTCATCCGATACATCCGCCCCGCTACATTGCTAACTACAAAGGACAAACAAACTTTTACCAAAATCTTCACAATTGTACATATACATACGTCGTTTTGACATTCGATCATTATGATCATTGATCATATAGCGGTGAAGGTACGAAAGAAGCTGAAAATGGAAACTAGAGTTTGCTGCACGAAACTTCCGGTCTCGATAGAGCAGTACATAAACGGCAGCAGCGGCAACATTCCTTCACGTATGACAGCGAGACGCAGTGTTGTGCCGCGTAATCACAAATAATTGCAGAAATTATATTACCTATCGGTAAAGCTTTTAATTCGACAGACAGCGAGACTTCTGAGAATACAAATGGCGAAATTGCTACTTAATTATAGCAGAGTCTTTTTAGCAAATTGTACGCTTCAATGGTTTTTCCAAAGTTTTCTTCTTTTTCTCCGTCAGAGGGGAAAGAGAAAGAGCCTCGCGCCGTGTGCGCGCGTGTATGTGTATGAAGGAGTAACGAGTCGAGAAGAGAGAGGAGACATAGTTGGGGATGTGGATGAAAATGATAGGTGGTGTTGCGCGTAGGTGTCGAAGAGGCACGAGATGAGAAGAGTGGTGTATACGGAGGGTTGAGAGTGAGAGGGAGAGAAGAGCAGTGCGAGTTGCGAGCACCGTGAGCCGTGAGTGCATGGCCATGAGCAGTGAGTGAGCAGCAGAGGGCCAGAGGAGAGCCGGTCGAGCCGGGCATGGCTCATGGCTCAGCAGGCAGGCGGCCGCAATTAGGCGATGTCCCGAGTCCCGACTCCCGGGGTCGACGAGCATAGCGCCGACAGGGTCGGCCATTATGCAAAGCAGATTTTAAATTTAGATGTGGCCTACCGTGGCCGCACACGCACACACACACACACTCACGTACAAAACCCATGCACCTTTACCAAGTACACGTATAGGAACACACTGTAATTTCCACCGTACGGCAGAGACACGAATTCGAACACGCATTAGTTGCACACTTACATTTATTTACAGGACGAGACGAGGCTGGCCAACGATACACGTGTAATGCATTTTCCTATATAGTATTTATATATATATATATATATATAGAGGCAAGTGGCGCCGTATATGTATATAGCATGTGCAGTAGTGGTAACGCGGGAGATGTGAAATTCTGGCGTGAAAGAAAGCCTGTCAGAGGCAGAGAGAGAGAGAGAGAGAGGGCGTTGGTGGTGGGTCTCACACCGTGCTCGACAAATTAGCGCATTTTAAATCCAATTCGTGTTGAAAGGGGGCTGCGACGTACGAGTCAACGCGACTGGTACAGTAGCGGAGTAGAGGAGACGAGCGTGCAGGAAGAGAAGAGGTCGAGAGCGCGGAGTTTGGTCTCTCTGTTTTGCATTTGTCGCTCGTTGGCAGTCGAGGGTGGCTGCAGGGTGTTAGGACGAGTGGGAGGGGGGAGGGGGTGGCTGAACGAGACCAACATTTGAGGTGTAAAATATTAATATAAATCCAGAGGCAGCTCGGTTCTCCGGTCCTCCGCCATATCGTCCACGTCCTACGAACGAAACAGCGGCACAAGTTGATGGGTAGAGGGGCGATAAGAGGGCGGGGACAGCAAAAGGCCTTGCGGCGTTGCGTAGCGTGGTGTGGCGTGTCATGGCGCGGCGTGGAACGCACTCAGCGAGTTTACATTTAAATGTAAAAGTGCCGAGTGCCTTGGAAAGCTGCTGTTTTGCATTCGAAAGCTCCTGATTGCCTCTGAGCTTTGCTTTTGATGCGACGACGACGTTTTCCCCGACGAATCAGAGGCGTTCACGGCCTCCTCGACTTTCCAAGCGAACTCGCGGGGATAGAGCGATAGTGTATTATTATAATATATATATATATATATATATAGGATCCCTGCAGAGAGAGTCGCTGCAGCCCCATTGCACCAGACTCTCTTTCGAACTGCAATCTGCGACAATGATGATCGCGTATTTGCAGAATTTTTCATTTCATATATATAAGGAGAGAACCGAGGAAACCAAGTGTATCGCGGTATTTTTTCCCAATGAATAGAAAAGCGATCGGACGTATAGGTAGGGTGAGCCTCGTGGCGCGCACACACTCTCACTCGCACGTGCATCAACACGCGCACGATTTATTTCCGGGATCTAATCAATTCTAAGAACGGAACGACAGGCACGGGTTACGAGCGAGCGAACCTGCTGTTATTTTTCTAATATGTATGTTTCTTATGAGCGCGGTAAAAGGGCTTCGTGCAATTTCCTATGATAGATCGAGTCCGCGGACAAGTTCCATTACGGCCGGCTCTGAATTATTGAGCTGGCAATTCCCCAACGACACGCGCTACCCTGCATCAAAGTGTCAACGGGCTCATTAAGCCTCCAAATCAGGTGGACTAATGCGCTAACCACTCACCCGTAATTTCACCGATAAACACTGCATTTTAACGCCAAACTTTCCCACGCTTTGCCTTCGCTCCATATATACATATTTATAGTACACCTATATATACATACTATATACTGCATTAAAATCAATGACAACTTGAAATATATAAAACTTATTACGAAATATCGACAAAAGACGGCTTAGAATTTATCAGGCTCCATCGGTGCTGTTAAAAACAAGTGTAAGATTACAATTGAAGGGTCGTAACGTGCGGTGTTACATATTACATATATCATGTAGAATAATAATCTATTTTTTCCCATTGATTCTCCCTTGCGGTTGCTCATGAGGGAAAGAGAGGACATTTGCATCTGAGTCGAATCGGTTCGGTCGGTTCAGAGAGAGAGTAGATGCTTCCAGCTGATAAGAGCTATCTGTAATCCCTTGAAATAGGACCTGTTACTGCAAAGCAGAGTGACGCGTATCTGCAAACGTTTCGATAGGGACCGCGCGATCTCTATCTAAAGTCGCCCTTCTGCTACATATGCTGGCCTAATAAGAAACCTAATAACGGCTGCTGCCCCTCGTACACAGGGAGAGAGAGAGAGAGAGCCCTGTCTCACTAAATATTTTTCTTGCTCAACGGTTGCTTGGGGGAATCGCTCCATGCTCTACCTATTCTACATATATATATATATATATATATATATATACGTTATATACACCAGTCATTCGAAATTTTCCTAAAAAATTTAATGCTATACTTTATATATATACGGGACTATATATGTAGATCAATGCCAGTTGCTCGAATCGAGGCAAGCAATAAAATCTTTCGTTTAGAATTATTTCAGGCCTGATCCGAGGCTCCGAAGAATGCATTAAGCAAAGGAAGGAAAAAGTTGGCAGCAACGCGCGCGAAACCTGGCTAGAGATTTTTTCAATCTCGCCATTACTTGAAATGCAAATGGTCCAATCACGCGTCTGGAAAGCTGCAGCATTCGCGCTTACTCGCGTAATTTATTCGTAAGGGCGTTAAAGTTTCATAAGTCGTGCACATAAAATGCACTCGAGACTGCTGAGAGGGTGGCAAGGGCGTCCCCTTCCTCCACTTCGCCTCCCCCCTCCCTTCCTGCCTCGTTGCTCTCTGTTTGTCGCAAACTCACTCTCCCTCTGTTTTTCACCGTACGCGATTCGTCTATTTCCCTCCGTCCACCCCCATTTTAGCTTTCTCACCGTTTCTCGCTACACCCCTTTCCCCTTTCCCCTCTCCCTCTATCCCATCCGGCTCTCTTCGGCGCGGCAGAAAATTATGCAGATGTCGGAGAAAAGCTTTGATAAACACGGCAGTCTCTGATCGTTATGCAGATCCGAGCCGCTGTAAAATGGCGGCAATCTCTCCCTCTCACTCACCAACCCCTTCTCTCTACAGTATACATATATCTATACCCCCATTCTCGTCCAATAACTCTACACCGTCACATTTCTTCATTCTACATAATATATACATATATATAGGTATACTATCATTGCATTCTCACGGAATATTCCAATTACTGCCACTTTTCATCTTATTAACTCCCTTTAAAATCCACTACTCATCTCTCTTGTGTAATTATACTATATAATCTATATCGTCCACCCTCTCTCTCTCTCTCTCTCTCTCTCTGTTATTCCTTCCAACTTATTATAGTCAGCGTTTCATCTTTTCAACGTATATTTCCGCGCATCCCCACCACTCGTCAGATCTCTCCATCGGCGTTTCTGATTTTCACACCCCATCCGAGTGATATTGCCACCCCTAACCGAGGGTGGAAATTCACGCACCACGGACACGACGCGACTGCGCACTCTCCGCACTGTGCTCCACGAATGATAGCTATACATATACGCATGTATAAGTTGATGGGATTTCATTGAATACGTCTTGCCTTCTCTATTAAAATGAATACATAGATGTATCATTAAAATCTCTTATATATTAATTTACAGTGCAGAGGATTAAACGTATGATAATTCGCTGGGAATCGTCTATAGCGCGCAATTTAAGTGCAGCGGCTCCGACGCTTCTCCTCGGAAGCGTATATAGAATATTTTAACGCCTCTCTCAGTCTCTCGACTTAATTGCATGGCCGCAAGTCTACTGCTGCTGCTGCGTGGCTGTCGATCGTTTCGCGTTTCCGTCCGGCACCGATTTTCTCCTAAACTACCTTCCTTGAGAACTCCCCTGCTTTATGCGCTTTTAAAATACACCGCAAACCGTGAAAACATTGCATTTCCATATTTATCCATAACGATGCGAGTGTGCGATATAAATTATTTCATTTCTCAGGATAATATATAGAAATGACCGATCGTCCAACGGATTAACACTGTTGATACAAGAGTCATTGCTTGCATTAACCGATATATATATATCATCACATAAGTTTCATAGATATAATTCTTTATAATTACTATAACCACGCAGGTTCCTGTAAATTATAACGTTTAATTGTTCCTTCTGTTTGGATCGCGAGTAGAGAAATTTATCAGAAAAATCGAAATTGGCTAAGAAACGTTCATGCTTGATATTTCTAAGGACAAATGTGAAGATTATTGATTTTTAAAGATATTAAAACTGTAGATATAAAAGTACAAGTCGGAAATGGCCGGGTACAGAGAATATTCTATTAAAGTTCCCTATAGGCGTGGTTCTCTACGCAGCATCTGACCAACCACGCACGCTCCTGTCAATCAACGTTTAATCGTTTCTTCTGCTTGATTCGCGAGTCGGAAAACTCATCACGAGAAAAGCCAAAATTGCCCAAGGAACGTTCAAGCTTGGCATTGTGCTGTCCAATTATAGCGATATAATATGAAAAAGTAGAGAAGAAACCCGCGGGGAATGTATAATTAGATATGGAGAATATGGAAGATTTTGCATGTAACAATAAAGAGCAAATTGAGTTAATCCCCGTGTTGACAAACTTCGTATTTAAAATTTGCAACGTTTCATGGCAGCAGCATAACATGTCAGCAAGTTCCACGACAACAGATCGGCAGACACGTAAGCATAAATTGGCTCAACGTAAAATTGGCCTGACAGTTTAACTATGACAAAAGCACAATAGAATGCGTCGTTTCCTGAATACAGCATGCGGCTGTAATTTCTCTGTCTGTCCGTTCAACTCTCGTTTTATCTTTCCCCCCTGCTCCGCCGTTTGTTGTTCTTTCTGTCCTCCATTTACCTCGCGACTCGTTTTCAAATAACGGATATCGCGGACAGTTTAATGTCGCACTGTACTCGCGATTCTATCCATTAACGAGAGCAATCCTACATACATATACATCTACTTGAAAATATCGCTGCAGCGGGCTATAAAAATCGATCGATCGCGTATCGGTATATCGTTGCGCTTCTATATATATATATGGTGCGTGGTGGAAGAAATAAAATGTCGAGCTCGATCGCGCGATGATTTGCCTATTGGAACATCGGAGATAGAGGAGGGTGCAGGATCGTTTTTGCACAAAGTCGAGGCATCGAATTTTTACGAAAACTTATTCAGTCTGGTTCTAAGTGGTCGAAGTATGATGACGGTCATTACCGTGATGTGCCGTTTCCTGCGACCATGACTATCTTCACGCATACATTGATACGGGATGCGTGTACGTAATAATGAGACACGCTTAAGCGCGGTATATAAACATATACATATAGTACAGTATATCCAGCCAGACGCATATTAGTCCTTTGTGATAAACACGCAAATGTACTTTGCCTATACGTATATAAGCGCACATTTTCGCATTGCAATTTGCAAATTAGGTTCATAATGCTCCTGCTAATGATTGCAATAAGCGCTTTCGTATATAGCATGCCGCATGCCGGTAAAAGCTCATTTACATTTCTATAGAAAATAGTTGAAAATATATTTTGATAATAAACTGCGAGAGCTGCGTAAACATACGTAACGATGGATTTCGCGATGCACGTACGCGTGGCTTTGTAACAGAAGGAGAGAAAAGCTATAGCATATTATATATATATACGGTATGTATAAAAATTATAATAAACTCGTTTATACAGAGAACAATAATATTATTGTCAGAAATATGTGATTAATGTCGGAAATCAAGAGCCCGTATTACAAGCGACATTGCGTGATCCGGTTTTGCAGATTTTGCACCACTACTACTACCAACGATACTACTAAATACTATATATAGTATATACTAACTGGTTGGGACGTCTCGTAAATTCTCCGCGCGGTTGATTTTGCCACAGGAAGTCACCGATACGTCATTATTCCTCTTAAACGAACCAGATCCTATACTGCAGGTAGCAAAATTTCAAGCGAAAGCATTGTATTTTTATGGATGGATAACGTATATATATATATATATATATATAGATAGTTGTGGAGTATGGAACGACGCGCAGGGAGGAGTTAAATGGTCTGCGAGTATTAAGTCTTGGGACTATTTGTCCGTTCGCATTTCGACTGGAGGATCTTTGTCAAGGCTCGTCGGGGAAGGCTCGGGGAAGGCTCGGGGAAGGCTCGGAACGGTAATGATATAATTCGATTGGAGAGAACAAGCGAACGAGCCAATAAGAGGCTCCCTTTAATCGTGTTACTTCGTTATCGCGTTACTCCGTTACTCGCCGTGGTGATATCAGCGGAATATCAATTATAGTGATTAACCAAGACGCCCGTTCCTCACGCAAACTTCCTCTCTCCTGGGAGGAACGAAAGAGGAGCGAGCGAGTCGGCGAAAGATGCTTCCTTGCGAGGAAATAACGTCTTTTGTCAGTCGCGTCGCGAATTAGTCGCCGGAATATTCAAATCCCAAAGTCTCCTCGACTCGACTCGACTCGGTTTACCTCGACTCTGCTCGGTTCTGCTCGAACAAAGTCCTCCGAAGCATTTCAATCAAATCGACCAATGTTCGACAAGTTTTCGCCAACTTTTTCCAAAAGTCTATTTCCATCGGAACGTATTTGGCAATTTGATACTTTTCACTGATTATAGAATATATACGACCATCGACTCTATACGTATATGTATGCTATATACATATACTAGAGAGAAAAGATGGATTTTTCTTGTGCCAGGTTGGGTCGCTGGAATAAGGGGAGGACTATGCTATTTGGACGAATTTCGTGCCAATTATCGAGCAAAGTAGGCTGCAGTTCGTGAGCGACGGGGTACTATGAATTAGCCACGGCTACGTGATCTGGTAAAATTAGGCCCGAGGCCACATTATAATAATACGAGATTGAGCTACCCCGGAGCAGGGCGCACGAGTACGAGTGCTGGATGCTCCAGAGCCAAACTAGCTATACAGCTGTCCAGGAAAGGACGTCCATTGTGCGCCGCGAATCCCGGCTAACCAAGCGTAAACGTCGAAAATCTAATTGACCAAATTCAATTTGACATCAACAATAGCTAGCCGCGGATTATCGCGTTGACGCGCGACCATACTTTCCAAGAACGATGATGCCTAAATCGCTCCCGAATGCCAATTCGCCATGGGCAAAGGATTCAGCGGCTCATATGCGAGGATCGATCCGACGCGATCCCTCCTCTCTCTCCCTTTTACTTTCCTCACCTGAACAATCACCCCTTCTCCCCCTTCAATCCTCCCTACAAACAATCACCGACAGCTACGATTCTTTCGACGATCCACACTATTAGCTATATATATATATATTAGCAGTCTCTTGCCGTGATCAAACTACCCTCGATAGCGATCTACGAAAGCGGATTTTTCAGACTATGGACATTGAGGAACCTCCATCCTTTTCGCAGCTTCCCTTTTTATCGCGTGGCGAGGACAGCGTATTACCAACGAATTATCGCAGAATCAAAATAATTCGATAGATGGGGCGGCACCCATTACACGAGGGCTCATGTCGAGGGGTGCCAAAATATCCGCTGCCCTTTCGCTCTATATACTTTTTCGCCCCACTCAATAGTAACTGTATATACATACCTTTTTTAAATCTATATACGTGCTCCATTAATAATTCACGATAAATCATTTTCTCCCGGATTTATTACTTCTTTATACTATTAAATAACGAATGTAAAATTTGTACATTTTCAAGATCGAGTCAGGTGTGTTTTGGTATATAAATAAAAGAAGGGAAAAGCTTTGTAAAAAAGTCTTATTAATCGTTGTTGATTCAGCAATTACATTTCTCGTGAAATATTAGTGAATTTGAAATTGGGTTGCATGCAGCATCGACAGAGGCAGGGTTTGCAGCGCGTGAAGAGCTGTCAGGTGGCCAGTTTAAATAGCACAATGGCTTAATTCGGGATGAAAATCCGGCGTCGAAATCTTCCATTCAAATTTCATTCGAATCCCCTGCGTCAAAAAGAACATAAGTAGGTACTTAGTGGCACATTTGGCCCGGAACGTCCGATACCCCTGTTCCCTGGACCCTTCGCGTTTTATGCATAAGCATATAGGGCAAGCGTATCCATCAGCGATGCTATCATCACACTTTGTGACCCGAGCACTACCTGCTTACGTCACGCTAATCTATTTGAAATTTGGCCGTCCTTATGCCTCGTGCCATTCGAGTCCACGCACTCTCGTCTTTATTCTTATGCGTTTCAATATTTTCCAAGAGATTTCAAATGTCGCGTACGGCGTTTCGTCCTACCTTCCTTCTCGTACATATAACAGTGCAGAAGCGTGTAGACTCTTGCGGTTGTAGGCAAACTCCAATCGACGAGGAGGGTATTGCGATTATTGTACGGCACCGAGGAAGATAATTAGTTTTAATTGCCCTGGCGAAACTTATCCTCCCTGTTGACGCATTAAGGCCGAAGTTAGACGAGACGGGGGTTAGGTTTTGCGAAGCGTGAGCAGGTGAGCTATACACGTACTACGTGACACGGTTGGTAAACCCAAAGCTGGCTTTGTTAAGCTCGGATTCTGAGTGCCTTTGATACGTGTACTTGCACGCTAACTAACCAACCTAAGCTATCTACGCCAGCCTCTCTCTCTCTCTCTCTCTCTCTCTCTCTCGTACACACACACACACACACACACACTATATCCATACCCGTATACGCACCTTCAACACAATCTTAATCAAAAATTCGTCACGGATAGAAATCTTGATGAATTAATATTATATACATCAAATTGTCAACTCATATTCGGATATATCAGTATATTCGCTGAATCGACTTTGCATCGTATTACATATAGTGTAGAGAAATAATTTTCCTTAGACCATATTTCGCACTATTTATATTACATTCGTTTGCAAAAAATATAATAATCATAGGACTTGCTGGATGCATGGTCAAAATATCTTTTATTAGCGTAAAGATTTGTCAGGCTTATCATTTATATGCACTGCTTGTACAACTATTCGTATACACATTTACACCTACACGAACACTTTAGAACTCCAACTGGGAATTGAATTTGCTCGGTAATTTTAATGGTATTGTGGTCGGAGCCTCTGACATGAGACAGAGGGTATAACTAACACATCTGCGCCGTACACACCCCTAACCACCTTGTAGGCACGAAATTTAGTTGAAGATGAACGCTGTTATGTTATCGAGCACTAGGATCATTCAACGTGATACAACAAGCGAGTGGTTTCGGTCTTCGAATTCAGAATATTATTTTTTCGAATTGCACAGAATATATAGGAATACGTCGCGTCGATTGGAATAAACTCGTCGAATATTATACTGGAGGCTTCCTTTTGTTAACTCGAGTTGTGTTTATAATAGAGCGAGTTCAGCTTTCGATCGCGTCTGTTTATATTCTTTCGCATAAATCAAGAGGGAGGGCTGATGGAGCTTTATTTCCGGTGCTTTAGTGGAGCCCGGAAAGCCGTAGGATACAAAGCCAAAGCGCCATAACCACTTAGGTAGCTTTCGCAGAGCGACGGAATCAGCGCTAAGGAGTAAGCGGATTTTCCTTCGTGGCATACGCGCTGTTATATCTTTATAAATGGAACCACTCGGCTTCTCCGCTGAAGCGACCATCCATATCGCTCAGAGGATTTGCAAAATTTTACTTTTTGTTGCTAGTCACGCCACAAATTTTTTTCATACTGCATCTTCTAGGTCTTCCGATCTTAAAAATCAGTGCAAATTTTTACTTCGAACTTTCAAGAATCAGTGTTTCCGTCATCTAATCAAATTCATATATATATATATATATATATATCGGTAATGCAGACTTACAGCTTTAACCCTGCTATAATAAGCAATTGCGAATGTAACTAACTCTTTTCGACAGATTTTTTTGTTGCTTCTTCTAAAATATATATTAGTGGTGCGAACTCTTACCCACGCTTACTCTATATATTTTCTGCAAAGTAATGGCCGCTGGAAATAGATACTAAAAAAAATCGCTGTACAGTGCGGAGGTCGTTAGAACCATCCGTATCGAACAAATCGTGAAAATTTAATTATTTTATGCAAATACACTTTGCACAAAAAGCTAAAGAAAGTTTCAAATTCTGAAATTTGCAAAAAATATGTTTTAAAAATTAAAGCCATGTTTTCTTTCATAAAGTATTGCTAATAATTTGTTTATATATAATAGAACAAACAAGTATGTTAAAGAGCTTTGTGCAAAGGCCAGTAAGTTAACCTTTAAAAGATGGTCTGGCCACGTGCACACCAACACAATGATAGCGAAGTGTCAATGTGTAACTGTATACGTATAAATAAATTACACTCAAAAACTGCGAAAATTGACCGATAGTTTGCGCTGATAGTATGCATATACACCAATATACATTCTTATCTCATTGTCATTGTGTTAGTGTGCACAGTCTCTATAGCAGCTACCCACATAGTTTGCTGTACTATGCAACATGTACATCCTATAAATACATTAATTTTTCGGCTAATGAAAGGTGAACATAAAAAGAACATGCCTATCCTCAAAGGGATAAGGAACATCCCTCAATGTATCAGCCAAACCAGTTAAGTAGTTTCTGAATTACCGTGCATGGCGCATAAAATTGAACATTTCGAGAAAAATGCATTTTAAATTTCGACTAACACTGCAATTAAATGCACGCTAGTTGTGATTATAGACTGTAGCTTCGAAAGGGTTTCGGATTTTACTGTAGAAATTGGACAAAATAGTTTTACAATATTTTACTATTATTTAAAATTAAAAAAACATTGACTTTTTTTTCGTTTTATTTGTGTTTCCCCTCTCAGTGCTTACGAAGAAATAAATATGAAATATTAAAAGAGGAGAGAGATGTTACAATAGATAGATTTCTTGTTAAAATACATGCAGAATGCATATTTAAATTTATCAGCGCTCCAAGCGACAAATTGATCTTCCACCGTTTTTAATACACGCATGCCTATCTCGTTGTATACGTAGTTTGTGTTTGTATATTTCTTCAACTTATCAAGAGATGGCGCCTTAAACATCAACAGTTTTATCAAGTCAGACTCCTATCATGACTGATCATGAACTTAAGCTACACATTGACATTACATCATTTACAATAAAGGAATTACTGACGTCTGACGTTTAAGACCTTTAAACACTTCAGATGCTTCAGATACAATCAAATTTAGTTGTTAACACCCGTGACAATTAAAAGTTTACAAGATTGGGCAGACTTCTCTTGATTAAAAACGTAAAAATGATTGTTCCTGACCTTCCAGAAGTGCCTCCACCTTTAAAAAATATTCAACCTTATTTAAAAATTGCTTCAACTCATGATGAAAGAGACCCAGTCATTAGTTATTGGTGTACATATTAATTTATAAAATCTTTAATGGTTTGCCAAACAGATTGTAAGACTTGTTCAGAACTTTTTCTATTCTAGGTCGGTTATATGCTCTCCAAACAGGGTTAAAATTGTCAACCAAAACTAGCGAGGAAACCAATTTTTTATTAAAACTAATGGATTGGCTTGAGAAGACTAAAAAAGAAATGCATGAAAATGAAGCAATAACTAATGATGTTGTAGCACAGGCTCATTTGGAAAATTGGGCACTTAAATTATTTTTATATGCTGATAAAAATGATAGAGCTAGTAATTTTGGAAAAAGTACAATTCAGAGCTTTTATACTGCTGGACTACTTTATGATGTTTTAGCAGTATTTGGGGATTTAAGCGAGGAAGCTTTACAAAATCGAAAATATGCAAAATGGAAAGCAGCTTATATTCATAATTGTTTAAAAAATGGAGAAAATCCAGTACCTGGTCCTATCAGCGAAAATGATGATGGCACTAATTTCAATGAAGAAGCTGATGCTGGTAATTAATATATTGTATTTCTTTTGTATCTAATCCAATCATACATTTTGGATATAATCAAGCTTTATTGTACAGGTGAAACCAGTATATCCAGTGATACAAATAAATCTGCTGATCTTCCTACAGTACCAGCAAGGCCTTCTTTGGATATGAAGTCAGAATCAGATCAAGAGTTCCCTTCATCTGCAAATAATACACCTTATAATCCAACACCTACACCAACAAGTACTGGGCCAAACTCACTCAAACTAGAAGATCAAAGAGAAATATATATAGAAGGTAATTTGGATACTTCACCAAGTGTTTTATTATCAATATTTTATTAATACTTAAATATTAAATCTATTAAACTATTTAGGTGGAGTGAAACTGTCAGTAGAGCAAATAGGAAAAGCGCAAAAAATGATTAAATGGGCAGGAAGTGCTTTAAATTATGATGATGTAAAAACAGCTGTTATTAATTTACAAAAAGCTTTGCATTTGTTGACAACTGGAGAGGATACTGCTTAATGAGTAAGAAGCAATATATCCATACCTTAAATAAATATAATAAATCTTAAATAGTGATTTTATGCTTTCAGATATACTATCTATTCAACAGAACTATTGTTTCAATGAAATAGTGATTGATCTTACCTAAATATACATGGTTAATATACTTGCATAATTAAAGAGCAATTTTATTATTACTGATAATATTACATTGTGATAAACTTAATGCACATTTAATATTTAATTTAAAACTGCAAAAGTAACAGACAACTAAGATTGTAGAAAAGCTTTGTAAAAATAAAAGTTTCTATACTAAATGTTTAATAAGATCTTTGTATAATTCTTCAATACATACAGGGTGTTTCTCTAATGGCAGCATATAGGACATCCGTGTTAGTTGATTGTAACTTATAAAACTATACAATGAATATAGTATACCTTCAGTGCTAGGAGGTAGTAAAGAATATTTGTATCATTTCCAAGAGTATAATTTCAATCAAGAAAATCTTCTAAACCATTGAAGATATGATTTTTTTACTAAGGAGCAAATTTACTCTATTCTGTGTTTAGGGGCGCTACAGAGTCAGTTTTTCTATATTCGTAAAAAAAACAAAAGAAAAAAAATGTAAACAATATTTTTTTTCTTTTAAGTAATTTTGAAAAAGTTAGGCTACAGCGCCCTCGGGCAAAGGGGGCAAATGTCAACGAGTAAATGCATGCTAATATAAAGGAAATAAGATGAAAAAAAAAGTCTTTTTTTTATTTCCAAAAAAAAACAAGGTTTTAAAGCCCTCTCGATCGTAGATCCTCTTAATGAAGTGAGAAATGAGAATGATATGTATATGAAAAGCACAGTATGAAAAACTTGTCAACAGCGCTGTCTATCGTTAAATTTTTGCACTTTTTCACTGTGCATTCCATATATGTATATATGTATAAATGCAACACATTATCACTTTTCTGTCGTTGTATTTTACGCACGGTATCTATTGTATTAAAATATGTTAGAAAAATCATCATCTACGGAAAATCCTCTTTCAAAAGAGGATTATTTAATTATGCGAGCGAAAGATGCACTTTCTACAGACGTTTATGCCGCTAAATCATGGCTAATTACTGCCAAATCTTTATTTCCCCATAGTGCCAAAGTACAGGTTAGTGATTGTGATCATTTGTTTAATATAATGAACTTGAATTTTATGTATATCTAATTTATATAACCTGTTCCAGTTTGAAGCATATAGAATAGAAAAACTATCAAAAAATGTAAGAGAAGCAGCAAAATGTTTCAGTGAAATGTAAGTTAATATATTTATAGAATTTAATCAAATTTATATAATATTTGCTTGAATCTTTTCATCGTTTATTAGGTTTCATAATTTTCCTGATGACAGAGCATTATGGAAAGAAATTGAATTGATTACAGAGTGTTTACGGTTGGAACAAACTGATTCAGAATCAGAGTTCTTGTGTAAAATTTTTCAAAACATTCCACAAGACCTTCAACACCGTTTGTTAATTATGACAGCTGACCATAGTGAAGATACAATGGAGCATTGTAAATTATTACTGCTGTTATTATGTAGATTTCCTCAAACCATTGCTACTCATGGGGTAAATATGATTTATGTATAAGATACAAAAATATTGAATAAAAAATTAATAGTTTTTATTATGGAGATTGACTCCTTGATGCTTTTTTTGGATGTTTTTTTGTGGATCTTTTTTTAAAGAACCATGAAAATACTGTATTAAAACTATTATATTATATTTGTTAATATTTAATAGATGTACAGAAGTTTTTTAAGATAAAAAAGGGAAATAATTTGCTGTAAAGCAGTGATAATATGCATGTAAATATGGAAAGTAATAATCACATATCTTTAAAAGTTTTCAACCTTTTCTGTTGTTATTTTTTACAAATCTTTACAAGTCTAGCATTTTTCCTTGAACTTGAATAATTGAGAGATATCTTTTATGATTTCTTTAACTTGAAGTGCTGAGAAACTCTGAGACAAATTTTTATTAACACTTTCATTTAAAGCGAAGAAAAAACTATGTAAGATATTTTAATTATTGCAGCTCAGGCAAAAACTAGTTTTATACAGAAGAGTTGTATGTAATAATAGTATAGTCAATTAAAACTTTCTGGAAATATCATCGGTACTATCCTTTTTTACAAGGATGTTATCAGAGTGCTCTACAGTGAATTCTTTTCCTTATTTTACCTTACAAGAATTGTTATATATCCTTTAAATATGAATAAATATGATATCAATGATTCATTAAAGTGTTTTCGTATTTCCTTAAAAAAGGTGTTTCAAAAAACATTGAAATAATAGCACTCACAGAAGAAGACCCCATTAATGGAAACTTCATATTTAAATATTTTTAGCCTAGGTTGGTAGAAACACTTTTGACTGCAGAAAAACATAGTCACCCAGGACATGCAGTAAATGGTTTTCGGAAACTACTTGCCTGTGATGCTTTACCACTTCTTGGAGCAGCCCCTGTAGATTTAAACCCACGTTTAAGCCTACGATTGCTTTGCAAAGCTATGGAATTTTATTTAGCATACATTCAGCAACCTCATGATAATCAAATTGAGAATCCATGGGATAGATTATTTGGGGTTGTAGAACTAATAGGGAAAAAATTGGGATGGGAGCTTAGTACAGTATTCTCATTACCATGGAATAGAGATCTGTATAGTGAAAAATTACAACACTATGCATTTCTGCATAGTACAAATTTATGCGAGGAAGCAATTGGAAGGCAATTGTTAATCTGTGTTATGATTGTTTTTTTAAGGATATTAAATGAACACTCTATCCTTATTAATAGCAATGAATCTACTTATTGTTTGGTAGAAGCGTTTAAATTTATTGACTCCACAAATGGTAATTTAATAATTTAAATATAAATTGTGAACCATATCAGGTAAAAGTATTACATCTATTTATTTTAAAGCAGAACCAGTAATTAAGAAACGTAAACGCGATGATAATGCTGGTATTATAATCACTAGCGATGGGGATTATAGTGGAAATGGCTTAGCAATAGCTGTGGAGCTGTGGGATCTTTTACATAGTAATGAATACTTACAAAGGGAAATTGGGAAACTTAGCCAACAACTCCGATTGGATACTTGGTTAAATCCATTTTTAGCAGAATTGGCTACATATAAAGGATTGCATCATGAAATAGCTGCCAGATTATCAAAAGAAAATGCCAGTATTTCTGTTCACTTACGCCTAGCTAGTTCCTGCTTTTTTTTGAAAGATTATAAGGTAATTCAATAGCTGTCTGATACATATTATTTTTATATTTACAATGTTCTAAATGTAATTTTTTTTTAGAGAATGTTAGAATATATAGTTTTAGTGGCATCCTCTTTGCCGTCTAATCGTGGGAAAGTATCTCATAATTTATCCGTCCCATGTGTACGACATTTACACTATTTGCCATTAGCAAAGTTTCCAGTCTTACAATACTGTTGTCGATTACTTTTGACGGCTCTAAAGGTAATCTTTCTATTATTGTTTTAATTACTTTTAGCGTTAAATCAATTCAAGTAAACTTAACATATACATTCTTTTAATTAATTTGTACAGGACCATTTTTTTCTACCTGTCGGTTCTAGCGACTTAGCTATGGGTCATGCTCTAGTTTTAATGCAAATTGATTGGCCACAAGAAGCAAGCATATTAAACACAATTTTAGAACGGATTCTAAATCGTGGTAGTTTTACTTATACCTTATTCCAAACCTATATAATTTCTGTGGATATTTTAGAAGAGTTAACATATTTATGGACGGAACAAGGCGGCGGTGTTTCACTTGACATAGCTCCAGGCTCTAGTATATTGCAAAGTTCGTAATCCATGCTATTTAGAATGAAGATCAATATTTACACATAGTAATAAATTTGTATTTAGACCGACGTATTACAACACGAGGGGCTGACAAAGGTGTACGCGAAGAAGTAAAACAGGCTATGAGAAGACAAGCAGCTAGAGATGGAGTGGATCCTCTAGATGAATTATTACAAAAATTTATTGTAAACGAAAAGTCTGATATACTGCATAGTTTGATCATTTAATAGCTTATTTTAAATTAAATAAAATATTATTGACGGATGCGGGGATATGTTTCCTGCATAAACAAAGTATGCAAATAATTAATTATATTTTATATGAAGATAATTATATTTTTTTAATTATAAACAATGAATATATTATAAAACAAAATTGAAGTAATTAAAATATATGAAAGTATTGATAATTGATTAATTTTGTAAAATAAAAAAAAATAATTTTTTACATCATTCTAGACTTGATGCTTTATTTGTATTCATTTAGTTGCGTTGTTTCGTTTAAATTTTATAGCCAACTATTTACATATAAATATTTCTTGCAAAACGCTAAACCTTACAAGAATTAAAAATTTTTTACTTTGATTAAAAAGTATATTTTAAAAACGTCATACTTTCTATTCTAATCATCTATAAGCTACTTTTAAAACAAGTATTAAAAAACTTCTAAATTAATTTCATAAAATATATCATTAGATACTTTCAAAGGATGAAAGCTATTATGATTGTAAAAATTTTGTTATAGATTTAAAAATGTATGTATTAAACTAAGAAGCTTTAATTCTCCAATGTTATTTTTAATTCCGGCAACTTATTCTAAAGTACAAATATTAGTACTGTTTGCATTATATTTAATATTGCATAATACAGATGATTCAACTTTATTAATAAATCTGAATATTAGTGACAAAATATATGAATGCCTTTTAAATGAAATTTATGTACTTTTTCACTTGGCAAAATCATTCTTAACGCTGTATTCATAGTCAAGTCTTATGAATAAGACCATCATAAACATCTATCATCCTTTTTCTTCTAATAGTAGTAGAAAAGATAATCTATATGCTTAGGACGACCTTATTTATAAGATTTAACTATGAATACCGTCAGACCGCCCTTAGCACAAATCCACATGCCCAGTTACTACAATTCGTAGACTTTAGCAGTCTTTTGTTTCTTTTTATTGATAACCTTCCAAATCGTTTGTGCTTTATTATGATTAATCCTATCTAATGTAAACACCTAATTGAAGAGCACACTGAAGCAAAACTTTTATACCAGGCATAAAAGAAGCAATCTGACTAAAATCTGGTCCTGATACCAATTGTGAATGGCGAAGCAACCCTCCTGTATAGTCACCATTTTGAATTAATTGCGATATTTCATGTAATCCTTGTAAAGTATTTGCAGATAACTACAAATCAAAAGAGCGCCCATTAGGTTTTTAGCACAAAGTATTTTTAAGCGTTTGATTATTTCAATAATTTCATTATTACTTACTTTATTTTCTCTAAGAGAGTCATATAAGAGTTCTAATTTTTTCGATACATCTTCTATTTTCTTCCTAACTTGCTAAAAATTTTAATATAATATTATTACTCTTAATTGTTGCAGTTAATCATGCATATAATATTTGGTAATGTTTTGTACCATATTTCTTGCACTGTTAAAGCATTCAGTTTTTAACTCGTCTAACACCGTTTTCAAATGTACATGCTGTTCAGGAATTGGTAATTTTGTTTTTTCCGCTTCTATTGTCATCGATGGAGTGGCATGCTGCAATTGCGACGTTGCTTCAGCCACTGGTTTATTAACTTGCGCACCAAAATTTGAAATATTTTGGCAAAACTGCTGTTGATTATATAATGGCTGAGGTTCCTGATATACGTTTTGTTCTAGTAAAACCTACAAAAAATGAATATTATGAAATAAAATAAAGTTGTTCAAACATTGTAAAATAACTATTATGTAGTAAACTTACAGTAGGTTCAGGCTGTATACTTGCACCTAATGGATGTAATATAGGAGTTTGAGGTTGAAAATCTGGTTTTACCTGCAAAATAAATCATCATTAAAAGAAAACATGATTTTCTACAATATACACACAAAAGATTAGCATGTTATTTATAATTAAATCAAGCAAACTAAAAATCATTGATCTAAAGTAGAAGCTGTGTCTACCTATCTGAGCAACACAAAAAACAAGTATCTGCTCTAAAATTTGCACTAGGTAAATGCTGAAACGGGTTAATATCAATTCATAATCTACTAGAGGGATATTGATCACTTCAATATATTAATACAAAGCATTTTTTCTTGTAAGTAAAAATATATATTAATTTTTTAGAAAACTATGATAGTTATAAGTTTCATGTAAAAAATATTAAGTTAAAAATATTATGCTTTTAACTCTATAAATTGTCTACCTTAAAGTTATGACTCTTTGTATGCATTGCTTTCCACTTCCTTGTTCCAGCATGCTCCGCGGACATTTCATTTTTGTTGCATAGTGCCAGAACTGGCTATATTATTATTATATATATATAAAGCATTATTATTAAACTCTCAAATATTCTTTTATCAATTCGTTCGCGGTGTCATATACGGATATGTAGCAAACTTATATCCAATCATTTAGTAATTGGTCAAAAAAACATAACTATGATTTACCTGTGTCCGTAGACTTTTAGCTATTGGTGGATCATTCCAGCCAGATGGTTGCAATGAAGGCTGATACGTGTTTTCTTTGCTATAGGATTGTGTTTGTGTATATGATGGTACTCTATTGGTATCATATGTTTGAGACTGAGTGTTTGGCATAGAAGGTAACAAATTTGTCTGATTAGATTTATACGTTTCAGTCTCTTGAGTCTCCTGTAAATAGGTTTGGGTAGATGATGTGTATGGATTTGTAGGTACAGAAGCTTGTGGGTGAAACGTATTTTGCGTTAAAAGACCAGGCACTGCAGAAGTTTGTTGATAGCCATAGATTTGATTTTGTTGAAAATTAGATTGCCCATAGGGTGAATTAGATTTTACTGATGGATCAATTATGTATTTTGATTTGGAGTGTGGCCCTACACTGGAAGGCCTAGATAAAAGAGCACCTGTTGAAGAAGGTGGAGGGGGAGGAATAGTTTGGGATGATAATGGTTGGCTATAGGGGTTTAATGCTGGATATTGCTCTTGTGGAAGCGTTTGTTGGAGAAGTGGTTGAATACCACTTATACCCATTTGAGACTGTTGAGGTTGTGGCTGCTGTTGCTGTACATTAAATTGATCTACTGGTGGTCTGTAAGCTTGTTGCATTGGCGTTGTATTCCAGCTATGTGAAGGAGTTTGCAGTACTGAGCTGTATGAATGCTGAATATTTTGTGAAGCTTTTTGTGATTGGTCATAGTGTGACTTTTGTAATTTTAAATTATCAACAGCAGCTTTTTGAGGTTCTTGGGTATAGCCCAATGCTTTATAAAGACGATGTCTCAGCATAGTAACTCTTTCGTCTTTACTATTTCCAAGATAATTTAAAGCAGATTCCAAGTTACCCTCAGATACGAGCATTTCGGCATATTCTGATAAAATTTTAGCAATGTTGCCTTCAAGCTGGATGTTTCTATTGCCTTGTAATTCTAAAGCTTTCTGCAATATCATTATTAATTCCACTGTTTCTTGAATATTTGCATCGGATGTTTCAACTGCTTTATTTATGTTACCAGAGCATATATAGCAAATTTGGGCATGCTTTTTAAGCGTAGGATTTTCAGACACTGCTAGACGATCGCCCATTTGATCTAATTGAAATAATTTATGTTACAGAATATTTACCTGTAGATGCATAGTATAAAGAAAAAATTTGATGTGAATACATATTTACTTACCACACAAGGCGATTCTTTCTGCGGCGTCACAGTAGGTAAATAATGCGACCAATACCTCCTTCCAGCAATTAATATCACTATTTTTAACGATATCAATCCAACTTTCGCTAACTAACGAATTCATAAGAGAGTTAAGAGCACCAGAGTGCTCGGAAAAATATCTGTATTGAGTACGCGCTAATAAGTCAGGACCTCCTGCCATAGATAAAATAATTGCATCAGCATAACGCTTGCTTTCTAAGCAGAGGGATACAGCAGCTTCAATATTACCCACAAGAATAGCTTGTGTAATTAATCCGTCTTCATCTATGGAATCAATAAAATTAATTGTCACACCCAAATACAATTTGAACAAATAAAATAATTTAACTTACCATTAGAAGTGTTAATATTAAAATTTTTAGTTTCAATTTTAGGTGGTGTCGATAATTTTTTATTCTGTTCTTCCGCAATAGCATTGAATGCTGCTGTTCCGTCTACGTCTCCATTCAATGCCTTACCAAATAACAAAAATTTGTAAATTTGGTAAAAAAAAGTTTATAATAATTGTTAATAAGGACATCCCTATGGGGAACTTACTTTATCAAGGTTATTAACGCCTTCTGTAATTTCGTTTATATCCTTTTGAGGCACATATTGGTTGAGCTCATTATTGATTAAATCAGTATTATAGCCTAATAAATTCAATAAATCCTTTGACACGTTATCTCCAAAATATGCATTGATGCAGCTCCAAAGCATTTGAGAGTGTTGGTTTGCAGCTTTTTCAATTTTTTCTTGACAATATTCACTAAATAGTTGGTTTTTTAAGGCAGATTCAAGTTCATTTGATTGTTTAACTAAATCAGGCTGTGTGATAACTTGAGAAATTATAACTTTTCTATGACTACTTCCAGAGGAAGCAGAGTCTTTAGCTTCATTCTCAAATATTATTAATTTTCCACCAAACTAAGAATTTCATAAATTTTGTCTCGTTAATTATTGTGTTTTTATTATTATAGAAAACATCAAATTTTAAAAGAAATGATTTTTACCCCAAATTTTGCCCCAAACGGTCTCTTAAGCCATTTTGGCGCTTTTGTCAAAAATGGTGTAACCTCTGCTTGTACAACAGGTGGAGGCTGTGTAAATGGATCCATTCCTGGGAACGAATCAACGATTTTATTAGAAGTTTCTATATTTGCAGTTTGATGCCCTCCTAGCAATGAGTAAACTGCAGCATGCCCATCAAAACTACTCCCAACGACTAAGCCTGGATGACGTGGACACCATGATACATCAAAATTCCATTGATTTGTTTGAGCTAATTCGCAGATTACTTCCCCATTCTGTAATAGCAGGTAACATAAAAAGAGTGCAGAAACATAAAAATCAAGTACTACAATTTTTATCAAGAAAATAATTACGTACTGGTGCATCAGAGTTTGGGTTCCAACAAAGTATTCTATTATCTTTAGCACAACTTATAAGTAAGTCTGGATCATGCAGGTTCCAAGCTATAGACAGCACACCCCTTTGATGATTTTGCAGTAATTTTAAAGGAGACGTGGCAAACCTTAAATCCCATAATTCTATTGTTGGTGCAAGATCATCCTCAGATGCCAAACATAATTGTGTGGCAACATTTGGATGCCACTGGACAGATTTCCATCTTACCTAAATAATATAGAATGGATTTAAAAAAAAACTCTTTCCTTATTACAATGAAGAATATTTACCTTTGAGTTTGCATCAGTTAATTTTATTATGGGTGCATTTTTTCTTAAATCCCATATAACACAACGCTGTGTAAAAGTAGATGCCAGAATATGTTGAACTAAAT
Organism: Prorops nasuta; assembly: GCF_024137725.1. Classification (NCBI taxonomy): domain Eukaryota; kingdom Metazoa; phylum Arthropoda; class Insecta; order Hymenoptera; family Bethylidae; genus Prorops; species Prorops nasuta. The sequence goes on from NW_027116816.1 coordinate 1,875,769, forward strand.
AAAATTAATTTATTAAATATAGGTTCTGAATTCTGTGATTCTTAAGGTAGGTGTTGTTAAATAAAATATAAACCTTGCTTATTCCATGCAATATATTGTACATCCTCTGAAGGTTGACTTTTAGATCCTGGTGTCATTGGAGTGCTTGTATCAACTAAATCCCATATGTATATTTCACTTTCTGTTGCACCTGATGCTAGTAGATTTGATTGAAAAGGGTTAAAATCCATTGCTTTTACTGGTCCTGTATGTCCTTCAGGACTACTTATCAAGCAATGACTGTTATTAGCTAATAATTTGGATGCAGAATAAATTTTTATCATTCCTTGATCACAGCCACCAACAATTACACCAGCTGGATCATTTCCGTAGGATCCCCATATTATTTTATGAAATCTGTAGATTTTATTAAATAAAGTATACATGACATTTCTATAGTAATTTAAAAGATAAGTATAGTAAGATAAAAATGACAGTAAAGAAAGTATATTTTATTTGATGATTTACCTATGATCACTAGAAACACTAGCTTTTAATTCCATATCATATCCAGGCTGTTGTAAATTAAGTGAATATAATTCTAAGCACGCTGATGTATTAAAACTAGCATCCAATTGCTGTGCAGCTGTTGCTGCAGCTAATAAGATTGGATATTGACTTGGAGGTGACCAAGCCACATTTACTGTTTTAAGTAATTCTTTAACTTTCATCTGTGAATATGATTAATTTATATTAAATTCATTATTCCAAGTTTATTAAGTTTTTTATACTGTCATAACCTCAATTATTAATCAGAATAGTATAAATTAACTAATGTTTGTACAACTTAAAATGCAATATTGTTTTCGGTTTGTAAATCTACGTTTATATCTATTTAAAAATTTTATGATCAAAATCTCATAAGGTTCAGTGGCCTTGTTATCAGTCAGCATTATAAGTAATAATTTATAATTATATATAAATATGTAGTAGGCCACAACGAATTAAGTTTATCATTTATTTACGATACTGGCCCTTACCTTGTTGGCTTAATTATTAATTATCTTTATTTTATAGACGAATCAGTAATGTCAGGTAAATTGCAAACACCCGTCAGCCCTTCCAACGTGGCGAACTCCATGCGACACTACGGCGATAGCAGCAGAGCAGCTGGTAGCTAGTGCTGGCATCTACAAATTTTTACTAATTCATTTTATACTATTGTATTTTATAGGTTACATACTGTGTTTGACACTTGGTGCAAACAGTGGTCTTAATGTAAACAAACAAGTGCAACAAATAATCATGTACAGTTTAAAACTGTTAACTACGTTTAAGAAGCAGGTAAATTTTTAATTATATACTTTTTTTTAACTTTAATGGAAGAGAAAAATTAGATGACAGTCAATTCTTAAGTAAAACCACAGTTTTTACTTTTACTGTGTACATAGGCTGCATTCCTTTGTGCAATATATTTAACATATTCATTATAAGACTGCTATAATGATGATTGAATAAAATATTAACACTGAAGATTTAAAAATAATCAACTACAAGAATAAAAGTTAATTTTTAAAAACCATGTAGGAAGCTTATATATTATCATTAGAATATTAAATTTTATATCAAAAATTAAATTAAGATCATTATTTTTTATTATTCTTATCTTTAAAAGTTACGTAGGTCTATGGTAACGTTTGATAATATCCCAAACATCTTGGCAATAGACCTTTTCATGTATATTTAAGGGTGAGCAAAATATTAATAATATTTTTTAACTAGATCATTATGTCATATTTAATATAATTGTCTTATATATTGATAAATAGCTTTCTTTGTAAATAAGTGAATTAGTACAAAAATGCTTGTTCTTTTACATATACAAGCAAGAAATATAGATATTAAAACTGTATTATATTATATTAAAATATATTTCGTCTTAAGTAATTATTATTTTTGAAATTGATTTTTGTAATTTATACTTTCTGACTTACAAGGCTTATACAAAGATTAAAAAATGTTGTAGTAACTTAAAAGGAAACAGCTCTTTTTTTGAAATATAACTAATATATATTATTTAAATAAATATTATTAAACCAAAGATTAATTTAAAAATGTCTGAAAATTGTATTGTATAATTTAAATTTTAAATATCAAAAAGACATTAAATTATGCAATTCATGAGTAGATTTTCAATTTTTCCAGTATCACAAGTATTATCAATAAATATGCTCACATATTTAAAAAAATGATATGATATATTATAGTAAATAGGACAGCGTAGTACAATGAAACTTTTTCAACGAGTCTTAATGCCATAGGAATGTGAACACCACAACTACTACTATGTAAAAATTAAATAAACATATTTTTATATTATCTACTTAAGTATATCTAAAACCTCATAAAAAAGCACATATAATAATTATAATTATAAAGCTGAATTTCTGTGGAGCAACTCGGAGCAAGAGGTAAGCAAAATTGTGGTTGGAGTAGTCAATATTAGCAAAGAAGGCTTACATTCAGAATTGTGACCATTTAATCAAACCAAACAAAAATTTCTTCAGATATAAGAAATTGCTAAACAGATTGATTGAAAGTGAATAGTAAAGTACACGATTAACAATGTGTAATTTAAAAATTTTGTCTTTTGTAAAATTATAATGTACTAGTAAATATTCATTGCATTGCACGATCAAACTTATATAACAGACTCTAGGAGTCATCGAGGCTCGAGTTGTCACAAAGTAATCACTGAACGCTATTTGTAAACATATGTGAAGTATGATTTTGTTGCAATACCCAATGGCACACCACGAGGAAACCTAGTCACAGACCATGTTATTCGTTCCGTTTCCCCCACGTGGAAATCTTTCGGACACGATGACCCGACCTGTTGCTGATCCCGCAAAGTGTCAGATAACGAAAGTCGACCCATTACGATAATTTTATCCCTTGCGGTAGACAAAATAAAGAAAATCAGGCTTTCCCATAATTTTGTCAGTACAGAGTCCAATCCATCTGAGAGGAGACCAAGACTGAGCAGATTACAATTCTAATCGTGATAATGGCCAAGTGAATCGGAAACAAGATGAGGCCGAGATTGAGACGGACGCGTCTCCTAACGATTGCCTTCTTCCTCGTCATCGTCATTGGATTCTTTTTCATCTGGACAAGAAACAACCTAACAATCAATGATCATAGCGACGACTATGTTTCTTTGCGGTGAGTGTTGTATCGTCCGTTTATTTCTTACATACGTGAAACAACAGATTATAATTTAAAATCCTTATGAATAAAACTTATTTGAATTATAGGTTGCAAAAAGATCAAAAAGATTACATCGACCGAAAAGGTGTTCATGTGATAGTTGGTCGTTTTATGGGAGACTCGATAGATTCTGTGAATACTGCTAACATATCAAAAGGTCTGCTTTATTATATTTAAAGTAATAATTGTGCTTGTTTGTTTCATAGAAATTCTGTTGATTCGTTCCTTTTAATTTGCAGAGCTAATAAACAAAAATATGTTCGACCCACGACCTTTCGAGGGTAAAAATGGAGAGCCAGTTATTATACCTCCGAAAGATTATAACCAAATGACACAACTTTATCGCATCAATCGATTTAATTTGATGGCTAGTGATAGAATAGCTTTAAATCGATCGTTACCTGATTTTAGAAAACGAAAGTAAGTAAAGTATTTTTTAATCGCTAATATTGTATAATAACGATTTGATATAAAATGCTTACATTTGAATTTACTTTTTTTTAGGTGTATATCACGATATTCCGATTTATCAGGTCTTCCAAAAACATCAGTTATTATTGTCTTTCATAATGAGGCATGGAGTACATTACTTAGAACCGTCCATAGTGTTATTAACAGGTCGCCTAGGGAGCTGTTGCAAGAGATAATACTGGTTGATGATGATAGCGATAGAGGTCGGATATAATTAACTCTATGCTAATCTGTATTATTATTTATTCATTTATTTTATCTTTTTTTGATATTGTGTTCAGATTTTTTACGAGAACCCTTAGATGAGCATGTCAAAAATTTGAGTATTCCAACGCGGGTTCTTAGGTCGCGTGAACGCCTAGGTTTAATAAAAGCGAGATTATTAGGAGCAAATGAAGCTAGAGGAAAGGTTTTAACTTTTCTGGATGCACACTGCGAATGCACGGTTGGTAGGTGTGAATTATTTTTATTAAAATTAAATATAATTAACTGAATATATTAATCTTTGTGTAGGTTGGCTAGAACCATTGCTTGAAGCTATTGGAAAAAATAAAACCAGAGTCGTGTCACCGGTCATAGATATAATTAATGATGATACTTTTAGCTATACAAAGTAATTATATATACAAAAAAGTTATATAAATTTTTATAAAATATTTTACATAGAACACGTATGTTTTAGGACATTTGAGCTGCATTGGGGTGCATTTAACTGGGAATTACACTTTCGATGGTTAGCTCTAACTCGTCGTTTGCTTAAAGAAAGGAGAGACTATTCTATAGAACCGTTTGGCACACCAGCAATGGCAGGTGGTCTATTTTCAATGAATAAAGACTATTTTTTTGAATTGGGTAGTTATGATGAAGAAATGCGAATTTGGGGCGGTGAAAATCTTGAACTCTCATTTCGTGTTTGGCAATGTGGAGGAAGCATTGAGATTGCACCTTGTTCTCACGTCGGTCATATTTTTCGGAAATCATCTCCTTATACTTTTCCTGGTGGGATAGGAGAAATATTGTACGGTAATCTTGCACGAGTCGCTTTAGTTTGGATGGACGATTGGGCAAACTTTTTTTTTAAATTTAATCCAGGTAAAATTCTAAAATTAAAACTTTATTAAATTAACAGTTTATATTAATACAGTTAAACTTATAGAAGCCGAAAGACTAAGGGATAAGCAGCAAGTTCGAGCTAGATTGATGCTAAGAGAAAAATTGAAATGCAAAGGATTCGAATGGTATCTGGATAATGTATGGCCCGAACACTTTTTTCCAAAGGACGATCGTTTTTTTGGCAGAGTACTATTTTTCTTTTCTTTATATCAATTATCGTTTAGCTTTATTTTTATTTTTTGTCTTATAATAAATATTTCTAGATAATACACGAGCCAACCGAAAGGTGTTTGATGAGACCAATTTCAAGAGGATTTTATATACAAACAGGATATGCAGTCGTTGATGTCTGCTCTCCACGTCTATTACTCGGTCAAATGTTTGTAATGACTAAAAACGGTATTATAATGACGGATGAGAGCCTTTGCTTATATGCGCCAGATCATGAAACTTCACAAAAACAACCCAAGGTTAAAGTTATGGCTTGTAACGACATGCCTACACAAAAGTGGAAATACGACTACAAAGTAAAATTTGTTTCAGCTTTTATTAAATGAAATTTTCACATTTTTGTTCGATTACTAATATTAATATTTGCAGAACAATCTGCTGATCCATACAGCTTCCGGTATGTGCCTTCAGGCGACTGATGAATTTGACGTTCCTCCTTTCATTGCGCCTTGTAACAAAAACGATAATCAACGTTGGTTATTGGATACAGTGCCGTGGAAATGACCATCGTGCGCTTCATCATTTTTCCAGTGCCTTCCTATTAAAAATTACTATTAAATGTTATTGCAACTATTTTTAACTTACATTTCCATTTTCATAATAAACAAAGTCTTTTGACATAATATTTCATAATTAGATACTTTTAACAAGAAAGACTGACTTATTTAAAGGGATTAATACTCATCAATGTCTAGACTAATTTGTGACATCGTGTTTTTTTATATTAATATTTATGTGTAATTAAACTGTTATTAATTACAAAATATTATAATGATTAGATCATTACTCGCGCCACACTCTAGCTCAATACAAGTTTTGATACAAATTTATTTTTATAATGAATCTATTTTTTCTAGTATTTTTGACACATTTTTGTAAATCATAATAAACTTACAAGACAAGGTTTATTTAATTTAATTCTACTTCAAACTATCCTTGTGTGTGTGACATGCATAACGACTCTGAAATATCTGTTTTTGCACGTGTAAGTATAATGCCTCCTGGTACTCCGAGACTTTAAAACGATATAAATAAAACGTTTCACCAGGTCACTATAGCGTGTTTTTCTTTTTCTTTTGCTCTATCTATGTTCAGAATACGCTCGACTTAAATGACGAATATTGCTTCGAGCAACAAAAATTTGCATAATTGCTCATTTTTTGTTTTACAAGACATCACTCGTTCGTTTCATATAATTTCATTCGCATCAATATCGTTGCTCTTGAAGCTTATATGTATATATATATATATATATATATGTATATATATACCGCAAGAGTAAATGTCCAATTGGATGACATTGCTGTTTACAGGTGGTAATTAAATGATTTAAAATAAATGAGGAAGAAGATCACTCAGCGCGTGCAATTACGTGCATTTATTTAGGCGAAATGAGTTATTCGTTGTAATTGACATTCTCAGTGCTCTCATTTAGATGGCCATTGATGGTCGATCGATACAGATTGATTCGGAAAGTGTCACTGATTCTGACATGCTTCAAGAGCTACTGAAATAGCTGCGGTATCACCAATGTAGAAATGATGTTGTTTGGCACGAGTGAATCATTCGCCGCTGAGGCTACTTGCAATGTGTCATCCTTATTGTCATTGCCCCGAAGGTCAAGTAAGAAATTGTTCAAATTTATCGTGGTCCCTAAAAATTACTATTACAATAAGTTTACGTATACTTAGATGGCTCTTATGTAGTTTCATTGAGAATCAAGGACTTTTATAAGAGGAGAGGAAAGAGAAGCACGTAAGAAGAGAAAAACTCCAAAGAGGTTTAATTTGGACATTATATCGGAGATTGCCGGAGGTGACTTGAATAGCCGCATGGAAGAGTGAAGGGCTGGCTGGTTGCAGTCTGGCCAGTCTGGACTCTCAACTGTGGAGAGCAGCGATGGCAGATGGTATCATTTGATGTCGGGTACCGAGTGATTTTAGAGGCGTTTCATCTGCAGCGTTTTGCGCGGCACAGATTGTCTTGCTATTTAGGTCAAAGTCGCGTCCTCTTCGAGGCCAAGAAGCCTTTTAGCTAGAGGCATACGTATATTCTTCAGCAGGCCCGATCTGATCACCTCCAGGCTAACTTTGGTCGAGGTGAGTGTAACTTTATTTATGGATCCACAACGTTTGACGAAGGAGACCTGCTCTGCTTTTGCACGAAACGCGAAGGCGTCGCGCGTCCTGTAAAAAAATCAACAAGATTCAACTATGATAATAAACTTACTTTTCTGTTCGTCCAATCTTTTTCATGCTCCACTGCTCTGACGACGCTATGTTTCTCCGGATGATCGCATATTTTATCATCTTTACCTTGCAATTTTTGTATCAATTTTGACGAAGAATCACATTACTATCTATACATTAATGTGGCAGCTCATCTTTGAAAATTTAATTTAAAGCAGCTCAAATGGTGGACAAGTCTACCGTTTGTCCGAGTGTTCCGGTTCTCACACACCTATGACCCTGACACAGCGACTGTGTTTCTCACATTAATTGTGACCCTCTCTACTGCAACGAGAGGCTTCATTTTCTGGAAACAGGCCCATTTTTGTCTGAACCGGTGACCTCCCTTGGCCAGAGGAGACGTACCGAGAGAGAGAGAGAGAGAGAGAGAAGGAGAGAGAGGGAGAGGAGGGGAGATGGTTGGTTTTGCGAAATCACCAAGTCCAGCACGGTATCATGGGAGAAAGCAAAATGTCACTTACTTTGTTCAGGATCCTCATTTCTTTTGCTTCGCTTTTTACCGTGATACTTTTTCATAAAGACCTCAACTTTGGACAAAGATTTATGTTCTCGTTCAAATTAATTCATGAAACCTTCGAGCTTGTTAAGAAAAGCTCCAATTAAGGCTTTTCTATCAATTAATGATTCCTTCATTCTCACAGTTAGCAATAATATCATGTTGTACATTTGTTCGGGGAAATTCACCCATTCTACAAATTGAAAGAGTTGGATAACCTATTGATATCATATATGCGGTAGTTGTACAGAAGATAAAGTTTCATTTAAACGAATAATTATATATATAATATATTTTTGCATCGAATAATACATATTGACATATATACAGTCACCACTATACTACACAATGCATGACTACATAATTCTTAAGTTGTACAGAATGTAGGAGCACAATTGTGAGGGCTGCTTATTAAAATCATTCGAGTAGAGATTAAATGTAACATACAAAATATTATTTAAAACTCTTCGGAAAATTCACTATTACTCGCGTGAACGCGTTTGTCGTTTGTTCTTGTGTTCTCTAAAAATGAAACACAGAAGGCACAACGAAGCAAAAATAAATAGACATTAATTTAACAGATCGTAATCCAAAAAATAATATGAATCTTTAATTTGGCTACTGTTCACAACAGTATCGATATAAAGTTATTTCTGTGTTCCATTATTAAGATAACACATTCGAGTAATAATTGCTCTCAAACTAAATATGCTTACATTAATTGACAGACTTTTTAAATATTCTTACGCCAAATTGGGGTACATAAACGGGAATGTATTTTATTAATAAATTTATGAGAAGGTTTTTAGAAGAAAAACGAAACAAGAATAAAAAAAAAACGTGAATATGTATATTGAGCAAGTGCTTAGTCGCGCCTAAGACTGCTCTTATAAAATCTGTTACATTTAACATAAAATCTATTTACATATAACTTAACAGTTTGCTGTATATGGAGACAAATTGGTTGAACGCTCGTCTCGATCTTAAGGCACTTGCTTATTCGTTATAGGCGATTGCACTGATCTCGAAAAGCTTGGTTCAACTAAATTTAAATCTACTTGTTCTAAAGGTAACGAGCGCTTATAGCTTTCTTGGCCCACGGCGTCGTCCACGTGGCTAAAAAATTAAGTACGTATAACTCGGTAACCTCGGTGAAATCACAATCGTGGTACGATTTATGTACACTCACACATGGAAACACGCACACAAAAACACACACACACACACGCAATATGCATTTAATCTCGTGTAAACATATGCTCACGCATACCTCCACGAACGCGTTACATCCATTATGCTTATAAAACTTGATACAGAGCTTTTTAGTTTTAATCTGAGTACGCATCACCAGCGGCTGACTAATTTTACAGGAGGAGAAAAAACTGCTCGGTACGAAAAAATGCAATTTCACATGCAGATCGAGGGTCTCGTGCCAAGTACACTTTACTGATGATAAAACATCTAATTTTTATTCTTCCAACATCTTTGCAAGCATTCCGTCGATTATTTTTTAGCGTAATATAGAAACATTTAGCGACGAGTCGTTTAGCAAGCTTAAATATCTTCGAAAGGTCTGTTTCTTTTTTTTTTCAAATATTATCCGAACTGTTTGTGATATATTAGACAAGTCCCATGACGAGTTTCCAAGTGTTGGAGTATATCTCTGTGCATGTTCAGGCACACATTAAGCGTGTAAAAGAGGCCGCTGACAGCAACTGTAATTAAGTGTTATATCTGAGATTGCTTACATCACGAGATCTTCTGTCTTTCTTCCTCACTGTTTTCACTTATTTTAACAATTAATCTGCGTGTCATCGAGTATTTCTTACGTGAATCTTTTAACGCTGTTTGCTATTATTTTACTTCTACGGAACACAATATAGTTTAATTAACACTATGGAAATATACCTTCTCTCGATATAAAATTATTACGAACATCCTCGGGAATGTAGTTTATTGTTACACGAATAGCAAATTTATGCGATTTAATTTATTGTAATTTAATTCGATGCACGATGTCATAAACGTTTGAATAGATGTGGCCCGAATTCATCGCAATACGCTGGACGAGCACTTATAGTAATACGAAATATAGAATTGTCGACATTAAATTTCTCCTAACTAGATTGAGCCTCGAAACAATTAAGTACTGATAAGTGTAGGTACATGCTCGTTTATAATTATAATAATAAAATATACGAATGCACGTCAATATCATAAACGCGTAATGGTTTAATAAAAATCTCTTGACAAATATAAGGTAACGTGAGTTCCATGTATTTAAGCATCGATCTTTCCAGGTACAATCGCATATTAAATTAATTGAACCGCTTAGATGCTCGACCAATCAATCCAGTATATTTAATAAACATTTCAGTTCCCTGTATATCTTTAATCAAATTACAAGCCATCCTTGAAAATTTTAATCGATTAGCTTTGCATCTGAGAAGATCAATTATCAATAGTAATATATTATACTTCACTATTATTCTTTACTTAATTTTAGCATAAAAGTCAACATAAACGTTCTAATGGTTGCATTTAAATATTTAACAAACATTCCAAATAATTTTCTTGTATGTATTATACATATTGTCTTTTGTTCGTTATCACTTACTTACATTATAAATTTTGCGATATTTATCATAAGCTCCATAAATAAAGAATATCTTTAGCATTTGTATTTACCGTAAGGCAATGAAAACTTGACATCAGTCAACAATTAAAATTAACACGCTATCTTGTCTTAATAAATTATTTTCAGATTTGCTAGACTGTCGCTTTTTAGGCAGGACCGGAAATCACAAGTTTCCGACAATTTTGAGAAGCAGAAATAGGAGATTCTTCGTATACCAACATATGTAGGTAAGGATGAAGTATGTATGTAACGTAAGCATGATTAATATTGTTTTCACGGTCTGAGCTATAAAATCATTCAAATGACATTTTAATAACTTGATAATAATCTTTCAAGTCTAGTTAGAAAATACGTCAACTATGTAATGCTGTTTTCGTTGGAAGCGGACGATCGACAAAAAGAAACAAATGTTTTAAAAATAGGAAATCAAAAAAAAAAAAAATCTTTTTGACAGGGGTACGTCATTCGTAATTAAATATAAATGAATTTTTCAAGCGCATTGGAAAGTAGCTGCATATAAGTTGGCGCTAATAACGGGCAGATCTTAATGTCGGCCATTATCGATATTTGAAAAAATTAACGTAAAAGGTATCCTTTTGCGTGTCGGTGATTGTGGGAGGCGGCAAGGAAAACGATTTCCAGGCCTCGAGGTCCCGATCGATAGGATCTTTCGTTGTACGTTCTATCTCTCTCTCTCTCTCTCTCTCTCTCTTCCCCTCATTCTAGTTCTCTCTTTACTCGAGTTGACTCTCTCGGTTGTTAAGGAGGCTCTCGCTTTGCTCGGCGTGGCTCCTTTATTGCGTTTCACTTTCGCGATGAGCTTGCCCCGTCTGATCGGGGCGTGGCAAAAGTGTAACGCAAGAGAAGTCCGAGGCCATCGGCTGCGAGCTGCGTGCTGCGTGCTGCTCTCGAGATATCACCGTATGAGAACTGGAGAGCGTAAGCCGAGAAAAAGAAAAAAAAGGGGGGAAAAACAGGCCTCCCATCTTCCTCGCGAGGCTTTCGACCAGCGTGGCCAAGCGCTCTTCTCTCCCCTTCTCCCCACATGCGCTCCCCCCACCCTCGAAGAACCCATTTGCGTCAAGCTCCTACATGCAATTAGTCACACGCTCTCTCGATATCACCCTTCCCAATATATCCACATGAATTCCACATCCTATACCTGTTTACCTATTTACGTACAACGACAATCCGAAGCATCGTGCATCTTTAGCATGATGGATTTGCATTGCGTAATTTTCCTATATTCCCAGCACTCGGGACGTCAATTTACCCGCCACATCGTCATCTTCCTTTTTTTTCTTTGCAAAATTGCAGCAGTCGTAATTGTAACTGTGTCAATCGGCAAATCATTCCTTCCCCTGACCGAGAAAATTCCATCATTAACAGGACGCACGTGCGCGTTTATTATGATTTTCTTTTTAGAGCAGCCCCGGCAGTGATTCCCGTAAAATTATAGCAACGCGGAGCCTCGACTCGCATATATACATATATATTCGAGTAATTGCTCCGTGCGCGGTCTGCATGCGTTAGTCGAAAGTGAGAAAACTGTTAGGAAAGGTGATCAAAGTATGTAGACGGTTGATGGAAACGGGTGTGTTTTTGATCAAAAGATATACGTAACGAGAAAACCGGAATAATTGTCTGCCTTATATCGAGCGCAAAGATTTTCCTCGCGCACGCACGATCGCATCCTACTTTGTCCATTTTTCCTAGTCCAAAAGCGAATAATCCAAGAAAATGAATCCAGCGCGAAGGTCTAGTTCGTATTAAAGACCACAACGCGAAGGATGATTAGCTCCTTTTAAGGTCTGACGAGATTTCCCGAGATTTCCTTGGAATCTAATAAGCTAACGGCTTATTCGTCTTGGCATTAATAAGAAAATTTGAATTGTTAACTGTTCGTGGCGATAAAGATACCGATCTGTATTGATCTATTTTCGAGAATACTCCTCGTCGTGTTTGCAAAGGTAATTAAAAAAATATCGCTACTATCGATCGTAAGAGTGGTGAAAGACGATTGGAGGACGCGACGACGTCTATATAGCATGAGCAAAATTTATTTTAGTGAAACAATAAGTTCGTGCGACTCTTCCCTCACGCTTGTCAGTCACTCAAAGAACAATTACATCGTGCGATTCTTCCGGCGCGATGTTGCATTTACGAGTCATTGTTCGGATTAGCCAAGGTCAAAGGTCCCCCTGCACCCGCATTGACTCCAGTCTCGCTTATTTAGTTACCTGTCTACGGATCCTCACCATCGCTTCCAAAGTACTACCAACTTACATTCACACCCGTATAGGTACATGTGTGTGCTTCCATGAAAAATATATCATATAGAGGATTTCTAAATAGGAGGATACCCGAGGGTCACTCGACTCTGTTTACTACGTGCAATCACTGCGGGAGACGGTCGTTTCTAATGAAAATTCAAGTGAAATAGGCAATGGAGGAGCGGATATAGCATCGATCTCGCGAGTAAGAGTATGAGTTAGAAAGTGGCGGTCCGTTCGCACCTATCCCAAGGAAGAGCGGAAGGTGATTAGATCGTTTCGCGGCAGGTGAGGCGAGGCCCCTAGCTACAGATACTACTATATGTTCTTCGCATCAACGAACGTCCGCAGGATATGCAGGATATATCATCATCTAGTGGGATATATTGCCGATGCCCGTTCACCACCAACTCTCCCGCTCGTTACTGCAGCTTCTTGCTGATCATCCGCACCGACGAGAAGTCGCGCCAGTTTTCCAACCTTTCCAATCTGCTCATTCCCAATCCACCACTACCACCTCGCCTTTCTTTCTTTCTTTCGAAGCTTGATAACGATGCTACCACACGATTTCACACCATCCGCTTTTAATTATTTTAACAGCCAACTATTGAATGACGCGCAAATCATCATCAGAGTCCGAGGACTGTATCATTGAAGCACACGTGTGTTTGTTAAGGATTATTCGTCGCGAAAATGAAAAATGAACGTGTTCCTATTTATTTACAAGTGGTTATACCAATACCGTTGCTTTGTATCTTTATATTAAGTTATTATCAAACGCGATACACTTGCTCGATGCATGCTGGATATCGAGTAAAAGTACTTTCGATGACACTGATCTGAAATCTCGTTACTTTCACGCTCGTCAGCTAGTCTTCGATCGAACGGAGATTAGTGGGGCTACCGCCACTTTACCGCACCTTGCTACCTTACATATTTTTGACGACTTCGGAAAGTGAAATCATTATCGAGTCTGGTTTCTCCTCGTTCATTCGTTTCTGTGAAAAACCTACAGTCGCTCTTTTATAAATTAAATCTTGCAAACTTTGCCGGATCAGTGTCACTTTAGTTTTGTTTTTTCGCGAAATTAGAGTGGAGGTGGGGGGGGGGGGGGGGTAAATTTTAATATATACTGCTAGAATATATAGTTGATGGAAATTTTTACATTCACCGAAGTGGCTGGAAACTCTATGCTTGCATATATATATATATGTATATAGTAAAGCGTGAACGTTGGATTTTATTATTGGTTCATTTAGGATCGTCGATCCATATCGCTGCTCACCAGATTCACTTTCTAGGTCGTAAAACGCAAGAGTCACCGTTTCGGTCCGGCATCTCGCTTCTAGCGTTTCTACTGAAACGAATTGGCTCCGAGTTCTTCAACTTCCTCTAGTCCAGTTTGCGTTTTTTCTCATTGCTTTGATATCTCTCTTGCTCCACTGGCGCTCCACTCTGCTGTGGAAAGCGCGAAAAGCGATCCGATTACAACAGATACCGCCACCCGAACGAAACCACAGCCATCGATTACGCAGCTATTGCTAATCGCTCCTCGCTCCTACAACGTACAACTTCTTTTCATCATTCTTCCTACAATAATGAAACACCGACAACAATAACCTCCACGTTTTCTGCTTCATAAATAATTTCAGGCGTGCCGTGGAATGTTGAATGCACCCGTCCGAATTGCGCGAACCGACACCACCACCGCGTCCGCAACATTTATGCACATTACGAAAGAGACGCGAGGATCGATCGGCTACTTTCTTACCTTCCGCTTTAAATTATTTTATTTACGAGATCAGTCGTCAACGCTATATGCTTTGTGCATTAAATAATTTTAGCGAAACAATTTAATTTCTAATCATATATACGCGTTGTTATCGTGTTTCTTGAATTTAATGAAATTAGCGGAATGTCATTGCTCATAGGAATGATTTATGCGCTAAGGGACCATAATAATGAATTACGTATACGTAACGGGTGGAACAACAACAGTCCCTAATAATAATTATGTGAATAATAATTGCAACGACGTCGATCGGTGCGCTAAAATTCGCGACAGCTAGCAAATTGAGAAAGACGCGGCCCTGCGGATCACGTAGAAAAGTATCTTTTATAAACGAGTGTGAAATGATAATTTAGAAAAAATCTCGATAGAATAGCAAATTTAGCGGATAAATCGTATAAATTGCGTTTATTTAAAACTAGTAGTAGCAGAACCCGAAAATTATCCAGCCTCCTACATCCGAAATCACAATTGAAATAGTATGTGATTTAGCAATTTATTTGGAGGAGATTTATTCGGATTTAGATCTATAATTTATGGCTATTGTACGTAAAAGTCTTATTACCTATCCATCTTAATTAAAAGGCTCTCGTATTAAAAAGCGCGAATCGTGAGATGATGCAAGATGTAACAATGACTATACAGATGCCGTTTCTTCTTAAAGCGTTGCGTTTCAAGCAACATATTGCTCGCTTGCAAGTGGAACCTTTAATTCTTTCGTTTCTTGAGCCAATCCTTATAAATACGAGTTACGATGATCCACGGCTAAGAAGGACCCGTGCTGGTGATATATATATATATATATATATATTTATAGCTATATATATATATACCGCCATTTCGTACTTGACGCAGTATAAGAGTTCAAGGACGATTATTGGTCAGTCGTTAGCTATTCAGCGTGGCTCGTGTCTAAGCAAGTAACAGCTGTAAGGTATATAATGATTAGTGGAGAAGCTTGACTCAAGTATTGTTCCCAGGTGATAATGGTGGCGATGCAGCGTCTCTCTGTTCTTCCTGGACGCTCTCCGGCCTACTAGTCGTGCTACTCGATCTCGAGCTAAGATTATCTCGGTCACTGAAGTAGGATGAGTCACCCTTCTTCTCGTCCAACTGAAGGATGTGCTTCTCGTTTCTAAAGTCCTCAGCAGCTGGACCCAATAGGCCAGGGAAGTAAGGTATAGCTTGTCTCTGCGAGGTGATTTTACCCATAAAACTACGTATCTCCTCGAAATATGATTCATCGGCTCGCGGTAATTGGCCGTGATACCTTGAACGCACCTCGTCCAGTATCGTCGGGCCGTCCGCGTCGTGCTTCTTTAAATGTCTATCGAGATTGGTCTGTTGGCCGAAGCATCGCTCGCAAAGCGGGCATTTGAACGGTTTTTCCTTATTATGAATATTCCTAACGTGTCGTTGAAGATTGCTCGATATACTGAAGCTTCTCTCGCAGTACTTGCATTTGTACGGTTGTTCACCCGTGTGAGTTCTCAGGTGTCTCGTGAGATTGGCCGAGCGTGGAAAAACTTTGCCGCAGAATTTACAAGAGTATCTGTCTTTCGGCTTGAGTCCAGCTTGAACGCTGATGGTGTAGGAGGATAGAGTGGAGCTTTGTTGCTGTTGCTGCTGCTGTTGGTGTTGGTGGTGGTGCTGTTGCTGTTGCTGCTGGTGACTCTGGGATTGTTGCTGGGCGTGTTGAGCTAGCGCAGGACTGGATATCCTGACTGGTTGCTGGGACGAGGAGGATGAGGTGGACGAGGTCGTCGAAGCGAACCTGTTCGGTGGTAAAGGGACCATCGTTGGCAGGGCCCTGACCTGAATCTTTGGAAGATCGGGTACCGTCGAGCCATGATGGTGAGATCTGTACATCGCTTCCAGAACGAGCGGATGGACCGCGTGATGCTGCGGAAAGAGTACCGTCTGATAAGGAAGTCCTCCACCCAAACTATTCTGATTCAAGGTTTCGATGTCGTTCTGGTTCTCGTCTCGGAGTCTCTCCTTCTTGTAGTCGACCCGTAGGTCCAGTGGTTCGGAATCCGCCTCGTCCTGATGATGGGACTGCGGTGGTCTTGCGGCGGGACTCATGTGCGGCTGTTGCTGTTGTTGCTGGTGGTTCAGGCTCGGGCTCGACAGGCCTCGACCGTGGGCATGACTAAGATCGTAGGGAAGCTCCTCAGGATCCGAGACGCGTACACTCAGCGGGTATATACTAGCCTGCTTCGGGCTTATATGACCCGGCATTTTCCTTGGACTCGAGTCTTTCTCCCGCATGGCTGGAGGGTACTTCGGGTCGCGCAGCAATGTCGGGGGCAGGGTGATGCTACCGAGGTATCCGCTCATCACACCGCCTCTGTCACCCTCGCATTTGCTCCTGCTTTCCCTTCGAGATTACCTGCAACAGACAGTAACGCCATAACTTTATACAAACTCGATATTTATTCGCCAAAAGACCTTATCTATCTCTACGTTTTATTAATCACTCGTAATTTATATCCCTCGCCACACGAATCTACGTCCTTTGGACAAATATGGCGCTTCCTCGTATATAAGTAGTGACGTACTTGCGTATTTCGTATACATTAGACAAGTTTCAATGGGGATAAATATGTCGGATCGTTGAGTGTCATAGAACGAAAAAGGAGTCGAAGACGAATTGGACAAAGTGAAATTTGACGTGTTGGGCAACGTATAGCTTGGTACGATCCAGTAAAATATGATATCGAGTCAACTGGGCGATTACGAAATGGTCCAGTCCTTCAAATACGGTCATGCCAAAACTACTAACATATGATATATATAATATAAAATATAATATAACTATAGTCTTAAAGGCACGATATGGTTTGGCAGCATCGCTAAAGCATCCTGGTAGTTAACAAGTGATCCCTTGTCTCAACTATAAATCAACCGTTTCATAGCTCTTAACTTTCTTTCTCGGTCGAGTGATAAAACGTGATTATCGTCAAGTAAAGAATAGTCAACAAATCGACGTAGCTAGAAAACAAGCACGATTTGAAAATATTGGTGAAAGCATCTCCTCCGGGTCATCGTACAAAAAACACAAATATAAACACAAACGGTTGAAAGTAAAATTAAATTCATTGTTTCGTAGATCGCTTTTGTACGAACCTAGACATTTCTGTTAAAGAATAACAGTTTCACTGCTTTATTCGTGAGATAAAAAGCAAATTCTAAAACTTTGAACGTATATCACGCGAGTGCTATATATTCGAACGAATTAATTACGAGTAGAGAGTGGTAATGATGAAATGAAAAACATATTAATTTAATGAATGAAATTCATTGATACGTTTGATGTTTTTTTGCTCTATCATAGTAGCGGCCAGTGAGGAAGAGATGCTGATCATTGGAAAGAATAATCCTTAGTACCGTTTCTCGCGATCTGCTCCAGTTGTAGGCTTTACCTTTCCTCTCATCCCTCTCTCTTTCTCTCTCTCTTGAATAACTGTCCACTCGATCGAAAGAGAAATTCACTCGCGATGTTACGAAAGCTAGAGAGAGAGAGAGAGAGAGAGAGAGAGGGAGGGAGAGAACAAACGATGGGGCAGGGCGAGTACAGTACAAAAAAGATCTAACGGGATGAAAGTAGAGAAGGAATAAAGAAAGAACGCGATGAGAGATGCGCGCGAGATAAAGGAGGAGTGGAGTTGATACCTCAAAGCAAGAACTTCTCACCGGAATGCAAAAAGAAAGAGGAAGCAGTTGAGCGAATAGTAAACTACCTGTGTGGTGTCGGTATATAGAAAAAGCATTAATTATTGGTGTTGGGAATGCGTGGATGGTTAGATGTCTCAATGTTTGAAAGTTTATGCGTTGGCGCAAATATCGCTTTCCGTTTCTGCGAGGGCGTATCGAAGAAAGTGACAGTGTGTTGACGGGGCGGCAACACTATACTTTTCGACCTATCCATGCAACATTATATTTTTATATCGTATATACATACCGGGCAAAAAATATCTTATTTCAACGAGAAGCAACGTTACTCCGCTAAATAAATCCTTTCCCCCTCGAAATAGCTCATAACCGAGAAAAATTCTTCCTTTATTCGTGAATTTAATTCGAAGACCGTAGTCTCGAGTGCAATTGGTACATCTGCTGTATGTATACATCCAAATGAAAAGGCACACCCGACGAGAGAGTGTGTCGAATGCAATCTAGTTGGAAAAATGTGGTAACTAATGTCCGCTTCTGGTAATTCGATGCTTGGAAATCTCTTGATGTACATCTCCCGAGGCTTGGATAAAGCGCGAAATTTCTCTTGGATTTTTAGCGCGATCTTTGGCGTGCGGTAGACGTGTGTGTACACTATATACATATATATATATATATACATGCAGGTGTGGTGCGTGGTCTCCTGAAAGGTGGAGTTTCTCCCGTTGCTCTCTTCTGAGTGATGCTTACGGGAAAAAGCGATGAGTGCGGGCCATATATACAAGTGCGCGTAGCTTCAGGGAGAGAGGGAGAGAGCTGCACACAGAGAGGAGAGGAGCGACAGATGGACACCCGAGCGAGTGAGTTACGTGAATCTGAAAGATCGCACCGCACCGGCGCGCTTTATTGCCGCCTTTCGCGATCACTCGCTGCTCGCAGCGATCCAGTTTTCGGTTTCTAGAAAGTTGGGATGAGCTCGGGTGTGGTTGCGGATCTTTCGCTTACTCCCTTTCTCTCTCACCCGCGTATTTCCCTCCAGCAGCCTCTCCCTCTCTCTCTCTCTCTCTCTCTCTCTCTCTCTCTCTCTCTCTCTCTCTCTCTCTTTTACGTCCTTGCACGCTCCACGCTCTTATGATTTCTCTCCCGACGCGACGTTCACCTATACGTCTGCCTTACCATAAGTGCTACAGCAGCAACAGGGCCACATTCTTTCCTTCGAATCACACATCCGAATCTATACTCTATTCGTTCGCGACTCTGTATTATTATTTTTCAAGCGGTCAAGGTCAGCTTGATAATTCAGTATTTCTAAATTAATTCCTTCGTGCTTATAATCGAGTTTTGTGTAAACGGCAGAGAGAATATTAATTATAATAATTATATGAAAATGCTTTCAGGGCTTTGATCTCTGATGATAAATGCAACGTGGTAAGCCTCGCGCTTCTTCGATGGTAAAGAGGACCTCTCGCCCCTCGCACACATATATATATAATACATGCACCTGTGTGTAACACTTTAAAGTGTTGGGAGAGATAGCGTAGCAGGGTTTAACGATTTAATTGTTCTCAGCGTTACGGTGAAACGATATACGTATATATATGCTTGTAAATGGTGTGGGGGGAGTGAGAGGGGGAAGGGGAGGGGAGGGCAAAAAGATCGGCAAAAAAGATTGCACCTCCCTTGGACCACGCTGACCGTTTTGCGGTGCAAAGCCGATGGTTCTCGGTGATAAGCGGGCCAAGAGGTACCGGCATTTAATTACGACGCGCGCCGCTTTAAGCACCGCCTTGTCGGAGATAAAGTGCACATACGTCGCTAAATTGATACATTGCGCGACACGAAAATATTGCGCTACGTGTGAGAGAGCCTTGTACGAAGATTTTCAAAGTTCCAGCCTGCTCGGCAGGCCAACCAACCTACCCCCGCCCATTCGACACAGAAGCGCATCGAGTTTTTTCTTATACGGATAAGATAAACTTTACACGCGTACGCGTATCTGTATTATAGGACACAGCTTTGCGTATGTGTGTATATGTACCTCGATATTTGCCTCTGTATTATGGCTATTTATTTACGACCGCTTTCAGCCAAGGGCCATGACCTTTAATTATTCTCCTCGTTCATTAAAATAAATTCACAATGCGTCGTTATATCCAGCTTTCTTTGAGTTCGCCGAAAATCTTTCCTTGCAGCAATGATAAGATATGGCCGGAATAAAAATAATCAAAGACGGTATCAGATGACGGGCGTAGATAGTGTCATTTAATTTGTTGCATTATTTGCAGTATTACAATCAGATTTATCCCTGAGGTATATCGAGGCTCCGTTGATTTATTCGAAATTGTATCGTGAAATCGAACTTATCGATACTGTCAGCTTATTAAAGAAATTTTCGTGCAACGGTAGCTTACCGATCCTTATCCCATTAAAAAGAAATCGAGCGTTGCTAATAAAGGACAAATTTTTACAAAGTGAAAGCTATTAGTTTTCGTGTAATTGCGTATATATGTCATATTTAGTTTCTTATAATCGTTCAAGGCTCTTTTATTACAATAATTTTGTAAAACCAATACCCGCTATTATACTTTGTTCCCTCTTTCTTTGCTACAATGTTGCGAGGTAGAATTTTGCTCTTTTTTTCCTTTTCCCGGATTTTTACGAGCGAGAATGTTTACTTGCTATCGCGTGGATCGACCTTAATTTAAAGGCCGTAAAGCAGTTTTTTTGACGGGGCAATGAAAAGTGCCGATTTCGCAAATTAACATTCTTGTGTGTGGCTAAAGGTTCCAGAGAACGGCCAACAAAGACAAATGAATGGTCCCTGCAGAGGATTTTACATCCTGGCAGATTTCGAGAGGAAATCGAACTTTTATATATCGTTTCGATTTATTTGAACTGCCGACACCATTTATTTTATTAATCGGTCTGTCTTACATGTGTGTGTGTGTGTGTCTTTATTGTCACGCTCGAATACACGGTTATTATTACGTGTCGCGAGTCGCGTGAATGAATTTTATTCTTTACAATGCTCTCGATTAAAGGTGTATAAATGTTACGCTCGCATTCTTGCAATCATTTATGCCATTCGAAGCTAACTGCATGAACTCTGTTGCATGTGAAAGATGGCAATTAATTATTGACCTTACAAGTCATCACTTTGAACAGTGTATTCTCAAATTCCGTGTCTCGTGCACCGCCATTGTCGCCAACCATTCACATCAAATCTTTGGATAATGGATAATTAATAGCCCTAGAAATGACTCTTATTGTCAGCACACACGATGATTAATAGCCTCTTTCCGCGAGATCTTTTATCCTCCTATTCTCAGCAAACAGGATAAACCTAATATTATGACATTTCAGTCATTTAGTATTTTGTTCAGCTATGCATATACATATAAGCAGAATCTATCCAAATGTATCACTAAATTATCGTTTCACGAAAATTAATAACAGAGCTAGGTAAATCGTGTTGCGGCATCTCTGAGATATACATCAAATGTCGTACACAGAATACATCCTCCATCTGTGTCTTGAATTTGTTCCAATCCATATAGAAAGTGCTTTCTGCAAAGAGACTACACAGCCCATATTGTTAGCTACAATTAAAAGTTGCGTATCGAAGCGATATTTCGAACGATACACGATTATATAATAATGGGAAAGATGGTGGATTACAAGGAATATAGCCAATGTAAAGAGCGTATATCGTATAGTATTCATTTCGAGGGACTATCCCCCATATGTGGGGCATTCAATTACGTACTTTCTTTGATTAGAATGTCGAAATGAAAAGTGGAATAAAGTTTGATTAATGATTTATACTACCTAATGTCGTTTGGACAGGATTTTTTCTCAATTCAATATAAGACAGGCTACGTATAATTAACGTAAATATGAGACTTATTCAGTGTATAAGCGAATTAAATCATGCTGGAGGGTAATTATATGTACATATTTTTTATAGTATATATATATCTTGTTAGACGTTAATTGTGGAGAAATGGTTCGCTGGGCGAATCGTTAGATCTCGTTTGATTTCGTAAACCAGTGGCTGGGTCGAGTTACGTGGGTGACACGGTGGGGTGGCAGAGGTCAGAGAGCGCGAAGACAGGAGGAAGACAATGAGAAGAAGTCGTACATGCGTCGTATTATACATACATATAGATACATATATATGATTGCAAAAGAAAGAGCGATGACGACGAAGCTGTCCCTATATCGAATGTTTAAGCAGCAAAGAGCACGCGGTATATATATATATATGTGTGCGACGTTGTCTTTTCGCTCTTTATTTCCCTTTGCTATTTGGCCTCTCTTGCCTATAGCGCGAGCGAGGCCGAGACCAATGGATTAAGAAGTCTCTCGGCGGCTTCCGGTGCTTTTAAAGATGCGGTGACCCTAATAGTCGTCGCGAAGGATCAACGACTAGGAGACAATGCTGTCACCGGTAAATGCAATCCTCTTTTCAAGGAAGGAACGTGTCATCCGTGATTCCTCCTACATTAACCCACCGCTACTGTGAATTCTTAATTGATTTCCTCGTTGTACCGTGCGAAGACATCAACATCCTCCTCATCCCATCCCTCCACTTCATTTCTCTTTCGAGACTCTCCGATATTAATAATTTGTCCGATCGCTCCTTCAACGTTATCGTCGATTAATCTTTTCTACAAGCTGCTAATAATAATAATCACTCGAGTGTACGATGAGTTTCGCCAGTCGTCAGTGTTAAGTAACGGAATCATTCGCGTTTGTAGAAGCGGCAAGTAATCATCGCTAAATGCTTTTGTTCTTTTCCAGTCGACTGAACGTGACAATCTTCTCATCGGTTCGCACCTCGCGGTGAAATCTTCGATTCGCCAGCGTGTAAGTCCGTTAACCCGAGTTTATCGTCGGAAGTTTGATCCTTCGTGGCTGCTAAGTGCAGGACTGGTTTAATTGT
This sequence comes from Prorops nasuta, assembly GCF_024137725.1. Lineage (NCBI taxonomy): Eukaryota > Metazoa > Arthropoda > Insecta > Hymenoptera > Bethylidae > Prorops > Prorops nasuta. The sequence goes on from NW_027116816.1 coordinate 1,898,895, forward strand.
ATAATAACTGCAGAGCGTAGCTTATATACTAGATTAATGAGTCGATGCTCTCCTAATTAGGTTAACGATCGGATCGAAAAGTACAAATTTGAAAGTAAAGCACGATTGAATCGCTTAAACGGCAGTGTTTTATTCTTAGAAGAAGAAATTCTTCTATCGATATCCCAGGTATTTCAAGTGTTGCACGGATCGAGCGGTGTGGTATGAGCCGTTCGAGTCGGTAGTTCGGTATACCTTGATTTAGCTAAATACCAGTTCATTACTAGCGTTTCCTTATGAAACCAAAGCATCTCCGCACGCCTCTTTGGAATCCCGCAGAACCCTCTACCACCGCAAAGTCCTTATACTTTCGTCGAATTCCATCTTCAGCATGGTTCAATCTGTTTATTAACAACCGACAAACATCTAACGTGTGCTAGGCTCTTCCGCCTTATTCGAGGCTCTCCTTATTAATTTATATATAAATACATATGGGTTATTTTCCTATTGTCCCATTCACGCAGATAAATTGCCAGTTTGCCAAATATATTTTGCACGTGCATAACGAACGTTATTACGAGTGTCTGCTCAACTATTTCACCAGGGGAAGCAGAACGAGAGGCACTTTTCAGCTGTACACTCGAATAATATTCAAGAGAGAGAGAGAGAGAGAGAGAGAGAGAGAGAGGAAAGTATGAAAATATGCTTGTGAATTGGTAGCAACTTTATTCATTGATTTATATACTACAAACCTTAAACTTTCTCATGGCCCAAAGTATATTATACGACTCTCGATAAGCTTGTAAACTCAGGTCCAATCACGAGCATCTCGCTGTATGATTAATAGCATTTCCCCGCGTAGCTTTGTTTCGTTTTTCCTGAATTTCCATCGATAGAAATTCTTCCAACTGGCCGAAAAAAGCACCGTGTATAAATCAAGAGAGTATTTATATAGCGCGTTTCTCCGAGTGGAGAATCGTTCCGTGTGCTTGGGTGTGGGAAGTACGGTAGGATTATCTGGTTTTCCACGACGGAAGAAGAGCGAGAAAGAAGGACGTTGGCGCGCAAAGTTGTGTCGCGTATACACAACAATGTGAAGTGAGATTTCTCACGGGTGTTGCGTCCGTATCTGGCGACAGCGGTGATCGCTTGTCAGATGCCTTATCCGCGGAAAAACCTGGAAAAGGAAACGGGAGGAGGTACGGTCGAGAAAGAAATCCACGCGGCTATATCAGCGATGCAACTGTCGGCTAAAAGTTCCAGCAAATCATGTCGAGGGATAACGATTGTCTTTTATTCCTATAATACACACAGGCACCTATAAATCTATACCTATATATATATATATATATATATTTATAAATACAAATGCTCGGCGGATATCCGAGTTTACGAAATCATCATTCCGTCGATATCATAACGGTGGAAAGCTGCATTATTTTTCCTTCGAGCCAGTTTTTCTTGCCGCCTCGGCTAAAAACGTTACGGGCAATCGAATATTTCCACCTTTTTAATGCTAATCTCTCGTGCCGTAACGCGAACTATTCGCGCAATATTTCACTGCTTGGTAAAAAAAATTGGCGGAAAAGGTAGTAATATTGTTGATGATGCAAAGATTGAAGCAGCGCCTCATGAGGATTTTTCGCTGGATATTAATGGAGGGCTCTTAAAGGACATCCGACTTTGCGAAATTGACTGTTTGCTAATTGGTCACTGATGGAAAAAGCTGTCTGTAAGGCGCGCGCTTGCAACTGCAGGCAGTACAGTGCGCGCGCGAGGTCTGTACATCCGGCCTGGAATCTCTCGGAGGCATTTGTCGATTAGCGTCGCTAATGACGTTCCGCGAGCATACCTTCCGTTATCCGCGATGCAACCTCCTTCTACTCGCACCGAAGCGAATTTCTTTCCCCTTGCAACGCGTAATCAAGACTGAAACTTGCAAAATCCTTAAGGACCGGGAAAGCAATTTTGCGCGAATATAAATTAATATTCGCTTTTTATCGAGACACAACCGTGTCACGTTGATATTTTTTTAACACTGCAGTAGTCGCTCGAGAAACTTGATTATTCAAGACTGGTAATTGGCGTAATAGCTGAAAAATCAGTGCGGCGTATTCCTGGAAATACTAGTAACCGTAACTCTGATTTAAAAGGAGTGAAAACTGTGGTAAGTGAAAAAACTAGTGCTCGGTAAATACAATGCTCTGTGATGAGAAAAGTTCGCAGTCCATTTGGATATTGCAAATAGCATTGAGGAATTGCGAGCACCGATATAGGTATATATATATATATATATATATATATAGACGTTGTACGAGAGCGAATTTACGCGATTTTCTGTTTGCTCGAAACAAGTCAGCATCGGACTTTGATTCGAACAGAACTGTAAAAGAAGGGTAATAGTAATACAATATCACGCAAATGTATACAACGATCGGATACGAAATCGGGAATAGATTTTCATGAATTTTCCTCGGGGCCAACCAGGAAACTTGGTCGCAGTCGTTGTGCCGATTCGACTTTTTTCAGTCAACTTCAATTCTTAGCATAGCCACTCTGCAGTTATCCACTCTTGTTCCTTCCACGCCCTTATCAACATAGATCACGCTTCTTACTCTGTTTCCTGTTTTACCCCATCATCTTTTCTCTCTTCCTAATTCCAACGTTTGTGAATCTACGCGATGACCCTCCCCCCCCCCCCCTTGCCCTCCAGGACTCTTTGACCGTTCTCATGAAATATTCACGCAGTACGACGAAATCATCGTTTGTTAGTCAACGCAATCCCTCCATCTCCCTCATTGTCTTCTTTGCCTTCTTTGTCCTCCCTCCCTCCCTCCCTCTCTCTCTTTCTCCTTTTCTCTGCCCCCCCCCCCCCTTCCCCGACTCCTCTGCATCTTTCTTCCACGCTTGATCGAGCAGCCAACGTACAGTGCCAGGCATTGTCATCACTGACCCATTTCTTCTGCTTCTCTCTGTTTACTTTCGGCAGAAGGAGATCCATATTGGTATATACACGCTGAGAAGGAGAGAGAGAGAGAGAGAGAGAGACGGTTCTATATAGTATGCGTATAGCCAGTCACTCTTTCCATGCAGATCCGCGAGATCACAGCGATAAAATATCTTTTTTCTCTCATAGAATACATTTCCGAGAGTAACGGCACTTTTTCTCGACAGGAATAAATATCCCGCCTAATTGATGTATATGTAATTACAGGTCGCATATTCTATTTTTATACTTTCCTTGTTCATCGCAGTTGCCAGATTTTTTCTGACCTATCATCTATTGTCATTCACTCTGGAGTGAAACAGCGATTCTTTTTTTAAATAAAATATATCGTATACTAAGCTAATAATACGTGTCAATAAGAGACACAGGGTACCGTCTCGCTCGATGGTTTATATATAATATACGAGAGATTTTGGAATAATAACCCGTCTTTTTCGTTTACACCATTCTCCCCAAGGAAACATATTTACAACATGGTACCGTTCTTTCGCAGGAAGTAAACTATAAAGAAGCCTTTATCGAGAATATTCCATTGCGAGATGCTCCCGTTTTTATAAATCCAATAATGGAAGACAATACGGCTAGTAGTCACGTAAAGTGGTTTTAAGGTCAGTTGGGACCTGCGATTGTTTCAAACTTTTTGCAAACTCAACATGGCTCCGCAAATGCTTTTTCTGCATCGTTACAGTGCACTATAATCAAGGGAGACCAGTGAATTGCGATCGATAAGGTAGAGGAAGAAACGCATTATCGGTCTAAGTGGGAACAGGGTGGAGCTAGAGGGAAGAGTTGTGCAATTTTTATTATTATACTTTTCCGAGCTGGACTTATAAATGCCCTCCCGTAAAAACGAGCAGTCTGCTCTGCAATATAATAATATAATGATAATAATAATAATAATACGGTAAAATATTCTATATATATATATATATATACAGTTGGCTGATTAATTTATTAAGTCGAGGGATTTATGCAAACTTTCCAATTGAAATTGGTTCTCTTTGCTAAACAATCTCGTTAACATGTTCTGTACAGTATTGCGGGCAAGCAATTTGTTATTATTTCGACAAAACGAATATTCTGCAAGGGTTATTCGAATGGCTTTATTGCAGGTGAGATGTATGTAATACATACTATATCGGGACTCGTCACGAATGGTCGGTCGTTGATTGGAATCGGAACGCTTTACGGGCCGGGTTTCGATTTCAATCCGCGATTATCCTCTGATACATGTAAGAGAATTGGAGGCAGCAGGCGGTCCGTTTCGAAGAAAGAGCAAGGAATGAACGCGAAACGCGTGTGTGCAACCTTCCACAATAATCGCTGGACGATTACTAATGCATTTCCGATGTAAGCACCCTTAAAACCAACATTGTCACTCCAGAAATAAATTGCTCCTTTGCCAAGTCGAGAACCTAGCAAATCATACTTATTAAATTTTTGTCTTAACCTATATTTTTAACACAAATATAGAATTAAAATAATTGTCGCCTATAGCATCCTCAAAATTAACAAACAACAGCGTAATATGTATAAGAACAAGGAGCAACACGTGTTGCAGCAAGCATAACGAGAACCTCAGAATTTTTGTACATGTATTTATGTATGTTACGACCAATGCAAACTTCGGGAATCGATCATTGTTGCAAAACACATAACAGAGGTGTCTTCTGTATATAGTATAGTTGTGTCGATAATCCGAAGCACGATATATTAAAGAATCGATAGCGTTGAGGAGCAAAGGACAGAGATAAGAGATCAAATCATTGATGAATTTGAGTTTGCTTAAGAGAGCTTCAACCATATTCGGCGGTTTCACGTGTGCGTTGGATCATAAATCAAGCGGGAGCAAAAAATTATACGTTCGCAGTAATGCTGCTTGATTGCATTTCGGTCATAAAAATGTCAAGCCTGCGCTCCGGGATCTTACCGAATGATCTTTTAGCGAGCTATGGCGTTTCGAAGATCCACCCAGCTGTATTCCTTGCGTAATACGTCTTTTAAGTATCGCAAAAAAGTCAAATATCGCATTTACTGTAACCACTTACTATACCGTTGAGAAGAATCTGACGCGTATAAAAGAAAGGAAGATATAGAGGAATGGCGCGATATTTATATTTGTGTTGCAAGCTGAGCAAAGCAGCATTTATATATATATATATATATATATAAGAAGATGGATGCAAATTGGAAGCAACTCACGTGTTTCACGAGTGGTTGGCAGGAAGAGGGTAGTAGCTTTGGTCGTTCGTGCCTGTCAAAAGCGGAATCAACGCGAGGGAGAAGAAGGCAAAATCTAGCTCGGAGTGACGTCACTCGCGTTACGGTTGCAAATCTTCCTCTTCTCATATTTAACTCCTTCCCTCTCGGTATATATATATATATATATAATACGGCGTAGGAGTAACACTTGTCTGGTATAGGTGGGGCTCTGCCAAGGATTGTCGATGAGATTAACAATGGCATTGCGGAACTGCTCGAATTTAATTCAAAAGCGTACGGTCCATTGTATTCTCGTACATATATCTATATATAATATTGTATATATATATATATATATATATACAAATAGAGTCTGTGTGTATACGTGTAATGTATAGGTATGCCCACGCAACACTTTTCAGCCACTGAAATCCGTATAGTATCCGTACTTGACCACAGCCGAGATTTACATCCTCCACCGCGCGAGGAACGGGAAGCTGCGTGAAGTTATTTGAATAAATTCGAAATTCTAAGTCGATCGATAAATTTCATTGAATCCAGCTCTTGTGAGACGAAATGCTATTGAAGCTCAACGGTAGATATTTTATGTACCTATGTCAATATTACTCCGAGCGAACACATTGAAACAGTTTAATTCAATCGTCTATATTACCAAAGTAACGCAGAGGGAAAAGTTAGAAACGGATGAACCGAATGGTTCATGTTCCATTGTCGGGACAAGATTAATAAGTAATGTTCGTTTATCTGGAAGATAAGATGTTCGACTGTTTGAAATAGTCAGAGTCCACGGACAAGAGCGCAAAACTCGCAAGAGAGCCATTGTTCGAAACTCTGGGAGTATCTCATGATTGTCGCGTTCCTTATTCGTGTAAGAATCCAGCGGTATTCAAATATTCCTGGCACAGATTTATTCGGACCGTTGGGCAACTGGAAAATGGAAGCAATTTAGTGGTATATTCCCCTCTTACCTGGTACCAATTTTACGCGACTGTCACGCGATTGATCGGAAGTTGTCGATTTTCCGAGAATACCGAACGTGCTATATATATATATATATATATATATATATACACAGACTTAACTGTAAATACGATAAGAGGCATATCTTGAATTTGCGAGATTTAAACGAGTGTAGGAGAGGGAGAGGGGGGGGGGTGGTGCACCGTGGTATATCGGGTGAGAAATCACGTGATGATTGGACGCATCATTATTTAGGTGACCGTCGATTAAAGAAACGCCAACGGGTAGTCGGAGATCGATGGCAGGAACGGTAAGCTGGCGAAGTAAGACGGAGAAGGGCGAGGAAGAGGAAAGGGTGGGGTTGGGTTTGAGGAGAGGGAGGGAGGGAGGGAGGGAGAAGAGGAGAGGTGGAGGTGGGGTGTTGGTGGTTCTGCCGATGGGGAGGAGAAAGGGAGAAGGTACGAGCGAGCGAGCAAGCGTGTTTGATAAAGAGAGAGAGAGGGGAGTATAGTGGGGGAAGAAGATAATAGATCGAGCAACCAGTTTCCGAGCAGAGCGCGCGGATCGTATTGGTTTCACGTAACTGTTAACGGTCTCGTCGGTCTATTTCGATCTGCGCGCTCCTCGGCGAAGAAAAATGCTTGCACAGCCTCCTCCTCGCGCGGTGACGACGACTACGAGGTTGCGCGCCGAACCTACTACCTCTCTTATCAATTAACTGTTAAGGTTGGCGCGCGCGCTGCACCCCCGGAACCACGGAGTTCCTGCAGAGAGCGCTACTGGTACATGTACGCGAGAGTACCGAGCCGACGACGTATCGGTGGCGGCGGACCAAGAGGAACGGAGGGCTAGCTGCTCTGCTCTGCTCTGCTCTCGGCTGCCCGATACTCCTCTACTTGTGCCTCCTTATGTGCCTTATACTCGACTGCCACGGTACCTGATGAATAATGCATCGCGCTCTCGAGAATTCGAGACATTTTATGCCTCGATCGTTAAAAGCGGACACATAAACGACTTCGCAAGAACCCAGCGACGCGATTACGCTTTTGCATTATGTATACGTCACCATCAACTATTTCGTTAAAATTACTTATGTCCCTTACAACCGTTCCATCCACTATTACTATTCTTCATAACCCTTTCGTCCATTTCGTACTCCATTCTTGATTTTACCACGCTATTCCAGCAAATTTACCTCTTTTATCTCTGGCGAGCTGCTATCGCTTGTCAAGCATCTCTAGCTACGGTTTCCGCGGCGAGCGTCGCAAGAGCTGTTATTTTGGTCCCGTAGCGAGTTTCATTAGCTTACATTTGCTTATCGGACATTACTTATACCTTGCAAATGGGCGCAGCAGCTCCTCGTGTCGCTGAGATCGCGGGTATTTATGAGCGAGGAAACTGTAGCCGCGCGGAATCGCGCGCTTCGGTCTCCCTGCGCGCATAAGGCTAGCTGGCCCTCTCGATCGTCGACCGTCGTCTCTCGCGACGGTGCAACGAAATTCTCCATCGCTGCGTATAACTCGGGGACGAGCGTGGGCGTCTCTTCCAGTTTTTGCAAAATTCCGAGCGAGCCTCCTAAAAACTGGTTTTTCTCCTCGCTATTCCATATTTCGAGTCACGAGCAACGAAAGTGCCGGCTACTTTTTCTCCCCGCGGGAATCTTATCTTATTCGGCTACCGTTTTCCCGAGCAAACGCCTCCAACGTCTCGCCTTTAAATCTCTCGTTTCCTAATCTCGTTTTACCTTTCTAAGCGCGAGTTCTTCAAACCGAGACTATATACTCGCTCTTCTTTCTACCCGGCTATAATAATTATAGGCCCGTATATATATATATAATACTCGTGCGAATATATATAAGGATTTAACGAAAGTTATATTGTGAAACTGAAGGAGTGACAGGCGACGAATACCGAAATTGAGATCTCGCCGTCTTCTAAATTGGCGCCACCGTGAAAAGACAGAAGATCGAGTTATGAAGATGTTGCGACCTGGCCACTCTCGCGTCTCTGTCTTTTTCTGCCTCGTTCCTCCCTTTCGTTTCTCAGGACAGTTCGAGCGAGATCGAGCAGCTTCATAAATATTCAAGAACGTCTCACGGTGATCACCGGCAGTGAAAAGAATTCACCGATATACGTCGCAACGCAAAGAAGCCACTTGATATAAAGCACGTCGTCTTAAGCTTTAAAAACTTGGCTCTCGCGTTTATCCAATCGTAACAATAAACGAATCTACGAACAAGAGTTTCGTCTAATTTTGCAATAATTTTTAACGCATCGACAAAAACATCGCGGAAAGGTTAGAAAAAGCTATATAGAAAAACAAGATTACCTTATCTGTCATTCCACGACTTGGTAGCCGGAGGGGTAGTCACGCGTGCTTTCTTCGGATTTTTATCACTTTTGAATTTTTCGCTAGTAGTTGTAAACATTCATCACCACAATTCCGAAACAGGTCCTTCGATGCACGATTGGAAACGATCGCGTCAAGAAGGAGAAGAGAAGAAGATGAAAAGGGAAGTGAAGAAGAGAAAAGTTCCGTTGACGAAAAAGTCAGTGAGAGAGAGATGAAGAGGAGAGATGAGAAGAGAGAGTTTGACGGATGAATATGGGGGGAGAGTACGCAAAGAAAGGTTCACTATTAACGAGAATAGCACACTTTTCGCACAGAATCTTGTAGAACTTTTCCCCGTTGATGCTTCTTGAGAGAAGAAGATAAACGTCAAAACACAAGAAGAGAGAGAGAGAGAGAGAGAGAGAGAGAGAGAGAGAGTGAGAAATAGGGAGAGAGGGGTGGGGGTGAATAATATTTCACAGTGAGCAGCGATGGTTAATGTTTGCTGCTGCGCGCTCCTCGTGGCACTAGCCACGTGCTTACCAGTCAGTCAGATGTTTCTTCGAAGCGCGCGCTTGCTCGCTTGCGTGGGAAAACCGCCAAGCTCATTCTCGATAAAACAATCCCTCTCCTCTAAAGGTTCAGTCCAAAAATCCCACTGATCATTCCAATGATCTAAAAACAGAACACACTCCTCGACGAAAACCAGCTGAACAATTATGAAATTTAATTTTCGCTTTACGATAATCTCGTATTACGAAATAAGTTATTTGACTAGACTCTGTCCTTGCAGCACTATGTAGCTTCGCATATCAGAAGCGCCACTATATATGTGTCAATCAAGCAGGTATCCTCGATCGATCCAGCAAGAATTTCAACGTTGACATTGGTGGATCGAAATTGCACTAATTATTATCCCAATTGGATTGCACGAAAGTTGACGATGTCGATCGAAACTCGCGCACTCGTAATTTCTCCTTTACACATACGTGTATACATCAACGTGGAGGATCGTTGCAACGAGCGAGAAGGATGATCGTGCAAATAGCAGGAAGAAGCGAGAGGAGTAGGGAAAGACGCGTAGAGTGCGGACGGTTCGAAACGTTGTTAATCCAGTGAAGAGTCGTTGGAGAGACGACGAGGTTCTTTCCGTCTGGGATATGCGGAGAAGTTGAATGGTGTGTGTGGAGAGAATAATAGAAGAGCGAGCGAGCGAGCGAGCGAGCGGCGGACAGCGGACGTTGGCGGGTGGTGCGGCTAGTCCGGAGAACGCGGAGAGACTCGTGGTCGCGTCGCGGTGGTGAGTAAGCAGCCAGGCGAGTGTCGGTTTTGCTTTGCGCGCGAGTCGCGCGAGTGAACGAGCGAGCGAGAGCAGGGCAGGAGCAGCTCGGCTATACGGACATTACTGTGCAGCGCCGGAGGGACGTACGGAGGGACGAACGGACCGATGGACGGACGGGCGAGAGCGAGAGCGCGTTGCGACTTGCGCTGCTGAGCTCGTGAGAGCAGAATCTCGCCTTCTCTCACATTGGTACACGGCACACGCACACAAGGAAGGAGGACTCTCGACAGTCGACGGGCGTGTAGACACACGGAGAGGACTCGACGAGCCGATTCTGGGCGGGGAGACCAAACACGCCAAACGCTGAATCTCTGTAGGTTGCCGGCTGGCTCGCGGCGGGTAGGTTGCTAAGTAGGTAGGTAGGTAGGTAGGTAGATAGGTAGGTAGGTAGGCTGCTCGATTCCTGCGCGCTCTGCTTTGCTTTTCTTTATCGCTCTCCGCGAGCCCACAGGACTCTCTTCCGTTTCCCTCTCGACCCTCGCTCTCTATACTGTATACGCATTCTCCTCTTTCCTCCACTCGCTTTCTCCGAATATCCGCGTCTCTTGCTTCCGCAATTATTGCTCCAGTTTCCTATACTATACAGATATATACGTGCATTATTCGTGGAAGAGTCGTCGTAAGGAGCCCGAGAGAGGAATATAAGAAAGTAAGAGGTTTTGTGTTTGTAAGCAAGCAAGGTAGCCGAGAGTACAAAGTATACATTAAAGTAAAACAAAGCAAAGCAGCGGCAGACCGGCACGCGACTTGCCCTCTCTAGCTTCCTCTCCATCTCCAGCTCCTTTTCTCTTCCGAGGAAGGGAGGGGAGGAGGGATCCCTTCCTTGAGAGACTAGCACCACTCCCACCCGTGTACGCGCGAACCACGTCTCTCCCCACGAGAGGCCACCGAGCCCGGACTCGAGCAGCGGCATAGACACTCGTATATGTACGGCTCAAACACGCGGATATCTCTTCGCTATTTACCCTCTGCTTCTCTGCTACACACACGCAAAACAAATATGCCCTCTTTATCATCCGGTCGTTAATTATTTATCTATGGATCATCGTTATCCCTACTAACTTTCAACTTCTTATTCCGTAATATCGTAATACCATAATAGTACTATACATCTTATGGCAGAGTAATGGAAATCAAGAATTTCTCGAATAAGGTATATATACCTAATGTTATAAGAAACAATGTTGGTATTTGATGCTTTAGAAAGTGAAAGAAAATATATTTAAGAGAGGCTCGTTGGAGCGATGGTAGTTACTGGAAATCGGAAGCGATTGCGTTGAGTTATGGTTGTATCAAGGTAGCGGATCGTTCGGTTGGTCGGATTTTATCGGGAGGTTTCGTCAGTATATAGTGGCTCGTCCGCAGCTTCCACGTTCTCCTCTCCAAGGACCGAAACACTCCCTCCAATGGAACGTCGTCGTTCGTTCGGCGCTACTCTCGTTCTCGTTCTCGTTCTCTGCTTTCCGTTGCTCACCTCTCTCCACTCTTCGCCGTTAATTCACCTCTGCAACTGTACAGTTGCCCTACCAGGCGCCGTTCTATATAGTGCTCTTTTGCCCGAGGTCCTCCCGTTGTCCGCTCAATCCGCTCTCTGCCCACTATGACGATTCGGTTGTCCTAGGACTGAGTGTATACCGACAGCTGAGAGCTACTTGGACTTTTCTTTCCACAAATTTACAACAATGATTATATACTTATTGTATATATATACATGCAGCCTTCGCATTATAACAACGATCCTTCCTAACCCCCCCCCCCCTCCCCCCCGTATCCTTTTACCAATTCAATTTGACATTTCCAACCGAAGAGAAAATAATCTACGGGATTTTGTGGAATTTCCAAAGGCGAGCATAGGCACGGAGGCAGCAGCAGCTACCTATGTAGAAACCGAGACCTTAGAGCAGCAGCGGATGCTAGTGGATCATGGCTCCGCCTTATTGCGCAACCATCTCTACCGAGTCGAGGATCTTGGGCACAGCAGTCCTGACACAGTTACCTGGTCAGGGAGTACGGAGAAATGAAAAAAAGTCAAGAAACGTGAGCCACTCCGAAGACCCTTGCCGCCTCGACGCTGATGACTTTTTTGCGACCTTTCGCCGGAGCAAAAACCCAGCCGGCCCAATCTTTACTTCGTGTTTCCTCGATTAATAAGTGACGAAATACATGCGGTTGACCATCCGTGCGCTTCTTCGGACATCTTTTAACGAGCTCGAGATGCTGCCATTCCTAACATTATCAAAGTGCTGAGAATTTTTCCTTACCAGCACACCACCAGTGAAAATTACGGTCGGACCATCACGCGTAATCACGATCGCGTCCGTTCGTCAAGCTTTGATCGTAGTAGGTCACGTGTACATAAAGGTAAATCTGTATTGGTTGCCTCGTCGCGACAAAGATTTTTCACGGTACTCGCCATGCACTCTGCTCGATGACACTTTGGTGCACGCAACTTGCAGAACTCGGTAAAAGCCCGTCATTAGACGCCTACGCCGAGCAAATATCGCTTAGTGGATGAAACGATTCGCCTGATGCTTAACATGTCGTATCAGCGATAACGCCATTCGTGATAAATGATTCATTTCACGTGCGAGCTTCGTTCGTTCTTCCATCATTTATTTAACACTAATTATTATCGCGTGTTTATTCGTACATATAAAGAGTCTGACATGGATTTGGACAACAGAATGTTTTGTCGTTATGTACTTTCTCCGAATGCATTATTCATTAAGCTTTGGAGAGCTTGGACTTGTTCAAAGATGTACAAGGGCGAACCGACTTAAATCTTTCCGCATAGGTACAATCGCTTCGAGTTTATCGAGAGCAGCGAATTCGACAATAAGCGGTTTCTCAGGTCCGATTGCAATTTTATATCCCATTTGGATGTTATACTTGCATCAACATCTTATTTTTTACCTCCACAAATGTATTAAATCTTGTGTTAAGACCACTTTAAATTTTATGGCTCTCCTGGTCCTGGGAAACCAAATGAATCCTTACGTAAGTCGATCTAAAGCGTGATTTGATATTATTTCATTGCTAATCCTCCAAATCCATTGATCAGCTTTCCTCTTTTAATTAAGAGAAATTCCCTTAAAAACCATTATATGTAAATCGAACGATTATCTGCGAAATCGAACCGTTTTCCCTACGCAAATCTTCTTCCTACTGTCACCCAGCTTATTCTTATACAATCGACCAATCTTTGGCACACCGGATGTATTTCATCATTCGTTACCCAATATACTGATTTCTTAGCACACTCTATTGTAAATACTGTGGAAGTATAATTGCTAATTAGTCAATATTAAAATGTCAAATCCGTATCTTGATAATGAATTCGTAATTATCGCAGGGCTCGTTAAATTGTTTACTAGTTAAAAGTGGATGGTGTAATTTAAACGGGACGGAGATTTTGAGCGAGCTTCTTGATTCAATGAACTATAATTTACTATTGCAACCAGCGGAGTCTTCTTTGAGAATGTTGCACAACGGTGCAACAAAATCGCTTGGAATTATAGTATCGTAACACCTTCCCAAGTTCCATCCGTTGTCTACGGTGTTTTATGGCCGATTTGAAATCTCTTTCGAGCCTGATAATTGTAGCTTGATCTCTGCTTGGTATTTTCGACTGTAAATGTAACGATATTTTTGTTCAGTCTTAAATCTTGTCCGAGCTACGGCGTTTTTACTGTTTCGATCGTGCTGGCCTCCGGTGCTAGGTCTCTTCGGCCATTACACAATTCTGACCCAAATCGCATCATTGATGGTAGACGAAAACTAACGTCAAGGAACTGTGCAAAATTTGGCTCTATCGCCTCATACATTTTCTTTGGCCGATCAAAACTTTCGGCAAGTCTAGGCTGCGTCTACATGGTACACCTTCGTGCCCAACGACAATAATGTATAACGTATCAGTCATCACTCCTCTAACAGTCATTAACTAGTAGGTATATCGCGCTGTATAGTGGCTTACCTTGGTAGCTCGATCTACCGAACTTTAAGTATCTGCTTTGTGAGGTGTGTAATAGCGAAATGTTCAGCAAATCTCTGCTACGCTAATAAAATCCATTTAATCCAATTTGTATAAAGTCGTTCGTAATGTTACAATGTACCTCGTTAATGATCACAATTTGCTTTGTAGACTCGATGAGATAGCTTTCGGTTGATTCACGAAGATTGGTAAGAGCTTCAAAGGCAGAGTAATTTATGCTGAATCAATGCTCAAGTGCATCTGATTCATTTAATGCATAAACGTGAACGGGAAATTATTCTGCCTTGTAACATCTTCGAGTTCCAACGGAGGGGTTCAATGCTGGAGTGGAGCTCGGAATCAGAAGAGAGTTCGCGGATTGGTCAGCAGAGTGAGTTACGCATAGCTGGTAGGAGGGGCGCTAAGCTAAAGTGCGAATGCAAGAGGCGAGCGATAGGCATGCATAATACATCACGCAAGATGCCTACCTACCTATCTATCAGCAGGATGAACATGGCAAACTGTATCGTTGCGCCTACTTGACCCGCGCACCTACATTCATATATGCACTCTCTATACTTATTACTATACCGATATATACTGCACATATACATGCAACTCTTTACATTTTTCTATTCTTTACCCTATAACTCGATCGCTTCTATATTTAGACACGCTTCACACGCGCCTCCTTTCATTTTTAACGATAAAACTCATCTCTTGCGCTAATTATCATTATTTCTTAAAAAAGAAGAAGAAGAATTTTTCTAAATTTCACGAATAAATCTTTCGGGGAAAATGTTAATTATTTTCTCAGAGAGTCAGTCGTTTCAAGACTTAATCTATCGCGTTAAGATGATTACGTCATGGTTTGCATCGAGAAAGGTATGCAATGGCAAAGCTCGATTTTCAACAAAGGGAGATTTGTGGTATTGCGGTGGTCTCGGATACGTAAGAAGAGCTTCATATGGTACCGCGGGGAACACGACTCATCTTTGCGCGCACGTGCAAGCGCTTACAAATGATAAACACATAGAAGGATTCGAGCAGCGCGCACACGCATTGAACTCTCCAATGGTGTATGATTGCTTGATAAATCGAGTCAAGGTGGAAGTACCAGTCTTGCCCAGTCTTTCTGCGTGCTACGGGAAATGTTTTTATCCACATAGACGCGCAACTCCCCGCACACACACACACACACACATACTCGATAAACCGAATAGATGGTGTCCAGACTGTGCCTGACACTGTTTGATAAACACATTTTCCAGCAAAGTCCGCTTGAATTCCGCAACGAATCGATATATAACGAATAAGAATCAAGCCATTAGAAACGCCATCGACGGAATCGGTAAAGAATCTTTACTGGTTTCATGTCCTTGATTGCTCTATTCCCTGCTGCTCTTCGTCCTTGTCAACGTAACTTCTTTCGACTCTTGCTCGCTATGATAATTGCTCGTTTGTAATATTCGCTTTATATACCGCGTATTATCCGATGACATTTTTCACAGCTTCCATTTGGAGTTAATTAAGATAGGTGATAGGTACCTTCTTGATTAAAAGCACGAGGCGGATCCTTGCGATTTTTTTAACCAGTATCATCGGAGAATCCGAACTAATTACTAATGTAGCTCGAGGTACAAAGATTTGCTATCTACGATGAATAAACGGAGCAACGAAACAACGATCGGTCCAAGTGATCCTTGAAACTTCCAGGATGGCGCAACCATCGGAGCTATACAGCTGGGCGATACATTTCGTATCTAACCACTTTACTATATATACTCACGCCTCTGATCTCGCTATAATCGTATTCTGTAATTATTTCTCCCCCTCCCCTTTTCTTTTTGTGTATCCTAAGCTTTACCATTGACGAAATGATTTCTCTCATCTTTTCATTCGCTCTAAGCCAATCTCATTCCTATCGGCTCAGCCTCATTTGAGCAGACGTAATTTCATCGAAACGCCTGTTTAATATATTGCTTATTGAAGATGACGATAGAGTTTTTACGTGTACTAAAAAGAAAATAGTGTATATAGTTCTATCGTATATAGCGTGCTTTCTCAAATGGAAATGTTTGCGAATAAATAATTACTTAAAAGCAGTATTGCTTGCTTCGAATAGCATAATTATTAGGAGTAGGATCAATCTACTCAATTAAGTCGGTATTCCGTACTATCTGCGTTCGGTAATTCCGTAGTAGATGTGGTAATTGTTGCGATATCGTTTCCCTGCTTATCGAACAGCGATTTGGTATTTAGGATAACATCATAATTCGAAATCGATCTCGTGGCTTGGTCAACACTGACCGGACCAACATTCCACGCCCAATGTGTTGTACGGAGAAAAAAAGGTTTGAAGAACAAAACGAAGAGCAATATATCTTATTCAATATACATATACATAGAAAGCATAATACGTAGACGAATTTTGACTGACTAAGAGTAATCATAATTATACAGCAACCAATGATCATTAGCGTAATCTCGTTACGTCAAGTAAAGATCTTGAAAAATGATATTGTTCGTGTATCACAGGAGAAATAATACTGTTTATCGATGCGTCATCGCTAATTTATTTATTACAAGGAAGAGAAAAAAGTGGAGCCAAAGAAAGAAAGAAAAAAAAAAAAAATAGCGAGGAGCGTGTAGGCACGATGAGCCGTGCGTAAAAAAGTGTGAAGATTAAATTCAGAAGGCTCATGGCGTTAAAGGATGCGCGTTTAGGAAGACACGAGGAGTAATTCGAGACGTTTTGTTCCCAGTTATTAGATGCCGGCAATGGCGCGAGCGTGTGCACGCGAGTCTCACGGACAGACATATGGAGGATGGAATAGAATGCAAGTCGGTTGAGCGTTGAAGTAGGAAGAGAAGAGGGCCCCGTTGGCGGCGATGAAGGTGTGTGAGTGCGTGGCGGTATCGGCGTGCGCATTACATGCGGCATGTCCTGGGTTGCTTCATTCCATTCGCGATATTCCACATTCTTCCCACACGTGTAAGAACACATCGGTAAGTACACGGTGCCTCAGATGCCTGCTGCTGATAGGAACGTTGCCTGCTGCCAGAGTGTACCACGCCATGCCACGCCACGCCAAGCCATTTATGGGGCAAGAGAACATCCGAACCGTTTACGGGCCGCGCGCCCCCCTCCTCTCTCTCTCTCTCTAGAAGAGAATCCTCCTCTCTTACCCCTTTATCTCTCGCATCTCGTCCCAATCCTCTCTGCCAGCTTAGGTATATATTATATATCGCTCTTTCACCGATTTTCACGTAATCCTAAAAGCATTCAAAATATTCTACTCACGATGCAATAACCATACTAATCTCTATCCACTCTGATGATACGTCAGCCAATAAACACCAAAGTATATTTTTACGAATGGTCCGAAGAAATCCACACTGGTTTGTACTCCAATGCATATCATCTTCCCAGTTTGAAAGTAGCACACGTACCATTGTTGCAAAAATCAAGTTTCGTAATGCTTTGCCACGATAGAAATGATATGCTCTCGTATTACTACCTGATAGCCGATAGTGACCGAAGCGTGGTTCACCTTACATTGTGACATCGCGTACATGATTCCGAATGAAGAAGAAAACTTGCTGTGCACAGCTGCACGAAACTGATGCTCGTTTCAATTGGAGTTATCATATGGTATTTTTATACATGTATTATGATTGAGACTGATGTTTTCGCAAAGAACAGGTGTAACTTTCGTCGCGGGCTAGTTGGAATGAAATGTTTGCGGTGACTCGTAAAGAGCACGGGGTGAGCTGATGCGAATGATAGGTATGAGGTGCGAAGAGGCGCAATTCAATGTGTCGAAGTGCGGTTAGTCGCTGCAGAGAGAGAGGGAGAATCGTAAGCCTGAGAATTAAGGCGGCGCGAGACAGAGGTGGAGCAGCAACTCGTTTCAGATGTTACTCAATGAGTGCTAAATGTCTGAGAGTACGTGTCAGGGGGCGAGAGAGAGAGAGAGAGAGAGAGAGAGAGAGAGAGAGAGAGATGCTTCTTTTCGGACTGGAGTACCGATTGTGGGAGTAATGAGACATAAGCAAGACTCTTTGCAATGCTCTCGCTGCACATCTTTTTATCCTCGTCATCTTTCCTGCTTTCTTTATTTATTTTATTCTTCTATCCCTTTTCTCACAATCTATCCATTCATTCGCGAGTAGGCGTACAGTCGGTGCTTATCGTTACCTTAATATTTATCAAACATAAGAGTAGCGTGTAATTGCTCCACCGTATCTAATACATTAACCATATATATATATATATATAAATACACGTACGTATAGATCTACGCAAATTATAGTTTTGCTGCTTCTTTTGATACTAATTTACGATTGAGCATAAATCCCAACTTAACACGACAATGGACGTAAAGCAACTTTCGCACAACGCTGCCAGTAATTCATGCGAATAATATAATTAACGTCAGCTCTTGTTTCTTAAGTGTTTGAAGAAAAAAAAACGACTTAATCGACTCGTATCAGTGCATCGATTAAGGGAAATTTTTTATCTAGCCGAAAGTCACGAAAGATCATTACGATATATATATATATATATATTTATTTTAAATTTATAGTGAAGTGGTTATCAGCATTATTAATTGTTGGCGCGCGTTCAATTAATCCGAGAAGATTTATCTGCTTAATGAAAGATTTAACGATTCGAATACTGCAGTATGCAGCTTATGTTATAGACTAATTTAGGACAAGTCGTTTTGTTGAGTTATTAGAGTAAAAGTGTCGGTCGCTATCACTCTTATCAGATTGTGAAAGTGAAGTTGGTAAATGACTAATCCGACACATGGATGATCTCGTGAAAAGTCAGTCGACAATTGGAGTAACAGTTTGAGGCTGGAGTATAAGGTACAAGTGAAGGAGTGCAAGGAATACGAAATGATATAAGAAGCCGCGAGAAGTTCGCCAGAAGGAATAAAATGCAGGTGTGCCAGTGCGAAAGTGGTGACCCATTATCGCACCTGTGGGGGACCTCCGTCGCAAAATAATCGTCTCGCGTCACCACGAAGAATGTTTCGCAAGCCCTTAATAGGATCACTAGATATGACCATAAATAAACTTCCTGCATAATCCTATGCCCATAGCGGATGTCGACCAACGTCTACAACAAGCTTAGCATTATTCTCTGACTTTTAACTTTCATCCAAGCCGCCACTAATCTTAATTCACTTTCCTTAATTACTTAATGGGTCATAGAAAAGGAACAATAACTTACAATGTCGAAGCAGCTAGGCTATATACAATTAATTTCAATAGCATTTCAGTGGGAATCGGATGGGCTGGATTTCTCTCTTTCCTCGGATTCGCATCTTTTTCGACCCAGCTCTGCTGTCGAGGGTCGCGTAACCGCAGTATATAGCTATTACGTCGATCCTTAACTATACACGGGTTTGGTAAGTTTCGGTGTAAATAGATGTGTAATAGCTTAAGTTGCGCTTCCCTCGCGGTTCGGTAAACGTAGGTATATATATACGTGTATATAGTTTATCGGTGCACGCGGGGCGTTGGTGTTGGTACGGAGGCAACTATCGCAACCAGTGATACTTTTACCCACGTGTGCGCGGTGATTTCAGTGTGTAGGTTAGGAGAACAGAAACAACAAGAACGAAGCGGCGCTCATCAGGGTGGGGTTAGCATCGGGCAATCCGGTGGAAGTTAAACTCTTCGGTTTTACTTTCTAGGCCTCCCACCTCCCTCCGTGCAGGCTATCTTGTACGACAACGTCCTGGAGACGCCTACTCGCCGAGGACGAGTGTCCGCACCGTCGCTGTACATTGCAGCCGTCTCGAAGAAAAAATTGCTCCCGTTTACTCTCCTTTACTTTCCTTTCCTTTCCCCCGCGCTAAAATTCCCTAAAGCCTCGACACGCTATACCACGACAACAAACTCGCACAACTCAATTTCATCACTATATATATATATATATATGTATACTCGCTGCTGCAGTTGCCGCTCAAAAGTTTCCACTCTCCGTATAATTCTTCGTAATAATTCGCAGTCAGTCAATATATATATATATATATATATATATATATAGAGTAAACGGAAGCTCGTTAGCATCGTTACCGATGGAATAAGTTTGGAAAATCGACGTAGACCGGATCGAGAGATCTCGACGCGAAGCTTCTGGTCCGCTAAAGGAAAAATGCAGGGTTTTCTTCTCGTCCATATGCATGCGATGGCGAGTCAATGAACGAATAATGGTATAATGGAACGTGATCCTCCCGTGTATAGGATGGAGGCGCGTGCAGATTTCCATGGATTTTTATCGTAAGAGTATAGCAAAGGAGAGAGATATATAGACGCAGTCCGTGCATGGAAAGCGTATGTCGCGTACGAGTGGGATTTTCTGCGAGTAGGTGAGCGCCTCTTTGGAGAGTGTGAGTAGACCACGCCAGAGCCAGGGTGGGGTCTCCTCGCATCCTACTTGGCGTTTTCAGTTTCACTTTCTAAGTCTGCCCCCACTTGCGCGCTCGCAATCGGTATCTATATAGCGTTATAGCGGCGTGTGTGTGTGTGTGTGGTAGGCAAGCTGCTCTAGCTGCTGCGCCAGCCTCGATCGAGAGCCTCGAGAGATCTAGGACCTGCCGAGTGCCGAGCTAGCGCACCCCACGCCCTGCCCGGCCGCTTCTCTCGCACGTTACTTGGTGCGCCTCTATATCTATCTATCCACTACTATCCAGTAGAGTATAGTATAGCAATGCGCCTCTATACCGGTGCAATGCACAAGCGGATCGATGATCCGACACTCTCTCGTCTCCCCCCCCCCCCTCCTCTTTCCCTTACACTCACACGGCCTTCCGCTACCCGCGCGAAAAATCCCGAGTCTAGCCAGATACCGTTTCCACTCGATTGCTCTTGTTTGCCGGAATTCGAATCCTGCTGCGGCCGTTCTACATCCGCTACGCGCGCACTCCAATTTATTGCTCAATCTTATAGACCGCGATGCATGCGCCTGCACTCTCCGCCATATGTCCATTTTCTCAATTTATGAAAACGGAAGAAATTTCGACTTTGATAAGGGAGATCGATGATAAGCGACCGCGGGATTCATACGGGACACTATCAACTTATGTAAAATCAATATATTGATTGTGCCTGCACATGTTATTTAATGAAAGGAGCAATATCTTATAATTTGACAAGCATGTGAAAACTGTGAAGATGAATCGGAAAGTGAAATTCTCACGGTAAAGCGTTATTTGAGCCGATTGCCGTGCCGATATTGGAAGCTTAATTCATTCTACCTACTCGTCGCTGTTATTGCGTTATACTGTTCTTGTTTCGATTCATCGCTTCTGGATTACGGATTCCATTCGTATTTCAGCCAAGTCCTCGTTGTAACTCGAGCATGAGCCTCGATAATAATACAGTTAAAGATCTCT
Organism: Prorops nasuta; assembly: GCF_024137725.1. NCBI lineage: Eukaryota > Metazoa > Arthropoda > Insecta > Hymenoptera > Bethylidae > Prorops > Prorops nasuta. The sequence goes on from NW_027116816.1 coordinate 1,920,120, forward strand.
CCCTCTCGTCCGGATTTTCCTTTGCTTCTATTTTCCGAGCACCGAAACAACTTCTTTCGGTCATTTTGTTCGAATCATGGGACGATATTCGTTGTTTATATTCTGCGCGTGACAAAGTCACTGGGTGCATTTCAACAAGATACGCGAGTACTCTGGATTTGTAATACAAAGTAATTAACATTTGAATTTTACAGATGACCAACACAGGTGTGCTTCTCGTATATCGAATAAAATCTCATTGGTTCGGTGGGTGTACGTGAAAAACTCTTGGAGGAGCCGGAGCCTCGGTTTATTCAAAGTATTCCGAGCGTTGCAAGGCTGCATTTTGAGAAAGAAGGACGGAGAAGAGGTGATCGAGGCAGCAGGGGAGAAAGAGATTTATTTCGGAAATAAGTTTGGCGAATTTAATTGGGGCTATAGGGGCTTCTTGGCAAGGGGAGCATCAGCATCGCCGTAGCGACGACTTTCTTCGCTCGGCAAGGCAAGGAGAGGCGACAATTGAAACTGGATTCTTCGAGCATGCATGCACACCGAGTGAATTTATCTGACTTTCGGCACGGAATTATAAGCACGAGGACGGACGAGAAAGTACCTCTGTCCACACCGAGAGATAAATTAAAGTTCGGCTGCTATGCGCAAAGGTCGGTAATTGTGGTCGCCTGGCCACTCGCAAGGACAAAGACATCTTTTTGCATGCACGCACACGTGCGTTCATTTCTACGCACGCATTCGACCGTCCCCCCTCCCCCATCCTGCTTTTTCCGCTTCAACGCCAATTATAAGCTTCTCAAAGTCTCCGAAAATTTGGTGAAAGCGTTATGCTAATTTATGCTCTTTTAACCTGCATCCCAAGCGGTCTCCTCGCCTTTTATCTCAACATCGCGCCTCGATCGGAACTCCGGCAACCCCGAACATTAATTTCGATATACAAACGACGTAACTTTGACTGACACTTTAATTCCACTTCCATTTAAACTTTGCGCTTAATTTTAAAAGCTATACACACACACTCTCCTATAACGAGCAAGCTTTATTTCGACGGATCGTCGAGATTAATATTATTATTATAATTATATGGTATTGCAAAATCACCAAAGTCTCTATATTAAAATGTAACTGTTTGATTGGCTTAAAATACGATTAAGACATCGTCGAAGTTTAATGTGTTTATTTGTACGGCATATATATAAATATATATATATACATACGCACTTACAGTAAAAGACAAAGAATTTGCAGATAAATGCGTTTCATTGTGAGCTCACAATTACGGCGTACAATTTATGAGCTATTAAATATGATGTATCGAGCCAGCGCGCCTTTCTTTATACGCGCCAACGTCATTCGCTACTATTGCGATAAATAATTATTTGGAATAAATGTATACCTAGACTATAATATTCTCTTAAGAGTATATATAGCTATTACTTATGTCGAATTTTTGTAGAGTCATCGGGAGCTATGGTAAATTGAGGTAAAAGAAGACTTCCTCTTTTCTATCGTCAAAGAGACCAAGTTCACGCCTTATTGTTTGGTGAGTTCCGTTTGGTTCGATAATTGACCGAGTTTTCATGCACGAGTAAGTATAGCCTAAATTCAACGTGTAAGATGTCGTGGCGCGATTGATGAAATTTTCGTTGGGGAAAAGTAGTATAATCGATTGTAATATAACAGTACCGAAATTGCTAGTTCTTTGGACCTCGTTTACAAAGGTATATATCCGTCGAATTTCAGCGAAGAGCGTGAGAAATCTTGTTCTTTTTTCCTGTACTCTTGTCTCCCCTTCCCATACGCGATCCCCCTCAAAAGTTTTTACCTTCTTCCTCGAAAGCAAGAATCTCCGATGATCCTGCTGCTTAATAGTTTCTCGAAACTCGACCTCGTTAGACGCGCCTTTTTTTCGCCCTTCTGTTCGGTCCCCGCGAACGATCCCGCTCACAGATTTCACAGTACCTTAACAATAAATAGAGCAACTCGGAAAACAATCGAGTGTTGCTACTTAAACAAAAAAAAACTGAAAATCACTGTTTTAAAAAAAATAATTATTAATCGATAGTGTTTTACTGTTCCAGGTGTAACGTCGCGAGCAATTTGATTCGGTATGGCTCTTGAAAAGACAGAAAAGGGGGAAGGCTGCTTCAAAGGAAAATGGGCGTAGTGTAATTTATAATAAAAAATAGTTTATTAAAATCTTCGCTCGAGATTGAGGGGAGAGTCAGTGGATCGCCAGCGTCAGTGCTCGCTCTCTCTCCCTCGCTGACTTTCATAGTCTATCTCTCACTACAGCGCGCTTTCGCGCCTCGCTGGGCCTGGTCGTAGCGTCGAGCAAGCGGCAGAGCTTTGCGTTCGGCCGCTAGATGGCTAATGCGATGGTGGGCTCTCTCATTAGTCAAATTATTGCCGCGGAATTACAACTGTCCGCGGCATCCGCTGATGAGAGTCTCTGGCCGTTTATCCCGACTCACCTCCAATCTCCAACAATCACATTAATGTTTTTAGTTAATCCTAGGTTAGCCTGGTTAGCCAGGAAAATGAAAAGATTTTACCTTACATTCGTAGTTTATGCAAATATAGAAACATAGTCGGTAAATGTTTAACAGCGAAAAGCATCGATACTTAAAATTGGAGTTTGAACGGTATTTGCGGTTCGTCAGTTTTTGAGGTGAGTGATGTAGAGAGAGAGAGAGAGAGAGAGAGAGAGAGAGAGACTGTGGTGGAATAGGCCCTGAAGATACACGGAAGGAGAAGAAGTGAGTTATACGCGGACCGTTAAGGTCGATTGGGGCGTATAAGGCGCCGAGCGACGTTAAAGGCGATATTCGGTGTTGGGATGCTGGATTCCCCTGACACGCAATGCCAAATGCACGCGTGCTCGGCTCGCAGTAGCCTCACACCTGGACGAATGATGCATCAAGCCATAGCGGTCATTTCCTGCATTAGTATATCATTTACATCTGACTAGTATAACTGGTACGTGTTGGTACGCGTATACGAGCGTCCGTACGTAAGCACAATCGCTTTTATTGTCTTCCTACACGCGTTTTAACGCTCGCTCAAACGCTCGTGCGCCAACCATACAGCTGTCCATCTACTCTCTTCCGAAGAGAATGACTCCATGGATGGCGCTGCTACCATTCCATTTGTCATTCGACCTTCCAGAATTCCCTAGCGGAGACGTACCCCGCTCTCTATAGACCAGTAAACCATTTTTTTCTACCTCTAAGGATTTTTCATCGCGACTCTTTAACTATATATCGGCTCATTAAAAAACCTTTTTTTCCCCACTTCCTATCGATTAGTCAGTAAATCACGAGGGAGTTCGAGCGAGGCTGCTTTGTAGGAGGAATCGATTAATACTCTTCGCTTCTAACGAGCTATTAACCGCGTATTAACTGTAATAATAATATAAGCAAGAACACGATCATTCGTTAAACGCGAGAAAATCTTATGCGAGTCTGGGGATAAATATTTCAATGTTACGCAATAATTAGCGGATTTAATGGGTGCTTTATTGCGCGGCGTTGGCATGTATACGCGACAAAGCAAATAGTTTGGATCGAGCGGGATGGTGCACAGTGGTATTATACAGAGACGAGGGAACGAAAAATTTCGTATAAATTCCGGGAAGCCAAAAAATTTGGCTGGTTTCTGTGGAGGAATCTCTCAGGACCTTTCTTAGCGGGTTTACCGCGCTGGCCGGTTTTTCGCGGAGTTAACGAGCGTGACTCATGGCTAAATAGTAGGCTCCGCCAGAGGACCTCTGACCTCCCGCGGCAACATCACCGCCACCGTCGCAACTGAATGTCTGCCAAGTACACCGAGTATATACACACACGGGAATAATGTAAAAATGTAACGTGGTGGCTGCGTGCGAGTAAATGTTACCTTGGAGTCATCGCATGAAGCGTCAGCACTACACTCTAACCGAGCATCATTTTATTCGGACTACCTTCCCGCTGTGACCCCAGATTTTCACCTTTCCGGTAATATTCTTCCCTTCGCATGACAAGCAGCCATTCAGCAATTTCTCCTCGTTCCAATTTCATTCTCGCACGTGAACCTCGCGCGACCGTTATGCCATATCTTTGCGTCTCCAGTTTTATTGTTCAATATCGGCTGATACACAGGATGGTCGACAAATTTCACGGAGAGTCCTACAGCTGTTATCGCGTTATTACGGTCGAATCTTTTCCACTTGGAAATATCAAAGAAACTTGCGGTAGACACTGCGAAAGAATGAGGATGCAGATCCGCGTTTCTCACGTGTGTCGGCGTGGAATATATTATAAAGAGACAACAATAAAGTCGAGTGGAAGATAGTCATAATTTAATAGGGCCGGATTTGCATTTATCGAGTGGCTGGAGTACGATTGAAGAGATTTATTAAGGCTGATAGCGAGTGCTGATCGCGGTATTGCTGGGCATTAATCAGGGGTAGGGGCGAGTCGCGCTACTCGCGCCAGCGATGCCGCAGGTTAACACGGTTAACGCGAATGCAATTAGACGGGAATGTCTGGAAAGCGACGGAGGGTAAACGTGGGTCGAGCCGGTCGAGCCCGAGCTAGAAAATCGAAGAGGATCGGTGCGTGCTCTATGAACGATTCATTGCCAAGATAGCTCGGCCATCGAGATAATCGCCTACAAGACGTAGCTGAATGGCGCATACTATGCAGGGTCCAGGGATCACCGAACAAGAAAGTCAGGTATGCGTGGAAGTGCTTGCTGGCGGATTGGGCGGAGGATATCGTTAACACACCCAAAACATTCTGGAACGCACCAATGTCCCTACAAATATCGTACGTGCCTCGCTCCAACTCCTCAGCTTCAACCTTTATTCCGCATTTAATGTTAATTATAGAGATAATTATAGCTGTGTGTGACCCCACCCGATAGACTCATCCAATCAATAGCTACCTGCTGTCTCTTATTGCTTAACAACGACAGTAACGAGTCGACACAAATACCTCCTCTATTCACTTCATAATTCCATGTTTTCCACGGAAATATTTTCACGAGTGAAGATGGAAAAGAAAATGATTATATATACCAGGGACGAGAGAACGCGTGTTATTAGTTACAGTCTTTGGATAAAGGTGTATCGTGCGTTATTAGATCCTTCTTTTATCGAGCCAAGAATCATTCGGACTTACATTGATATGGATCCTACTTATAGGAGCTTTTCAGAGAGGTGGTTCGCCGTGTAAATTTCAGTAGCTTTCTCTCCTGTTCCTCGTAAACTTGGAAAAAATTCTTCGCACGCTCTTTTCGCTACACTTGTTGGATATCCCGCTTCAATCAGATGCAAATGGAGTGTTTGCACTTGCGGAAGTAAAAGACGAAACATTTAGTTCCTTGATAACGATAGTTCGAAATAGATGAATATTACAAAACCGGTTTAAGTATTAAATAAAAAATCGATAATACTTTCGCTATTATTATTGCAATCAATTCCTCAGGTGAGAAAATTAGCTGCCATTTCACCGAACGTTATCCTTGCGGAATTCGTACTTTATAGTTTTCACATAATTATAAATAATTAGTATTAAATATAATAGATAGTTCGCTGTGTCATAAATGGATCAGGATTATCTAAAAGGCTTAAAGTTACGAAGTGTTTCTGCTTTTATATTGTAAGAACAAAGTTATTTCAGGATATTTAAAAGTTAGGAATTTTCAATCCCTCAATTCCACGGCGATATTCAAATTTTATGGAATAAAGATTTTCAGGCGCAGCATTGTTACATCTGGCAGGTCGAGGCGAGTTTTTATGACTCGATGGAGAAGCATTTGGTTTATAAAGGAGGAAGAGTCTTGTGTCGATAACGGGATATTCGATCGAAACACAGGGACGATCAGTACCGGTGAATTGGCCAATTAGTTTATCAAATACTGAGAATAGCAGTGCAGAGTTTATCGGCAAGTGATCTGGCGTGGTAGGTGAGTCTCTCTCTCGTTAAATTGCCATAAGCCTGACCGAAGACGATAGAACCAATCGATCCCAATAAATCTTACAAGCTTACCGTGGCTGAATCTTCGCTCATTTAAGGAAAAGCGCCAAGTCACTGTGAATAAATTGCATCGGATCAAAATATTAGTCTTAATCCTTCAACGCATCATGTATACATGTGCAATATATACATCTTCTTCGATATATCCTACATAAATGTTTGCCGCTAAAATTAATCGTATAGCTGTATTGACACTGGTATGCTGCTCGTAGCATATTTGGTATATATCTTATTCTCATATATACACATAGTATCCTAATCGGTTAGATATAAGAGATAATAGATGGATCGTAAAATCGTAATCACTATTATTCCACGGTACACGAGCTTCGTGCTCGCGTATATATATAGTAATTCTCGAAAATAAGTCGAATGAAGAATATTGCGTAAGGAGCCATCATTCCACTGTAATAAAATTAAACTGATAAATTGAAAGACGAAAAGGGGATTTGGAAAATAGGCATGGAATTGAAGAAAGGAAAGGGAGGGGGGTGGAAAAGATGAATGGGTTTGTTGAAACGTTGCGTCGGGACGGCTGGCCTTTGCTGTCCTCGGTCTGGAAATAGTTGTATAGTTGGGGGGGGGGGGGGGTATGTGCAAGTAAAGTGAGGTAATGTTGGGGTGGCGGTGTTCTGCACGCGCGAACTCGGTGCGGACATACGAGTATAGTACACGGAAACGTGGCGCAAGAAAATAACGAGTTCTAATTGCGAAAGCAGATCAGCGCCTTTCAGATGAAAAAAAGGGAAGGAGTGCGCGAAGGTGCACCGTGCACCTACCACCTGATTCATTTGAGTAGATAGCGATCTGTGACGCAGATACGGCCAGCCAGGCGAGTCGGCTGTTAAAAATCAATTCGTTCTTCCACGCCTCAGTTCGAGTCTCGAACTATCCGCAGGACTCTTGAAAAGAGATTTGTTGTACCGCTGCTGCGTCAAGTTGCAATCGCCAAGAGTCACTGCACTCTATACCACTTGTTATTGCCGCACTTGTCCATTACACTTTTTCTTTCTCTGATACCGATCAATGACGCAGAGACAACTGACAGCTGTTCCGCTAACCTTTGGATCGTTCTAGCTTGTGCTCCCTTTTCTAATCTACCAGTGGTCTCTTTGTCCCTGCACCTTTCTTAACTTTTATTTCATGTACGGTCGCGCGCGCGCGCGTGCACGCGCGAGTCTATCAAATTTCACCATGCAAATAGAGGATAAATATTTAATTAAACTTTGTCTTTTACCAGAGGAGTTTCCACTATAATTAAATGATTTACTCGGATAACCTATCCAGGAACATTCTTACACTGTGTAAGAGCTTTGTCTTCACGTGCGGCATCCGTAGTAAATCGCAAGTATCTCTTACGTGAAACTATATATAATTTCCTTGAATTGAAGAGCGTCGACTAATTCTGTTGGTAGACAGAGGTCATTTTCAGCACGATGATGCCGTTTGGTCGACCGCTCTTAGCTATATACGAGTCTCAACTCCATTATGTGCGGAAAAAGAACAATCCTATTAACGGTTCTTTCTATACACTATTCCTATCACTACGATTTAATTTATATAATGACGATTACCGTCAAACGCGTGATTCTCTTGTAAAATAATTGTCTATATGGAGTACAATACAAAACGAAAGTTTATGGAGAGTAGGAGAACGTATATAACGAGAGAGAGAGAAACGGTTTTTGCTCAAATAGAGAATCAGTTTTTCTTACATTTAAATCTAACTTTTGAAATATTTAAATTTATGCAAAGGTTAAATTGTTTTTGAAATGAGAGTCTGGACATTTTTTTCTGAAAAAAAAAAAATGCATTTAGATGTCTTCGAAAATATTTGTCTATCTATAGGTATTTTAGTAGAATCTAATTAAGGTGTCATTGACGACAGAGAGGAAATTATAACGATCGGCTTATTTCACACGACATAACAAGCTAGCACAAAAATCTCGAAAAACTCTCGCTCTCTTTTCGTTATATCGATCGCCCTCAGTTGCTTCCAGAATCCCAAGTAGATCCTTTAACATTCGTCGCGCGATTCTACGAGCTAGCGAGTACAGGGAAATCTACTAACGAAATAACGAGTTCTGTTTGCGAAACCAGAAGTGGTTCGTAAAGAAGAAAAAAACAACAACGTAGAAGGAACAGCAGTAATCCGCCCGCAACGTACACGGTTATCGGGCTGAAAAAAAAACCTCGCTCAAATCCAGATTCTAGCTATAGATAATTGAGAGTCTTTCCATGATTTATATATGTATCGTTCACTGACAAATTATTAAAGTCTAATTCTGACAGTTTAAGAGTCAAGCTTCGACTTTACTCTGCTAACCTCTACAATAATACTCTATCCATCGAATAAAGATCTACGAATCATTAATTTTCCATCGGTTCTCCATAAATAAACATACATATGCACATATGTTTCCGTGCATTTGACCAAAGATAAAAAGATTTTTTTCTCTGTATTACCTATTTTCTTATCTTGTAGCATAATAAAATATTTGACTTTAGCCAAATTAATGATACGCTTATTTCAAGCCACGGAACGCGTTGTTGAGCGGTGTGGCATAAGCCGTTATTTGCTTTTCTAATTTCTCGTCATATAATTAATAAGTTCCGTTTGCGAAATAAAACCTTTGGGGGTAAGAACGGTTGATTCATACAGGTGTAACCAGTATGAAGTGTTTTACAAAGTATTATACATAAGAATATAACTCCTTGAAAAATTATTAAGTCGTTCACACGAGCAAATAGACGCGCGTGTAAGTGCAAGTGTACAGCTATAATGCTTGAAATATTATAATTACCACTACCTTGTCTAATTAACAAGTTTTGTTCTCTCAACTACCGAAAGCAGGAGTGTGTAGCGAAAATTTACTTGAAGCTTTATCGATGGAGCCAATTTTTCATGCAATCACTATCATCAACAGCGTCGATATAAAATTGATTTAATACTAGATCCGTTGTATGTATATATATGTAAATATAATTTATTATTCGAGATCTGTTTTCAAGTGTCCTGTTGTAGAAAGCAGGTCGGTGATGGAGCATGTTGGTAAAGTTATAAAGCGGCGTAAATTTGATTGAACTAAAAAAGAGTGAAAAGTGTGTGTGTGGTGTAGAGTTATGTGGCTGGGCAGGCAGGCACTTCGGATATAGACTATAGCGGAACACGAACGGTGATAGTTGACTCTCGAGCTTAGCATGCGACAGTGTAATTGATAATTATCAGCGTAGCGCCGGTCGGAGCTCGACTGCTGAACCAACGTGTTCAGGGTATATTTGATTCAAGAGAGCGAGTGTATCGTCAGTGTAGCTGTAGAGGCCGATCAGTTGGAGCAGATCGGCTTTTCTATACAGCGACACTTGCAAACGGACCGGCACAGCTTCGATTTATAGACACCAACACACATATATCTGTGTGCCCTCGCGTGCCTCTGCTGCAGCGCGCACAATGCACACGCCTCTCAAGAAACACGCGTGTACGTGGTCGAGTAGCTGGAATTGCGAAAGTACGGGGCGCACATCTATTAATACCGGGTTATCTTTGTTGGTGTGGGTGTTATCAGGACAGGGCGTGTCGACAGGAAAGCAGCCGGCAAACCGGCAGCCAGCAACGTGACTGTCTGCCGCTATATTCAGAATCCGCTTAGCTATCTCTCTCCTCTATCCCCCCCCCCCCCCCTGTTTTTCTCTCTCAAACTCCAATTCTTTTCCACTAACGGTCCACCACTTCTGTATCCATCCCTTTTACAGGATTCGATAAGCACCATCATCTTGTCAAGATTCGCTGTAATATAGGTGAATTTTGCTCTATACGTTCCCTATATACATTGCTCGTAACTACCCCTTGTATATATACGTGCAACACCTTACTGAAAAAGAGATTCAATTATACAAGTCGCGACCTGGTGTAAGTATAGAGTGTTAATTGTATAATGACGGAGAGAGAGAGAGAGAGAGAGAGAGAGAGAGAGACGGTCAAAGGTATATAGGAAAAGTATAAGAACGACAGGGATTACGGATGTGATCACTTCGGGTAACAGTACTCGGTTTATTCGCGCGTGATACCGTTCGAGACGACCATCTCACCTCCCTTCCTTTTGCAAAAGAAGGTGCTATCTTGTACCACGGTACTCTATATCTGCATGTATATGTAATACACGCATGGTGTACATGCACATATATAGAGCTATACGTGTGATACGACATAGCCGAGCATTGTTAATGACGTCGTTGTCGTCTGCGTTGTTCTGTACGCGACCGGATTTGATTCACATGCGTGAGCCGTCCCTAAGGTCACGCAAACCATGCCGGGCTAAAGGTAAATGCTAAGACAGACACGCCGCGAGAGATCTGCATAATTATATTCGCGCGTCTTACATAATCCTGCTTATCCGGTTATCCGACGCACTATTTCTATACGTTTATATATACTATATATATATATATATATATATATATATATGCCTTCTCTAGAAACATTCGCCTTCGAGAGCGTTATGCTTTCGGACAGCTTGAAATATTATCGAGCCTGCAATTGCTGGGTATTATCAATAGTCGCTATCGAGACCAATAAAATTTCAATCACCTATATAACGATAATTACCTTTGTGGAGTTTATAATTTCTCATTTTGGCAAATTATCACCCGTAGCTCCTGCAACGTGCTTTCTCTTAGATTTCTAAAAGTCATTTATCCCAAGTAAAGATTATTTCATTGTTACATTCGATTATTGTATATATTAAAGACACACAGTATTACGATAGAATTTAAATATCGCATATTAATTATAGTGGAATTATAATACCGATAATGTAAGAATTTGCACGCTTTATACGAAGAAAAATGGTTTTACCTGACATGGCAAAAATAATATTGAATATTTATTAGGTGGAAGAATATATTTATAAGTGTATCAGTAAGGTAGGATTTTTGTAGGCAAGTTGAGAGAGCAACACTTGCGTGGTTAACCTACCGGGTATGCGGGCGGTTTAAAGTGACGAGTGTGGTGCGTTGAGCTTACTTGGTGGTGATACGTGTTTGTGCACGCGTTAAAGTCCTCGGAGCAAGAAACGCAATACACACGAGGCCAAAAATATTCGATCGATTTTGCCGCTGCTACGATCGAACAACCTACAGGCTTAAACAGTTTTTTCCACTGTCAAGATTGTTACAGCCACTGGCTGATCAATGAACATTATTAATCTTCCCCTTGAACAAAGATCGAACGCTCGAATCGATAGTAAAGCTGTAAGCTTTTATTAAACTTTTGGTCTGGGATGTATGTGCTGCATAGGTTAGAACTAGGATAGCGAGCAGAACGTTCTGTTCCGGCGTGGCATGCGCGTAGAAAGTCCGCCCACTGCGTGATCCATAGATAAAGTTCGGTTGCATGTTGAAAGCACGACCGAATGGGATTTCTGTTCTCCCCGCGAGGGAGTGTGTGCATACGACTGCGCAAATGGTCATAGAGGCCAAGAAAAGAGAAAAGAGAAAATAGACAAGAGAAAAGAAAAAAGGGAAAAGAAAAGAGGAAGATCGAAGCGTGCAATGTCTCCTCTCTATCCCAGCTTCTATTTCTTTGCTTATTTCTCTTTCCCTCTATTTATCGGTGTCTCTTATTGTGCATCCACAACGCGTCTGACCTCCCAATGGCTCAGCCAATTAAAGACGATGTGTCTTTTCTAGCTGTGAAACCGGTCTACTGCTTTATCCGTACCTGCTCTTTTTCCCAAGCTATTCGGCCATTCAGGAAATTCGAATCATTTGGTCTAACTATATATATAAATGACATTCTAGTTTTGCACAAAGTATATAACTTCCCTGCGGTAATTCTCATCCTCGCTTTTCTTCGGTATATATAAGCACGTAGCATGTATTGATCATTTATGCTTTCGAACGAACGATTTAATACTCGCTCATATTTTGCCTCAGCAAATTATGCCGAATCTTGGACGAAATTAAAGTCTTTCTTTCTATCCGAGAAACCGGTCCATCCGGAATTTAGAGAGAGAGAGAGAGAGAGAGAGACGATGCCTTCGCTGAAAATTAACCGACTGAATGCACGTTATTAATGTGACGTCAGCATGTATTAAATTAAAACTGAAGATTATTTGATATCTTTGTTGTCAGTAGCGAGTTACATATACCTATATATAATTTCCAATTATTTGCAATGCCTCGGTGTTTCTATCATTCGTCATGTTAAATCCGATGTTGTGGTGTTGATAATAAAGGACAGTTGATGCAATAGATATATAGTTTGCTCGAAGTTTGAATTGAAAGAGAGAGAGAGAGAGTGGAATTAATTTCGCGGGATAAGTTGGAGAGTTCGAAGGAAGGCTCCGACCGATCTCGAGTGGCTTTCGTAAATCTTAAATCCGCGTCCGCCGCGGGCAGCGTTCGTTTTCTTTTCTTTGGCTCCTTTATTCGCTTCTCAGCTCTCGCTGTTCGGCACCGCAGCCTCTCGTTGCTGCAGTCGTGCCGCCGAAAGGGACGTTTTACGACCCCGTTCGTTCGCGTTTCCGTGTTGAAAACCATTTCTTCGTTGCATGCTTTTTACCACGAGTCGTTCATGGAAATAGTAACGACGGCCCGCCGAGAATATCGCCCGCCACTCCTTTCTCGTCTATCCAAACAGGAGAACTTCATCTCTTCAAAGATGCCTGCACATTTCTTAACCGATATGCCATTTGTTATATATGCACATCTATGAATATGTGCAATTTGATATACGATCCGAAAGACAAATGCAACCAACGATTCCTGCAAATAACGCACCCCATTCTCTCGCTAAGATAAATTAATATCACACATCTATATATATATATATATATATATATATATATATGTATTAGACAAATGCATGACGCAATAACCTACGCCAATTTCCACATTACAGTCCACAACGACCAAATTTCATCCTTCGTATCGTCCGGCTAAAATGGTACATTCGCACGTTATTACACGTGTTGGAGTAAAATTTTATTCGAGAAAACAATATATATGTGTGTGTGTGTGTGTATTGTAGACTGTAGTCCGAATTCTTTAGCGTCGAAAGGTTGAATGAAACATTTGAATTTGTGCCGAACTTGAACGTTAGATCACACGAAATGATAAATGCTAGTCAGAGGTAAACCAAAGACAGAGTTTTCTTAGTGTGCGATTTTGCACACACGATGAAAAACCTAAGGATACGCAATACATTGATCGGCAAGCCTGAGAGCGTAGCATAGAATTGAATGAGATAAGCAATACAATTTACCGAATGAGAAATGTTTCCTCGGCTCGAATCCTTGAACGATTTCTCTATTCTCTCAGTGAAGGACATTTCTTTGTTTTTCTTCCTTTCTTTTCGCTTTTCACGTTGAACTTTACTCGATGGTTCGAGTTTAGTGGTGCTGCATGGTATCCCTGAATATAGGACAAGAATCAAATCGAATTTGTCCTATAGGTTGAAAAGGGGTATATAAAATTTATAGCATAGAAAAATTTCTCTTTACCCAATATCAATTTTCTTAATGGTAAAAAGGTCACGCGGTATATATGCCATTAGCTTCGGATTAGATTTTCTCTGATCGTTAATTAAACCGTTTTATGTACTTCGCGGTCTATGTTATCTTCCGCAGGCATCTTTCCACGTAAATCCATACCAGCCCTCCCTATTTCATAATTATTATTAGGAAAATTAAGAAGACATATATACGTATTAGAGGTTTATTGCTCCGAATGCTGCGCGCTCATGCCAAATGCATTTTTCCCTAAAATCCGTATTGTTGCAAGAGCATCGAGTGGAGCTCCTCCGGGGAACGAGGTGCCTACGTCGACGCTCGATTATTTCCTAGAAAATGATCATTCTACCGAGTTTTTTTAGCAAACAAGATCGTAGAAAGTCTCGTGTATGATGAATTTTCAACGATGGTAATGAAACGGTACGGAACAATGAAGTAGTGTAATGAAATGGTATGAAAAGCCATTGGGAAGACTTGTAAATAGTATTTGAGATATGGTGCAGAGTTGTAATGCCACGTAACGATAGATTTGGATCTCGCGGAGTCGATTTAGCAGAGGAGAGGAGAGGAGAGCAGAAGAGTCGAGCGACAACGATCCTGAGAGCGGCAGGGATGTTGCCGATATGCTGTGACGACTCGTGATTGCCCCAAGAAGGGAAAGGTGTGGCACGGCGCAGTCATGTTGCTGATTTATAAGGCTAAATTCCTGTACTGCTTGGCCGCAGCCGCTGCGCCGCCACCGCCACCACCGCCACCACCGCCACAGTCATGCAATACTTTTGCACTCGGCGCAAGCCGCCTACACCCTACACCCAGTCCAGATTTCCAACAATCTCGCTCTACGTAAACCAAATTTATCGTTCCTCTGCCTGCTTCCGCCCTCTGTTCTCCCCTTTAAACTATCCTACATAAACCAAAACTTCACTCAACCTCCAACAATGAAAACTAGGTATTAATAGCTGCCTGACTCTCTCCGCAATTTTATTCAATTCATCCATCTTATCGCGGAAGAACGTCGAGCTTCGATGCTTCGACAATAGCCTGCATGTGTATAACGTCTTATTATTAAGACTAATCCGGAGAGCCAAGAGTGAATATTAAGCAATTAAATCTTGCACGAGACTTGAAATTTAATTTATTATTTGTGGAATTTTATATAATAATAGCGTTTCTTATGTACTCTATATATCTATGTAGCATAAGGAGTGCTTTGAACGCGTGCCACGAATAGTGGGGGGGCTATTATACAGGCCGGATCGATTTTTGGCAAAAAGCGAAGCGATGCTAATCGGTTTTACCAGGAAGCCGGCTAATTGGCAGAGACGCCTAAGCTCGCTCTCGAGCACCTTGGCACGTCGTTCCCGTTCAGGCAGATCCGGTATTGAGAAATTTCCTCGTTTGTTTACGCTCTTATCACGGACTTTACCACCACATGCAAATCCTATTCAATCCAATCCAATCCAGTCCAGTCCGATCCATTCGGCGTAATTAAATAGACCGCGCGCACCGTCGAGATAATAGATTGCCGTAATCGGCAATATCGCAGAGCGAGATGCATTATTTTACAGCGACCCGACACGCCGCTCAGATAGCATCTCGAATTCTTGCCTCGATCCTTCAATAGACACATGTACATCGACGCGGCCTCTCGCATTTAGATATATACATATACATATATGTATATATATATATATATATACACACAGAAGGTTCGCTGGGTCGAGAGCTCACGCCCACGTGCTTACGTTATTAAATCAACCAATATTTCGGAACGAAACGAAACGCGTCCTTGCTGGGATGTGGTAGCCTCGGTTTCTCAAGCAGTAATAATAGGTAGCCGAGAAGCCATCATTTCACTCTCGTTTTTCCAATAGCTCCATTATAAGCAGCAACTTAACCTAAAAGTACACAGCCGAGGGTTCATACCGGTTGACTTATATCTGGACTTGTCACTCGATTCATCTTACCACAGCATTCTCATTGTCTTTTACTATCTCTCTTGCGATCATTATCTATTTCTCTTTATTTCACTCCAACTGTGTAAGTAACTGGGGCGGAGTTGGGTTGCATCATCCTGTACCACAATACTCTCAGTCAGTCTTTCTCTTTCCGCGGGCGCCTCTCGTTCCCGCTCCGTAATTCTTTATATATATATATATATATATGTATATATACTTACAAACATTAGAACCTCTCGACTAGCTCCTATCCATTGCCATCTTTGATCGAATCGAGCTTCTATACTCGTCACTTTTATATCCCTTTGCGCACCAAACCTCACTCTCCTCCCTCCCATGCAGCGTTTACAAAACTTCCGTATCGATGACGACAGCACGCTGCTTCTGGTCACGCGTGATACGTCCGAGCCGACGAGTCTTCCCCACGGAAATAGCTCATCTCGACAGATATGAAGATCTCTACGACAGATATGCAATGTACAAGATGTGTTTTTACGATACGAGGGAGAAATAAAATGTGGGCGCCTCTTTATGCGGCCTCTACAAACACAATATAACTAAATTCGTACGTGAATCATATCGGATAGATAACTTTCACAAGGATAAATTTCATTCTCGGTCTGTATAGACGAGAGCGTAGCTGGATTATTTCTTTGGGGAGAGGAGTATATATATAAAAAGTGGAAGAGATTCGTGCATGCAAGGTCCGAAGAAGAAGAAGTTACGAGTCCAACGGTGGATCGTGTTGCAGCTTTCCTCCGAGGTATATGTCGTGGTAAAATGATTAATCGTCCTTTCAGCAGAGATTACAGCGCGTGTAACACGCGCGGGAGTGCCAAAGAGACATTTTCTTTTGGTTTTTCGTCGGGCGAGGGCAGTTTGCCCCGCGTAATGGGACGATGACGAGAACAGGAGATTCGCATTGGATCCTCCTCGATGCTTGGATGCTGCGGACGCTTCTTATCGCGAAGAGTACCTCGGGCTGACCTTAATGATGGCTTCCACTTACGTCAGAGAGAGGCAAGAGATAATTTCGGAGTTGGCCGCGGCCGAGTCCTGAGCACTGATGACAGGCCGATTATGCGGGCTTCCATTAAGGACGACCTAATTGCGAGACGAGATCGAAAGCAACTCTGCTGACTGCATGGCTATACTGCTGCACCGATCGAGGTTCTTTTAGCTGCTGCGGGGCCCCAAGCGCGAGTAAAGCAGCAGCAGCAACGGGCGTTTCTTTCCACCTACACGCCAGAGTTGTCTGGCCATGCTGCTGTGGCCTGTGAGCTGTGACGACACTGCTCGATATGCGTTTAATGCTTTCCAAGCGATATACGTGTATATATATATGTGTATGTTGGAGACTGCAACTACAGAAGCAGAGCGCGGCAGCAAGAGCGGTGCGGTGCACCACGCCTTTCTAAGCCCAGGGGCATCCGAACTCCGAAGCCCGAGCAGATTAGATCCTGGATATAGCTCCGAGCCTGGCCGACCCCGATACTTCCAGGATCACCTTAACCGGCCAAATTTTTCACCCTCCTTCAATTTTTTCAATTTTAATCTACGTATGCATATACGCTACTTCTTTATTAATTAGGAATAATAGAAATCTTCGCCGAAAGATCCACTCTCGAGATTATTTCAGATGTTTTGCATGATTTGCGAAAAACATCTAAATTTGGTATCAAGGGTCATCAGTGATAACGACAGTTATTTTTGTTATCGTGCATAGATCAGCCTTGCTGCATGCGCAGGCGCTCCAGTTTACGACAATGGTTCGCCTAAGCTTAGAGGTTTGCGTCGCGTTAACTCCGGTGCTGCACAGTTGCGACGTACACCATGCTGATTTTTGCCCTGGAAGCTGCACGACCCGATCGAAATAAGTGAACCTATCCGACCTCCACTTCTCAGTCCTCTATTTATCGCATTAAATGTAAATCTCTCCTGCTTCCGATTAATCTTCGTCATCGTTCTGGCGAACAGCGATCGACTATGCATCGTCGCCGCGCGTTTCCCTGACAGTAGAAACTGAAGACACGTGTACGCGTCAAGCGTGTTTCACAAAAAACTGGTTTTTACGATCTATTCACATTTCTTCGCGTGTATAAATAATCATCGTTTATAACTACACCAATTATACAGATTTAAATCTTAATTTTACGGAGGAACGCCTGGTCATTCGAATAGGAATTTTTAAATCTTTACTGATTCGAAGGCGAGGTGTCAATAAGATTAGGTGAAAGCTTTATTGCCTTATTTATAATGATTAAATATTCAAGGGAAGAGAAGATTTATTTTTATAAGATGTATAGTCAGCGATGAAATAGGCCTTCGGGAGATTCTATCGACGAAGCGTTTTGCAGCATCACGATCTAGATCCATGTCTCAATGGGATTGTGCAACTTGCTAAGATCAACTGTCGATTAAAAGCGTAGAGTTTCGCGTAGCTGACGTACTGCTCCCGTTTCGCCTCTTGTTTTCACACACAGACCCCGAAACGGATACGATCGAGAGACGGTCAACTTAAAGCGTGTCCACTTCTTGCGTCTCGGCTGCTCCTCCGATATTCTTATTATTATCGCAGTTAGAAGAATTTATCCATTGCTAAACTCGATCGCTCGGGTGTCGAGATGCGATGACCTAATTTATTACACTCTTTTGTTTCTTTGTCTCGCGGAATGTTGATTAATTTTTATCGTGTGTATATATATATATACATGCATGCTTATAAAGAGTGCAAGCGATACGCTTAAAGTTTTATTTGTCTTGAGGCCCAGAGAGTCATTAAAACTCCTTTACAGCAAACCACGTAGCAATTTGAGCAAAAAGAGCGATCGCAGTTGCAAAAAGACACCAAGTTTTGGTCGTTAGCTCGGAAGAAAACGAGAAACGTCATCGCGAGGATACGAAGGTCGTCGAAACCCGCTCTGATTTCCGTGAAGTACGATCGAGATGGCCTTCTGTGGCTAACTGCCGTCACAAAGTGGCTTCGCTGTTTTAATTCTTTCCATCCTGAGATCAATTGTTAAGAAAAAAATCTCTCCGCACACTCTGTTATTAAATGCTTATTTACCGACGCTTCCTCAGGGCTTTAAGATTGCTCGTTGCCTCAAATTGAATTTTTCCACTCTTCGTCTTAACTCTCCGGTTACAATTTAATCGGATTAATCTTCGTTTAATTTATCGCCGCCTTAAAGCTTCTCCCTTTTGAATAAACATCGTTATTTTGCTATGGCTATATATTTTAATGCTGCTTTGGGCTCGTCAGCTACGCAAACATCAAGTATTCGTTAAAATGTTTCACAGCAGTGTACATATACAATGTTCTCTTCAGGATCATTTAATAAACGGTTGGAGCACGTCGGTACGTATCGCGGTAGACGCTGAAAAAATGGAGCGTAAGGGGAAGAAGAAGAGCAAGAAAAAGGAGGAGGATGAAGAAGAGGCTGAAGTGAAATTTAACGACGACTCGACGAAGAATGCAATAAGAAATGTAACAGATAGGAATCCGTTGAACGTCGAATTACTACAAGACGATTATAAGGTGCGAGTATGCGAAATCTAAAGTCGGCGAGGGGAAGAAGCTGGGAGAGTGACACGTACATAAGAGCACGACGCTTTCTACTCCTCGAGGCGGATGATTGATCCAGGCCGGTGGGATGAGACTGGACGGGACGGGAACAAATTCTGTTTTTGCATTGATTCACGGTGAAGCACGCGATGTTACGCACGACCGAGATCCTCATAATTCGCTGCTCATCAATACCGAGACCCTAGCTGCTCCTTTCCATCTTCTTCCTTCATTGCTGCCTCCAACGACTGTTTTATCAATTTCCAATTATACTACACGTATCTCCATCAAAATAAATACTTGTCCCACGCAGTTTCCTGTTTACCCGTAAAATTAATACGACCGGCTACGGTAAATTTTATCTCATACTTCCCTACTCGATATCAACTGGATTTTCTTTCTCAATATTTGTTAACATTATCAAATCATTGTAACTGTAAAAGATTCGATCCAGCTCACTCGACTCATTGAAATACGATGCTGTTTTTAATGGCACTGGGAATAAACGCGATTCAAAGCGATATGGGCAGCAATTAAATACGCTACACCACGTGTAATGTTGATTTGCTATAGGATGAAGCGTCCTTTGCTAACTAGTTTTTTTTATGACAACTAACTTATTCATCGTCAATTTTCTTTTGTCGTGCAGCCGATGTGATTCCAATCAATGGCAATGCGATTATTTAAATTTCATTGTCGCTGTACGGGAATGGTAAGTTTGTAATTATAATGAAGCATCTCGAATATGTGTGATGATAGACTGTGTTTGGGACATTGTTGAATCCATGATTAGAGTGATTGCGAAGTAATGAGTGAAGAGATGAAATTGTAAAACTAGACGACCGCTCTGGCTAGGGGAAAGAGACGAAAAGAATTATGTATAGGGGAGAGAGAAACAGAGAGACTTTCTTTGTTTGGCTGACTTTCGTAAGTGACATCATAAGGTTGGTCGAAGATCCAGTTGTCAAGCAATGATTGCCTCTGGATGAATTCGTGGGCAGTCCAAGATGGATGTACGTGTCCGTTGCTCCTTAAGCGGAAGCGTAACGGAATCAGTATCGACAGGCCCGTAATTCTTCGTCTGCGGAATGAGAATGACGACGCGGAAAGCGGTATCTAGCCTGTATTTACTCTAAATTGTATATATTTTCATTTAAATATTCTACATAAAAAGGCTTCGTCAATTGATTCTGTCCCTACCGCTGCTGATGCTGCTTGGGAAAATGTATCGACGCCAGCCAGTGAGTATCTTGTCGGAACAAACGGTATCCTTAATTAAACAGGTACTCTTCTCCTGTCATTTGCTCGCCCTAACAAACTATCATATGCTAATTACTATTTTATATTTAAGGACATAGTCGTTTATTCCTGTAGCTCCAAATCAACCCATGCAAGAGACCATTTGCATGAACGTTGCAGTTTACCAAAATGCAAACTCGCAACTATATACGTTCTCTTCGATACCTATGCACGATTTTATAAGCGTACAAAATTCAAAGGAGACCAATCCATTTTACAAGTGTTGTTCCAGTTTAAAGCATTTTGTGTATAAGTAGAGCCGCAGATCTCGTTCAAGATCAGTAAGATCGGTAAATGTAGGTAAGCAAGATAACCGAGTTACCCCATGGAGCTTGTACATCCTCGATAGGTCTTATCTTATCGAGCCAATTTTGCTGTAGTTGGAAATTGACTATTATACGCTCTTGTAGTACTGCAATTCTAAATGCAGAATCATCAGTGTTGAATGCAAGTTTTTCCTCACATTTACCACTACTATGAAAAAAGAAGAAGGAGAAGAAGAGGGAGAAGTCTATGAATTAGATTGTAGAAGGTTAGAGGTTGCAGTGATATTTGGTAAGTATAGGCCGGATCATGGAAGCACGTCGATATATCGACGATATTACGAGAGAGTATAACGTTGGTGAGCCGACGGTGATGCTTATCAAGTTTCTTCTCCCGAAGCCAGCCGTGTCCTTAGGATGGCCTTTCTTATCGCGATAACTCCCGAGGACATCGTCTCTCGTTGAGAAACGATGCTACGTACGACTCCACCCACTCTCATCCGCGAGTTTCGCTACTTCTGGTCTCATCGCCTCTAGCGATATATCCATCGATCCCGAGATCTCAGCCGCTTCGAACAATCAGCATATATATATATATATATATATATATATAGGTACTCGAAATCAGCGAAGAAAATGTCGCGTCAGTCATGTACTCTTCTATTTCGACAACTCTCGAAGAAACCATTACGTCTATCAATCTGCAGGCTGCTACAAATTAAGCTTCCTCGAAATCTTCCATCTTTAATGACTTTCTATATTACGGTTTTAGATATTGGTCGGATAACGTTAACTAAATTAGTAATTAATCTTAAGAACGGAGTGATATTGAGAAGCTGGAGGATTTGATCGAAATGATGAAACGAGATAAATTGGTATTTCCCATCCATGGTATATATAGAAGAAAGGCGACTGGAAGATGAGATTCTACGATGGTTAGACGGTAAAATAACGTAAGGCGTAGCAATCACGGATGTAGATGGTTGCTCAGCCGGGCGTGTTCCTCTTACCACTCGGACAACCTGGTAACGTGTTAAATTTTTGCACGACCTCGCTAACGGGTTAAACGGGATGGACGACTGCATTATACTATCGCATCGGTAGAGAATACGCCTTGGGAACGTGTCCTCTTCGCCTTTTAGCACGACCGACTGCTCGATGTACGCGAGAACATCAGGTGGCTTCTGCTGTTACACCATCCTCGGAGAGAAGAGCACATGAATATATTGATCTTCCCATGGCTCATCGGTATATATACGTTCTTTAAAGGTGAAGACGTTCCAGAGGTATCCGTTTCGATCAACGATATCGCTTTTCTCCCAGCTTAACGATATTGCTCTTTTGTCTGCCCATTACATTATGTCGGCTATAACCATTGCGACACATTATCATTTATTCATCCCAATCGGAGGCATCTCATATATAATTATCCAATCTCGATAAGCCATGATTCATAGGTTTGCAATTTTTGTAGAAAGAAGAATAATTCGTTGAACGAAATTGGCCAAGGATACAATTACATGTATACGAATCGATAATGCGTCAGTGGCAGTGTCAAGTTGCGATAATGGTTGGAGGGACGAGAGAGTGCTGGATTTTGCTGTCGGAGTATGGAGAACGGCTCGAGGAGAGAGGGAGGGGGAGGGGGAGAGAGAGAGAGAGAGAGAGCGAGTAGGTAAGTGCTCGAGTTTGTGGATGGCCTCTCGGTGCACGTGTATCTGCACGTGCAAAACAGTTGTGTATGAGAGTTTTACAGGCGAGTCTGCGATAGTCGTGAGGTGGTGCGTAAGATTGTGTGTGTGGATTTGAGAGTGTAGGACGTGCGCGTGCTGAGGAGCGAGGCTGATGGTGAGCCGAGTCGAGTCGAGTCGAGCGGAGCAGCGAGCTATCGAAGCTGAGACTGAGGCTGTGGGGCCAGTCGCCCTTGCCGAGGAGCCCGAGGCACGGGCGTGGGCCTTTCACTCCTGGCTTGCCTTACTACCTCCTGCCTGCCATCCGGATCGTTCCTTAACTATTCCTATTGACTCTCTACGCCGAGCCGCCTGAGCACCGCCAGCACGTATGTATCTGGCTTGGTGCATGTCCGTGCCACACAGTATCTATGCGCCTTTATACAATCACTCTTCCGAGGCACGTTCATTTTCTTCTTCGACCTATTTTACAGCGACCCTTCCTTGCCTCAACCTCTCTTCTATCATCGTCACAATCCTAGCGTTCGGAACTTCCTTAATTATCGATTATAATTCCCGCAGATTTTCATACAACCTTCACTGTTTCCTAGTTATCAATAATCATGAGATATCTTGTTGCGCCTATCTCTTTCCGTCTCTCTCTCTCTCTCTCTCTCTTTCTTTCTCCTTGTCGTGTACCATCTTGAATAAATCACTGATTTACGTAATGTTTACTTTTTTCCATTGGTACACCATTTATCAAAGCGAACAACGACAGTTTTGTGATGCTCCTTGTAACTTTGCTTCCAATGAGACGGCTGGACTGACTTGGCGACTAATTATCATATTAATGAGAGTGTTCATTTTGTTATTTTTAATAAATTTTAAGCACAGTGTCACGGCTAAACTTATTACGTGGATCCATCGGGTTGGTATTACATAGCAATGCTGCGAACCTATTACTTCTGTATTTATGGATTATAAATATCGAGAAATACCCTATGTACCCATGTCAGGACATATCTCACTGGTATCTGGTCTTACCGGAAGCAAGGTAGTAGCAGTCTTAAATGTAGCATCTATCATATTGGACGCTTCATTTTTACACCTCTTCATTTTGCCTATAGGCTTATCACTTATCAGTGTGGGAGAAGCGTGTTTTATCTAAGAGTTAACGGTCTTTTGGCGCCACACACGACTAGTTGCATTTAATAGCTTCTTAGAATCTTATTCAACTGGCTCACACACGATCTCGTTTAAATCAATCGAACAGCATAGACTTCCTAAACTTAAGAATATCAATTCGCTAGCGATCATTACATCTTGCCTGCACAGTTTTATTTCACGAGTAAAGATGTAATATCATTCATCCAGTGTTTTAAATAATAAGTTTGTATAAGAATATAGAACCTATACGATAAGCTATTTGTCATTTCGAATATGATTAACGTGAAAGTACCTACAATTTTCTACTACATAACTATCCTATTCTATTATGTAAGATTGCATGCATCGCAAAATTTTAGCTAGCAGCAAAGACACGATATTTGCAATGCGCTAAAGTAGTGGTAGCAGCACTACAGTAAACAATAAAAATATAAAATGAAGTATTTCTGAAAATTCTTGGACGAAAACAGTTAACGATGAAATAAGGTATACGTTGGCCACGAGTTAAAAAAGCCAATTATTTTCTCCGAAGGCATAAAAAGGATCAGAAGGGTAGAAATGCGTGAATCAGAAAACATGGTTGGGAATTAATGCGATGTTCCAGCTGCAGAATTGATGAGAAAATTTCGGAAGAGCGAGAATCGTAATAAGGCATCTCGCATTGGTCTCAAGGACACGCCGGTGTCGGTTGCTTTTTTCTTCGCAAAGTCTGAATCAACGACGTCGCTTTTGAGAGCGGCCTTAAGGCCTTGCGGCGCGATTCATGGCGAAAAAGATGTGGTCGATGTGGATGGGTCCGTGAATCCCTTCAAGGCGATACACGCGCTCGCTCGCTCGGGTGTACCGCTCTTTCCCAAATTGACTGGATGACGTAGAGGGGCAAAACATTAATCATTACCGACGCCGATCGCTGCGCGAGAGCTCAACGCGTGTCCTTATATCGTGCCGGGGACAATTTTTTGCGTCTCCCCTCGTGCTATCCGATCGTCTAACCATCAGTCTGTCCCTCCGTCTGCATATACGCGGCGTACATCCACCTTGCGGCACTTGTGTATTATATATACATGTATATATAGAACCGCGAGTGCATGAAACGCGTTCGACGATGCACGCTCCTCTCCCGGTAGACCAGGTACCAGCACAAGCCTTTGTGCATACCGCAACACGTGCAACAAAGCTGCTAACGAGTTGAAATTGCAATAATTTACGAGCTGTCGAAGCTCGCATACACCAATCGTGTTCTGCCAGGCTGGAAAAAAATCCACCAATTCAAAGCACGCATTAATAATATCTTGGATCCATTAAAGCGTGTACCTCTGGTAGAATATAAGACCTCATTGATTAAAGCAAATCGTCAGCTAAATACCTATCCACTTTAAACGGAATAAATCAAAGTATCTGCTTCCGTAAAAAAAGGGAAGAAAAAATTGGGTTAGCAAAGAATTAATCTAAACCTATGTCCTCTCATCCCAGTCGATATTTTAGTGATTAATGCTACATATAGGTAAATGGACACTTTGTTATATCCAACAATGTTGCTCGATAACACTGTTGACTCAGCAAGAGGATACAAGCTCATGCGTTTAGAGTGTTATATATATATTAAAATACATATACACGATATAAGTGTTTATATATTTCTAATCGAATTTAATTTATTTGATATGGACGAGACGTAGCACACAGTTCAGAGTAGGTAAGTGTCGAAGTGTTTGCTAGTTCGAAGGCTAATTGTTATTTTCACTATCGATCCTAGACACACGAGTTTCTTAACGAAGCAGTAGTCGACCGAGGTAGTTTCTCAATGTTTTTCTGAAAACTGACCGCGGGCCGTAAGCGGCTGCTGCAGGACGCGGCCGTTGAAATCTGGTAGTGATGAGAATTGCGAGCAGAATAAATCGGCAGGGATTGCGAAAGGGGCTTTCTGAAAAGGGTCTGCGAGGAGTGCAGAGCGTGCACAGCGGGATAAAGCCGTGCATTATCCCTGCAATTACGAAGAGTCGTATGTGGCTGGCTGATTACCGCGAAACACTCACCGATTGCGAGCGAGCGACTCGCAATTCTGGCTTTGAGCCGATGCGAGCGAGGTTCAACCGAGCGGAGTACAACGCGCCGCGTCGGACGTCAATCAAAACTCGAAAGCCATTAATTGGCTTTCTGGACTCGCGCGCGAGCGCGACCGACCACTGCCATGCACACATACCCGCACATTTTCGGCTCGAAAGCGTGAGACGTCCATCTTCAAGGATCCACACGACGAAATCGTCGTAGTTTCTCGACAACTTTTTCCACGCCGTGTTTCTCCTTCTTCTTCTTCCTTCTACCTTCGCCGACATGTTGCATATTTTTCTTCCCTCGGCCAAAAACTCGGAGCAGATTTCGTATACGCGATCACGTACGTCACGGCCGATAATTTGCAAGCAAACTGTGTTATTTCAGGTCTCTCGTGGTACCACAAACGGCTCGGAGAATGTATTCGGTAATGTACGGTAATAAGAAAGCAACTTTTTTCCTCGCCGCTCTTCTGACTGCCGGATATTTATTATGTCGCCTCGGGTATGAATTGTATATGCATATCCGAGCTTTCGGCGTGAAAACATCCTCTTTGTACAAGTCAATCCTGCGCTCTGTAAAGTGATTTAGAGATCGTTCGCGGAGATGCATGGCTGATAATATTATTGTATTTCGCCTGCAGCATCCTTTTTTGCTTCCCTGTCCGTATTATTCCGATTTTGGACGCAATCGTGTCACGCGATATAAGCTCGATAGATAAAATCGTGTGAAATTTGTAATTATAGTACCTAATACATATTTGACGCAAGAAGTTTTGCGGCAAAGTTGCACGGGTATGCATGTACACATACATAGATAGACTTATGATCGTAGATGACGAAAAGGGGACATTTATCTTTGGCTGCGATTTCAAGGAAAGATGGGGAATTTCCGCAATAAGAGCGGCGAACAAGTTAGCAAGGGTTATTTCGACCGGTGGCATCGCGAGGGGCGTTACAAGCGCGTGCTTCCTCGAGGTATCCACACCCACACCCTGCTGACTTACACGACGGCGTGTGCCTCGAAGCAGAACTGTAAATCATGTGCGTGATGAATGCGAGATCTATCTCGCCGCGTTTTCTCTATAAATTTTACTGTGCTGGCGATGCTCGCGAGACAAGAGCCACGGTACAGGACGCATGTGGGCGAAAATGGCGGAATCCAAAAGTAATGGATATGAATATTGCGCCCCCTTAAAGTTTCTTTGGTCATCCTTCGCAATGATTCCCTCCCCCGTAGCCACTCGAAACCAGCACGATAAAGGTGCCCTAATGAATTTTTCTGCCTATTATGAGCTGAAACTCTACTCGAGGATGTACTACTTACGCCTATAAAAGATGCTTTCTGGTTTCGTGTTTCACTTACACTTTATAGTTATTGCCTTCTGTGCACGCGTTTTCGGTCTTGCAAAAACTGCACGTTGCATATAAAGAAAGTTTGGATAAAAATCGTTTCGAGCAAAGAGCAATTAGGATTTTCAACGAGTTAAGATTAGGGGTGGATAATAGTTTCCTGCTAAATCAGGTATAATCTTTGCTTTCAATATTTTTTAACCTTCGTGTTATGTTATAGTGGGATAAATATTAGTTCTATTTATGAAGAGCCCGCGGTAGTTCATTGTCGCAGCGTTAGCACAACGGGGAATTGTTATTCTATATAGTCTGCAATTCCTTTGATTCGACAGACCGTTAAGAGCATATATAGTTTAAGAATCGCGTTAATGGTCCAAGTAGCGTTATATCGAGTTATAACGCACCGCTGGGCCAGTGCTCGAAACCAAAAATTATTACATAGACTATATACTCTCGATGCAAGTTATACCACTACCAGCGAAACGCGAATTGATCAACGAAACATGCATCTCGCAGGCAGCTAAAACGCCCACGCGATATCGTGGATATTACGCTACAAGGTTGCTTAAGGGCTCTGCTCTACGTTGGATGCATTCTGCATAAATTAATTCGAGTCCACGGACCTCTCGGGTCAGTCAATAAATTACACTGTATGCTATATATGCCGAATCTTTTCCTAACCGAACATGACATTTGTAGTTTTATTCGAACCTGCCTTGTTCTTGTAGCTTACGTTAATTTACAAACTCAATACTATGAAAGATGCAGACTCATATAATATATGCTAAAACTTTTGAGCCATTTGCAAATCGAGTTCTGGAAGCGTATACGTGCACGACTATGAGAAAAAGGAGTAGAGGAAAAATTGGGAAATACGTTTATTTTCACTTCAAAGCTATACGTGTTATACAGTTTATAAGAAAATAAATTTCTCTCTCCTTTTTGGCGTGTTGTGATTTACCAAACTAATGAGAAGACTATTAATTAAGTGTACTCGTGACTTTTATAATCACTAGTATCGCTGTTGCTGCATTGAACGAGTATCGAAGTGACTAATCTAAATGGTGTAAAGAAACAGTTAATAAATCGCGGGGAAAATCGAAGTAGACTTATTTGAATGAATTACACGAATGCCAACAATGCCGAAACGCAAACTGCAGGCTGAATTTACGGTGGGACTAAGCGCTTTACATTGCTATTAATTTAATTATCTATCATAATAAATCAATACTCTATTGGAATAAATCCTATGAAGGAACACGAATTGTAAAACTTAAGAGTAAATCAATATATTGTTATGTATATTATATAAAGAGTATACTATAGCCGGACACGGTTTACTATTCTTCATAATGATTGGGATTAAGAAAGATTGGCAAATCTGGTGCGTTGGGCAAAAGTTGGCAAGGTAAATCGGGTCTTTTCTCGGGTATAGATATATATATATATATATATATATATATAATATGTATGTATATATAGTCGAAGCTATTATCGCGTTGCAGCGTTACCGTTACAGCGACTCAGCGATAAATAAATCCGAGCGGGATGTGGCAAGAGATAAAAGATCGGCTAGAAAATCGGTTAACGTGCGTTCCAACGATTGGAGCAGGCGGCGGCCGGCGACTTTGGCGTAACAAAGCGCGGAGAATGCGCATGATTGCGCACGGCTTCAAGTTGCAGGCCGGTCCGCGGGTCCGAGGCTCGGCAAGCTCGTCTGGAGACCAACCCCATCCGACTCCTCATCTTTACATACATTTTGTAAAATTCGTACTATGTCGATGCCACGTAGCACTAATCAACTATAGGGGACAATAGTCATTATGAGGGCGAAAAAGCGCACGAACTGCGCAAACTTAGATATTCTTAGGGCTCCTGGCACTTTCCCTTTCGTTACATCTGGTTAAATCCATTCGTCACTTCCGAACTCTGGACTGGAGCCTGATAACAATAAATTTATACTTTCTATTTACATAATATTCCTTTCTATAAAAATATAGTAAATAAATAATAACATTAGACATAAATATCGTTTATATCTATGGATTAAAATATTAATTTTTATCGTATGATACTAGTAGAAGAATTTAATAAACAGAAAATTTGTTGTCCTTTCATTTACATCTTTCATATTTTATGTCGTTTCTAATGACAAGTGTTTTTCACAGTTTCAATATTTTAATCATAAATAGTTCTCTAACAATGATATATTAATGAAAAAAAAGAAATTGATGTTATAACGTCACATAAATGGAAAATAAGTTTTTCAGTAATTTGAAAACATTTTATGGGTGGCGCTAGTGCACTAGAGGGCTATGCTACCCTCTAGCGAGCGATCGGCATCAATAAAATACATATGAAAGGGGATGGAGTCGGATGAGGCTGATCTGGACTCGCAGCTCGCCGATTGCTGCGCCGACCACTCGACGTATCACCGAGCGATGTTTGCAACATGAAAAGCTAACAATAACACCCCCACCTTTTGCATTCACCTTTCTTTCATCTTACACGCATTAACGTTACCACCAAACTCTAAATGACTCTCTCCAATTTAGCAACGATTCTCCGGTGTTTCATAACCACAGACAATCTTGCGCTCTCCGTGAGACTGCTTGCTCCTGAAGCTTGAACTACAAGGCAGAATGTCAAGTGTGCCTGAAATTACGCTAACCGAGTTAATTTCATCGTAATGCTATCCCTTTCGCCTATCTACACATTCTTTCTCAAATGAACCCATTGTTCCCGCCTGCATCAACCATATCAGCTCGTAATCAAATTCTCTTCACATCCGTGCAACTTTTATCGTAATACTTGGAAAATTACACACCGATAGATTTTTAAAATAATTTAGAAAGTTTATACGAATGCTGCGTAGTCCTCTATTGATACGATTTTCTATTTCTTTTAGCCTTCGGGAAGACGAGCCATCCTAACTCTCTGTATTTTCTATTATTTATCTTTAGTATTTCCCAGAAACATTTGATGGAGCAAGGGTTATGAGAATGGTAGAAAAAATGTGAAATATAACGAATGCTGCGCGATGCTCATAGAGGTGCTAATTGGAAGTGTCTAGCCACGAGTGAGGAGAGGCGATTGCAATAGACCGTTCTTTCTCTCCCATTTCTAGTAACTCCAGGATCAGCCAATAACGTCAATTATTAGCCAGTATTGGAGTATCCGTGAACAGCAAAAATTACGGTTCGTATTACCGTGTTTTATTGCCTTTCTCGGTTCCATTGATTGAATCTGTGAATATATTGGTTGTGTGGGGGAAAAAAAGAGAGTAAGAGAGAAGGCGAGAGCGAGATGGAGAAAGAAAGGTGCACGTACGAGTACAGGTGATATCACGTGCAATAAGTCCGAAGTTAAGAATCGTAAGTACTACTGGTCCAAGCTGAAACTACTGGTAAAACTAGGAGACGTTTTGCGAACACTGGCTTCTGTCGCTATATACTTACCTTGAGACCTATATATAAAGCTGATGGAGCTCGTCGTGTGGATGGTGCTCCGATGCAGTGAGATTCGCCTTCTGCACACTTCAAGGCGTGGCTAGCTCTCCTCTCGGGATGAACCGATACGACCTTCTCGATACAGCCACGCGAGATTTTTTCTGCTACTTCTTCTACACACTCTTTCAACAGCGCTCTATCTCAATATACGAATACTCGATACCGTGAAAACTGCAGCCCGTGAGAAGCTGCAGACTCTCCATGCTGCTTCGTCCAGAACAACATTTCTGCAGATATAGCTTTGTCTAGAATTCGTTCCGATGACTCACCGTGCTTGTTATATACTACCAAGGTCGTATTTATGCACTTACAAGTCGAATATTCTCCATATTTTTCCCCGGAAGCATCAATTGTTTTATTGAAGGTATTATATATCGAAATCACAGAAATCATTTGGGATTCAGGTTATTTATACTAGTGCACTCTGAGAGCTTATTTCGTTTATACGTTTAGAGAGATATCGACGATTAACGAAGTAGAAACGAAGAACAGGCAGGATAGTAGGCAGGT
This sequence comes from Prorops nasuta, assembly GCF_024137725.1. Lineage (NCBI taxonomy): Eukaryota > Metazoa > Arthropoda > Insecta > Hymenoptera > Bethylidae > Prorops > Prorops nasuta. The sequence continues at coordinate 1,950,984 of NW_027116816.1, forward strand.
TAACACGTTAGAGCTTCTGTAAATTTAACTTTGAACTTTATGCTACCATGCAACGACTCGAAGAATCATGGTTTAATCGCATCGAGTTGTAACACCCGTTTACTTTAACGAAATTTACCATGAGAGCCTAGTATATTGGAGAAATATAATGCAAAAATTAATCAATTATGCATATTACATAATTAAAATAAGAAAGTATTAGTAATTGCACATCGAAGCAAAGCTAATTAAATTTTACCACTGGCACACTTACGATCATAATTAGCTCGAGAGCTTTCGTTGGCCATCGTTGTATTTTATGTAAAGTAGACGAATTAAAAGAAGAAAAACCAACCAAAAGATTCTATCAAAGCTTCCATAATGAGGAGAAAGAGCCACACCTTGCAGTAGTATTACAGCCTGAATACAGTTTAATGAGTGTATGCTTATCATAAATAATTGTTAATAGTTACCGTTTAACCTATTAATGAATGTGTTCGCTGATCGCATTGCGATTATACACGTGCATCGAGTAGCGAAATTTGTTCCATAACGAACGGCGTCGTTAAAATGATAATACGTTAACGTCAATACAGGTATACACTGCGTCGTGTCAAAATGCGAATATCATTCAACTGCATAAACACTACATTGCATTCTATTATAATACGTACATGATATTTGTCTTTCGGAATGTTAAATTTTCCCCAACTAAATTAACCATAAAGTAGCAAGATATGTATAGGAGTAATGAATATAATGGCATAAGGGTGGTCTTTTCTTCAATCTGCGTAGCTTGCTCAATTTGGTCGAAAGTTTCAAAATGTCGCGATAAGTGAAGATTTAAATGGGCCGGGCGTGTGGAAGGAGAAACTGCATAGGTTGATTTATTATGAGAGTTGAAGTTGATGTTTGAGAGAGTGTGACATAAGTAAAGTGTCTGCATTGAGCAAAGAGTAGCGAGGTAGAGATTGGTGGGAGGTGGTGTCCTTTGACATATTCTTAACGAGCTTGATATGGGCTGTGTTGCAGGATGGAGAGGCCGGAGAGGCTTGTGCGTTTGGAGAGGATGGCGTGTGTTGCTTGCGATGGCGCGAGCGCTCCGATTCTCACGTGCAGACTGTGCAGTGAGTATAGGTACGACGCTGGCTGGGTCCCGCACACGATCCATATGCCACATCAAGAAACATGCACACGTGAGGTTACGGCCGAAGCTGCGCGGAATCTCTTTGTTCGATTCCCATAACGTGCACCGACTTTTAAGCGCTCCTAATAAATCCCCGCTGAGACGCTCCTAATGTTTACTATAAGTGGCCCGTAACGAGGGAAGAAGAAGCAAAGCGTCCTTTGCCTTTCGTTTCTGCGATACACAACCATTTTAAACTTGTTTATACGTAATTCATTATATCAGACCCATTACACTGATAAAGAAATCCAGTTTTAGAGCAGATTCGATAAACGCGATTCCATGCAGTCAGTTCTCCATTCAGACACTGCAGCAGTGTATTATTTAATAACATGCAAAAGACAAATGACTCTTTAATTGCACTCTGAGTTCTCTTTTTTCACTGACCAGTACAGTGTAATGTATATGGTAAAATTCCAGTCTTTAATTGCCAATGGAGCTGGCACGTGACACATTTTATTGCATCCTTATCGAGTCTTTATATTAATGTAATAGGAAGGAGTATCATTAAATGTCAATTGCTTTTTGTTATGCTATAGCTTCGTTACTAGAACCTTATAGCAGCGTCGACCGTTACCTCGTACAGCTGCGTTAACTTTCTTGAGTACCCGAACGTCAAAAACAATTGAAGGATTTACTGAAATTTCATTTCAACGATATATTACTACGTAACACACACACACACACATATATATATATAGCTTATTCGGTAAATCAACGATGGTATGCTTAATCTCTAAAAGTGTTAACATTAACATCTATTAATTGACTTAAACTTCAATTAAATTTATCTTAATGGGATTAAGGTGGCAAAGATTGATGGGCTTTTCTTAATTCAACTACGGTGTACTTATGCCGATATTCAGAGTTCGCGAATTATTACATCGTCTATTTGTTGTAACGGGTTGATAAAGGTCGGCGGCGCGTCTTCTGTTTGGCGCCCTAGTTCTCACGCGTGTATATCTCTGCTGCTATTCGACCGTAGTCTAGGATTCTATCTGAAATATATATCTGCAGAGAAGCAGGCATGATTCCTCGCGCTGTACCTGCCGCAACGTTTTACTTCACACCAGTTTCAGCTCCAAACATCCTCTAGGGTGACGCGATGCAAATTTTAAAATCTCGCTGATTTTACTTTCTAGAACATGTGTAAATATATAGTAGCTTATATAGAGATACGCGTGTGTATACGCGCGTTATTAACGAGCTCGATGATAAAGAACGCTTGATTGATCGAACACGTTGGTAGTTGACGTAGGTGTGTTTCAAGAGAGTTATTTTCGCTCTCTCGGCGAAGTGCGTTTTCGAGGAGTTTGGCCAGTCTGGCCTAGATACCTCCTAGGTCCTCAGCCCCTTCAGCCCAGAACAACGATCGGTAATCACCGGTTGTCGTAATCGCGTTTACCGTTTCACGTGCACAATGCATCCGGCCAATAAAACTTACGTAAGAATCGCACGTGAGTCGACATCTCGCTTCCGAGGGTGCATGCCGCGCGACTAATTGTTCAGCGAGACAGAAACGTCGAATCAAAATGATCGACGGCCTATCTCTTCTTGGCACAAAAGCGTCCATTCGACCCACCGATACTGCCAATGATCCAATGGGAATCAACGATATTCCAGAGGACTTTGCCACTACTCTTTATCGTGTTTTATTGTTCAGCTCGCGTTATGTAACCAAGTGGTATACATGTGCTACCCGTCGAATAAAGTGGCTAACAGTAAAAGCAGGTTCGGCTCGAAGTAGCTGTGACGAATGAGCAGACTTTCTGCGCGTTGCAATTACAATGCGTGCTACAATAGGTTTGATAAGAAAGGGAAAAATTAAAATAAAACAGAAAGGAAACAATAGGATCATGCTGTATAAGGCGTAGGAAAATAAAAGTAGCTTACAGGCTAAATAAATTTATTGATAAATCAATTAGCACAGTGGGAAGGCCTGTCGCTATGATCGCGCGTGCCACGGGGGCATCCACGAAGCGGTCACGCGACACCCTGCAAAACACGGAAGAGCCCGAGAAACCCTAGAATTTCTCTCATAGTAGCAGCAGGCTACCGTTTATCGTCGGAGCGCCTCACGAAGAGACTCTGACTCTCCTGGCGAAACTTTTGACACATGGAATAGTCACGACGTCTCTATCGGAGCCTTAGAAAATCCCCGTACACTTTGTATGCGCAGAAGAAAAAAACAAGGGTGACAAGATCATTGGAAATTTCTCTTGGTAGCCGTAGCTCCCACTCGAACTCGTCACACCCTCTCACGAAAACTTTCCTGACCTTCGGCAAAGAATTTTACCGCGATTTCATAGTCACGTAAGTTTATATATTTTCTCCACACATCCGTATGTACATATACATTTATAACTATCTTAACCCTCTTAGGCGTGAAAACCTACTTAACATTGCAGAAGGGATAATCCTGCTACTTAGTTGCAACGTGTGGTCATTGAATTTTTCTCTTTGGATCCATACACACGTGTATCGTAAACACCCTTGTGCTTATAGTTCCTTTACAAGTATCCCATTATAGTTATGCAATAAGTTGAGTAGTTGTCTGGGCTACCTATGACAGGCACTTTGTTGTAGTTTCTTTAAGCGTGTTGGTCGGTAGGTTGGTAGGTAGGTAGGTTGGTAGGTAGGTAGATATCTTGAAAGAAGTGTTCTATAGGAAGGATGAAAAAGGGAGGAGAGGGAGTTAGTGTAGCAGTTGGCAAAGCACGACTTGACACCGTTGACCCTCGGCGTTTCGCGATACATGAAGAGGTTACCGAAGAACGTCCAGATCACTGCTCGAGCGTACGACCCGCCCGTTAGTTAAGTAGGCGGCACGAACGATCCCGACGGATTAATCACGAAAAGTGCGAAGTAGCCGCGGCTACACGGTAGATCGATCTATCATGCCGTGTCTAATTCACCTACAAAGTACATAGCACTAGCCTTCTTTTTCTCCTCTCCCTTTATACAATTTATCGCTCGAAAATCTCGAAACATTTTCAAACCTCTTCTCCCTCAAAATTCTCTCAATATTATTTCTACTAATTTAAAGTAAACTATATATATGTGCTTGTGCAGAAGCACGTAAGTCAATACTGCTGTCTGTTTCGGGCTGCAATGTTAAGAGACATTACGAAAGCCGAGGTCAATTACGCTCCAATTCATGAAGTATTGCGAAATGCGTGGATCACGATTCGGTCATAAGTCTTCGGGAGGGATGTGATTCCAAACTGTTATTTCGAAAGATCGGGAATATCAACTCGATTGTATACAAGGGTAAAGTTTCAATAATTGGGGAAAAATATATTGTATATATAGAAAATGACTTTTTTTCTTTTGATATTGCTCAGAGAATAGAGTACGAGCTGATAGCGAGGTTGTGCAGTTACAGGGCAGCGACTCGAAGAGAAAATAGTGTCAGAAGGCATCGCATATCCTGCAAGGCCGGCCACCTAGTACACATAGTACACATAGCGAACCACGCCAGCTGAGAGGCATGCGTCAGCTTCCACTCGTAATGTGAGCACAGCTATCGTGCAGTAACACCAATGTATTTATGAAATGAGCATAAATTATTTGTATATATCTCTGCCTTCCCATTCCCTGCAACTCGCGATCGCTACAAATTTTCGCAACTCTTCCTAGAAATAGACAATAGAGGTTTTTAACCATTCGAAACCTTGAGAGAACGATAGAAATTATACATCTTAAAGAAGTGCAACGGGCCTAAACAAACGCCCCTCTTTCTCGTAAACCTTTATTGCTTAATTCCTAAGCGGATATCCTTGAATTTAACTTTATCCGCATTGATAGAACCCACGCGCCCAACTTTACCGCTAAACATAATTAATATTCGCGAATGTTTCAGTTTCCTCCTGTGATGAGCCAGCTGTTTTAAACAGTGAACTCATTTCAAAGATTTATTATTTCAGTAAGTGAGATAAAGTTACGAATCAATTTCGTTCATCTGTAAGCTCAATCTGCCAAATCTGATCGTCGACGGTTCGGTTTGATGGATCATAAACGAGAGATAACATTTATCAATTCTCCAACGATATTCGTGTAATATAAGATGCGATAACCTAGATGCGAAACTATATCAGATAAATAACGAATGCAAAAATATTAATAAAAACTATAACGATACCTAAGAATAGCCAAACGATATATTATCATATTTTTTACGCGTCTAATTAACATCAATATCATCGTCGTTATAAATCTATCGAGTTGTAAAATTCTATCGAACATTAAGAGTAATGTCGTTGAATAAAATCATCTTTTATATTTTTATCCTATAACTTGTATCACAATGATTGTGAGTAAATTTGCTCCATTATAGAAAGAAACGATACTCGAGAAACGAAGCTTGTGTAGGTTTCGTATGAAATATATCACGATGCTCGGTTGAAGCTTCTCAAAATTTTCTCCTCGTCATTGTAGTCACAATTTCTCTCGGTACTCCGTTGTTGCTACACTTTTAATTTAAACTGCAGTTTCACTCGGGCTATTTTTCTCTCTTCATATCTGACCGGGTTTCTTCGTGAACAGTCAGAAACGACATACACGAAGGAGCATTTAGACGCGAGGACAAAAAGCCAGTGACGTCGTTGACCTCTTTCGTGACAATCGGCTTTTGGATCCCAGTACGCACGCAATGCTGCTCATCACTTTTCACCTTAATCTCCGCCGTAACAAGATCAGGCTGTTACGCATCGCAACTTGATCATCAAGATCCGCCATAAGAATATACAAACGCCCACATCTCGTCCCGGCTTCTCGCAGAATCGTCTTTGCCGAAAAAGAAAAAAACCTTCTCAAACTCCTACTTACTCCAGCTTATTATTGATTTAAATCCACTTTTTATTCTACTCTCGATTGAATTCTTATGGATGCTCGTACTTGTGGCAATAACCTCCGATACCTTCGAGACATCTTTAACGCAAAGTTAATGCATTTCGTATGAAAATTCGGGATACGAAGAAATTATAGTGTAAAAATGATGAGAATATCGTAAATGACGATTTTTTGTCTTAATAATTCCGAGGGAGCCCATTGACAAATTTCTCTTCATTCATTATGCCTTCTGCGATGTAGAATCACGCACCAGATTGGCTCTGAGTGAACGTAGAATATTCATGCCTCACGGCCATAAGACGCATCGCTCGTAAATCACCCGAGAAGCCAGTCGTCCCATTTCCATTTTTTGTTTCAAGATGGACCCTCAAAATTTTAATTAACATCATCCGATAGTCACATAAAGCGAAAGTTGGAACAATACGCTTACTGATTTCTTAATACCAAACAACTTGTTCAGATAAAAAAGTTAAAGAATTAAGAACTCGTTAGGACGTTCGACACATATTGCTGCACGTGGCACGTCGAATATAATTTTTATATAGTTTATGGTTACATTTATCGCATGACAGTATTATAATTCTTGCTAATCATGGATCTTCTTGTCTTGACTGACACTTTTTTTATTAGACCGTCGCGCATAAGTCAGGGAAACACCAAGGAGAGACGTCGATAAGCGTCAACAAGCCACGAGTAATTATCGATAAACCAACGTTTCTCTGCCAGCGCAGACATCCTGCAACTACTCTCGATACTTTTTGCGATGTTCTTGATCATAATCGATCGACTTATCGATTTCCCTTTATCCATCTATTTCCCATTTTTATTCTTCACAACGCAGACGACGCGGATCTAAGTGATTATATTACTGACCCTATAGGCTTTCCATGAATATCTTTCGTTATTTAAGAGAATTATATTTTCTTTCAATATTCACATGAATATTACGCAGAGGCCTATTTCTTTTTCCTCCCACACATTAGTATATTAATTGAAAACTAATATTAATTATAAGATATAAAGAAAGCGTGCGGTTGGAAGTTTTCGCAAATTTTCTGTATAGTAGTCGGATGATTTTCCAGGCATCTCCTCTGGAAATTTCCAATGATGAATCAATTAATGACAAAAAATTGCGTTAAGACGAAAGAATAATAAATGTATATATAGTTATAGTTATAGGTAGCTAGTGAGTATAATTAATTAGATGAGATGTAAAATCAATGACAGCTTATATACCTTATGTATTGGGAATATTAAATACCATATTTCTCAAGTGGAAAGCGATTCATGAATAACGAGTTGCAATATAATAATCAGGATTACGAGTTGATTAAGATGCATCTTAAACATCGCATTAATATCGCGGACGTGGGAGTATTTTATGAGACTGCAGAACAACTTTTTGCACATTGAAAGAACAACAACGAATTCCATACTGAATTATTTCACGTACCGCAGGTCTGATTATAGCAATAATTCATTATCGTTTAATCATATCTGAAATGGTTACAAACTTGGTGGACCAGAGACATCTGTGCTTGATGGCTTTCAAATTTAAACGAGCATTTCGAACCAACCCTTATTACTATAATAAATGTCCATAATGTAAAATTTGCCAGTTTCTATGTACCGTTTAGATCGGCCGTCCTACATTCTCTTTTGGGTTCAAGTTTTAGTCCGTTATCTATATTAGTTATAAAATGTTACTTGTTCAAAATCAATTATTTTCGATGGTAAGTGATTTATCTCGATACTTTATCATCGTTTTGCAGCGAGTGAAACGCAGCTCTCACTGTAGTACGCGTATCGAAGAAATAAATCGCGGAGAACAAGTGCATAGAGTTTCGTGATGGTTAAGAGGCAGAGGGGAATTAATTAATTACGTGTTTTCGACGTGGTTTTTGCGATAACTTGGAGAGGTGTGTACATTGTATAGTAAGTACGGTACACTACGTTTGCGAGTCTAAGAAGTGGGAGAGTTGAGAAAGAAAAGAAGAAGAAGAGGAAGATCTTTGTAGACAGTGCGTGTATCCCAGGTGTAGGTACGAGAAGGGGGGTATCATCAATTAAGTGCATTTCAATGAGTAAATTAGGTCGAGAGCGAAATTCTCGAGAGGAAAAGATGGACGATCCATTCTTCGGGGTAAACGTACTTTCGTCCTGCCAACTGTTTACTCGTTACACGTTGTACTGTACCTTTTTCACGCTCGCTACGTAGCAGCTTACGGGAAATCTTCTCCTTATTTCTCCCTCCATCCTTCAATGCTGACCACAAGGCTGCTCGAGCATTGGCTGACGAATACTGATCGCCTTGCTCGCCATCCGACCAGACCTTGTATTTCCGTTTTTCTATCAGTTTAAAACTTGTTGGCGTTAAACACATTTTCAATACGTTTCCTTGACAGATAAATACTTTGCCTCTCTGCAATTATAAATATTGTCTTCGTTTTTTTCTCCCACCCCACCTTTCTCTTTTTTCATCTCTTGCCTACCTCCCATACCTATATCTTTTTTCCTATTCTCTTCGTACGATTTTTGAATAATTGCTCACATTACTGCCGTACCGTTCGCAACTTGATGAATTATTTTCCCCATTGGGCTGAAAAGTTCACAATTTTGCAAATATGCGTTTGGCAAACTGCTAATGAGGTTGAGGAAAATAAGCCCAAGTACTTTCTACTTTAATTGCCTGGAATTAATCCTTAATGATGTATACTTACCAAAAAGCTATACCATCTGCCTTCGTTATGTAGTTGAAATTGTTCGCGTATGGCACTTTTTGCCGGAAAAAACGGCTGCTTGTATACCTATAAGTAAAATACTCTCATCCAAGAGATTTAAGTACACGCTCCTTTCAAATTTATAAATTGCGTATTTCGGCTACTCCAGGAAAATTAATTCTTACCTTTATGAAACTATATATTACTATATAATTCTCTTTTTCCGCGACAATACTCAACCTAGTTCCCATGCCTGCAACTTGTCTTACGTTTCGTCACGTTATAGAAAACACACTACAGCTGTACGATGTTTTTTTAATTCAGTATTGAGGGGTAGTCCGAGTAAATAGTATACATCAGCATCCGTAAAGTGAGAAATTGATGAATTTAAAGCCTTGGAATGAATTTTGAGGAATGGTCCATAAAGCTGCATATTTGATAAAAAATGAATACAGAGATCGCCATCTGTCGAAGGACAGGCATGATCTGTAACCGTGAAACGCCCCGCTATTGTACCAGTTTTTTCGATATCCTTCGCTTTCCTATGTAGGCTGAGCATTCAGTAGCTACTTTTTATTCCACTCCTGAAGGTATCAAATTGTCTATTTTTACACAAAACTGGCTTAATTGACAAGCGTGCTTGATCATGCACTTCCTCCACTATTGATATTCACATGCATATTCAAATAAATCTCGAGAAGATACTCTGTATGATGTGTAATTTCTGTAGATGCCATCGTAAATCAAAATGTCGTATATCACATGGTCTATTTATCCTGTAGAAACAGTTTATGCACATGCATGCATAGAGCTTTCTTCTTTAGGCTCGTAGCGATAAAAATATTGAAATGTACCATCTAATTGTTAAATGCTGCAGTACCTGATTTTTCACGAAACTCAAACGTACGTAGCTGTCTATATAAGCACATAAGTGTATTTATATATAGGTGGTGCATATTTCGAGGCGCACGGATGCAGTTAATAAATAATCATATCGTCGTTTATATTCATAAAAGCAAATCAGATACATCTGAATTAATCATTGAAATAAAAGACTCTCACCGAACACAAGTCCAGAAAGAGTTTGAGAGTTGAATAAATGTGTATTTCAATTTCAATTAGGATGGAGAGTAGGGGAATTCGAAACGGGTATCGGTTTCTTCGATACTACGGAATGATCAATATCTATAATATCATAGCGCATATATATATATATATATATATATAGATGGTCAAGCTGAGCTAGCTGGTACAGGGCATCTGAATATAGGCGAAGGTAATAAAGCGACGTACATAGCCGCTCCGCAACTTCCTGCTAACAAATTAAGTTTATAGCACATAGCACCGTGGCTGTGGCATTGCACACAGTACGGCGAACCGCCCGCACTGCATTGGGGCCGGTTCATAAAACGAAACGAATTGAAACGAAACGAAACGAGCTTGCATACGACTTGTCAATCCGGCATACCCTGGCTACGATACACATATTGGAGCACGAGCTATATGTACATACATATATATTGATATAGTATATGCTATATATACATATAATGATCAGAGGAGTGTGCGATATGTGCGCGCGGTTTGACATCCGCTATACGTTCACTATTGCACAAGCAATATATAGATACCTCCTATCCTGCTATCGGCGCGCCACGTGCAACGCGAATTCTTCGTTCTCTTCGGACTCTGCACACGCCTCGATACACACCCTCGCGCCACTATTTTAACACCGCCACTCTTTCCCTCCATCTGTTCTTTGCACAACGCGCACTGCACTGTCTTCTTTCTCTCGCTCCTCCTTCTTCCTTCACTTCGATTCACTTCGCTCGGCCGATCGACCGCTCGGCCGTGTGCAAAGAGAAGAACCTGAATTTCTGCAGATTTGACCTCTTCTCTCTTTCAATACCATCTAGTGTTGATACGAACGATCTTTATTACTATATGGCAGATATATTGACAGATGAAAGATGATGCAACGTAATTCTGATTAGGTGAGAAGTGCTTTGCAATTTTTTAACGAGGCTAATCAAGGTCCAGGCGGCCGTTACCTCATTAATATGGACGACCCGCATTAACTTCTCTTCTTCAGTTTCTTCATCAGGTGCGTGTATCTTCTAATACGAGGTTTCTTTTGAAAAATTGGCATAACGACCGGACGAGAAAGACGTTAGAAATACTTTTTACGTATAGAGTATGATGTAGTCCCATTCGGGTTACAACCTAATCGCACAAGCTCCTATACGAAAACTCCATTAGTTCGATGCCAGAACGTCAGTCAAATCGAACTTATATAATTAATGACTACTCTAACTTGACGAGGAAGACAATCGTTTGTCGTTGGTCGATTGAAATTTATCAACCGACACACGTTACGGTGTGGAAGCTGTGTGAGCATCCAAGGAAACTTTTGCACGCTCATTTGACTTCTTCGAGTCTATATACCTACAGCAATAGGGGTAATGCCATTGATATTACCGTTCGAACTAAATATTCTCGTTAAAGAAGAATAAGGTAGGAGATAATAAAATGCTATTTTCATATTACTTCCCATACTACGGTTGCTAAATTTTATTAATCCATTAAAAAGACCGAATCTCAATTAATAAAACATAAAAGCACGAAGATTAATTGCTCTTTTAATAATTAACAGTTCAACATTGACTCGATGTTTGAGTACACATATCGCGTGCTTTATGCACAACGTAAATTGATCGTAAAGCGAATAATTGCCGATTCAGGGACCTACGAAATCAATTAAACAATTTCATTAAGGATGTCAATTATTTAATAGGTCATAAATTAATTACTGGTTCATTTGTATTATAACAGAAATTTTTACTAGTTTATGGCTATTTGTAGCTACCTGAACTGAATAGGTGTGTTTATAGTACATCGAGAAGCAAGAGAGAGAGAGAGAGAGAGAGAGAGCACAACTAATAATTAGTTGATAATACATATAATTGCTTGATTCATATATCTGTATTTTGACGTGCTGTCTATAATTCTATTATATAATTACGATACAGAACATTTCGGATATTCCTATACGAAAGAAGAGCAAACAGGACAATGTACTATAATTAGTGAAATATTTACAGCTACGATATTCTCGTTAAGGGAAAAATTTAATTGATTAATTACCATAAGGATGAAAGGATAAAACAAATAGAACTACACAGTGTAAGGTCAAATAATGGAATTACGGTCAGCAAAAGCAGGAAAGGTAGATGAAGATACGCAAAATTTATAATAATTGGTGAATCAGATCGCAATATACCTTATAATTAAGACTCCACGGCGTAATCGACCTCGTTAAAGTGAAACAACGACTTACCGTTTTAAAATCAATTTTTATGTCGTTCTTATGATTTTCATCGGGACTCGCCGGATTCAAGGAGGAGCGCAAAAACGAAGGTCTATAAGAGCACAGAAACGCCTCTCCCACTGATTTTCTCGTTTGCAGGAAGTGAAACTCCAGCGAGCCACGATGAAACGAGAACGATCTTCTTACGCACTACAACGTCTTCATAAATTCGCCAAAAGAACTTATTGGCTTTACGTATTCACCATATACCTGCAGATATGAATCGTTAAGGTTTCTCCGTTGATCGTACATACTGCACCGCAGACAGTTGCTCCTCTTCGCTAAATCAATAAATTTCCTCTTCTCCTTCAGCTTTCAATATTATTATTTCCAGTTTGTCATATGCGATATATCTGATGGAAATTTGTGGCAAACGAAAAATTATTCCACTATAGAAAATTTTGACACAAGTAAAAAGTTAATGCTTTTACGATATAAATATTATGTGAATATACCCAGCATATTGGTCAAAATGAACCGCGAAATACGAAATTTTTGAACGCGAGGACAAGAAAGAGAGAGAAAGGAGAAAGTAAGGGAACCGATTCGATCGTTATACCAAAGTAAACAATCTTTGCCTGTATTCGGATTCAATCTTCCACAGCGTTCCGAAGATCTATCTGTCTTTCCTCGAGAGTTTTATGCGTTAATTGATTATAATTATTCAAAGAATAGCCGTCTTAAACTTTCGAGTTTGTAAAATTGGGATTTAGGAAATTAGCGAAACAAGAGAAACAGGTGGCTCATTCGTGACAGAATGAAATCTTTATTTAGCATAGTTGGAGCAATAATGGCCAATTATACATGGCTATTCTCCACGAGACGTTGTAGCCTCTACGCGGCTGGAAGTAGACTTTACGATACTTTCTTTTCCAACACTGGAAGTTTATGCATCAGCTCGCGATAATCTCGACGCACTATATTATAATTTCTCGGACGTCCTTCCGGAACATGCGTATATACTCGTTTTGCTTTCCGTCGTATAACTTATTATAGCGTTAAACTATAATTTATCTCCTGATACGAAGCCGTTAAAGCTTTATTCACACCACATAAAATATTTCAGCTATCCTCCTAGCATCAATTATATTTATTAGCTATTAACACTAGAATATAACGCAAACACACATTAGGCTTTACTTTATTATATACCTGAAACAGTACGATACGAAGAGAATATTTTTGCCGATTGGACTTTTTAGTCTGCGAGAGACAAATATCGTTGCTGAAGTGTTTTCACGAATAAGGGGAGATTGCGCACGGGATTACTTATGAGAAGTAAGTAATGCGCTAATAAAGTTTATTGTGCACTTATTACGTCGTCTAGCGCAGCGTACACTTATGGACTTTGGAATAAAGCTTAATGAAAATGCGGTGTGGCGGATAAAGGCTACTCGGTGTAACTTGATACGACGTGCACTGTAAGGTAAGAGAATCAGATCTCGCATATGAGGAAGGAAAGGATAACGACTCACGATGTTCACTGGGCCGTCGTCACACCCATAATATATCGGAACCGTTGGCGAGCGGGAATTTGCAACAGGCGCACGTCGTTTATTGCGAGCTCTGCGTACAGATCTGCCTTGCTCATCTTACCCGGCTCTGCTTCCTCCAATCGCGATCCCCCCGCTGTGAGAGAAATCGCTGCTCAATTGCTGCAAATATAAAAACCTGAATGATAAGAATTACAATAACGTAAGTGGAAACTTAATTTCAACCGTGAAAACTCGTTTGGAGTTCGTTGCTCCAATAATTTATCGACGTGAAACTCTAATGCAACTCTTAAAAACTCGTATACTCCTCATTGCAATGTTAATTTACTGACGAATCAAAAAAATTATTCAATTACGCTGTACAAAGTTTTGGCATTGGTTTGTATAGTTAACTATACTTAACCAGCTGTAAAACAGCTTACGAATTTCACTTGTATTTGTGAAAGTATCAATATCGAAATTGTCGGTAGCTTGAGACTAAAGATGAAGCGAGATTTCAAAGATTAGTATGCTCGCTACTGTACATATATAGTAGTCTCAATTGTTTCATGCTACTACCGGTATATACATTTTAGATCGATGACTGACATCCGTCTGAAGAGATGACAAAGAGATTTCTCGAGAAAATCTCTGTGCCAGACAAATGTGAAAAAAAAAAGTGCCAAATTCATAAGTGGATTTCTGTATATCTTCTTAGAATCATTAATCAGCACATGTACTATACATAGAAATATAGAAACTGATTGATCATTCGAGTAAGCCTTGAATGTAATAGAAGTTTTGGCTGTCGAAAAATTTTTTTCTCCTAAGCCTCATTACATATTTATCTACAGTCCTCGATCGAAGCCCATGTACCTTCCATATGTGGCACCGTAAGCACTCGAAATCGTGATCTTCCTTTCTAGGTTATTGTCCACTTATCCGTTTATCTGCATGGTCTAATGATACGATGGTAATCATTTCTCTATAGCTACGTTATTTCTTTTCATTTATCGGACCTCCTACTTTGAACAATGTAGAGGTCAATCTTTTCGTAGTTTTTAATATGCTAATAGTAATTGTAATTAATATACTTTTTTAGTTTCATATATATATATACATATATATATATATATATATATATATAGTTATTTACTTGAATATTTTGCTCGTCATCATTAGCAATTTAACCAATGGCGATACGTCGAATTTATCGGGCGTGCACAATATTGATTTTATCATAAAAGATCGTGATGGAGTTTTATTTATTGCATCTGCATATATATCTCTTTTTGATAGTTTCGCGATTAATAGTTTGTTCAGTAGGCGTATTAGCGGGCGTGTATCAAGTAGCGAAGTACAAGGGCGCGATACAGGAAATTATATCAGCTTCCGAAGGTCGTATGACCATTATAAGTCTCTCAGGAAACGACTTACCCAGGATTCTCCGTGACAAACTTGCATTTGTGTCGTGGACGCTGACAAAAACTTTGACGCCAGTACTGGCTGGACCCAGAGGGTCGTGACGGAAACTCAAGGATGTATTAAGCCGACGCGTCGTAAGGATAAATTTTAGCTCGGCGAAAACTTCCTTTTTTACTTTTGTCAATATAGTAGGAATTATCTGGATATCTAAGAACATTTTTAGTTGGCTCCCTGGTATCGAGTATGAAATGTTGCATTGGCGGAAGGGGAATGACGGATACTCGGATGTTTTCACAACTTTCCTCCTTCGAAAAGAAATCGATCGTTAACATAATCATTTCGTTCTGCATCGCCGCTGCGATATCGGCATCACCACTCGATCGCCGGAGAAGACCGTAGTTTCTGTATTCGCCAGCATTGCTGCTTTTTTTAAATCGATCGACGAAAAGTCGTAAAACTTTTCTCAGGAAAATACTATTTTCATTGGTGTTGGTACGTTGCGACGACAAAATCGAATACATTTGTAACGGAGTAAATGAGTAGGTTTCGTAATCTGGTGATCAAATATTCGCATTGCTGCTCTTTTTCTTGGATTGTATTATTCTTCCTAATGTTTTATGAAAGGTATGGACACCACTCTTCTGTAAATCAGAGTTTCGATCTGCAATGAGTATGTATACACTATTTTACTCTTTCAGTGTGATCGAGGATTGATTACATATAATCTCCAGGAAATCTCAGAAGAGCGAGGATCTATGGAAAATAAAGAGGTTTTTAAAAAAAAATAATAGGCGATGATTTATTCAGCAGAGCGGACAAATTCTCCTCTCAAATAAAAATAGAGCAAAGATCCGCTGTTTTCGCAATTGGAAGATCATTTGACAGAACAGCCTTACCTAAAATTACTCTAACAGGATTTACGTAAAATGAAGAATATTATGCGAGTACACCGCGGAAGATTGATTCGGTTATATACTTCAGCTAACTTCATTCTGTTCTTCGTACTATACTATAGTATAATATGTGAATTTTATCGAGAAAGTATACAGAGTGAAGTTGGCTGAAATGTAACCGAATCAATGTTACATAATACTGCAGACAGCAGTACCTTGCAAAACAATTAATATTAAGAACAGGCTGATGTTTGCTGATTTTCGTTCACTTTACTATAAAATTACTTGATCAACTCTCTTCGTCATGAATTTAGCAAAGTGTTTAAGTCTCCAAATAAATGATACAGTGACAATTACGAATAGATAGGAAATAGAAAAAGGATCGAGGCATCCTAGGCAAACTCTCGATAGATTGTGTGAAAGCGTGGTAGAGTGTCAAACGGTGCACGGTACAGAAGATTCGTGCAATGGCTCATAAAATTGCAGAGGTGTTTCTAGATCGGTAGAGTCGGATGCTTGATACAAAGATGTTTTCACTGTGGCCAAGGACTTTGTTAATAGCCGGGAGGACAGTTGCACCATCGAGCACCGTGATCCGTGCCGTCGAACCCGCTCGCTTCTTTTTGCGATTTTAGAAATCTGCCTCTAAGGACACGCGATCAAAGGCAAGCTTCATGGGGCTTGACTCGCAACGGCTGCGGATACCATTATCCTCGAAGAATTCTGACAAAAACGCTAACTACGTTCCAGCGATTTTTACCGTACAATTATAAGTCTTGCTCTCTGCCTGCCAATTGTCTCTGTTGACAAACTAACAACTAAGCTTGCATTCTCTCCAATCAGCACGGTGTGAAAAACTATTTTGATGAAGCTCTCTTTCCCTGCGAGGATATTCCGTAACTACCCAAGTGTATCGAGTATCGGTGTCCGTCCATTGAAATATTACGTGTGTGTAAACTAGCTATTCTATATATGAATGAAGCTTCGAGGCTGCGGATAATAAGGATGTAAATATCCTTTCGTTCATTATACGCCGCGCTCTATGGAGGTATATATATATATATATATATGTACGTACACTGTAAAAGAGCGCAAATAGATAGATCGGCTGGTTTATGAATGATAATTGTGGCCGTTTTGGTGAATACATCCATTACCCTTTTTGCCAGCGCTGTCAAAACATCTTAAGGTGTCGCGCGGCTTAATGCGGCGCTAACGACAACGTAAATCACGACTCGAATGCTGGAAAAACAAATGGCCTTGCTGGCCATGCCACCTGTATCGACTTAGTGGTCAATTAATTTCAAGCCAGGTCGCACGAGCCAACTGGTAGAAATAATGTCCATTGGGTAGCGCGAAAGGGCCAATAATACGGCCAATAGATATGCAATTCTGGTTCCCCCACTTATCATCAAGCACGAATCGGATCGATGCGGCTGGTCCTCCGATACCGATCCCAATAAAAACCGGCTGATTTCAAATTTGCCATTTAAAAGCGTGCTCTTATAAATTATACCAATCGCGCTTTACCACAAAATCCTTCTGCTAACGGGTCGAACGCGAAACTCTCCAACACAGCTGTTAATTATGGAATTGCGTGCATCAGTTTCGTTGGAGATTTTCGTAGTCTTATATATATATATATATTACTTTAATAATAAGTATATAGGGGGAGGCAGAGAAAAAATAAGAGACTCGAGCTGTACAATCGATAAGAATTATATCGGTGTCAATAGAGGATCGATATAACGTTATAAATCGAGAGAGATATATATATATATATATATATACCGATGGGTACAACAACGTACCATGCTTGTTTCTTAGAGGATCCAACATGAGCGGCCGCTTATTATAAGCGGGAAGAACTCGCTGTTATGGTGGAGAGTCGTAGCATGGGTGGTCCCCCTGCACTACGCGTTGATAATCAACGAGTTTGCTACGCATATTCTTATCCCCCTCCCCCTCCCTTTTCCCCCACCAAGAATAAGTCCCGATAAATAAAAAGCACTTTCCTGCATGGCTTTGAAAAAAGTTGCTCCGGTTAGAAGAGATAGAAATTCAAGAAACTCGAACAGGCTACGAGTTTGACTCGTAGCTCGACTCGAAGTTAGTTTGATGACTCAGCCTTATACGGGGAGAAGTAGCGGACAGTATCGCAATACTTTCGCAGTAAATTCACGTAAGAGTAGGTAGCTATTATTAAAATGGCAAATAATGCATCTTCCTCGAGAAATTTCATCGCTTCCTCATAGCAGTCGGTGTTGAGACGAGTCGTAAAACGAAAGTAAGTAAAATTTGATCGGACGGTTAAGTAGCGGAGTCGATATAGCGGTCGGTATAGTGCCGCTGTTTACGATTATGCAACGTAACGCGCGCGGGAGATGGAGTATGATCCCTTCTTCCGTAGCGTATAGCACCTGTGCCCCAGGTCCGCGCGCGGCTGCAGCTTTTGTCTCTCGCTTATTTTCCAGCAGAGTGGCGCGGTGACCAATTTTCGCGCAACGATATATAATCGCAGGCGCGAGCCAGCGAGTGAGTATAGCTATATATATATATATATATATATATATATATATAGCTAACATTGGTTTGTATAGGTGAATTGGTCGCTAGCCGCTCCGTCGCTCGTCGATCGAGGCTGCTGCTTTGCTACAAGTTCGTTGTGTGTTGCTATCGGTTCACCTGCATCCTTCGCGTACTTGGAGTCCGCGAGGCGGATCAACTCTCTCGTATTGGTGTTTCCTGAACGCGTTTGCCTCGACGCTTACGTAAGCCAGGCGTTTAAATGCAAATTCCAGCGCGATGGGAGACGCCGTTTTCTGTCGGGAAGCGGCGGGTTTTGCTCCAGAAGCGATGCAAAAGAATGTCGCCCGTGGCAATCGTGCCATTTCGAAACCTTCTCCCCCTTTATACCCGTTCCCTTCCCTCCCCACTAACACCGCGTTTCTCACAGCGCGCGCGCGCGAGTCTCAGCTTCTCGCTCTTCCAGACTGGACCACCCGGACCTGTATACAGCTCGGAAAAGTCGAAGCGCGTTAGGAAACATCGAACGAGCCAATCTAAAAAATATTCCTAACCCGAGAAGAGAAAACACCGCGTCGATCCGAGCTATTCGTTGCTCCTGGACATGAAGAACATTTTCAACATTCGGCACTCGACGTATTCTCCAATAACATATATCCGAGTAATACTTTTACATCAGTTATAATAACAATGCCCGCATGCATAAGCGTGTTTATTGAAATCGGGAGAAAAGTCATATGTTGGCGGGGCTTAAGTTGTTTTGCTGACCTTCGGAAAAAACCACCCAAGAGCAATTTCCTTCGTATAATACTTTAGCAATAATAATAATAATAATGATAACAGTATATATATAAGAATAACAGTAAAAGTAATAAAATAATATTGATCGAAGTTGAGAGATTGAGTTGAGAAAGTGGAACGAACGCGAATTCTCACGATTTGGAAGCATCGATGACCTTAACCAACTCGTTAGAGAGATCATCCTTAATTGCAAGGAGCATTTCGTGGCGTGGCGTGGCGTGGCGTGGCGCAGCGCGTCAGAGCGCGGACAGAGAGCATCCTGGGCTTTGCTCATCATCATCATCATCGTCGGACAGCCGGTTAGGTTAATGATAGCCGTGCTTCAGAATGTTTTCAGAGGTGGAGATCGTGTCCAAGGAGCTATTTAATTAAGTCCTTCGCTAGATAGAGTCACTCTCAACTGTGTATAATACGAACACACTTTACCTCATAGACCAAAGGACAAAGGATGGAACGCGGAACTCACTTACCGAGTCTCCTCTCTCATCTTCTCCTCGATGTACCTTCGCCATATTTTTCCTGTAAATCTTATCAACGATTATCTTAATAATAAAATGTCAATAGCTCCGAAGCCGATACATATACACACATACTCCGTTAATTATAAATTAAACGTTTCTTTTTCATAATCGCAGGAAAATAGCCTAGTTTGGAGGAGTTGCTGAAGATTGCATTTTTTGTGGGAATAAATTGGTAGGAGAGGAAACGAGATGCGTGGAGCTGAATCACTGTA
Source organism: Prorops nasuta (assembly GCF_024137725.1). Taxonomy (NCBI): domain Eukaryota; kingdom Metazoa; phylum Arthropoda; class Insecta; order Hymenoptera; family Bethylidae; genus Prorops; species Prorops nasuta. The sequence continues at coordinate 1,970,937 of NW_027116816.1, forward strand.
CCAGAGCATGGCGCGAGTCGGTATGTATAAGGCGATGAAACAAGTGGAATAGGTTCGTCGCGGCGTGGCAATAATCTCATCGCAAGTAGAAAAAGTCCTCGGCCCACCGTTTGCTAGTTATGAGGTTCGATGCGACACACGAGCACGTAGGCAGTTTGTAGAGGCAGTATCGGTTCGGTATCGGATGCTATGGGCAAACTCGTAATGTTCCTGCTAGTAATGGAGCGGGATCCTTTCTGCAATCTACCATGAGCAGTCACGTGGGAGGCAAGACGATAGTATCTTTCGGAAGATCGACTTACAGCTTCCGTCGACTCCATAATAGTGATCCTTACGCTTCATAAGCTCCATTCTATATATATTACTGCAAGACTATCATTTGAAAATCATTATGTTTACTCGATGGTAATATAACGTGCACTTGTATTTCACGTCTATTGTGTTTAATTGATAAAAACGCTTGTTCACGGTATACCGTCTTGAAGATAAGAATCGTAAGTGACATTTATGATATTTCGAAATAACGGAGCGTTTACGAATTAAGTTACACGTCCGTGTAGAATGGTTCGAAACAATGTTAAAAATATATAAATTATGTTGAAAAAGGCGAGATGAGCCATTGGAATTTTGCGGGCACATAGAGTGTAAATAAATATACAAGTGCCACAAACTGAAAGAATGAAAAATTGCAGATACGACTTCTTTTCTTAACACGACGGTATACGATCATCCGATTTCTCACTATAGAGTGTGTTTCGGTGTTTACCGCGTAGAATATCTAATCGGTAAGTATGGAAACTATAACGGAAGATACTGAAGAAGCGAGTAGGCAAAGGAAGGAGCGTTAAATCCTAATTTATGTCTATAGCATCGGTGCTGATGTTTGTTGAGCGAACGAGGCTGGCAGTTCTTGTTTGGCACGTCGTCGTACGAAACTGGAAGGCAGTTTCTGCAAGTGCATCCATTCGAATGGGGCAAGCACGTGCCCCGATCGCAAACTCGCATGCCGCCGAGTCTCCGACTGGTAAACGATCCGTGGCCACAGTTTAATATCTCGTCCTTTACTGCTAAGTAAACGAGAGGGGCGCCGTATATATACTTTTATTATTTATCCACCGTCACGTTACTAAGAAACTAATAAACAAATCATTACTTCCAAACGCATACCGAACTTCTATCCGCTCCTTGAGTGGCTCGCGCCAGACCTCTTATACTTGATTCCTTCCACTAGCATCAGGATAGAGCTTGAAGAAATCCTCCTTGACCGGCTGTTTAGGACGCTCTATTTCTTTTGCAACTCCAGCTTTCTCTCAACTTGTTTATAATCGTAAATTAAGCTTGGTATGCGCGTTGCAGGAAATAAATCCCATAAATATAGCAAATATCTAGGAGTGCGAGAGAGCGGTAATAATTTTGAAATTTTATCAGCTATAAACGAAATTTTAATAATATAAGAAATAGAGAAAAATATGATATCTTTGGCGTGTGTCACGTGCGTATAGATAAAGGTTTTAAAAACTTAATGATACATTTTGTATGGAATCGATGGAAAATACGTACGGTGGACCGATATCAATGTTTTATGATTTGTGCGGCTGTGCGTGTCGTGTAGAACGATATGCAGAACATCGTACGAGTCGTTGGACTCCTCCACGAGCAATCTCGGCAAAGTCGATCTGTTCATTTTGCGAATAGCACTTTCTCCAGAGTGCCTACGATCTACAATCTGTCATAAACTGTAACGGCACTATCGCTATCGTCGGCCACGCCCGATCATTGCCAATGGCTATCATCGAAAGTCCATGCAGCGCGATAGTCTTCTCACTCGAAGCACTGGTGCATCTGCCACGTGCCATATGGTGCTACCTCAAAATAATTCTCTTCTCTCACTTTTATTCTTCAACCCTTTTATATCCAGCTCCAATTGAAAATATATATATTTATACAGAAGCACGTGCTTTAGAGTATTGAATTTAAGCAAAGCCATTGAACTCCTATCGTTATAAGTGTAGTAGTGTCACGAGTGGACAATTTAATTGATTATTTCAGAAAATTTGCATCGATCAATATTGGTCAATCGAAGGATGACAAAATAAAAAGCAGCTAATGGACCCTTTCTTACAAAGACTCTCACGAGAATTACGAGGCTGATAAATGAATGATTGCTCGGCAGCATTTTGTAATTTTCTCACAACGGTATTATTTTTAAGGCAAGCGTCTCGAAGAGTGTTACGTACAACGATATAAAGACGTTGGCGGCTACGATGGGATGTAGTAGATACGGAGAAAAGGTCTATCGGCGAGCATTATGAAATTCACACGTACCACGCCTCCGATTACCGGAGTTTGCCAGCCGTCTTGTAGCATTGTCAAGAGTGCTCCGGTATTTCTAAAGGATTCTAGGAATGGGCACCGGTATGCTAGACTCTCGTTCGAAGGGGTACACGCGAGAGCAACAGAAATACGGCGTACCGGTAAAGGTGAGAATAAGGATAAGCCCTCGTAAAGCAACGCTACAAATTGCTTCTCCGCGCGCGTATCTCGATACCTTCGACTCCTTCCGGTACTTATCGCTGTAAGATTTGCGAAACCAAAAGTGTAGTACGACTATAGATCGCCCTACATACCTGACCGATAATTTACTCGTTTCTTTTCTTAGAATTTCCTAATTATCCTTCTAAATTATACACTTCCACAGATGATACTCGATACACATTTTCATTCTTAATAGTACTTGTTTTTACTCTGCAAACTTTACAAAGATTCTTACACAACGTTAACCAATTTTTTCCTCGCTTGCATCGCTGGCAAGCACTATGTGCAGCAAACATTAGCGATCGACACAACTGCAGTTTTGTTAGAGGTGCCTGAAAATGTAGAAAAATCATCGTGATTCGTGCAGTGGAGCGAGGAAACGAAGGTATAAACTTGAGGATCGAGAATTGATGAAAAGTTGCTCGATAGTGATTGGTTCCGGATTACTATAACTAATGGACAAAGGGCGAAAGATCGTCCGAATCGAAAGTTCCGCAATGATTTAAAAGTAACAATCCGTACTTACCAAGATAAATGCTATTACTTTCGTAATCGACACGTCCATCTTTGACCAGTTGAGAGTTGTTCCTCGCTGCAAATACGCGCTCAAAGAAAGCCAAACTTTCATTTCCATAAGAAATATTGCAGATCCATGAGAAAACGATATACGCTTCCGATCAGTGGCTAATGCAATGGATGGATCGGTACACAATTTCGCAGTACCTCTATAACTGTGCCGGCTTATAATCAATATTAATGCGCTTAATTAATTAAGATATTTTTCTAATTAATTTAACGAGCCTACCAATTAAGTAGGTATATATTACGCTATTAACAAAAAACCCTCAAACTTACTTTTCAAGATTGCAAATGGGAAGCGGAACAGCTTTATTTAATTGATTGTAAGAGTTCAATTATCGCGTTTATCAGGATATATATATATATATATGTTAGCGATGAAAATTATGCTCATCGTGGCTGAATTTAGATTACTGCTACGTTTACCTAGAGCAGGAAGGTGGAGGGGTGGGGGGGGGGGGGGGGGTGGGAGGCTGGAGGCAGATTTAATTTTTTCGAATAATTAAAAAGGAAGGACGTTGGAGAAAGACGGGGGTGGGGGGGGGGGGGGCGCGCGAGGCAGAGGATCCTGTCGAGAAACTGCGCCGAGAGAGAATGGCTGTGGTGGCAAATGTGGAGGGAGGATCGCGCAAAGACGGTATTAGATGAAAGGAAGTAAATGATGTTGGCGGTGTGTGGTGTGGCCAGTGTGGCGTTGCGTTGGACAGATATAGTCGAGTAGGGCGCATGGCTGACCAGCATGCTCGTGTGTATTTACTTTCACTCGATCGACGTCGCTTACTCCCTCTAACCTCTAAGAGCGGAGCAAAGGCTATCCCTCTTTATCCAGTTTTATCCCTCTTTTCCTTCGAGAGCACGAGCACAACACTCCTACTACCGCTCCACCCAACCATTGGACTATCGCGCGCTTTGCGTCTCGGCTCTTGACTTTCCAGCTCTTGCCAGCTATTAAATGGTGGTAGCGCACAGAGAGCACTCACTCCTCCTCCTTCCTCATCTTTTACTGGAAAACCGCCTAGCGTGTCCCCACTCCCCACCCCATTCCGTTGCCTCTGCCATTTGCCACCACTCGCATCGCATCACACGCAAACAGCGCAAACGCTACTCTCTTTACGCTCTGCACACGCTCCAGTCTTAATTAGCATTTTACTCTTCCTCGCCTTCCCCGGGCCGCACACACAACCGCCCCTCGCTCTCCTCCCCCACCATCATCCACTTATTATAGCCCCCTGCACCATTTACCGACCTCCATATATACTATACCTGCATGTATATATGGCAGCTCGCTTTTAAACTACGGAAGCGCCACGACTCTCTCGGCTTTCCATCCATCTTCCATTTTTTAATCGCTCCTTTTCCTGATTGCCGAGATCGACCCATCGATCTAATCCAGACAAATTTTTCAAAGCCTCCCCGCGCGCCGCATGCCATGCCGCATTACTTTCCACCTGCGCTGCAATGGGCCAAAGTTATTTATTTTGCCGAACGCGAATCGCGCGCGGTTTGCCTGGCTTACCTTCGATTCGCCACATCGCATCACTATCGCTACGAACCGAACCGACCAAATTGATTGAATCGCGGAGCCTATATATATACTCGGCCAATTATGACGCTGATTTACGATTCGATCGCTTGGAAAATCTACAATTGAAGCCGATTAGAGGTCTGCCGCTGCGGCGCTTCGTCCTCCGAACTCGAATCCCCTCGCGAAGATCGCTTTTGTACAACGCAGATTTATATCTCTTGTAATTGCGATGGACGATATTTTCGTGTAAAACAACTTCGCTTGGGACACGAAGCTCTTTTTGCATTCTAGTGTTTGTTAATCGACTTTAACGGTGTAGTGTCAGTGGTTAAGAAAATTATTGAATTTTCATTGCACCTGTTGGCCCGAGAGTGCCTTCGGGAGCACCGCAACAACTTTCTTCCAAGTCGAGCACATTGCGAGCCTTAATCATCTCATCCATTTTCGAGATAAATGAGATCAAGCGTTTGATCGATCGTTAATTTCATACGTCAAGGATGTCTAAGATCCTGCACTTGGATTTATCGTCGTAATATCGGCAAGATTCAAGCATCCTTTTATCAATTTTATTTTCCTCTCGATTTCCCGTCAAGCCGCTTTTTTATTTCTCAAGCACCGCTAATAAGCTCGAGCTGTCGAATTAGAATTTAATAATTCCTTCGCGGAAATCATTTTCAAGTTTACATATTCGATTTTCGATCGAGCGAAGCTCGATTTGTATATATCTTTGAACGAGATTCAATGCTTTTCAACCAACTTATCTTTATAAACTGTATACAAACGAACGAGTTTATATACGGATGAAAATGATCAGTTATCGCGAAGCAGATCTATACTTTTACAGTTCACTCGATTCTATGGCACAAATGATTTCTCGTGTCGCTTGTCGGATAGGATTAACAGTTGAACTTTGCCAAATCTAGCTCTCTTGTCGTTATATATACTTTGAGCAATTTATTGTTTCTTTATACGCTTACGGAGTTTTGACAGTGGAATAGCTAGTGAAAGAGCCATGCAGAGAGTACAAGAGAGGACACTGTATAGACGTATAGAGCGCACATGTCGTGGGCGAGGTGTCTCGCAGAGAAAGCCTCGAGAGATCAGAGCATTCGTTTTGTTTTGTTCGCGTTTTGCACAGAAAATTCATACACTCTCCTCCAGCGGTGCGGTGGTACCGCACTACCGCGAGGCGTGTGCCGTTTTTTTTTTTCTATGGCTGCGACCAGTGACTCGTAGAATCGAGTGTCCGCTCTCTCGATCTCTCGCAAGCCTCGAGAAGTAACTCTCGACTCGACTGCTCGCTTGTGCATGGGGCGACGATAACGTCGCAATAGTGCCCACTTAAATGTCATTATACGCAGTCGTGCACGCTCCATCGCTCGGCCCAGAACTCTCCTCGACACATCTCACCAGCGCGCCGTACGTTGCGAATGCCACGCCATATACCCCACAGGCCCCGCATAAACTCTAATCCTGCCTGTGCCCCTTAATATTATTATCACCGTGGCGATATTGCCTTTTCTTTTACACAAGCCTCGCTCGACACTTTTAAACAAAACAACGTTGAGCTTCTCGTACCAAATTTCCCTTGAACCAAACGAGTCTCTACCGCAATAGAATGCGTTACTGCGGCCAGCAGGACTGTAAATCTGTGAGGCATCGATAATCAAGGACGATAAGAGCCGGATAAGAGCGAAGCCTATAGTCGTAAAGAGGACGAAGCTTCGGGCAGCGAGGATAAATCATCGGAAGCCGCCGAGGCGAGCGGTAGCCGATATATTTCTGCCATATTCGAGGGCCGTTTCTAACCGTTTCACCAATCATTAGGCATCGGGCAAATAATTTGCAGTGGCATCCCCGGGGACGAGGTAGAAGCTCGGAAAAGTCCAGCTCCGCGGATCGGCCGGTCGATCTAGTTTCTTCCTCGTACGATGAAAGCGAAGATATACTCTCTCGTTTAAGCATCCAGCCATGGATCGAGTGATACCGGATGGTATCGTTCGTTCGCTCGAAAGTTATATCGAAAGCGAAGCAGTATATATATATATCGCGTTTTATACCAGAGCGAGACCAACAAAAACTCCCCCTGGTTCCTCCTCTCTCCCATAATCCATTTTCCAATGCGCGATGGACTGAAATTGAATCGTCAGTAATTATAGCTTTTATTCCACCAGTTTTCTTTGCCAGCGTATTCGAGCAATAAATATTTATTGCACAGATTTTCCAGCCGATATTTTGCCGATTAATACCGACTAACCGCAACTTTTGCCGTTTAATCGAGGTTTTCAGTAAAAGTAAGCACGATATGTATATATGGATAATGTAAAAAAGCATTTATTCGGCCGTTAGAAATTTAATAGGATACGTTATACGTATAACGCTGATAAAGAGCAAGTTGCACTCTTTAAAGCTCGGTGCTTACTGATTAGCTTCGGGTGGATTTCTTGAAAGTAGTATTTCCGGATTCCGAGTTAGTATTATAGCAAGGGTATAGAATGTATACTATATATAACAGTAGTATATATACCCGTGATAATAAAATGGGTAGTCTATACGTGCGCTAATTGGCGGTATAGCGGCGCTGAAGATGACAGCCGCTTATACGCGCTCGATTTGCCGGTCATACGTTCCAGTAATTAACGCCGATTACAGCCGGATTAACGCCAACCCATCTTCATTAACCGTTTACTGTCTACGCCAAGTCACTCTATTATTCCGAAAACAATTAATGTATTTCCTTAAATGACGTTATAATACACGCGATATAGATTTGCAAAATCTTCTGCTTTTTTTTATACCTCATATATATTATATAGATATTGATTATATAGAATATGGCGGCAATTTCCTGAGAAAGTCTCATAAAGAAATGATAGCGGAGGAAATAAGTTAGATCGGAATGAAAAAACGGTATAATTAGAAAGGATGTAATGTGTAAGTGTAATCGGAGTTAATCAGAGCAATTTTAGGAGCAATCGTCACCACACGATCGTATCGCCGGGCGGGTCATTAAGCGGCTAATGGTCGTTAAAATTGCTAGCACGCGTAGCGCAATTATAAATGACTGTCCGCGGTTCACCAGGAGGGTATCGATACACTTGAACACGATATTATATATATATGTGTAGCAGCGGATCGACTCTAGTGCAATAATCTGCAGCACACACACACAAAATGAGGACTGCAGTACGGTGCAAGAAAGCGCGACATTGCGGAAGAATCAATCTTAGGGATCCATGCATGCCCCTCCAATAAACATGGATCCCGCGGCCCCGCGCCCGACTTTCCCAATTACCTTTTACTTATAGCTTCCACGCAGGAATTCGCGCATTTGCCCTGTCCGCTGGAATTACATGCCACTGGAATTCATGATTAAATGTTTTAGGCTTTAGAAAAAAGGGGTAAAAAATTAAAGAGTCTAGATGCTACACGACTCGTTAATGATCTAGCTGAGAAACATGGGATAGGCGCAGCTCACTCTCATTTGACCGATGATTTTCCTCTCGATGATCTTTTTGGAATAAATTGGCGTGCCTTGACTAGGTAAAGTTTCAGGATTACCGGGGAGTTGTGTAAGCTTTCGTGTGATATATGCTCCATACCAGTTTTTATTGTAGCGCAGGTGAAGCCAAGGAATCCAGCAGTAATTATTAAAAACTCTCTAATTATTCGGGCTTTTTATTATATAGTTATTTTGATGCTGCTCAAGCCGAACTGATTAAATTCGCGTGCGAGGATTATAGAGTTTGTGCAATAATATTACTTCAATATTTTTCTCGCAGCAAGACTTTTAGCATCGAGGAGTCGGTGTGAATTTGCAAAATACGCCTAATGCGCTTTCGTAATTCTCATCTCGGTAAAGGAAGTTGCGTGTTTCCCGTTGAGAACGGATGACCGGCTCTTGCGATCGTATTCCGTTTCCTGGCAGTCTCCTTTCGATCATGAAAGGAAGAATAGTTGTCCATTGAGGAAGTTACAAGCATTTCAACAGATTTACCAACATAATTAAGGCGAATTTTTTTCGACGATAATAATACTGCATCACGAAAGAGAGGGATGGGATAACATATATATATGATAGATAATAAAGAGAATATATACAAACTACCCCTTCAATCGATACATGACAACTATAACCAGTTTTAAAACAAATTTAGTAAATTTACTGATTTACACTATAATATTTATTATTTTACCAGAATTCTGCATTGAAAAATTGAAATATATTGTCATCCCGTATTGGAGGTGATTTGGTGCCATATCATCATGGCAATTCTCACAGTTTTATTTTCTCATTGTACATTGCTTAATAAATTTTATGCCTGATGACGCGTAAATAGAATTCGGAGAGAGTGAAATATACGCGAATAGAATCCTTGTCTCTGCAAGGGAAGAGAAACTTACGCGAGCTCGTTGATTCGTGACGAGCAAACTATACATATACATACTAGATACAACTGTTTTACAATAACACTAGTTATATAGTTTTGTAAGCGCCAAAAACAAAATTCAAAATTTTTGTGCGCAATTAGAATAGGAGAATATACGAGAGGGCAGTCGGGCCTGAGCTAGCAGAGGACGCGGACGTGTAGACACTCATGTACGGATTGAACCTGGCGAATAAATAATTTGTGATTCGAGTTGGCCTTGAGTAAAAACTCCTAACAGTTTTATTTCTCACAAATTGTATTAAATGATATTCGCGTTTTCGGCAAACCATATCTCAAATCTGAAGATACACAGTGTCCCCCAGAGGTCTTAACTCATCTGTCTTCAGCTAGGTATTCTCGTTTCGACACGAAAAATGTCCTATCAGTTTTCTTTATCGACCAATTCAACAAAATAATTGACTGTTGCGTATTATAGAGACTAAAAGATAATCCGTATGAATTGAATCATTAAACAACTTTCATTAATGAAATCAAACGTATTCAACACAACAATAAGTAAAAGTATACACGGAATGTTGATTTAGTTTAGATGAAGCAATGAGGTTGAGGTATATGGAGGTTAAAAAAACTCCTTTTACAGTAGAATATATATCGATAACACAGGGGATTTTGCCTTGTCATTCTTTGCCTGGCCACGAGTTACTTTCGCCGAATCTATTTCTGTAACCTTGAATGTTAGATTTTATTGCGTCAGATCTTTCATAAATACCAATGAAGAAGGCAATGCACGGTCAAAGTTCAAATTTGATTTCATGATTTTGCCTCACGAAATCGATAGATATATTACAAGAGCTGCTGGAACCAGCAATGAAAAATTGGACAAAATTAAATTATGTTTGAAATAGAGTATCGAAACTCGTCAAGAGTATCGTCTTTAATAAATTTAGAAAAATAATCTTATAGAACTAAAATCCTTTAATCATGTGAAATAAGTTTAGATAATCTATTGATCATATCTCCTAAAACATCAAAGTGTAATTAACTATACTAGACTGATAACAAAATAATTGGAAGTGTTAGCTATATTGTTAGAAAGAATTATCACAAGTATAAATTTTGTAGAACGAATAATTTCTATGAGAACAACGAGCAATATAATGGTAAAAAGGACAAAAAGCAGTGATTAAATATCATACATACGTAAGTAGTATAGTACATGAGTGTAGTAGTATTAGTAGAAGGGGGAGGGAGGGGGTGGAGCAGGGGAAAGAGGAAGGAGAAGGTGAAGAGAGGGACGCGTGATTCGCGAAGAGTTAGAAGAGTAGAAAGAGAGGGAGGTGGAGGTGGATTCTGTTGTAAAAGGTGTGTGCGTGCGTGAGGCAAAAGAGCGAGGCGAGGACTGCTGGGACCGCTTGGAGTCCGTCGACAGAGTCGAGTGGCTAGTTGCTGACTGCTATCGATGCATCTACGCCTCCGATTACGCCTGGCCGACTCTCCACGCCGCGCGCGCTTCCTGCTACCCTCGTCCTACCAGGTTACCACATGCACCAATCCATCTTCCTTCTCCTTCCTTCTTCGGATCCTTATTTAATCCCCTAATGCTATATCACTTGTTTTCCTGCCATATACCGATTTCTCACACTTTACCAGCAGGTGTATCTCGTATCGAAAAAGGTAGAAAAAAAAAGAGAATTCACTGGGATACTCGAACAGAAATTCAGGCATTCGCATGTCGGAACCTTCCTGGAAGCTGTAAGGAGAGACTGGTCACATGTAAAGTTCCCTGCGGGTAGGAAAGACGTTCCGAGAAGCTTCGCGAGCGCTTGGATACGCATTCCAGGACATTAGATAATTGCACCGCAGGCTTTCTCTCCCTCCCTATCACTTTTTTTTGTCCTATCAATAAATTCTCTCTTTTCATTCGCCGCTCCTATCGACGACGTATCGATTGGCGTTCCTCGTTGCACCTTTCTTCGCGTAATCGCTCGGAGAAAAAGAGGACTCGCCAAAGAGCCTGTCACGTTCCTCTTCCTCGACCCAGCACTGGATCACTTTACGACCCGCATTCAACATGGCGTATTTAAAAAAAAAAATCCTTCAAAGCCTTCTATCGGAACAAATGAGCGAAAAAAGCCGCTTACTAGTGCGAGCTTCCTTTTTCCCCCGGGGCTGCTTTATTTTAGCCAGTGTGACACGACACGCGTGTCAATCGATCAGCTGTTGAAAGACAGCCAAAGAGTCATTAAGATGAATATGAGAGTGCCTCGAGTGGCGATGAGGGATCAGGAAGCAAGAGTGTAAATAGGAACGGTAAGTGGAATGTAGATCTGTTAGAGAGGAGAGGCCATAGAGTAGAATAGGCGCAGGAGGTCTTATTAAGAAATGAAGCGCGGACTGGCTTAATAGCTGGACGATAATTAGCCCCGATGCGAAAGGACTTTGGTATAACGGGGCAAATAAATAATGTCTGCGCAGGTGCCGACGGCTACGCTCGCATCGTTATCTAATAGCACACCAGCCTCTACGTATATAGGTACATACATACGCGTGTGCACGGCCGCTAGTTGAAAAATACAAATCGGTCCTCTTTCGAAATCCCGCAGATATATACGTTTTCTGTTTCCCTCGTGCTCCATTGAAATGTGCATTCGCCATTATTAAGAGGGTGGTCACGCTGACTGAGCAATTATAAATCAAAATGTAATCACCTCGAGAGTACTCGGAACATAACGCATGATGGAGAATTGGCGATTAATGCTCTCGAGCCCATACAACGGCCCCCAACAATGCTCAATTTTCATTTCTTTTGCAAAATAAGCGATACGTAATGTTAAACGGCACTGCGGAAAGCATACTCTAACTTTTTTTCTTCAAAGATATTTTTAGAATATATACTTTATACGTAACCTATCGCTTTCCTGTATAAAAATAGCCCAATTATTATACCTCCGTTGCAGTATCGCCGGATCCGAATGTGCTTATTTTTTTCACTGGTATAACTTCTACGTATTCTCTCAACTGTGCAATGAAAAAAAAAATAAGTCAATTTTCGAGCATTTGCGTTGGACTATTTCTGGAACGATTTGTAGGACTATATATCGCGTGTCTTTAACGGCTAGACTTTTTTAACGAGCTCGTACTGTCGTATTTATAAATTTATCGTTCAATGTCTGACGAATGCACTTCTACATTATTATTCTATCTTATATATTATATATTTAAAGATGAAAGTACCTCGCGGAAGGACAAAGCCCATTGTCGAATATACTGTTCGGTGAAAGGTTTGACGTTTCGGCAGCAGCGATACCTGCAGTCGGAGCTCTTTTTACAGAATATTGCACGTGTATCGAGGCTGTAATTTTCTAAGCGCGAGATGTCCGGCTTTTCGAATCGATGTATTTTGTGCATTTCGATGGATCCTGAGGTAGGATTTCCTGGTTGTCGGGTGAAACTGGCGATTCCAAGAAGGCACGGATCGTTTCCTGCGGATAGGCATCCAGAAATCCAGAAATCTAGATTGCAATCGTACCAGATCGCGGTGGTTACACCCCGCGCGCTATGCCGATCATTACGCGTTTTTATTATCTCGGTAAGTTTACGATCGTTCTGACCTTTTCTTTACTGCACGCCAATTTCGGCCATCGTCGTTTTATCACCGCACCAATTTCTTTCCGAGTTGACTTTCGACATGGTTGATACTGCTGCAAACAGGAGCACTTGCTGCACCAATTTTCAGAAGATCAGAATGATTTTCTGACCAGCTCTCTACAGATATTGCAATAAATGCGGTGGTTCTTTCCTCTACTTCTTTCTGCAACTCAAAATTCTGCAGTTTCTCTCACTCTCTCGTGCAATTATCCATTTAAATTCATTGTTTGAATATAGATATTTCATCAACTTGCGATGCCGGTATAAGAATATCGTTTAATTATTTATAATACGAATTAAAATACAAGTGAGTCAAGTGTTTATCACAAGATTATATAGAGATTTTGATGGAAGGAGAGTTTGGTCATTTTTCTTCAAAAAATACTTAATTCTTATATTTTGAATAACTTTCTGTTACCGAACATTGTAGAGTACCACCGGACGAATAGGAAAAAGTTGATGATAGTGCTCTCTCAGCATTCGAGACAAAAACATGGACGCAGAAAATTCTCAAAGCCATCAGGTATGAGAATGAATAGGAAAAAGTGGTTTCATCGCGGAAGCCTCTAAGTCAGCACATTCGTGCCATAGATCAGAGACTTCCTCGCTCGCCATGCGATCCTCGATCGCGCATCGATAGCTTGACAGCGGAGCGCCAATATTAAGCTACTTTCACAGCCGCGATACCTGCTCGAATATCAAAACTGTAAAACCATTGCTATTTTTATCTGTAATAAATTTTTTTAGAAAAGTCATATTACTACGTCGCTAAGTTGCAAGCTACATTTACCAGAGTCGAGGTACTCGTAAAATTTCGAATTTAGAATGCAAATTCACGATTTCACTCGCGCTTTTACTTAACTGGCTCAGTTATTTTAACTTCCGGCTGTTTACTTAAGGCGTTCGGTATCATCTTAACACGCGTTACGGGTGAATTCGATGAAAATAAATTCTTCGAATTTTATAACAGCAGCACCACCACGCTATACCTTAATTGTGAAAGTAGCTTAACGGCAAAGGAAGCGATTCCTTGGGCGACGACTCTCGGTGATCCAGTTGAGGCTTCGGTTTAAGTTAGCGCACACACTCTCCATATTAGTCGCGCGACCGGTTTAGGCGTATGCGCTTGGTATTGTGCCATTCTCACAAATACAAAGACTGCTAAACTATATATTCATTTGATAAATGACAAAAAACCCGAAACCACATTTCCAGTAATATATTTCCAAGTGAAAAGTAGAAATAAAAATCGGTATAGATATTTTATAATGCGATATTGCTGCATGGTTTACATCAGGAAATTTTTGAATTGCGTAAGCAGCGAGGTTTGATAAAAAAGAGAAACGCTTTCTTTATATTCTTATATATAGGAGCTAGGCAAAGGGCCTATGTGGCGTTGAGTGTTCTTGGTCGCTGCGGTTTGCTCCTTGTACATAATAGGAACGCAAGCTAATTAATCGCTGTTTACACTTGTCGGATACCAGCACGCGTGTTAGCTTGTCCTTTTGTCGGTAACTCTAGTCTCGTTAAAATATTACACGACGCGACTCCTCTCATTAGGAACTGTCCTCGGCTCTTTGATTGAATGATCCCTTCAATTTTTTCCTTTCTCCGGACAAACAATACAACAAGCTGCTTCTATTTTATTACATGCATGAAATAACATATGTTCGCTGTAACGATTTTGATCATTAAAAAGAATTTCAACTTTTTACTCCACTATTTGATATCTCATCGAAAAGCTTTCCATATACCATTCATAAAACATCGTATAATTAAACAAGTCAATTATAAAGTTTATGAAAGCAAAAATTGCCGTTGACGTTTCGTGAAATTGATGCAGATTTGAACTTGTATGGTAGGTCAGTATTATTAACGACTGTATGAAACTCATCGTATAAAGTGCTTCCTAGAAATAATTCAATGTACTGGAAATTATCGATGTAATTATCAATTCATTTGTGTATATGGTATAGTAATTACTATCGTGTTACATAGCGACATTCGTTAAATCATGTAGTCGGTAACATCTGCAATCTGAGTGGTAATTTAACCACTCCTTACAGCTATCAGTCCAGCACGTTGCGTCACAATACATTTAAACAATACCTGCGGTACAAACCTAAATTAGATTATTTGTTAGGAAATTGCTGTAAAACGTATCAATCATAATTGACATATAAAAAGCTTATAATTGTAAATTTTACAAGTTCTCTTATGGAAAATGACTCTTTTAAGTTTTAGTGAAAACCACGAAAGCTTATAGATTTAACAAAGTTATTAATATCTTCGTTGTCATCTTGCATTGCAGTAATACTAGTTTATTCGTTCACGTGTAGGATAATAATCTTTTATATGACATAATCGAGTGCGTCGCGAATTGCAATGAGGTGCAGTAAAGGCAAACCTGTCCGGGCGCAGCGCGCAATTATCGGGTTTTACGCCCATCGGGGAGGGTCGTCCGACGTTCTCCCATAGCTAAGTAAAATTAAGAAAAGACTTATTACTGCGCTCTTGCCGTAATATCTCGGATCATCGATCGAGATCAGTCTTATTAAAAAGTATTACACTTTATAGGGGGGTATAGGTACATTATTAATATATGCAACTCCATATGTAGAAGTACATTTTTTTTTTTTTTTTTTAGAGAAAACTATTGAAAAAGTTGACGATGGAGAAAAAAGTATTTCAACTGACTTTAAGTTAAAGTGTAATTGTATGGCATTATTCATATACTAAAATGACACTACGTTGCTTCATCAGAATTTTGATAAGTTGAAAAGTAACTTTGCAGGACGAACGTTTAAGTTATTTCAGCAGTTTAGTTCTCGTTTGCCAACTGAGTAAAAGCTTTTTCTCTAGAAACATAAAAGAAACATAAGCACCCTCGATCCTTTTCCCGAGGTTGCTTTATGGTGATCGTATCGTAAATACGACAGACCGAATTATTCGAAACTGGTTTGCAGAACAAGTAGTATAAATAAATACACCGGTCACTCCGATGACGTGCGACTCCTTTCCTCTTTGTAGCGTTTAATTAGTCTTTCCGGCCAGACTTGGCGAAAGTACAAATCCGATTTGCATGACTGTTATTGGGGAAGGCCATGGCTATAGGTTCAGCTGTACGATGCGTCTCTCTTCTTCTCTTTTCGAAACGGAGAAACATTTGCCACCAGAGTAAAATTGACAAAGACACAAGAAGCGTATAATATTTATATACGGTTGTCAATTTAAATAATAAAAACTAGCTTTCTTCAATTAAACAATTGTTAAGCCGGAAAGCCAAAGCAAATGTTTCGATAAAGAAAGTTATATATATATATATATATATATATTATTAAATATAGCGATCGACTCTCACTATACGGCGGACATCTGTTATTGCAATCATGATTAAGATAAAGCATTAAAAAAAATGTATTATCTTCGTGATTTCCAAAAGGCTATCGAGCATGCAAATATTGCGAAAGTGAACGTGTGTAGTAGACATTTGTGGGGTTGCGATCGCGCGCGCGCACGAGGAAGGCAAGTCCACGCCGGGACGTTGCGTTGGTGCAGCTGCAACTGAGATTCTAGTCGTTGAGACTCGGAAAGCGGAAAGTGCTGCATTCATGCTTGGGTCGTAGCAAATTTATGGAGGTTCGATGAAGCCGTGGGCCGCTTCCAGAACGACGATATCCAACTTGGCAGTTCACAAATCAGCCGCCCATTGTCGCCCAGCTCGCTGATCGCGCGCGCTCTTCCCTTTTACTTCTTGCAACGCGCACAATCCGCTCTTTTTCTTCAACGGCTTCCTCGCCAACTCTTCTTCTCCTACTTTCCTCTCTCTCCCCTCTTCAACTTCATCCTCGAAGAACATAGCCCACCATAGCGCACTGCGCGTGCTAACGATAATATACGAACGGCGTTGTGTTCTATTGCGCCAAACTGCATCGCGTCCTCTTCCTCCTCGATTGTCCAGATAACGGACACCTTTTTGCAATATTGACAAATATCGAACGGACCACCATTCCTACGCACACGCACACACGCCGCCTTTTCTAATCCCATTACTTTTATAGCATTGTTATAATTTATCGCGGCTGGCGACACTATAAAATTATTTAGCAGGGGCAGAAAGCTTATATTAATTATATTGTAGCAATTTAATGGCGTAAAATCATAGCACGGCAGTTGAGAAAAATTGTAATCCAGCCGCATAGCAGAGCCGCGCTAGATCGTCGAAGCTGTATAATATAATTACCGAGTGATATGGCGCAACGTCTCGCTGGTATCGTACTCTTGCTTTTTTTTTTCTTCTTTTCTGCAACGTTTTTTTTTTCTTATGCAGCTATCGCCGCCCCTCCTACTATAACTCGGTGTCGAAGAGAGCAGCGGCTCTCCGCATTCACGGTTGAATGACCGCGAGTGAAAAGTGCTCTCGCATAATGCGCAATTATACCAGTAGATAAAATGCCTATTCGTTAATCAAACTATTTATATTAAAAAGAAGAACGCCATCTTTATATTCTACGAAATTCCGTTGTACAGCTCGCGATCTAGTAGATATATCAGAGGAAGGCAATAATTGCGCTATTACGTTTGTATTTTCCATCAAAGCCCAATTAAAAGTTGAAAATCAATACGCGTTTATTTCGTTGAATATATTTACGCGTAAGAATCTTTTGGGTATTATATATACAATAATTGCATGAAAAATGATAACTTTATTCGATAAGATACGTATATCTAAATTGGTCTTATAGAAATTAAACTCGCATAAAATCATACGAGCCGTGCATTACCGTAAATTTAATAAATAATTTGCTGACTTTATAATTATGCGTGAAATAACGTTGTCCTTAAAGAGGATTGTTTTATTTTATACCGGAGGCGTGTCCGGTCCGGACTGCACGCATTAATTTAATACGCTTTTATTCGTATCTTCTCTTTTATTACTTTCGATATAAATTTATAAGAGCTCTTTGGTGGCTATAATGAGCTACAATTAACTAAAAGTGAAATCGCATTTAATTGTCCATATAAATAAATGAATTACAAAACTAATTGCACTGTATGCATTTCATTCTTTTGACGCATAGTTTGATATAGTATATATACAAAGGAAACAAATATTCTAGCACTACGAAATCTTTCCGCCAATATTTCTCAACTGACTTTTTGGTCGTAACGAACGAATGACGTTGGCATAAGTAAGTAAAAAAAAAAGAAGGAACAACTTCAATGGACTTTACAATACATAATGAAGAGTTTTTATGAGAGACAGATATATAAAACGCTTTATACATCTCGGCTGAATAAAAATTACGGGGGAAGCAGATTGTCGATGAGTTTCTTTCACAATTTCTCCTTTCTACCAATGCCTCGGCCCAGAAAACGATGGGTCCAGAATGGGCGGCGGTCTTATCCTTTCGTTTTTTCTTCGACTCGCTTTTACGTAATCCCCCGTGCACCTTGTCTTTTTATTACTCGGGCGGAAACGCTTATTAATGAGTTTTTCGTCAGTTTTTTAACGCGAGTACTCAGTAAAGCATGTTCCCTTCGTCTCGTTAATCCTGATTAGTTTATTTGCCTATATGGAGTACGAGTGGCTAATTACACACACCGAAGCCTCTGGTCCGATACACAGGCATCGCTATATATATTTCCTATAAATCACAGGGGGCTGCTTCGTGCGGCTGTCGCAAACGATTCGTCGGATAAAACAATATAATAATACCGGTAGCATCATCCTTTTGCCCGAACGTCCGGGGATGACGCAACAATAAAATTAATTAGAGAAAAATAATGAAATATTAATGTATACAGCGGTGCATTTTCCAATGTATTAGTGTTCGGTGAAGATATTGCAAGGCACGTGTAGTCTATAATATAAAGCGTATAGATGAGGCCAGAGAGAAGAGCAGGGGCAGGCAGGGGATCGGTGGAGAGCGGCGGAGGCAATATTCTGCTCTCCTGACGGCTGAACTGAACGGCTTGGCGCGTTCGCCGGTGAAAGTGAGCGCATTCCATGGCCACTGCACGACCACGCCCGACCACTACACTCGCGTGGGGTATCACACAAGGAGACCGTACTCTCAGTAGTACGCTCTCTGTACTCTGCCTCTCTCTTTTTTTTCTCTCTTTCTCCCTACCTCTCATTGCACATAGTCGGCGTATGCTCGTAATGGATGGTAGAGAACGATGGTACCAACACACGCACATCTCCTACGGAATATTGGCGGTGCATTTGCGTGCTGGTGGTCGTCTTGCTATATACATGGCAGGGGCTCTCCTCAAAAGACGACGACTTTTCCATACGTGTGGCCGCGCGACCACCTTCTATCCTCTACTCCTCTTCCCTCCTTCCTGTATATACTGGTCCCACTCCACGCGATATCGAGCCTTATCGCAGTATTTTTCCCTTTTCCCCATGCTCGTAGACCGGCCATTGCTAACACTACCAAGTTCCTGTTACCACTTGCGCATATCCATACTTGCGGTTATATCCAGAACGAGGGAGGAGCGACCGAGAAAAATTAATTACTATCAAAGCTGAAATTGCGCAACACGGATGAGAGCAATGATTTCTAGCCAGGTTAACTATATAAAGACACTTGCCTCTCGATAATGTATCCTGCTCATTCTACTTTGTTACGCGCTATATTTGCAGTCCTTATCGAACTCTCTGTATGTATAGGAGTCATTTGTTCGAATCCCTGCAAAGTGTAACTTGGACTAATCGCTTTTCGAGCCAAATCATCTTTTACCATAAATACGTAATACACTTGATTAACTTTTGTATTCTTCAAGGTTTCATCGTTACGATTAGTGAAAACGACGAAATTTCGTACAATCTATTTAAACGCATTAGTAAAGCTATATTGGTAGACTTTTCGCCATCATTTCACTTATGTTTCAATTTTCTCAATGCGTCATCGTGCGTTATTTTAATCTTTTACTTTCCATTGCGTTAGCTATTTACTAATATTTAACCACCGAGCCGTGGGTCAGGCAGGATGTTTTGAAGTAAACGGTGAAATAAGGGCGTTTAATCTGCTATTATTCATTACAGGGTGTGTTATTACGTTTGCATCGCTATTTCAAAACCTGAGCAACTTTTGGAATCTAGTAGGTACCTACTGTCCGCTGTAACGGTTGACCCGTAGCAAAGAGCAAGATCTTAATTATCTCTGACACATCCACGGAATATTATTTCGCAATATTCGACTGTGTATAACCTCATTGCACAAGAAAGTATATCGGTCTACGTCAAGTACCATATACTTCCTGCCCCAATCCTATTAATTATCAATGCTAATGCGATAGATGTGGTAGATTATTAGGGAATTCTCTCTCTCTCTCTCTCTCTCTCTCCCCCTCTCCCTCTCCCCCTCTCCCTCTCCCTCTTCGTATAATTAATCAAATGCAGAAAAATACTGAAATAGCATTTAGCAATATATTATCGATACTTGATCTAACAGTCCGTTTAGTCTATCAACCTCTATGACTCATCTGTTTTCATTATTGATAATGCGAAATCACATTATTTTCATAGGTTTCGCATATGGTGGGTTTTCAATCCATTGCATCGCTTTGCTGAATTCCTTATCCAAATGTTAATTGCAATATTCGTCAAGCGAGTTGGGAAGGCACGTACGTTTCAAGGAACGTTTCTTCAAAGGATATAAGGTATAATAAAAGTGAACATAAAATGGTGCAACATGCAGTTTTGTCAAAGAATTTTAACGCAAAATTCACAAGTATAATAATACCGTCGTAACGGTACAGAAAGAGCAAGAGCAAGAGAGAGAGAGAGAGAAAGAGAGAGAGAGAGAGAGAGAGAGAGAATCGCGACCAGAAGGCAGGACAATTTTAGATGCGATTTTACTTGATATCCAGTTTAGCGTTGAAACAAGCGCAGAAAGTGGTCTGACTTTATCACTATATGCTTGAACTTTATCACGCGGACAGAAAGGGGTTAAATCGCGAAGAAAACGGGCGTTCCTCGGGCTTGTCGTAATGCATGGACACGTGGAGCGGTGTCGACGACTGTTGCAGCAGCCAAAGCCCCGCCACACATAGAGCGCAGCAAGAGCAGCATCCTCCTCGCGTTCCCTGAAGAACCGTAAGTGTGGCGTTGAGCCTAGGAGGCCAGCCAGATGCGTAGCTATACGTGCGGCGTGAGCGGCAAAGCATTCGTGTGCACGAACCAAATTTTTATCTCGAATGTAACGGTAGCGCCGTGAAGAACTATCGCTGGCAATAATGTCGGACCTCTACTTGACCTTATAAAATAATTGGATGATAGTTCCGAAGAATCCGGAAAACGGCTCTTGTTATTATTGTCGCGTACGCACCGACGCAATAAATTGTCCGAGCAGTGTCATTATTTTAAAGAACCAACGTACACAGAGGATCGCTTCTATACGTATCTTTGCTTTTAATGCCAAGTCTCTCTCTCTGTCCAGCCATAATTTTGCGTCGATACGCGAGAGTAAGAAATCTATTCAATATTCCAATAAATAAAAATCCTTTTTCAAAAGCAATAATTATTATAGAAGCCAGTGTAACAATTTAACGCGTGTAAAAATTAAAATAAGCTCGTTAAACTGATGGAATGAGAGAAAATATCCAATCTACGCATTCTTCGCGAGTACCGCTGACTTACGAAATGTTCATTTGCATGCACTTATTATCAGCACCATCTTTCTAGCTATCTCACAGGCTCCAAAGCAAAGTACAAAACTTTATTATTTGCCTTATCGAGGTCAGGCTTTCATACAATAAGAGAATTATTATGGCGAAGGGTATATATACGATTTGTTGAAAAGGTTTATGGCTACGAGTCTGCTTGGATGTAACAAATCGTTTTGGGAATTTGATATGATGATCGAAAAGGATTCATAATTCTGGGTGGAAAAATGGAATTGAAAGTGATGTTAATAATTTATCTGAAATATAACGGTAAAGAACAGAGTGGTATCTCCAGTACAAGTACGGTCTTGACCGGTCCAGTAGACCGGATACGATAATTGGAATAGCACTATCCATGTTGCACCGGTGCTACCAAAAGAAACGTAACGGGAGTGCCGCAGGCCCTACACCGAGCCTTGAAATAGAATTGGTAATGTTTCATACAGATAACGACATCTCCTCGACACTGTGCAAAATAACCATGTCCTATCATCGCATCGGTTAAAAATCAATTAACAGCCAAGCTGCTATCGCGCAATCACGCGAACACTGCCACTGACAACAATGTCGCATTAATAATTGCTTTCCAAAGATATTCAACTTTTTCCTATATAACAATTAATTTCTTCGATTGACAGTTCCGTCCTTCTGTTTCAGATCTAACGAAATGATCTATAATTGAAATACGAGCGAAGCTGTGTTGAAAAATTCGTGATCTGATCTACTTTTCATGGATCGCCGGGCCGGATCCTTCTACCACCTGGCCAGAGCCATCGCATTCAGCAGCTGAATTGAAAAGAAACCGTTTGAGGCATCAGATCGATCATCCCGATGATCGAAATGCGTGTCTTAATCTCGCTTTCGCAACATTGTTAATACGTCCGATTAATCTGTCTCTGAAATTCGAGGTCGTCACTCGTGGCGAGCTGTAGATTGATGTCAAGTACCTATATGTATATGTATAATACAGCTATACGTTGAAACATCTTCAAGGAGGAAGAGCCGAGAGCAAGAATGATTTAGCCTGACGCAGCTGTAACAATGCTTTTCATTGATAATATATGTACATTTAAAAGGATGATCCGTATATTTTCTGATAATCATGACAATAAAAAATAATAATTAAACGGGAAGATGAATTAGTATGGCTGAAAGTTTCGGTCCTCTCCTCGCATAAGCGAAATGTAATAGTCTACGAAATGCATGGTTTATGGTGGCGGAAGAAAAAAAAAGACATTAAATAGAAAGGATAATTATATTTGAATGATGCTGTTAGAGTATACGTACAAGTATACATATATATATATATATACAATGGTAAAGACGCGTGTTACCAGCATGGAAACAATTCATGGAGGCGCAGAGACGCGCGCAAGCACAAACTTAACGACAAGGATACATTGGATTTTGTATATCTATCATGTCCATGTTTATGTATATGTACACTATTGCAACAATCGTAAACGGGCAATAGGCCTACATAGACATACATGCATGCGCAAAAGGAAGCAGGGCGTGGTCGCTTTATGTAAGACGTTTACTATATATATATACAATATTTTTCGTTAGCAGTTTTGTGGTCTCCGTTTTATCTACAGACTCTGGCGTCCCGATCTCACATCACGTTACCTACGGCTTCCTCGACCCGAGGAATCCCCTGACATTTTCCTCTCGACTCGTGACGTCAGCCATCCAAACGCGACTCATCCTTCTCTCTCTCCCAGACTGATTCACGGAATCTTCTGACATTTACCCCCTTATATACCTATACCGGTATTTATCGTATACAAACACACAAAAGAGTCGAGCGCCATTTCACTCCCTCTCTCGCGTTACGTTGCTCCGTCACGTCACGTATGTCCACCACACACGTGTCTCTCACGTGCGTCTTTCCCTCTAGCTTTCCACCCACGCTACTCGATACGATCTATCTTCAAGTTTTATACCCACCATCGTATCTACAAAAAATAGCCCAAGAGAGCCAACGACAGCCTGCAGTAAAATGATATTTCACCAAAATTCAAAGCGAACGTCTGCCAAGACACTACAACATTGACACGCAACAGTAACAAAGGTACACACAACATTAGCCAACGCAATGTTTCCAGCATTGCGTGGCTTTCATTTGATTCGATAATGAAACGCGAATTAAGAACCGTTGCTCAACGCGGCTTTGTGTGCGCGCATATTGATTAATTGAACGACCGATACTTTTTCATGCAAGAGTTACGGCAAAAGATATAATAATGCTCTTGGGGAACAAATGCGGCGTGAGATCCTGAGGATGGGAGAAATTAATCTGAAGGGGGAATTAGCGCATTTGTATTATCTAATTCAGTTTCGCACGGAGACGCAATCCTGTGAATGATTATGCACCATTGAGTTAAATGCCGCTTAGCACTAACACATCCGCAGCGTGTATTATGAAGCACACACACACACACACACGCGCGCGTAGAGCACTGTCTTTCCCATCCCAGAGCTCAGCAGTCAATTTCAAGGGATCCCTTGACATTTGCCGACTTGTGCCGACTGCTCGAGATTGGTTCCCGTGTGCAAGAACACACACGTCGTAAACACCTATATGTGTCTACTTGCTAGATCGCACAGAGATCTCCACCCCGTTGCGATAACTCCCACACTTTGATCTCCATGGATCTTTCGCATAGGTCGCCAATCTCATCGACTTTCGATCGCGGAAATGCGATCCGAATTTACGTTCAACCAGATCCTTTGCGTTAGTTTTTTATCAGCGATTGTACACCGCCTACGGGAACCCTGTCGATATATATATATATATATATATATATATATATATACACCGAAACCACGTTAGACCGGCTTTGCTCAAACGCGTCCAAAGGATCGACAAGATTATATATTTTGCGCAATATGCGCCATATGCGAATCAATTGCGAATTCTGATTAATGATAGTTTTTCATACAGTAGTATACATATAGTTATACTCGTGTCGCTGATAATTAAAACCACCGACGCGTATCGTTGGAACAATTTATGCGGAACAAAGCGACCAACTTAGCAATGTTGATAAATTGATGAGGAGGAGAAGGAAGGATAGAGGGGGGTGGGAGGGGACGATATGGAAAATTTTCTGGTATTGCTTCGAGATCGTTGATTGGTCGACCGTCCTCAAGGAGCGCCGCGGAAACGCGTCTTTCGATACAAAACAATTCAGCTCATCGAAGGATCGATTATGTAAACTTCGCTTCTTCTTCTTCATTTATGAATATATAATTATCGCGATTATATCTATACCCATCAAACCCTCTTAACTCGTTCATGATCCAGATGCATATTACCGATATCTTAATATAGGAACAGATTATAATTCGATTCTCGGAAAAGTCAATTTAAAAATAACAAATCTCGATTGTTTCTTCTGGGGCAAAATTATTACGATCATCTATGACGTAGGTAAGAAAGTTTCATCATTATAGAGAAGACTTTCTTCTGCAGAAATTATTATTTCCTAATGAAAAAGGAACGGTCAGTTGCCATTAATTCTGGCTTATACAGGTGTTCGACAGATATACTATAGTAAATTTCTATTAATTTTTTGTTGGTTCGAATAAAAGCGACAATAGTCCGTAGACGCGATTCAGAGAGCTGTCGCGCAGTGAAAGTGATTTGAGATGATTTTTCGTTTTGTGCGATAGAGGGGGGAGACGCTCTCGATACATATACATAGACATAGACACAGAGCTGTAGACAAGGCGTACGTGTCTCACCTGACGCTGATTCTGTGTCTGCCCGAGAGACACGCGATCCATTATCGGTCTTCCTGTAGGACGAAAGAAGAAATCGATCGCGCTATCCGTTTCCTGTTTGAGTTATACGATCTGTGGAAAGCGATTGGCGACTGTGCCTTCCCTCGCAACCCACACGATGCACCGCGGGCTCGATCTATCTACGCGTTTATGTCAATCAACGTCATTGGAATAAATCAATTGGCTGTCTTGCTCGGGAGTAAAAAGTTGTAGAAAAAAATAACGAAGATTCGACGGAAAGTCTGAAAAGTTGTTCTCCTAAGCGATGTTAATACTCTTTGCTCGCCGTAGTCACTTTTTTCCAACTATGGAAGTGGATATTGGAACAAGAAAAAATTGCAAATAAATGGATAAACTCGCAAAAGGAATGTAGATCATTTGATTACCAGAGACCTTTGACTCTCCTACCACTTGGCACAATTTTCTCTTGTTAAGCTTGTATCTGAATCGGTATAAATAATGTCCCTTGATAGTTAGGAAACGTGTATTGCTATACCGTAATTCAGTAAGATACGTTGACAAAGGAAAAGGTCCTGTTGTAACGTAACCAATGTAATTAAATACATTTTGATGAATCTGGTATTTAGCAAATAAAACTGCAACTCTGTAAGCTCGGAGAAAGTTTGTATTATCAAATTTGGTGTTCTTTGACTACGCAGGATAAAATATTCCCCATGCATATATATATATATATATATATAACTGAGGAATATATACAAAAGGAGACAGTTGTTTTTGTGATTGCATTTGTACCACTGTTGGCAGATCCATGAAAACTTTTCTGCGCAATTATGATTAGATTTTTCCATTTCGTAATAGAGGATTACGCAATTTGAGCAGCAGCAGTATTCGTTTGAGATATTTAAGTTGATTTTCTATTTCACGATTCACGAACCGTATCAGCGGCAAAGCACGAGGACACGAAAGGATTAGAGATCGGTGGGTGTGTTGCGCGGGTTGGATCGGGTGTGCGATCATGCGTTGAAATGAAAGGAGACGCGCGACGTTTCGAGATGAGAAAAAAGAAAAATCAGCTCGCGCGCGCGCGCGCGCGCGGGCTCGCGATCGTGATCGCCAGCTTCTAAAGGCCAATGAGCTGCGGCGGCAGCTCTAGCGTATTGCTAACCACCTAAGCCTGAGCGTTACACTTCAAACTTTTTATATCTCTCCATCCATGCAGCTATCTTTAATAGCCCGTCAATATTGAAAAGCGTGCTACCACTGATTGCTTATTTTAAATATTGGATATGAACGTTCTGCTGCTTTGCCTGCTTTATTTTCTGAGCCGTTAACTTGAAATTTTGCAGTAGAGATTTATAGTAGCTCTTTAAATAGCCAGTGGAATCGAATTTTCAACTCATCGTTTAAAAAAATCTTTAGATATGCAGTCGCTTAAGTAGAAATTATGCAATATATGATAAAATTGCATATGAGTGAAAATCGATGGTGTAAAAGTTCCAATAACAGATTCAAACGCTGCGTTTTGAATCGCGCGTAGAGCGCTGAAATTCAACATTATGACAAATGTAATATAAACTATATATAAATATACTATTCTATGAGTTTAATGCGCAGATAGAGAAATGCGGTGGAAACTTTTGTGTTATAGTTTTCAATAAGCTGCAGTAAAGAAAAAAATCTATTGATTTTTGAGGGGAAAAATTATATGGATTCTGGAATGGGTGAAATGAATTTTGTTCGGTTTCACACTTTCTGTGCAAAAGTCTAGAAATCGGTGATTGTTTCACCTACAGTTGAAATCTTTTTGTCCGTCCGCGCTACGTTTGCAATAATGTTCGTTGGCGCGAAAAATATTGGTCCATCACTATACTCAGGAGGTTAGTAATTGGCTTCGGTTTGTCACGGGGACTCTTTTGTGGTCCGTGGCGATCGACCATCGACTGTCCTTCTTGCATCAATTTCTTTGTCATAAACTATGAAGGAACTGCGCCGATAATTTTTACAATTGAAAAACAAAGAAAATCGGTCTTTTTTCGTCTCGCTTAATGCTCTTGCATGTAATTGTTTCAACCTCGGAGAACTCAGGAAATGCAGAGCCAAACCGAATCCTGCATTTCCGGATTATTAATTAAGACCTTATAAATAAGGCTTAACTATTATACCTCATGTAAAAAAGAATTAATTTAAGTTGAATATGTTGGTCAAAATGTAAAAAAACTATTGCGTGACACAATAGCAGCCTGTAACATTTTAGGTTTCTATTAAAGATTATATTGATTGTTTTAAATTAAAACAGAAAATTTTATTTAAATAATGATATATAGCTCATTAAAAGCTACTTTGAATTTTGTATTATAAATTTAGAATTATATTGCGAGCTATAAGACAATTCTACATAAGAATCTGAAAGCTTGCGCCACCTAGTGTTAAAACTTCCAACCATCACGGTATACATATAACTCGAGAGACGCGTCGATAAACTAAGCAATTTTTTTCGTACTTCAACGTAATAATGATTTGAAAAATTTTTAAAGGGTTGTGTTAAATGTTTAGAGCAGTATTCGTGTTAAGTAATTGCTAAGTTAAATTCAAGTTTGTTTTATTCATAGGCTACGTTCGGTAATTTACTGCTAGCACGTAACTAGCTCTGTACATATATGTATACTAAAGGTGGAATCTCACGGCGCGAGAATTAACGTGTCGCGTGAACGTTTGGTTATGGAAAGAATACATAGCAAGGAGGCATGGTGGGGAGACCACACACAAATTCCCATAATTTTACATTTTAGTACTCAACATACTGGACTTACAAGAACGAGGACCAATAAGAATATGTTTGCAAACTGAAAATAATATCCTCATTGGTCAATCTTCACAAATACAGCAAGCGGATCTAATAGAAAATCAAGTTCCGTGTGATTTTAGCTTTAAGGTTTGACCCCCCTTGACCTTGACGGTCAAACTTCAAATTCAATAGTTGCGTCACAGGTTACATTGCGGTTCTGTTGTCGGCTCTGCGATTATAAATACTATCTCTGGCGCTGTGTACTGTGTATCATATGATCATATCAATCAGCACTAATCACACAGATAAAAGCATTAAACTTTGGTCAAATCAAGTTACTCATTTCTTCCATGCCACGGTCCATGTACTCATTAATTAAACGAAGTTTTGATTGTAAGTGTATTATTACTTATTTTTAAAAAATATTATAGATTTTTAGTTTTAATATTATAAAAAAAATTTCGTTGTGCGTGTGACTCGGATTTGACTTGATCTTACATAACCTCATAAACATTTGTGCTATTTTTATTTAAGATTAACCATTTTTCGACAGATCATTCTCTTTAATAGCGATTATTAGCGAATTACGTAAATCATGGCATGGCTTGGAACAATTGCTAATAACGTTCTTCGAAATATTGTTTTTGCGGAGTCTCCACCAAACAAAGTTATAGAAATCGACGTTGAAGATTACAGCAATAGAGAAATTATAAATCGTGAAGATGGTATTGTTTTGTATGGTCCACCAAAAGACAAAAGTAATAATAAATACGAGGTTCTCCTACACAGGCCTTGCACAGAATCAATTGTTTTTGCATACAGGTAATATTTTAATAAGTAGGTTACAAAATTAATGTTTAATTAAGTTTAAATCAGTCCAGTTAAGAAAAATGTTAAATAAAAATGTTAATTTTATAGTTTATATCGATCTCAAAACCTAGAGGATGCTGAGAAACAATTCAAAATATTTAAGGATAAAATTCCTATGTTTGTTCAAATATTTAAAAAGGTAATTTAAAACAAAAAAATTTATAATTATGCAATTTTTCTTTTTAATAAACAAACATCTAATACAATGTTATTTATGCTTCCACAGATTTGTAATCTGAGCATGCTTCAAAAACTATGTGATACGTTGAGTTTATACCCAACATGGACATTAGCTCACCTTGCAGCATACTTTTGTCTCAGTGATGGTTTCACCTATGCTGCAGTAAACAGTCATTTGAATAGTGGCGATGCTACCACAGGCGAATCACCATTACAAGTTGCTATCCAGACAAACAATTTACAAATAGTACAACTTCTGATAGATTCAAAAAGCTCTCTAGAACATCTAGATCATCAAAGAAATACAGTGTATCATTATGCAGCTTCCTCTACTAAGGAAATCATTATGGCATTGGGATCTAGTCTTCCAAGTACCTTAAACAGTAGAAATTGTGATGGTTATACACCTCTTCATCTAGCATGCTTAAATGACAAGCCTGACTGTGTCAAAGCTTTATTATTGATTGGTGCAGATGTGAATATTCCTGCTATGGATGATAAGCCTACAAGTCCTGGTTATGTTGGAGATTTCTTACATGATAAGCCAAATTTGAAACTTCATGCTGAGGATATGAAATATGGTGGTACTCCATTACACTGGTCATGTGGCAGAGAAGTAATTAATGCATTAATTGAAAAAAACTGCAATGTAGATGCTCTGAATTTTATGGGTCGAACTGCATTACATATTATGGTCATAAGGAAAAGACTACAATGTGTAGTTGCATTACTCAGTCACATGGCTTCTGTGAGCATTCCTGATAATGAAGGAAATACTCCGTTGCATCTTGCAACATCACAGTCTACCCCAACTATTGTTCAAATGTTGATTGGGTTTGGTGCTGATTTAAACGCGGTTAATAATAAAGGAGAAACGCCGAGGCATTTGGTAAATCTTGGAACTAATGAGGGTCACAAAATATTATATTACCTTGAGGCTGTAGGAGCTTTGCGTTGTTCTCCAAACATGACTAATTGTAATTTAGGCTGCAAATCGTCTGAGAATTATATTGGTATAACTCCCAGTGAACCTCCTATAACTATAAAACGCACAGCTTTGGATCAAATGCTTCACGTAGCAGGAATGGATAAGCTAGCATCTTTAGAAAAAAAGCGCAAGAAGGGAGGCAGATTATTATGCATGGATGGTGGTGGTATTCGTGGATTGGTTCTCATTCAAACATTACTAGAAATTGAATCTGTTTTAAATAAACCAATAATAAGTTGTTTTGAATGGGTAGCTGGTACATCAACTGGTGGTATACTTGCTCTTGGACTAGCAGCTGGAAAAAGTCTAAGAGAATGTCAAGCACTTTATTTTCGAATTAAAGAAGAAGCTTTTGTTGGTATGAGGCCATATAACAGTGAAGGCTTGGAAAAAGTTTTAAAAGAATGTTTAGGTACAGATACTGTAATGGCTGATATCACTATGCCAAAACTTATGATAACTGGTGTTCTAGCAGACCGCAAGCCACTTGATCTACATATTTTTAGAAATTATGAATCTCCTAGTCAGTTATTAAATGTACCTGTAAATACTGTCTTTAAAAGAACATTACACCCTGAAGAACAACTACTTTGGAAAGCTGCACGAGCAAGTGGTGCAGCACCTTCATACTTCAGAGCATTCGGTAGATTTTTAGATGGTGGTTTAATAGCTAATAATCCTACATTAGATGCCATAACCGAAATTCATGAGTATAATCTTGCTTTGAAAGCCATAAATTTAGAAGAAGAGGTTATAGATCTTTCTTTAGTAGTTTCACTTGGTACTGGTTTAGTACCCACTATCCCTCTGTCTGACGTTGACATTTTTAGGCCAGATAGCTTGTGGGGTACATATAAATTAGCCTTTGGGGTATCTACTATGGCTACACTGCTTGTTGATCAAGCTACTGCTACTAATGGTAGAGTAGTAGATAGGGCAAGAACCTGGTGTTCAATGATAGGTGTCCCTTATTATAGATTTAATCCTCAATTATCCACTGATGTTGCTATGGATGAGAAAAGTGATGAAGTTCTGGCAGACATGATTTGGACTGCCAAAGCTTTCATGCATGCAAATAGGGATTTAATTAAGGAGCTGGCTGTTATGGTCGATCGTAATGCTCCAGGTAGTTCAAAATCCCTAAGTAAATACTAGGAATATCTTCAGATATCTACCTAAGTATTCTTGGTATTTACTGAGGACATTTTGTGCTGCTAGGAATAAAAGGTGATTAACAATAGCTATTAAAGTTTTATTTTATCTTTACTTATTAATTAACAATGCTCTTATCTGGAGAAGGTACAACTTTTTCTTTGTTATAATTTGTAGATAATTTCTTTTTATCATACGTGATGGTTGATAAATTTATTCAACTGTTTATTTAATTGAAAAACTTTTCTATTTATTATATTAAATTATTTAGCACAATTGATGACTATTTTTAAGTAATCATTGTTCCAATCAATAATTTAATGTACCTTGACTTCAATGAAATTACCAAGAGGTGGCTAAAGATCAATAAATGGCTATAGAATAATAGTATTAAATAAATCGTTCCATGTAAACATAAAACCAAATTATATGCCTATTATATATAATATTTTAACTGTTTATTTACAAAATGTATTATGAGATTTTATTGATTGTATATGTTATACTCGAGTCACTTATCTAATTACCTCAGTTATTTATAATGTATAAATTAAAAATAGCATTGTTCAAGATACAAGTAACAAAGACCAATTTTGTGATATATTTATTTCAACATGAAGTTTTATCGAGATAAAGACATTAGAATACAATTAAATGGTTTACTGAAAAAAAAGCGATTTATTCTTGCAGTCCCATCTCCTTTCGCTTAATTCTTTTTTGTTAATTTAAAATAAATTATTGCAATATATCTCTCTTCAGCTACATTTATTAACTGATTCCATAAACTATTGCTCATAGTACGATGATAGCTTCTCAGCATCCTATAATTTTACAATACAAGAAATAACTAATTTCTTATAGTTTTACTACTTTTATATTGGCTGTCGTTTGAGTAATGGTGAAACTGAAAGCCATGGACGATGAGACCTGCATGTTTAGAAGAAAAATCCTTTGACATTTTATAATTGTTGATTTTTGCCAAAAGAATAATTAACAAGTATATAAAATTGTATTCTTGCAAGAAGTCACAAGTGTAAGATGGTTTTCCGGCTTGGCCGTTAATCAGGTGACGCCTCGTAAAATATTATATATTAAAGTTGTTTCTAAAGTTTCAATCGATATAATAAGATATTGGAGAAATGCTCGTTCGTCAGGGTCGCGTGACTTTTACAAACACCCTGTATACAATTAAAATATAAAGAAAGACATTATAACTCTATTTACACGATTCCTGAATTGGGGGCGAATGTAGCACCTTACCGTGGCGTCATATAATAGGGTGATTGAGCCATGGAAGCTGAGATATATGGATAAAAACTGTGGGCAGACATACCTTGAGGCTGGTAATCATTTTCTTCGTGCATCGAATAATTCTCCGGAGTAGAATAATACTGACTGTGCATGCACGTGTAGTTTTTACTAGCGCCAGCAATGTCCCCGGAATATTTCAGCGTATCCTGATAGGTTTTTGATTCCGGGTACCTCGGCAATTCGTACGATTTAGTTTGCAAGTCCGAATATTTCGAGATAGCTTCGTGACATTTGGGACCAGCTGCTTCGTGGCGTTTCATGTCTATATAGCTTTTCATCGTGGGCTCGTATTTAATTGGAGGAATTTCATAGGGCTTGGCTATATGCTCGTTAGGTGAGTACTTAATATTCTCGGCTGTCCAGGACGATCTGGAAAGATCGTAAGTTGATTTTGGATCATGATAAATTGGTCTTTCGTAGCTCTTCGCTGTGTTATCCGCGTATAGTCGACCATATCCACAGTCCCCTGATCCTCCAGTATCCAAATTACTGTTGCACGAGGGCAGCGAACCACGATTCATCGATATGCTCATCTGGTCCTCGGTTTTTGGCTTCCTACGACGTGGCTGATACTGGAAAAGCCGAATAGGGCTGAACTTTTACCTATGTAGCACAAAAAAATTATCATTTGTCGGTTTATGAACCTTGTAATGAGGATGTTGCTTTTTATGCGCGTTCCTCAACCTTTCCGCTTCTTCGATAAATGGCTGTTTTTCTCCATCGCTGAGAATTCTGTTAAGAGTAAAATATTAATGCGGATTTCGTGATACAAAAGGGATATGAGATGAGGGTTTGAAAAAAGATTACTTTTACCTCCACAATTTTCCTAATGTTTTAGACAATTCGGCATTGTGAAGCTGTGGGTATTGATCTGCCAGTCGTCGGCGTGCAGCTTGAGCCCAGACCATAAACGCGTTCATCGGACGTTTCACATGAGCGTTTCTTCGTCCTCCGGCGCGCGATGTTACCGGAAGTAATGTCCAATCGTATCCTAAAAAGCATAAACTCATTTTTTATATCGATATAAGTAACCCGTGAATCTCGTTATCGCAATACGTAGATTTTTCCACTCTTATTTTACCACTATAAAATAGTTATCCTTGAAAGCAATTCTTGCCGAGATAAGCCTTTTTCCTGAGAAGGGTGGTAAAAAAGGGACGAAAGTCACTGTTTGCACAATTATGTTTACAAAGATAGGAGAGATAGGTGGACCGGAAGCAGGCTCCATCTGCGAAAATTGGATCGTAAAGAAATACCCGAGATAAAGCGGCACCTGCATCCTCAGTGACACTACACTTGATGGAGCCAATATTTGCGCTCTTGGTCAATTAATTTCCTTCTACCTTACTCAGCTTTATTATCTCAAGAGAGCTTGCACGCTGCTGTAATCTCTTTAACATTTACATTCACAAAGGTGTGGGTACCTCGCACAAGCACGGTGCAGTTTTTCAACATACTGTCAACGTACGACGTCACGTACACATGTCCATAAACCACGAAGCTGTTG
Source organism: Prorops nasuta (assembly GCF_024137725.1). Taxonomy (NCBI): domain Eukaryota; kingdom Metazoa; phylum Arthropoda; class Insecta; order Hymenoptera; family Bethylidae; genus Prorops; species Prorops nasuta. The sequence goes on from NW_027116816.1 coordinate 2,004,834, forward strand.
TGCAACATCTCGTTAATCCTCTGTCCCGAAGGAGAAACATCGCTCGTCGCGCTATAAATTATATTTCGGTATAGGTATACTACTAAGAAGCGAAAAAATAAAGCAGGAAACGTGCGTGATTTACTTTCTTAGCACGAATACCGGAGAGCGTATTTAATGAGAAGAAACCGAGAGTTGGATTTCTGACGAAGATTGGCATCATAAGTGGTAGGGAGCTAATTGTTTGGTCTCGCATTGCCGATCGTTAGCGGAGGTAAGGAAGTTACTTGGAATGCTGTGACACGTGGCGAAGCGTCACCAAGGGCGCGTTAGCTATGTCGCCGGCAGTTAATTATCATAGGGTTATGCTTCGTTAATGCGGTCCCTCTGTCGGTTCCCTTTTCTCTTTGCCGAGTCCTCCACTTGACAATGCTCACACTGGACCAGAATAATTTACATGGAATTGCGCGATTGCTCAACGAAAATACACCGTACAGTGGAAGCTTTCTTTATTTTCCCAATGATTACTAGCGATTAACACAATATTTGTATCAAAAGATTTACATACGGTACTATAAGGTATAATCAGAAAATGTAGAGTACAGTATATATGTATATATGGCATGATTTCAAAGCTATACAGAGCGCTTCGAAAAGGTTTAACGTGTCTCTTTGAAGGTATATAGGTATATATACTGTTCAACGGCTTCATTCGACTATCCGTCATTCAGTCACATTCAACAATTCCGAAGACTTGCGAAATGTAATAAAACTTATAAGTGAGAAAGGGTGACGTTGATATTGGTCGTATTCCAAAATTACCGGGAGCACATTGAATCTAATGCTGACCAATCGTAAATTAAGCCGAGAGTGCGCCGAGCACGCCCAAGTCCAAGTATATAAGATGCGCGGACCGATGTGTCAGATTTAATTCGGGCCTCTCATAATTAGCGGCTGCTTGTAGATTTGTGCGGTTTCGCTCCGTTCGCAGCACCTGCCACGCAAATCTTCCTCGAATTGCTGTGTCTTTCGGTTGCGGCTACGCATGCTCATTTTCGTCTTTCTCTCTCTCTCTCTCTCTTTCTATTTCTCTTCTTCCTTCTTGCCACCAACCACGTCTCCCACTCCCGTTTCTCATTCTTCTTTCCCGTTCTTATTCCGTCGAGCCTCCCCTTTCCGCCTTGCAATTTATCCCAGATCCTCTTGTCTGCCCCCCCCCCCCTTACCTCTTTCTCTTTCTGCAGAGTATCAGTAGATAAATTTGAGAAGTCAGCAGAAGAGCAATGGTCGACGACGGAGGCTTTCAGCGCCAATTAAAGTGTCCTTAAATGACTCGATTGCGGAAAGACCCAGGGCCCGAGAGAGAGAGAGAGAGAGAGAGAGAGATCACGGGATATACAAAGAGAAAGTCCAGAATGGATAACTGCCTGGATATATTCTTACTATAGTTTACTTTGCCGCGGTATTTTTAATCATTTACCATATATTAACATTGATTGATACAGATTATAAAATTATAATAGGTAAAATTGTTGAGAGTTAATTGATAAGAAACCTTGAAGCAGCTTTCCCACTGCATCGTCCAATGAACTCGTACATCCATCAGGATTAGATGGACCGGCTTTTCCGTCCATCGACGACAAACTGTCCGGATGTTGAGCTTCCATTTTCCTCGCTCCCGATGCGTTTACTGTACGTATATCTTTCAACTCTTTGATTAAATACACCAAATTAAAATTATCGTCTCATCGAATATCCGTCAGTTTTCCATTTATTGTAAACACTACGTTAACTCCCGTGTAAAATACACTATCCAAACACTTCACGCTAAATCGATATTTGTACTCGATAGAGATTTTAAACAAATTTCCAGCAAATTTTCAGCTATTGAATAATACTATCACTGTAACGATGGAAAAGTGTGACGAGTTTTATGACTGACGGAGTAGTCCTTATTAATCGATACTAATAATTTAAGTGAAACAACAATTGTTTGGGTCATTAGGATACTATAGAAAATTAGTAGAAGATAATTATGAGGGAAGAAGGCAGGAGCGAAATGAAATGGCTGGTTGGAACGTGCGAAGTGTTGAACGGGCAGAGGCACACAGGTTGGTCCACGAAAGAGGCTGAAACGACAAGCACACGTCTGGCACACGACGCACAGAAAGCTGCCCAGAGGACGGTGGAGGCGGTTCCGTGGACTACCTCCATAGGGTGGGGGCTCTTCCTTTTCCTCTTTCTTCACCTATACGGATCCGTACCACCATACCCACTACTTGTAATCAAACCTCACCTGAAGCCACATTATTATAAAAATACAACATTTAAAATAACTTACAAATTAAATCGTTATAGGATTCTTTCAAACATTCGTTAAACCATAATTTTTTACTACCAATATTGATTTCCAAATTAAATATTTCTTTTACTTTTAAAGAACTTTATTGCATTTTTCTTATAAAATAATGATAATTTTAATATTAAATTTTGCATTATAAACCCCATAAGGAATAAAATAAATTATCGTTGGATTTGGTTGAATTGGAGTATTTGTGTTTAAAACCTGAAAATGTGATCAAATAAGACATACTGTAAAACGGCGTGGCGAGAAAAAAGATGTTTAAAGCGTGAGAGAGAAAGAGAGAGGGATGAGAAGGGGGGAGGGGCACGTGATTCGGTAGCACGAGGCAATTTCGCGAAGCCTTTTTCGCGGTTCGATGCTTGTGTCGCGGGTTGACAGTTTTACTCTTAGCCAGGGAGCCTAATTATACAACGAATTTAATGAATGAGTGAGCTAGCGAATACAGTACTCCATACACGAGCATATATAAACCACGGTCAATGCCGTGTGGCGGCTTTTGTGGCAAGATCAAAGGAAGCTTTCTTATACTTGCACCCGCCAGATTCATTCGCCGTCGCGAGCCCGTAGCGCTTTAAAGCATCTCGTTCAAATCCGACCAATAGAAATTAACACCAACCGCAATTTTGTTCCAAGCAGCGATAATTCTGCTGCAGAAGAACGCAATAAAATAAATTCATAAGATCATTTACCCTTATTCGTTCTGCGCATTCCCTACATCTTCTTCATAATAGTTTATAATGGAAGATTAAAGTTCTTTGAGCCTTTTGGAAATATTTGCGCAGACCGAAGATATAGCTGCTGCGCGCCGAAGAATTTATTTAAGTGAAATCGCGGTGCAAAGAGAAAAGATCTCGATTTCCCGCTGGCCGCCCGGTAATCTGTGTGCTCGATTCAATTTTAGCTCGACGTGAACAATAATATTGATTTCTCGAAGACGGATTTCTGCTCTTCGCCTTGTAAACAATCCGACAGGCGCACGTGGCGCCAATGTGTTTGCTGGATTTAAAGAGTAGTATACACGTGTACGATTTTTCTTCCTCTTCTTCTTCTTCTTCTGCTGCTGCTTCGGCTTCTTGCCCCATAATAGTTTGACCGATTTCGTCGAGGGCGATCGATCGACAAGGTGCGCAGGAAAGATGGAGCGTGCGTCTTTGGGAAGAGAATTTTGGCGGAAAGTTTGAAATTTCTGGTCGAAAGTATAATGTTCTGTACAGTTAGCGGTCATAAAATATGGTCGGAGCGCGGTGGCCGTCGGACAGTTGAAAGGGGCCGCGAGCGATTTAACCGAAGGAAGAAGGAGGAGGAGAGGGGGAGGAGGGACACATGTAGCCCCACAGGAGGTGGCCCGTCGGACCCCCAACGGTGTTTCTGTAGATTTTGCAGTGTCATTGGGGTTACCTCGTCGTACCGGAGCCACCATATACGCTACATAATATAAATACTATAATAATATATCAGTCCATTAGAACGGAACGACCAGTCCACATACACACATACCGTACACCCTGATCATACGCATTTTCAGTCAATTCCGCCAGTCCAATAAAACCACGTCGGGACTTTTCCACTATACCACTAGTTATCGCGCGCCTCTCGTCTCTGTTGACTTTATTGGGGAATCCCTAATTGCGAGTGATTTGATTAATGGAATCGAACTGACGGGGAAAGCGCTAACACCGCTCGTGATGACAGTGTCTTTTCGACAAACCGTGCTCATTCCTGGCTGTCAACGTGTAGTCGAGTCTCGATTCTACTGTCCGCAGTCGCGTTTTTGATACGTTGCACGAATGAGAAAGTTGTTGAATCGACGTGGGTGGATATCGTAAATTCTCTGCTCGCAACGTTGCTGCGATTCCTTGTAAAAAAATTATGTTGAAAATCCCTCAAATGATACGTATAAGTATTGGGAATCGTAGATGGTAGTTTTGTGGAGAATATTTTAGGTGAGCTGCGAATCGCGGGAGAGCGAGAGAATCTGAGATTCGGTGGGCTGATAATTGCGAGATGCTCGTTTGGACCAATGGCGTGACTGTGGCAAGAGGGTATTAAATGCGATGCGTAGAGAGGATAAAGGAGAGCGGCCGGAGCGGGTCGGGAATGGAAGCGAGAAGGGAAGAGGAAACTGGCAGATAGGAGGAGCAAGAAGGTACGCGATTGGTCCTCCTCTCGGAGGATATCGTAGCCATGGCAACTCTCCTCCTGACCGTACGACTCGGTCGAACTGTCGAGTCGCCGAGTCTCGCGTACCGAAATAAACCGTATAATCTGGAGGGGAAAGAGCTAGCGGCCTGCGCCCTGCGGCAATCTCCCAATGGTAGTGGGGGTGGTCCAAACCCACGGATCATCCAGTCATCATCGCTCTGCCAAATCTCACCGATTGCTTATAATTCATTCAAAGAGACATTCCATCGAAAATACCTGCTCCAATTCAATCTCCTAGTGCAAAATCTCGGTTTACCTTGATTTACCAGGTTTTTAGAGCATTTTCTCGCTGTTTCTACAGGAAAGAAGTCAAAATTTCCACGAGAAAATTGCAAGTTTTTCATTTTGAGGGAAGAATTTGTCAAGTCGCGCTTTCGCGTTTGGGAATTTGGTATATACTTGCCGGATATATTAGAATTGTGGGTCCTGCGAGGGAGATTGTGTGGAGCTGGGCGCGCGCAAGCAACAAGTGTTGGCTCCGCCCCCGGGGTGAGGACGAGGGGGGCCGAGGGGGAAAGCGAGGGTGACGTTGGCTGCGGTTGCGGTCGCGAGGACGGAAAGACAGAAAACGCCTCGGGCGAGATACAAGCAACCACCTCACTCGAGCGCTGATCGAGCACGCGCCAACCGCCAGCCACCACCGACGCAAATCGCGACCGACCAGCTGGCTGATCGAGAGACAATCTCGCTATCCAACTTCTGTCTCTCTTCTTTCCTGTCTTCCTTCCCTGCTCCTGCTTCTTTTTTTAAACACGCGTGCTCGTCTACCAAAGTCATCGGTGAATCATCCTGCTTTCCCGGGAATACACGAGAATATACAGAAAAAAACACAGTTTCACACGGATTTTTAAAGTGACAAGTGATCGATGAACTCGAAAGATCGAAATTTCGCCAGGGCGAATGGAGCGGAGCTCTGAACCTAGAATATACCTGTGCCTAGAATATTATCCCAAGTCGACGAGCGTGAAAATCGAGAAATCGTGATATGATCAGTGCGATATTTATAGTGGACAAATTTACGTTGCTCTAACGTTTCTTCGATCGTTAGCATGACGATCGATCGAATGTCCTAAAGTCTTGCAAGATTTTCAAGCGAACTTTTGTGATTTGAGAGACGTAATATGAATGACATGATGGGAGAATCGTCCGGGTCTATCTCGTCGACCGGAAGTAGTAACAGTAACATCAGTAACGTAGCTGTGAACCACAGCAACAACAATAACAACAATAATAGCTGTAGCGTTAATAATAATAATGGAAAATCGCCGGCTCTGACTGGCAATGGCGATGAAGGAATCAGTGCAGCCGTCGCTAAAGTTCTCGAGGGATACGACTGGACCCTGGTACCCGTTGCTACCAAGTAAGTTCTTTCTTTTGGTGCATAAAATTATCGTTCGACGTTTAATATATAAATTAATCGACTGCATCCCTCATAATCATCCACGATGATTTCTTCTGGAAATTTTGTAGACAAAGAAACACAGCAAAATAGGTTTAGAATATATATAGTACACCCGTTGAAATCACCTGCACACACGTGTCTCTTTCAAATCGTTTTCTTTTTTCAAGTTTAGAAATGAGATGGACCGAAATGATGCAGCAAAAGGCTGGGTCGTAGCGAGGTTTCTGTACTATACTATATTAAAAACATACACGAATCGTGATTCCATAAATCAAATTGAGTTTCGGTTAACCCCTGTGGGATCGGCAAATGACAGGTATTATAGTAGGTACCAGAGGAAAATTTCTCGATTCCGCGCTCGACGTTAACACCAAAAGTGTTAATGTGGCATGTCTCCCGCTAAATCTTTGCAAGCGCACTTACGAGCTGCTAGGTAGAGGTGAAAAGGGGAAAAAATAGTGAAACGCTAACGGGGTATTGGGAGGGTAAGCGGGGAACGCAGCGTAGCCGTAAAAATACGTAATGCTAACTCAATTATGACGCACTCGTTTCCCCGGCCTGGGAAACGGCGTGTGGAAAAATGTCCTCGCTTGCCAATTAACGGAAATTAGCTAATTAATGCTCGATCGGGCCCGGCCACTTGGCTCCCAAGCTGTGAGCGATACACATCGTCGTGGGAAGAGAGTACAATAAGGTATAATAGGACACGTAGACAGGACGCGTACGCATCAGGCTTGTTGTTGGAAGATAGGAGCCTCGAGCCAGGCACTTTTGGCCATGCAAAACGCACGAATAGACATATAACTCCTTCGAACGGGACCGCATGCATAGCGATGATGAGTTAACGCTGCTTGCTGCCAACTTGTCGAAACTTGCGAAATTCTATCGCTGCCAATCGATAAATATAGGAGGCTCTTGGTTTTGCGAAAGCGAGCGAGGAGATTATACAGGGGAATGCAGCTGACCAGGGAATTACGCAACTGTAATATAACTCTGAGAGCTTCGCGAGAGATTCGCGCCCGCGTTTAACGCTCGCGGCTGATCTCGTGTAATAATTCTCTAATTAGCTCGGGTGCAAATCGTAGATCAGCTTTTGCGAGATGGGTCGTGTCTTTAGAAGAGAAATGAGCATTTTTCAATGGAGGAGAGCAAACGTCGATTCGGATAATCAGGGGTGAAGAGAAAAATGATTGAGAGCTGACGATTGGAAAGAAAAAATGTGTAGCTACACGAGGAGGGTATAAGGGGGGGGGGGAGAGTTCTAAGAGGGACTCGATGGTTGAATGAGTTCCAAATCTCGAAAGTGTATCGTTATGCGTACCGCTGCTTATCAGTAACCCTCAATTATAAGGGTTATCTTGGGGTGGCCACAGGGTACCGTGTTTATTCCTCGCGATAGAAACCGATAATTTGGACTGCTTTTTAATTCCCAGGAACTCTCGGTGGTTGCCCGCCTCCCCCCTCCGCCACTTCCACTTTACTGAAAATCTGGACAAAGCCAATGATTCATTTGATTCTATTTACCGCATACCCATTCGTTAACTCACGCCAATACTGACGAGAGAACGATAGCGACATTTTTGCCCAATTAGAGTTATCTTAATTAACGATCGAGCCATCCTTAGGATATTGCTTTTAGCATAGACTGTTGGACGCCTGCAGAAATTGTTTTTTACTATTCCATATTCCATAATATTTAGCAATGAGAATGAAATCAAGATTGGGTTTTTCTAATTTTCGTCATGAGAAGTCATTCGCTAATACACAGTCCCTAATATACTAGAACTGAATATTATTATGCATAGATAGTGTGAAAATCCCTATTAGTGGGTTCTTGCTAATTAAGGCTTTCGGTTTACTTACAGATTTAACGCCCTATTCATTTCAAAGAGACTGAAACGTACATTATACGAGTTACCTTTTGCATCCCTATCACACCCTTTTACCGAATTCCTTGTATAGAAATCTTTAGCGATCGTTTTAAAATGAGAGGAAAATCAAGCACAAATCCCCTCCCCCTTATTTCGGAGGGTCCCCACTCGAAAGCCAGAGAGAGGGTCCTCTCGATCGAAAGGAAAAAGAAAATAGTGATGCAAAGTTTGAGTATATATATGTAGCTGTATAGGAGAGGGTGGTGGCCATGGCGGCGTCGGCCAAGACGTTAATCACGTCAGTCACGTCAATCTGGCAGGTTCAGCAGCAATAGCATTTTATGAAGTCATCTTCTTGGAAAGAAAAGGATCTTGAACTCATCCAGACACCAAGCTCGAAACTCGCTGGCAGGACCAGTGTTATTTTAAGGCTGATCCCGGGGGTGCGCCAGAACTCGATATGGATACATTTCACGGCAGCAGGATTCACTTCCTTCTGCAAGTCACAGTGGCTCCCTACACTACTACATTTTCCAGGGGCGATTCCAACAAGAGTCTCTCGTTAATTAGTGCCTGATTTACATAACCGCTTGTCAGAATACTTGAAAAGCGAAAGAACGTTTTCACATCATTTCTGTCCATATAGTCTGTATAAGATAGCTCTCTCTCTCTATACACATACAAATACACACACACGCGCGCATTCTTTTCACAGTTTGACTTATTTTGTCGAATCCGTGACGAAGGCGTTCAAGTTTTTCTTTTATATTTCTTTCTCTCGATAATATGTTATATCCCGAAGAATGAAGATATCATGGGAATAATATTGTCCCGAGCATGTTGAGAATGTATGAAAATAAATCGCTTCCAATGAAGATAATGTCTTCGAATTGCAGGGGATCCGGTGATAAAAGGGCTGCGCACGTGAAGAGACCGATGAACGCTTTCATGGTTTGGGCTCAGGCAGCCAGGCGGAAATTGGCCGATCAGTATCCACAATTGCACAATGCCGAATTATCGAAAACTCTTGGAAAACTTTGGCGGTAAGTCGACTTAATAAGAAATGTGATTTAAATATTTAAATTGAAGCGAGCGCACAGTGATGAGAAAGCTGGAGAATTTACGTTTCTGCGAAGCCAAACGGAATGGTACTGTTTCGATCAAATTAATCGGTAGCACGTGTCTTCAATCGTACCTCCTCTCTTTCTCTCTCACTCCCGATCAGATAAGCGCGATTCTCACAGATGTTAGCTTCTCGGGATTCTCAGCCAAGCGTGATAATCGCGCTTTCCGCAATAATCCCGCTTGCAAAATCTTTAAACACGTGTGTACATTTATCTCTACTGGACGAAAAGTCTACAGACGCCCACGATATTCGCTCGAGAATTTGGCGATCGCAACATTTTGAGGACGAAGCTATATATCCTATTATATATATATATATATATATATATATATATATGGTTATAGTCGGTTACAGCACACTTTAACCACGTGGCACCGCGTGGTTGCACGTGGTAGCAAGTGTCTTCGTTTTAAAAGGGGAGCAACGCCTCGACACGTGTTTCTCCACCGAAACAAGAAGAATATTTCTAGCCGTGACGTAATAATCTCAAGCTGCACAAAGAACCCACCGACTCTCGCGGCCTGAAATTTTAATTCGTACGCTCTGTGTTCGGTCGAAGAAAGAACGTACGGTGCGAGGAATTAAAGACCACTGATGTCTCGGGGAAGGATCGGTGGGGAGACGAGCAAAGTAAATCCGTTTCCTGATTGCGGACTAACGAGGGACGCGAATGTATAATATACCTATATACTCCATACCCTCCTCCGAGGCGATCAGAGAGCGAGCCGCTCGAGACCCCCGCAGAGAAGCATTTTACAATACCCACTGATCGCGATCATTCGTAAGATCGTTCTTTGATTATACCAATACTAACTTGGGCAAAAGGTCAAAACAAATCTGGAGCGTGTATCAATTAATGACGTTTCAATTACGAACGAAAATTACATTAGCTCGTAAAAAAACGCTCTATCTCAGAAGAATTGGTATTTTTCGTAAAGATATATATGAACCTTACAAACAGTAATTATTTAACACCTTCTGAAACCAAGCAAGCATCAATTAACACTCGCTACCGAAAATTATATTCACCTCCCCGGGTCTTCGTTCTTTTCAACTTTTCCCACTTTGTCCAACGACGCTCTTTCTGATCGAACCATCGTCGTGTTTCTCGAAAGACCATTCGTTTGTACAGATTCGAAAGTGAAGTATATTTTGCATAATTACTGACACTGGCAGAATCCTATAATGGTGCTTGGCGAACGTGATAGAACATAGAATAGTCTCTGTCTAACGGGCGAAAATCTAATATTGTAGCGTCATCTTTCATAATTAATGAAGTAAGGATTTTTGTATAGGAATGCTTGTGTAGTTTCGATCGTATGCGGAGAGATTGAACTGGCAGAAGAGGAAGAATTTGCAAATTTTCTTAAAGGATTTCTGTGGACTCGTGAACCTTATTAAATCCCTATCACATTATTGTAATATCGAAGGAATGATCGAGGACAGGAGAAAAGATAAGGTACCAGGTGTGAATGATGCCAAGCTCCCCTCTCAGGTTTCTTGGCACCGAGCGCGTATCTCCTTCAGATATTAGGAGGCCTGTTTGTTGACAAAAAGAAAACAGATATCGTAGTTCATCCTTGGCGCGTGCTAGCAGCTGCCGGCTGGTTCCTCCTGCTGCAGATAAAAGATCCGAAGAATTACAGAAGGGTCTTTGTCCATCGTCAGGTGAATTTTTCCGAACCTGCCCTTGCAATCACGTTCCTCTCGCAAATAGAACTTCTCGACGAAGAACAGGTAAATGTCCTATCGTACGCGCGTAAGGAAAATGCCCAAAGTCCCCTTCTGCTTTTCTAGTTTGCTATATATATAGGCTGCAAGTATGAAATTTTGTCGATTCCAACTTGTCGCGGTGCACGAGAGTGCGATGAAAAAGAAGCGAAACACCTTTTATTATATACGCTCTAGTCGAGTTCCCAAAGAAATTCGAGGGGACTAAGCTTGATTTCCGGGTTAAACTCGTGTGAACGAGTCGAAGCAACATCTGATAGTTTAGAAATAACATGGATGACGTGTATGAGAGCAGATCCGAATTAGCTGACACTGCGTTGCATCTGGTGAGTAAAAAGTGGCCACTATATAATATCGTCGAGGCCCACTAGCTACGAAAAAAACTTACGACAAAGTACACTCCGCTGGAGCGTTCCTCTCTTCTTCACTGATATACACACGCACGCACACACACACACACGTAAACATATAGTATTATACATATAGTGTACGTATATAATACTACTTGTGGACAGCCACTCGCGCAACAGCCGTTCTCTTATCGAAAATCCTTCGAAAAGACACGAAGGAAGAAAAAAATTCATTGACATTAATCATACGTCAACCCAAAGATTTTTCAATCTCAGCAATAACGAAAGATCATCGAACGGATATCGAGTCCAGAAAGTTTGGTATTGAATGACGATTTGCAGCAGTTCTGTGTTGATATTTCATGTTTTCCTTATCTCCTTAGTTCCATTTACATGAAATTGATTAATGGCGCAAGAATAAGTACGTCATTTCATCGGACTTTCGCATTAATATCCATGCTATATAGTATACCTACCGAGTCTTGATAATTTTCTATTTATCAAGCATTTTCCGTGGAATCTGGATGATTCGCTCGTTTCAAGAGTTGCTTGTCCTTGGCGATAATTGTACCGCGGGTTTGTTAGCTTTAGGGATTTTGGCGTGCGTGGAAGCTCGGTGAGATTTATTGGGCGATGGTCGTCGGGACTGTTCGGCGGAATTACACCGGAAAGTCTTATCAAGCTTTAGGGGTTTATGAGGGGGGGCGGTGGGAACATAAACACACGAGTAGCATTAAAAAGCGAGGCGAGACTCGAGTGAGCGAGGTTGCGAGCGCGCGAGCTTATAGTCAAACGAGAGTGCGAGCCCCTTGTAGAGCTTAACGCGCTCGGGAACACTAACCAGACCCCCCATTTCGACTCCTTGACAGAGAAAGAGCAACGGACGTTGATAGAATTGTATAGTCCTATCTCCAGGCCTACTCGCTCTCTCTTTCTCTTGTATCGTGCGAGAAGTTCAACAATTTCAATCTTTTAGCGGTTTAAAAAAAAACTCATAGCATATATATACATAGAAATGCGGAAATCAATGCAATGAAATTCGTGTTCGAAGGCTGCTCTCGGAAAGCGACAAAAAGCCCTTCATCGAGCAGGCTGACCGTCTGCGGGTGATTCACAAGCGAGAGCATCCCGACTACAAGTACCAGCCTCGTCGAAGGAAGCAAAATGGCGGAGGTTCGGCTGGTCGCGAAAGTTCTCCATCCAGGAACCAAAGCAACGTTACTTTCAGCGTCTCCAGATCCATGAAGCAAGAGGATTTGAGCCCGAGGACCGCACATCAGGTGCCCAACTCTCCCCAGAGCGCCGTCAGCTCTTCGCCACCGACGACTCCTGGTCAAGGACTGTCACCGCCCACTCCGCCTACCACACCCAGAGGCCAGCACTACGCGGTTCAAGTAATTAGCAAATTAAAACTCTACCTTTCCCTTCGATACGGCTATCGTGAATTCTTCTAAAGTGGTCTTGGTCTTTGTTGTAATTTTTTCAGGGTAATCAACATCAGCAAAATAATGGAATGTACCAGCAGGAGATGACCGCAGTGATGATTGCCGAGGATGCCGCGCATCAGCACGCGGGTTTGGACCTTCGATACATAGAGGTGGGCGACGGGCTTCCTCCAGTGGAGGATGCTCAACTCAACAGTCTCAGCAGCCTGGATGGTGCCGGTCTTAACCTGCCGCTCAGCTTCCAAGAGTACGAAGTGGAGAGCAGCGAGCTCGACCAGTATCTGAGACCACCCCAAGTGGCACAGGTTCATCAGTACCCATCGGTAGCTCCTCTACCCACCTCCTCTGCCACCCACTGGATCCTCAACAGGTGAGAGAAAGTTTTCCTTTCGTCCATTTCAGCATTGCTTGGGTAAACAGCTTTCCGAAAAGTTCCGATGGAAAAATGTGGAAAACGGCTCTCTTCTGGTTTGTTGAGCAGGTACGAGGAAGAGGCGGAAAGACCTTGCAAGTCCCATTGTTCCGATCAGAAGGTTCCTACGAACGAAGTCATGTGGGAGGAGAGATCGCAAGACCTGGTGAGGTACCACGAGCTGCAGCCGCCATTACCACCGATACAGTCCGTTCAATACATACCCAGCCACAATCCTCATTATCCTCACGGCTCGTCTCAATTGGGTCACGTGACTGCGCCGTACAGCAGTCAGTACCATCGCTACGTATCGGGCATCGAGACCTGGTCCCACTATTCGTAGCTTTATTATCTTCTTCGTTGTTCCACCATCGATCAAATCCAAATGAAATTTTCTCTCTCATTATCGGGATCTTGTAATATGTATAGCTTGGTTCTTCACTGATAATACTGAATTTATATGCCTCACGTTTAGACCTAACGCTATAACTAGATTGTACGATATACTATATATCACAGCGTCGCGTTAATGCCAATTGTGATAGCTTTGAAGGCTTGATGGAGAAAATATGTTATAATAATAAGGGACGCGCGGCGCTACTAAAGCATATGTGATTGGTGAGGAGATGCGATATGGATTTTTTACGCTTAAACGAGAGAGGACGAGGGGGAGATATAGCCAAATAATATAAATGAATAATTTTATCGCGCGTCACGAATGAACGGATAGGGAATAATTGTTAGGATCGAGACGAACGATCGGTCCAGAGGGATACCTGCTGCTCGAAAGCTGAGATTTAATGCTGCTACGTGCCCCTGGAAAGCGATATACTCCATGACATCATTCCATGACAGCCGACCATTCCAAAGTGCACATTTTCAGGCTAAATAAACAATCGCCCGATATGGTGCGTCGGTGCCTGGCCGATCTAAATATAGTAGTAATAATGCGTAACGTTGGGCCCATAAGTCTCTCTTCAAACTAATCGTCAAATATACCAAAGTTTTTATCAAAATCATCATTCGAACGTTTGTACAAAAATCTCTCGCATTTACGCTACGTTCAGTAATTTCTGTAAACAGTTCTTTTTTTTTAATATTATAAATTGTATATGTAATTATATGTATCACGTATTAACATTACCTTATACAAATAAATGCTACGCTGGCAACAGTGCTTTTGTACTTAGATATTTATTTACCGACGCATTAAAAACGTGCGCTAAAGCGTAGAATTAATTTAATCGACCTAAGTTGCATATTATAAGTATAGGAAAAAGCGACCAATCACCATTTAAATAGTAACTTATGAGTACAATGTACAATACTAATTTGCTTACCTACAAGAATAAAAGATTATATGGAAATAAATTCTGAATAAGTTTTGTTTATTCCAAACACCTTAATTATTCCGCAGCAGCAGTTACACGTTAGCTGCAAAAATCTAGCAGGTTTTGAAATATTGGTGGATTCTGGCAAAAAGGAGTATGGATCGCATGCGATAAAGATGAGTGGGTGGTAGGACGGTAGGGGTGCTTCAAATATTTGTCAAGTCCTTTTTTTAATGGACCTGGCTGGCTGGCAGTGAGGCTGCGAATGAAACGATCTTTCTCGGCAAACAGGTCTTATCAAAATCCGTCCGTGGAGGAACGTGGGAATGTCGCGGCGTTGCACTTGAGATTAACGAGAGAGCTGCTAAGGAAACCTTAAGTATTAAAATAGCTCCGCTGGAAAGGGAAAATTTTGCGGCGTATTAGAAAAGTAGCAATGCTACAATTTGATTAAAAAGTTTTTTTTGAGCACGTAGGTTAAATTTAATTATAATTTATAAGTCAATTTAATTCAATTATTATATACATTCCTTTCATCTATCTCTCGTTATAAAGTGTAAAGAGAGATAATTACTCTATTTTCAAAGAAATATATAAACAGTATGACTATATGGCTGAATTTTGATGAAATTCTTATGTTACGACTTGAATATAGCCAGAGGAATATCGGAGAAAAACGTAAGTGGTAAGCGTAAGTTGTGACGATAGGCAGCCCTCCCTGTCAGTCATCTCCAAAATTTTTTCTATCATCGTTACCAGTCATCAAGATTCGATAATACGAGAACGTGGAGAGGCAGGTTGGCTTATTTCGTGAAAGCGAGAACGACATCCGGGTCAAAAGGAAGCGTTACTTGTAAATTATGACCTCTCCTCGTGCGAGTCAAAGATACGAATTTCCTTGAATATATATAATATACCATATTAAATGAAAAATGACGTTTCACCGTGACCCCGGAAACAATCGTTGCCCAAAACTATAATAGGCACTATTGATATCGATGAGTAATAAAAAAGAACTATATTTCAAACCTTATCTATCATATTTACTTTTATCCGGACGTACTCGCTGCTTCTTTAATGGGCTGCCACGCGTTTTATATCCGCGGATCGTTCTCCACCACACCAACTAATGACTTCTGAGAATTATATTGAGGAAACAAAGCGGCAGGATGAGAGGAAAATGGTAAAAATAGAGGAGGGCAAGAGTGTTTGTATTAAAACTGATCGAAAATGGTTTTATGGGGGAAAAAGTGGCGTATGATTTTCGTGAGCATATACGCAGTGTCAATATTTGTCAAAGTATGATAATTTCGATAAAATTTCGACAGTTCGAGGCATTGAAGGCCCCCTAGGACGATTCCTGGTGGGTAAACAGGAATAAAGAGTTGTAAACTACAGCTGGCCAGATTGAAATGTCATAGGTTGTTGAAGCTCTATATATTTGCCAGCTTCGAGCATATAAATGTAAAATTGTGTCACGTGAAAATTTACCCTATTCCCGATACCACTTATATATGTGGATCGGTGCCATATAGGTATGTATAACTATCGAATAGAGCAGATTTTATGTGGAATATATCGGTGGATGATGTTCATTGGACGATGCGTTAAGCATCTTTGATGCGATTTCGCTAAACGGGAACAGATAAGGAGAAGCAATAATTTATCGTATTAAAATAATTATGGCTCTAATTACGGGTAACTGTCGTATATAAAAAATAAGCTAACCACGCACATGTGGAGATAAGGATAATGGCATCAATCATCCAAAGACATTTCATTTAATTTGCGCAAAGATTTAACAGGAGAGCTTTATTGCGCGTTAAAGATTATCTCGATCGTTCGTGAAATAAAGAAACGTAGATTTATTTCGAAGAAACGCATAGTACACATAATACTTATGTATATATTTTCCATGTCAATATTAAATGTATTTTCTATACAGGGCATATTAAATACACAATATTTGATGGATAAGCTGAAATCGAGACTGTTGCACCAAGCCAGCGGAGGGATTCGAGGGAGAAGCGTTTCTAGGAAAAAATGTAAATTTCTGGACAATGGAAATCTATATAATATGTATATATAAGCAATTGAAAATTTAGTCGATCGGTAATCTAATCAATTGAACGCGATAAGGGGAAGAAATGACGTGTGAAACCAACCACGATCGCATACCCATAGATGATACAGGATGGTTCGCACTCTCAATAGTAAGTCAAATACGAGTAGTCGGTTATCAATGCTCTACCGTGATAATTATGCGATAGTAACTACGTGGACACACCTAGGTACATACGTATCATTCCATTTTTATCGTAAAGTGTTTGGTGAAGGTACTTTAAATCGATTTTCAAATGCGTCGTAGCCACGCGATATACAGAAGGGGACTCTGCGTCTACAAATATATATTTGATCGAAATCGTATCATATGTAGCTGTAATTTGATCTTTTGAAAATTGGCCGAGGTTACTGCTGGTCACTGGTGATTTTTTTTATATGGGATTTATAACGCAATGGTGTAGCGGGAGGGGTGACAGGACTGCCGGTGGTTTTCACCAGCCGCGCGCAAGCAGCTCTTAATTGCTATATAGTACGGAGCCTAAAGATAATTGGCATTTGGCAGAGAGTGATCCGCGATAGGAGAGCAGGCTGGAAGTTCTTGGAAAGAATTTTGTTTGTACGTTTTTCGCCGAGGCTCGAGCGTGTGCCGTCGTCGTCGTGTCTTCTCCTTCAGGCTGATCGTAGATACCAACCGAGACGCCGTCTCAAAGACTCCCGAGTCTACTCTCCTTCGCTCACCCTGCTTGCTTTTTTCCATCGCGTAGCCCCCTCCCCCCTCCCACACTCGCGCTTCTCTTGGCCTCACGAGATTCAACGTACGCGACTCATTGTCAATCTCGTTTAAATTCTTCCATTGGTACAGTGTCGTCCGATCTTGGAAAACTCAAGAGTCGCCGGCTGTTGCGCAATTCGTGGACCAGATGGGAAGAAACTGATGGCATTTCTATCGGAAGTTGCAATAAAAAGCAGAAGCGATAGCCTTAGGAAGGCAATAAACGCGAAGCCGTCAGGTCGACCAGTGCCGACTGAGACTAATTGCAGCTCCGATTACAATGTCCTCGGCTATTATTATAATTTATAACTCGGTATTGTTGTTGTGCCACGATTATCGATAGAGGGAGGCTGACGCACATGACTCCGCTGCCAACCGTAACCGAATCAACGTAATTTTCAACCAGCCGCTAACCAGCATCCCAAATTCCTCTTAACTTTTATTTCAAATTTATTTTTCTTTTAAATAATAACATTATTTATGTAAATAATTGTCCACGTTGAAATTTTCCGGGGACACGTGAATCAGTAAAAATGATCAATTTTCAATATCAATGAATCATTGGCTGTATATATACATAATGCTGCACGGTTGGTGGACCTATTAAAAAGTTCGATGCGGAGGCATCAAAGGTTTTTATCTCCCTCGCGTTACTCTCTTCCTCGTGAAAAAAATTATCTCTGGCTTATTGTCTTTGAAACTGATAGCGGGGTGCTTCAGGTCAGCCTGGAAAAGAGTGGGCCGAAGACGAGGTCTTGAGATATTAGGGAGATAAACTTTGTAATTAATATAAATTTCATTTTCCAACGACGATTGTATCTAGAGATCTTATACCTTATACACTTTTTTGCTTTGATGTTAAATTTCTACTAAAGAAAATTGCGTTAAAAAATGCTGCGACGCGCTCGATCAGAATGTATGTGGGATTAAATCTGGTATAAAAGGGAAATTGCTGGATGTTATCGCGACGTTTAGTCAGAGTAGCGTTAATTGGCCATTCATAAGTATATAGGATCGACGAAAGGGGATCGAGAGAGACCGTTGAGAATAAATGACATTTACTGCAATTTTTTGTAGCGTAGTGCGTAGATATACGTATTGCGTTAGATTTGGAATGTCGGTATGTGAAGAGTGGGAGGTGGGGAGAGGGGGTATTGCGGGGATTGCGGGATGCGATAAGTTTGGAGAGCGTCGGGGCGATCGGGTGGGGTCGTCTCGGCCACCCGCAGGCTCGTATAAGGGCAAGTAAGCCGAGCAAAGCGAGCACAGGCCGAGCTTACTTAGGATATTATAGGAGGTTGAGAGTGCGGGGGCGGTGCGGCGGCGGAAGCCTTAAAGCGGGACTTTTTGCTCGCGGCACACATGTGGCCGCGCGGTCAGCGGCGATTCGCGGCCGATAAAACCTTGGCCCGTATGCCCATTGGCCATACGTCACGTCGCTCGCTCGGCGAGACCTGGAGGAGAGTCGAGAGTGGAGAGTCTCTCGGAGAGCTCTGGAGAACGGAAGGGGGAGGGGGGAGGAGGTGAACACTGGCCATCGCCATATTCGCCATACCTCTACTCGCCGCTCCAACTTGAGCGAATCGCCTGTACGATGGTGCGCACATCCCCGCACACTCACAGACCCATCATCACCACTCCTACTCGATCGCTATATACTCCCACATGCTCCGCGCTCTTATGTATCCGCGTATTCCAATACCAACGTCCACCAACAATTTTTTATTCCACTCGTCAGCGACGAGGCTTAATTCACCCTCCTGATTCGAACTCGCGCTCGACGAATCTCGGAAGAGAATCGGTCTAACGGTGCTAAACTCTTATAAAAACTGCTTAACAAGTGTCTGGCCGTTCACGGGGATTTATGGCTTTTTGGAAGAAAATTGGCCCGAGTCGCGGGGTTTTACGAGGTCACTCGAGATTCTCGGGTGGCTCGTAAAAATTCCACTTTTAGCCGCAATTATGCGAGAATTCCTGCCTCGCAGAAGAAACCTGACGCGCCTCTTTTTCTGGATCGCCCAGCGAGTAATTATTGTCAACAGAGATTTTCTCGCCGAGCCACACGCGTTATTGGCGCCTCTTGTTTATTTCTATTTCACCACTTTGTATTACGCACAAGAGTAATTTTCAATTTACGACTCCGTCACGTTTTCACGTGTCATTCTTAATCTTTTCTTGTTTGTTTCTGGTGAACGCGGGTTCTTTCAGCTATTGGTTTATTTTCTCTCTCTCTCTCTCTCTCTACTAGTACGTAGAGTTTTCGGCAATGGTTATAGCAAAGGCGCAATTTGGTGATGAATGGAGTGAGATGGCAGGAAATACCGACTCCCCACCCCCCCCCCCCCCCAATCCTTTCGTCCCATACGTGGACCAAGAGTGAACGACCGGAGGGGGTAAAATCATGCTCGGGTGTGATTGTTTTGTCTAATAGGTCAAAATATCGTCGCCGGGCGATCTAGAAAAAGTGTCAAGCTTCCTCGTGCAAGCATAAATTTCCCCTGACTGGTTGGCTTGTCAGAATAAACGCCAGGGTAGAAACGTGGACTGACTATAAATTTTCGTTGGCCCGGGACCCGAACATTATTAAGCAATATATACGCTTCGCATTTCGCGCGACCACCATGCACCAAACGGAGCTACCTCGGTCTTCCGTTTGCCTAGAGAAACACGAGACGACAAAATCTCGACTACACCAATGCATTACCCCACCGTTTGGTCAGAAGATTTTTATGGTCAGCCTGTTAGTATACTCACCTTTCTCTCTCTCTCTCTTTCTTTCTTGTTTGACGCTTTACAGTCCGTGTCAACCAATTTGTCCTCAAACGTTCAGTTTTGAAACTCTGCACTCAGTTTTGTTGTCCTTTTCTTCTAAACATTCTTCTCCCATCAATACTATATATCTCGAATTTATTTAAACTAAAGTCATTTACTGATCGATGAAAGTAATATCTGCTTTCTTTTAAACCGTCAAAATATACGTAAACGTTAGTATAAGAGTTGTACCATAGGTTTATACAGAAATCTAAAATTTCTTCTCACTTGGCCAAGTTCGCTGAAAACTCCTGAGAATCATGGTCTTACGTTTTTTCTTACGTTCGGTTCGTTTGACACTTGATAGCGACCGAGTCTGTCTATCCTCGCTCGTCTCTCTCACTCTCGAATAGCGCAGCATACTGCACTTGAATCTTATAATTGATGGAGTTTGGAAAAAAATAAAACTCGTGTATATATTCTTATTAACTTTATTATTTTATTTTCGTTCGAGATAAAATACAAGTTAAATAATATCGGTATTAGTAAACCGAGTTATCCGAGTGTTCGACAAGCAAGCCTCTTCCTCCCTCATCGTCTTCCTCTCGTTCTTGCCGTTGGCCGTCCATCAGATACGATCTCCTTCGTTTGATAAATCACTGCCGGAAATTCTGGCAAAAAACAGCATCGCGCGTTTCGTTTTGCGCTCTAGATGCTTAATTGGTGAGTATCCATCGCGAAGACCAGCAACAAGAAATTCCTCTCTCCAAGGCAGAAGAAGCGATTCCCCTTCCCCTCCCCCCTCCTTCCGGTGCTCCTTTTTCACTCTGCGAAAATTCATATCGGTCGACCGTTAATGCGCGCTAGATACCATCGAGAAGAGAGTAGAGTGACGTGATGGAAAATCAAACGGGAGCTGTAAAAAAGAAAATGGAAAAACGTAATTTCGGTTGAGAAAAGTGGCTTTGATGTCGAGGCCGGCGGTCGAGCTTATTTCTTCGCAAGGGAATAAATTTTGGGAGCGTGGCTTACGCGTCGGTGGCGCGCGACTCGCCTCGCGTGGAACGCGTGCGACGAACAGAGCCTCCTTTATGCGTCCTATTTATTTATCTGTCAACAATCAAACCGGGATGCGATCAACAACAAGAAGTCGCGTGGACTCCAGCAGCTACGTTTTTACAATTTATTTTTCTGCTAATTGTTTCTGTATACCAAATTAAAAGACACCAGTTTTTTTTTGTTTAATAATAATACTGTAAAATACTTACGTCTTACCATGCGAGTGCGCGTGGGAGAAAGGGAGGGAGATACCTGACTTGATTTTTCAGCAAATAGTTGATTGATTAACAAAATCAGCTTTCACAATGATCTCAGAATTAAATCTATCTGTTAAAATCATTGTGAAAACCAGTTTCGTCTAAAGCGTCGAACTGGAAGACTAGAACCGCGCAGGTGGATTCTCATTGGTGGGGTGGTTAAACGTGAACCTGACGGTCCTGAAAATGGAAGAGCGTAAATTAGTGACGATTAAGCCATGACAAAGGATCCGGTGTTTGCAGAGGTCGGCCCTGGTGGATTTATTAGTGATGCCTGCGCGCTGCGGCCTGTGACGACGATCATGCGTGGCGGGGATAAGAAGAAAAAGAAGAGGAAGGAGCTGGAGAGAGAGAGAGAGAGAGAGAGAGAGAAAAGCTCTGCCTCCCAACTTACCAGCAGCAGCAAAGGGCACAAGCCGCTCCAACGACCAAAGAGTAAATATTATTAAAGGTATCTTAAAAGTGACCATCTCTCTCCATTGCACCACCTCTCTCAAATTTTTATTACATCCTCAGGCTTTTTTCTCACCGAGACAACGTCGATGACGCGTACCGAAGAAGCGATCCACTGGCAAAAACCGTCCGGCAGAAAAAGAATCGCCGGGGAGAGAGAGAGAGAGAGAGAGAGAAAGGAAAAAATGGTTCGCGCTCACAAACTTCATTCTAGCCGAGCTTTAAAGTGGGCCGCGACGAGTGGCCGATGCCCTCGAGACGGACGTCAAATTTCTCTGAAGCTCCTAAAATAACAGGGAGACGTGTGCCAGACGTCGAAACTCGTAATTTTCGGAACTGCCAACATCCCTGTTGTTTCTTGGTATCGGTACTATTCGGTAAGCGCAGGACCCACGAGGGTAGCACCCCTTTTTTCCTAGATCTCTGCCCGTGCCACTCAGCCCATTCCTTGGAAAATCCTGTTATGCATCTTTTCTCTTCCCTGAAAAAGAAAGAAACCATATACGAGTGAAAATTTCTCTCGAACGTTTGTTAGAATATTTTTAAGAGCACCGCCAATCTCCAACGATCCTCTTTTGCTCGTAAAAAGGGGTAATCGTACTTTTCGATCGGAAAATTGGATGTTGCACAGTGAATAGTTATATATTAAGATGAGATTTTTCTCTGTTATGACATGCGCGGCACGTTTTGAAAGCCGGTATTCCTTGAGGAGGTGCCGAGTGAGTGTATCATTCTTGACAAAGCATCGATACGGGCGTACGCGCACGAGTATTATATACTATAGTATACAATTGGACATTGTGGAATGCGAAGCGCGATGATCGTTGATATTTAAAAGATCATCGATCTTCCAACGATAAATCTCCCGGGTGGTTTTCATTATAAAGCTGTTTTCATAGTTCAGCCGGGTAATAGCAACATAATGTATTCATATATAGTACAAGGAACGAGAGAGAAACTGCAAGCTCTTATACACTATTTTCATATATACATATATTGTAAACATTGAGATGAATCGCGATGAATAGAAAATAATTTAATACGATATCTATATAGTTATTAAATAGGCGAAGAGCCAAAGTGTAAACAATACGAGTGACACGTGTTGCGTATTTGGTACACAAAGAGAAACGGTTATATAGTCTCTGTTGAACCATTCGTCCTCGTCTTTCGTGTCCTCCCCCCTCCACCCTCTCCCACTACCCACCAAAGTTTGTTCCGAGTCCGTACTCGGCATACGTGTACGCGATATCTCAAGAGGATAAATCCCGCTCGATCAAACCTTCCCGTCGCTTCTTTAGAACTCGTCTCATGTTTCGACGTTTTTCAACCGCACTCCAGCCTGACTGCGCACCAACTCTCAAACTTGTATCGTCTCTATCCCTTCTACAAGCCTAAACAAGAAACAAATCTCTCGTTTATTAGTTGGCTATTTAAGCGATAGAAACCACAAAGTTCAACTTGAAGTAATTTTCTGTATAAATTGGAGAAAGGAATGTTGAATGGCTGTAACCCTTGCGAATGATTAAAGCTAGAATTCAGAAGGGTGCTGGATATCGAAACATTATTTTGCATGTGCGTTATCGGAGGCTCGGTATCAGGCCGGCAGTTACAGGCAGTCTTGATAAAGGTACGACGCGACTTCTTGACCCCGAGCAGCAATTCTGCGGAATCCGAGCTGAAGAATCAAAGATCGAGGGTCTACGAGAATGTTGAATAGTAGGGGCGATACTCTCTAAGAGAAGGAGGAGAAAGGCACGGCGATTAGCGACGATGCCCACTAAACTCCCAGGAAATTCGTAAACTTCAACGCCACCCTCTGTTCCACGTCTCGATGTCGAAATCAAATTTGAAAGCCAGCAAGCGGGAGCTGTACATCGATATCGTTATGGTTTTGTCGCTGATTACGTTTATTGCATCCTTCCGAGAACCATACGCTTTATCTAATTAGCCTCGTGCGACAACCGCGAAAAGCCTGCGTCGATAGTCTCGTCGTTAAAATTAACGAGCGTTAATTAGTGGAATCTCACTATAAGACATAAGCGCTTCATTTACCACGGTATATATAAAAACCTTCCGTTTCTCCATATATTTCCCGTTATTACGTTTTTAATTACGTTTCTCTTACTTTAAAACGAAATTAGTATAACTTAAGAACAATATAAGGAAATAGTTATCCATATTGTTTGCACAGGGTTGGTATCTCTCATACCGAGCGTTAATAGTACAGTAAGGTCAAGGAGGGGGATGTTACCGACCGCAGGTCATGAACCATCCGTCGATAAGCTAACTTCCACTGTTATCATCTGGGATAACAATCTATAACAGAGATCTTCCTTACCACCAGACTATAGCAAAAGACAGAGTTTCAAAATAGGAAAAAATCACGCAATAGCCACGTTTATAGCGACCACTGTTGAAAAACTAAAAAAGGTGTCACACGATGATAAGGAGTCACAGTTTCACTTTGGTCTTGCTGCGTATAAAACTTACTCACTAGGAGATAATGGAAAATAATGAATCATTGAGAAAAGAGATGAAAAGGAACAAGTGGGAGAGTTGTAAAAAATGCTATTATTAAATGTAGAAATGAGAGTGTGGTATTTGGAGCAGTTTGAGAATGAAAGGGAAGAAAGAGCGATGAATGGAAAGTGAGGAGATATCGTTGGGAATAATCGGTATCGGACGTAAACGTGGTTTGACGGAATCGTGGATACTATACTGGTGGACAGGGCGTAGTAGAGGAAGAGGCGGAAAAGTCATTCAGACTACTGGCGAGCCATTGATAGAGGCGACGAAGCGAGGTCAGCTATTTGTACGCGTGACAGACTCCTTCGGAGAGAGAAGCTCGCGTGTGAACGTTCGTGGGACACGTACACACTGACAATCTTTCTCGGTATTCGTATGAGTTTAATGCGTTCGTGTTTGTGTACGTTGAACGTGGTCGTGTACGTATCTTCTCTCCAACGACTGATAGATAGAGAGTCGGGTCGGGGATAGTGAGGCAGTGGCATAAGAAGGGGAAGAAGGGGAGCAGCAGAGGCCAAGAGAGAGAGAGAGAGAGAGAGAGAGAGAAGGGCAAAAACAGAAACGGAGAGATTATCTGTGAGTTTCGTTAAAGAGTCGAAACTCGTAAATCTCGTAATTCTCGATACATCTATTTTGTTCTCCCGGGTATATAGTCGGGTGAGCAGAGAGTTTGCGGCGACGGCGATGGTGAAGTTTACACGTTGACCAACAAGCACTTTGTACCGCTCACACAGTCAAGATCCTCTTTCTCTCTCTCTCTCTCTCTCTCGCTCACTCGGTGACCCTACTTTATTTCCGTTATTTATTTTCACCAATCTCTCATTCTCCAGCGCTTCCTTTTCTCTTTCACCGTCGGTTCGAAAATTCTTCAGCGAGACTTTTTAGGTCACCGAATCATCCGCAGCATCCCAATTGTCTTTTCATCGTAATTAAAGCGATCGATTAGGCTGGCTCGTAGAGATCTTTCGTTTCGGGAAAGTTTTTGCTCGCTTTCTAAATTAATTGCCGTTTGCAATGGTCGTGCGACTAATCATCGAGCGGCGGGATCACGGAATGTGGCAGGCGTACGTTATCTATCTAGCATGCTATATACGTTCTATATATATGTATATTATAGTACGTACAGTGGGAAAGTCTTGGAAGGGCTAAAAAGTTTTCAAGAGAATTCGTTGCTCTCCGGCAGTAGAGCGATTCTTAGCACGGCGGCGCAATGACGTACAAAGGAATTGTACCAAGGACCAAGGAGGCGAAGTGTCGTAATAGGCTTCTTCCTTCGTTTTTGTTCTCATCTCCGATGTTTTCTCGTATTTCCTTTTTCATTTAGCTTGTCCCATCCATGCGGTCCTTGCATTCTGCCTAAAACTGTGCGACGCATAGCTGACGGTTTTAGTCTGGCCGGCCGGTGAAAGAGAAAAAGAGAGAAAGAGAGCGACTCTCTCTCTCTCTGAAAGTCAGTGAACCCTAGTCGAGTCACCAACACCGTAACGTTACTCGCATTAGCGGCTTACGTTAGCTATATTACGAATTCCAGCAGCTCGACGCGTTGTGTCACGCATCCATCCACCTAATACACTATACATCTCATCAAATTGGGACATGTTTCATTTGGCGTTGGCCTCTCTCCACAATCGTGCCTCTGCCTGGCTTCTTATTCAAATAGTGACGATAAGACGCCGGAAGTCGGTTTAATTAGAAAATCCATGTGACGTTGAGTCGCGCGGAACTCTCGCCTACGACAAATATCTTTCGAGTCAAGTGGCGCTTCTTAACGAATAATTTTCACAAGAGGAAATGCTTCATCGAACAATAAGATTCCTCTTCTTCTCGACATTAGCATATTATGGAAAAATCGAGTACCGGTGATATTTTTAATGAATTCTCGTTGCGCTGGACGAGAGATGCCTGGAGGCTTACTCATTGTTTCTCCGAAGAGGTCGGAATTGGCAAAGTGTCGGAGATTGAAATTCCCACAAGATGAAGTGACGTATATATAGGCGATGTGCCGCGACGTACAGCTACACATACCAAGCGGCAAGATTTGTTTATCGAACTTATATAATTAGCTGCACTTGCTCGCTCGGCTTAATTTCCAACACGTGTTTCCCTCGTGTACCGTGCGAAAAAGATGGAAAGACGCGGAATCGGCCAAAAGGTTGACTCAATGGGACAAGCTGGAAACGATATTCGCGATCTGCGCAACTCTCTGACGCGTCGCCCGGCTATTCTGGGAACAGTTAATTGTTCTAATAAAGGAGATCGCGGCTCTCGGGAATATCATGAACGAGGTTATATTCGTCCGCAGCCAGAGGCGTCTCTCGCTCTTTCCTCAATTTCCCAGCTATTTTTACACGCTGCCCAAATACACACATTGCACACGCACAAACGCACGTTCCACCGATATTTTTCCTTCGACTCTCGATTGTTAAACTTTTCTTTTTTATTCCATAAAAAAAAAAAAAAAAAATATTCTACGCACACACGGTGAAAGTAGTCCCGTGAAAGAAATTCAGTAGCAATAAGTGGGGAGATTGGCGAGAATTTCTATAATAAATAGGATCGAATGCTTTTTCGGATGTCCAGCTGCCCTAGAAAGTGCGTGAAGTTTCTGGGAAAGTAAGGTGCCGCTAGTCTTTAGGAATATAGTATAGCTATTCGAAATTGGGGACGTTCGCGAACAGTATGCCAGGTGGGATTCCGGGAAGCCAGCGGACCTAATCGCGCCGCTGAGCAGCGCCGCTCGTATCTTACTAAATCCACTGTATATATATATATATTTACCACTACACCACCCGTATATTTGAGTTTTACGGGGAAGTACATACGAAGGATTTTGTTTTCAGTGGCTGTGTTTCGGGCAGTAGCGCGTATCTGTTTTATATATATGTATATATATATATATATATATGAGCATCCGAGGAAGACGGGACGAAGGAGAAGGAGGAATAAGGGGAGGGAGAGAGAGAGAGAGAGAGAGGGAAGAAAGAAAGGAAAAGGACGTCTTCATCGTGTTCTCGGTGCTTGTGAGGAGGTTGGTTGGCCAAGCGAGTGAACACATTGGGAAGCAGAAGAAGAAGACGAAAAGCGAACGACCGAACAGGACTCCCAGGAGAAGGAGTAGACGCTCGATCAGAAAAGGAGAAGGAGGATAACCGCCTATACAAGGACCTACACGGCCAGTGGGAATGGAATGCAGGTACGAGTCCAGGTCTCCGGCTTTACTCTCGCCTCCTCACGTTCTTCTCTTTCTCGCTCTCGCTCGCTCGCTCGCTCACTACCCCTCTTACCGTCCTTCCACCTTTTATCGTTCGGCTTATCTTCTCTTTTCTTTCACTTCCCCATCTCTATTTTCTCTCCTTCCTCCCTCCGTCCCACCCTCATCCAACTATTCCTCTCTCATTTTTCCGATCGAGCCTGTTCACCGAATCACTATGCTCTTGTATTTCACCTATTGATATATTTAACATCCCTCGGGAGCAACTGTTCTGCCCAACCACATTTTTTCCGTCAATACATAGCTAATAACCTGGCACTCGATGCATCATACTTAATCAGAGTTAACGGATTCTTTCGTGCAAAGTTTTCAGGTAATATCGAATGCGATTAATATGGAGAGGAATGTTGATAAAATGATTAATATTTCTCGCGAGAATGTTGAAAATGTAGGAATTCGAGAAGAAACATTGGGAGAGAGCGTTGAAAAGTCTGAGTGTTTTAGCGCACAGTGGGTACCTCGAGTAAGCTGCGCACGGTCCCATTGCACCGTGGGAGACAACGAAAGCATTTCTGCTCTACGATCGTGCCAGCTCTGGCACCTCGATGCATTTTCTATTCTCTTCGTTCCTTTATTATTATTATTATTGTAGACCAATCGGCAAAGCACTCAACAATTCATTCTCGCGATCTACGGCTAAGCGAACATTGAAATGAAAATAGCTCATTTTCATTCATCACTGACATCAATTCTGCACCGAAGCAATATCGGAATTTCTCCGAATAACGGATTTCATCAACATTCTATGCTAGCAATTTCCGGCCGAGCGTAGTATGTACTATAGTTTACAGAGTAGCCCAGTGAACATAGTGTTACGATTATGCCGGTATACTTACTTGCAAAATTTATGATTTTATTACTTCGCCCGGCAGAAAGCTGCCCGTCAGCTTTGTGCGTTCATGGCAAAAAGGATATATTTGATCAAGCATCGTAACATCGTAACAGTACTCCTATCGCTACCTTTTTTCCGCAACTGCAATCTCGAGGAAAGTATATTGCAGAATTTTTATATGAATCTTTTATCCGACTCGACTCTGCTTTTATGATATTTATCTTCCTTTCAGGATTAAACTATATATATATAGAAAAGAATCACTGCAGAGGATCTTTGCTGAAATTTTACGAATTAGAAGGAAGGAAGTGATCTGTGGGTCGGACAGCAAGAGTCGGCTCTCGTGAGATATACTGTACGTACACGCGTGTATAGAAGCGGGCGTGCCACACAAGTACATACATGCCCCGTCCGTGGTCTCTCTTTCTCTCTCTTTCTCAGCGTGGGACCATACCGGCTCAAAAAGTCGCACGGCGCGCAGCGGCTCTCAGACGATCCATAAAAGTGTGAAAATAACAACAACAAAATCAAAAACAACTCTATAGATCTATTCTGGCTCCTCGTACTTTCGATAGAATTTTCAACCCTTTGCGTACTCGCGAATTATTTTCTCCCCCACTCGTGTATACAAGGTGCTCGGTTAACGCGATATCTTAATTAAGAATCAATTTGATATGTAGTCTTTTTTTATGTAGCATGGGCTTAAAAAATTATTCGAGATTCAAAATTCTACAAGAAAATATTCCTCGTAATATTATCCCCTCTATTAATTGAATTTATCGGTTCGGCACGAGTTAACCGAGCACCCTATTTGTATATATATATATATTCATGATAATAATAAATTGCCAGTAATGCGCAAAAAAACGCAATCGAAATGAAATATTCGGTAACACCTAGGTATTTCATTAGACCCTCGAAAAAAAGAAAGCTCTCGTATAAATCCATTAGATGGTTTTTTTTGTATCGTTAAAGAGTACCTCGGCGACCGGCTTTTTATTTGGCAGGATAAACTCGGCAAGTTTTACGAATGGAAGGGTGCGCGCTAGTGTAATGGGTTAACAAGGCAATTCTGTCGGAATATATGACTATAAAAATTCGGTTTAGGATCTTCATCCTGTCGAAACTAGTTCGTCCCTGGTGTAGAGGGGAAGGGGGGGGGGGGGAGGAGGTGAACGGTGGCAAGTAGAGAAGAGCGGTAGCAGCTGGCGTTTCCCTTGTGTTTGCAACAGGGTGTAAAGGAAAGATGGAAGAGAGAGGAAGGAAAGGAAATGAGGAAGGAAGGAAGGAAGGAAGTAAATATATATATATAAGAAAAAAGGAAGGAAAGAAGGAAGGACGATCGTTATTGGGCACACGCTCGTGAAGAGGTCGGTTCGGGAGTAAAGGGTCCGTGATCCGGGGTTCGGGCACGTGTCGCGAACGGCACATCTGTCTCTGCAAAGAGCCCACTATTACTCGCGTCCCCATTATGCTCGAAAAAGCTTTGCATCACAGCGACCTTCGCTACTTCTTCTTCCTCTTCGTCACTTCTCTTGAATTTTCTCTCTTTTCCCTCTCGTTGGCTGCCTCTCCCCCTTACCAGATCGCACCAGCTGCTCTCTATATCTTGCGCCCTCGAACCCCCATCGCACCTGCCCCCAAACGAGCTCGACTGCTTATACCATATATATATACCTTCTTCCTTGTCTATAGGAAACCTCGCAACAGGCAAACACTGCACACACCTTTATATATATATATATATATATGTGTGTATATCATCCTGCATATTCCGCCATCGTCTCGCGCGTTTTCCTTCAATCCCAACCAACGCAAATTCATCCAACAATTCCTTCGCCTGGCTTAATTTTATATCCGACCAGATAACGGAGCGCTCGAAAAACAACTTGCTTAATTTACCAGCGGGTCACCGATTTTAAACGATAGAATGTAACGGCCACGTCGCGGCGCTTCTATTCTTGGCGGCGGGCGTCGACCCGCAGACAACTCCTAGACTATATACTAATAACTGCGGAAGTCTGCTAGAATAGATATCATGGCTGTACCATTGTCGAACCGCGATATAGAATTTTCCACGCATAAATATATTCAATTCTCCAAATGAAGGATGTTCGATATATTGGTTACCGGTGTTCCAGGAAGAAGAGACTCGCGCGGAATGCCTCGTTGGATATCTCGCTTGTTCCGCATAGCACGTACGTGCAGGCTCGTAGATCATTTCCGTCCAATCTGCAACATGAAAAAATGGCGTTTCATTCGAGCTGTTCAAACCCGATCGATCGATTTATTCGGGATGGAAAAAAAAATTCGACAAAATCTGCGATATTAGATTTAATGGCGCTAATGGTGCGTACCAACGACGCGAAATTCGAGCATTTAATTATGCGAATTTAGTGGGAATTCAGTCGGCGTTTAAAGGCGAAATGGATAGGAGGGCGTGTGTTAGTCGGGCGTGAGACGGATTTAAAGGGGCGGCATCGTTGGGATTCTAAGCGAGCTTGTCCACTTTTAACGCGGAGCTTGCTTAGTCCCTCTCGACGACGAGACGAGCGATTGGTTATCCCCCTCTTCCCCCTCTTCCTCCCCCACCTCCCTCCAACTCTTTCTCACTTGCGCCACCGTGCTTTACCGGAAGTGAACAAACGGAATACCTTGTAGGTACGAAAGGAAGCGCACTTCCTTCCTACGTCCGATGTCACGTGCGCACCGACGTTTATATAATCCATCCTGTGACGTCAACTTGTTTAATCCATTCATCACTCCACGAGCTGCAGGGGAACGGAAAGAACTACTTGGAATTTTGTTGCGCGAAACCTCGTCTCTAAACTCGCGCGGTCTCCGGGAGGCTCTATATACGAGGCCTCTGCTTTTTCCATAAATCGTACTTTATCACTTCAATCTGGATCGAGAGATTCGCGGGACCAGCGTGCTTATATAAGCACGCGTGTTTTTCTCTTCGAGCCTGTGGGATCATCGGTGAACAAAGCTCGTCTTGCACAGGACGCTTTATTTTCTTATTTATGACGATCTTGAAAGGTACGCGTTTATCGCGCGAACAAGGACTTCCAGTCACAGGATACACTGGTTAAATCACTGTCTTGTATCAGCTCGTCGAGAGACAAAATGTGCCGAAGACGCAATCGCACCATCGTCGCCGTCGTTGTCGCGGTCGTCGTGGCAGTTGTGCGTGCGTGCTTACCGAGTGGGCGGACACGATGTACTGAGAACTCCAGTACCGATAGAATTTCTCGAACGCACGGTCAAAGCTTGCCTCTCTCTCTCTCTCTCTCTCTCTCTCGCTGTGTACCGCTCTCAGTCCCTCGCTGCCTCTCTCTCTCTCTCTCTCTCTCACACTTCGTTTCTAATACATAATATATACCTAATGTCGGAAAGATGATACACGAAAGACTAAAATTCTCTGTTATAATCAATTATATCGCATCACTGTACATTAAAATTTGTCTCTGATGATTTTACAGGTCGATTCATAAGCGGCAGAGTTCCTGGCCGATTATACTAATTAAATGTGTAATTAATAACTATCGATGCAAATCGGTAGAGCTCGGTCGAGTGGTATAAAAATGGAGACAAAGTGACGCAATCGCGCGTCATCGCTCATTACACATCGAGCCGTGAGTGCAAGCTGGCTTGCGACATTTCCAATGTAGATAATGGAAGCTTATACGAAAAATTATTGTCCGCGATGGCGTGACCATGTTGAGGCTAAGCTTACGGCTCCTCAACGGCGATGACGCAAAGGCACACTACCCCCCCCCCCCCACACGCCTCGTCCAACAACCAGGTTCCGAACAGCCGCGACGCCCGATAAAAATTTTTACGCCTCCATTCAGCCAGGCGCCATTTGAAAAAAAGAGAATCTACGCAACGCACCAATACCACCTGATCCATTACGAAATTTAAGCTCTCCCACTGCAACGAGATTCTTTGTTAACATCCCCCACGTCCGTAGTTGATAGTCTTACAATGGATCATTGCAGACCGAATCGAAAAATTAATTGATCAAAATCATGTGTTTTTATATAAGGGACACTGTGTATATTCGATTAAATTGTTAATGTGCTTTGAAAGAAACTTTCGGCAAATTCATCCAACAGGCACTCTCCATTGTTATCGTATATAATACGCGCACACACGCACAGTGCCGAGAAAAGTATTTTTAAACGACGAGTGAACCGGAAATGATGCTACGACCGGAAAGAAGCTGAAGACAGATGCGTTCGGGCTAACCAAATGGTGAATGCTTGACCCAGTTATGACGTGTACGAATAAAAATCTCCCCAAGTAAGATTTATTTATAGATGATTAGCAATATCGCTGTTAATTGATTCGAAGAACCAAACCTTTCTTGAATACAAATTATTGTTGATTCTGATGCACTCTTGTTATGTTTTTGAGATCTTTTCATGTTATTATCGCAAAGAGTACAGAGTTATCCTTCCATCAGTCTATTTACTCGAGAAAAGGCGTGAACGAGATCATCTAATAAGACCTTGAACAACGATTACTATGATAGTGAAGTGTGGGAAAAAGTATACGTCATAGTGAGAGCCCAGATACTATAGTTCATTCATACCGACAATTTGAATGGGTACAGAGGAGAAGAAGGTAGGGAGGGGAGGGGGGGGGGAGGAGGCTGGAGAATTTAAGAAAGGAATTTCAGAAGGAATCTGGGAAGAAGAACGCTACTTTCACAAATTCAACGAGAAAACTACAGCAGCGAATCGTTGGAAATGTTGGAATGGTGCTTTCTGTTTGTTTAAAACAAATTTTCCTGCACAAATAGCAAATGTTTTTCATACGGATATATTACCGTCTACCTTATTTACATATTTCCATATTTCCGTGTGTAAATTACCCGTACGTACAATACACATACCGAGTACATCCAACGGGTTAAATTCAAACTAATCATAAAAGCTGACAAAGATTGGTCAAACGCCAATATCATCGGTTGAATTATTGTCTACTGATACAGATAAGAGAAAATCTGAAATTTATACCGGTTTATGAGTCTGCGCATTAGTCGTGTTTCTACGATAATAATTGAGAGCCCCTGTGGCAGGAAGGAGTTCCCACGCCACCTCGTATCATTTGCGGCTATATCTTTACTAAATACATTGATTTCAAACGGTCCTAGTTTTACGGCTTTATGCTCATTGGTTGCCTAGGATATTTCTACAAATTCACCGTAATATATAAATCGAATACAGCGGAAACAATGAAATGATTCTGCGGTGAATTTCTCTCACGACAGAGTGCTCGTTATAAAGTTTAATATATGATATTTTAGTGATCCATCGGAGTCACACTTATTCCTGCGCGGGTATATGAATGAAGGAATCGCGCGAGAAATTATTATATTACATACAGAATTAAAAGGACACCGGAACCAGCACGATTCTACCTGTGAGAACGCTAGTGAAGCCGCAACTCGACTATCTGAACAACGGCGATATCGTGCACAGTAACAGCCGCTCTGAGTACGTCGTGGAAGGTAATAAACATCCGAGGAATTTTCTATCGCAGTGATAACGAGGCCATAGCAACACAGACGCACACATGCACACGCACACACACACACACACGAGCATAATGTAAAATAAATGGCGAGTGCGTCAGTTATATTGGTGCTGTAATTTTTGCCCGCATGATCCCCCAAGCGTTTTGCGAGTCCCGCGCTGTCCAGCGTCCTTTCCACTTTAAAAACAGTTTAACCAAATACCCACCTATAATCTCTATTTTTCCATAAACCCGGAGCCCTCATCGATATCCAATTTCAATCTCCACCCCGATTTAACAAATTAACGGAACGCCTCGAAAAGACAGACTTTTACGGAGAATTGTTGTTTCTGCCTCGCGCGATTACGATTTCTAGCTCTCTCATTCCCCCGTTGACTCGAGTCTGTACACTGTCAAAAATAGTGAGCGGTCTGTTTGTTCGCGAGGTAATTTGTAAACACTAGCCATGGCCAAGTAGGTTAGAATAGGATGAAGAGAGTATAACGAGAACAGTGGGAAGGAACATTGATAGAGGGAGAAAGCGGTTTGGGCCAATCGGAGAAGCCGTGCTCACACACACGCACAAAGCTCTCACAAGTGTATACACAATTACGTACGCAAAAATAAGCAAGATTTGATGAGCTCTCGAGCATCGTCACTCAATTCTGTCTACCTTTTTTTTCTTTTAGTGAGTTCAGTCCAATTGCCATATACAATCCCACGCTTTGAGTTTTAATGCTTACGGTTATTATTCGATATTATAAGAATTTTGGAATTGAGAATTCCTTAGGTATATCGTCGAGTCGAGCAATACATAATACAAAATAAAGCACTGAAAGGGTCCCACGATAATTAAAGCCACCATTCGTAATCGTAGTGGTAATCGGAAACGTATTGGTTGCGCGATTGAAACTAGAGATCACCTGGTCAACAAAGCAATATATAGATTTTTTCGAAATTCGATCGGAATTGCAAAAACAAACTTCTCATTGCAATTTTGTATTTATATGGGCCTTTACTTTAATCGCCATTATCCAGTGGTGCATTTGGTATTTAAATCTCTACGTTTATTCATAACATAATCATAGCTTCGCCCGCAGATCGCATGTTTTTTTAGCCATGCCACGATATTATACGCAGCGCAGCTGTTATCGTTATTGCTCAGCTCCCTAACGTCCTATCGCGACGATGCAAAGTACAAAATACAAATAGACCTGTTAAATTAATAAAAAGAAAAAAAACTAAGCCAAATCAGGCCATTTTTTATCATTAACGTCGAAATTGAATGAATTATTATGCCGAAGTGCAGGTTACCGACTACCGAAACACACGTATTTCTGCCCTCGAATGTAAATCGTTTTGTTTGTTCTTTTAATACAAATTAAGCAAGCAAACTCCCTGGCTTGCTGCTCGACCGAGTAGTCCATTGCTCTATCGAGGCTCGCCACCCACCATATTTGCCCGTTTTGGTCTCGGTCGACTTTTTCTCGCTATCAGCTCGCTTTCAAAATGATAATATTCGAAAAGTTTCAGCCATTCCGGATATAACGACTGTCCATACGAGAGCCATATTAGAAAACTCGTCCTGCCGTATGCTTTTGATCAACTGTACGACCACTCCAAAAAGTTTACAAGCGGAGAAAGATTTCGTACATACAGCAAACTACGATACTGCCAATAAATTTTGCGGCAACTGCAGTGTACGTTTTGTGTTCACGTTTAATAAAAATTTTTCATATAACGAAGATAACGAACGCGAGGAATCTTAAGAATGTGGAGCTTACGATGAAGAATCTCAAGTTTCTTGGAAAAATCTTTTGGTAAGATTGTTTGTTTGATACAAAGCTTCTTGAAGATAGCGGCAGATTTCTTTGGATAAGCTGTGGCATTACAATTGCGCGCTTGGCCGATAGTGTAAGTATATCGTACGATAACTATCTATTAGCAATAAATATTAATGGCCTTCAAATGAATTGAATGCCGAGCTGGGTTCAACGTTCAAGCACTTCCTGAAAGAATACTCCGAGGCTCTGCCCTCGTTATCGTTGTGTCTCCCCCCCCCCCCCTCCTCTAAACATTGATCGAATGAAAAATCCTTTAAAAGAGATGACAAAATCGAAGAAGTTCGAAGGATGCGAAAACGAAGCTGTGTTTCAAGTCGAATGATTTCAGAGCTGGAGTATGCTGGCACGTGTATCTAGAGGTTTCAAGGACAAGGCGTGTCCCAAAGATTACTCGACGAGAACGGAAAACGGAAGTTTGGAAGACAAAAAGTCCCTGCAGATTGTTTTCACGAGAAACATTTATGAATCGTTATAAACTATATATGACTTTCAAAACCACGATTATTAAGAGACAATAGAAAAAAATAGTTTTATAACGTATTTATTCAATACTGATGGGACATCAGTAGATACTGTAATAATAAGCTAAAAACACGTCATGGTCTTAGAAGAGGTACAAATTTGCTACGCTTGCGTATGTTTGAAGGGATGCTGTGAGCGTAGTTGGTCATACTAAGCCCACACAAGTTGATAGGCGGACACAGGACGTACAGACAGCGTGCAAAGCAGCACACGTTGATCATATGACGTCAGCACACGCGTCTGGTAACAGCTGACCGCATTCCACGATAATTGTTTTGCATAATCGCTAGAAGCAGCACCGGTTCCTTGATCCGAGCGCCTCTCCCATTGCACCTTCCACTTTTCACAACAATTACTTTTTCCAGCCACAAGGATTTATCGATAGACTCGAATGGATGGTAGTATTTGAAAAATAACCTCGTAAAATCTAAGCATTGAAATGTGATGTTTAGGGAAATAAAAGGGAAAAATGTCAGGAGGGTGAATTGTGGATTTTGGGTGGATTCTGTCGAGATTTTAACGTGGTCCAGCTCGGTATCTCGCGTGTGGTAAGTCAGTGGAGAACCGATGAAGATTCTCGAGGCCCTTACTGAGAGAAAGAGGGGCAGTAGGAGGTAGGAGGTAGAATATAGTAGTGTAGTAATAGTGGGGAAGAGGAATTTGAATAGGGGGATCCTCCACCATCTCCTCCTCCCCCTCCTCTTCCACTCCCTCTCCCGATTCTCATCCTCCACGCAACAGTAGGTAGAGTGGGGGGGGGGGGAGGGGTGGGGAGCGAAACACCGTCGGCACTAAGGTCCGTCAATAGTTTTGCGAGTAGCTCGCGAGCGGCTTTTAAACTTTAAAGAGCCAACCGCGCTGAGACGACGATGTCTAGGCATGCCAAAGGTGCTCAACCTGCGGCGTCCAATTTTCACTGGGATGCTCGTACATACGCTCGCTCGCGGTCGAATCATCCTATCGCTCGCGATCCCAGCGATCGTGAGCTTTTGCACGAACGTCCCAGCTCGACTCGACGCTATTCTCACGAGAGCCGCGCATGAAAACGTACGTGCGTGGAACGTACTACGCGGTAAATGGGCAGAGTAGCGTCGGAGGCGAGCAATTAAAAGTTTAAATTGGTTCTTGAAGAAGCCCGTAGCTGTAATGGCTCGAGTTTTTTTGCATACGAGGCTGAAGGGAATATTCGTCATCCGCGATATATTCGCGTTTGCTTTCGCGCGAATCGGTTACTATATGGTGGCCTCTCTCCACACGGGATAGGATAGCGTGTTCGTTTGCACAATTACTTGCACCTGGAATGGCGTGTATGAGCCAGCAGAGCCAGCGGACCGTCCCGTCTCGTCGCGGCTCAGACCTTAATGACGTCATTATCCCTAATTAGAATTCTCATAGTAGGAACGGCCGCGTCGACAGCGACGCCTGGATCAGCGCTCCCAGTCAGGTACGAGATATTGACATTCCAACAACACGAGAAGAGGATAAAACGGAAGGGCGTGACCTCGTTCGGCGCATTAGTCGAACCCTCGACTCCCTTTTTAACGGCGTTTATAATTTGCCGCTATAGGCGCTACGTCTGATCTTATATATAGTCGCGCGCAACATTGAAAAATCTATATGGATACTCGGTGCTGAAATTTTGGCCAATTTTTCAATTGGCGCTGCATTCTAGTCTCGATAGTCTTTTTTATAAAAAGTGCATATATATATAAATATATATATAACAATAGATTTTATCAAAGTGCACGATTGGTAGTCGAGTCCTTGAAAAAATGTATAGAGGAACATCCATATAGTTTGCATCGGTGGAATTTTTCCAGGCATTGGGATTATTCGTGATACATAGCACCCCCCTCCCCCTAAGTTGAAAAGAGACGGGATTAAATGTCCATCCCTCTCTTTCCCTAAAGCCAGTTATCAGCATTCTCCTCTCCACCCTTCTTCTTCGAGCAGCCGGCTACTCCGCAGCGATTATGACGTCAGTGCACGGATACCTGTTGCAGCCAGCTTGCTAAAGTATTGCTACCGTTGCTACTGCACGGCTCACCGTAAACGCGCAACACGAGGGTAAAATATTGGCAGAAAAAGCTGAAGATCCGAGAAGGCTGGAACCCAACCTTAAATGAGTTTAGCAGCGATGATCGTTTGGAAAAAAAATCGCTTTGCATAACTGGTGCTCTTGAAACTCTGTTTAATGTTGTGGCATTGTCGAGGATGGGAGGACCCGACCAGCGGCAGCTGATGCTCGAAAAAGAAACTCTCTTCTCTGCTCCTTGAATCACAATAATATTTCATCGAATTAATCGAGCACGGGAGCTAGGAGCGAGACCGTTTCAAGAAGATCGGTTTCAACGAAAATAGACAAAGCACGAAACTGCTGGTTTGGACGGCAGCCAGTGATGTGTGGCGCCGTGGAAAAATTTCAGGTTATACAGTAGCAGGTCCCAAAGGGATTTACACTAGAGAAGTAAGTAGTTGTTCGTCAGTCATCGAGTTGCAAAAACATTGGTAATGCTGTAGAATCCAGAAATTTGAATAATTCCAAGCTACTCCTCCTCTTCCCCCTTTGTTATATTTGTTTTCTTCTTACATATATATATATATATATATATATATAATAGTTTCATCCATTATTGCATGTTTACTGTGCATTATGGAGCAACATTTTGAAACAACACGACACGTCGCACTAGGATTTAATAAATTAGCAAATTTCGGTAGAGGACTGTTGATAATACACTAGTAGAAACATTTAAAATTACAGCACACACGATCGACTACTGAAATCTCGAAAAGAATTTGAGAGACACTGACCGAGCTGGATCATCGTGAGCACGCAAAAATAGAACTTTTCAGGCCTGTTACGTAAGTTGGCCGAATTTATGGTCGTTATCTATTTAATAATGCGCGGATTTACTTGCGCCATTCGCGAAGATCAAACGGACTTCTACACGCATATCGGGACGTTTGTATAGGTGTGCGCACGTGTTTACGCGTGTGTGTTTGTGGGCATGGAGGGAGGAGGTCTGACGTAAATTTCACTCGAGTTCGTTCACCTCTCTGACCTTATCGCTCGTTGGCCATAGATTCTCGGTTTTGGGCAATCGCTAACCCTCGCCAGGGACGGCAAAAGTAGAAAAACAACGTTCGAGTTCAGCCTCGATCGCGTCGAGCCTTCGTCGTT
The DNA here is from genome assembly GCF_024137725.1 of Prorops nasuta. Lineage (NCBI taxonomy): Eukaryota > Metazoa > Arthropoda > Insecta > Hymenoptera > Bethylidae > Prorops > Prorops nasuta. Next base: position 2,044,109 of record NW_027116816.1, read on the forward strand.
CCAAGGCAGAGCAAGAGCATCGCGTTAAAATCGAAAAGAAACCTTATGACTTCTATATAGGACGCATTGTTCATGAGAGTGGAGAAAAAATGGAGAGTCTCGAAGGATCCCATGGTCGATCTTTCCACTGCGCATAGAATATATGCGATGAGTTGGAATAAGAGAGCGCGACAGCTGCTCAGTTACACGTGTGTGACTACGCGAGTCTATCGCTCATCTATTTCCGAGCGACACGTGCGAAGATCTACTTATATTAATTTGCATTCCTCCTTCGTATATATACGCCGCCGCGCGCGTCCTCAATTATTATGCGAGACCACCAAAGATGAGGCGGAAGGAGAATCGAATCGAAGAGCATTCCACGAGGGGAAAGTGACAGTTGGCTGTACGGACGAATTTCTCAACTATTTTATCCGCGATTCGTTATCGAGTTTGGCAGTAAATTTTAATTAAGCGCTTAATTAAAAGTAGCAGGCTGCAAGAACTCCACTTGCAGGGACATGCTCGCTGCTTCGCTTTAGCTTGGAATCCTCGAGGGGAAGCACATTTCTGACTGCACTGTCAACTGGCATTCGACGCTGTTTGTTTTATCGATTATGTAATATCGGCGTAGTCGTTTCGTTGTCTCTATGCACAGTGTACGTATACGCGTAGGAAAACTGTAGAGGCGCGCGCGCATGCAGTGATTGAAAATTACGCTGCAGATCCATCATGATACGTCATCAAAAATCAGATAATCGTAGAATGTTGTTTTATGTGAAATACATACATACCCCGGAATTCGACAATCTCTCGACTCGTTCAATCGTTTAAAATTATCTTCATTGTTGACACTAATAATAGAGGGGGGGGGGGGGGTGGAAGATGTATCGAGCGATTACTCTATAGGAATCGATGGTAATCGATCGATCGAGATAACGTAGCTTTATCCGGAATTTGGCCAGAGCGAGGTATTTCGTATCTATCGCTGGGCAAAAATTTCCAAGGGTGGACACGAGCCTCGTATAACGGAGAAATGGATATGGCTGCCAAGAGAACCTCGAGCGATAGCACGGCCAGAAAAGCGAAATATAATATTCATTGGAGAAGAGTGGCTACGGAAGAATCCTGTACGTCCAGAGTGTTTCAAGCCAAATTCACTTTGCGACCGAACAGTTTTAGCAACGTCGTTGTCCAACTCTCTGCATATATATATATATATATATATATATATAGGAATGCACGAGCACTGCGTAAAAAGAGTAAATCCGCGAAAACTAATAGCAGGAAGGCGGACGTATAATATGGTTTTTCAAAGTCGTGTTAGATCCCGGTGATGTACGTATATAGGAGAACGGTTGCTTTCTAGTTTGATTCTGCGAAACGTCACTGGCTATTAGTATCGTTACGCGGGCTGATGGAATGCAAAATGGCAGGTATAGCGGGAGATAAAAACTCGGTAATTGTAATAAGAAACCTTTTATCGGATGGAATTCCGGCGCGAGAGACCCGTCAAGAGGCTTGCTTCTTCCGTTCATTTTCTCACAGTTTTGTTCTACAGGACTCTTTCGTTCTTTACCCCTATTCTTGGTTTCTTTTTGCTTTATTTTTTAAGGTAGCGAGGAGAGCAGTACGCGCGGCGGGTTGAGTTGTTACAAGGTGAAGAGTAGAGAAGGCGCGGAGCTGTCAACTACTTGTATCGTGAACGACGGGCTGGCAGACGGGCGAGGACTGAGTAGGCCACCACAGCCGATTGCTCGCGAATCCCCTCTACCCCCTTTCTCTCGTCCCCTTCCAAACCTCCTCCTCCCCCTCCTCCCCTCGCCCTCTTCCTCCTGCTCCTTCCCCCGTTTAATCTTTGCCTCCTATCTCTCAGTCGCCTTCGCGACACGCACACCGCCGAGCACTGAAAGCCTCCTATACACCCTACACACACATACTCGGCTCTCGCCTATAGGAAGGGGCTCGCACGTGGTCGGATAACACGGAAATCCTTAGACCTCCGCAAAAACACGCATTTTCATCGCTCGCCCGTCCGCACGTACCGTGTGTGTGCCAATGCCACATTTGACAACCGCTTCTCTTGTACAAATTACCCTGCTGCACAACTGTCAGGACTACGAGCGTTTCTCAGTGAATTTTACTCTTCGCGCAGCACAGGGACAAAATACACGTGAACATTCGTGCTTGCTTCATACGGTGCGTATACGCAGTAAAGAAAAGCTTTGGAATATTTATTATCTTTCTTCCTCCTGACGTTTCTCGAGCAAACGAGCGATCGACGCGCAGCGAGAGACCGCGCGATTTCTATCGTTAAACTTGTAAAATGGAATACTCCGAATAGGTTATGTTTCATTATAGGAATCGGCATACGGGGTGAAGCAATGCGGGAATAGCTATTATTATCGAGGCTATTTCGCATTAGCTCGCACGCGTTAATTGCTGGTTGAAAATTGATTTAGCGAGCGTTACTGGAACGACGAGGAGCAATATTTAAGTGGCTATTGACTGTATACTGGCGATTCTCGCGATTGTCTCGTCTGCCCGAGGCATTGAAAAAAATTGCACTTTTGGCGCAAAGCTCGATCGTTGTTATATATTTCGCGACCAATCTCATCCGCACGGAGAGCGTCGAGCGAGATACAATTGACCAAAGGAATAATACGAGGATGTCAGCGACGCGTCTCAAAATATCGCAGACACGTAAAATCGCTGTGGCGACGCAGTGGCATGAAAATAGAAAATAGGAAATAGAAATGGATGTAGAAATAGCGTCGCCAGACGTCGGCCTAGAATTTGATCGGACGTGGTACGTGTCGGCACGGTTTCGGTCGAGTTGAAAAGCAGTTAGCGGACTTAACCGTACATCCGTGATGGGCAACACAGTCAAAATATGGTATATGGAACGGTAGAGACACACGCTTGAGTCGTACGAGTAAACAAACACGGTTGTAACCATGCACCGTGTGGTATATTGTGAAAAACTCGCGGGCAGGGGGGGGGGAGGTTTGAGGAAAAATGGAAAAGAAAGAAAGAGAGAGAGAGAGAAGAGAGACATAGGGGCAATTTAGCGAGTGTCTCGTATCTTCCGATCGCGTTATTCGTATATGGGGGGTGGGTGGGGGCGAAAAATTTGAATGAACTATATAGTCCCATTAATTAAGATATCCAGCCGAGGCGAAAGAATTCTCGTGAAAAAGTGCTTTCACGCTTGGAAAGCCGCTAATAAAATTTGAATTCTCGGGCTTTCCTCATTAAAAGTCACCACGAATTCTGAGGAATCTAATTAAACGGTGAATAAAACATGATACATATCGATGCGATTAAATGCACTCTGTGGATGGCTCGCAGACAGAGTTACACTTCCTTGAATGCGGCATCCTGTTGCGAAAGTATTGTCCGCGCGAGTGCAGGGTCGATGCACGCTGGAGCTACCGAAGGAAGGGACAAGAATTTTTCGGTCTGGACTTCCTTCCTCCGTGGAACGGGCGAGTAAACGCGAGTACTACCGCTACGCAATGCGCTCTCTCGTGTAGAAGCTATGCATGGGTAGTGGTTTCATTCATAAAGTCACGTATCTCTCACGAAGAAACGTTCCACGCGCTAACGAGGGAAACGCGCTTCGGACGCCATGCACAACTTAAACGCACCTCGCCTCCTCCGCAACGCGTAACTCTGCTGCTGCTGCTGCCCGTCACTTCCGCCAACAGACGCTATAAACATCCTTTTCCTTTTTTACCGCTCACCCTTTGCTTCGCGATGCCTCCCCTTCCTCTCTCTCTCTCTCTCTCTCATTCATTGAAATCTTCAAAGAAATATACAGATACATATATGTATGTATATAGTACTAGTGTAACTGCTGTATTTATACATTACAGCAGATTGTAGAGACGAGAGGGAGAGGGAGAGGGAGAGAGAGAAAGAGAGTGACGATAGTGAGATGATAATTCATACACTCTATTGGATCTTGGATGGTACATACATACGAGAGTGTGGTGACCCTTCTCGAGGCTCGAGCCTGGGCGGAGCTCCTTCACTTCCGGTGCTGTTTCGCCGCCGGTATTTCTATATATAAACGCACATGCTCTTAAGCCTACAGAATGAATGAATAACGTACAAGACGCACTGCCGCGTGTGTATCGTGAAATGCGCCTACGGATCATACTGTTGCAGATTCCGTTTCCTCCAACCACCAATTAAAGCTTCTCGCACTCCCCCTGTCTTTGTCCTTTCATCCAAACTTTAATCCTTCGCGAGCTTTCGTCCTTGTGCCACGATAGTTATATTATATACGAACAACCATCTTTCTTTCTCATTTCTTTATCATTATTACAATAAATAGTTTTTCTTCTTTTCAGTATCGTTCCAACGGCAGGCTCGTAAAATTATCTGCCAAGTATCTCGTGTACTATCTTTGGAGTCACGATAGAAGCTTTGCTCCAAAATATTGTTGGTACGATTTTGATGTTTAACATATATGATCAAAATGGTGATAAAAAATGTTAGAAATAATAAGTTAACGTACATACTCACATGAATATAGATTATAATGTTGAAGACAAAGTTGTTGCCGTTTCCTAGTGTAGTCTTTGTTTCAGAGCATATATATTGACTGGATACCGCATGCAAAATTAATTTAATTTCTATCTTGAGAGATGAAAGTCTCCGAGCAACACAGAGATTTTTCTTTAATTGGCACGTCTAGGCGATTAATCATTTGTTTCTTCCTGCTTTAGCAATGAATCGTATAGCAGGATACGCTGTACAATTGGTGGCTTCCTACGACTTCCGGTACTCACTGGAGGTCGCTGATTACTTTTCGTCGGAAGTTCGTTGGCACGTGGGAATGGTGGGAGGTCACTGGATGCAGAAGGTTACCCTCTTACACCCCGTTGCGATAATTCTACTCTCCTCGAACAAACTCTGCAGAAGTTTTCAGCGGAAAAAATTGGAGCACATTATCCTTTGATATACGTTTCATTGCCCATCTCCTGTCGAGCACGTGAAACGACGATGGAATCACAAAAGAACCTTTACCGTCTCTTATTTAACATAATCGAAGAAGGAAAAATCATGAAAACTCACGTAAAACGTATACGTCAACGAGGTAAAATTACTTTAATTGCGAACAGGAAATATATAAGACAAATAATTCACTGGCATATCTCTTCCAAATGTCCGAATAGATTAACATATACAAATTCATTCCGACCTAATTTACGTGCACTATAATCCATGTTTTGTGTCCATGGAGCATCACCTCGTTCACAATAAAAATCACGCAACACTCGGGAATGATATTTTTTCTCGCAATGGGTGTCGATAGCGCAACGAAATGCAAGTGTGTGTACACGTGTATCGAGGAGACGGTTGTAGGGGAGCCGACCTGAGCAGACTGCATCGGAAGACTGCGCTCTGTGGTAGCGTTGACTCCATCCAGTGAATGCAGGCAAAAGCAAAGCAGGCAGGCAAGCGGACAGGCAAACAGACAGGCAGGCATGCAGGCAGCAGGCAGCCAACCAACCAACGAGCAACCAACTAGTCTGCCAGCCACCAGCCAGCCAGGAAAGCCGGCTCTTTCCTCTTTCTTTTCCTTACACACCCCACCTCATCGGTGTTCGCACCGTGCGCAACGACGGCAGCCCACGTGACCATCCCCTTAACGCAGCTTTACCATGCCGGATTACTGCAACCCGCCACTAGCTCACCACTTTTTATTTCCCTCCTTTATATTCCCATCAAGCTCTTCAAATTCCACATCCAATAATCAAATTTCCATCAATATCGCATCCTATCAATCATTTCCCACCCTATACAGAGAGAGCAGCCTCTCCAACGAGATTAAACCCGCGCTCCTTTCGATACGCGAAAAATTACATTCCACTCCGCGCGGAGAGATCGTTCATCGGAATCTTCTGGAAACTGAGTTTCGCTCTGAAATCCCTCACGCTTTTTTCGTACTGTTTCTATCTTATTAAATGGATATATATATATATATATATATATATAGCTATGGGGCAGCTGTTATTATCACGCGAAACTCGCGTATTGTTCTCTGCTGGTCCGGCCCGGAGAACATCTATACTGTATTCGTGGAGCGCACAAAGTTCTGGCGATACACGCGTTTTCCGCTCTCCTCGTTCACTTTGTAGGAGGCGCTCTTAGTCCTCCCCTACTTTAGCGCAGACGAGTAGCTGTTTATTGGTCCCTCTTTTGCAGGAATGCCTGGTCGAGCGCACGCGCTCACGGCTCACTCGCATGGCACACTGTGCTACACACACGCATACCCAGTTCCCCTCTCTGGCGCGCGCACACACACACGGAAAGATGAGAGCGTAAAGAAAGAAGCAGGGTCGTCTCCCGCTCAAGCGTCTCTCTCTCGCTCTCTCTCTCTCTCCCGTCCATTTGAATCGTGGCATTCGCGGCTTGCCGGCGTCGCTCCTATGCCATGCGCGCGCGATTCTACATCCGCTCTCTTACTTACGTATAGCGTGGCTCCTCTTCTCTCACCAGCGTTCGTCGTCGTCGTCGAGTTCGTCTCTCTCTCTCTCTCTCTCTCTCTCTCTCTCTCTCTCTCTCTCTCTCTCTCGTGCACTCTTTATATTTCTCTTACTCTACGATCCCCTGCAGTATCTCCGTCTCTGTCGCAGGATCGCCAGGGAGCGCGAGCGCGCTCGCATTCGGCACGCATACACCGAGAAACACACACAGACGCAGCTTGAACCGAGGGAAAGCTGAGACAAGTAGCAGCCGTCCTTGTCGCTCGTGCCATCCATTCATGCCTTGCTCGACTCTCCTCTCGGACCTCGGTTATGCAACTCGGCGAGACGGCAGAGACGAGGTGGAGGAGGAGGAGGTGGAGGGGGAGAGAAGGAGGAGGTTGCCGAGGCAGCGGAGGAGAGCAGGAGGCGAGCAGCAGCACCCGGCAGTGGCGTCGACGGGCTAAGCTTCGCACGCCAAGCGGCGCCCGCGTTCGGGGTTCCTCCGACCAAACCAGAAGAATGCGCGCCGGTTTAAACTCATCTTCCGTTTTTTCACTCGCTCTCTTACGATTCGCACGCCTCCTAATAATTGTCCCAGAGAGAATCGGTCGATATAAACGCAGCAAAATTATAGCTAGAAATCATTCAGATACAACAAACGATTTTTCATCGTAAAAATTCTTTATTTTACAACGAGTGATCCAATTCTTCTTAAGAGAAATAAAATTCTTTGTTCTTTCAACGCACTCTTACGCAAAAACATTTTGCCAACATAAAAACATAATTTTAATATTTATTTAAGTAAATAGATTATTGTATGGATTGTAGCGCGTGATATGGAAATGAAACATTCCTTGTTTTCACCGTAATGGAATACTCATAAATTAAAGAGCCTAACTATTTTTGTACGTAATATTATAATCATGGTTCTTTTACATTCAAATATTTGAAAGAAAATCGCAATAAATTGACGTAGCGCTCTGAAAAGTATTTGCAACTTTAAAGATATAGCTTTAAACACCACTCAAGTTATTTCAGTGAAATTGTAGCAACGATAATGATTCTCCGCTTTAATTTTTCCTGAATTTTTAATTGAAAGTAAACGCTATACATGTATATATGTATATATACGTACAAACGTTTCTTATTCTCTCGTATAAGAAATAGTACCTATAGCAGCTAGTATGTACCGCAGTGCATTCAGGTTTAATATAAACCGACTTTAACATCACTATAAACTTTGACGACTTTATTCCTTGAATAAGATTTCGCTATTATGTTATTTTCGCAGATGTTAGAAATACTTTTATCCCGATATATTATACAGGATAATTTTCAATTATCTAATCACCTTGCCTCTATTTAAAAATATATAAAGTTACAATTCTATCTATCTACTGCAATGAAGTATGCGCAATACGTATACATACCGGGTTGGCAAGAAAGCAATTTCGGTTTTGTACTGTGAATCCATTAACGTAAACTGAAATTAGTTTCTTGCCAACAGAATGCAATACTAAGTAATAATTGTTCTTTCTGCAGTATAAATCTTGAACATTTAACAAATAAAAAGTGTTAATGTCAGTACATTGATAGAACGCATACTACTTGGTTTAAGAATTTATCTATATAGGTTTACAAAAGAGAATTATGGTGCATGCATAGCTAATACATTCAATCCAGCAGTCTCTGTGTTCTGATATGAAAATATAACATGTAGATATTACAAGTGTACAAAGTCGAAAATACGAAGAGGTGCGTAATTAATGACACGTTGTTATATTAAAGTCTCTGGCACGATTTCATTGTTCAGTATTTATTTTGGTTTCGTGAGATTGTTTATCCAATGGTTTGGAGGACACTGCTTTGGGAGGAAATTTTGAACAAGCGTGCAGTTTCGTGTAAATGAATAATGAGAATGTACAGGTCGACCTGCACGTGGGGAGGAAATATATGAAAAGACTGAGAAAAAACTAGTAACTGCGCGACATATACTTAGTTAGAAAGGACACTTTGTAACGTAATAAATACTTGTGCAGCTACCTTCCAGACTCGAATGGCTGCATGCGAAATGCTTCGATGTTGCGACATTCGTATACTTCGTGAGAGAACTCATTCAGGAAAGGTATAAAGTTTACGCAACGTGGCAGTGAAGTGTGTCGATTCATTAAAGAGAAGGAATTCTTGCAGAAAATTACGGTGTAACGGAGGCAACGAAGGATCACCATCGGAAATGGATGAGAAATGATCAAGAGTATACGCTGTATATATACATATGCTGAATCGTGCATGAGATGACCACTGTAAATTGGACAGGATCTCTAATGGATCCGCGTGTGCGCGCGGTAATATTATTAGTCTCACAGTTCCTTAGCGATAATTCGACTGGGCCCCTTCCATTGCAAACTCGAGCTTGTCAGAAATTTTCAAGACGGATCATTTTCGACGTTGTGCACTCTTATATTTATATATATATACTATACATCTATAATGATAAACTGCCGGCTAGCTTTTCTGCAACATGCATCTTTTCATTGCATTCATCGTTATACAAGAGGTCTAGGCAATATCGTGCGCCCTGAGAGATCGACTCTGATGCTCGATCATAATCGGTCATATGTATTACATTATTGCTTAACATTTGATATATACCACTACGTATCCAAAGTGCGCCGTAGCAAATGGAGCACAATCGAAGGTCGAGCTCGGACAGACCTAATTGACTGCTGAATCAGAACCAATGAAGGCTCGACTCTAGGAAGACCAATTCGACTACTTTTATGTCGAGAAAAAAGTCTATAGCCGAGCTAATTCAATAGGACTTCCATTGCGCAATGCATATTCGTGTCTCAAATTGACATAATTCTCTCTCAATATGTTCACAAATAATATCATACTTACCAATATGAATTATCAGCCGATATAGCTGTAGCATCGACTACGATGGTACAACTGGCTTTTAATCAAGCATCAAAGTATCGATTAAACGTACATATATATAATACAGGGCTCCAACGATACTCCAGCTGGTAACACCATGCTCAAAGCGAACCAGTCCATTGGTACTTTTGCAGCCTAGACATTTCTTTAAGAGTATATCGATCCTTTCCGAGACAAGATCGTAAGCTTGACCTTGCCAAACTGCATTATTGTCAATAATCCTCATAGAGAAGAATGCCTTGTGGCTGCAACTGATAAGCCAGACTCGTCCACTCGACACAGTATTATATCTATACATAGTTTTCATCTATTTGGCCGTTATTTTAATAACACACGTATGATTAGACTAAAAAGAAAAAAAAACATTCCTGCAGAAATCGTGGATTTTCTCGCTTTTCGGTAGCACAAATGACGTCTTATGAGATAATAGGAATATTATGTGTTTGGAATAGTTATTGGTTATGGTATTAGAGCTCGTCTCGTCGCACGATCGGTCGAAATAAACGGTTTCCAGTATAAGGCTGTTGGCACGATATCTTGTGAGTAGAGTTGCTCTAGCTGCGGATACCACTTGAATTGTTGCTGATACCGTGTGGATTTTATCCCAATCCGACATCCAGAGACATCATGACAAGAAAACCAACGATTGCAGACCAACTGGCGAGTTTACCGTTGCCACTGTAACAAATAGGAAGACAAAAATGCGTAACGACATTGTTAATCGTATCTCGAGAATAGCGGTTTAGCCCAAGTACTTTTGCGATAAAGAGTAGTCCATTGCCAGTCTTACGACTGATATCAATCCGGAAACTCTTCATTTTCCTCCTTGACTGTTTCCCCTCTATTATTGTACTCCCCAAGGTTTCTTCGTTCCTATATATATATATATATATAGCCATTATATTGCAAAGGGCAACGATTCGGATCGGTGCGACCTGCAGTGACGTTGCTTCGATAATCTCAGAGAGACAGAGCGTGGATGAGGCGTAATTAAAAGGATTTTCGCGGGGTACGCGGAGATTAAGTAAGCACAAAGCACTCTGGCCCGTATTGCACGTCATGGCTTGTTGATTTTGTAAATTATACACGGCCATCAATTTTAACGGCCGGAGAAATGCGCCGTTGTGTTTCGGTGGGCGTTCTACCACATCAATCATATCCGCGCGGTAAATACCTCCTTTGGTATGTGTTTTCGCACGCGCGTCCGTGTGTGCGTGTATGCGTTAGGGAAAATGTATATTTTTATTCATCTTTATCGCGTCACGTAGAGAGAAAAGCCAAAAATTTGTCATTTACGCGCGGGTTCGGTGGCGCGCGAAGTGAGTGGAATCCAATATTTTCCGTGTGCGAGATCAATGATTTTGAAAGTCGTTCGGGTAATGATAAATAATACATTGGAATATGCGATTCGAGTATAATAATTTCTAACGTTCCAATGACGATATAAAACATTGATCGGACTAGAACTGGATGGGGAACGAGGCACACATACCACATAATATACATATATATATATATATATATATATATATATATATATATAACGCTTAAACGAGCTAAATTTCTAAATCAGGGGAGCAAACTGATGTCGGCAATGAATTATTGTACGTAATAGCAGTACGCATAAGGTAGATTATAGTTGTTCGGTTTTGATAGAAGGAGGGGGGGCGGGGGTATAGTTTGGGTGTTTCGGTCAGTATTGGCGAAGAACGCACGAGGCACGTGCGACGGACTAGCTGATCCGAGGACGGTTTAGGCCACGCAACGGTTTCCTAGAAGAGGGATCCGTTTTCACTTTTGTGTTTTCCGAGGGCCCCGTGGGTTCCCGAGGGAGCGCTCACTGGCCAAGTATCTCAGGAGGTATAACGCGCGCTTAGAAGGGTATCCGGGTGGAGCGGTTAGATCGCACGCGAAATACAAAAGAAGCCAATTATAATGACAATGCGGCCGCCTTAGCCGCCAAGCCTGGGAAAGAAATTCGCTACGTCCGTTCTATACGACCACGACGACGACGGCGACGACGACGCGTTAACTGCGATTCTTCCGTCACGCGCCATTGTACCGTAATATCGTTCTCCGATGTATGCCTCGAAAACTGATAAAAATATTTCCTTCGACTAAATTCACCTTTCATATGCTGTGCACTAGCCTATGAGAGCTATATATATATACATACCATAAATACTGCAGTAGCTTCTTTTCCCGATCAAATCATTTATCGGCTTGCGTAACGTGTACAATCGTTAAGCGGAATTGCCATGCAGCCGGGAACGAGCGGAGGAATCTATCTATATAATGTCGAAATCGAGCAGGAAAATCGAACGTTCGTTCGCATCGTTATAATTCGGAATCTCTCTCTCTCTCTCTCTCTCTCTCTCGAGAGAGAGAGAGAGAGAGAGAGAGAGAGAGGTTGGTATAAAGCTGCATTGTGTGTCGGTGGGAATAGATTCTTCCTCTAATTCGGCCTGAATGGGCCGGGAATGAAGAACGCTGGAAGGATGAAACGTGAGACGGAAACGGGTGCAAGTGCACTGTCCAATGTGTAGTACATGCCAGAGATGGTAGGATGCCGGTGCAATAGGTGTGTAAGGCTGCTTGAAAAGGTGAAAAAGAGGACGGTAAAGCCGGAACCAGTTAAGGGAACGAGTTCCTAGGAGACACTTTTTCGTCCATGCGGACTTACTACTTGACTCTTCGTACGCTAAGCTCGAAACCTTTTTTCCTCTCTATTTCAAGTCCGGAGTATAACGTTTCTTTCAGCCGCTGCTCGCTCCTTCCTTGGTCTCGGCTGATAATGTAGGCGAGGAAGAAATTCGCTCGAAATCTTTCGTCGCGGAACGCTCGACATTTTTCGCTCTCTTATCCGACGAAGCAGCCGGGCCAATAAGTCGCGGTGCGACTCGCGACGTCGTCTTTTCACAGAAACGAGTTACGCAAATATTTTTACATTGTATATAAGATTTGCAACTGTCGCCAATATAGTACACTATATGGTACAGTGTATATATATGCATAACTGGTTTTTAAAAGACAACGCGACGAGCATTTTTTCCTCGGTCGCGCGGCCATTTAATTCCGTAATTGATGTCGCGTATGGTTATAGCACACGTCACAGCTATAAAGACGAGGTGGCGAGAAGAAGCAGAAGGAGGAGGATAGGCTGGAATTTTAATGGCAGGGTTTCTAGTTTCAGGTGAATCGGGATTCCTCCGGGTTATTGCGCAATTAGTAGGAATACAGACCTCTGATGGGCCTCGGGTATAATGTCATCGATCACGACGTAAATCATCGCACCAGCGGCGAAAGCAAGTGCGTAGGGCAGAGCCGGTGCAGCCAGCGTTACTCCAGCTGCGCCTAAGATACCCGCCAGTGGTTCCACCATCCCGGAGAGCTGCCCGTACCAGAAGCTCTTCAAGGTGCTAATTCCAGCCGCTTGAAGTGGCAGAGATACCGCCAATCCCTCTGGAAAGTTTTGGATGCCAATGCCAATGGCCAGATTCCTGAAAAACAAGGAGAAACGCCAAATTTCATTGAGCGAAAGTTGAGGAAGGATACTCGCGCGGGACGAATGCCGCGAAAGAATTAAAAGACGACGAGGTCTAGAAAATAGTTGGAACTGATCGGTGAAAGAGCCGAGGAGAAAGGTGGTGGAGTGCATGTGAGACTGTGTGGAGAGAGGTAGGAACACACCGCCGGCCGCGGCCGTCTACCGCGGAGTCGAGATAAGGATAAAAATTTGCAGCCGAGGTGGTTCTGCACGAGCCAAGTCGCAGACTCTTCTCGTTACGTTAAGTTCTTGAAACCACAGGTCGATGGCTTCGACATTCCTGGGATTTTTCCATCTGCCAGTCAAGAACCTCGGCTTCGAGGCATTCTAGATAGCTGTACTCCTCGTTCTTTCATCGTCCGCGCAGCAGTCATGCCGTACTAAATCCATTTCACTCTTTCGAGCATTTTAAAGCCGAATCGCTTTTTAGCCTCCGCGCGATGCGCGGCTTTATCATTATGCTTTTCCACGGTCATCCGCGTGCGTGTGATAAAGTGTATTTTAGGGAATGTAAATTGTAAACAACCGAGGGCGTTTGATCGGAATATAAATTTTGTTGGAAAATGATGCACAGGGGCGAATGCAATTGGAATAAATCCTGCTTGGATATCTTTTTGTTCTGCTCGGCCCTCTTTCTCCGCGGAGCGACCTCGAGGATCGCTGAACGTGATCTACAGGCGAAGTAATGCTACGGTAGGATCTTGTCGGCGAAAGAGGGAGAAAGGTAAATGGGCAGGGAGAACCGGTGACCCGCGGGGGGCTCGGGGAACAGGTGAATGAACGACACCAATGTATATATACACGAGCAACGCTCGATGCGTGTGCACCAACACCGATCGATGAGGCGGCAGGATCACATATTGCACTGTGTGTGCCGCGGTGCTCGAGACTCCGATCCACGGGGGTCCCACTTTTCTCTTTAAAGCTTCGCTCCTCTCTATATATATACCTTTTACCCAACTCGCACAATCCAATGAAGAGTATAGGAAATTCGTTCAAAGGGTATAAAGATGGATACACAGGTTTTGGGCACACCGGTATATACATATATTCTAAGCATACTATACCTATATACTATATACAGGCTCAATGGGATAACTGCTGTATGTATAAGAATCCCTTGAGAGTATGTCATCGGCCATTACGACCTTCTCCCCATTCAAACTTTAATATCGAGCGAGAAAGCGGAGTTGTGTATTTTAACAGGGCTTGTAAAAACCAAGGTCAACCGAATCGTGCTTCAATTAGTTACTATATGTGCGGAGCCGTACGTAGAAGAGGAAAATAAATAATCCATCGTCACGTTCACCTAGACCCAATTTGTTCAGCTGTCCGTTCAGAGAATTTACCATCGGATTTATTCAATTAGAGTTTTCAGCTAAAACATATCGTATACGCACAAAGGTGAATAATTAATCAGCGATCGTAGCGTATAACAGATGAATATAAGGGGAAACGATGGACAGTGAGCAGCCTAGTAACAATGAGCGAGAAGAAAGAGCTTGCTCGAATTATCCGCTGATATGTACAAATAATATTTGTTATTCGAACCGATCGTGTCTTTGAATTCCAGTCGATTGCTCCGCTATAGTATCAATAAAGGAGCGAGAGCACGAGTTGGTTACAAATTTAATCCAACGAGTATTCGGTTTTTCGATCAATTCCTTGCCAATAATGCTCGATTGGCTAAAAGCTTTTCTGTATCTACCAGCCACGAGTCTCATTCTCTACGTTATTCTTTCGATTCTTCACCGTGAACTCTGTATATCCCACGGTTGCGCAGTATCGCTCTCGAAACGCACGTTTCTTTTGGTAAATTGGTATAAAGTTTGAAGGAATTGAAAAGCGCAGGTCGATTTGTGGTGGAAATTATCGAAGGGTTGGTTTATTGTCGATGCGATTTGTACATAAAACGGCAAACTCCTCTTAAGCACGAAAAGTAGCAGCAGCCGACAATCAGTCACGCATCTATGGTTACGCTCCCGTGCCTCCACGAACCTAAGAACCTATTTTGCAGCTCGTGCTCTCAGGAGAGATCGAGATGATAAAGTAGCAATAGTCGGGATAAAAAGAGCCACGGCGAAGGAAGTTAGTCGAGCATCCTTATCATCATCATCGTTCGTACAGTGCTTATTTGTTGCAGGCACCTTGTAGCGAAACGGACTAGCTTTGCTTCGCGGGAGGTTACTACTAGTCGTGCAGGCTAGGAGATCTCGACGATCAACCGGAGATCGTCCAAAGCTTTTTCAAAGGCGATCGATGAAATTCCATTGCGCGCCCGGGTTTGATGGAAGAATCGCGCAAGAGTAAAAGTTAATGGATTAAATGCCGTTCTCGTTGCTAACGACTATATATACGTGTGTGTGTGTGTGTGTATATATATATATATATATATATATTACAAACACATAATAATATATAGGCTCGAGGAAAGGCGAGATAGATCGGTATATATGGCGTCGGTGTAAAATCCCAAGGAAGAAGTGTGTTGGCGAAACGCCATATTGGATGCCAGAAGGTTGCTACGTCATCGAGGTGGTGTGGCAAGATACTAGCAGTCGGCCCGGTCCGACCAGGTCCACGAAGAACCGAAGCAAGACGCGAGTATACTTGCGAATATCTATCGGCGTTAAAATATTTTCATATTTTAAGGCGAAACGAATTTCATGGCCTACTTCTCTAGCTACGTAGCGTAATAGAGAGATCGGTGGTCCGTTGCTGGTATCCGGAGGACGAGCAGCGAAGAAGACCATTAATTCAGTTATTGTTCCATAATGGAATGCCACGCGACTTTCGCGAGGATCGTGGATTCTTGGCGCATTCCTTCACGTTTGAATGGATAAAAAGCTTGAAAGTGTGCGGTGTTGCGTAGCGCGGCTCGGCTCCGCTCGGGCTGGCTCGGCGCGGCGCGTCGCGGCACGGCGCGACACGGCGCGGCAATAAGGTATGGAGGAGCTGGTTCGTTCCGACGAGAGGAGGCACGGAGAGCGAGCACAGGACCCTCCGCAGATCTTTGGCGTGCAAACGCTAGATTACGTAGGTATAAGGTAGGTAAGAGAGACGACGGTGGCGGGCTTGTGCTTGGTACACCGCGGGGTTAATCTTATGGTCTTATGGTTTTATGGCGCTAGTCGTGGCCGGTGGCCCCGGGACACGGAGACGGTGGAGGAGAGTCGAGGCAAGCTCGCCTTGGCGTTGGTGGAATGCGGGACGGGCAAATCGCGGTCGGTCCGCTTGCGCCTCGTTCCCATGCATTCCTTACTCCCTCTCTTGCTCTCCTCCCTCTCTCTCTCTCTCTCTCGCTCTCGCTCTCTTCTCCTCCGCCTCCTCGCTTTACTCGTCCCTCCCCCTCCTACTCCTCCTCCCTCTACAGCTCTCTTCCATCCTTCCTTCCAACCTACGTTTCTCCCTTTGCTCAGCATGCTTCTCCCGCGTCTCATATAAACGCAGACGCTCTTACACGCACACACAGACTCCGCTCCTCGTCTCGCATCCTTTTCTCATCTCACCGCCGCAACGCCGCCGTGCCGCACCGCGCCGCGAGCACCTCTCTCGCTACACATATTTTCTCTCTTCCTTCTTCCCCGTGCGTGCATATATACCGCACACAGAGACGCATGGTCGTCTTCGTTCATTGTCATTCCCTTTTCTGGCCACGAGGCGTTAAACGAATTACAGCGTACAAATCGATCGATCCGTGACGACGGCTTTCGCCAAATATCGCGGATTCCTCCTCGAACCTGCGCCGTTGCTCCACTCATCCGCGCTACTCGAGCTACACATTGCTCTTTTCATCGCTGACCTCATCGATGTATTTCCGTAGACTCCATAAACAGAATCCTGTGCGCTATACGTCTTTTTTCGTTCCTTTCGTTATCTTCGCTTCATTTTGCATATTAGTGGATATCTACATACAATGCATTGGTCTGCTCGATGCTGTGTACACGCGAATACACAGCTACGTTATACTCCACCACCGAAGCGAAGACAGCTCTCGCAGAACTCATTCTCGATCCTCGCCTCTCTGCGAGGCCTTTACACCGAGGAATTCGAGTTTTCGCTGTTGGCGGCAGGGTCGGTAGCCGACCTTGTCACCGTGGAATGTAGAGATTGGCAGAAATTAACAATCCGCGACTCTTTCCAACTTCCTAGGTGTCACCTCTGCGCCTCGGGAATAAGGATGTGACGCGCTGCTCGTTTTTAGCCACGCTATTCCAGTCCTCTCGCGAGACCTTGAAACCTTCCAGTTATACATCCTGTACGTGTCCTTGGGTTAGCTTAGGTTCTCGTCCATGAAAAATTCCTCGAGAGCAACGCTGAAAACTATAATTTTTCATCGTTATTCGTGCGAGAAATGTGGGTTATTCGAGGATCATCGGTTGCATGCCGAAAATACGTGGTTCGATCTCTCCTCGGGTTATTACGATATGGAAAATCTCTGCGAGAGGCTTGGAATTGCGGTGGGATGATAATTTGGTGACAGTGTGGCGATGGTGGTGAAAACTCGGTGGAAAATGATGGTATTCGCGGATAGTCCTAGCAGACGATCGTGAGGTCGTCGTCGAGGGACATAACGGATCCGGCTGTGGGTCTGTTCCAAGTAAGGAACGCGGCGCGCATGCGTAATGCCGTCGCATTCCAGGCATTGCAAAGTCGCTGCACCATGCACCGATGGTGCATCGTCCGCTGAGTTCCCTGGCGTGCTCGCGCAAACATCACCTCCGCATCCCTTAAACTTGGCAAGTCCAAATTCTCTTAGCACCGCAGTGTGTGTCGCTTCTCCTGCCAAAAATTAAAACTCAAGCGTCAACGGCGATCGCTCCACTGCACTTTTGGCCACGGCCGAAGAGAATCAAACGATTGGTAAAAGACATTTTTGGACAAATATTTCATACATTTTATTGGAAAAATCATCGGTACAACATAAAACTTATTTTATTATACATCTTATCAATCGAAAGAGGATGTTTATGAAATTCTAGCATTTCTATCGTTAATCGGATATATGCCGTGCTACAAAAGAGGTCGATACTGTAACGATGCGAGAAATTATCGTTAACTTTTACAGCGCGGAGAACCGCTTATGATTCCCTCTAAGCTCGAAAGCTTCTGAGAATTGACAAGCAGATTATTCGCAAAGTCAATCGACGGAATTAATATAGAGAGCTTTCGCGTAGGCAAACTCATGGTAGAACATCTCGCATCCATTCTTACCGAACGGTTTTTAACGCGAGTTTATATTCTCGCGAGCGAGTATCTATGTGGAATATACGACGATTGAATGTTATGACAAAACGGGATATTGCTCATCGGCTATCGAGTAATTCCTGGAAAAGTATGTAACCGCTGGGGCGAGGATAAGATTATCAATCAATTGTATAATTCCAAGACAAAAAGTACAAAACTAGATTTTTAAATGGAGAAAATATAAAGAACCTTTTAATGGATTTCGTATATACGGCAAAAATGTGCTTTATTATGGAAAGTTGGTGCACGCAGGGTGGGCAAGCGGTAAAACTGAATGGACGAGTAAGCAACCGTTCCACGAGGGTCAGAATCTTCTCACAGGACACGGTGTGTGTAAGGGAAAAGTTAGTGGTTTGTGCGAACGGTTCGAACATCGCAGATGCGACACGAACGTGTGTCATTGCGAGCGTGCATCCAATGTTCACCGAGGTTAAGCGTTAACTATTATCGTATTCAACTTCCGTTACTGTTAGCACACGTCAGAATTGGCTTTCCGCGTCCGATAAGCCTGGTACAAAGTACAGCGATTAGGGCTACGGGGACCGTAACAATCTCTGGCAGAAAAATGTTTGCCGATAAACCATCCATTAGTCTAAACACGTATATTGCGTTACAAAAAAAACCAGAGCCTCTAATAAATACTTGATTGACAAAAAATAAAGGCTCCTTTCGTGGAATTGGTTGCTATGACGTATATATATATATGTGTGTATATGGAGGCGAAGCTCGGCTGAAAGTTGGCGAAGCTTAACACGTGAACATTTTAGCTAGGACTCGCGATAAGCGTGTAATAGAATTATTAGGATTGCGTCACCATTAATTATATATAGCAAGGAGAATTTTCTTCGGTTACAACCTACTTATTTTATTGCGCAGTGTCGCCGAACGTAGTACACGGTTTGGCCATTTACTTCATGCGTACACGCGTGTCAGCGTGGTCAGCGTGTATTGGAGGCAGCAGGAGTGGCGAGTGGCAATTCCTCGAATCCAAGCGACAAAGTTGCGAGTACCGGTGTAGGTACTGCGTGGTCATAGCAATGATATTGTTATGAAATAATAATGTATGCCGATAGAATGCAAAGAGCAACGCATTAAAAGGCAGCAGGTGCCTTGCGGCCACTCGCAATGACAAGTCGCGTTACTTCATTGATGCGGATAAGGGTCGGGCTGCATGACTCGAGGGGGGGGATTAACTTTGTCACTTTGTAGTAGAGTATATATAGCCGTATAGAAGAAAAAAAAAGAAAAAGAAGTACGGCAAACCTAGATTTAAGGAAAAATAGGAATTCACTGGTAGAGTGATTCAACGCTGGATCTCCTTGGACGTTTTGCACTCGGTGGAAATTTTGCTTCTATATCGACGTCGTCGGCCTCTTACCGTGGCTACCTTTCCAGTCTCCGCGTCCTACGTGCATACGTATACGCATATATACGTATGTACGTATGTACTCACCACTCGGTGTCCCGCTTCCCCCCTTCCTTCCTCTTCTTTTAATTCCTCTCCCTCTCTCGCTCTTTCAGCGTTTCAGCGCGCATCGACCATTTTCCTTCCCTCGACCATTCCGCAATAACGCCAGCGATCACCGGCGCAGAAACTAAGATACGTTCATTCATGATTCTTTCTTAATCGGACTGAAACGTGAGTCGTTGTCCCACATTGAGTTATCTTTCCTTGGAAAGGACACGGCGTGAACGGCCGCTGCGCGAGACTTGCGTAAAAATTGATTTCCGTGCCGGTAAAGTAACGACGTTTTCCTTGACCAGGAGCGAGGGTAATGATCTCTCTCTCTCTCTCTCTCTCCCTCTCCCTCTTCCTTTTTCACGCTTGCTGCAGATACATTTCTATGAGAAAAAGAAGGTCGACCGCAGGCATCGATTTTGCCTCTGACCAGCAAATGCAGTCTACGAAAGATGTTGGAAAAAGCATTTTCTACACTTTGAAGCCTCTTACAATGTTGCTGGAATCTCCTTTTTTCTTCATCTAAATAAATGTATAAGACTATACATTCTCTCTCTGTCTCTCTCTCTCTCTCTCCCTCGTGGAACTTTCTAAAGAAAGGCGTATTGGGTAGCTTCTATTTGGGTTTGGGAAATAGATATGTTGTGCGTGCATGCAGCAGAGCCAATGAAAATCATCGTGAGAATGGAATGTCGTTGGTTACAAACGAGTTGGGCTACAAAAGGGCATACTGGGTCGATAAATGCTCAAGGCTAACTAAGTGATTTCCCAAACGACGCACGAACGTCTGCGGCTCTCCGGCTGAAGACAGGAGGAGAAGCTGCTGGAGCGAGTACAGCATTGCATGCATTAATGAAGCCCGTCGTGCATCACTATTAATTCATTGAAAATTAACAGTGCCTCGAGCAGAAATTTCATTCATCCTCGACCATGCAGAGACTATCCTCAATATTCATATTTTCCAAAGCTTGCTAATTGACTATTCTTTTGTAAGGCCCCTATCGATTAATTAAATCTCTAGAAAACAGTGTAGCGAAAAGAAAAGGTATGTTAGCTGGTATTTATGCGCAGGAAATTATGACCTATTTTGTTTTGCATATTCAAAGTGGATGATCATTATTTTTACAGTTGAATGAATGCTGCAACATTTCGAAACAACTTGAAAAACTATCCGAGATCCGTGCGCTCCAAGATCGATGACCGGGTTATTATTGAAATCTTTTCTGGCTGCAGGGGAACGTATTTCTTAATTACAATGTTATTATATATATGCATATACATAGGGAGGCCACGACACACACGGATCGAGGAGGAAAGGACAGCGCGAGGCCGCGAATGTTGGTAAGACAGTGACGCGATCCATTCATTCCAGAGATTTTTGATGCTCTTCCGTTGTAGATGAAGCGAGAATCAAGCGTCAACATCATCCGAACGCATTGGAATGTCAGGTCGGGACTGTTCATCACGAGAGTTACGCCAAGTTCATTTCTATTGCTTAACCGCAACTCTTTAAAAACTTCCATGTCACGTGATTTTCATTTACATTTAAAATTAAGTTTAACCATAAAAAGACTATTTTTTCTTTTTCAAAATGAATAGAAATTTTACCGATCGATGGGAACGGTACTATCCTTGTGCTTGAATTAAAAAGTATAGAAATCAATTGAGATACAATTTATATACTGCCTGGATTATTCCCGTGAAAATCTCAAGAAATATTCCAACATTGTACCAGCAGAATCAAAGCAAACGTTTAAAAACGCGCATTCAAGTATACACGTGTGACCTTGCCTACGACTATGTATCGTGAAAGCCCTTTTTTCCGTCCTACCCATTGTGTGTGTGTGTGCGCGTCTTTACGGGGTACAACCAAATTTCATAAATGATAGCCGCCTACTGGTAAAAAGAGAACGAAGCAAACATAGCACGCTCACGCGACGTAGTTATATCAATTTAGACGTACATCGTATTGGTGTGTCTCCCTCGCGTAGATACATATTGTATATCACTAAGGAACTGTGTCACGTGATTCGTGTTGCTACATCGATATGTGCTCCAGTTCACCATGCGATATGAAACATGAACCCATTTAAACATATAGTATTGAAAGGTGAATAGAAAGCTAATTTACATCTCTCTCAAATATAATCGCTCTGAGATCAGATTAAAGGCAATTCTATTAATGCGGCACAAAAGTTCAGCCAATATTATTATCGCAACATTGCATAAACGCTGAAAGGTTTAATTATAGATATAGGATAGTCGTAATTTCTGGCAAAATTTTTACGATTGAATAAAATCTGTTAAATAAACTGGTGCGAGGAAAGTGAACTCGAAGCTGTGGCGAAGAACGGAAGAGCTTGAAATAACGATGGATAGGAGGGAAAGAGAGAAGCTGAAATGGAATGCGGAGCGCCCCAGGCTTCTTGGATTCCAGGCTCGCACGTGCTTTCTATACTCCTCGACGTATAATCAAATATAAAAATGACAACAAAGCTTTCCTTTGACCTTCGTTCGTCGGCAGCTCGATATGATTCATTCAAGAGCATAAATTGATTCTTTAGGCTAATTTCTGCCCAAATAATTGAGAAAAAACAGTTGCTCTGTGCTAGCCTTAAGCGACACTGCTGCCATCTTTCGGCTACTCTTCGATACCGATTATATCAAAACCTTCGCTACCGAGTACATTCGGTCGTTTTCGGTACTTTCTTGCCAGTATATGGTATAAAAGTAACTGCATTTTGTATTAATTATAATCCAATAATTGTAATTAATTCTTCTTTCTTCTATAGTTTGATGAACGAAAAGAAAAAAATGATAAAAGATTTTATCATTGCAGAAAATTAGAAATAGCGAGCTGACTATAATATTCCACCTCGAATACTTCCAAGAACGTATTTTTCAAATATTTTAGTTCTGCATTTTGTCTATGCAGAGCTTACCTTGCATTTTCGAACGTTGCTGATGCACTGCTGCCTACAGCTCCAAATCCGACACCAACTGCAAGGCCTTCTGGAATATTGTGCACCTAAAGAAAAATTTAGTTAAATTAATTCAATTATTTGAAAGAAATTATTTAACTGCTTTTGAAGAGAATCGAGCAGGTTTAAAAATGAAATATACCGTAATAGCTATAACTAATAACAATATCCTCCTCCACTGATTGTTCTTTGCCTCATTACTTGGATCTTCATATAAAGTTCCTATCTCTCCAATCTCTGATGGCCTTTGTACATTCCCAGTTTGCCTTCGTCGAGCATTCTGTTCATAAAATCCTACAAAATCAAGTTTTCCACAAATATTTACTGATTTCTATTTAATTACAGATATTTGAATAAGTCACCAAGAAAATCAAGCATCCGTCTATGTTCCATGCGTTTTTTCAAGCACAAGCTTAAATAAATGTGTACAAATAAGGTGGTATAATTGTTTTTAGTTTTCACAAATGGTAGGTCTGCAGGCAGGGCTAACAAGATCAGTTTTCTGATCACATGGAAATACTTAAAAAGTTCCATATTCAATTATTTTAACTTATTACTTATAATTTGTTACCATTTCACAGTATTGTATTGATTGTTTCATTAATTAACTCTTTTTTTCAACAATAAACTATACTTTCACTATTATTTTTTTGTAGCATAGCATATTTTGGAAGCTTTGAGACATTTCATTTTAAATTGATTTGTTAGTTTTTACAAAATTTTTGTCATTTCCATGTGTTTCCCAAAGCAATATATTAATATAGGGAATATATTACTACATGCAATTAAGATAGGTTTACAAATTAATTTCAATGCTTTAAACTACTAGAAGATCAATTTCTACTGATAATAATAATTGATCGTCGTACTTGTACTATCATCAATAAACTAAAGTTAACAAAATATATACCTTTCTGAAATAAGCTTCTTTTTCAAATATCTATATACTGCTCGGAATACCTTTTTGCCAATTATATTTTTATCTATAAAATTAAAATAATGTGACAGCTAATAATTTATGCTTTCTGGATATTCTCGCTTAATATTATTTAAATATAGTACATTTATATCCTATCGTATCTTAAACAATCAATATTAATGCGCGACTCAAGTTAAAAAAATGAAAAGCAGCAAAATTTTAGCGAGACGCTCACGCGTTAAGCAGTGTAAGAGAATACGTGAAAATGCTTATTTTGAGAAGAGTATATGTACGATATTTTACATATGCGATAAAGCAAAGAGGGGCGAGTTTACAGACATTTCATAGTAATATAAACGTATATATAGATATAATTATATCGTGAACTGATCCCATTTTCCAAGCCTACAGATAGAACTGGTTGCTCCAAAAAAAAAAAAAAATCCTATACCATCAATAGTGGTCGATTCGACACGAGAGTACATCTTTTCACCGGAAATCTGTAGTTCGTTAAACGGATCATTATCGTCTAAGTTCTCGTCACTCTTTAATTTTGCAAAGATCTTGCGTCTTTGTTTCGTACCAACTGACTGCATAGCTAAGAGCACATTGGGGGACTGAATGCCAAGAGAAGAAATCAAAACATCGGTTCCATACACAAATGCCGCGCCTAAAAGGAATCCTACGGATACAGGCACAAATGCGTATTCTCCTTCCGCTCCATAGATTTTGCTTTCCGTTGCCATTTCTATCGCAGGCGCTAACAAAGACCAATAACTCGCCGCTATCATAACTCCAGCGGCAAATCCAAGGCTAATGTCCAAAAGTTTCCGCTAAAACAAAAAGTTAATTGTTATTTTTTAAAAATATTTTAATTCTTAACAAATACAGTATATCCATATGCTAAATGCATAACGGTTTTGTTGTTATATAAGCAATTTCTCTAAATCGGAGAAAATGCGATAGTTATCAGTATGATGCTCGAGATTATGAAAAAAAGTCCTATCACAATACCCCACGACAACAAGTAGATGAACGAGGAAAAGATATGCATTTTGCGTGACGTTTTCTTATTTATGTGTTTATGTCTATCGTATACTTTGTACAGAACGAAAATATGCGCTTTGAGATATTATATAAATCAAGTATATATGTTAAATTTCTCAGACACGTGGGCGCAGTTATCAAAATGTATAAAATCACACGTATGTAGAAAGGAAGTGCTTGAACAGATATTTTTGTTGAGAGAGTACAGATTATAACAAGAAAAAAATTGTTATTCTTCAAATGACTAAAAAAAATTTAAATATCGTGTGTAAGTTAATTCAACATTGACATTAAATATGTGACCAAAAATTGTAGTCAATAATAAATTAAGTGGTATAAGGAGTTCTACTTTCTAAAGAAAACGGATATGAATATGGTTCTTCAATTTTTTATGAAAATACAATGAATATTATTTTTTTTAAATTTAGAGTTTCCCGCTGAAACTGTCTATAAGGTGATGCGCGATTGCTCGGGTTAGGTTAAGTACCATCAGTCGGACATGAAACAGGAAAGACTGAAGCCGAACGAACGATGAAATATATAACAGGGACTTTTTGAAAGGGTGAAAAATGAAAAATAAAGTATAAAAGACTAGAAAATCCAACAAATTATTTGCAGCAAAAAAAAATTTACCTGTTTTCCTCTTATAACAATGACAAGTGCAGCACCTGCTGCTGTAAGGGCCCATGTAAACAAGGTCCCTATCAGTGCCTGCACTATTGGCGAATACTGTCTCAACATAGTGAAAACTTGGGTGTCCTTATCACGTAATACCACTGGAGCATTCCTTCCTGCAACGGGATTCGTGACAAACTGGATTGCGGTATACAAAATCAGTCCAACGAGCACTCAGTCCCCTAACGTTTATCTCCAAGTGTCACTACCACTAGTACCACTACCGCACGGATTTATATATATGTACAATACTGTTACTCAACACTGCACTTGACACAGGCACGAAGGCTTAATTAAATGTAGACCCCATAATCAATGTCGGTCGGTGCACCTGTCAATAGAAATATTTAAAGCTGGTAGTAATTGAATCGGATGAAGGAATAAAGGGGCAAGGGGAGAGAGAAAGAGAGGGAGAGAGAGAGTGATGGAGAAAGAAGGGAGGGTGGGTGAAAGAAAGAAAGAAAGCTGTCTTCTCGACCAGTCCAGTTGGCACTCACCGTTTCGTTACTTTACAGTAGAACGAAGTTGAGAGCATGCGTGGGTTGAATTGGTTGGGTTAAGTGACGAACGATACAAAGGCCATTGACGACACATGGTCGGCTATCGACAATTTAGTTAATAATCTGGTTATTAAGCAAAACGAAAAAATATAAAGACGGATGGCCGAGCTGCCTATTGTGAGCTAATTGTTAAAAGAATTGGATGAAGCTACCGGTTATTACGGATGAGCTTATTTCCAATTGGCTCTTCTCATAGATCTCTCTGTCAATAGGCTGACCAGCTGCGAAATTGTAGATATTAGAGCCGCGCGGTCATATTCAAATTCTCATGCTAGATCCTCGCAATCACTGTACCGTGGTTAGACAAAAACTTACGCTTGCTGCCATTTGGGTCAAGGTACTGCTCCTAATTAACATAATCGCCAATACCGGGTGAAACTGCTCCACTTATCGCAATTACGTTCAAAATTATCTGATGCATAACTGACAAACAAATGTTTTGCCTGCTAGCAGACGACGAGCATGGTCAATTGCAACGTTGTCAGTTTTCGCTTGTCAATGCGCAAACATGGCGTCTGCTTCGGTAGGTACCCACCTGATATACGTCTGCTGTTAAAACTTGCCATGTTGACGATTTTTTTTTCTTTTCTAGTTGAATACTAACTTCCTACCTAAAAATTGTAATAACACTCTCTAATTCAAGGATTTATCAAAAAGAGATTTTTTACAAATATTTAATTAGCATTGTTTATTGACAATTTTTTCAATTTGCGTATGTATGCACAATAATTTATAATAAATTTTATATTATTTAGTATTATTTTCATTGGTTCTATTTATTAGAATCCCTGCCTATATAATTCATTAAATTTGGTTCATGCAAGAATTAAAATTTTCTTTTCTCTGAAATAGTTGTGAATGTGTTTGTCGTTCATTGCTTTTTGATTTGTCATTATTACAGATAATTGTAATTTCATTTAGGTACCGCTACTCATGGATGATGATACAATTGCTTTTGGTGAAGAAGATGATGCGGCACAAAGGGGTGATAAGCTGAAGTGAATATATTTTTAAGAAAATTAATACATTTATTTGATCGGTAGTAAATACGATATTTTGTTTTTCCAACAGACATCCATACGTCACAGCATTTCATCTTGTATTTAGGATAGCAGCAATTGTTGTTTATATGTTATGTGGATTATATTCAAAAAGTTTTATAGCTAGTTTTGTTACTGTGGTACTTTTATTGTCAATGGATTTCTGGACTGTTAAAAATATAACTGGAAGATTAATGGTCGGCCTAAGATGGTGGAATTATGTTGATGATAATGGAAAAAGCCATTGGGTTTTTGAATCAAGAAAGGTTTGTCCCAATATCTCAATAAAAATTTACTAATAAGGCTTTATTAGGAATAGATATTTTGTACGACCATAGCTTTATTTATTTCAAAATATTAAATGAAATGCTTTTGTTCAATAGCTTGTATACATTACTGTCAGTTGCCCTGTTTTTCAGGGTTCACAACAGAATCGCATTAATCCAACAGAGGCTAGAATATTTTGGTTAGCACTAATCTTATGTCCAGCCATGTGGGGCATACTTTTTCTAATTGCACTATTTGGCCTTAATTTAAAATGGTTATTGCTAGTCTGTATTGCTATTATATTAAATGGAGCAAACCTCTATGGCTATATCAAATGTAAAATGGGAAGCAACCAGAACCTATCTACTGCTACTTCAGATTTTTTGAGAAGACAAGTGTTACAAAATGTAAGCAACCTTAAAGTGAATTTATTGTTAAAATTTAAAACTTCGTTTTTTTTATGTATTTTCTTTGTTTCGCACTATTAGGTCACATCAATAATGACAAGAAGTCCGCCAACGACAAGCTCTCAGCAACCTACAAATGTTATATAAAGCTACATGATTTCTGTATGTAAATCAAAATTAAAATTGACATTTATGTATTAATTATTGCAACTCTGATATAAATTAGTATTTGTACATGTAAATATTATACCATTCCACTTTAATTATTCTTTAATAAAAATGAGAAAAACTTATTTGCGAGTGTAGTTTTTTTAAATAGAAAATATTAGGTATACAGTTTACATTTTGAACTCTTCCTTAAATAATCAGGGTGAAATAAAAGAAAGAACTATTTTAGTGACTAATTTATTTATGCCATCAGGCAATACATAATTTACATGGTTTCTTTTTGTCAACAGACTCTTCCTATTACACAATATTTAATTTGTAATATAGTTAAATAGTAACATCATATTTCTCATATTCATTTCAGCCTGTTGTATTCTTTCTGGCAAGAATGTATCACAAAATAATTCTCCCATTCTTTTAACGACATTTATTATTTGACATACTCTTTTCTTTTCTTATTTGGAATCTTCACCAGATTTATGATTACTACAGCTACTGTGCTGGTTCGTCGAAATTGATTAATATCGAACGATGGCCAAGCATATTAGCAAATTCACACCTATACTGTACGGAGTGGTTTGTGATTTATCGTATAATATCAAAATTGCTGCGATGACGCGATCGTACATTTTCAAGAAGAAGAATACAACAAACTACATATTGCTATACAATTTTAATAATTAAAAAAATATAAAACCCAACAGTAGACATACGCTAAAATACGATATACATTAAATCCATGGAATGATAAAAAAAGAATGCGACAGAGTAATTACATACAAATAGATGAATATACTATTAAAATATATTTATACTATAATATAACTTGGTTTTATTTCAAGTATGTACTTTAATGTAACCAAAAACTAAGATTTTATGGATGTTTTTCATCAAGCATTTACATTGAAATGACTTGTCTGGTAAATTATCAGTTCTTTTTCACTTCTCATACAAAGACAGTATTATAATCGAATGCAATTAATTTGGTTTTAGAATATTTCTATATGTAATAACTGTTAATGATAAAACAACTTATATTTATCGTATTCTTTTAATTATGCTATATATATATACAGTGCTGTTTAATTAAGTAATTACAAAAGCAATTGTAATTTTTTTAACTCATACTTGTATTTATAATCTTGATGGAAGTATATTATTAGAGTGCTTAAATTCTATTAGCATTATATTCGTGTGATAACATAAGAATATATAAAAAGATAATATAGATTTTACTGCTTCTATTAGTTTCGATAGAATTTTTTTATATAAAAATCGTCTGTCATGTGGTTCAATTATACGATGTAACAAGTATGTCAAATTCTACATTTTGCAACTGTTTCGCGGGTGAAGCACAAAGATTGATTAGGGAAAAGGAATCAGGAAAATGCATTTATACAGAAGATTTTAATCTCGTCGTTCGTGAAACACTTAAACGGATAATGGACATTGTATCTTGAAGTATTTGGTTTTATTTGTTTTTATAACATATGAAGATACAATTTACAGAATTCTAAAGAAACTTGTCCAAAGTGATATTTTAAAAAAGTGTAACGAGTTAAGCAAATTTTTAATCAAATATTAGTATATTTTAAGTACTATTAAAAATGATAAAAAAGTAACGATTATTGGAAAATGTTAATGAGTATTTTGCGGTCTTTTCATGCTGAATACTATGTTAGGAATACTCTATAGTTTATTATGAAACGAATGAGTTATCAATTATGGCGATATGTACAGTTACATTTTTTAAATAAGAAAAAATATAAAAGAATACAAAAAGATTACAAAACATATATAAAAAGTCTTTAAGTTTCGAAAGTACTATTAAATCTGATTAAACGCGCGGATAAACAAATTAAATATCATGTTTATAGATAGGACGCTTTTTCCAAATAAAGCTTATCAGTTACGATGAAAATATTTTCACAACTATACTTAATTTGTTTCTGATATTTATAATATATATATTTATTTATATATATATATATATATATATTATTCATAGATGCTATAATGACAGACGGTGCATTTATATACAATTAGTCACATGATCCTTGCCCTCGATTTACTTATAAATAAAGATGAACATATACAATATAATAAATATATGAACATGTGTTTGAATGGTTTTATAAAACATTTAGTCATTTGATATGCTTCGATTACATAAATACAATGTCTCGATGTAATAAAAACTATTAAAATTGACTATCTTTGATATTAATACTTATCTTTATGCTCACTTACGCATATTTGAGATTTTCGTCAATTACATTTTACGATACATCGGCAGTAACAAGACAACTATAAATTGCTAGATGCAAATTTGTAACTGTAGAAGATACAAATGAGCACGTGTTTATTGTCCTTAAAGACTATTAAGTATATTAGATTTTCATTAAATGTTACTTTAAAATTTAATTTTTATCAAAATGACATATTACAAGCAGTTTTTAGTTTCTTTATAAACTCGTCGTTTGGCTGCATATAGTGAACATGGGCTTTTATTAAAGTATCAAGAGACACGATAATGCCTCGACGGCAAATGATTGTAAAAAGGCCGAGAGGTAAGTTGAAACTGAACCGGTTATATGTATAAGTTTTAGAAATTTTTTAAAGAATGTAGAATGAAAATTTATAATTTATATCGAGGGCTAGGTAAAACAATAAGAGTGATATTAACATACAGTGCTTCTACTGAAACTACGTATTCATATAAGAATGCATATTTCTCAGATGTATGCATTCCTCTTTGAATATAGGCACCGTATTCTTACATTCTTATTTCCACGCATCTCATTCTTTTCTAACAGCCGTCACTTAAACTAATCTTATAACAAATTCTTAGGATCTACGTTAAATTACAGTATGTAAGGAGAAAATCCCTATCGTGCGTAATGGGTACAGCAGTAGTAATTGTCAATTTGGCAGTAAGGTAAATATTTTTTTATAGGCGAGCGATTAAACATTCGGCTCTGCCTTGAACACTCAATGAAATACATCGCTTCTTTTTGCAGTATTCTTAGTATTTTTAAATTTCTGTAAAATACGGCGAGACAATCGCCTTTTTTAAAGTTCGTTTCACGTAAATGTCTTTTGCATCATATTTCGTCCGAATTTTTCATAATATCTATTATAAATTTGAGCGATCTCGTTTCTCTATATGCTGCTGATACTGAAGGAAGCACTTTTCTTTATTAATTAGAAATGACGCGATTTCCAATATCTGCGTTCAAGATTTTAAAGATAATCGTTTAAGAAATTTATTCTCCAATATTTTGTAGAAATGAAATGTTCGCAATGAATTCAGTCTACGTTGAAAATATAATAATCTCACGATTAAAAACTATGGATCTTACATTACATTTTCCGATATCATTGGTTAAGTTCGAACATGAAAATTATTCAATGGTTTTCGTAAAATATTAATATTTAGCAGTAGAACGAAAACGGGTATATAATTTAGGCAAATTTGTGCACGGATGAACATTTGTCTGAAAGGAAGAATGACCAATCGACTTTTACTTTTCATACGGATTTCTTTAGTTCGCTTATTAATACTGGCATCTGACGTAGATGCTTGCAAAAGATTTACTCGTATATAAACGGTTAAAACAACACGCGTTGGTGAGGCGTGTTCAACAAACAAACAATATTGACTTTTGTGGGTAAAAGAAGCTAGCAAAAATTTTAACAATCTATTAGTAAATATTAAAATATAAAATCCTGTGTTCTATATATTTGAAAGTTTCGTATATAGTATTTGCGTAAAAAAGAAAAAAAAAACGTGAAAAGAACGCAGGGGTATACTAAATAATGTGTAAGAAAATTCGTCCCTCGTTACATACGGACCCATTGAATGTAGCTTTGCTGTAACACCATCGATTAAAGCACTCCATACCTTTGCTAGATGCTCAAAATATTAGTAATTTATAGTTTCGCTATGGTAATTGCCCTTGAAAGGTGTACGAATACATTACGCTAATATTTCCACATTTTTAACTCATAATACGATTCACATTTTTATATAAATTCATTGTACTTAACACGCTTTGTATTTTGTCTATCGCTGATATTCCTTTCACACCTTTGACGTTCTCTCCTGTCCCTCGATGGCTCTCTGGAATCACGAGAATCTGCTTGTCAGTTGGCATAATGATCGAACGATCCCAAATATTCCAAACTTGCGCGATAGCAGAACTGATACTGATCCTGTCGATGAGAAAAAAGAGGAAACAATTATAGTACACAAATATATTGTACCCATTTCAATTTCACAAGTATTCCTGCTAAAAGAATACAACTGTATCGTACTCACTTCAGTTTGCACCATTGCTGGACGTTGCGTACGTAATATTCTAACAGTCTGGAAAATATCAACTACTCCCTCGTACTGCATTCGTTCCAATACGATGCTGAGTGTAATGAAAACGCCGGTTCTTCCAACACCAGCGCTGCAATGTACTGTAATTGGACCGTCTTGACCAAATTGTTCTTTCGTTTTATGAACCTGGCCAATGAAATCGATAAAACCATCACCAGACTTTGGTACACCCTGTTCTGGCCAATCGATAAACTGAAACTGTCTAACTGTGCGACTAGCCCCATCACGAGCATCCGTAACTTTAAACTCTCGTAAAATATATTGCGGCATATTGTATTCGGCAATAGGATCTACTACGAAGCACTGATAACGAATGGATCTGTCAGAGGGCCAATATTGGTGGCACTTTTCCCTTCCCATCTCTTTCAATTTCGTTAACATGACTACGATAGTAGAGTTGTGCTCCCAAAGCATACGCCAGAAGTCATCAGTCGTATCGCAAAGAGGCCCTTGAGTGGCGATGTATGCACCTCTGTAACGATACCCATCGATTATACTGGCATTAATGTAGTCCGAACCTTCTATGTTGCGCTGCGGCTGTAAGCATACTCTGGTGCATTCGTAAGGCAAAATGTGAACCAGTCGATTTTTGTGCTTATTACAATTTAAATTTGCCGATATAAATCTCGTAGAATCAGCTTTGATGTTGGACAACTTTTTGAACTCCAGCTCCATACCGGTGATATTGTCGATTTCGGGTTGCATGAGTTTCTGAATGTGAGAGTGCAGGTTCCTAGCGGGAACCTCTGTGTTGCCGCAAATAACTGCTTCGTAAAGAGCGTCGTGAATAAAAATATATTGATCCTCCGTTTGAACCATATAATTTCGTTGGGCTCTTAAGCAAGTAACGTGACCGTATATATCAATCATTTTCTCGTGTTTGATACGCTCTAGCATCGAATCTATTACGATAAAGCAGCCGGTTCTACCAACACCCGCGCTACAGTGCACTACTAGTGGTCCGCTCTCGGGTACGTTCAGTGATCTTACGCGTCGTAAAAATTGCAAAAATGGCGCAGGATGCTCCGGAACTCCGTGATCCGGCCACGCGGTGAATTGCAGCTGTTTAATCTCGCGTCTTTCGTTGTAGCCGACTTTAGAAACTTGGAACGTTCTTATGCAATAGGTCGCCAATTCTTGAATATCACTGATCGTTATGGTCATCTGTCCGTAAGTTTCGGAGCCTCTGGTCGGCCAATACTGATCGCACTTGATTCTAGTCCTCTCCTCCAGTTTCGTCATCATGACGATGGTGCTGGTCCTCAGCTCCCAACACATGCGCCAGAAGTCCCCGAAAGTTTCTTGAAGCGGTCCTTGCGTCGCCACGTAAGCGTTTTGCTTCCGGTACCCGTCGCAGTAATTCGCGTTAATGTAATCCGAGCCTGGCATGCCGTCTACAGTTTGAAGAATTACTCTAGAGTGATCGTAGGCTATCACATTTGCGTATCTATTTTTCGACTTGTTCACTTCCATATCAGAATGGTCCCAAGTAAATTGCTGACCAGGCTCTATCGATTCGTACTCCTGACTAAACCTGAGATTGTCATTCGCTTTTAAGCGTTCAATGTGATTCCCCAGCTCGCTAATGGAAATCGGAGGATGCGAAATCATGCCAGGTGTTTGGAAGTTCAATCGTCGCATCTCGACCGGATCGGAAGGTGCATGGCTCGAACTGATATCGGCCGCCATGAGAGGTCGCGTGACAGCTGCTTGATCCGGTGCCTTACATGGCTGCCTTCGCCTGTAACGTCAATATTTAAAAGATACGATTTCAATTACATAGACATCTATAGCTAGCTACTACTACAATATACTTACTTTTTAATAACGAACAAAAGTACAAGGCACACGCTGACCATTAAGGCCGCTATGATAGGCCCGATTACCCAGACCATACCAGGTTCCTGACCGCTGGTTTTCACCGAGACTTCAGGGTTTCCATCAACCGGAATGTCTGGATTGGGACGGCGAGGAGGTTCGCCAGGCGGAACCTCTCTCATGTCGAGGGAGAGGTATTCCGAGAAAGGCGACGAGGTGTACAAATGCTGAAAAATAAATGCCAATTAGAGATGCCGTTTCGCACCACCAGTCTTTCTCGCGCAGCACCAATTATGATTTTTACCTTTCGCGGAGTATCCACAACCGCCCGAACGAATATTCTGTATCTCTTGTTCCTCTGAAGCTTTCTATTTTCATAGCCCTCGTAAATATCACCGTTTCCTAAATGAAACGTGTACGGAATTTCTCTGTGAGGGAATTTGGCAGAAATGTAAGGCGCGTTTTCTCTATCCTGCTTTCCACTTTTACCGGTGATCATGTCCTCCGTCAATTCGTCGGGATGCTTGTCCGCTGTGGATTTGTCCTCGGGTACCACGATCAAGTAATAATGGGATATCGGCCCGTACTCTTCGGAGGCTTGAGGCAAAATCACGTGAATCTCCTCGCCATTGACCACGCCGTAAAAATCTGGTTTCACCATTGGCTTTGGAGCAGCCATTTGCGTTGTTACTGTAATTTTTGCCGGTGGCGTATACTTCCCATCGGGTGGGACCGCACTGACATTAACGTTGTACGTCGTAAATGGCTGAAGTTCGTTGATAGTGGTCGTAGTAACCTGGGAATCCAATATCAATTCTTTACGTGGCACGATTTGCGTTTGCGTTATACCCTGAGAGTCGACGAATTCTTTAATGGCGTCAAATGAAACTTTGTAATTTATGGGATTCAGTCTTCTTGGTGGGGACCACGATAGAGTCATGGAATGCGTGGAAGAATCGGGAGCGCGCAGATCCAACGGCACGTCTTCCGGTTTAACTTCGACCGTGACTTTTTCACTCAGCCTTCCCAATCCAGTCTTATATTTAGCTGCTACGGTTATCGCGTATTGCGTATATTTTTCTAAATTCACTAAATCGGTCGATTCCGTTAAGCCGACTGCCCTCTGCTTCCACTCGTCCAAATCTTCCACGGGTGTCGTCGTGTAGAAAATCTGATAGCCTGTTATCTTGTCACGATTTGGCACTGGCTCCCACCAGACCTCCACGCTAGAGTCCGAGGTTGCTACCGCTTTCACGGTCATCGGGGCTCGCCCAATGTCCTCTTTCGTCAAAATTGTAATCTTCTCCGAGTACGGCCCATTGCCTCTCGTCGTGTAAGCTCTAACGTGGAAAACGTATTCCGTATTTTCTTCCAAATTTGTGAACACTGCCCTTGTCTTCGTCGTGTTTCTCTCCGTCGTTGTCGAACGGTCGTTCTTCTTGTGGAATTGAACGTCGTATCCCATTATCTGTCCGTTTCTGTGCTGTCGGAGAGGCTCGTCCCAAGTAACGCAAACCGTATCGGGCGTTTGGAAAAAATAGGAAAGATTGGTCGGTGGTCCAGTAGGCTCACCTTCGGGACTGAACCAGTTTCTCACTGTTTCCTGACCGAATCCAATGTTGTTTTTACCTGCTACTCGAAACTCGTAATCAACGCCCCTTTCTTCTGTAAAACACAATATGCAGTCAATTTTTAGTCTCGCAACACTGCAGATGTACAATGACATTTACGCGAACGATAGACTCACCTAGATCTGTAATTCTGTACGTGTGATGACTGGTGTCCTCTATGTATTGTTCTTTCAGTGTTTGATTTTTTATACCGTACCTAATTCTATAACCCAATAGCTTCCCGTACGTTTGATTGGGCTGTGACCATTCCAGCTCCAGGACAGGTGGATCTCGACTAAGAACTCTGTAAAATCATTTACAATGTAACGGTGCGAGATAAATCTTTACAAGCATCAGGAAAAAATTCTTAATATTATTTCAATAATAATGACTTTCTTTTTAAGAGATACTTACTTCACATTGACTTGGGGCCTGTTCGGCACACCACCCGGTGTATGAACGTGAACAGGGTCCGAACGATCGCCATCTCCTTTTCTCGTTAATGCAGCAACCTGCACGGTGTATTTTGTATCTGGCTGAAGACCGGTAATGTTGGCTTCTAGAATGTCGTTATCCTGGACGTCGCGACGTATTGGTTCGTTGAGTAGATCTTGGGCCTTAAAAGTATAATAATTCAGGATCAGCTTGGAACTGCAATATTTCCTGTGTTTCGTACGAGGTAAGGAAAGTTCTTACAGCAATTTCTTGGACGTGTATATGATATCCCCTTATAAGGCCGTTTTGTTCCTTCACTTTTGGTGGCTTCCACGAAACGTGAATCGCGGTAGAATTGATTGGCGTTACTTTGACGTCTTGAGGATCTCCTGGCACTGTAACGCAATTTATTGTTACTTCGTGCACCTCACATCATATTTCTCAGCACACTCACAGTCACTCGCGTACAAGTATACATTCATTCACACTGGGGCTGGGATAGTAGGTTAAAATACGAACGTTCACATGGTTTTTCCTTTTTTGTCGGAAAGAAATTGCACGTTGAAAATATTTTCGAACAAACAGTAAACTTTTGAATGGTTTTATTGAACAAAAAACTAGGTGAACGTTTACCGTAAACTGCATAAATAATAACGGTGAAGCAGGGAACCTTGACAAAATTATGTGAAAATAACTGTAAAATAATAAAAATACCGTAATATTAATTGACTCCAACGCTACATTTTCTGCTTGATGAATAATAGAGGACAAATTAAACATTTTGAGAAAGAAATTAATTTAGTAATATTCAATTATAAAAATGTTTATAGTATACAGGAGAAGGAATTATAAAAGAAAAATAACATGAGGATGGATTGTTAACACGATCTTTCGAGAAATAAAGTACCTAAAAATGAAAAAACCAAATAGTTGATAGTCGATAAAGAATAAGTGAAAGAAAAACAGTAAAATAAGATATTAAACACACACATGCTGTCAGTCATACACGGACAGAATGACACAAATAATAATCGCGGGGTAGACACACCCCATATTTTCCGATTTTCGATATAAAATTATCCTCCATTTGAATACCAATAATATTTGCCTTCTGCTTTTAATTCGTTCTCGCGATACAGATATTTTTTTTCAGGATATTAAAATAATGTATCGAACGTTAATTATATAGTACTGCCGATCGGTAATAAGCAAAAAGATGGAAATAATGGAAAGTCCATGACAAGAGCTTCAAATATTAATTATTAAAATTAGGTAAGACCATTTTGAATGGTCGATAAGGTAACAAAAGCTGTGTTAAATATGCATAATGGCTTGTCCAATAAAAGCATCTCAACTTTTCATACCGTCTCTTATATTAGTCAAAAAAAATTAAAACAATTTTGTAAAAAAAAATCTAAGAGACGATGGGGCTTTAAAAATTCTTAATGGTTTAACATAGTTTAAAAAAACACTTAAAATAAGAAAGATGGATGAAACATCAGTTTTAAACTTTATTTTAGGTCTCGTTTAACTCTTTCTCTAGTTCTAAAATCAACAAAGATTATTGAGGTGCTTTAATTACGGCGAAGCATTTGGTATGTGAATCTACTGCAAAATTATAAACTAGCGAAAAAACGCATTATTTTATTGTTGTGCACTAGCGGAAATGCACATAGAGTGCAATGTAATAATATACATTATTTATAATATATATTGTACAAGTGTTATCCATTGATAAAGCTATATTATTTGCGAAAAACGTTGTTATATATAGCAATACGAGTAGCCGGTATTTCATGGACAGTCCAGTATCCTATGCTGAAAGCTAATTAGCCTATATTAATTTCAGCAGTAGGAAGAAATTGTAGGAAAAGAATAAACGCGCGCTGCCAACCTACAGTGTCCATATTTTCTTAAACATCTACATTAAATGTTTCTACAGAAAATATTTTACATTACGCCAAGTTTTAGCTACTGCTGTTAAACAATATTTTTCTGATAAAATGGAATAATTTACTTTGTACGAATCAATATTACCAAATTAATATTAGCTTTGAAATGGCCAATTTTTAATTAATGATACTGGAAGGTAAATTTTTCACTTGCACATCAACGTCTTCGGATAATTTTTTGGTAGTTCAATGAGAAAACCGATAATAACTGACTAAAAACCTTCTGCAAGATACAAAAATGCAGCAGAAGACGATGGAAGTAAAGGCGGACACGCAAAAAAGAAAAAATCATGGCACAGCTCTAGAGGAGCTAGAGGATACTCACTTTTTTCAGCTGCGCCCCAAAAGTCGCCAAAAAAGTGGGAAAAAAACTCGTAAAAATTCGTGTCAACTTCGCACGTAATATGAATATAATATTACAAAATATATGTTATCTTTAGGCATATCAAATATCTACAAAAATATCAACGCTAACTGGCCTTTCGTGACTCTTATTGTATTTACATTATTATCTCTCTTCATAATTATTATTATTATTATTTCTCTTTTGTAGATGAAGCATTCGCACAATCACGTTCTCTCCCACCCATACACTCGGTCTTACATTCTCGCTGTAGCACCGTGTGCTGATCCACATTCGCATCATGAGAAGAATTATTGGTGGACAGAGCTATTAGTTTGACTCGATCTCTTCGCAAATAGAAAGAAAATCGCTTGGTCCTCTGTTGAAGTTGGTCGCCGAGAGGCGGGAGACGTGAGAATATCTTTTTTTTTTCTTTTCTTTTTTTATTTGGCATGCGCAATCACTACTCCAAATATAAAAAATAACTAAAGATTCATGTCCACCTGCCTCGTGCCGCGGTTAGAAAAAATTCCACTTTTTTCTCCAAAAAATCCTTTCAGAAATTATCATCTCTGCCGATTCTATACTTTCTTTTTCTTTTTTTTTTATCGGGGATAAAATTTTTTCGTACAGCTGCATTCTTTTGATGCATTAAAAAAAAACTACCCGATATAACACCGCGCCGAGAAATAAATATCGATCGTGACTAATAAAGCGGCTTTTCTTCCGCGTCACGAAGCATCGATAAAGGAAGACCTATGATAAAATACCTACGAAAAGAAAGCTAGAAAGAGAAAAACGATAAATAAGAATTTAGGGTGGTGAGGATGTATTATATATCCGAGAGAGAGAGAGAGATAGAAAGAGGGTGGTGCATGGTGGGTGGTCGAGGGTATTTTTACGTCGATGGGGCGTGGATGGAAAATTCGCACTTTTTCACGCGTCAGTGAAAATGAAAGAAAATGGTATTAATTGGGATGTATAGATGAGCCTCCATCGTGCTTTTCAGAGAGATCCAGACAATGACTCATCTCGACATTAAAGCATCAACTACAGATCGTATCGAATCAATATGGATATATAAAATATTGCACGCGAGTTAATTTATGATTTTCTCCAGTTTGTCCTTATTTCTATTCGCAAAAAGAAAAGCACGATTCGTGGCAAAATTGTTGCAAAGCTACCCGATGCATGGAATGGAGATTTATAGGGGGAAAAAGTTTTTGCAATTCCAAAAAGTCACCGCAAAAAAAAAACAGTTTTATTAACACGGGTCAAAAATTGATTTCAAAACAGAGGGATAAAAGCATTGCTTTCTCAAAAAAAGTGTTACGCAATGCGATCTTTTTACTACCGTGTCCTCTCATATATTATACATATACATTTATGAATGTATAGTATATAGATGCGCGCATTCATCCACGCAAAAATCACAAAATTCATCGCGCGATATATATTGGGTCGCGTCGCGTTGCGTTATGTACGATCTAACAAAATGCTGATCGTTTGCATGTGTTTTGACGTACTTGATTTTTTCCTTGTACGGCACACGCGAGTTTTTCCGGTTGAAACGATTTGACACTGGCTTGTATATATTGTGGTCGTTGAGTTTTCAGTGTAAAAACCTGCTGAACCTATATTATTCGATCTTAATAATTATAACGGGGCTCACCTAAACAGAGAACAGAGTATACATTTTACAACATGCGTTCAATTGGGACTGCAATTTACTTTCACACATGGATTGATATATATATATTTTGTTACTACTATTATTACAAATTTGTACGCCTGAATATTATAGAAAATAGAAAGAAATAATCTATGACAAAGGCTACGGTATATATAAAATCTTGAATTAAGATAGACATGGTAATTGCAATCAAGGGATACAATATTATTATAAGAAAAAATTGCGTTAAAGTTATATATGTATATATATATGTAATTATATACGCTGAGTCGTGCATGCATATTAATTCAAAGTGAAAGAATAAATAATTTGGTTAAAACGATCGACAAGATAAACGAAACCTTGTGAAACAAAGTGAGCTTTAACGGGATATTTCTATCGCTGTCTGCGGCTTCTCCATTTGAGGCAAGCTAATTAAAGCTACCTAAAGCTACTTCTCTTTTGCCTGTAGCGTACAGCATATTATCAGATAAATAAGTTACAGTATTACAACTGGCAACCCCCGTTATCTTTCCTACATAGCTCACGTGTTACTTCAGAGCGACGATCGTTGCTTTTTCTGCCAACCTCGCGTTTATCGTTTATCGTACAACATTTTATTAAATAACTCGAAAAAAACGAAGAATACACGTACACACATATATGTATATACTATATATACATACACATTCAATATTGGTATTCAAATGTATCAAAGCGAATGTTTTTCTGGTCTTTCGATTTTTGTCCTTTTTATTTCGTCCTGGCACATACACACACACACACACACACACACACACAATACAATCACTCTCTCCTTTCGCTCGCTTCACATTCATTCCACTCTCGCACGTTTCCTTACTCGACCCTCTCTCCTTTTCACTTTCACGCGATTTTACATCGATATCGCACCCAGACGAATGATTTCGTCCCTAAAGGGCGGCGTTGGAGTTTCTTCTTGCTTTTTCCACAAACTCTCTCCTACAGCCACGCACGCACACACACACACACACACACACACATTGGCAAGCTCTCTCCCCGGGACGACCTCGAAGCATCCGATGTCTTGAAAACACAGCGTTCCGTGTACATAGCAAACCATACAGTATGGTTGTAATAATAGTTACTTTAACAAATACATATATATGTATACTCATAGTATACGCTAGATGTTTGATGAACGGTGATTTTCACTCGGAGGTCGCTTCAGGGTGAAGATGCAAATTGCACGGCAGTCATCAGTTCAGGTGCTCCGGGGTGCTTTTAGTGACGGTGCTCGGCACGGCATTGCGAAATACACACACTATATATACGTAGTACTATAATAGTCATAGCGAAGATGTGCCCTTATGCTTTGTGAATATGCCAGCGACGCGGGTGTAGACGCGAGTGCGTTTTGGCCCACCGTATATACAAGAGATATCCGGGCCGCCAATGTGCGATATATTCCGTGCATCTCATCAGTGCTTCTTCAAAATACGTGCGTGCTTCTTAATTTTTCTCTCACACAAGCGGTGCTCGCAACCTTGTATCATATAAACTCCAACTAATAATTCTCCACTCATCGAATGGCAGCTATCATAAATTATTGCAAAGCAGCTATGCAGCGAGTGCTTCGGTGAAATATATCTCTGGTGCAATAAATTGTACGTTTGACACAAACAATGACAAGTGAAACCGTATCTCAATGTGAAAGAATATATAGATATAGATATTAGTTGATAGCTGAGATGCAAACTTTACCTTTGTTTCAGTGCTCTTATCAAACGGTATATATATATACTAACTCTTTGATCGAGCAACGGAAATCCACACGGTTGTTCTCCTCTGGTCGAAAGACCGACTATGGATCATTGGTTCGAGTGAATTAGCGATAAGCGTGCGTATATACGAGAGACCTCGGATATTAAGATTGCGTGAAACCGAAGCACGTGTGTGTAATGGTGCGTAAAGAGAGAGTGCTCTGCGTGAGAAATACGGTGCGGGAACACGTGGAAAGTGATTTTTGCTGGTGCGCGCAAAGACACATGAAATGAAAATATTTAATAATATTATATATATAGACACAGGGGGGAAAGATACGCGAATACTTTTGCTTGTGCTTTGAAATGTGCGATCTTACACGACAGGGTGCTTTCAGCAGTGCTCTTTATATACTATATATATATGATTTTTTTATGAAATTACCTCACAGCGCCGAGTCTGCGTACGGATTTGTATGGTTGCATGCAGGGACAGTGCAAAAATCTTTAAAAGATTTGCCCTTCGGGGTGAAAATAAAAGCGAGAAGAAAGTATCGCGATATTTAAATTTATACTACTGTAGTATGTACGGCAGTAGAACCTTTGGATGTGTGCATGCTACAGGCATTGCTGAGGTCGCACAAGGGGAATATCGTTAAAGTCATGCGAGTCAAGAAATTTGCATATTCGGATTAAAGCAACGCGGAGGACTGATAAATATTTTATCAACTTCATATTTCGGGAAAATCAAATATTTTGCAAATTTCCAATATGAAGTTACGCCGTCGCGTCGTACGGAAGCTCGCTACGGGGATTTTTTGCAAATGAGCCTTTTGACAGCTGGCATTAATCGCGCTAGCATAAATAATGGCAAAAATAGCGCTTTCGCGCGAAATCAGGAGGAAATATGGAGAATATCAGGGAAATAAATTTGCTAGATGCGGCGATGTTAGTGCGGATATTGGAAATTGATTTGAGAGGGGGAAGAACGAGAGCGAGAGAACAAAAGAAGAATGGCGGAAGGGAAAAAATAAGGGAGAACGAAAATATGTGTCTCGTGCATCGGCATGCCATTCACGGGAGCGCAAGAGTGGCGATACTCTTGCGTAAAAAGTATTTACTTGCAGACTCGGCGGAGCTCGGCGATATTTACGGGGTAGCGAGGTAGTGCTGTGTTTTAGGATTGGATCTGGAA
The DNA here is from genome assembly GCF_024137725.1 of Prorops nasuta. Taxonomy (NCBI): domain Eukaryota; kingdom Metazoa; phylum Arthropoda; class Insecta; order Hymenoptera; family Bethylidae; genus Prorops; species Prorops nasuta. Next base: position 2,086,981 of record NW_027116816.1, read on the forward strand.
ATTATTTTCAGGGAAGAACTCGGGTGGTGATCTTTCCCGGAGTTCCATGGATTAAAGAAATTTAAACAAACGATTTCATGCTCTAAACATGTGCAAACGATAGATTGAACTAAATCTGAACTAAAGATAGAAGAGCCTTATATCAGTGATATAAAACTTCATATATGTATAATATGTATAATAATATAAATGTAGTAAAAAGGGTGCGTAATTTATAACTATACACATATATGCATATATATATATATATACATATTATATACTCGTGTCTGTGATTTATTGTCTCGAGGAGTTTTTTATGTATATAAAATATATATATATATGTATATATAGATATAGATATAGGTAAGCGCTTCATTCGCAAGCTGCCGGCCCTCCGGTTTGCCATTACTTTCATACTATATAAGACAATTTCTGCAGTGGAAAGGCAATAACTAATGGCTCGCATGAAAGTAATAGCGCGCACGGTATTGCCGGCAGCTAGCTCTCGCTTCTATTGTCATAACACGTGGCAAGAGTGAGTCATTGAACTAAGAATGAATAAGAGTAACGTAACATTTTTACTGACATGATTAACCACCAGAAAAAAAACATTGAGTGTATGAGTACATATCATTAGATAACTTTTTTTTTTTTTATATGTTAATGTAAATATCTTAAAAACTAGCTGTTCAAAACCTGGATCATCCTCCTGCAAATGCTTTAAGGAAAGATAAAAAATACGTGAATGAGTATATTATCATTATTATTAATATTATTAATATTTTAGAGAGTATCAAAATGGAATAGGGCTACAAAAATCTGTGGCAACAATCAAATAGAAAGAGAGACAAAGAGAGAGAAAGTTATTCGTATTAGGCCCTGTAAAAAATGTTAAGAAAAATCGATTCGTATATAAATTGTTAGAAAAATAGCTGAGCTCAAAAATAGTTTATCAGCTTCTGAAAAATCCGTGGCTGCGTGTACCTGGAAAAAATTACTGGACCGGATATTGAGGAGGTGGTAGTTGGATGTGGATGTAAGGTAAGAGTGATCAAATATTGGTCAGTTTCCATCACAAAAATTCCAAAAATATAAAATCTCGCCAGCCAAAAAAATTCTTTCTCTCGAGAAAAATTAACCGGCCGGAAGTGCAGTGGATTGAAGACATATGGTGCAATAAGTGAAAAGACGCGAAAAATGCTGCAAACACATTGCGCGTTCAAAATCTTAATTCGCGCTTTTCTCATTCAGGCAAAGGTTTTTGCAAATCACTTTATTGAGTCCTTTCTAAACATTTCTCGTTGTACACTCTGAGTGTGGCAATTTATACGCGTCGATGATATAACTTATCCATTAAAAAACGTATACCAATAGTTAAACTATGGTTGGCGTAAGACACAAAGCTTTTGTATTATATATATATAAATATAAATAGTATATTGTTTATTATGTATATATATAAATATATATACTATGTTACAAATGTAAAAGATGATTAGAGCTATGATTGGATGGATGATAAGAGAGAAGAGAAAATGAAGAAAAGAAAGAGATAATGGAGGATAGAGTGTGAGGTTTTTTTCTAGTGTTGGGGAGAGACCGTTAGAAGAGGCTATATATATATATATATTGCAAACTCTGAAATCGAAAATGCAAATGCGTATCAAGTTTGTCGCTAAGCCGGCGTAAATAATTTATTTATAAGTCGCGTCGTCGACACCCGCATTTTAACCGCGCGTTGCTTCGGATTAATTTTTGGCGGGCTTTTATATTTTTGGCTCTTCATTGCGAGACGCATCGTTTTACGTCATTCTCGCAAAGGTTTTTCACCCGGAGGTAAAGCGTACGAAATGCATAACGACCTCGCCATTAAACCAATTTTACTTTTATAAAGTGGATTGAATTTTTAATTTTACCTACAAATCCTTTTTCCTCGTGAATCTACTCGCAGCATATAATAATTAGACTTACGTTCAACGTGATAAAGGTGTATATCGTTGCTCTTAACTCCATAAATATTATGAAAGCAATTTTCGTCCCGCGATAGGCCGATAATAATATAAACGACGAAGGAAGAAAAAGGTGCATGGTGATTAGGTTGCCGTTTAAATTTCGCACGCAATTCCTCAAGGTTTCTGCAATGAACATAAAGAAGTGTCAGTCAGTGGGTATGATACATACCGTCTTCGTGGGTTCGGACCGAGATAGGATAACTCGGAGGTCCATCACCTACGCTGGTCCCGGCCAATACCCAGATTCGATATTCGGTCCATTTTTTGAGCTCGTCCAAAATGAATTGCGTGTCGTTCAGTTTGATAACCTTCGCTTCCGAGTCTGAGCGTCCGCTCTCAACGACTTGCAGCTTGTAGTAAACGATCCTCCCATTGGAGTGATCGGCGGACGGAGGTTCCCAAGTAACCAAAATGGATGTCGGGCTGATCGCTTGTCCAGTTACATTGCGAGGCGGAGCCCCGGGGACTGTATAACACTCAGATATAGGAAGGAAAAAACAAAATCGGGGATTGTTGTTAAAATTTAACAGTCACCGAACAAACGAATCGACCATTTCGATTTTACGTAAACCGGTTTAATCCTACGCTATATGCTATACCAATGGGCGCTGGAAGAGCATCGAACGTCCGTTTGATCGGTCGTTAAACTGATCGATCGCTACGACCACACACGCAAGGGTTGCAACAGTAGCGATCCTTATAAAAATGGGCAATAATTGTAAAATTTATAACGTAAGAATCCGTCGAAAGATCGCGCGAGACGGATCATCGTTCGTGTATACTTACTGAATGGAGGTGTGCTATAAAAACTTTTAGAATACTATACGTAGGGTAAAAAAGCAGTTGCTGCGGCCACACAAACAGGTATATCGATTAAATACAATCATTCGAGGGTGACGAAGAATTCGTTGGACGGTGACTGCCACTAGGGACAAATAAAATGGTACGTGACGATTGGTCAAGGCCAAAAGAAGGTAAACGCAAGGAAAACTCACGAGTCGTTCCCTTGAACATTCGAAAAAAACGTGATTAGACACAGTCGTCTTAACAGCTGGTTAGCACGAATATGTTAATCGAAGTAGTATTATTAGTCACGAGTTAAGGGACGGACAAACGAAAGGTTAGAGGGCAAACGTAAATTGTATAGATATATAATATAATTATATAGATATTATCGAGAATCAAAAGAGGTGCTCAAAATGCACACATATATCAATGCAGTGCGTAGTGCAATTTATATGTATGATATGTACGTATATATATAGAGATATATATAAAGTGGCATCCAAAAACGGCTTTCTTATTTGCAACGCATGCAGTCATTCTCACTCTCCCACACTTTACTGATTCATATGGTAGGTACTGTCTTCCGTAATTCTCATTAATCCTTGATATTTCACAATAAGACTTTGAAAACTCACTACATCTTTTTCTATCAATTATACTAGTATCTCTTTAACGAATACTCATCTCTTCAAGGTATAGCGCAACAATTAGCTTACGCTACCTTCAGGAGCTTCTAGCGCTACAGCACCTCCTACCTGCTGTGCCATCAACGATACGTGATTTCCCGCGGATAATGCAAAATGTTTCATTATGTTTTTCCTACAAATAATATTTGGTCCGACGCGAAAATCACGAATCGATGTTTATCTGGCACTCCTCGCTGCGTGAACTCACTCAATTTAATTTTCATTCTCGTTATGTTTGCTTACCGTACTGTTTGGTGCGTACTGGATACGGAATGGTCGTTGCACCCTCACCCCTTTGATTGCGTGCTGCTAACCAGATATAATAAAGCGTGTTGGGATAGAGGCCGGTCAGTGTGTAATTTTCCACTACGCCAATCTTACGATGATGCTTTTCCTGTTAAAGGCAATCGATGGATGGATATATCGTTCTCTTCTTATACGTACATATACTTATATAGGTATATACCATGTCGACATTTTTCTGAATTATCGATATACCCTTGCCGATCTTACCTTTGCATAAGTATCGTTCCAGAATAGCTCATAGCCAAGTAGTACGTCTCCGCTATGAGCTGGCTTGCTCCACTGGAGCGTTACTTGGGTCTCCCCAATGTCAACTGCTGTAAGCATTTCCGGTTGACTTGGTACCCCCTGCTGCGTTTTTATTTGGACCGGTACGCTCAACGGACCCGGCCCGATACTCGTAAGTGCCTGAACCCGGATCGTATAAATCTTGTGAGATTTTAAATCCGAAATTGTCGTCAATTGGCTATTGTCGACTTTTTGATTCTGCCACGAAGCCATTGGTTGATCCGGATCCGTCGTGTAGTATACCTTGTATCCCTGTCAACCAATAACACGTACATTTTACTTTGCCTCTTCTCCGATCTTCCGCGCCGCGTATTAGCATTGCAAACTCGGTACATACAGTTACTAGGCCATTCGGTGCTTCGGGCTCTTCCCACTGTATGACCATTGTACTGGAGCTCAATGGTCGAACTTGAACCTTTCTCGGTGCGGAACCGGGTTCTAAAATTATAAAAAGTCGAGGATTTATATATATAGATGCTGGCTCCTACTTCCTTCTCGATTACAACTCTGCCATCTCCCAATTAATGTACCAACAAAATAAGATGTACTACTGACACACAAAACAGTTTTTTTTTCTCATCTTATCCGAAAAGAAAAAATCGCCGGAAAAGAAACTTGAAAATAAATATATGCGTTGAATCTTATTGAAGGCAGTGAACTTGTGAAAAGAACCATGATTACGAAATGAAAATTTCGTTTTACGAAACCCATAAGCTCTAGAAAAGAAATATAATCTAACTAAGGATACTGAAAACATACGTTCAATCGATGTAAAGAGTGTGCATAAAGGTGCATTTCATTGTCAAATCAACTATGTGGTTTTGTTGTAATACAGAGAAACCTTTGAACAATGTTCAAGCTGAAAGAACCATGGAGAGATGGGATGAGCATAATGCCTTATTCTGTTAAATTTTCTACGACTTTTTACGCAGAATAATCCCAACTATCCATCGTTTATAGCTGGACCATTTTTTTTTTAGGAAATGCCCTTTGTGTTTAAAGAAAATCATAGTAAAATAAGAATACTACGTCACACTTAAAAAGTTAGTAGGACTTACTGGCACCTCCATTGGTAGATTCCGCTATTGAAAAAAATTAAACGATTATTTACTGTTATCACAACGTTTACAAATAAAAAAAAAAATAAAATTAGAAATACATGAAGGATGTAAAAATTAATTTCTTTTTTAAATTTTTAGATGATGAGTGCATAGTGTGCTATTAATTAAGGAAAAGTGCAGTTATCGTGTGCAAAAGCTCCACCTATTTAGTTTGACACATTTTTAAATTTGGAGGAATAGAGAGAGAGAGAGAGAGAGAAAGACAGACAGAGACACAGGAGGAGGGGGGTAAGGACAGATTGATAAAAGAACTAATAATGAGGAAGGGAAACGGGACCATTAAATTTGAAGATATAATCAGACAAGTAACAGGATGTGCGGTGGGATTGTGTGGCGATAGGCGAAAAAAATTCTTGTCACTTACATGAATCAAATCGTATGTCCACGATGGACAGCATGAAAAAAGGATAGATTTTCCCTCAAAAACCGTTTTAAAAAATCACATTGATTGTACAAAAATACTAGCTATCTTAGACGAAAAAATTCATTGCGTGCCTATTGATTCTTCACTGACTTTTCCCATTGAACATTTGCTTCGTTAACGAAGCAGTTCCAAAAATAGTTTAAAAAAATGGTTTCTCCCAATCTTGTTTAATGAAGTGTTTTGTTCTGATGAGTAATGATGTTAAAACTCAAGCACCATAATTATATAGATAAAAGACAGTATTTTTATAGAAACATTTGTACAACTTAACATTGTGAGTGAAGAATTGAGAAAAAGAAGCAAAGGCAATTAAAAATACTGACTCGTTTCACCAGTGGTGAAGATAACAGGGGCACTCGGGGGACCACGGCCAATTTTGTTGACAGCTGTAACGTAGAGTTCGTATTCCGTGTAAGGACTGAGATTTCTCACGTAGTAGTGCATCGTCGTAATGCCTGAGATTTCAGCGAGTGCTTGGTTCACACTTTGCTTCGGTCTGTGTTGTATAACGTAGTACAATATTTCGGCGCCTTTATATGACCAGCTGAGTTTCACCGAGTTAGCAGTTATTTCGGAAACTTGGACGTTTTCAGGTGGACCAGGAAGAGCTGCGACACGAATTATCGATTTCATTGACAGAGCATATTGTTGTATTGGAAAATCTATTGTTTAGATTTGAAATTGCACTAGACTTTCATTGAGCTCGCTGCAAATCCAAAAGTTTTATTTCAACAGAAAAACCTGCAATAACTTTGTATACATTACGACATGGGTTGTTTCCATGATAAATTTGTGTAATTATAACACGTTACAAAGTACGTTCAGCTATAAGAATATAACTCTCGAACAACAACGCGTTATAATTACGCGAATTTAAAATGGAAAAAAAAATCTCATAATGTCTACAAAGTAACTAGGGGTTTTTCTGTTAAAATAAAACTCGGATTTGCGCAGTGCTATTGTATAAAGTGGGTTACGACTAAAAGACGAAAAGTTGTATTTATTTACTCACATCTGACTTTCACGACGGACGTTTTTTCAATCATACCAAGATCGCTAGAAGCGCTGCAGGTGTAATTAGCCGATTCCTGAATATCGGTAAGCACCAATACGTTTCTACCGACGGGAAGGTTGTCATCTGGCGTCAAATCAATGGCAGGCTCCTTTCTCCATCTGACCGAGGGCATCGGAGAGCCAACGGCGACGCAAGTCAAGTTCAAAGAAGCGCCTAACATAACTTCGCTCAATTCAGCAGGAGGAATGGAGAAAGTTGGCGGTACTCGTCGCACTGAAAAGTTATTAAACGACATTTTGACATAATTAACCTATGAATTTTGATGGCTTATATTGCTAAATATTTGGCATGTAAATCACAAAAGAGCCCTTTGTGCCACGAAATTAGTTTAATTACGCCTTAATTGCACTGCATTAATTTTAATTGCAAACTACAAACAGTTATGTAATGACGTTAACAGTATTATACGTGTCCTTTGCCCTTAATTGTTTTGTTAAAATGTGGTGCATATATATATATATATGGCCGAAATCAATCGGTACTTACCTTTCACATATAACATCGTCGCTTTCGAATATTCGGTTCCAACGGAATTATTAGCCACGCACTCGTACTTGGCTTGATCCTTAACGTCGGAAGCCGTGATTTGCAAAGCGCCTGAAATAAACGAAAAGTGATCAATAAGCGAAGAAAGGAAAGGTGGCTAAGGTGCTATTATATTTCAGCTGCTCGTATTTGGCTGCGAGTGTTCGTGCGAGAGTCGAGAGCGATGCATCATTCTTGAGGAACATATAGACGCGATGATAAGGGACGATTGTTGCAAGACGTATGATTATCTCGGTCAGTACCGGCCGTTTCGTGCTGAAATTTCACCAGCACACCCACTTCTTTTTCATAGTCTCTACATCCACATATATATACACAATGCAAACACTTGCCACGATATTCAACTTGATATATATATATATATATATATTTTAATTCTCTCCTCGGACCTCCACTTTCAACCATTAAGGAATTTAATAAAAGGATCCTTTCGTCGAGATAGAGAGAGAGAGAGAGAGAGAGAGAGAGAGAGATCGTATATAAGATTATAGAAGCTTATATCTGTATTGTTACGATTAAGAGAATATAGTCGAGAGACTAGCCCTTCATTTACTCCATTATACCGGCTGTCTCGGTTTTCTTTATTTTTAAGCAGTTTTCCACTCGAGCATTTTTCTATTATGCAAGTTGGCCGTGATACGATAATCGATAATGGACGTTATTTATACAAGCGGGAGATGTCGTGAATTCTCTGGCGCGGCAGTATAATACGAGGAATGATGAAAAATATAAGTATCAAAATAAGCTGCGCACAGCGGACTGAATTTATGCGAGTGAAGGCGAGGCACGTGCGTGTTCGCGCGCAGGGAAAGAGAAATTGATGGCTGAAAAAGGGTGCGAGTGGGTTGGTGTTTGTTGACGAAAGTGACCAGAGGAGGAGGTGGGGTAGAAAGTCAGACAGTAGTAGGGAATAGACACCGGCAAATGGCTGGGTCGAATTTGACGTTACAATCAACGATAGAATTGATCCTGCAATCAACGATGCAGGCACCAGCACCAACCAACCCCACCAACCCCAACAGCGGGGCGCCGGCGTCTCGATTGCAGCGGATTCGGGTTGCCACAGTTAATTTCATGGATCGGGATTGTAGCGCTGTCCCAGAGGCCGACGAGCCTGACCAATTTCTTTCATCGAAAACTGTTATCGGAGACCCTCGAGCTGCTTCAAAGGTTGATGGGGATTATTGAGAAAGGAGAGGGAGGATCCAAGTGCTCCACTCGATATCAGCTCCGATCGTCGTGCATAATCGAGTGTCGTCATTGTCTCATCTACAATTTTCCATAAACCGCCGAGGCGAGAGAGCTCCTGCGGCTATTCCATTGATCCTGTTATTTTTACTCGCATTCAATGGACGACGCGTGCGTGCGTTTATTGTTGACACAGTCCGCATCCTTGGCCGCTCGAAAACACAAAAACACTTTTGCTTATATACATATATTTATATATGTATATATAGGTACATTCGTCTATGGAAAGTGTTTATTTACCCGACTTTAAAACTCTGTCGTATATTCCGACAAGAACGCCTTTTATCCCGTTATGATCTAACAGAGGCTCCCATATCATTTTTGCAGCGTTATGGACTATATTTTCTATTGTAAATAATCGTTATGTATCCTTGGCGGAAATGTTTTTTTACGCAAATTTATCGCTCGCTCGCGAGTGCGACGCAGGATACATGGTCGCATAAAGGGAATCGATTGTTGCATCGAATTCGTGCCGGCTGCGAGTAACGGTCGGAGAAAGTGTAGCGGTGAAAATCGTGGTCTGCATCCACTAATGAAAGAATTCTTTTCCCTCGGTTTTAACGTTATTCCGTCGTCGACCCACCAATTGGTGGAAATGAGGAAAACGTTGCTTCTCACGCGGGAACGTTTACAACGCTCTGTGATAATTGTCGTCGTGCGAGACGGTTAGTCAGTCGTGTATAGCAAAGAGAAACAGAATGAGAGGGAGGGAATAAAAAGCTGGCCGCGCGCGCATAGAGTCCGTCAGAGTAATAAGTAATTACGTTTTGTGTGCAGGAGGATGCAAGAAACGACAAAGACGAGTGGCCATGACGTTGCTTTATGAATTTTAAATAATCTGCACACGCAACTTGGCACAAACTATTTCGCTTTAACAGCGCAACAAGAGTATATACTGTAAAGTACAGGGCATTACGATTTATCTGCGATGGCAGCACCTAACGCTATTAGTTAGGCATTACGAATATTAGGAAGGTGGGAGAAGTATATAAAGGACAGAGGAAGGGGATTGTCCTTCTTCTTCCGTAGTGTTATGATTAGTGAGTGTGGCAAGATTTTGGCCAGAAGCTGAAGAATAAAAACGTTGTGGTGTTAGACGACCGTATGATTATTTTACCTGCATTATGACTCTGAAACTCGAGATTCGTTTGTAAAGCTGTCAAATACTTTTACCCTTATAATACATAGCTATATACCCCCTAGAATTCCTATTCCATTAAGACAGTTGGGAAGAGAACGTAAAGATTGTTTTTTCGCGCAACGCGAGCCTCGATAAAACTCGATGAGACGCAAATGCGTGGCGTCACGCGCAGGTAAGCTGCACAACGACACAGCGATAACTATTTTTGCCACACGCAAAAAAGCCACTCGAAAGAAACAAAGCGACAGTCGAGCCGCAACGTACGCTATAATTATCCTGCATTCTGAGAAATCCCATTGTGTGGACAGTATGTATATTACATTGCAAACATTGCTGGTAACGGAAACGCAGGGTATACGAGTATTATACGCGGTATACGAAGGTGGGTGAAGCTTGAAATTCCCCGTACTTGTTTTCAGTAAATTGAAGCATCACCGAGCGTATGCTGTCTGTTTACCTCGGCTACCACGGGGCAGAAATTTAGCCCGCTGCGCGCTGCGCGCTGCACGCTGCACGGTTCGCGGTGACCGTGCTCGCTCGCCCGTCTAAAAACCGTACGTCTTTCCCTTTCTTTTTCTTTCGCGTGGAAGAAGACTTAATTTGCGAAACGACAACAGCAATTAGGGGAGCGTACAAGCCCCGCTGATACAATCTTCTCGGATCTAGCGAGAATAAGTCGACGCAAATTTTTAGCTTTCGGCGAACGGTGTAAAATATGGTGTTTGCTCAAAGTACACAGAGTGTATATATACGTATAGACGGGACATTGCAGGAGGTATATGGCAGAGTAAGCTCTATATTTGCGTATTTGCCAAACAATACAGAAATATCTTTACCTATATTTAATATTACAACACGGCAAATGCAAAATACGCGAGAGCACATTGTGCGCGCGTAAAAGTGTTCGAGATAGCGAGCAGCAGTGGTCGCTTTTCCGCGTTTCCTGTTTCTCTCTCGTTTGAGTTTTCTCGTTCTCGTTTCCTCACGGATGCTCGAGTTGGCGCATCCGGCGTGGCGGCCCTACAAACCAAACTACATGTACATATGTATGTATACACCGCGCACGGTATAGCGTATAGATATATGGATATAGACGCACGACGCGCCAACCTCGTCAGGGAATGATTTTGCGCGTACGGCTCGACGGATGGGAAATTCGATCCAGGTGGAATATAAATAGAAAATATATTTACGCTGCAAGTGCTTCGCCATATTCCGGATCCACGCGTCTCCGTATATATATATATATATATATATGCATATGTATACCATAATACAATGTATGTATAATATGTTGAGCCATAGCCCGAGGGACCCACTGCTAAAATGCGGGCTTTTCTGTCACACAGCGCTCTCCATTTTATCCGATTGTTCCGCTAAACGTTTGAATTCTCGATGCCCCTTAATTATCGAGCGTGCGGCTTTGCGAGTTTCCACGATGCCACTTTTTCGTCCTCGCGAATTATAACAGTTTTCCCGGGTAATCCGGATGGAATTAGCGCTATAACCGTGCGACGACATATTGATAATAAACACGGGTCAATCAAACTGTTTCGCTCCGATCGCTGTGCTATCGATGTGGGAAGCGTGGATGGGAAGGGAAGTGGAATTTTTTCTCGCTCGAGGCTTTGGTTTTATGGCGCCCGGCGCCACAAAAGCTAGTTCTACTTGTTTTCTCGTTTCGACTAATCAAAGGTAGAAACGTGCGGTGCATTATCATCCAAGTTGAATGGTACGGTGTTAATACGGGAGCTTCGGGAGCCGAAGCTGAGGGAAAATTGTGCGGGAAGCTTCTCGGCTATAGCTTACGTTCTCCTGCAGGCGATGTTCATCGGAGTATGATAAAGATCCTTTGTGGGGCGACCTCATCGCGCGCTTCGACTTGGCGGATTTCGCGCACGTGCTGCCTCCACCTTTTTATCCGGGCTCCGCAATTTCGAAATTCCACTGGTCTATCGAAGCCTTTGCTTCTTCTCTTAGAATCAAACGGTTTAGCGAGACGCGTGCACATGCAGGGCCGGCCAATCAATATTTTATAAACCGGTAACGCATGCTTCGCTTCAGAATTTGCTTCTCGTCCGCTGCAGTTGCTTAATGCCATCAATGCTCCCCTTTTCGGGTTTAACAGCTCGAAATTAATGCGGTTATAAATATACTTTCGCCATTTATGTGGAATGCTATATATACACGGGATCCTTTTTCACAGTCTTTCAATATTTTTTCTTTTCCACGAGGACTTTTTTTTGCTATATATTGCGGACGGATATCATAATTCGGTGGGCGGAAGAGTATCGTGAGTGAGGAGCGTGTGGCAAAGGTAGCCTAATGGTCTGCAAGGTGGGCCCGGGGGATCGAGAGATTCAGCTCTCTCGTCGGCCTTTCCGAGTCGCTCGGTCCCTCGGAGAGAATTCAAGATAGGTGAAGTGCTATTTGTGGATGAGGGAGTTAAAACAGCCGGCGAGCGTTGAGAGTCCCAGCACAGGTGCTAACTAAGCCGCGCTTGCTGTACTCCAATGTTGCTTGCTTCGAACTTCCGTCATCTCTGCTGCTTCCTTTCCTGTCTGGTCTACTCCCCTCCCCCCCCCCCTCCCCCTCGCCGTCCCACCTCACTTTCTCCAATTCCTCGAACAGTTCTTCCTTCCAACCCTCGTTCAACAGTATAGTCAACAAAGTCTTCGCAAAGAAATTCACTTATCCCTTATTAAGCCGAACGATGGAAAGCCACAAATTAAATTGCGATTTCTTCTTTTCTTATCAGAATCACTTCCGCCCTTTTATTCTCTCTTAATGTCTTTTCCATTTGTAACTTTTTCCACGGACTCTTTCACGCTGACGCGTAATGTCCTATTAGCAACGACCTATAGTATAGTGGTCGGGGGTAGGGGCAGAGGGGGTAAAAAATAACAAGTGGAGTAGCTAAACGGCTTTGTCTCCGGAGCAATTGGAAATTTTAAGTAGACCACTGGGGACTCGACTGTAGAATGCCGGTAAGCATAATTGTCTAATTGAGTTTCTTTCCTTATTTTAGGTGTATTGCAAAAGTTCTGGCCGCTCGGTGCAGTCACGTTCAGCGATAAGTTCCCTAAGTTTCCCCGGGCGTCTTCCTTACCGACGTAAAGCAGCATTTCGTAAAATTTAACCTTCACCGGGGAAAATACCGAAGCGAAACGGCACGCTGCAAAATTCTCTAATAACCAGGGACGCTTTAATTAATGTATATTGCGAATGTAGGATATACTTACGGCCGTGCTCCATCCTTTGGCAAATTAATGCAAATAACAAGAGAGTCGCGCGCGCGTCTCTGTCTCCTGACGTTATGCGCAATTTCAAAGGATGCGACGCGCGTTCACTTTTCTAACAACAAATATTCCAACGTTTCGCAAGCCACTCTTCGCCACCTTAAAAAATCTATGTAGGTCTCCCACCGTGAAATCAAGTCAGTGGCTTCTGGATGAAAAAAGGGGAGGGGGAGGGGGGTCGTGCGCGCGCTGTGTGCTATACAAGTATAAAACGAAGAAAAAGTCGAAGCGAATAGTTCCGAGTGTGTCTCGTGCCACGTTGTTGAAAGCTTTCTTTACTCGGTACGCAGCAACGTCTTACAACCACCCGCCTACTCATCACTTTCTCCCGCTACCTTGCTACAAGCTACTAGGCGTTTCTTCCACACACACACACACACACACACGCATACTCTAGCTCACACAGAAGAAACCCATACAACTATACACATCCATTTTCTTCTCGCGGAAGTTTGGTCGTCGGCAAGCGAGGAAAGTACATCGCTTGCGATGTGCTTTTTGCAATACATTAAGCCATATATTTTATAGGATATGGGAAGTCGGAAAGGAGGGTGCCGTGTAGAAGAACAGGGTCTTGAAGGATGCGAAGAAACGCGAATAACGTTATAATAATGCGAAAGTGACTGGCGCGATGAGGGAGCACCGACCTTTTCCCCGAAAACTTATCAATTCTTATCAATCAAACTCTCTAATACTGATAATATATATATATATATATATATATATATATATATATATACCGCGTCAGAAGGAGTCGCGCTAATTTCGAGCAATATCACTTAAACCGTGAAACCCTGGCACAGTAGCGATACACGCGTGTGCTCCGCCTACCTACTTTATAGCTTTAATATCGTGGCCAACGAACACTATTGAAGTTAAATTCGGTTCCAGTATATATATGTATACCTATATGTAGCATTTTAGCCTTTTCACCATTGCAGTATCACATTGTTTTTCCTTATTATAATTTGACAAATTTTCAAAGTGTAATTTGCACAGCGGTGGATCTGCGCGGGGGCAAAACAGGCTCGATCAATCCGGATGGTTTATTCGCAGGACGTGGTTGACCGATGAACGTTCGAGAAGAGGGAGATTTTTCTTTTCTAGAGAATTTTGGCGGGAAAGGCAAGTTTAACGCGTGCTGGATCGAGTTTCCACTCGAATGTTTTCTCGCCCGAACGCGAGAATCCTTTCCGCTGTTATTCTTTATAGCAATTTCGAGGGAGATTGCAGAAGCGCGTTGGTAAACGAAACACAGAATTAAGCGGCAGCTCCTGCGAGATTGTGCGGCAGCGCGAGGCACGCGGTTCTATCTTTGTGGGTTTTGCCTGCAGGTAAGCTCGCCAGTCGCCTCGCCCAACACAAACACATATATGTAGGTGGTGGGTATTACGTGTACTCTAGCCAAAACACTAGTGCATCTAATGTACACTTTTAACGTCGCGGCAAACTGCTACCGTGCCGTAAAGATAGTCGGCCGGGTAGACGCTGCCAGCTACTACGTGACGCGAAGCTCGATAATGATACCGTTTTGCTAATAAAAATAAAGCGAACGATACGTGTATATATATAGTATATGCGCATGCACCGAAAATAATCACTTCCCTCGCCGTCTTTTTCAACGTTTACCCTTTTAATCCCGAGCGTTACGCCTCTTTAACGTTCCCAGTCCAGCCTTTCCAATATGTTTCCCTTTAAATCATTTTACCCACTACTTTATCTGAAAATTGCAGGAAAAACTGATTTTATCCGCGCAGTGCACGATTTACATGCATACGCGAAATAGAAAATGAAGAGTGTGTAGGAGGCTAGGTTGGGGGGTGGTGGGTATGGGTGGATGCGTGGGGATGAGATTAGATAGGAATAGAGGAGAGACAAACGAGTTTTGAATTTCAAACAACAAATATCAATTTCTTGTGTGGCACAGTTAGTGCAGTTGCAGGTGGAATGGGGCGCCGCCTGCACCGCTGCATGGCAGTAGTGTATGCCGGAGTGCGAGAGAGAGAGAGAGAGAGAGAGAGAGAGAGAGAGCACACTCATTTGTGCGAAGCAGGTGGAGGCAGGTGCGCTCTCGGCAAACGAGATGGATGCGCTGAATGTTCCCATATCGCGTGACCACTCGATCAACGCTGCCGCGAGTTGACAGTGACTTACGCACTGGGACACTCAACGAGATATGACATGCGCCACCAGCAACGCCAACACCCCCTACCAAACCTCGTCGTTACCAGCGGCCACCTTTAACATTTTTCCCTGTCTCTCCATCATCGACAGGATCGCATTTTTTCCCCCCACCCCGTACGCACGCAGGCCACCACACGTCGCATCTCGCAATCCATGACAGTGGAAAGATGTATGGTGTTTGTACCGTGCCTCAACGCCAAACCCACGCCACCTTTTCCCCCCCTCTCTTTCCCGCATTCATTCATCTTTTTCTCCGTCTTATTATTACCGCCTAGCTGCGTATGTGCGTATATTTATAGCTTTGGGCGCTCCGTTATGCAAAAGACTCGATCTCGCTATTTATCATGGCCGATCGAATCATCGCGATACATTAAAATGTTTGAATTTTCAGCGGTATAGGAGTGTAGAAGCGTATAGAAGCGTAGCACAGAGATCGCGTTACTAACCTGATTCGAGGACGGTGTAGCGTGGGTTGGATGTGTCGATGGGTATCATATCTCGCATCCAAGAAATAATAGGCGGTGGTGAGCCCATCGCTGTGCATGGAAGGAACGTGTTGTGTCCCTTCTCCACTACCTTCGAAACTGGCGCCTGCGTTATCATCGGGAATCCATTCGGCAGGTTATCGGCTGTAAGATAAAGGAGAGAAGTTTGTTAAATTATATGCTTTCGTTAATTCGTACTTTTGACGGGAGCAAACATTAAAATGCTGGTGTGCTAGGGTGATTGATGAAACTTGGAGATATCCGTCGAAGGTCGTGTGCAGCACTTTAATGATCCTCCTTGATTAAAAGTGCAACAATGGGGAGGTTGAAGTTTTCGAGCTAACGGATACTGAGTATATTCGCTTCACCGATTTGCCGAGTGGTCGAATATGCATACGTGACATAGCAGAGCCATTTGCGAATTCGAAAATACTCTTTATTTTGCCCGAAGAGTAGTCCTGGGGGATGGAAAGTTAGGAAAAGTCATTGGAGCCCTGTCCGGCACGCTCGCTTTTCCATTTCCCAAGGTAGAAAGTAGAGTAGACTTGAATGTCTGGTCTCGTTAGTGTGTGTGTGTAGGTAGAGATAAATTTAAATAAAGCAGCGGGAGGGAAAGCTGTATTGATTGGCATTCGCATAAAGCACTGTCCGTTTCACGTTTCTCATCGATACTAATATATCATTCGGAGTATCTTATTGAGCACCCAAGTAGTATAATAATATTCTCGCTAAAGTTGTATCATAACCATTAGGCTATAAAGGGAAAGCGGGAAAGTGGGAAAAGGAGATGGATGGCCAAAGTAACGCAACATGTTTTTCCCATAGCACTCTCTCGAGATCTCCGAGTGATGATGGAAGAGCCAAAGGCACAAGACCAGACTTGCAATTGCCGAATGAAATTAATTCAAGCACTCTCCCACTATTCTGCTACTTATACCTATATTACACCACGCTCCTCTATACGTATAGTTACAATACTATACTGTATTAATCCTTACAGCGAATTTCAAGTTAAATCCAAGTTCGAGAATGTTGCGCTTCAATCTCCGAATTCTCCAACTGAATCTCCTCGTTGGGATCCATTTGGTTATTTAACTTGTTATTCCGCTCGCTTAAGCTACTAAAAAGTAAAGTTAATAGAGCGGATGGTTTGATAAATTCGACGCGAGTATATATAAATCTATTTAAAAGCATTTTTGTTTTTCAAGCTGTAATGTCGATAATTAATAGAGGTGTGTGCGCGTGTGTACGTGGACAATATTTCAATCGTTCAAAAAACAGCGGAAGAAGAAGAAGAAGAAGAAGTAGAAGAAAGCTTGTGATTGGTGGACGGTCATTGTCTTTCCTCGGCAAGTGAGTTTCTTTTGTCATCATTATCGGCCGTGTTATCCGACACGACGAAGCCAATTATATTGGCGACTGCGGTAGCGAACCGACAATAGGAATCGCCTGCAGACTTTTCGGGGCCCCTTAGCGCTATCTTTCGCCTGCTCGTAGCTACGACAAACAATAGCGGAGAGTATCGTCGACTCCGGAGTCCCGGTGACAACGACACTGCTCTCGCTCTGCTCCTTCCGGACTGAGCGTAGACCAGCGCGCGTAACTACTGTCCCCTCGAACTGTCCTTACGCGTTTTACCGAGCCACCTTGTCTCTGACAATTGCAGCGCCGCTGCTCCCACCTTGGATCGTGGACAACATCGCTATTTCGCGCAGGAATTGGTCTCCTCCTCCCACCCCCTCTCGCTCGCTCTCCTTTTTTTACCCCTCGCTGTGTGCTTCCTCGGCCCCTCTCGTCACTCGTACACCGTACACCGTTATACCGTTTCGCATCGCGTGACCACCACAGTCACGAGAAACATGCTGATACGCAACAAAGACACCTACCACTCTCCGAGTCTCCGTCCGTCCTCTCTCCCGCTGCGTTATATCGTTGTTGCTTTTCTTTTGTCTCTCATCGAGCAATAAAACTATAGTCATGCCGGGGCAAATCATGCAAGTGCCGATATTATCGAGCTACTTATTGTTATCGATATTACAGATTATACGGTTTCACGCTCGGAGGCGATAATACTTTTATGCAAGCCGGAAGCTTTTGACGAGAGATCGCTGGTGCTTTCAGGTAGTTTCAATAGAGAGGGTGCATTTCTTTCATGCTGTCCCATCTACTTCAACGAGACTGCTATACGCTTTACTGGGACTAAGTCGGCCTCTTTTATCGTTATATAGCGGTTTACGCGTTCCGCGTCGCGATCGTAATGTTTCAGGAGTGTGGAGGATGCGAGCGAGCCTGTCTGGTCGCTCCTTTTAGGATCTCAACACTCTCGACACTCTCTCCTCCTTCTACTCCCGATATATATATGTATACTCTCTCTCTCTCTCTTTCGCAAACTTCACCGCATAGATTACACGAAACAACCGACTCGAATTGCATTCATGATTCAGATATGGAGAAATTGTTTCAGACAAATTGCCCGGAGTCTCTGAGACAGTTTGGAACTCTAACGGATTTCATGATTAATGACGACTCTCGCGTTCCTTATTAATCTTGATTGAGGCAAATCTGGAAACTGATATCGTGCGATTACCTTTCGAGAGGGTCGACTCGGAAGAATGATACGGATCATCGTAAAACGTGAAAAGTTTTTGTCGTCGGGCACGAGGTTTGAGAAATCTCTCGAAAATATCGAAGGAAAAGTATAGCAGCCTATTTCACGGTTATTCCTTCCACCATCGAAACGCTCGGCCATTAATATAAAGTCGTGGTGGGAAAAATTTTTAGCTTCTCCTGTAAAAGTCCAGCCGTTGAAATATAGGGGACAGGCAAAAAAGGCATTGATTCGAAAGGACCTTCGCGTGATTCAGTTTAGTCTCTCAGTGAAATTCTTTTTGCGTATCGTACCCCGGGAGAGGAAGAACGGTGTATATAGGAAACAATACGCCTACTGCAAAGTTTCCAGAGTAAAATATCCAAGTATGGACGATAAATCGTACGACTCGTATCGGCACTGGAATGGTATAAATTCAAGCGACACCTTGTGTTGTGTGCTATGGACAGTCCACCTAACCTACACGCACACCAACTTGGAATACGCTATATGTATAACGTGACTGAGCACTGAATTTTGGGCAAATGCAAAGAGCGGAGGAATTTTCGAGACTAAAATTACCCAAGATCCCCATCAGCTGCGATCAATCTAACAAAATCGCTGTACCTGGTCGACTTATCACAGACATTAAAGGATAAAGATTACACTTTGATGAATCTCACGCAATTTTAGTTTATTCAACTCACGCTACTATTTGCCCGGGCTAAAGCAAACAGAGTTAGTTTTCTATTTGAGCTGGGATAAAAGTATAGAATGATTAAAGTAGATTGGTAGGCATGGAAGGACGAAAGGTATAATACATATAGGAGCAGTCTAGCTATTTTGCATTATTGATCGAACGTGGGGAAATCTGTTGATAAGGATAAATGTTTGCATAAAGGGAAGATGATTGGGGCTAGGTTATCGTAAAGTATAGTCCTATTTTGGAGATATTCGAGTAGCGAGCGAATGGCGCAGAAATTGCAGCTAGAAATCGATCGCAGCACTGGCGCTAGCGCGTATCGCGGCGCATCGCTCCAAGTAGCGAATAAAAAGCGACAGATATTTGATTGTATTTCAGTCAGCACGAACGATTACGATTATACGTCAGCTACACGGGCATTACACAATCGCTGTAGATAAAATCCATTTGCGATCGACGATGCGAGAAGAATTAATTCCTCCATCGATGCTGACTGAGCGCTGCCGGGCCAATAAGCGACGAGCCAATAAACCGCGCACGAATTTCCCGTAAAAGTCTCACGCAAACGCGCCTTCATAACTCAGGAACACTCGGCCAACCGTCCACCTTAGTATTCGCCAACCCGTCCGCCCTCTCGTTTCCCTGATTCCCCCCCCCCCCCCCGCCTCCCTTATTCTCCCTCTCTATCTTCCTCATTCGCCGATTATCGCCCTTGAGTCACTTCGAGGGAAATCGATTTTCCTCAAATTGCTTCGCTCCGGCAAAAAATAAAGTCACGAAACCGAATGACGATTGGCAAATCGGCACGGGGAATCCTACCAATTTTCCAATCCATACTTTACGAGCTCCCCCTTCTATATATATATATATATATATATATATATATATATATCAGAGTTTATGGTATACCCGAGTTACGACAATAATTAAGGTATAACCCGCACACACACATACACACATACACACACAAGTAGCTAGGTATATTATATTATTTTAAAGTATATGTAATCACCCGTATAATAAGAAGAGAGCTTTGCGAAATATTATTTAATAAAAGCTCTTCTCGCGCTCGTGCGCTGATTAACGCTGGCTGATATTAAGTGGGCGTGATTAGAGTGGTAGTCCCAAAGTAGCTTAAAAAGCACCGAATGCATTGCTAATCGTCTTTTGATCTCGTAATTAATACGGCTAAGAAATACAATTTTACGGAATGAATGGAATGTAGCGGCAAAGGGAGATATCTTTTATCTCGAATCTTATTCAGAGGCATTCATTAAGGGAAGCATGTGAGTTTCGCGTACATTAAGATATTAGGTGGAACGATAAATGAGGAAATAACTAAATTGTCAAATCCAAAAGGAAGATACAAAGTAAATAAATGCGAGAGCTGTGGAAGGGCTGCTCCTCGTTAATTGAAAGTAGACGGTTTACCTATGGGCCATGCTCAAAGTGCGTTTACTTTTCAAGGGTGGAATTAAGTTGAAACTCTCATGTCGGGCGCTCTCGTCAATTAGGACGTTGATTTCGGCTCCTTCTTTTCCCTTCACATTTACTACCAGAGATTTCCCGACCAACCGTTAAATTATGACCCACCTGTGCTCTATATCTATATATACAGAAAGCAGGAAAGATGAAGATTAAACCATTATAGAATATGTGTGTCATTTTTGTGATTATTTTATCAATACTTTTTTTCTACGAGAGAAATTGTAGAGTGCTTTTTTCCTAATTATAATAACGCAATGTCACTCAATTATAGTATTTATTGAAAAATATTATCTTTTTATCGACACATAAATGGTGCTCCAAAAATATCTCCTAACACGTCTGTGTATCGCGTTCAATCAGATTGATCAGATTTCAAAACGATTAAAAAGCACTTTTTCCTCTCTTCCTTCGTGTAATTGTACTATTTTTCCAAGATGAGATTGATTCGATTATACTCGGCGCAAATAGCGCTGCTACGTTAAATTGATCGGTAAATAACACATGCGAAATGGAGAGACATGTGTTTCGGAGAAAATATTGTTTGTTCTTCTCTCAACGAAGAAAATAATGGTCAATTAAAATGCTTTCTGCATATAATAGTTCTTGTTTGCAGGCTAAATTTGATAATGGAATAAAGGAATTTAAGGACGAGTAGAGGTATAAGGTAGCACGGGGGGTAGTATATTAAGCGAGGCTAATTTTGTCAGGCAGTAACTTTGGTGGTCCATACATTCAATTACAAAGAGCAACTTGGCCTCTGTGCGTTTAAAGCTGCAAGTCTCCCTGCGTTAGAAGTGTTGGTCGAGAGGTGTATATATATATATATATATATATTGCATGTATACACATGCATGTTTGCGTATATACAGCATCGCAACGTAATGCCTATAAAGTCACCCAATGCGATTTACTCATAACGCGTTTATCGAATCACATCGACAAGCAATTAGCGGTTAATTGCAAGGAGAAGCTCCCTATGGTCTTTGACAAGGACGATCACAAATGGGTCTTTGTATAGCGTACATACCTAAGATTACCGACTCGGGATTAGATATCCAATACCCAAACCAATTGAAACTATATAGACGCAAGATAAGATGACCGATTCGAAACATCCCTCATGCTGCTGCACTATTACACTATAATGGCATAAAACGACTCTCCTGCGAGATTTCAGTTTCATTCATCAACGAGATGAGAAATTATTCTATTGTGAAAACCCTCGATGAAAGCTGTATGCTAAAGATAACTACTTGTGCAAAATTACGCAGAAAATAATTTCGGATCCACTATTATTGATGTTAGGTAAATTTACAAATGAAAGTATAAGTTTGCCAATACAGTGTAAATGTATTAATTCGATCGATTTTGTGTATTTATGCGTACTATGAAATTAGTAAATATTCAGTAAAATTGATAGGAAATAACCAAGTAGCATATATTGTATTGTTAAAACATTTGTTTAAAAGCTATAGGTCATAATTTGTGTCACTGTCGTTATATATTTATCGTGTAATATTGAGCAAATTATTACATCTGTAATTTCACATAAATTTGTGCAGTATGTGGTCCGCTAACGAGTAATCCAAGCAAAGATCAGTTCGGCTTCGGTAGAAACCCCCTGAATCATAAATTGATTAGTTCATTAGTTAATGAATTCGTTTGGCCATATAATAGAAAACGCCGGGAGCCGTTAGTCGAATTAGGCTGATGGTGAGATTCCTGGCCGTTGTGATGCGGCATCCCCGAACGTCCTACACGCATATCGAACCAAGCATAGAGGTGCTTCTGTGTGCGTAAATATCTGCGAGAAGAGACGCACGCGCAGCTACGGTATACTACTGATAGAAGCAGGGCCACCAACTAATGGACATCCGGTATTTCGCGGTGAATTAAGCTGGAGGCACGTAAAAGGTTTGCTTGTCATGGAAAATACAGTCGAAGCTTGAATTTTCCCGTGTTCCGGAAGCTTTCCTGTTAGCCGGGTTAAAATCATTTGGACCGAAACGTTATTGCAATATGTTCTAATGTTATTGTTGAACAGAAAGGGATGGGGAAGGGGGTAGAGGGAAAATACGTATAGCCCCTGATATTATAAAAAAACACGTTTGATTAACCGTATTGCCTCAGCGAGTTTCCATTACATTTCTCTCTGTCCTAATTTTCATAAATTTTCTCGGTCACTGGTTCTCTCTCGTATCATTTTGATATGCCACTATTATTATACCCTAATCGCTTTATCCAGCTTGATTTAAAAACAGCGACGATAGTAAATAAATATTTGATTTTCTCAAATCGGATTTTACATTTCGCCACTGATATAAAAATTACTGATATTCATTCGTCCAACTTAATTTCCGAGGGTCCACTATTTTAACTTGAAATGGGAATGCACGGCTAAAAAAAGAAATTAATCGATACTTGTGCACGGCAAACGGTTTTACAGAGGAGCGCATTTGAATTTTTAAAATAAAGTCTAAAATGGAAATATATTAAACACGTTTCAGTATGGATTTTTCTAAAATATCGTTTTACTGGAGAAACCCGGTCACGGAAAAGTGTTATTTTCTTTCGATTCCCACATCGATAGTTGATGCTGATAGTTAAAGAGCTGCATTGTTCGTTATACTGGCGTATATTATCCAAATGTATGATTAATATCAATCCCGTTGATTACGTGTTTTTTGTGAAAATACTTCTCTCTTT
This sequence comes from Prorops nasuta, assembly GCF_024137725.1. Lineage (NCBI taxonomy): Eukaryota > Metazoa > Arthropoda > Insecta > Hymenoptera > Bethylidae > Prorops > Prorops nasuta. Next base: position 2,110,045 of record NW_027116816.1, read on the forward strand.
CTTTTTAGCGAAGCAGCAGCAGCGGCTTCAGGCTAATATGGCGAAGCGCGGAATCCCTATCACTCCATCAAAGGAACAACGAGGCTTTACTTTATTATAACAAGTTATTAAGCATTTCTCCTTATTTAATACTTTAATTTAAATTCCAAAGGGATAATTCATAGTCGAATATCGTTATTCAACAAAATCCTGTTCAACGCGTTATTGCACAAAGTTGCAAGCAAACTCGACTTGTGTAAAGACTCGTATAAAGACTTTGCAGCTATGAATACTTGAAGCCGAGCTCTATCAAGCGAGGCGTTCTATGCGTAACAGTATTGGAGCTTCCTAAGCTGATTTCAAGATAAATTCAGTGATCGGTTATAAAGCGATCATTCGTCGTGATCATTTAGCAAGTTGCAGCAACTCAGTGGCAGTGGGAATATCAAAGCTCTTTGAAGGTCGCATGATTTTCGAATCAGCGGATATATCGGGAAACCGTTAGCGGAATTAAAAGATGGCGGATAAAGCAAGTAGCCCGCGTCGGCATAAAGCAAATTTTGCAGCAGGCTGAATGGCTGTAATAGCTTCTATTTTATACTGCAACGATCGGATGGGATGTCCGATGTGCGATTGATATATATATATATATATATACACGCTGATTTCTGCATGAAATAAACGTGTATAAAGACACGGAGCTCATTTGGGTGACACAAAGAAAATACCAGTCAAACTTGACGATCCCTCTGCTCTCTCGTACAAAATATATCTCTTTTTTTATTTAAATTATCTTGTTTGATTTATGGGTTTTTGTCAGCGGAGGATTTCCTTCGGTTTAGAATAGTCGACGTTTTTTTAGTGTAAAATGGGGATAATCAAGGTCCGGAGTTAGGGGGGGGGGGGAGGGAGGGGAGCAGCAGTGTAAAAATCACGAGAGACGGGGAAAAAAGGGAAAAGGGAAAAGCAGGAATCCTGGGAAGTTTTATTATTCATGAGAAGCGGATGAAGGTACTTAGGGGCGAGTGTGCAAGGTGTAGCGTGGGGAATGTCCGTCGCGTAGGACGAAGCAAAGGTAAGAAAAGGTAAGGATGAGGATGCGAGTTGGAGCGAATAGGATCCAGGAAGCGTCGCGGCTAAGGAAGCTCGGCCACATGCGGCTAATGCAGCGTTGCTTGCTGGTAACGGCTTCCGACGGAGATTTTAGTGGAGCATAAGAAATTCAAACGTCCTCTTTAAGACGCGCGCCGAACTTTAACGAGACCGCAAACTCTGCTTTGTCAAGGTTGCAATCTTCGACAGTTCCACGATATTTACTTATTAGCTCCGATTTTCCTCTCTTTCGCCCTTATATTAATTTGGTCCCTGTATACTGTGTGTGTGTGTATATATACACAGTTACCTTCTCGTTCAGCTATTCGCCACCAATATGATCGATAGGATCGTAAGATATCGAAGCAAAAACGAATCGATATAGATTCTATAATGCTCTTAACGAGCGTTACGTGTCCACGTAAAACGACGAAGCTTTTAAAGCGATTGGCGGAATCTAGCGAAGCCAGCAGACGCCCTATTTTAATACGCTTTTTGTATCTTTTCCCTCGCGGCCCACAATTTCAAACTTCTAGCCTGATCATACTTGGAGAATATTACTTAACGCCCTTCCCCGTTCGCTCCACCGTGTTTCTCCCTCTCACAATCCTTTCACGCAATAATGTAAATCGTTCGGAGGTCGATCGCCACAGCTTTGTCAAGCTTTTTCCCGTCTTTTGATCAATGTTCATACCGGAATCCATTATAGCTGCTACAACCTGCTGCAACAATAACAGACGAGGTTACTGACCGTAACGAACGCTATACTCTTCATCATTCATGGACCGGATAAAGTTTGGATTAACCGAAACTTGATATACGTCCATTGTCCAAAAACTGGACATGATATGTTGCAGGGAAAAGCTCGATCTAAAAAGCTTAAAAGAAGAAATAAGAAATTTGCAACTACATTCTTCCGTCTCGTTTCGAATATTAATAATGATTCTTCGCAGAGAAGAATAATATACTCCTCGCACAATTCAACTTTCAAATACCATACGTATTATTACCATTTATGTTTCTGCCCTTTGTATGATGTATTAATTAAAGGTATTACGAAATAATGAAATTCTCTCTCTCTCTCTCTCTCTCTCTCTCTCTTTTTCTCCCTTACTTTGTTCTGCAATTTTATACGAGAAATATACAAGCTTTCACTGTATTATGGCTTATAGGGCTATACTACTGCTTATTATTTCAGATTAGCCGGTACCGCTTACATCAGTAGTACGAGCCGCGTGTGACCTGTTTAATGGACTTGAATATTGATCGCCGCCGATGTTGAAAGTTTCCTGGAAATGCATTTTATAGATGCAAGAGTACTTTAATAATCAAATAGCTTTCATAATTGAATGCTTGAAAATGTTAAAAAGAAAACAAAGAAAATTGGTAATTATATAATGAAAGTCGGTAACGAGGTACGGAATACATGCGTATACATATATGTATAATAGCAAAAGTGTCTATCCGTAGGCTTTATTAAGAGAGAGAGAGAGAGCGAACGTTATTGGAGTGACGAGTGGTAGCCGGGTAACGAAGAAATTGTTGCGAATTCAGCGAATTTGCAGCGAGCGAAAATCAAGACGAGTCGTTGAAAAAGGGTCCTACACGTTGAAGAGGAGAGGAGGAGCGGATGCAAGAGCAATTTTCCTGACGATGGCTGCTGCTGCCTTACATGTTGGCACCATTAGTATAAAACCGCGAGTAAAATTTGACTCGCTGCAGTAGGGATTGACGCGTCGAAGTTGCGAGACATAATAGTGGAGTTGGTAGTGCCAGTCAGTTATCCGAATCCTTATCTATTATGAATTTCATTCCCTCTGAGACGGCTGCAGCTTTTCCAGGGTTGCCCTCATCACTGCGAGCTTGCCGCCACTCGCTACTCCCACAGCCCACTCAAGCCACGTCCAGGGCTCCTCCCTTCCACCCTTCCACCTTTCGACTCTTCCTCCTCCGTCTCTCTCTCTCTCTCTCTCTCTCTCTCTCTCTCTCCCTCGACACCCCGGTGTACCCCACCCGGATCCACCGCTGTCTATGCGGCGCCCTGATAATTAATTTTACGTATCCAGTTTACAAGCGGGCGAAGCGGCGTGTAATCAGATTTCGCCTCGAAATTGGTAGAGATTGTTCGTGGAAGTCTCTCTATTCCATCCGCACCGTCCCTCCTCTCCATCAGCCACCCCCTCTCCCCCTCTCCCGCCCTCCCTCCATCTCCCTATCCATTTTTTTGCCAAACTCTTTTGAAACTACCCAAGGCTTTTCTTTCCGTTAACAAACAAGCTTTCTGCGCAACACCCATCAAGCTTCCCAGAGAATTTCGAAGCTCCGTTTTCATCTATATATATATATAGTGGGTAGAAGCACATACCTACACCGGCAAGAAGAACATCCGTTGAAAAATTACCAGCGCATGATGCAATTTCAGTAGTGGAAACGGATATAAACATGTTCTACGACTATCAGGCTCGGTAATTAAGGATGATTGGTATCACGAACGAGTGAAATTAATGCTTCAGCTGCAAGTTTCGCGAATCTAGATAATCGCGAAAGTTTTTAAGTGACAAACTTTTCACTACTTAGTACGTAAATAAACGCGCGAATCTTCCGCGGCTGTGCCTCATTTAGTGTAGTATGACCTTAATTGCATCATCGCATAATCTTCGTCTACTCATCGTCGGGAAGCAAATCGTGCAGTGGAGAATTGATATAGTTTCGCGATTCAGCAGAAGTAATTTCATAGCCGTTGCCAGGGGGCGAGGGGGGCGGGGGGGGGGGGTGGAAAGTTAAGAAATATAATCGTGAAACTTCTGAAATCCACAATAAACGTAATAAATTCTAATGAAAAAGTGAAGCTAGCGGTGAAGCTTCTTGGTATATGAGAATGGAGTATATATATGTATATGCGCGGAATTGGTGCTGAAAAAGAAGAGCCATTGTCCAAAAGTGGCAATCAGTGGTTGAGAGGAGTAGGGTTTAGTGGTGGGATAGTGAATCGTGAATCGTGCTTGTATCTGTATTTTAGTGTTGAACTCGAGGAAAGTAACAGTGCTGGCCGGGGCAATGGGAAATTGTAGGCATCACGGGAGATGGAATAGTAGGTAGATAGGTAAGTAAGTAGGTAGGTATGTAGCTAGCTAGGTAGGTGAGAATCTTCGTGAACGGTAACTCTGTTACCATGCACTTTGCCTCGATAACTCCATTTCATACTAGGATTCTATTCTAGCGTCCAATAGTTTCCTTTCAAGCCGGCCCCTTTCGTGCCACTTTCCAACCCGAAGATATTACCGATCCAAACAAGTCAATGTGCTCCGCAGCTTCTATTTACTTGCTCTATAGTGCAATAAATGTACAGGCTCTGGCCTACTCATCCCACACCACGTAACTTTACGTGGAATATAATGGACATGGATCACTCAAACAGACTCGATAGCACACTTTTAACTAATTTTACTTGTCGAATAAATCAAATTGTCTAAAATAGTATTATGAAATCGATTATTTACAAAAATCAAGAATGTTTACAGTCACTTGAAAGTAATAAGAAAACAAATTATAGAAATAATCTATGAAACAATAAGTATTAATTTTAGACAAGTATTTTTAAGTTTATAAAAGAAAAGAAACAATAAGCTCCTGCATCAAATTCTTGATATCATATGGAACATAAACGATTAAATTATACCAATGAAAAAATATCTTTTACAGTCAGAACGCACACACATTCTTAATTATTAATTTTACTCCCCTTGTGTAAAGGACGTTTTTCGATTTCCCAATAATTTTTACTATCTAAAAATAGCAAGCGAAGATACCGTTTTAACTGATGTGCCAGGTTTCGCGAAACTCTATATATATAAGATATTTTGCGGTTCTGCTCAGAACGACCGTTGCACACTCGTTCGTCTTATTTCGGTACTCGAAAGCGTCTGGATCGTTAATTCTCCCCGAGATATACCGGAAACCGCTAAACCGCACCACTAAACGCCTCGGTGTCCTTGTAGTTCGTTAAGCATCAGGAGTAAAGCACAGGCGAGTCTCGTAGATGTCGAAGAGTTGACTGATCAGGTTGACTATTCTAATAACGGGTCAGCGATAGATCATTCTCCGGGAGCCAAGGTACATCAATCCAGCAGAATGTTGTGGCAAGAACTCTCGATAGAAAAGTGCTGCGATGTTCGGTATATTGATCTCTGGTTGGACAGGCTGACATCCAGCTGACTATTTGGTCAACGAAGATGAAATTGTAACTACAACTGTCGGGCGGGCGAGGAATAGCAGGCAGGCAGCGTGCAGGTGGTAGTACGAGGAAACGTCCAAATTTGATAAATTGAGAATAAAGAAACATAATGCCTTTGTCACGTGTACAATGGCAAAGTGAATCACTGTGACGTCGGCGTTATTAGGATACAAAGGTAGTACGCGTGGCGGCGAGTAGATAATCCATCAGTCCGTCGTAGATGGTCGTGGGAACGAGCAACGGCTTCTGGCAAAGTCGTACGTCGACTCTGAATTCCCAGATTGAGCAATGGCGTTTCGTTCAAAGTGGCCGCTTCGAAATCCTGATTTATGCATCGCGAATGCTAAATTATTGTGCTTAGCCGAGCGAGCCTATAGATCATACGATTCGGCCTCTCCATTTTCCGTTTATGTCTCTGACACCGCTTGCGTGTAATGGCTTCTCACCTTTTCTTTCCTTCCTTCCTTCCTTCCTTCCTTCCTTGTTTGTATTTCTTCCACCCTTTTCATTGGTCCTGGTCTCATAAGCTCCGGAGCACCCCACCCACTCGGCCAAGACGCTTTGCTATCGCACCTCGCCCCATAGTCCCCATCCCTGCAACCTTTCTTGCCTCGCTCCTTTGCTATCCTTTGCGCAACACTGGTATATGTGTGTGTGTGTGTGTGTGTGTGCGCGCGTGTATATACAGTGTATATATAGACCGCGTTGCTGGCTTCGTCCCGGTCCGACCCAACCAAGCAACCCAACCTAACCCAAAGCAGTGAGCCAAGCAGCCAGCCGTCGAGGTCTTCGGTTCTGGCAAGTAGTTTGGTCCGGTAGTTGCTTACATTACCATACGAATGGCCGATCGATCCAACAGCCAAACTACCTAGGCAGCTTCGCCATACTCGCGCGCGCACACGTACATCTCGCACGTAGAGAACGATGCTGGCGCGCGCGCGGCTACCCCTTATACACCTCGGAGAATGCACACGTAGTAGACTAGTACCAACCTCGTGTCTATACATGTTGTGCACGGAAGCGTCGCCACGTGCACTGGCCGAACTATCGACAGGCATACCACTTAGGCACTTTCACAACTCTCAATCGTTAATCATTGTTATACGGACACTTTTGCACACTTAATTCATAGATTCTCTTACCGCCTCTTCCACAAGTCCCTAAAGCTGCTTGCTTGCTTGCCTGCCTGCCTGCCCTCCATATCCCATGAATTAACCATCATGAATAAGCAAAAAACCACCAATACAATATTTATTATAAACGCATTATTTCGCAATTTATCATAGCGCCGTATATTTCAGCTTGAGGCAGGAGATTCGACGAGGTTACTCTTTTTACTCTCTACCGCGCGGCTCGAAACAACGATTGAAAAGTATTCTACTTATTTTAAGTTTAATCTTGGATATTGCTCCCCCTAATATTAGCATTCCTATTGCTATCTCTAACAAAGGAGCATTTTTGCAGATTCCCAACAAAGAAGAGCGCGCGAGGGACTGTCAATAGTGATATTATTCCCTCATTCTTTCTTGTCTCGAGCGAAGGCAAAGTCTGGAATCAATTGGAATGCGGCCTACTTGTGAAACAGCTCTCAGAGGTAAAACGTCTGACAAGGAGATTTGAGAAAGGGGAGTCGAGATAAGATGACACGGGACAGAAAAGCCAAGAGGGAACGGTCATTGCGAAAAAGTTCGAAGACGCTTACCGGAAAAATATAAAGAAAATTCTCTGACAAAACGCGCGCTTCCAGTGAACTCGGTGGAAAAGGTAGATAGGGATGTGACGAGCTAGCCCAAAGGAATCCGTACTGGGAGAGGGACTCAATATTAGGGAAGCCAAAACTTCCTGCCCAGTGGAGAACGACTAAAATCTTCTCTTTGACCTCGTAATACTGAATTGGAATAGCTCCTGTTGACGGACTTTGTCTACAATACCGTGAAACGCGATAACACCACTGACTCAACGTCCCCTTTCTGCAATATCTCACGAATTAGACGGTGCGCCCACTTTTCACGCATATTGCTTCAATCTCAGTGATTAGCTTACCATTACCTCCCAACCTCGTTGCTTAGCCTCGTCAAATCTATCAAGATTAATGATGTCGCTTGGCTTATCTGATTGATTTAGCTTTAAACCTTTCGCGTCATTTAATAATCAATAATTACTTTTAAATTACCAATAGTTTAAGGGGAGAGCTTTGTAGGTTCGCTGCTTTTCAAACATCTATATTTTCTATTTGCAAATATTCTTTTGCATATGGAGAATACATATGCAAAATTATAGCATTAAATCCCATTCTGAAATGTAGCTACGAGGGATGCGCGCCAATTAAGCAGGTACAATATAGGGTGGTGCACGCATATCAGAAAACTTTAAACACATTTTTCCCAAAACCTGCACATTTTCCATATTAGCGAGAATCCTGTATAACTCATAGAATTTTTATTCAAATTACTCGATCGAAAGTTTGAATCAAAGACAATACAATTACTGTCACATAAGCTTCAAAACTTTAAAAATGATTTTTATGGTAAAAAATTATGGAAAAATAAAGGAGGAAATTTGTCGTTTCTTTCTTGTTCTACTCTCTATTTTTGATTTTTTTTTATTCATACGCATTCTATACTCATACTAAAACGAATTTTTATTGGATTGTATGTTTCGGACACGTTTTAAAAAATTTGCGTGTCCCGCCCTTTAGGAAGAATCCTTTGCTTGCGAATATTCAAATAAAATTTTCAACCTGGTGTTTTTCTTCTTCCGATATTCGTTTATATATACGAAGAATTTTATAAAGGTAGATAAATTTAACCAAAAAATCTATGTTAAACCAGTCTTATCCATTAATTATTCAGCAATTTCTCTCAGATTAACTGGTGGCTCAGTACTAATTAAGCTTATACCGACCAAACTCATGACTTACTAAATGCCAAAAAACTTGCACATTTTAAGAAGATATTATTTATTTGCGCAAATTTTACTTAGAATCAGTGAAAACAGTTTTCAGTATTTATTTGAATCTTGTACAAGTCTGAACCTTTTGGTGAAAATAGATGCATTTAACCGATGCTGCAAAAACCATTTGAATGTCGAAGAAGGAAAAATGAGAAAAAGTGTACTAGAGAGCTTTGAAGGAGCCAGTAGTTAGGTACCTATTGCTTATTTTGCAAGACTTTGATATCTCGTAATTTCGAAAATTCACGACTGGTGCACGAGGCAAGTAGAAAATAGAGTCGAATTGGGCAACAGTCGTTAGGTTAATTCATCGAGGTTCTAAATGATGAGCATTTCCTGCTGAGAGCGTGGCCACCCAACCAGCCACTTTAGTGCTTTAGACCGATCATTTTGCGTTCATGAGACCAATTAGCTAATGCGTTGGGCAAAAAATATTCGGGGAACACATACTGCGGTATGGGGCTCTCATTAACTGGCTTCCCTTAATTACTTCGACTGCAGCCCAACCCTAGAATAGACACAGTGTCTCAGGCTTCTTTCGAAACCAAGTGTCGCATTTGAGTTTTAATTTTTTTTTTAATACTAAATTTATGTGAATTTCTTTACACAGAGAGCCATTTGATCTCACTGCTCGAAAAGCTCGCTATTTGTACAATTCTTATTCAATATGCCTTTTCCCCAAGTCAATATTTTATATTTACGAAATTATCGTCTCTTCGAAAGATTAGATATTATTCTCAGCAACACGATGAATGATTAAACTGCTGCTCATCTTTTTCTAGAGAAAAAATATAATTTTTCTAGCGCAAGTGCAGGTATCCATAATAACGTTTACCGCTCGAGTTACGACCGTTTCTCAACCGTCAAATCTTGTTAAAAAATCCATATTGTACACTTAAGTACATTCTCCCAGCAGTTTTTCGCTTATTTCAAATTTGCGTTGACGGTATTTCATCCGTAAGTAAATTTACTCGTTCTATTATTTGATTCGAGCAATCTTACTTTATCGATTGGAGGGATTCGCCAATGTTTGACCTATATCACTGGAGCCGCCTATTTGCGCTCGAAACTATAGTTCGCTCGGATGCAAGAGAGCCTAGGCATTTTCCCTCAACATTTATGCTCCCTTTCCGAACAGTTTTTCCGCCTCTTCTCGTTTTCTGCCAGGAGGAGAAGTATTTGTTGGGCGAACGATTTAATTAATTCGTGAAAAGCGCAGCCCTTCCGCAACGGGAAGGAAGCAGCTACGGCTGAGAAAGGAAAATAATTACCGTTACCGCTAGTTCGGTTGGTTGGCAGGAATAGGGGTGGGGGCGACGAAGGGGAAACCGAAGGAGGAGAGTGGGGGGTGGGGTGTGTTGTGCACGTCGGTAGGTGGAAAATTCCTAGACGAGGGGACAACCCCCCCCCCCTCTCCCTCCGCCTCTGCGACGACTACGACGACAGTGGCGTGGCGTCACAGTTTAGGCTAGGTATATGTATACGTAAGGCTAGAGTTGGCGCTGAACTATTGTTGGATAAGATGGGGAGTGGGTTGAGGGGCGGAGGGGAGAAGCCAGGGGATCCCGAAGGATCGTTGGAATTCGGGGCACGCGCCTCGCAATCTCGTAATCGCAGGATCCTTTTGTTTCGGTAAGCGGAGCAACGCGTTCGTTCCCCGCTGCGGCTCTCGCTGACATTTCACTCCGATTCTCGGCCTCAGCCAGATTGGATCTTCGTAAATAGTGGATAATAATTGCCGTGATTATTCTCAACGGCTTGCTTGCTCGCCTACCACAAGCTGCTCCGTGAACTTCTCTTTCACAAGGACTTCAACGTCCTCCTCTCGCTAGCTCTTCCCTTCGAAATACCACTTCTTCCTAGGATTAACGCTGTAATCATCCTAAGCGGATCGTCGAAATTCGCACCGCGAGCTTCTCCCGGAAATTACTATTTAGCTTACACCAACTCCACTGATTAATTTCTATAACTTGACTGGCGTGTCAGCTGGATATGGATTCGCGTCGAAAGTATAATTAGCCAATCTTCCAGAGCTCGCGGATTTTTCTCCATATAATGTAATCTTTTCATTAAGCACTCGAACCACCAGCAACAACAACATTGCTAATAATACCGAGGAAGCGTCTCGTCGCCAGACAGTGACAAACTTACTGGCGTTTAATGCTGCAGCAGTTTTCTGCTGCTAGTAATAATGGATTACTTTTAATTAAGTAAACAGTCGAATTAAAGAGTACGTGCTCGGCTCATTCCCTTGCCATTCCATTACCATGGATTTTTCAAACTACAGATATATGTGGTACGCGTACAACGCGAAAGTCATATTCTGCTCTTTTAATTGTAATTAATATATATACATATATATATATATATATATTCTACACTCTTGTAGTACACGCACCCGCACACAATAGACTCGAATTGAAATGTTCTATTTTTCATTAATACCTCGTCTGTCAATTTCTATAGGTAATATAATATTGAAACAACTTTTTTTTGTTTCTTTTTCCTCCCTCGCTCCCATCCTCTTGCCCCTTTCAATCTTTCAGCACTGCCTTCAGCTGTTCCCGCGAGGCCGCTGATCCGCGAAACACACCAGCCAAGCGAAACGTGCAAAGTTTTCGCGAAACTCATTTGAATTTTTATTCAATCCTTGAAACAAATAATTATTACTGCAATAAGCGCTATGGACCATGTTGTTGAAAGTTGAGAGCATTCGAGAACGCTTTTACGTGCTTTTCTTTCTCCCACACATTGCCAGTCCGCGATGTGCCAGTTTTATTCCTTCAATTTCTATTTCTCATTCTACTCGTTGATGGCGCACACACTCTCAAACTTTTCGTCCTTTGATTCTTATCAACTTTTATAGTTTACTAATTAACTCTCTTAAGCACTCTCTTATTTCCACTCGTCACGCCAAGTGTGCAGCCATGATTTACACATTATTGAAAAGAAAATTAGCTACAGGGGTTTGTATATAACGAGACGCGTTATCGCTGAAGCAAAAGCACCCTTGTGTTTCGTCTAATCTGTTATCGACTGAAAAATAGGCAATTTTCCGTGTGTAAGGTAATAAGATAAAGACCGATCTGATTGGAATCGTGTTTTCAACGAAATAATGCTATATATATACAATACGCACAATGTTAACAATTCATTAGCGTTACATTGGCTAAAAAAAAATAAGCTCGCGGTACATTCCATGAATACTTGACTATCGTACCGCACAATACTTCAAGAATAATTAACAGAATTGTTGCAAATAAATGGTTTATATAGGGCGGTTGGCAGGAATAGTTTTCTATATGCACAATGCAAATACGACGCGCGCTGTACTAATTTGCACAACATTTTAATACCGGGCTAAAACTCGGCTTGCAATGTTAATCCAAGCATTTGAATATTTCCCCGAAGCAATATTAATGAATTTCATAATTAATTTAGAGCATCGACGAACGTTCTCGACACGAACGCGAGTACGGCTCTATTGTATAAAATTTCGTGTTAAGCCGTCAACCTGACACTTTCTACAGTTTTTATCGTACGATCGAGTCCGCGAACTTTGCCCCTGTCGAACAATCACCACGATTTTACGAGTGCGCGAAGCACCGAATATCGTCAAAGTAGCTCTCTACTTTTGCCTATCACTCTCTTGAAAGGTGATAATGGAATTCGACTGTGGCAACAATGTGTGTGCTTTTACCCCTCTCCCTATTGCTCCTTATTATAACGCGTAATCCAGTGCGCGTTCATATTTTTCAATTACATCACCGAACAAAGTCAACAAAATTCCCATCAGTCAATAATATTATATTTTCTCAATATTCAATATTATTTATGACAATTGGATAAACAGTAATTCCATTATACTTTCGAGTTTTCATTAAATTCTCCAATAACATGTAATTTTTAAAGCTTTCATTAAATTTCATGCCACTTCTGGTCCGTTGATCGTTCCGAGTTGGATCAGCCTCTGACAGGTATATTTATCCTCTGATTAGGGAAACGCGCGCACACCTATGCTCTTGCAATTTTTATGAAGTTTTTTAATCAAAACAAGCCACGATGTATAAGCAGCCTCGTTAGAACGGAACAGAGAAGAGCGTGAATTTCCGTTAATTAATACGTATTAAATCCAATATAACGATTGAATCAGGGCTCATTCATTCTCCATACATAAGAGTGAGAGCTAGCATTTCATCTTTCGCGTGCAGAAAATTTTTCATTACCGCGATGAGGGTTGAGCCATGAGATTATACATGAGCGAACCCCGCTGGAGGGTGACCTGCAATTTTTAATCTCGTGCAGGACTATGGTTATAATTAGGTGGGATTTGCGAGGAACGAAACAATGTTTGTTTAACCATTTCAAGGCTAAAAATAATTTTGATAATGATCAACTCCAGGAGTAAAAAGGAATTCTCATCAGCACTGCTAATCTTTTACATCTCACGTTTCAGCAGCCATGTTAAAGCAAACGCGCAAATTTCTGCCGCTGCAGAATGGGTCGATCTCAAGATTATTGCAAAATAAGCGACGCGTATAACTATATTAGCTTCTTTTCTAGGGAATATATATATATATAACATACGCAGAGTGTGCAATCAGTCTCGAATAGGTTAAAGAATACGCGCGCGAATCGAAGCAACTGTTTGTTCCCAGCGTGTTCGATAACGAGTATGGCATTCCGATTTGTTTGTCTCTCCCGTGGTTATTTATGTTTCTCTTGCTTTTGTTTTCTTACGCGTTGCGGCTTTTCGTGCTATTCTTTTTACGCATTATGATTTTTTATCCCTTGTATTAATTTGATGGGACTATTGGGCGTGAATCGCAATAAAAGAAAAAGTATTAGTATATTTTGGATAGGATGAAAAATAAAAGAGGATTCGTGTATTTTCGCATCCAGATCCCACGAGTGGCATACTGTAGGTTTTATGAATGATCAATGGAGGAAACTTGCAATATGTGTACGAGGGTGATTTTTTAGCGATGCGTGATTTTCAATAAAAATAGAGACAACGGTTAAAAATAGCGATAATAGAGTTGGAAATAGTTTGGAGGATTTCATTTGGTTTGACGTGGGGTCTTGTCACTGCACGGGAAGGATTTCTACGGATTTTCTGTCGGCTTAACTTCCCGACCCCATCTTTTTGGCTTAAGAGACAGCATTCGTCGTCACCACTTAGTTCTTCGCTCGCTTTACAATGTCTTCAATATCTATGAATGAAGAAGCACAATTCCTAAAAGCGTAATCCTTATTTCACCAGGGTCTCTATATACGGATGTTGCATCGGTTTCATTAAATTCGCAAAATTGTCTGCTCTTGATGGAATAAATTAATAAAGAACGTAATGAAATATCACACCGTACGAGATTTTATTTTCAGCAAATCAAATATGCATGGCACGTATACAGTTGCACTAATCAGATTAGACGCGGGGATAAAAGTGACGTGTATCGGAAGGCGGCATATAATCATGACGTATCAATTTTACTACTATTATTAGTATTTATATTTTTGAGGGGGATTTATATGGGACGATGATAGCTCGTACGGTATGAAAGTTTGAACGTTGAACGCGAAGCTCGCTGGTGTAGTCATAAATCTGGAAGTCGTGAAGCGCAAAGGGGCAAGATTGTTTTTTTTTGCGATCATGCTATCTTGATTATTCGATCAACTTTTACTACCGCGTTTCCATGATACGTCTTAGCTTGCAGACACACGATAAATCATATCCCCCACCAGAGTGGAGCGTTACACTCTCCCTTCCCTTCCCCTCCGCCCATCATCTCCTGGCTCTCCCCTCTCCTGCACCCCACACATTTGGACTCGAAAGAAGGAGACGACGAGGTAAAAAGTTTCCACCTACTTTTCAACTAGCTGCAGAGGTTAAGAGTTCTCTAAGGAGGCCGTGAAGAAAAAGAGAGAGGAAATAGGGACAGGGCTTTCTTGAAAAGTCCAGAATAGGGAAGTTCTCTGAGCAGATGCGGGTGACGTACACCAAAAGCCGAAAGCCTGCGCATTTTCCTATTAGAGCTCATTTAACGCCCATTTCTCCTTCTCACTCAACTTACACAATAACTGAAAATACAGACAGCCTTGCAGTTTTTTTTTCACGATCCCCGCACTTATAACTCCCTGGATAATTCAATTTACCGGCGAGCTATATCGTGCCAATATACGGGACTTACTGAAAAATCTATTTCGGAGGAGATCGTTCTGTAAATATAGAGCGCACCATTTGTCTGATAAAAGGCAGAATGGTATATCGAAAATAACATCAGAGTATCTCCGGTAAATGAAATAACAGCAGCGACCCCGATACAGCATTGACGGCGTTTCACTTGGAATCATGAGAGAACAGAACCTATGTGAGAGGGAGGGAGGGAGGGAGAGAGAGAGAGAGAGAGAGAGGAGAGCGAATGTATGGGATATCGCAGCCACTTCCGAGTAGAAACGAATAATCCGATAATACGGCTATTTCAGCGCTCATCGCTTCGGGACAAGAAAAAATCAGCATCTAGCTTGAAAAACGCCCCCCTCTCCCCTCTCTCAACCCGCTTCACCGTCGTCCCGTCAAGCAGAAACGATTGGACGACCAAATCTCGTTACTCCGTCAGACTGCGACAAATATCAAGTGTTTTCGGATCTTTCGGTAAATTTCATGACACTGCGCGATCTTTCCAAATTGGTCCTAGATCTATCACATACACATATAGAGATCCATCTATACCCCTTATACCTCTCGATCAATTTAGACGAAAACAATTGAATTACTTAAAAAATTCCATCTGGGTATAGTCTGGCTCAAAACAATTACGCCTTAATTCGTTTCTATAGTACCATAGTTTCCTGAGACGCAATGAAATTCGCATTTTCAAACGTTTCGCATTACAAAGTATGTAGAATCGTTTTACATTGACAGTTAGCGTAACCGCTCAGTCGTTACTGCGTTTGCTAAGAGAACGCTCGATCCAAAGTACGAAAAGTCTCGCCTTGCTTTTACACACTATATTGCAAACGCTTCAGACTGCGACGTGAGAAGCGGAAAATTCATTTATTCCTTCGACCGACTCAGTCCATTATGTGAGAATACTTTTTATTTCGCTTAATAAATGTTCTCCGCAAGCAAATATAGTTTTCTCATTTCTCGAGGAAAGAAAGAGAATATCTTATAGGTTGCGAGGCAGAGAGATGGCAGCGTGGTGTAATTTGGTTAGCAAAGGAAATTATGTGGAACGGGCTTAGCTATCATTCTGCGCGGGCATCGCTTAAATTAGTTAATTAAAATTGACGTTTTTGATGGTCGCTTAGCTGAAATGGAAAAAGAGAAGTAACGTTAATAGGAGGTACGTACTATAGCGAAAGCCAGTGGAGGATCATAGACGCGATGTATTTACAGTGTGTGATTGCCGCGAGGTCGAGGACTTTGAACCTAGGATCATTCTTATTTTATTAATAGACAAAGGAGTGGAGGAGGCGCAAACAGAGAAAAGTTGAATGAGGAGAGGGAGGAGGAGAGGAAGTACCAACAAAAGTGTGTCTGAAAAGTTTTCTATCAAGGTGGCATTAACGCCTCGCTGCGACAGAAGTGAAAAAGACGACGATCGTATGTAGGCAAGCAAATATTCTCTTGAGTTATGCGCGTAAAACTTTCCGTTAAGAAACGACGAGCTACGAGTTGCGGGTAGATCGAAGAAAAGACTATTTCACTTTCCTCCTTCGATTCTCGGGATTTCTTCCAACTTGGTGGAAATTTATACGAACTGCCGTAGGAGAATAAAGATTGAATGAGAAACGTTTTGTTAAGGGAAGATCATAATAAAGAAGGATAGGTAGTCTGGTCGCTCGCTCAACACATTCAATACACTTTACGATATCTGTTTGATAAGATGTACGGGAAATGGATAAGAATCTTTTTTCTTTTTCGCGCTGATTCGGATATCTATGAAATACCGGTATATACTATATAAAAAGACCGCGCGGTGCGCGAGCGCATCTTTGTTTGAGGAAAAGTTCCCCATTTAACCGAATATTATCTATTAATCTGCATAACCCGTGGAAAGAATCTTTATGGGTGATCGATCAATATCAATTAAATCCGAGCTATGAATATTCTATGAAACCATTGAAATATCTTGTTAACTTAATTAGAATTGATTAAATCTAATGAATTTATAGCGATGTAGGTATACGCGAATAAAAGCAGGGAGAGGGCCAGCAGTACCGATGGCTGGATGGATGGATGGATGGACGGATAAATGGATGGATGGATGTTGGAAAGGATGGAAATCGAGGGTGTGAATCACTTTGAACGGTTCGAATTAAAAGGAGATCTTTGTGCGAAAAAGTCAGACGCGCGCGTCGGTGTGTCTTTTCTGCGTGGACGCTGACGATCATTAATCTTTCTCACCGCCGGTTTCATGCTGTAAAAATCCGTCGGCAATTATTTTTACGTTTTTCCATTTCACTTCGATAACCGCATATTCCAGCTGGTCTTCTAGCACAACTACTAATCGAAATATCGTCGTTTGGAACGCGCGCGCGATTCGTTCCCTCTGTCTCCCTGGCTGCGCGCGTACGCCTTATCGTTGCTTTCGCGCTTCATCGATCACGGATGACTCTCGTACGTTGTTTTACGACGCGTCGCCGTTGCCGTCGCCTCGCCTCGCGTCCTGTCTCGTCGCATTGCGTAGGTATAGGGTCGCTAGCATTTTTTTGTCCAGCGTCTCGCGTTGCTCCTCTAGTCCTATTCGCATACATACACACACATATATATATATATATATAAATGAAATTCATCCCTGACAAAGATGTCGCACGCTCTCTAGTCCTCCGAGAGGGGGACGAAGAAGGGAATGGAAGGGCAGAACGTACATTGTTCGGGGACGTGAAAAATAATAGCCGTGCGAAAACAAATGGCGAAAGCTAAGAGCAGGAAGACACCGAAAGAGAAAGTGTACTCTGATGTGCACGATTCTTTTTTAGCATCCTCGCTTCCCTCGTCATATTTTTCAACGCGCGTGCATCGACAGAAAAACAAACATACACATATTTGCACTGCTATTTTCTTCCAGCTTCCTACTCGTCGGTGTGCGTTTACATTTTAACTGTACAGGACTGTTCGTATTCATATCGATGTACGCGTTTCAGAGTTAGAATCTAGTGGGACAGGATGTCGACGGCTCGCTGACTCGGGACGTTGCAACAATTGCTGTAGAATTTTTAGCTACCAATGCGATCTACATATATATATATATATATATATATATATATATATAGGTACGACTTGTGCCGAGGCGCGACGTTTCCTTTATTTTTTCCTTGAACAATCGAATGGCGAGACTCGAAGCATTTTGTACGAGTCAGAAATTAACCTGGACTGCAACGTTGGTAATTGGTTTAAATAAAGTAGCTTTGACGAGAACTAATAAAGCTTCAGTGGTAAAATTTAATTATATGTGGGAAATTTTGTCGTGGCACCGTGTGTCTTCGTGTTATCTCTAGTTTTCTTCCAGGCGGCGTTAATCAGATTAGCAAATTATTCGGTGGTAAATCGGTTAACTTGCCAAGGTACGGGGTGGTTGAATTTGGCGATAGAGTGCATCTATGTAAAGTTACTTGGAGGCTGACGCTGTTTCCGCTACTTATCTCTTCTAATCACGATTTGCCTAATTGCAATAGTTTCCTGTCACCTAATTAAAAAGTTTTTTCGCATTTTTCTCTCATTTCCGGTTTAACTCGATAAGCAATATGAAATATTAGCATTGAATTATAATTAATTGCTATTATTGCAGTGTTATTAAACTCCTATTAGTGTTTCTATAGCAACCAATTTATATTATTAAAACGCGTGCTAGTTTCTTTCAAGAATGATTGACAGTCGTAACTTATTGAAAGAGGCTTTAACGATAATTAACGAGAGACGAGTTTTAGAAACGAATGTCGATAAATAAATGTTGCAATCGCGCGCCTAATTATGAATTACGTGTAGATCGTATAAGCCGTTCGGCGCTATACGATTGAGCACATTGTGTTTCATAAGCTACGAGAAACAACCAAACTGCTAAAATTATAAATGAAGAGCGGATATGCAAACGAAATTATAGCTCTTTTCCCGTACAGTAATGATAATTTTATACATAATTTGGCGAGGAAGAGCAGACTAATTTAAATGAGATGTCCATCACGAGAACTAATATTATACAAGTTTCAGCTCTCGCCGGGAGTGCAGGAAAAAGTACTGTATACGAACAATGAAAGTAACTAAAGTCTATATTTTGTTGTAGGTTAGATGGGAGTTGCACACAAAAATACATTTATAATTATTTCGTAGCTGGGGTGAAATGAGTAGAAAAGGAGTTTACTCGATGTATATATAATACGGTATATATATATATAGGAAAGCGTAAATGCTTTTGTAAAAGTAATCGTTTAAGCTCCTGACAACTAGTATTTCGTCACTGTGCATAATTGGGCGTGTGCATGCTTGCGCATTCGCAAAGGTTGGTGGTTACTTCAGAGAGAAGGCCCGCGTTCGCACCACGGCGTAGCATATAGCAGCGAAGTATAGTGCGGTATGTTTTGGCACGATGCAACCTTGCATTGCATAGTATGGCCTGCGTTCGAAAAACCCACCTGGCAAAGCTGTCAAAGAGAAGGAAAAGCAGTCACGCAATTAAGTCAGAATGACGCTACGACAATTATCCTTTAACGACCCGCTATCGCCACATACACTACACAATCATAATTAAAACAAGTATTCGCTACACTTTCAGCCCAGGTGTAATAAAAATGTAAATTAATCCGTGCTTTGGTGGTATTTGCTGCCTCAAATTTGCAATATAACTCGTGGTAGCGCGAATGCAATTTCGCGACAAGCGCTTACAAACTGAATTTTTAATTTCCACTGAATAGTCGCAAAGCGGATACTAAAGTGGACTGTGTTTCAAAGGACGGATCTGTTTTGCGAAAGATATAGGTAGGCCTTTGGATACTCGAGGTACTTTGTAAGTTGGAAAGAAGATGAGTGGGGGAGGGAATGGGAGGAAGAGGTCTGAAAAGGATATATATATATATATATATAGTGGTTGAGAATGGAAAGGCTGGCGAAACGAGTGTCCTGGCATCCATGGCTCGGTGCAGCAATTGGAAATGCAATTTTGATGTAGAATATAACGCGAGCGCGGTGCTGCGGGGGTGGTTCGGCTTGGCAAGAGGCGGTACACTCGCAAGTCGATGGGGTCGTAAGAAGGTAGACGAGTTTGTTGCAGGCACATCAGGGTCGCCAGGAGCCCATTAGATAGAGTAAGTTTTGACTTATGCCGTAGCGCTAGGTGCTCGATATATCTCTATAAACTGCTGCATAAAATATAAGAGTACCCCTCTATATATATATATATATATATATATATATATAGAGAGAGAGAGAGAGAGAGAGAGAGAGAGCCCGGAAGAGCCGAACCGAGTTCAGCCGCGCCGATACGATGTTACAGCAAAGATATTGACCTAACTCACCTCCCAAGAAGGTGTGTCCCCTCGAGGTAGAAAAAGAAAGTCTTAGTTGAGGCTCCATATCGATCACTCCTACCACAGTCATTGCTCTTTTTTTTTTAACCGCGCTCTCTTAATGTTTACTTACCTTACACCACCCGCTCTCCGCTTTCACCTATATCACGTTCAACAATTTCCACAAAAAATTAACGACTTTTACATTATAGCGTACGCTCTTGCCCCTTTATTCACCGGCGATATAGGCCTTCGCTTAATCGAATAGGAGAAAAAGTTTTATGCCAGAGCAAAAAATTCAAATAGCTGAGGATTTCCTTTTTCAACCATAAGGGGCCGGCTAATTAATTTAATAATTGCTCCAACTTTACTCCGGCAATTTTGCATACGCCGTGTGAACTTTTAATACAAATTTCGTGTAATTATACAACATTTTTTTTGTCAATTCAGTTTAATCGAAAAAATACTGCTGGGTAGCGAAGATTCTGCAGGATTTCCTGGAAGCCTGTTAGGATTTGATCTGCGTTCGGAGGCGGATTCGGCGAAACGCTCAACCAATTAACGGCTAATGTAGTGTAGCCGTATATATACTCTATATATATATATATATATATATATATAGTATGGCTGCAATGAAATTTACGGAGCACGGAAGCGGTAGTCGTCAGCCCCTATCTTCATCTCCGTCTGCCTGGCGGAGGCAGACTCGCGTCGACGCAGTCACGTGGTCCCTAGACTTATTCAACCGGAAGTTTCTAATTAATCGCGAATACCGCATGAAACATCCCCGTTAATTTGACGGTCTGCTATGTAATCCAATATTTTCCGCCGGGAAGCTGCTGCTCGCGCATTCTTCCATCTTAATGACAATCGAATATAATTTTATCGGTGGTCAGCTTTCCAATTTCGTCCGTTGTATTGCTGCAAATATCGAGTAAAGAGGAATTTTCTGTTCAGCGATAAAAGAAAAAAGAGAGCATTCTGTATCGTAGTATAGCGTGCTCTGCAACATTTAGAGAACGATCGGTGCTTCGTTGCTGACGTTAGGAATATTCGTGCGACATCAGTGATAGCCAGGTACAATTAATCCCATCAGATAATTATACATGGGTGTGTTAACGATGCTTCTTTATTACCGTAAGCTCGTCTGCCGCTTTCGTGACCACCCTGTACATGTACGCAAACGCATCGAGGCAAGATCTCCGGGCTATTGCGGAAAGTACGTGTTTTCGGTAGTTGTAAAACTAAGCTCTTTATCGCGATTTCATTTTGCCAGCAATTTAATAGAGGCCGAGCTAAGCGTAAAATTCACATCACTCAAAATATACTTCATTAGTCTATTTGGGTTAATGCAAGACCGATAAATCTTCCGTTTCGCGAGAATGAAAGCTCTCGAGGTGTATTATCGAAATTGGCATTTAATCTTAAAGTTTATTAACAAAGGTATGGGGTGAGTGTGAGAGAGAAGCACACACATGCACTATATATATATATATATAGCAGTGGTGGTGCGCGATGTGTGGCGTGGTTCTTCGGCGCGCTTGTCATGTCGCATAGGGGGATAAAGTCGATGACGGGGGCCTCTATAGGCATCGCCGGACGACAAGGCTAAATGGGACTCGTAGGAGTTAGCCAAGCGGAGAGTTTGATGCGCATACAAGCTTAGAACGTCATCGGAGGCAGCTATGGAAGCTCGTTCCGGCTCATTAGAGTTTACGCATACACGCGTGAAGGATTTACACGCGCGCGGCCCGTAACCAGGACCAGGCGAACTAGCCTCGCCAGGCTCCTCGGTACGTGCATGGGGATAGCATACCAGTCGCATTAGAGCTGCCTGTCACCATATACGCCGGACCAAACCGTCACTCTCTGCCAATACAGCTGATAGAGCGAGTTGCATTGTTCGCTGGCTGTATATAACTCCCCTGATCCAACATCTCCATTTACCGTTACAGATACCATCGAATTTAAGTGACATTATCGACGTTAATTCGCGCGATCGATCCGTCTTTCCCGGAGACAGCGCTTCCTTCCTTAGCCTATTGTATTATTCAAGGTGCCAACGTCTTCGACGGCATGCACGGACCAGCGAAAGCTCATTTGCGCGCCTCATCTGCATACGATAGCATTCGATTACACCGAGGCAATTTGCGTCTTTAACGCTGCTCTTATATTCAACCAGCTTCGCAATTATTATTTTCCATTATGATTTATAGCATAAGCGAGTGCAACTGTTTGGCAGCTAGTCGGCTATGGTATATTTGCGGTGGGAATAGTTCAATTAGCGTTCAAATATTTACGCCAATTGCGGTGGGTATTGAGAGAGAGAGAGAGAGAGAGAGAGGGGGGGGGGCATAGCGTAACTGGCCATAAACGCAACACAAACTCCAATCATTGCATCGATTAGAGAATTCGTCCTAGATCGGTTATTTAACATGCGTTATTATACCCGCACACCGTGCTGAAACTATTATAAATGTTGAACGTTCGCCAGTTGGAAATTTTATCATGGTTCGGCTCGCAAGTGAGACGACCGTTGCGAGGCTTGATCAGGGTAGTAAATACCTAACCTCGAAATTCGTCCTTTTCTACCGCTCTGTAGGATATCTCGCTCTTCAGCAGTCTCATTCATTATTGCTCGTCTTATTTTTGGCAATGAAGCCCGACCGCATCGACCCAACGTGGTCCGACTCATCTGACAGTCGGTTCTCCTCTCAATCCCTTCTGCCCCTCACCCACCTCGTTAGCAGTTTCTTCCCGTTCCTAAGTAACCGGCAGCTTTCTCCTTAAATGCTCCCTAACATTTCACCAGGATAGACGCATCGAGCCTTAGAGCCGCTTTTCCAATTCTTCCGCCTGCTCCTCTCTAGTTACTTCTACCGCTTCTTTCTTCTTTTTCCTCCTCCTCCTCCTCCTCCTCCTCCTCCTCTTCTACTTCTTCTACTTCTCCAGTCAGCACTGTTAGTAATTCCCACCCTCTTTCCGCCTTCCGATCTCCATCAGTATAATTGCACGACCCTGCCCGTATATTTCTTCGCTCGAAGATGCGGGCGGATTCTTTAAAACACAGATCCAACCTCTTGAAACAACCTCCTCCCCCTCTACTCTCAACGCTCATTTTTATTCGTCCAACGGTGTCGATATTCTTATTGCAAGCAGGGAGGAGATAAACAAGCAATTTTACAGAGAAATTAGAGATACGCCAGGGGTATACGCGTTTGTTGGAGAAAGCGACGTACCTTACGGAGTGGAGACGTATATATATATATATACATATATATTGTAAGAAGCGTGCATGAATTGGAAAAGACCAGTTGGTCGCAGCCGCGCGCCCGGCAACGATAGAACTTTTACAATATTTGCTTGGCCTGTTAGCCCTCCATTCGATAAAAGTTGCAGAAATTTATCGTATGCCCATTCCCGCGCTATGTATTGTAGGAAGCCGCGCACTCGGCCATTGTGCTCGACCGTGTAGCATTCAGTATCCTGAACTACCTGTGTGAATACCCATTCAACTAGCCTCTGTATTTTCGTCTGCGGCATAAGCAAGTATTCCATTGTCCGTTTCCACGTATGTTTCTCTTCGAGCTTCCACATAATAAAGAAACTATGTTTTTTTTTCTCTCTTTACGCTTTAAACGAATGAACGCGTGGCATTACCGAGAGTGAGAAAACCTTATTCTCGATTAATTGCAAGATCATGGACTGTAAAACCTGTACGAACTAGGGACGAATTAATCGATTGAAATGCGTGAGTGCGAATCGCGATATTGATTGTTGAGGCTTATCGCTATGACATCAGTATCGTTCTCTTTCTAACTGGTGAGATATAATTGAGAGAGAATATATTCTACATTATATCCAGCTTGCTCATCAGTCACACACTTTGTTTTCATTTGCAACTTTTTACATCTTCATCCCTGTCGCTCTCGTGCTTTAAAAACCTTTCTGAAAATTAGAATATTTTTAGAAAGACTGAAATATTTAATACGCCTGACAGATAAACAAGTCTGTTCAAACTGGCAAGCTGCATAATTGTTTTCACGAAGCATTAGTGTAGATTAAATGAAAACTTAAGAGAATTAGTCTGTATATTTAGAAGTTGGCTTCGTCAAAGTTCTATATTCTAAAGAAAATGGTTTTTAAGCTGAAAATGACTAGAGGCAAATATTTTTTGATCCAACAAAATGTAGCTTTTGCGCTTTCTGTTCAAATTTATTCATATAAACTACATACACCCGTAGTTAATTTTCCGAAAGTTCTTGGATGGGGTTCGTGCAGCTCAGTATCAATATTTTATCCCGCATGACGTGAAATATGTGATAAAAGTGCAAGTGAGAAAACGTTGAATGAAGCAAATATTTATTACACGCGTCCTTCTTTGTGAGCTTTATTTCGTATTCAAAAGCTGACGCGTGAATGCACGATAGATTTATTTATTATACACTCATTGTACTGATTTATATACATGCTTATATTGTAACGAAATGCCAAAATGAAGTAGAAAGTGTGAATTCATGAATGCAGCTCGCTCGAAAATTACAAATAGGAAAATGAGTGAACTTTAGGCAATATTCAGATATATACAGGACGTATTCAGCAACGAATTCAGCGTACATTTCGGACTTGGATTTTCAGAGTGACTCGAACAGCAGTGTCGAGCAACAACTATTTATTACCTTTCTCTCAACAGCAAACTGGTCTACACTCCTTAATGCATATAAACATGAAGAGCGTCCTGCTGTAAGCTCGCATACAGTTCCCGAAGGCATAAGAATTCCATGGATTTTCCTGCTCGTACGTAACTTCGGAAGAAGCATTTATTTAAATCAAAATGCAGCGAGGATCTCTCTTGTCAACCGCATCATTTTAATTTCCTATCTTTTTTCTTGTTTCCTTTTCTTTTTCTTTTTTTTAATCTCATAAGAACCTTTCATCGAACTTTTACTCTCATGCCAAGAGAAATATTGATAGCAGAGAACATTTTTATAAGCACGATAATAATTAATGGCAGAATTTTAGACGTGTGCTTATTGGCATATTGCAATGAATGTGGTTTTATATGGGTTGGTTCAATGGGCATAGTTTGATAGGTAGTTAAAGGCTTCTATAGGTCATACTAACTAAGTGGCCTTACCACCATCAAAGCTTTCGTGCCACCCTAGTCTAATAGAGTTCATCCTTCAAACCGCAACTTATTCTCATGGCTACTCGATGCGTGATATCACCCTTTAAATC
Source organism: Prorops nasuta (assembly GCF_024137725.1). Lineage (NCBI taxonomy): Eukaryota > Metazoa > Arthropoda > Insecta > Hymenoptera > Bethylidae > Prorops > Prorops nasuta. Next base: position 2,135,045 of record NW_027116816.1, read on the forward strand.
TTCAACTATAAGCCGCGTCTATACTTTCGGTCGGGATAGAAACCTGAGTAGACGCTCTTCATCCTATTGAATAGCGAAATAGGGATCTTGTTTAGGTGGAAGCAAAGCATCGACTTGTACTTTCAAGTATCAATTAATTTCCTAACCTCTCTCATCAATGTGGATCTTATTGTATTAAGCATAATAGCTTTAATTTGTTTCACGGAATAACATTTGCCTCAAATTAACCTACATTGCAATAATGCATTTATCTTGGATTACGACTAAGGAACAGTATATTATTATCTTTACATTATAACTTTTATTTATTTTAATTGAAAGCTTTGTTAGAGTGGATGATAAGCTGAAGTTTTTCAAATTTTATAAAATCTCTAAAAATGTTCAATGATAATTTTCTTATTCATTTTCTGATTATATACTCGACGGGACGATATGTACATTCCAATCAGTAAAACGTTTCGAGTTTGTCTTTAGCAATTTGTACCGCTGCACCTTATTACTCGTCGTAATGCGAAAAATTAGCTGTTTTAATATCTTTTCCGTCAGTGTTTGTCCCATTTTCCAAGATTATCCAAGTCGGTTATCTTTTAAGTACGCACAAGAATATTAAACGTTTACTTCGCATGGATATTTTTCCTCGATGCAGCGAGCGAATTAACAAAACGGGGACTATTGCTCCAGGGAAACGACGAGGAAGTTGGTCTAAAATAGAAAGTTTGATACTTTAGAGGACGCTTCCACTAAGTTTTCTGTGCGTTCCTTCCCGTTTCCTCATAGGGTAGTTCGAACGGACAATTCTATATATCTTCGCGAGTCTCTGGAGGAAGAAAAGATTTCTGTCTGGTTTCTTGTAATAGAATAAAACTCAACTCGGAAAGGGAGAGTAAAAATGTTTTTATTTTGTTAACTACTTTTTTCGAGAAATATGTCACAAAACATGTAAATCCCTACAGAAAAATGACTAAAATTTCATATTTGCTTTGCTATCGATTTATCAAAGAAATAAGGTCGGGCTGGTGTTAATCGAAAGAATAAATTACTCGTTAAAAAGACTAGGATGTGTGTGTAGGATTTTTAAAGAAGGTGAGGCGGTGGAAGGAGGAGAGAGAGAGATGCTTGAGGGAGACAAGTGTCGTCCCGTGTAATTGTAGGAGCAAAAAAACAATTTCGACCCTCAGGCCTACAGGGATTGTAGAAAAGGAAGGTTGTGCGGGAGAAAGGAGAAAAAATGTGAAAAAAGGGAAAAGGTCCGAGAGGACGGCTGTGATAGAATTGAAGAAAGGAGAATTGAAAGAGGCATCGGTTAGATATATTCGTAAGGTTTTCGATTGGAGGAGTGGAAGGGGGCTTAAAGCTGAGGAGAGCTGCTTCATTGTGGCGGAAATGGTTCACCGAGAGGAAAAGAACTCGCTACTCCGTGTCTTGACGAATCTCCGGAGTCTAAAGAAATTAGAATTCGTTCATTCGGCCGTGATTCAATCTTCCCAACTAAATCGAGTTGGCTGTCATGACGAAACATGCGCCTAGCGAATTAGTTCCAGGGCCCTGTCTCAATTCAGAACCTTTTTTTATGTCGCTTGTCGCAATTCTGCCACCCTACTGCTCCCCCCCCCCCCCCTCTCTCATCCACCCTTTTCCCTCTTCTCTCTACCATCTCTTAATGGAATTTTCTCTAGCTCGTTTGAGTTGGGCGAGTTATCCTCTCCAAAGGTTCCTCTTGGCTTTATTCTGTGAATCATTCGATAAATACTACATTACTAAGATTTAAATCGCATTAATAAGTCTACCATCCAAAAATTTACGATACTTTTTTCAGCATTTTTTTGCTCGGTTTATTTAGGGTTACGTGGATTCAGCATCTCTTGCAAGAAGAAAACCCTTCTTGTAAAATTTGTTACCGAGAATTCATGAATCTTGAACATTACCTCGGTGCACACTTGTTATACTCCCTGAGCAAAAAAAGTCAGTTAAATTTACTTTGTGTATCTAGTCTGTTTATTCGCGATACTATACACGCAGCTAAAATGTTTTCGAAAATATAATAACACCAAATTAGAGGCGTTATTCAGAGCGTAATTCATGATTCGATGCGCAATGTTCACGGCGCTTAATCTCTATACAACTGTGAATAATAGATCCGAATCAGGTAACCATTAGTGTAAGTAAATCATTCAATACGTGTAATATTGAGCCTATTAGTACAACGCAGTTATCAGAAATTCACAGAGCTATATTAATGCACATATTCTGAATTTTTACTTATAAATGATGAGAGAAAAGAATTTAGGTTTAATATAAAAGTTGAGCTTTTATTTTCTCACTTCAATGAGATATATTTACGAAGAATTGTCATTATGGGAATAGAAAGGTAATAATAATATAAAGTTTGTTATATCGGTGCACAGGAAAATCATTTCTTAGATCATTTATAATGCAATGTAGCTGCAAACGATCGATGCCCAACAATGAACATATGACCGTGGAAGCAGTGGGAGATGGAAACTGGAATAGTGGCAGTACCGAGATGGGAATAGGAAGAGTACACTGGAAAGTTTTCCGATGGTAGTTTTTTCCTCTTAACCGTTTTCCACGTTTAATTCTCGGGAAAAGCGGATTTTCCGGCCGATTGGAGCCACAGCTCCTCGTACGCTAAGGACGAAGATAGAACAGAGAGGATATGTGTGCGAAGGAGAGAAAGAGTACACGAGAGAGAGAGAGAGAAAGAGAGGATAATATGAACCGTAAGGAAGAACTGTAATATTGAGAGAAGGGAAGAAAACGAGACAGGTAAAAGGGTGACACACAGCGACTTATCCGAGTTTCCTCAGCTTTTGTCGGACAAATTTCATATTTATTTCAGTCCCAGGAATACTACGAGAAACACCATTGTGAAAGCTGTACAACAAAGCTTGCCGACATTACATGTGTCGGCCAAGCAGAAAGTACCAGCCTTTGTCTCTAGATCTTTCCAGAGAAAAAAGCAAGGCCATCGGACTCCGCGAGCAAAGATTAGTGCGATGAGAGAAGAGATACGTGCATCTTTCGGTAAAACTAAAGGAAAGAAATTGCCTCCTTACAAGTAACCTCCCTTCCTTTATATATTTCTTCCAGACGATTTCCCCTGCAGACTTTGTACGTACAGTCCATCGGAATTCATCGTACTTGCGAAACTCCTGTCGATTTCATTACTTCCTATATACGTCCCAACCATTCCACCAGTTATACAACCCCTTACCCCCTTTTCCTCCCTCCTTCTCTCGCTCTACACTATTTTACTATACATACATATATATATATATGAATCTTTTATACAAGAGCCATTTATTCAAGATTAAATAATTGAAAATAAAATTTGCAATAAATATATATATATAACAGGGAATGGTATAGTTATTGTGAAAAATTCATGATTGTTGAAGGAAAAAGAAAGAGAGTGAGATTTGGTGAATATTCCGGGTAAAGTATAGTAGTTGCATGTCATATTAAAGCATCTCGAGGGAACGTAAGCGTTCCGTAGCCAACGCGAAAATAAGTGGAACGGCATGAAGGAAGACGAAGGAAGCCACGCGCGATTCGGGAAGAGGAGCACCGGTCATTAGAATTCCCCCAGGGAAGGTTCTTGCCCTTGCCCGACGCACGGACTCCAGGCACTTTAATCTTTCGGCTCTCGACAACTTAACCTTGCGTTAAAGGGCTTCTCTCGTTTACGTAGGAGCCTACCTCTGCGAAGGGCTTCTACGCCATCTAATTTCTAAAGGTTCAACCTTCTTCCCTCTTACACTTGTTGACTTATTGCCTCAGAGTCAGACCGCTATCGCTAATGGAATGGTATACTGCATCCTATCAACAATTTCCATTTTCATATACATTCCAACGAAAAACTTGAAGAAAATATACGAACGGACCATTATTCTCAATTTTTCCCTTTTGTGATCTCTCTGCCAAAATTCTTTTTGGCCAAAGGAAAAACTTTATTACGGCTTTATTAATTCGCGCCAATCGTGATTCTAACCTAACGAGTGAATGCTGACGTCACTGTTCGAGGGGCTTCCGACGCCGGGTTGCCTCGCGAGTTATCGCAAGATCTTTGCGTTGCGTTTCAACATTAATAACTTTTTGTTCATTGCTTGGACAAGGTGTTTTTACCGACCATGGAAATGCCTGTAGGGGGATCGCAAATTTTGCTCTATATAAATACTGTCACAATATTAATTTTATTTTAAAATTGGTTATACTTTTCGTCTATTGTATCAGTATTCAACCAGTCTTTTAATTTCAGTAGCAGCAAAAGCAGAGAATATATATATATATAGCTTTTTAGCATTCGGCATTGAATAAAAACTGATTCATTAGCCAGATATCACGAAATTGATGATAATGGAGTTTCGAGTTGAGAAACGAGGAAAAAATACACGAGGGCAAACAAATATAAGAGAAAGCATGGGGTTGTGTATAAAAGAAATTGAGGGAGCGGATCGAGAAATAAAAGGGATCTCAGTCTTGGAGGAATGCGCAGTCTGTTCAGTCGGAATAACGTCCATGACTGAAAGGTTTTATGTCATGTAAAAGAAAAAGGAGAAGAGAAAATGGGTTAGAGAGACGCGAAACGGTAGCAGCAGTGGTCGAGTGCAATGATGCCTATTGAAAATATTAAAGTGTAAGGAAGTAGAGCTGGAATCGAGTGGGTAGAAAGTTGCGAGAGAATTTCTCGAGGGTTTCTCTCTCTCTCTCTCTCTCTCTCTCCCTCTTTTTTTTTGATTCCTTCTCTTGTCTACTTTATAATAAAGGAGAAGATTGAAGGGAGACAGGCGTCACAGAGGGGTAGAGTTCGCGAGATGAAAATCGAAAAGGTCGGCGAAATGGCCAAAAGGGAGCATGAAATCATAAAACTACTCGCAACGGGCTTGTAGAAAATGGTCGTGGGGACGATTGCGGGTAGACAGCTTGGCGGTTAGTGACTCTAATGGGGAAAATCGTGGTCACACGCAGCGAAGAATATCATCGATTTCAATAAGGGACGCCCACGTAGCTCCCTTAAAAGGATCTCTCACCCTCTCAGAGCTTTCCTACGCTTTCCCTCACGATCAATACAATTGCAATTTTACGCCTGATCCAAGAGAGCCAAATAATCATTGTTAGGACTTCTCGACATTATTCACGAGAACCTTCGAAAAGGTTCAATTTGTTTGACCGACTGTACGCGGCTTCTGTTCATAGTGGACCACTTCTCTCTCTCTCTCTCTCTCTCTCTCTCTCCAATGACGTTTTTTCTTCGTTCACCATTATCTACGAATTCGCCACTTTAAACTCTCTTCCACTTACTTCCGCTTCTAGCCGATAGTCCGCTCCATTCTTGTCTCTAAACCGATAAAATTCGTAGGTAAGCTTGCCGAAGCGCGAAAAAATCTAACGATCAACCTTCAGCTAGCTCTATCAAATCTAACTTTTCCACTTTGTTTTATAGTCATCAATATTCATGAAACTTTATTAAATTCATTCGTTAAGGCGATATGACAAATCCAACATTAATGAGCCAGCTAGGGTACGCGAGTAGGTCTGAAACTGGGAGGATCAAAATGATTTTTCAGATAAGCTCGACATGCCCCTTTTCTTCGTCATTCTTCATCGTCAATCTTTTGTCTTTGACATAATTAGCGAGGGGGTTGAAGCAAGTAGCAATCGACCGATTACCAGGTGGACATTTAATTCCCAATGTTTTATCGCGTAGACTGATTTCGTCCCTTGTCGAGTAGATAGGATGAGTAAGTTCGTAGCTTAAGGGGACGATCACTGACTGGATTAAAGGAGGAGCGAGAAGGAGGAGGGAGGAAACTCGGGCACGAAAGCTCGCGAAAGTTAGATTGGTGAAATAGTTGGCAGTGTTCTTATCTCTGTCGTAGCGAGACGGTGTCGTTGGTGACAGCAGCGGCCGCCGCGGTGATTGCCATTGCTGCTATTGCGGCGTTGGAAAAACTCGGAAGAAGCATAAGAGAAAGAGAGAGGATAGCCGACGGAGCGGAGACTCGTGGTGGATCGCGTGGACAAACAAAGGGGGTGAGAGGGATGTATAGGGGAGGGGGAGGAGAGCGTACGGTGAGTTGGCAGCGGCACCCCGGGCGCAAATTCGCAGCTAATTTATGTGCCAATTAATTGCTAATTAAGGCGCTGCTTTTTCGGGCGAATTAAATAGTCTTTCCGTTGTGCCATGGGCTCATAGGGAGGAGGCCGCTAGGGCGAGAACAGAAGCAAAAGGAAAGATGGTCCCCTTACGGACTTTCTCCACCCCTTCACTCTGCATGCTCCAACTAACTTCACTTTCTTCTCGTTCTACCCCATCCCCGCTTTTTATCCTTCTTCTTCTTCTTCTTAACTTAAAACTCTTCTTCATCCTCCGTCTGTCGTCTCTTTTCTTACCCTTATCTCGCTTTTCTTACTCTCCTCTTTCTCCCTCTCTCGTCTCACCCTTCCCAAAGCTCACTGGAGAGTTGTGCTCGATGACGTTCCGCTCCTTTGCTTCGAAACTTTCAGCCCTGCTTTTTCATTCCGGATTAGACTTTAATCGGGGTAATATGTATATATATATATATATATGTATGTATTGTTCACCCTCTCCAACCGTTAATCTGTTTGCTCTATGTACTTTATGCCATTTTCTTATCTCGCTTATACCAGGAGAAAATAGATTTCGGGACAATGCTCGATGATTTTTAGCTCGACTTCCAGCAATTATAAAAATATATATCCAATAGCTATTTGGCAACTATCTTGTCGTATAGATTCGGTATTAACGTAATTATTTGTGACGTGCGACGGATGAACCGGGGAATGCGACGGAAAAAAAAATCGATCGAAAGTTTTTCCATGTTTCAGTTTATGAAAGACAACGCATCAGTGTGGTGGCACATTAAGAATACTGCCGGTGTGAAGGTCTGTGGTTGCAGGAACCGTTGTTGATGGAAGTTGTCGCAGTAGTCCAACGGAGAGGGGCAAACAAAGAGTAAGGACCGAAGCGTTGAAAAAAAGAAGTCATATAAAAAAGGAAGTAGCACTGGAAACAAAAGATTTCCAGTAGGAACAGCTCTGTTCTACTTTTTCCTCCTGCTGCTTCATTCTGACCTCTTCGAAGTGGTAAACATTGTCTACTCGGTACCTCACCCCCCCCCCCCCATCGTAGACTTGGTGTTATCACACTGCAGTTTACTGTTCAGTTACGAAGCAACGTCATTTTCATTGTTGACACTCTCGCACAGCTTTCTCACAGTTTAGAATCATTAAAGCTCACTAATTCAAACTCTGCGCAAACTCTTTGATCATTAAACGCTTCTGAAGGATACTCCAAAGCTGTTTATTTCATTTAATAATAAACTATCATTGAATGGAATAATAATGTAAAGTCTCTCTCTTTCTTTCTCTCTCTCTCTCTCCTGTACGTTTATACTATATGTACTATATATAGATATAGAGCTGCGTCGTGTTAATGAATCGCGCATCGTCATGGTACGGATTAGCGAGAGAAGATAAATCTGTTGAAATTGGCGGGAAGAGCTCAAAGTCTCACGCAGAATAGCTTCTGTTTTAGCGAAGCCGATCAGTCTGGAATTAAAATGTCTGACTTGGTAAAAGTTTGGTTGGTAAGGCATAGGGAAAAGAAGGAAAGGGATTTAGATCCTACCTAGCTATTTCCTTGAGATCTTTCCTGCCTTTCTTGCGTATCTGTGAGAAGAGCGAGTGGCTCGGTAAGAAAGTCGTTGATGGCGAATCGCATCGAAGTAACACTGAAGCGTGAAAAGAATCGAGTGCGGATGACGGGAGAGGGGTAGGGATGCCGGAAAAAGAAGATCGGTGGAGGGAAATAAAGAAAAAACATGAACAAACGGAGGAAAAAAGAAATTCTTCAAACGGGGTAAAATCTGCAAGTTGGCGAGTGATAGTCTATTAATTAAGCGTTGAATTCTTCATAGAAGCTTCAGTTCAGCCTCTTATTCGACTGGTTCTGTCACTCTTTGCTCGTCTCAGAGAAGCTAAGACATAAAATAATAGTCTTCTGAAAGTTCTCCTAGCTTTTTTATTTTCTTCAAACTCACTTAAACGCTGTACGTGTCATCATACCTAATTAACTTTTCCAACTAATTTCACGTGGCTCGAAAAACTTCTCTTTAGTCTCGAAGATTCTTCGAATTAATAAAGAGCAGAAATTCTAAACGAAAACCGTACAATGTCTTACTTATTAATTCAGTACGGTCGCTTTGAGATAAATAAAGATTAACAATATTATCTAGATTTTTTAAAAAGTGATATTTGAATGTCTCTCTGTAAAATTACAAGGACGATAAGGAGTGGCAAATAAGAATATTTTCTTATCTCTCGTTGAACCGTGGCTCCTAAGCGGGATATAAGGACGTACCTTTTCGAGTTTCTTGCATTTTCCTAAGATGCAATGATAAAGCGAGAGTTTCGGCTCTCTTTTTATTCAGGCCGTGGGTCACATAAATAAACGAAAAGTTTCTCGATCTTCATGGTATCTCATTGCAATTTGCATCAATGTTATTTTTTACGTGAGCAATTATAAAACTGTCTTATGTGTGCACGTCAGTGCGTAAAATAAAAAGAAAAGAAAAGAAAAAGGAGATTCCTCTTCGTCGGAACGTGAGAATTTTATTTAGTAGCCTTACCTGTGCAAGAGTTGCTGAAACTAATCTTAATCTCGTTGACTTTTTTGATCTACCTGTATACAGCAGTCTACGAATTATACGAGATTTTATTATTTGTTTACTTCGATACGTTGGTATATCCCACGATGGTCACTCCTAATGTCAGGATATATTTAGCTATTATATTTATCTATCGAATCCCCTATTGGAGCTCTTCGTTCGTAAAGTTGTTGCGAAAGTAAACACAGCGTTATTTTGATTAGTGAGATGATTTTACAGAGGCCTTTTCTATGAATCATTTCGAGACATTCCGGAGAAAGAGATGACCAGAGAAAACTTTTGACATTTCGATGAGGACCTCGATCAAAGCGCATAGTCAGCTTGTCTGGGTTGCGCTAACCGAAAATTCCACTTAGCCCTCTTGCAAATTTAATTTCAACTTCCTCGGCGGCTCAAAATTAAGGTAATGTTAAATGGAGAAGGGAAGCTTTATGCGCATCCAAGTACCTGAGAATCCTTAAGCGTGAAGGATCGAGACTCGTGTATTTTCCCTCTGCCTGTCCACGTAAATACGTTATATATTTTATGACGCTTCTTCAGACGATCGAAATGATAAAAAAAATAAAGAAAAAAAAAAACTAAAAGAAAAGAACCGGCTAGATAAACACCACTTGGATAAAACTGGTTGGTAACTTGTAATTTTGTGAGTTACTTAAATAATATTGCGTTGGTAAAAGGGTAGAAAAGAAAACACACACAAAGATATCTTCAAAAACTCACTCGGTGCGCTAAAGCCCTCGTATAAAACTTTCGCGTTATCACGTAGAGCATTGCAAGCTCCGCGAATTTTCATTGTATTACACTCTTGAAAGGCAAACCCCTTACGTGAATAGCAAGATCAACAAATTCCGGTATTATCTATGTTGATCTCCATCTGAATGAAGCGTACCGAACTTGAAGATATCCACTTACAGATAAGTATAAGCTTTAGGGCGCTAAGCTATGGTTATATCGTATTGAAACGGCTGATTAAAATGGCAAATATTGAAGAATAATACAGATGGTGGTGGTTTCGATGGAGGGAAGAAAATTTTACACGCGGAGGACATAAAGTGTATCTCAAACATCGATGATGGTGAAGGATGAAGCGCGAGGTAAAAATAATAATATATAAATGAGAGGCAAAATGTGATCGCGGCGCATTATAGCTGTACTGCAGTTAGAGTCGATCCAATTGGAAAAGCCAGTGAATTGGGTAAACAAGGACGTTTGCGGTATCGGAAGAGTGCACTGAAAAGGTTCCTTAGCTTCGTGAGCATCAAGGATTACTGGCTGAGAAGAACCGGAAGTGCTACGGGTAAACTGGCCGCGATAACAACGCGGGGAAGACGGTAACGCGAAATGGTTTTCGGATTTTTACTAGTCGAGAAGCGGCGCGGTAATAGCTTTGAAATAGCTGGAAAAGAAAAGCTGGCACTTTCATGAAAATTCCACACCGGCTACCGGTGTGCTTTCCCAAACGACACTCGATGCTCTTTAGAAAAGTCCTGGCGGACTCGTGAATCCCCATTAAGCTAATTTACGTAAATAGAAATTAAAGTAAGAAAGTTTCGCGCCATCCTGACGTGGATTCGCCTAGGTTCGATTTTCGAATAAGTAGGATTTATGATAAAGGAGCTTGGGAAGAGGGAAGGCATGGGCATGGGCACGGGAGCGCGCGAGCAGGGCTCGCATGTAAGTGGCAGGATTAAAAGGTCGAAAAAAATCTGAAGCCCCTGGGACCGAGGTGTGGTGATTAATCGTTCGAGTCCTCTTAACGGTGGAACCGCTTACTCCGCGCTTACTCCAACTTTTACTTGATTTTTTTCCTTCCCAATTTTTTCCCCTTTCTTTTTCACCAATGTTTAGTCGAGAATATTTTCATTCCGCTCTCCTCGCGCTCTTCCATCCGCTCTCTCGCTCCCTTTCTCTCAATACACTCCGCGAATTTCTTCATTCTCATTACCATTCGTTACAAAGTACATCCATTCTTAATTAAGGTGAATCAATGCGGGTTCCCTTTTCAGAAACTAAATCCGATTGTTAAAAAATTTATGCCGTAATCTTGATTGAAAATGAGATTGTCAAACTTGGAATGGAATCCGTAGTCGACCACCGAAGCTTTGAAGTGCACTTTGAAAATCGAAACCTATATCGGGAATGGGCTTTGCTCATTTATACCTCGATATTCATTCTTGCATGAGGTACGATCAAGCGAGAACAGTTATTGGATTCTTTATTGCGATGATTGGCAGTCTATGTAAAAATACGCATAAAAAGATATAAAGCTCGATTCGCGGAGTTACATTTGAACGAGTTGAAATTCCGAGGAGAAGCAGCTTGCAAAATCTCCACTCTGATGAATTATCAATATTACACGTACTGGAAAAAGTGCAAAATAATTTAGTCCTACGGAGGATGACGTAAAGTTAGATAAAGACGATCGTGCTTCAGTGTCAGAGCATCTATAAAATTTTAGCCCGAATTTACTTTACGAACGATAAATTGAGATCGCGAGATCTACGATACGCGTGAAATTGAACTGGGCATATAAATATATGGACTGCGATACGAAACATTTGACAATCGTTGAAAAGGCAGGGTGTAAAAATTTCAATGAGTCGCCGAGCTTAGAGCTCTGCATGAACGGAATGAAAAAGTGCGAAGTAATAAAAAGAGACGAAGGAAAAAGATTGACGAGTGTGAGGCAAAAATTGGAGGGAAGAAAAAAGGAGAATTGTGGAGGTAGGAGGCACGGAAAGAGAGAGAGAGAGGGAAAAAGAAAGAGGTGGAAGTATAGAGACGGGAGAAAAGTAGGGAGGGAGGGAGGGAAAGAGAGAGAGAGAGGGGTGAGATATCCGAAGTTGGGTCTGGTCCGACATTTCTCCCTTTCGTTTCGTGAGAGCTAGGAGAGCGACGGATACACGAGAAATCGTCAGTAAAAATATCTGAGAGATAAAGTTGGAATCAAATTAAAAAGCTGGCCAAGCCAATTAAGGCGTTTCGCAAAAGTTTTAGAGATTCTTGGTACGCGGAGCTTTTTTTATTACGTTTTTCGCCTGGTCGCCGAATGGACGCCATTAAGCTGCTCGCTCTTCCGTATAAATAGGCAAAAAAGAGATGCACCGGTAAGTTAAGATTAAGATGAATAGGTGAAATCTGAGAAAAGGAGGAGTTGCTTTACTCGGAAAATCAAATTACTTGTTTTTTTCTTTGAAAGACCAATTTGCGCACTCCCTGATTACTACCAACGGATCACGGCTCTCGTGAAACTATAAGTTTGCGGTAAAAGTCATTGCATATAGGTAGAGAGAATATATATATACGAATCATTTGTGCTCTGGTACATACGTTCGAGCTTTCTTCGAACCTTATATATACTAAACAACTATAGAGTCTTAACTCCAGTTCACTGTATATATACAATAAAGGAATCACGTTCGATCTCACTTACCGTCGTGGACAAACAGCTGCGCTTCCGCTGAAACCGCATCGCCAACTCCATTTTCAGCAACGCATTCGTAGACTGCACTGTCGCGAGTCGCTTTCACAGGTTCGATTCGCAATAACGATCCATTCTCCTTGTACTCGTGAACCGTATAACGATTTTGAGATTCTGTTGAAAGAAAAGAGAATAAACAAACAAAACTTATAACTATATTATACATATATGAATATATTCATCACATGCAGCGATATCAATCGCACTACATGTAGAATCACTATTTGCGCAAAGTTGAGTCAATTTTAACCGCTACAAGTTTCGAAGATGTCTAAAGCGATTCAGAGTTTCTCGAGGAATCTCGCCCGGTTAATGCGGGAGCTTAAATGAACACGATGCCTGTTTATGTTCAGCAGGCATGTCAACTACCTAACCGATTTATCCACAAGCAACGAAGACACTTTAACCAAGACATGTCAACATTCATTAATTTCTTCAGCCAGGAAATTTCCAAGAGTTTTCATTACCTCTATACACACACATGTATCTGTATATAGGTAAAACATAGGAACGAATGGAGAAGGGAAATGGGTCCAAGCAGCAATGTTGGGAAAATGCAATGTCTGCGGCTCTTTCGTGAAAGTACGTGTTAAAGAAAAAACGTCGAAGCTGCGGGAAGGAGCCGAATGACAAAGGAAAAATTAGGAAAACGAGCTAGGAGGAGAATGACTGGCAAGATCCGCCAAGTCCTTAATTTCCAAGCAATTTTCATCCAAGTTACTTCCGCTTAAAGAGAGCTCGAAGAACTCGAAGGTCTCTGAGAGCGACCCCGCGCAAAGGGAGATGCTGCGCGTGATAGAGGAATGGTAAATGGAAAAGATGTTACTTACGCGAGAGTTGTCTGTTGTTCTTTCGCCAGTGTATCTCCGGTGAAGGTTGGCCGTCCGCCGTGCAGAAGAAGCTCGCTATCCCTCCGGTCTTCACGTGCTGCGTCTGTGGCTTCAGGAGGATCGTCGGTGGACCTGATAACAAAAGATTAAAACAAATCCCTCATCAGTTTCACCGATCCGAGTAAGCAAGCGATTGACGTACGGGCAAAATTGCTTGAGAACAGAAGAATACCCAAATGGGACATTCCGAGTGGAATTAGGGTTTAATTCGCAGGAGGGAGGGGGAGGATGCTACGGGATCTTTGATGGATACGTATGTATATATATAGACGCGCACGTGATACGTCTGGATTTGAAAACGTAAGGTCGGTAAATCGCGCGGCAAGGTTGCAAGAGCGGGCCGAAGTTTAGCGGTTGAAATTAGTGGATTAACTGCGACAGAAAGTTGGAAGCGCAGAGGGTATATAAGCTAGCGTGTGTAGGTTTTGCCGCGTGGAATACAGAGAGTCTCTCGCACAGAGACGATCCGGTGCGGTCCAAGATGGATGGACGTGAAACGGTCCTTTGTCAGACAGCAGGCTTCTCTGAGAACCGGTAATGTAAGGGGTGGTGGTGGAGGAAGAGGGATGGCCAAAGAGAGTAGGTACACATATACCTATAGAAGGGTTGAAGAGAGAGAGAGAGAGAGAGAGAGAATGTTAGAATAGAAAGGTGTGGTATCTAGAGCGGGACTGCGACCAAAGTACTAAATTGGTCTCGAAACTTTGCTATCGTATGGGTCAGAAGGAAATCGATGCATCACCGTTTACGGCCACTTTTCCGCAGGCTAGTCGCTTAAATGAAAAAGGGATAAGGATCGCGAGAAAGGCCCCGATAAGGCTGAAAAGGCACGGCTTCAAAAGCGCCTAGAGCTCTCATTCGATTCAAAAAGCAAACGCACTTTACAGTCCGGAGCTTTCGCATTGTCTCCCTGGTGCTTTTGTCTCTGGCGTGACCCGAGCGCCCGTCAGCCATCGACAAGATTGATACCTGCATTATCGCAGCTATATATAGTACTATGCCTCTATCCAACGGAATAACGGCGGGGACTTGTAATGCGCGATGTGATAACGCAGTGCTAATATACAATAATAATAATGATGATAGAACATACATATATATATATATATAGGTAGGAGAAGAGCGCGCGGGAGAAATGGGTAATTTCCGCGAGGCAATCAATGCTCATCTGAGTTTATTCGCAGGATTGCGCAGTCACAGCGCAGAGTCGAATTTATAGCGCTTCTCGCGCGAAAAATATCTGGCCGCGCCGACGTTTACGAGCTTTGTACTCTTGAATGGCCGGACGTGCGCTGCTTGCCAGTTTAAGTGACCGGCGTTATTTGGCAATCTACTAAATATCGCTTTATCGCGCATGGCCAAAATTGCTTTTACCCCCCCCCCCCCCCCCCCGTGCGCGACTGCAGGCGTCTCCTCGCGTAATTTCCTCGAAATTATTCGATCGATATCCATTGAAGATAGCATTATGTATATGCGATATTCGACCATCAGCCATCATTCGGAAATTCATTTATACGATCAACGCGGCTAGTTTGTACGGCAGAGTTAGCTCAAAATTCACAGCGGCATTAGCTAATATTTTATCCCGGCCGAAATTTGCTCCCCGGTAGCACTCGCATTATGTCAGCTGGAGCAGCTAGCTAGGCCATTTGTTAATGGATTACTTTCGCGATGGTTAAAGCTTAAATGAATCATTGTGCGTGCTTGAATATGCACTCGCGTTACGTCATCGCTCGTCGCGTCGACGTCGCACTCTCCGGGAAAGGAGAAGAGCTATGCACGTGCTCCGCAGACATAGGTGGCCTCGACTCTGTGATTTGTACGATGGGAAAAAGAGGTAAATTTCAAGATACAGCGTATACACGCGTATTTATCTTTAAAGTATATGAGGCGACGCATCAGCCGCACCTGCCGCTTACTGCCTCTGATAATTTATAAGCGAATATTAAAGAGCTAACCGATAACCGGTCGCCCCTCGTACCATCACCTATACTCTCGTACACCTTATACAGAATTTGTGGGTAATAAACAAACTATAACATGTTACAATAAAGTTTGTCTATTTTCGAAAAGCAATATTTTCAAGTCATAAACTTTCCATAAATACACTTAATAACCGTAATATACTTTTATGCGATAAAACGCTGATGGAATTAAACTCGCATTGCTGGACCAAAAAAGTCATAATGCTGCTTTTGATAAATTGTCAGGTCTCCTCGACTGTTTCTTTTTTTCCACAAGATTTTATTAATCGTGCCTCGCGTGCCTAATGGGATATTCCATTATCCAAGCCGCACGAAGGCAGAAGGAGATGCCGAGGTTGCTTTTATACACAGTAGAGTATTACATCGTAAATAGCCAAAGTAATTATTATATATTAATAAGTCTTGGAGGGGGCTGCTGGTATATTGGAGGGAAGTAGTCGAAATAAGCTCCTATATCTATACCCGCTCGATTTGCTTTGGAAGGTTAAGCTAGGTATTTCTATACCTATACATAGCTGGAGCTAAGGAAAATAAGTGATTTTAACGGGTCTTATTAGCTACACGCGCTATTATAGATGTGGCCGGAACTAAAATATAATGAACGCTCATCGATTTCGCTCACGGACCTCTCTCTTTCGGCAGAATCAACTTTTGCCGCACTTCTGAGGTTATGCGGAGGGCCGCAGCCATAACGTAGCTTCGTTTATGACCGCCGGTATAATATTCGACAGCGGTGGGTTGGCGCGCTCGTTAAATTCTGCTGCGATGTTGCGAAAGCAGCCGGCGGACGAAGCGTGTTTCCCGGAAGCAGCAGTTTTCCAATCGTCCACCTCCGCCAAAGCTGACCATAGCCGTGCTCGTGGTCCGGACTCTTCCCATCAAAAGTTCGTGAAAAGCACCAACTATACCGATTATATATCTATATATGTAAGTGTGTATCACTGTGCGTCGTGTGTCTGGATATGTGTGTGTGCAAGTGCATTTGATCGAGCAAAATATATAAACCACGAGGATGCAAGGGGCTCGTTAGGCCCAGCCGAAAGATGATTGCACGACCGCTGAAAAAGCATTCGCGATGCGTAGCTCCAGGCAGCATTATTATATATATAGGACTTTTGTTTGCGCGATGGTCGAGCTCCGAGCGCGCGGAATTTCGCCAGGGCGAAATTCTCGCGTGGTATGCTTGGATGCGGAGCGTGTGTGTGCGCAAGTTGCCTTTGTGGCAGGGATGATGTCGAGCGAGTAGCTCGCCGCGGCTTCTCCCGGTAAAAATGGCAAACAGGTTGGAAATAATCGCTCCGAGCCGTCGGTTTGGAATGGAATGCGTTTATTTTTTAAGAAGGGGGGGGGGGATATGCGTTTAACGGAAGTGCGTAAGTAGACGCGAATGTTGGGGAGGGAGGAGGGACTGCTGGTGTTGGTGGGTGAATGCCAGTCGATGACGTAGCCTGTGGAAAACGGAATTCAAGAGAGTAAAGGGGGGGGGGAGGGTGGTGGTGCGAACGAGGAAAGAGCGGAGGAACGGAAGCCGAGGGTAGCGCGCGACGTACACAAAGATTAAACGCCAGTGAAAATTAGATTGCGAGACGCAAGCCACCACGGCAGGCAACGTTGCATCGCGCAAAATGAATGTCGGACCACTTTCGCGAAGGCCCTTCGGGGTTTCGGACGGTGGAAAGCGAGGGGAATGAGTTGATGCCGGTGGCTAGAGCGTAGACGAGTGAGCTTCAAGCTCCGACGAGGTTTGGGGAGGGTGCAACCCGCGGAATAGGACGTGTGCAAATGGAAGCTTTGACTCTGTTTTTATGAAAAACGTATTAGTCCGAGTGAAAGATTTAATGTAAACAGTGTGTAAGAGGGAGGCTGAAAAATTTTGACTTGGAAAAAGTAGCGAGCGTGCCCTCGCATAACGTAACTCCTTGCGCGCTGAATTACGCTAAATTTTCACGTATCCTGTATTATAGCGTGGAGTAACATTGCCTGGAAGCGACTTGTAAATTCGCATCTGCTCTTATTCTCGTGTTAGACAAAAGCACCTGCAGTGGTATGCGGACTCGCGACTTTGTTAAAATATACGACGAGAGAGATGTTAATGGGGGTGGCAGACTTACGTAGGGAAGCTTGACATTAGAAAATTAAGAGCGGGCAGGGGGGGGGGGGGAGGAAGAAAGAAATGCATTATTCTTCCATGCAGAAACTTTGGCCGATCTTTGGTAAATAAAAACTAAGACCGATGGTATAAGGCCCTGTGGGCGAGCTAATTTTAAACCGCGCGGTAGTTTATGCTCCTGGATTATGCTCAATGTAATGGGTATTCGAAAAAAAGAACCGTATAGCCGCTCAACTACATTATACTTTGTGCCGTCGTGCCGTAATTGAAAAAGTAGCCGATAACGGAGCAATCTGCATGGCATTTGAATAAAATTATACGTTATCAGGTCGCTTATTGCTCTACGAAATCGATTAAACCAACTCCACGTACGCTGCTCGAATCAGCATTATTATCGGCAGCTAATTTTGATGCCTGGGCCGTAACTGTACAGTCGGAGCTGTAGCAGTGGTGGTGCGCTGCTCGTGACGGTGTAATTGGTACGCTTATGACGAGTGTTTTCGTATAATGTTATTAAAATAGATAGATTACGCGCGCGATATAAGCCCCGATGAGTCGATTCAATATTGATCTTAGCTGAATACGCCATTAAGTTATTTCAGAAATGCCCGTTATAGTTTTCGCGTGAAACACGTATAAAACCTCAAGAGACTTTTCATCTGGGACAGTACTGATCGATACACGTGACACCGGGCTGCAATTTCCGATGCGACAGTAACTACCCTTCCCCCTCTCACCCTCTCCTCTACCACCTATTCTTTATTACCCATACCATCATTGTTTGTAAACGCACCGTTACGCTACGTAACTACGATGAACCGGGATCAACAATCGTATCTGTTGCTCGAATATCGTTTCGGCTATATTCCCCCCCCCCCCCCCACACTCTTCGTGCTTCCCTTCACCCGCTTCTAACCCTTTTTTACCTCCTTGCTCTCCGTATATACATAAATATGTAGGCATTTACGCGAGGCAGCAGCTTTATCAGAAATAATTGCACGAACCTTATTCGCATTTTAGCCCCTGAAATCCAACTGGCTGGACAGCGGCTCCCTGGCATGGCAAATATTAATTTAATTTAAATCGGTTCTGGCTTCACCGTTCACGTATCAACGAGAGAACGACGTGCATCATAATGCTTTATACACCCTCTCCCCCCTCCTCTCTCTTCATTGGACGTTCAAATTACACCATGGCTTTAAGCATCATTATAAAAATTCGATAAGCTCGAATCTGTTGAAGCGTGCCAATCAAAGAACGACTCTTTCATATCACTTAATTTGTCACCTTTTCTCGTCAAGCTAAATTACAGTTATACCTCCACCGTCCAATTTCAGACGCCAAACCCGATATTTTCGATGAAAATGCCAATCGCGAAAACTATATATATATATATGTTCCATCGCAATGCTCATATCTTTATATTTTCTGAACAGCCTTGACTATTGTATCGATTTAAACATCTCCGTGGCTTGTTAAAATGGAGAGAGGAAAAAAGTGTGTAGGAGGGGGGCGGTAGTAACGATCGTTTAGACGCCAGTCACGATTTGTCAGTAGAGGATTATCCGCTTTACGCATCTCTTTAATGAGATGTAAAAGGATAGCACAGGGAACGAAGAAACGAGACGCCAGCGCCGGAGCCCGAAGGAAAGATAATTTTCTGCGGCAGCTCATTGTTGTTTCGTCGATAAAAGGCCTTCATTGTTACTTTCTAAAAGGAACTCTAGCGTCACTTGTAATTTCTTGCCTGATGGATGCACGACAAATTTTTCTTGACGGGGTAAACATGTTGCAGCCTGCAAAAACTCGGGAATATATACACAGGGTATAAAGAAGGGTTGACAATTTTTCAGGAAGTTTGTTCCTTCTGGATTACGCGGGCCAACGCACCATCCTTGTAAAACTTGTAATCCCATCCATGTGTATTTCATTGGCTGCTTCAACGTCTGCTGCATTTCGCATTACTTCTGCACAGAGACGCACACACACACACGCGCGTATATACGAACGTTCGCCAGGTGCTACGCTATCCTCCTACCATATTCCAATTGCACCGTGCGATAAATCAACGTCCTCGTCGTTCAGCAGTGGATGCAAATGTTTCAAGCTGCACAAATTTCTTACATAGTACCCAATAATAATTGGATGAATTCTGGAACATATCTCATTTTGCCCTAAATGGATGATATATCTACACGTATTAAAGGATAAGGGATGATGAGATTAAAACGGTGTTACAGGGAGATTATCAATTATCCGTTTTGCGCGCGTTTAATAGAAAAGCATAAGCTACTACGATGTAAGCTGGGATGTCGAGTTATACGTGTGGCAGTTGACAGGTTTAGCGCGCGGCTGGAGCGAGTGATCGGTGCAGAGCTGATCGGAGGAGCTGTGAACGCTCGGAGCTTCCTAAAACATCTTCCTTCGGTATGCTAAATATGTATATATATATATATATATATAGTACGAAAGACAGAAGAGGCCGATTTCGATACGTATGCAAAGCGATTGTGTTTAAGCGTCAACTTATCGCGCAGAATTTCCATCAGCGCAGAAGCGGAGGCTCTCGCGCGCGATGCCTGTTTCAGGGAGACTCGTCCACGTCCAATGATTTTGAATCAACGCGTCTGGTGGCGCGTGTAATTCAATTTGAATATGTATACGGCAAACCTGCCACTGAGAGAGCCAAACTTCGTTAATCCGTAGCGCGCGTCAGCCGGATCTTTTGTCGTTGCGAAGCATCCCGTTTGCTCCGCTGCGAAGGACCTCCCAAGTCGTAAGGATCGATCGGGTAGTGCAGGATGTGTAAGCGTGCAGTTGCGGCTGACAATATAAGCTTCCGATCGTGAGAAATATTAATAAACGACGGTTAATTCCGGTAGTATCGATCGGCAGATCAAAGTTCCGGGGAAATCGACAGGCTTAGGGATTCCGTTGACGCGGAGAATTCAATCTGAATATGTATACGGGTTCGCGGCTCTCCGATAATCTGCATCGCCGCTCGTGTATCGAAATCTTGCTGATACACCTATACGCACGCTCGAGAAAACAGGGAATCTGCGTTTGTTGCTGGTGGCCATAACGAAATTCTCCCATATGTAGGTATAACTTTGGTTAGCCATGCGTAGTTATCTTTGCTTTTCGCGCTTCTTTTGCCAAGCGACTTATTTTCTGCTGCGATACATACATACATATATATATGTGTGTGTGTGTATAGTGGGGAGGAGGTAGGAAGAAGCTTTGGCAGATAACCTTGAGGAGTAAGGATGTGGAAGACGAGAAGCACAGGGGCGAAAAGTTGAGAGGGAAGGTGATTTTCTTGACGAGTGTAGGTGTGTTGATGCTGGTAAGGCATCGAGCGCGAGGGTTTGTCAACCTATCCACCCCCTGAGAGGGTCTCCACGGGTATATAATGCCAGACGCGATGCCACCAAGAATGCCAGCGAGTCTGTGCTAAATTTATGCAGATGTATGCTAGCAATATTCTAAATAAGTAGGAGGTAGATACCGCACCCACCCCGTCGCGTACTACTACCTCCTATTTCTCTTCCGCCCCCATCATTCCCCATCCCTCTCTCTTGCTCTATCTACCCCCCCCCCCCCCCCCACCCCAACTCTTCCACCACTCCCGCCTACCCCGTTACCCACTCTACCTCCACGTTAATTCTCTTTGGCGAGGAGCGAGCTACGCTAGAATATACCTATTGCTGTGCTACCCCGTTGCTACTGCTGCTTCTGTTGCTCCCATTACAGTTGCTGCTACTGATCTAAATTCTCCGCTTGGACAATGTCCTCGAGCTATTATATTACAAATTCCAATTATATCCCATAAAGCAGAACTCCCGCGCGTAGCACACGCTACCGTCTGCTCGGCAAAATTCGAAGAATATAATGCAAAACCTGCTGAATGGCTCGATTGATCCAAACATAATATTATTAACGCAGGGATGGCGAGGGAGAGTTTATTCTTATCTGATACATTATGCAGTACGGTAAGATTTATCTCGAAGCTTGACACTACAGCGCGATGAGTTATTTTCGGTTCGGGTCGACGCGATATAAGTGGATCGATTTGGTTATTTTCAAACAGTTCGGCTTGGCTGATTGGACGCCGGCTTATGCACATAATTAAGTTACTACGAAACGTCGCATTGATACAAGACGGCAGAAATTGTCAGAATAATCCCCGAGTCACTTTAAGCATAATGCTGTTTTAGCTGAAGTAGACACTTTAAGATGCTCGGCTCTTTAATTACGATAAACATTATAGCCGTCTGTCTGCTGGGCAAATTCATAAGTAATTTCAAGGTGATTTCCTTTCGGCATCCCTTTGGTCTCATTCAGCGTAATTAACGTTTCTTCCGCGGATCTACCTCTATCCAGGCTCCGCTGCTGGTCGCTTTTGTAAAGTCGTCTATAGCATCCGTCGCGTATAGCTCACCAGCTTTGTCGTCAGGAAATGAGCGAATTAAGAAGACGGGGAGAATTCTCAAACAACGAGACGTTGATTATCCGATTGTTTGTGATAGCGGTTTCCTTGCACAAAGCGCTCAATGTCGTTCGCTTCTATTATCGGCCAAGCTCAACGTCAGTTTCACTTAGCTAAAAATTTAAATACGTTTTCGCCTTATCTTAATGGAATAGAAAATTATCAAAATATTTTAAAACCCTTCTAGTTTTTATCTTTTTCCCAAATCAATTCGTTTATAGAGTCTTCTCGGTGCGATTGGATAAACGAAGAAATTCAATTATTAAATGTTTTCAGTCAAGCAGCAGTGACAACGTGCAGTCGAGCTAAGACCGATTACTGTATACATATATACATAGCCCGCTTTGATACACTCGGCTCTGTAGCGATTAAAGAGAATCGCCGAGCAATTTGCGTTAATGGCAAGGTGCAGCAGACTTCAAATGACTTCAGGAATGAAAAAACTATTCGCGTCTTATATTTTTTAAAGTCATCAAGAAACTGCATTTCTTTTACATACGCGTACTTTAATGTACAATATGAGCGCGCTATATATATACGTATATATCTGGCCAAACTCGATGCAATTCCTGACGAAAACAACATTTCCCTCCATAATAATTTCATCTTGCGAGTTTCGTATTAGTATTTCGAATATAAAAATTCCTGATATTTGCATATACGCGAGCATGCGCTTGCAACTCGACTGGTCCCGCGCTCTCTTTCTCTTTCTACATATATAACAAGGAGTTTTAGATCCACGTGCAATCGTTGGAAAAATTCGCGAAGCTCTTTAGGAGGATGCAAGGGGATCGACTGGTTTTTAGCATGACGCTTCGTGACGCGCATCCAAGAGCGAAGCGCGGTCAAAGAATGATTAATTCCAAGTAGGGAGGGAGGCCGCGCGGGGATTGAATTCTCATTAAGCGAAAGTGGCCTTTCCACTTGATGGTAGGAC
Organism: Prorops nasuta; assembly: GCF_024137725.1. NCBI lineage: Eukaryota > Metazoa > Arthropoda > Insecta > Hymenoptera > Bethylidae > Prorops > Prorops nasuta. Next base: position 2,157,648 of record NW_027116816.1, read on the forward strand.
GTAGAACGAGTGTCTGAATTCGAGGAGGAAGCGACGTTCGTCACGTATGTCTACGGTCCGAATCAGTTAGACGCTGGGCTTAATCGACACTTACCTACTTAACGTGGCTAATTACATTTTAATTAACCAGCAGCCGCTGCGGGCAACCACGAAACTTCAATAATTACAAACGCCATTCCTAACTATAGGGGAGAGAAACTTCTCCGCGAGAGTTTCTACGAGGCTGCTCTTCAAGCAAATGTAAGATTATTGCCACGCCGGCGAAATAAGGAAATTTTCACGACTCTTACGTGCATCATTGCTCTCCTAAAAAGTGGAAGGAGTGACGTCACGATGGCACGAATCGCTCCACCAGTGAGGAATACCGTAGCGTCGGCTCGTATAAATCATGGCATAAATTAAGGCGCGTGTAGAGAGGGATCCTCGTCATGGATAATAGTGCAGGGGTGGGTGCTGAGAGGAGGGAGAGAGAGAGAGAGAGAGAGAGAGAGAGAAAAAGAGGGATCGGTTGAAATGAAACAAATGACAATGCACGAGCGAATGGGAAGATTTGAAAGTTGTTGGGTCGCGCGGGCAGTGTGTATAGGTTGACGGCACACAACGCGGAGGCCGTGGAAAATTTGAATTTCAATGCGCGTCATACCTGATAAGAGCCTTGGCAAAAGTACACATTAGCGGATTTAAAATTTAGATCGGCCGTTGACCGATACGTTGACTGTGTCTGTCCGCTGCTATACTGACCGACGACGACGAATCTGTCCCGGATAATGACGATAGTTCAATGCAGCTGGCTATTTCAACGAATTCGAGGATTTTCCGGAAAATGTTAAGAACCGCGCTGTATAGCAAACACAAATCGAATTCAGCGAATATTTCATGCTGATTCGAAGGAGGAAGCTTACCATAAGGCCCGTCTTCTCGATTTGAATTAACTTTGCATTGTCACTGTATATATGCACCTTTTGCCCAGGCTACTTTAATCTTGATTTTGCAACAATTTGCGGAAAGAAAACGCATTTCCTTCCGAATCACTCGCAATGTACTTACTTGTCATGTATGTGATGTACTGTGAGTCGCTGATGTTGCCTGAAAAAACCTCGTTGAGTCATGTCGTTCGTTACGTAGCACGCACCAGGTGGGTCGCGCGAGAGAAATCAACTCTCTTCGCTTCGCGCTTGCATTCGAATACTGCGTTAACACTTGCGTCTACTTTCGCTTTTCTCTCCTTGCAATTATGAATTAAATTTGAAAAATCAACTCTCTTAACGCTCGAAGCATTTTTCATCTTTTTCATCAACTTTGCCTCGAGTCTCTTTATCATTTATTTTCATATTTTTTTCCACCTAATTTTTTTTAAGATAAATTATTCCAGCTACATTCTCGCCGAGTTACTACGATTACAAACGAGGCTTAAGAGGTTCGGGGCGAAGGCCTCGGGGAAAAGTGTTGGGAAAGCTCTTTCGCAAAAGTGTGAAACTGCAAAGAAGGCTCATGCCGGGTAAAACTTTTCATTTGCCAGCGTAACGCTAAACGACCGGCACTCGTATACTCGCGTGCTTCATTTTCTACGACTGGCCAAGTGCAAATGAGCGATGTTACTCCTTGTACAACGTAATAAAATTACTCGGACTGTTTTTTGCAGAAAGTATTAGGGAAATATCCGCCTAGTAAGTATACCTACGACGAACTCCGATAGCAATCGGAGAGCAAACAAAAGTTCCATCGCATTTTCCATTGGTGGATTATTGGCACAGAGTAATAAATATATGTATGTAATATATAGGAGGAACACACACACACGTATACGTTCTGTTTCGATCCCTCCTCGTAATTTTCTTTTTCATCATCGAGCTCGCGTAATCCTGCATTAGCTATTAAACGGAATTAACGTGACTCTATTGCACGTATGGAGTGCTTTACTTTGAGATATCGATTTGATAACACGTATTTCGCGGCTGTTGCTCGCGGCCTCTCTTCTGTGTTTCCAGCAGTACTACAACGAGAGTAGATTAACTTTGAGAAACAATCCTGCCGGTAACTAACCGTATAATATCACAGTCACGTTATAGTGTGCCTGCCCTATCTCATTCTTGGCGCGTCCTGGCATGGTATGGGGGGTGGCACAGCGTGGTGTGGTGTACGCCCCAACCTATAGATACAACCCTCCCTTTACCCGAGCGATGAACGCCTCGCATTAATGCCGCGAAGCGGCAAGTATATACGCTAGATTTTTTACGACTTTTATCGAACAGCCTTGGCAACTCTTCCTTCCTTCCATTTGCTCGTCCCGTTGTTATTAAAAACAATATTATTCCATGAACTCGACCCTACCTGCATAGACTCTCGTATACCAGCTGAAGAATTATTAATTCAATTAGCTGCGCGTATATAAAGAGGCTGGCCGAGTGAAATTATATCCTTTTATTCCCAATAAAGCTTTCAGCGGTTGAGCACCGCTGTCATAATTTTAGGCCAGCATTAAACTGACCATTGAAAACCGCGTGGCTCCTCAATTAGTATTTATTATCCGGGAAAATGATCGTTTGATCACGGCAGCGTATTTAATATAAACAATTCCCAGCTCGAGATCGATCATCTATACCCAGGTAAAGGAAATACATAGAGCGCGGAGCATCGCTTGAAAAATTCATGAGAATCGCAAGATTACGCATCGGATCCCTGCTTTGGCACGGTACGCGTAAAACCGGAAGTGAGGAAACGTGTTTGTACGTGTTTTATACCACGAAATATCGTAAAGAAGCAGAGGAAACTTTGTACACGACGTATATGTGTTGCTCGCTTTAATGCATTTCTCAGTGTTATAAAAGTAAATGTTGATTTTTAAAGAGGAAAAAATCGTCCAAAGAATCTTAAAGTGAAAAAAAAGCACGAGAAAGACGAAAAAAAGGGGGATGGAAGAGAAGTCGTTTGGGAAGATGTTGCGCTTCTGGGCAGCCGTTGGAGAATTCCGGGGAGAAGTGTATTGCACTTTAACGCGTACCTTAACTGAATGAAATTGCTTAATTCGAAATTTGCGGCCATTGGAGCGTAAAGCGTGCATAACGAAGTGTCGTGTATAACGCGCACAGCAGGTATTTGGTATTAGTACAGTATTCCCTGGGTTGCGGGGACTTGAAAACGCGAGGGCACCGAGGATATGGCGGTGGAGTGGGGGGAGGGGGGAGGTGGAGCTGCAAGCACATCTTATAATTAGTCCCCGCGCTGCAGGCTGACATTAAATTAACGCAGACCAGTAGGAGAGGCGAGAGCATCGGGAACGGCAGCAGCGGCGGCGGCAACAGTAACATCATGACGAAGTTACGACACAGCGAGTGTGTTGGGGGATTCGGGCTTTGGCGGCCCGAGACGGGTAGGGATAGAGCTTGTGAACGCGATACGTCACGCGGTGGCAGCAAAACCCGCGGTTCTGGCATAATGTGAATCTATTACTCAACCCATACGTCTCGTTACCGTGAATCCACGTATGCATATCCATCCACTCTGCATCCATAGTTCATGCCTCGACATTGAATCTCTGCTCAGTTTCCTCGACACTCCCCGAACGCCGCACCCACCCAATGATCATATCCCTCCCTTCCTCTCTCATCGCACAGATGAATAAAAAATCTAGGCAAAATAATTCTACCTGTAAAAACTACTCTTTCGAAGAATTTTTTAGATAAACTCTGATAAACTTAACGAACTATGAATTTGTCGACTTAAATTCGAGTTGGATTTGTGTTAGAGGCAGATTTTCGAAGGGCCTACGAATTTTCAAGTGGTGTTATAGTCAACGAAGTCGCGGACTTTGGTTGAAAATGAGTTATTGATATATTTGCGTGGTTTGGAGGAGGAGAATGATGATCGATGGATGAGAAATAGGCATGAGCTATACAGTTGCTCGCACGTGACTTTAAGTAGGCACGCTTTATTCGTAGCATAATAATTGTGTAGATGCATATTGGCACTATAGAGGAAACCTTAGTAGAGCTATACGCGTACTTATATATAACCGTCCCATATAGTTGACTTTTACTCGCTCTTACTCCTTCCTGTCTCCACCCTTTCCTTACCAGTAGAGTGGAGTAGTGAGGGTGGGGGTGGGGTGGTGAGTCAGATATATATCGCTCCCCCTAACGTGTATTCACCGTCCCGTGTGTATATATCTGTCCATGTGCGTTTAGCGTTGGAACTGTTTGCACTAGCCTCACGACCCTTCCCGAGCGAAACCCCACCTTTGCCAACTAACTTTTGCCTTCCTCCACTTGTGGGTAGCACAATTTCTGCCCGCGTAGGTCACGCGCCGTGGAAAAGAGCGTTATCTGCGACATGTGTAGGTATATAGTTAACATGCGCATGGCTGAACCGTTGCCGTTAATGCAAGCTGGCTAGTTAACGTGTACAAGTAGGGAGAATATGGGTTATTAAGCATGAATGAATCTAGCAGGTGAACGCAGTCGATGCGATGGGTGGATCTACATGGTAGCAGAAAACTACGCTCGACTCTGACTTCGATTGTTATCCGGTCAATGATTTGCCCTCATTAGCAAACTGCACGTTGCATTCGATGGAAAAATTCGCTCAGCTCCGACGAGTTCCGCACTTTACTTATCTCTGTGCGAAATCACACGCATTAATATTTTATGCTACGAGATTGCACGTTGCTTTGCGAAATAATTTATTCCGAAAAAAGAGCTAGGGAGCTACGCGAAGGTATAGCTTGTGCAGATTGTAGCTTTCAGCGAGTCGATGTACTATCGGAATGCAGGAATTTAGAGTCGTTGTTTGAGTAGTTGACGCGTGCCGGGCCAAATCTCTGCTCGAACCACTGAACGAAGGAAGAATCGTTGGAGCGAGTCGGCGAAGCGAGCCTGGTCCGAATTTCCGTTTAGTCTCTCTCCCGCGAGAATGCTCGACCTGCGCAAAGGAGGGACAGGGCGCTCGTGGAAATCTATCATCAGTCGCGATAGCAACGAAATTGTCGACGACCCCATTGCTGCTCAATTATTAACAAATTTTTCCCTGGAGACCGCGGCGGGGCAGACGTATGAAAAAATACACTCGCCGAAAACAGAAATGGACATATGCGTGGATTTTCGACAGGGACTTAATCGAATAAAAGATTTTAATTGAATCAGTCGAATGATCGAGTTTTCGTATTGTGCGATTAATCATTGTTTCAATTTCTGAACGCGTCGAGGGAGGCGAGAAAAAATGTTTTACGAGTGGCGTGGCCGATACGGCGAGGCATGAAATTTTTTGAAAATTCAGTAATATCGAGGAGCGTGGATCGTTGAACGAGAGGCGAAGCGCGTTATCTCGTACCGGGAAGCGCTATTTTTATTATCAGCCGACGTTCCGTGCAAGCCCTTCTTTATCGGTACGTTGGCCCATCAAGCAGCGCGTTCGCGTCGACGAATTCCCTCGAAATTGCCCTTATAAACTGAATACGTACTTTACTACGAATTCTATATACGTCATAACGCTAACACTGAAAATGCCCGACGACAAGCATAAAATTCCGAGCCTCACCTGTGCATAATGTCATAAAAAAGAAGAAGCATTATATATAGCTTCGGTGATTCTTCATCAGACGAGATAAATCATTAAGCGGCCGTTGCGGCCGAGACTCGACTCTTTCCTACCTCGCCTCGCTATATTATAATATTATGGAGGAAAAGGGGAGCCATCCCGCTGTCACGATACACTCGATCGAAGACCTCGGAAGGAAGGAAGAAAGCTGCTCGGAAACAAATGCCCGCAATCAGATTGGCCTATCATGATTCGAGAGAATTGCTTTTTCAGGCAGTCGGTGATGAACGACGTCTAGCGATCCCGGAAAACAATGGAGAAAGACCGCACGAATTTGTTCAGGGCGAAAGCAAGCAAAGGTTCTTAAATCCCTATGGTTCTCTCCTAAATATATGGGATGAGTATGTGTGCGCGCGCGTGCGTGTGTGTACTGTACTGCACACAGCCCGAGAGTCTCGGTTTTACATCTAATTGTTTGCTGTGACTCTATCGATAACGATTGTTCCTTATCCAGTGGGACGCGCCAGGCCGATCGAAAATTCCCACGGGAATGCTTGCCACACATCCACTTCTCTCTCGCCACAATCTCAATCCTATACACCTCCGTCTTCCTCTTCCTTATACTTTTCGAGAGCTGCCAGCGAATTCCAATGCTTATTTCCGGCTTCGTTTCCGGCACGCCGTTCCTCCTTCATCATTGGAAAATTTAATCTCGGCATGCATCCTGTCGATAAAATAAAGTAACCGCAGACGGCAAACGGGGAAAAAACTGTGGTATTTACATCCCTCTTACTGAGATAATTGTCTGCTAGTTCCGCTTAAATAGCCGGATTCGCCAGTAGTCGTGATGGTAGCTCGCGCTTAACTTTTAATGGATTTTTTCGTCGGGACTGCTGAATTCAAAAAAGAAGTAGAAAAAGGCTTTGATCCGCCGGTATGCGAGAGGATTCCTCCAGCTCGGTAGGGGAGAAAAAGCGACTTACATCGGAGGAAGTTAAAACGTGATGGAAATTGGAGTTCGCGGTTATCCTGCTAAAAATGTAGATCGATACTGCGCAGTTTGCGTTTTTTTTTTGTTTTTCGCTTTTCCTTTTTATTTTAAATTCCATTTATTAATACTCTACACCTTTCGTTTATTTTTAATTCGACCGCAACTGTTGAACAATGAGCATATAGTATACTATACAAAGGGGTATAAAAAGGTATATACCTATATATATATATATATATATATATATATATATATATAGGTATAAGTCTTAGTAACTTTGAAGGAGCAGAATGCGATACGAATTCCGCTAATAGGACGGCCAAGAACTGGTTTCAATTGTCGTACTTGGCGCTCCCGTTGCTGCTCCCGAATAGCCTATCTTCTATATCCTCGACCGCTAAGAGGGTGGAATTGATTAAATAATTGGCCCCTTAGATTGGGGGCTAGTTTCTGGAATGAATACTCTGGGCTCCTGGCCAAGTCTAGCTGCTCCGAAGCTTCGGCACAGTGCAGGATAGGGCTACGACTAAGTACCACCGGCACCACTACCACCACCACCATCGCCATCTCATCCTCATCCATGGACAAAGTGGCACGGGAGCTGCGAGGACACTAGACGGCTTAATAATGGCTTTGATTGGGCTGGAAAATCTGCTTGTCAGGCCGAGTATTACTTCGAGGGACTTGGCGGTTTCTCACGTTTAAATCCCGCCTGTCGAACCCAGCTCCGCCCTTTCGACACTACCATTGCCAATGCCATTGCGATATCTCGATTTTCATTGTGATCGAGATTGCTCCTGGCAAGATCCTGCTCTGAGTTCCCTCGACCCCTGTCCGGCTTATTTCCAGATAAATGTACTTGAATTAATGCCTTATACCCAAAAGTCATCTATCGGCTACAGTGTCAATGCTTATTGGCACCATTCGCATTATTCAATTTATAAATTTGTATAATATGTATATATATGTATACCCTAGCTGTGTACCAACCTCGCAAAGCCCCCCGAGCTATCTTTTCTACAAGAGGCATTTCATCTCGATTCCAGTCTGATTGAGGAATATCAAACGCAGAACGGTATTTGCAACCTGCCTGATCTGCATTTGATCGCAGCCAGCTAACGTCACGTAGCATACGTACACACAGCAACCACCTGCGTACTTTACCCATAGAGAACTACAATATTTTCCAGCCAGATCACGATCCAACGTGCGGATAACTCAGCCCCGTCCTACCTACTAAACTCACAATCTACGCCACTTCTTCTCTTTGTCCTTAACTCTTTTTTTCTTCTTCCACATATATATATATATACAATATTCTATACGTGGCTAATGCTAATAATTCATCGGCAATAAATAATTCTTCGCGATATCCGTGTATCGTGGCCATCCTGGTTGAAAGTACGGCAATAACCATTGGAGAAGTTTCTGCTGAATACAGCCATCCTAGCATTCGTGTAATGAGCAGTATTGAAGATATCTACCAATTTGGTAGAATTTTGAAGAAGCTATCGTCGGTTCAGCATTATAACATCAAGCTAGAGAACTGTTACAGTTATCTATATCTATATATATATACGTGGAGTATTATTGGAAATTCGTGCGGATTCATCATGAGATCATAAATCAAAGTATCGACGGGTGCAGGACTCATCGAATTAGGCCACGTTAGAGCGTTAACTATCGCGGAAATAAAATTGCTTCTTCTTTATTTTGAAGGAAGATCAATCGAGGTTGAATTTGGGATAAAAGTGAGAAAAGTTGTTGGTATAGCAGAGTCTTGGGGGAATCGGGCGAAATTAATTTGAAGGAGGCGAGTATAAGAGGGCACGGGGTGATATAGCAGGAGCTCGTCGTATTTCCAACTGGCTGAGCCAAATGCAAAGCGCGTGGGCGGCTCAGAGGGCGCCGCAGATAATAGACATAAATATCCCTGGGTTTTTCGGATTTATATTTTGCGCGTATCAGCGATCTCATTTGCATGGAGAATTTACAACGCGCGTTGCACACACATACACACGGATACACTCGGATGCTTGCACACAAATGGAGAGTATTCTCGGTGGCGCTTTCGGAGGCAGATGACGCCGGGATTGGTGGTGCGGAAGAGGGGATGGGAAGGAGGTGCGCGGGGAGAGGGGAGGCGGAAGAAATAGGAGGGGGGGGGGGGGGAAGAGCGGAGGTTAACGTTCGGACGATATAGCTATATATAGCCGATATAACTGGCGGGTAAGCTGAACTATTGAAAAATGATACTGCAGTCCTGTGAATGAAATATTATCACTTCGTATTCCGTTGCATAGCTGCGCCATGAATAAGCTTGCTTGCACGGACCTCCGGGCTGACCTTATAAGTGTAGCTTCCACTTGCGCGCGAGGGGAGCGCGGCGGAGCGAGAGAGAGAGAGAGAGAGAGAGAGAGAGAGACGCGTGTTCCGATTGTTCGTATAGCACACATAGAGTAGCATGTACATACATACGGTACACACCGAGCGGCTGGAACGTAGCGTCGCGTCGCGCCGCAGCGAAGCTCGAGCAATTCTACTGCCAGTTAAAGCCACTCGACAATGAAAAGGAGAGGCGTTGTGCGAGACTATTTGTCGCGGAAGAGACGAATAAAAGCAAAGTCTATCGTGGGAAAACGCGATCATCGATAAAATGGGAATATCTAACAGGGAATAAGGAGTTAGAGTCGTGAAACGGTTCATTGACGTAAGTATGGGCGTGCATCGGAGCTATTCGAAAATGCGGTGCTGTCAAATAACAGAGCGAGGTAGTCGTTATCGGTGAGTTCCTATATTCAAAAGAATCTCTCGCCCTTAAAGTGGGTAGTAGCTGAGAATGAAATGGGAAATATAGTTTGAGAATGCAGCAAAGATGACTCCAATCGGAGAGAACGATGCGTACTGGCGTCAAGGGGTTGGCCGCCTACGCAGCTGCAGCTGCAAGAACTCTGAGATTTTTATTTGAATTTTATGATTTAAATCGCACACTCCGCAATATTCCCTAGTCCTGGCGCAATCGAGTCAGCAGCTGATTTTATGGTTTATTTTTATAGCTCTACGTGTGGCGCGTCTTCGTGTCCTCTGATCTTTCCAGTCTCCCTCTAGCTTCCTCAAACTGATTTATCATCCCGAAGGTGAACCCATCTCTTTTCAACTATATACGCGTTCTCCTTCCTTTTCCACGACTTCAGCCCGTCAATTTCGTCTCGTCTCGTCTCGTATCGTTTTTCCCTCCAACCCCTAATGATACGTGAGCTGTGCAACTCCTTCCAAGCACTAAAACCTATACGACTTTGGCCACCAGCTAAAATGGACTTTTATCTATTTCGTCTAATTGAATAAAAGCCAAGCGAAATCGACGAAACACTCGCGTGTACGATGATGCATTCGTTGGTCATTTTGGTCAAGCGTTATAATAGATAGATCGCTCTGACCACGTATTCCATCACGGCCAGTTCCCACTATGATCAGGATGGCGTAATAACGAGAAGCATAAATTGACAATTTGTCCCGGTGTATTGGCTTTCCCAGACCGCGATAGCATTCAATGCAATAATTGGTATCCATTGTCAGAAATTCCGCTCTGTCTCTGCATCCTTCCCTTTCTCGCCTTGCCTTCTCCTTTTCTCTGATTATTATTACTCTCTCTCTCTCTCTCTCTCTCTCTCTCTCTCTCCCTCCGTATAATATATATATAGCATCAACCAATTTAACACGTTTTCCGTTCGATGCAATTAAATCCGTTCGTCGCCAATTACATTTAATTGTAAACCCCATAACCTAATCGTTTGTTCTTCATTTATGGTGCTGGGTCGAGGAGCGTGAATTTCATGAAAGATAAAGAGATACCATATTGCGATTACTGTTTTCAGCCTGGTTATCGTGATATAATGAAATTGATAGTTTTAGTAGGGTGAATTTGACCGTGATAAGCGATGCTGCAATGTCGACTATAAACCTTCCGCTAGAAATTCAAATGCGACGTGTCTTTCCGAACAATTGAGTATGGCCTGGCGAACGAGAATGCGAGCGCTGTGTTTGATTTACGATCCGGTAAGAGAGACTCCGAGTCCAAGTGCATCTGCAGGCGCGATATGGAAAGCTCCGACGCAGAGCGCCGCCGTGGATCGAGCGAGGGGGAGGGAAAGCAAATGTCGCCCAGAAGGACGAGCAGAAGAAAGAGGAAGGGTATGGAATTGGTAGAAGTGGCGAGAACTTTCATATACTATATCCGGCCACTAATTTATTTCACTACCATTTTTACATAACTCGAAACGTAACGAAGAATCCTTGAGAGATTTCTCGAAGGAAATCATATACCGTGTGGCACAACAATGTTATATGTATAGATATTAAGTAATATATAAATTATGCGTAAATGCTAATTTATAAAAAAAGTTAGTTTCCCTTTTTAGATGCTTTTGTTACTACACATAGATTAATTAAACAATCTCACTGTTAAATTATTTGTCAGTTTGATCCAAGCGATGAAGTGTATATAGTTTCAAGATTAGACGCGTATTATGGGTTGGCCGTTCAGTAGTAGAAGTCAGCAATAAGCCCGACATTATTAGTTTCTTAATTCGCGTGCTATGGCTATCTGTAGGTTTACCTGCTCCCTCTGAAGGGCTCGAGATTCCGTTCGCGCGGTGAAACTATACTGTTGGTTTGTTAGTTGGCGGTTGATTCGAATCAAGTCTTGGTATAATCTCGAAGGGGGTTGGCCGGGTCTCGAAAGGTGGTTATAGAGTTCGAGCGGAGGGCAGGCGATCGTAAGAACACACGCAGACCACGCGAGGGTCGCATTTTTCAACTCGGCTATAAGCGACCGTCGACTACCGAGGATGCCACCCCACCCCACGCCTTATTCCCCCTACCCGCTTCTCACATCCATTACTTACATCTCCGTGATCTCTCGAACTTGGCCACACGTCTCTAACAACTAACGAGGTCAGGTACTCTGTTTTGTCCATTTTCGCTACATCCCACGATCCCTGCAAAATGATCTCCCACAAAAATCGAGCAGCCAAAACGTCCAACATTATTGGAAAAGGTTTTAGAGAATCGGGAATAAATGGGGCTAAAGAGACTAGGGATTCGGCTAACATTAAACGCTTTTCTGATTGGCCATGTTTGCAGAGTAACTATATACCCATATCGCTCCTTAACAGCCTCGTAAATTTATAGGGACGTGCGGTAAGAATAACCAACTCAAAGGCCAATGGAGCACAAAGCTGAAAGCTAATATTTACGAAACACGGCAATAACATGATATTCGCGGTTTTCCAGACAGACCTCTTAGAAACTCGTTCAATCCTCCACCCAAAGAGCCACATTTTTATTTGTCCATAGCAAATCCACTCGCATCTTGAAAATTCTATTAAAATTAGTTGTAAAATTAATCTTGCAAGAACAATATAATCTTATATTCAAGATTGCAATCTCGCGAAAGTAGAACAACTAAGCCTTAATTTTGCATCTGAAAGAAAAGAAAATCTCGATACTCTTCGGACCTTTGATTATATCGTATAATCTCAACAAGATTCTTCTCTGTTAAAAGAATAATTATTTTAATGTCGTTACACCAGAGCAGATGGAAGATGGAAAAAATGTTTCTGCGCTACTTGTGTTAAAGTGCGAAGGAGAGGTGGACAGAGAAAACGAATAATATTCTTGCAGAAAAGTATACAGAGGCAGTATTCTGCAAATGAAAACGTAGACTGTTCTGAGCTTTGTTATTGGCAAGTACGACTGGTCGATCCCTGTGGATCGAGTGGCCGAGGAGTGTCATTGGAGCTTTTAATTAAGCTTTACTGAAGCGTGCAAAGTTTGTCCGGGATGTCCTTCTCCGTGAGTCTCCTCCGGGAGAGGTCAGGTAATTTAGTCCGAACGACACGAAGGAAGTTTATATTGGTAGACGGTCAGGAGACGAGACTGGTCTATTATTATGTCGTACGCTTCTCTATCGTGGACAGCAGATGCTCGGACGCTACACAGAAGGGCTACAACGTTATACGTACCAAAGAGAAATATCGAGGGAGAGAGAGAGAGAGAGAGAGAGGTGAGGGTAGAAGGTGGTTATAGATAAAGAGAATTCCAATAGGCAAAGCAGTGATATCTGATGGAATACCGCACAAATATGAAAGTCGTCGTCGTACCTTCCTGCAAGGTATATATCTATCGAATCAAAACCAAATAACCTCAGAGTTGTTTCAGCGTGAATTTCGGAAATAGATGTTCCATCCTGTCCAATCGCGAGTATCGCCCAAACTCCTGCACACTGCTTTTTAACAGGAATTTTCATTCCTGACGTCCAATGTGAATCCGTCCTATTGGAGAAATCTCTTCTGTTTCTCTCGGAATCAATGTGCGCGAAGGAAAAAGAAAACGGTGTAACGATCGCGGTATAGGCGCGGAGAATAAAATCTCGGTGTATGCCGAAGAATCTGGTAGATGCGACACGTTCTAAAAGCACCGGTCGCTGAAAGTTCTGCTGGTGGCCGCTATGTTGCTTTTGCACAAAGTAAGCTCTCGACCGCGGAGTCGTTATTTTCTTTACGAGCTCACAGAAGCTTATCTCGCTACCAAGTGTTTTCGGCCGGCTGCTGTTGCTGCTGCCTGTAATCCTCTAAAAATAATTACCTGTTTCGCTATATATACCTATATGTATATAAATGTATGTACATGTACAAAGCGCCTACCAATTGCACTTATATATATATATATATATTATACACTTATCGATCGATATGGACAAAGGAATAATAAAGGACAAAGATTTTGTCACCGATTAAAATTTCTACTCGACGAGGGCAACGCAAACTCTTGGAGCTGGCAACCTGAAAGACCCACTATATGGGTATATATATATATATATATTCAAAAAAAATATAAAAAAGAATCAAAGAAACTATAACGACGAGGGTGACTAGTCGTAGTATAGGTGGAAGGAGGGAAAAAGAAAGTCGATGTACACGCAAAGTGGAACGGCTATACGTTGAGATAGCTAGTAGTACGCCTAAGTACATTCACCATAGATCATGACACGCACGATATTAAGGCCGCTTTCGTGTCGCGACCGATCATAAATTGAGATCTCGAGGCCTTGTATAAGCAACCTGTTCGTACGGGTCGCCACTAGCAGATTGACGGGCGCGATAAGGCGTTTAAAAAAAGTTCGCGACTCAATAAAGACATCTCTCTCTCTCTCTCTGGCGGACGATTCTAGCCTCTTGATAAATTTTCTCGAAAGCTGGCGTGGCGCAGAGTGGACACTTTTACGAGAGCCCTTCCGTATATTTTGGCAAAATAAACCGATGTACTCGGCCTCGTAGATTCGCCCCGAACACCGTGGAGAGTCTAATATTCAGCGACGGTGCATACGAGTATTGCGCGGTGGAAAAATTAAAGCTCGTTGTAACACGCTCGAGGAGAAAGACAGAATTTAAACTCGTAGATTTCTCGGGAAACTGGAGTTGTATTCGGCCACGAGGTTGCAATGTCTGGCAAGTTTTCGTCGTAAATACTGATTATTAAATAGCTGCGAATGTTCGTAGCAGGGTAGTAGTGGCGTGTTTCGGCGAGGAGACTGGTAGGTTATCGTGTGACACGTACGAGTTACGTTGAACCGAGATAGAAGGGGCACGTGGTGGACGGTGTGCGTTTGTTTTGAACGGGGTGTTGGCGAGGAGAGCCGCACTGGGGGGTGGAAGGGACCATGTTCGTGGGAGGGCTTAATACAGTACAACGCCAGTGGCGTAGGCTTTATGATGACGAAGAGCACCTGAGGGACCAAGAAGCTGCAATTTCCTCGTACAGCCGACGTCGCACCTGTACCATCCTATATTTGTATTTGTCAGTATTCCGAATACAACGCATAGTTTGCAGGGGACCAATTTATATCAAAACGCAAAATCGCTGTGTGTGATGTGTCTTCGATAATCTCTTCGGGCATTATCTCGTGTATCGGGCGTAGCCTACAGATACCGCTCTGCCTGCGCCGTGTTACGTTTACTTCGAGCTAGGAACGTGCACAGTTTTAGGAAATCTAATCGTTTTATCGATTACTCTCGGCCATTATTGCTTTAAGTGGGCGCTATTAAGAATTATATAATGCGGGCTAATGCGAAAGAAAGTAAAACAAGGCAGGTGAGCGAGCTGGAGATTAATTTAATGGTACGTTGGATTTTAATGATTATCCCTAATGCTTTTATATATTCAATTGCTCCGTTCTGAAGCTCGTAAAAGCAGAGATGAGGGAAGCGTTAAGCAGACTTTAGGAAAAATGCGGCGTTCGCAGAGCCAGACACGTACGGTCATTGTATAAGCGCGGTTTGAGATAATATCGGCTTATATAGTGGAAGATTGAAGATAAAGCTGGTTGGCTTCAATTCTAGATGCTAAAGCTAGTGAAAAACGCGAAGCTTGTTACAAGTTAAAAGAATCGGGGCCCCCGACGGGCTATAGCCAGTGTATATAAGTCTTGTTAAATAAAGACCAGCGCTGAAAACCAGACTGGTCGGAAAACGAAGCGAAGGGAGGGTGAAAAAAGCGAGAAATCGGTGTAGCGGTCTAGAAGGAAGGAGAATGCGGCCACGATGGAGAAGGGAAGAAAGTGGAAAGAGCGAGGCTGACATAATGGTTGAGGGAAATTCCGACTTCCTTGGGCAAACCTACTGATCGTTAGTCTCGAGAAAACTTTTACCCAGCTCGCGCTATTCCTTTTTCTCTATATTTGCCTTCTGCCGGAAGAGCACCGCGATATCTCGATCCTTCGAGATATTTCGCAAAAATACCGCACCGCCAAAGCAAACCGTGTTATCGCGCGAATATAAGGTGATTAAAAAAGGATAAAAAACGCAAGAACCCTTATTCATGAGGATCAGCGAAAAATTCTCTAACCTGACGAACGCGTTACAACGTAACAAACATTTCTTAAATTTGCTCGGTTAAACTTGCAATTTAAATCGGGCCTGTGAGTTTTGTTTAAGAAAATTTTTAAATTCCGAACGAATAAATTTCACGCTGCTAACAAAAGTATAATATGTTGGAGCCGTATATATGCTATACATCGAGCGAGAATAGCTGTGCTGTTGAAATATAAACGCGGTGTAGTAGCGTGTATCGGGTGGAAGCGAGAAATTAAGGTAGGGAAGGCGTTGACAACGAAACAGGTAACATCGGGGGAAAGCAGCTATATATATATATATATATATATACATATAGCGACGATATAAAAAAGATGGTTGTACAAGTATGACTTTCTGGTAAACAGGAAAAAGATGGTAATTAAAGCACGCGAGGTGAATCGAAGAAAAGTGCAGTGTAAGAGAGATAGAGGTGGAGAACGCAAGGGACTGTAGTGTAAGGGGAGGGGGAGGGGAATGGGGGCAAGGGAGAGAAAGGAAGGAAGCGGTAGGCAGGGCAAGTTGCGTGGGGGTAGGTGGAGCCGGAGAAACGGGCCAGGAAAATGCATGGAAATGTATTCCCAGAAGCGCTGGTGGATCAGGGCTGCGAGGTAAAGAGAGAAAGAAGTGCATAGAAAGTAGGGGATGCAAAGTGTAAAACCGAGCGAGCGAAAAAGGCTGGACGGAAAAAGGCAGCTACGGATGTGGATGAGAGGGGAGGAGGGGCAAGGGGAAGAGTAGGCCAGCAGTCGCTGCTGAGGATATTATAAGGTTTGAAAAGCTGGCACCACGCTGTCACCAAGAAATTATGCTTGATTTTCCAAGCTACGTTATCTTCCCTGGCACCGTTGTGTCACCAACACAACCCACCTCCATTAGTTTTCCTTTGAAGATTCTTCAGCCCGAGACAAGTGTCATTTCTATTACCAGCAGATTGACGTTGTTCTCACCATCCGGGCTTTTCCTATTTTCCCCACTCACTCCTATTCTAAGCAGCTTATTCAAACCAACATTCTATCCGATCTTATATATTCGCTGTATTACATTGTATTCTATGTATTATGTATATTTGCCTCGTGTGTGATTTTTATTGAAATTCCTCATTATCTCGCCTCAATGTATTCGATAAAATAATGCCAGGCACGCGTTGTGTTTGACAAATGACAAAGAAACGGAGAGGGCTGCAGCTTTGATTTTGACAGTTTGAATCAATCAACGCTGTGTTCCCTATATGCACTTGGCTAAAATCTATATAGCCGTATGTTAAATTCTAAATTGCACAAGCAAAATAATCACCGAAAGTGACTTAGTAGCCTTAATATATACGCAAATTAATGGAAAGTGCCAATTTGAAATTTGACTATTCACCGAATGATATATGTACATTCAGATTGAAATTAAAAACGGTTTTATTCATAGATAGATGACTGTGAATAAATGCGAGTAAACGCTCGCAATAACACAAACGCGTACACCGACGGTGTACGAGCTTTAGTGGAATATCTATAGTTCGTTTAATGTTGGGGCGGTTACGTGAGCTTTAATCGGCGTGTATTCAGCTGTTGTTGGATGCAGTTTACCAGAGGAGCACGTAAAAAGGCCGATTTGACTTTTTGCAGTCGCGTAACGATAGTGACAAAACGGTTTGTGGAAAATTGGTCGTGTCCCGGCTACCAGAATTCGTAACAGGACAATCCATTGTTCGTGGAGTGCGCGGCGAGCTGCGAATGGTTCGTGAGAGGGCATAGGTCGTTAATTCGAAGATTCGACAAAGGAAAACGAAATGAGCGAGGTGGAGGAGCGGAGTCTTAATGAGAAATCGACCCCGGCTATACATATATCGATCGGCGTATAAAGGCTCTCTGCTGGTTCCCCAATATTTATCCTCCCTCGAAAGCTAAATATTTTATTCATTTAGAGTTTTGTTCGAGCTGAAATTCTTGTAAAATATGTTTTCGAGGTATCCGCCCGCCGCGTTATTCGGTAAGAGCGAAAGTGCATGAAAAATATTTATTTTCTCATTGGGGCGTTAAAGGGGTTCTGGTTTGCGAGCTGGAGGCACTGGCAACGTATGTACGTACTACGTACGGCATGCACTAGGAGTCTCTTTTCCGGTAATGCTCGTGGCACGCACTCTCCCACCCTCCCACCCTTTCTCCTCCTCTGTGTACGCGAGGAACTTAATTTTCCCAATTTGGACCGCGCTTCGTCGACCGGACTATGCAATTTCTACACCGTAGCATCCCCGCCTCCGGCGAGCTCTCTGCTGCAACACTAACAGCCTCCTCTCCTCCTGCGTACTCTATATTAGCAGCCTGCAGCCCTACCCTTCGAACACTAATATCTCGAGAGAAGATCGTGTCGAATTCGAGTTCGTGCTAGCGTTATACGTCGCTATACTGCCCTCGCCGCTACGTAGCTGTATAGAAGTATCCCCACAGTCTATGGTAACACACCTCTGCAACGAGCCAGATCCTCTCCCGCCGCACATTGTTCCCCCCAATTGTTTTCAGATCATATTCCAAATACCAAAACTTTACAGATAATGTAACATAGTTGCCGTTACCAAAGATGTACAAACTAGATATATTCCAGCCTGCGTTTGCCACGTATAATGCATTTGGCAGAAAAATGTCATCTCCCCGATCGGTCCCCACCCACCTCTCTCGCACCGCTCTACATCTATACTAGTTAATAACTTTGACCAGCTCGCTCGCTCTCCCCGCGATTCTCCCGATACAAGGTATGCGGGAGGGGAAAGGCCCGGGGGCCGGGAGGTGGGACACGGATTCTTGAAAAATCGATAAGAGAGCCCAGAGCAGACTCTTTTCATATAACCGAGCGTAGAATTGTTGGCTACTCGTAAATTCTACAGAGAGCGATAAGAAAGGGGTAGTTGCGAATTTCCCTTAATTTATACGAGTGCCTAATTCGCTTTCTAGCTCATGCACGGTAGAAATTTGCAGGTACACGTATCGCCAATTCATTTAATTCGTTCCGCTGGATGTGGCGGGTTAATTTCGATCGTCCGAGAAGTGGCTCGTTACGCGATCGCAAGCCCGATAGCAAGACGGCTTCTTGGAGCAGCGAAATATATCGCGATGGCGATGGCGGCGTACTCCTCCGGGGCTTATCGGCCGAGCCTGAGCCAAAGTTACCAGCTCGTCGGTAAACACGGTCGATTGCTTGCTTCTGATTAAAGGTTTTAGGTTGAAAGTCATATTTCTAACGAGCCCAACTACCTAATTATGCAATAGCGTGCTTGAAAAATTCAACCCTCTTGGGATAGAAGGACGATCGTTGCAGCGGCGTATTGAAAAAAGGGAAGCTTGAAAAATGAGTTGTAACGCGCGGGCATTCCTTGCACACAGCCTACCTTGTATTCCTCTCTGTGCGATCCCACGTAGTACCTGCACATATATACATATACGTGTATACGAAAACCAATTGTTCGCCATTTCATCCATCGGTAATATCCGACTATACTACTTTAAACGAAAATCAATGCTGGCCAATGCAACATATATAAGCGTTGATAATAGTCCAAATGAGGTAACGTTCAATTGATGTGATTTAAATTTGAAAATACGTTCGTTCTCTATGTCCCTCCTGCATCCCTCTCATTTCTATTTTGAATCCTGGGTTTCGTTCACTAATAATATTGGTTAATTATACAAATTCGTGAGGAAATGTTTGATCATTCAGCATTGTAGTTGCCATACCTACTATTTGTATCGACATAGCCAACCGTGTCAAACAATTGATTGCTGCGTTGGTTCGTTTAATTATTCCAATCTGCATTCCTGTCACGCATAACTTTGATTCTAATAAAATATCGTGACTTTCTCCGAATAAAATTGCGAGAACTGTTTATCGGTGAAAAAGTTCAATAATACCAATCAGTATTCATTGGTGTTGGGGTTAAATTTGTAACGGGAAGAGTGGACGAGAGCGCAAAACGAACGAAAAACGAAACGAAAACGAATCTTCTTTCCTCTCTACTGGAGAAGAATGGGAGGGATACGAGCGGGCGGAAACCGAGCCCGTAGATCGCTAAGCCGCTTAGCATATTTCGTCCAAGTTCGCTATTGTTATTGCTACGTATATTTTTATTGTATTAATTATCTTATGATCCTCTTACCGAGTTCGAATTAATTGGTTATTTTATAATGCGAGAGAGAACGGGCTGATGGAGTCGGGGAGGAAGAGGGGCAAGGGGAGATAGAGAGAGAGAGAGAGAGATTGTGTATATGGAAAAAAAAGAGAAAAAAAGGAAATGAGCTTAGAAAAGAAATGGGACTTTTGGGGATAAGCAGGAGGCTGAGGAACGAGAGGGGATAGTGAAGAAAAGAAAAAGGAAGACAAGTTTGAATGGGGATGCGGAAGTGTTTGGCTTACCACCAACTTTCGTGTGGTTCTTGCCTAGAGGGACCCTCGACTTGATTCTCTGGGTAATCTTACCGAACGTTTAATGGAACCTGGTCTCAAGTGAATCTCAAGTATTCTTAAATTGTTGTTATCACTTTTGGCCCATCTTATACCCTCGCATTTTGTAAACTAACGTGCAATCGAACGATTACCTATTGCTATATATATACCGTTAAATATTTGCAATAAAAAACACTTGGCGTAACAGTTTACTGATCGAGTTTTAATTACAGTGGTGTTGCTTCAATTGTGCTCGACTAGAACTAAAGAGTAAAAAGCGAGTTCAACTACTCTTGTGCGAATGACGGAGAGAGAGAGAGAGAGAGAGAGAGAGTGAGTGAGGGGGAGAGAGGAGAAAGAAAAAGAGCATGAGGATGTTATTCAGTGTAAATGGCTTTTTGAAATTTGAATATCTGATCCATTTCACGCAACAATTGAAGCTGTCGTTATTTCCGTCGTAGTTCTATTTTTACTCGCTTTCTTTGTCTCTTACCCTCCTTTTCGATTGATTTTATAGTAACTGTGACTGGACCAATAAATTTCCGTTCTACAGTAATACCTTAAAATGAACTTTAATTTTATCATACTACCGTAAAAGTAATGCACCAGGTTGATTTCCAAACGGTCAATGTATTCCTTTGTCGACAAGTTTCGTATACCGACTGTTTTACAAACGAGTTTAAAAGCTTTTTCCGTGAGGATACTTTCCTAGATCTAGGTGTACGGATGGCTGCTTATAGTGGTAGTTGTTATCAAATGGTAAGATAATGTAAACTTATGCGAGAGCCACCCCTTCTATCCCCGCGGACCTTTCATCCTAGCGAAGTACCAAACTTTACCGGGTTTAAATATATCAACCTTGCACATTAAGGTTTAACCATACGCCCGTGTTCCAGGATCCTATATTTCGTTATCGTTTTCAACGAAAGCACGTCGCCTTTGGACCCATCTACACGCTTTCATATCCCTTCTCGTATGCATTCAGCTCTCTAATGCAACCTGCTATTTGCGAAGAATGTAATTTGCCTATAAAAAGAGACCTAATTTACAATAACAATACCGGATGTGCAACAGTTTCATTCCCGACATACTCCAAAAGTTTTCACCGTGCTTAAATGAAGGCAGAATCATGTTACTACGCGTGTTTGGCCAATGTAAATTGGATAACTAATGGAGCTATTAGCAAAAACTTTTCCTCCCCGTTCTCTCTTCACTCTTTTTATAAGCTGTAATCCTTATAGCATGCAAACGAAACTTTAAGCTGTATATTATATATATAAGTATATCGACGATTTCTTTGCCTCGCCCTTGGATATTTCCTGGAGAATTCACAAGAGCATTTCAATATTGAAAGGAATTTGAATTTCGAGACTTTTGTAATGCCACGGTAATTGACACTAGAAGCCGGTCCTACGTCTAGCTGAAGTGACACTTTTATTGTGGTGTAGCTGGTAGGAGTGGAGTAATTCTTTTTTTGAGTATCCCCGGCGTGCCATTGTTCCACGGTATTACATGCTCGTTCCGTACAGAGGTGGGAAGAATGCAAAGAGCTAGAGGTGGTGGTAAAGGGACGAAAAGAAAAGATACTCCAGCGATGAAATATAAATTAGGAAGACTCGAGCATAGAACTTTAAGGAAAAGACACTGGCGGAAGTTGGGCAAAATTTTTGCGATCCGCTAAGAGTAAATTAAGTCCTTGTCAACCATATACTTCTACCACTTAAGCCCTAAAGTTAGTGCGGTTTGTGTTTAGACTGTCCTCCTTCACTAATGAATTAAATTCTTGCTTGCTTGGCATGGACTTGCGCAGAGACTTTATACGGCCAACACACCCAGTACAAAGTGAAACGAACTAGAATTACCTGAACCTGTGTATAAAAAGTATAGCGAGAATAGTGCAACGATATTTCTCAATTTCTTACAGTATTAAAGTTAAAAGCTAACGCTCGCACCAAGTGCATCATTCTTGATAATCGACTTTTCTTACCTTAGCATTGGCCAAAGGATCGACGACATTCTCAGTGTGGCAAAAATATATATAGTACATGCGTATAGAGAAAGATGAGAAAATTACGGCGAGTATAAGTAAATCGAATAACCTCAGTGTGGGGCAAATGAGAAAGTAGAATGGTAAAAGTTTAGGGATTTGTGCAAATGTAATCGAGATACGAGCTCATCTCAGGCGGTGAGTACACTTAGCCAGAGTCTCAAGAAGCAAATTTGCAATAGCTTTGTGTCATTCGCCGAGGGATTAATCGTAGTCTCCACGTATATACTGAAACTGGAATGCTATTCGTAAACTTCGTACAAGTCGCACAGGCAGGCGCGCACACTGGTGCGAATAAGGAATGATGTGCAAACGTAGCCTTCCATTTTAATGTAGCTATATTATACATGGGTCTAAATAGACTGATGAGTCGCTCGATGTATGTGAGTGTGCAGGTATGTAGCACACATAGAGAGAGAGAGAGAGAGAGGAGCAGAGACGCGAACGCTTTCCCAAATCATCAATCGGATGGCACTGGGCGTCTACTGACGCTCGGGTGCTACCGAGCAGCCAAGATCAAATTTAATCGTAAATCCGTTCTCGCATAGCCCGCCAATGTGTTTACATCGCTCTAATGGATTAACTTTGCTTGCCAGCCTCAATCGAGACTCGTATCGCTTAATCCAAGGGAATATCGAGTCTAGCTCGAATTCGATCTAAAGAGGGATCATTACGTTGCCAATGTCGTCACTTATCTCGAGAGCTGCCCTTAATCATTTATCGAAAAGCTGCACCGATTGATCGTACGTTTAAGCCTCGACTATTAAGAAAAAAGTGATAGTGGATGAATAATGGCGAAATAAATGGACGAACCTAGAGATTCTAGGGATCTTAGCTCGAACAATTGGTCTCTGCATGGAAATTTTCGAGAAAACGGGGGTTGCTTTATAGAATCTAAAAAAGCGAAAGGAGGAAGAAGCTGCAGATCGCCATTTGGTTGGTAAAAGTTGTTGTGCATACTGGCAGAGACAGATTGCACCTGACGAAATAACACGCTTCTTTTTCTCCTGGATCCCGTGCGTATTATAGCAAAGGTTTGGCCTTCTCTCAACGTTTCCCGGAACCAAGATTGCCTTGCTCGTGTCAAAATTTATCCGCTGGAAGCAAGTTAACCTCCATAAGGTGTGACGCAGCTGCTGGACAAACAATATTGCTCGACAAAACGATAATCGATGCCACCTAAAATTTCGTTTGGGAATGTCTTTATTACAATATTACAACGTGGATATATATATATATATATATATATATATATATATATATATATATATAGAGAGAGAGAGAGAGAGAGTATCACCCTCCCCCTCACCCATCCCTTCTCTCTCACTCTCGAACAGTGCAATCAAATAATCAAAAGGAAAGCACTCTCACGATTCTACAAAGCAAACAAAGTTAGTAATCACAGAATTTGGTCGCGTCAGGAATTGTACGATACGAATGAAAAATGAATATAATCGATTTGGCTGGGAGGAACGATGAAAGTGGGGAGCTGCGGAAAAAAAGACATATGGCAAAGGTAAAGAGAACGAAAAAAACAATTGAGTTTCGCGCCTCATCGTCAGCATTTAATTTGGAATTTGCGTAAACTGCCAGCAACAGGAGCGATCGCTTTTACCCTCTCGCAGCGGTGTTCGTTCGAATGAGACCTCTTGACGAAATTTGCGAGTGCAGATTGACGTAATCCCACTTCAATAACGACAACGCTACCCCTCTCAGTGATGAAACCGCTACCAACCGCCAACTCTCTAGGCTCCCACTCTGTCCTAGCTACCCCTACCCCCTCCCCCTACATCGGCCAGACCACACGCTGTGCGGCTAGCGGTGAAAACAAAACCAAGATCCATCGCTGCAAAATGGAATGCTCTCCTATATATATATATATATATATATATAGTATATCGGAGCGTTTATTTGCCAGCAAATAAACGGGGAAATAAAGGAGCGCAAGGCAAAGCGAGGCGGAAGATCGATCTGGAGAAGGACGATAAAGGGCCAATAAAAGTCTTACGAATAAGAAAGACTGAAAACTGGTTCCCTCACCGTTGGTTGGGCCACGATTAAGTCGCATCGCGTCATTAAGATAATCTGGCACAGTGCGGCGCGGCAGGACCGTGCCCCCCCCCCCCCTCGCCCCTCTCCCTCTTTCCCCTTTCCTTTAACGACCGAGTAAGACAATTTCGGGCAAAAAGCGACGCTTGAAATAAAATGGTAATTTATCGAGGCTGCACGATGATTACCGAGGGCGGAAAGTCGGGGTCGCTCGATCGGAGGGCTGGGAATGACTGGGTTTTGCGCGTATTTGTGTGCACGTGCGCGTGTAGGTATTTTTCATACTCTATATATGTGTATATATATATATATAGCCTCGATAGTAGGAAGCTTGCGACACACAAGCACGAGGGTTTACACCCGCTTGGCCAGTGGAGAGAGAAAGGTGAAAAGGACGCGAAAGGAAGGAAGGAAGGAGTAAAGGAAGAGAAGCTGGAAGGGGCTGAAACGCGACCGAGATTCTTCCGCGCGATTACAGCGTTGCCTTAATGTCGCGAAGCTTTTGCGCAACGCCGTTAAATCCGACGTCCATTAAAAGGTCGTAAAGCTCCGAGCGGGACAGAGGCGGCACAAAGCACCCGACAACTCCGAGTAAGGGATAGAGCCTGAAATAAAAAGCTTGCGAGACCAGTAGGATCTAGCCTTGCAAAACTTGCGAGATTGCAACGGCATGAACGATGATTTCGTTGTTTCGTGTAAGTGGATCGCGAGACAAGGTGCTCTCCCACTGCCTCCTCTTGTACACCAAGATAAACGAAGTGAGAGCTATAGATAAAGTGGAATAGCAAGGAAAGAACGACCTGCCACTTTTACCGTTTCGAGCAAACTTACGCTGATGATCGTGTAACGAGCATTCGATATTTGTTCGCGAGCATCTGGAAAACTCCCTCTCTCTCTCTCTGCGTCTAGCAAAGTACACTCTGGTGAATTATTATTATTATTGCACATCCAGAGCTAGGCCACTCGCGCGTACCTTGATCGATGATAGCCGTTCTGGAGTCTCGCTCGAGTAATCTGCAAGTTATTCTTCGAAGCACCCAATTGCACTTTAAGCTGCAAATAATAGCAAAGTTTGTTCCATTGGACCGACCAGCCAACGCGATAACATTCTATTATGAAAATATTAAGAGTAATCCGAGTATTGAAAGGAGATCCATTTATAATAGTGTGCTTGTTATTTACTCGTCTGCTGGACTGTGGATATACAGAATGCGTGTGGAGATAGAAGTGCAGCGATGCTCATCGTTGGACAGATCATAATCTAGCGTGAAGTATTATTGGTTTGCTATACTTGTATTCATTGTGGAAGAGTGGTCGACTTATCGGGAGCGGTAAAAGAAAGGATTAGAAGGTAAAGGAGTGAGTGATGCAGTTCCATAATATCCAACACTTTACCTACAGTCTGCTGAAGCTTATCCTCCAAAGCACTTAACGCGCTCGCGCGGCTCGTATTAACACTAAAGGCAATTTACTACCGTAAATGTATAGAATATATACAGCGGCTGTTGAATTAATTACACAGCAGCTCACTGGCAGCAACTCCGTTTAGAATCAACGGCCTAAAACACCTGAGCTTCTCACCGCATCATACACGTACTTACTTACCAAATAATCGCAAAGCAATTGCTTATATTGAAAAACTTTTGTTCAAGCCGTTTTCATTATAACAACTGAGCTGTTGGTGAACGCTAGAGATAACTCTGTTATATACTTATGGTGATACAAATTAAAATGATGAAAAGTTATTATATGTAGATAGAAAGCTTATAGAGGAACATTCAATATTGCTGTCTATCAGATGTCTCACATTTTTTGATCAGTGTTATAATATCTCTACCGCGGGAAAAAATCAGCCCATGTTCGTAAAACTTTCTTCGTGTTATCTTGGGTCAGATTGTCGCTGACAAAGTTTTCATTTCCTTTGGATCAACAAGCGAATAAAAGTTAGCTGCTCTGCACGAGTCAACTACAATTGGTCGATGGGGTGGTCGGTTAAATTCAGCTGGTCTCATCGATATTCGCGTTTTGCGCAACATCCGCGCTTTAACTTTAATATTACTTCACATAGGGAAGGCAGAGGAACTATAGAGGAAAGGAAAGATATCTGTCGGTATATATATATATATATATATATGTGTATGTAAAATGTATGATTCTCAGGTTCTTACGTCCAAGTAGTAGTAGTAGTAGTACAGAAGATTTACGAATCTTTTCCTTTTTCGTCAAACTGAGAATACGGAGTCGGGAATAGTGCATGAATATGATTGGAGTGAAAATAAGGTAGTCGCTGGTCGTGAGTCTCTCGATGTTGCCAGTTTGCTATGAAACTCGAAGGGACGGAAAGAATTGAGATGACCGAACAAAGGAAGGTAGCGCGAGGTCAGAGGAAACGTGTTGGTGGCTCGCATAAAGTTGAGGGGACGATCAAACGACAAGCTATCCTAGGAATGGGAATTGCTTGAAATCAGGGTACCGTACTGTTAAAACTGCCAAATGCGTTCAAGTGCTATAACCAAACTTCCATACGGATTTCCGCGACATCCAGTTATTCCCCATCATTCCTCTAGCCGTTTACGAAAAAAAAAAAAAAAAAAAAAAAATTCATATGGCCGGACGCGAAATAATGCCCATTGCTGATATTAAAAATCAATATTTCGAAACTACTCGGTTTCGTCAAACATCGGTGTTTGGTTGGACCGATTTCGGGACCCAGATGTCTCGCTACTTTCAACACGGCGCAAATTTATTAGAAATTTTCATGCAGATGTATCTCGAATGCGGTCATTTCGAGCGAAAACGTATATAGATTTATCCGACGAGCGAGCGACAAGAATAGAGCTGTAGGGTCTTAGCGGTGGATTGAATTGAAAATAGGTCGCGGAATCATCAAGAGCATATAGCGTGACGGAGACAGCGAGGTATGCTTGATAAAGCAAAATCGTCGAGTTGAAATCCGCTATTCTGAGCGAGTTGCATTATCACACGTCGCCATGACGAGCCAGCGTCTCCGTTTTCCTCAAGCTCCTGGCATTATCTGGTATTCCGGATCAACGCCAATGCTAACGCTCACCAAGCCTCGCGTCCCTGTCTATGCATTCTCTCCTCTCCCCCCCTCCCACTGCCTAGAATGTAGACTTTTACTGAAATAAACGCTGCAATACCAGTTTCCGTTCGACGCAGATCGCGATAGTTGCACCACACTTCTCCCGCAATTTTTCTCAAATTTTTCGTGTCTTATCTCTCCGGTACTGTCGCAATCGAGAAGTCGCTTAAATCCGATAACGGCATCTCTCTATGCTCAAAGTTACCTTCGCGTAGCCACGTACGCTATTATCACTAAACATCCCTAACCTATTTTCAAAATTATCGCTCGTCCAATCTCGTAAATGTTAAAAATCCCACTCGAATCTCGTCTCCTCTTTCGAGCAGCTGCTTTGCCTCTCCTTATCGATCCTCGCGGTGAATTTAAAAAAAACTGCATTTCTTTGCAATATAGTACAGATATTTTATGACGACCGTTATACGAGGCCTGTGGAAATCTTGCGCGACCGTAATCCTTGGCAATTATTCATATTTTATGACGGCGTATAATTGATGCCGTAAAACGTCCATAAGCTTCCCTTGATAATTTCGCGACGCAGTCTCCGGACGAGTGCAGGTTTGGGCGTCCCGCAGGGCGATCGATCGTCTCCCCTACCCCCCTTTTCGATACGGCTTTTCGTATCTGACATGGGATCCAAATCTGGTATGCTCAAAGTCAAAGAGTAATGCCTTTTTTGAATTTATGCTGTGCAAATCTACCCATTGCACAGTCCTTCGACTATTGTACAATAGTCGACTTATATTTTATACCAAATAATCATCAACGATTCCAACTGATTAAAGCAAAGCCTGTTGAGTCATTGTTAAGTAGACAAGGAGTGGAAAGTTACTCCATCAGGATTTGCAAAGTCTTCGACTAATCACCATGCGATAATGAGGTAAAAGTCCATTTCTTGCTAATGATAATGGATTTCCTGGCTATCAGTTATTGCGCAAGATATGCCAAGCGTGTGTGTATTGCGATTATTCCATACGATATTCCAGAACTTGAATAATTCTTATGATATTGTAGGTGGGAAGCAATATTAATTCGTTAATTATAGATGCAGACAAGTGATAATGGGTAGTTTTCAAGGATTACTTTGCTGAAATTGATAATACTTTGTTACCGAACGTAATTTCTACCAAAACGAAGGTTAATTATGACTGATGGACAAACGGACGGGATATCGATAAAATTAATGCGAAATTGTAATGACATTTGATCAATAATATCTACAGACTCTCTCCAAATGTAATATCCAATCCTCTATGCGTGTGTGTGCGTGCGCGTACTATAGATCTCTTGGCTGATGCTTCATTTTTGTTTCGCGCTTCGCAATAATCTACCATATAATTCATAAAGTGTCTTTTCTGGAAAAAAAAGAAGAGAAACGCTTTAAAATTAAAAGCCTTGTTAGCCATGTTATTTTCTCAGTAAAGAACATTTCGCTAAAATGAAAGTATTTTGAAAATTGCATAATAATATAAAATTCTATATTAGAAAATTCGTTGTTATTACGGTTGATGTTGAAAAACCAAGCATAACTAGATTAGAAAAAGCAATTTGGTGAATTTACTGAGACTCGGAGTGACTCGATAAGGAAGCGAATTTCATTTGTATGTGCCGAACAAAGATCTTTGTACAAAGTATTCAAATAGATACGGTAACAAGCTTACGTACTGTAGTTGTGATATAAATGTAAATGGTGGGGACAATCATGGACAGAGTGGCTAGGAGAAAGGGAATGGGGATTGTACGTAAATAGGTCAGCTTGGTGTAGGGGATGGAAGAGGGAGAAAATTAAGAAGAAACAAGGGGACGATGAAGTGAAGGATGAAGGATCCAGTTTCTCCCTGCTGTTCCCTCTTATTAAAATATCTAACATGATTACTGCAGACTTGGCAACTATCGTAGAGTGGAAGAGAGGAATGGGGGAGAATTAGAGAGAGAGAGAGAGAGAGAGAGAGAGATTCGAACCGAAGTTAGTGGAGTTGGGTTCGACTGGAGGTCCGTCGTCGCTTAAGCTACTTGGCTCTTCGCTTGGCCCGGTGTCCATAATTTTCTGCCTCACGGCTTTCTCCAGTCGAAAACCTCTTATTTTCCGCCGGTAATAATTTCAACGAAGACCTAGAAATCTCATCACGATAAACAATCCTCGCGTGAACAGAACTCCAAACTTCGCCGCGTTTTCCGCAGACTCAATTTGTCGGAAATATTGCACGGATGAACAGTCTAAAAACTCGATAGAGAAAACCGTGAAGGTTGCAGGAGTAGACCATGGGCGTCCCGTGACAATGCTTCTTCTTCCTCCTCCTCTAGGAAAAGTGACTTTTATTGAGATTACATTCCATGCCAGGTAGAGGATAAAAGATACGAGCGATTGCCACGAACGGATGAAGCAATTTATCCAAATAGCTAATTCTATCGATTGTAGTTTTAATCGACGTTCCTGCGTGCACCGAGCGAATTGTAATATCCCACTGCTGTATCCTCGATCCGACCCCTTCGAGAGCAATGGTGAAACATTAGTGCGACCTTTTACCAAGCCTAGAACGGTCCAACGAAATCGTCCGGAAGTTTCGTAGTCGCGAGGGACGCTACCATCAGCTATTGAATATTTATGAAAGCAGACCGATAATGGAGAGCGAGAGACGGAGAAAATGATAGACAAAAGAGAAAAACGAGGAAAGAGAGCCGATAGGGAAAAGAGTCGAAAGAATATGGAGCAATCGTTTGTCCAAATTTGGATAAATTTTTGCACAATCATGAGGGATAATAAAAATATTATTTTTTGCTACAGGCAACTGGATCATGAGTATTGCAATAACTATCGTCAATTTACGGGTATATTATTGGAAAGAGAGGAGAGAGAGACAAAAGGAGAGACACTGGGTATATCGTTGGCAAAATTAGCCAGCATTCAATTTCTCCCGAGGGGACGAACTCGGTGAGTCACTCCCGTCAGTAGCATCACTATTGCTTTTGCTTTGCACGCCAAGTCCAAGATCCAGGGTCCAGATACCAGATCCAGAGGCTCTCGCTGTAAACTCGGTACATCGTTCGGTGCTTCCCCCAAGGCGTCTCATAATTAAATTCGGTCGAATTTACCCCACTCCGAGCACTGTACCGTAACAAGCTATTGTGTCGGCAAAGGCATCGTCACCGCGCAAACTTTCCGTCTGGATTTTCACGAGCGACACCTCCCTCGATGTCCAACTTTTCTCCAGTCTTCCCCGATGTTTCCTACGACTAGCGAAACTTGCCGCGCGAGATCCCGAGCAGCTGCTTACATTCAAAGAAGATGGAAGAACAAGACGACGACGAACTATGTCACCCACCAGCAGCGAATGATATTCCGAAGTTAGGCTTATTATTGACCGCCGTTGGTGCCAAGGATTGAATAAAAGATTAGACCGAGGGTATACCGGCTACCAAAGTTTCTCCATGAAAATTCCTATTGATCACGAGTCACTGATTCTATCCTTTCTCCTTTTTCTAATTACTCGACGTTTATCTATAGTACATAATATAGCATATATATATATAGCATAGAGAGAAAGAGGAGGAAGTAAAAAGTGAGACATGGATGGTATTGGTTGGGCAGAAAGAAATCGAAAAGTTTGTAATTACAGGAAAGAGCAATATTCCACTGGATAGTTTGATACTTTTGTAATTTAGTTCTCTATGTAATAAACATATATCGTGCACCGTCTATCCTGGCGAGGATGGCAGCACGGGAAGACTGCAGCGATTTATGTCCAATAGGCAATTGTTTTCTTGGAACGTGGCAGATTCGTGAGCAAAAAAAGAGCCACGTCCTTTCGCGTTGGACGGTAACACATAGACACGCTACAGCGCGCACACGGTAACATATACGTATACATACGAGTACGCTCCTTTACAGTTTGCGTGTAAATTATGTCCGTCTAATCGAATCGGTGCCAAAGATTTATATTCACCCGTATTGCCTTTATTCCCTTCCGGCCTACCTCTTTTCGTTCAGCTATACTAGATATCCACTGCCCCCCCTCCCCCCTGCTACCACTACAATCATTCTCTGTAAAGACGCCAAATCCTGCGTTTTGGTCCCGTACAGCTCTATTTCGTATCACGTATGTTCATTAGAAAACTTGCAACAATTTTACAATTAGATCTTTAATGATATTGTTAATTATTTCATTAATTGCCTTTGCAACAAAATGGACACAAGAGAGAGAGAGAGAGAGAGAGAGAGAGAGAAAACGAACTAGTGACTATAACAATGATTTAGTATTAAGTGCATGTTCGACTTTCGATTTGTAGCTGTAAGTAATGGTTAATCTGGAAATCCCGTGCTTTCATTCATCGGTGACACAAAACACAGCTGACAGTAGGGGGTGAGAGCAGAGGGGGTGGGGGGTGACACGGTCGTTTAGATTTGCCACTCGGCCCTGTTGCAAAGCGTGTTTCATCAGGAATATCGAAATCTCCTCACGTAACTCCTTCAGCGTTAACGATTTAATGCTAAGGTCCTTTCGGGGATACTTCTATTAACGATCTTGTGTCAACTTGATAGAACCTTATAAATTGTATAATCTGAGCAGCTTTGCTATACGTGTGCAATTTCTATATTAAGAATCCCTGTCATAACATTAACAAAGAAGCTTCTTGATGGATTATTCCAAAACCAAGATATCCTGATTTAACATTTTCAGATACGATGATAAAATAGCACAGAACTTATGCGACGATGCTATAAAAAAGTAACAGAGCAGGTGCAATCTCTATGTATCTGAAAATCTTGAAACAGATTTGCCTCATCTTTAGGAGCTTTTTGAAGGATCGAGAGAACTCACCTCGATTATGCAGGAACCTCCTTACAGTGGCGGAAAACGAGAAGCTTCTAGCCTTTCATTATTCATCTTCCTGATAGTAGAAATATGATACCAAGTAGAAACCAAGAGAAAATGGATGAAATGAAATCCATGTATAAAGGGTACAAGAAAGTGCAAAAGAAAAATAGGACAGGAGAAGAAAAGGGGAAAAACTTAATAGAAAGATTGCAGCAATCAGTTAATGAGTGTAATATATATTCATATAATATACACGCATATAATATATATTTACATAAATGACACAGCCGTGCTTTGAAATGCCAAAGTTTCATGGAAGCATAACAGTTAATATCCAGGCAATTCATATGCATACAAATTATTGTAAGAAGTGATAAGGCAAAACTGGTTGGCTTAAACTTGGTCGTTCTATAATGTGTATAATTGGTTGTAATGCATTGCTCAACATGGGGAGAAGACCCAATCACAATAATTTCCAACAGCCGTGCTTTCCTCGACAAAATGGTTCCAATATTTCGTCTTTTTAAACGATTATTTATGTTCTTGCTAGTGAAGATATAGTATTCAGCGAGGAAAAGGGGAGGCTATAGAAAATTCTGGCACGTATGGCTAAAATGAAAGAAAGGCAAGGGAGGAAGAAGAAGGGCCGTACAAGATGTGTGTAAATCTCACAATTGTGTCGGAAAGCAGAGATTGCTGGCGCTTAGAATATTGCGATTGTTTTAGAGCTTCGTTGAATAGGTTGCCTGAGCAATTACGAACCACTCTCCTTCTACTGCGGCCTTTATATGATTAGACATGTTCCATTTTCAGACCGAGAACTATTAAATTCGTTATTAATGTTTCCAATGGCCTCAACGACCATGTTGCCCAGTATGGCAATGTCGTAATAACGTCTTAATTGGACGGGAAAATATTATTCTCTTGTGGCTTCATTCGAAGGTAACTGCAGTTACATTGTGTACGAAAAAAGAATGTACATGACATCGCTGGAGAAAGAGAGCAGCAAAACGGACAGGAAGAGATTTAAATAAAATATTAGAGTTACACAACGATAAAACGTGCTATCTTTCAAGTACAGGTAAGAAAAGAAGAGTAAAATACATTTTAATGCATTATCTTATTATTCTCTCTATAATAAGATTCTTTTCCAAGCTAATTCCTGCCAACTAGTGGTAATAATAGGTATAAATTAGTATTTTTAAACTACTGTATTAAACGCTACACGGATGCAAGAAGAAATATACTTTTAAAATGAAAATGATTATCGATTATTCCAATGATGAATTATGGCAACAGAAGCTAAATGTACGTATTTGTATAAGTGAGTAAAATGTCAAACGGACATATTTTTGTGATTAAATGTCGATTATTTAACGACATTTTTCTCTTAGGCTATTATTAGAAAACGTTTCAGGCGAAAAGCATTTGTCATCGGCGTTCCCTTGACATGATTCGTCAGTTTAGCCATAGTACTCGTGGTGGTATCTATATTTGACAGATAGGTAGTATCCATTAGGAAGATTACACGAACAACCAATGAAACTGTACGTTATAATAAAGACATCCTTCTCTCAGATGTCTTTAATGAAATTACTTTGAAAACAGTAGCACGCGAAGTGCAACGAGACAGTATAGGAATAAAATCAAAGCTGGTGACTATAGAAATAATTTTAAATCGCTTGTAAGTGATATAAAACCGCACAGCAAACATATATAAAAAGCTGTGTAGAAGCAAGCTATAAACAGTACTTAGAGATTGAAAAAAGAATTCTATTATAACACGATTCAGAATAACAGTAAAGTCCGAGTGTTCATGTTGAATCTTAACCATGTTGGCATGACATCATAACTTCAGTCTGCAGGCAGTTTATCGCCACTCTGTGTTACACAGTGATGCATGAGAAGGACTAACGGAGGGTGCCACATGTTTATTGTCCAACCATTAAGAAGAAAACGAGGCCACTTTCTCGCGGAGAGCCGCAAACATTTCCGTGAATTTCAGTCGCGCGATGCGAAGCTGGAGGGTAGGTAGAACTGTTACGGTCTATGAGCAGGCATTGGCCACTCAGGCCACCAAGACCTTGTTGCCCCTCTCCATTCCTTCCCCACCTTTTACACACTTATATATAGGTATTTTCAAAGTGGTTGTTTTACGGTTTCACCTGCGAAAATGCCATGTGCAACCTGGTTAGTTTCAGGTCTTCGTGGAACCCAGTCCTGGCGCTTTGTCGCCACGTATAGTACATACCACACGCGCTCTTTTATTTTTACCAGAAGTAGTGTGTGTATATATATATATATATATATATATAGTTCTACCTTCCAAGTTGCAGGAAGGAAGAAACTAGCACATTTCTTTTCCAATTCTCCTACTAGACTACAGTGACCGTATCTGCTCTTCTCTCCCTTTTTCGCTCCTCAGCCCTTTCTCCATTTCTTCTTTCATTCTCATTACCATTCGACTGTTGTGTTTCCCTTAGCCATTGTTACCTCTAAGAGTATAGAACTCTTAAAATACCGGTAGACCGCGGCAATTATATGGCAGGGCAGAGTTGGTCATAAAAATGATCGTAAATAGCGGAGTCGGTGTTACAAGCACCGTAGCTTCCGTACACCCCGTCTCGGTAGGGAAGATCTAGAGTGACCTCGGAGGAAGGCGCAGTCGCCCTGGCCGCAGGCCAAACCCACCTCAAAGGTAGATATGAAGAGAGGACGGGGGACACACGATGATGCTGCAAGCGGTATGGGTATCCACCGTCGCTGCTACGACCCGGTCTTAAGGCTCTTGTCCGTTAACCGTGCTTTACGACAGAGCTTCTCTCACCACATGTACCAGTATTATTATTGTATTCGGATACTAGCCGAGATTGTCACTTCTTTATCGATAACTATATATTTTCCCTCTCCTCCGTACCATTGCAAAAATTGCACAAAGCATTTCGTTTGAGCGAGACCATATGAAAAATCGACAAATTTCTTCTCGTTAAGCCCATAAACGTTTCAAGAACTGGAATTTTCTGACAGAAGATAAACGATTTCTATTCAAAGATTGCAATAAACTTGAGAAGTTATCCGGAAGCTCCAAAGCGCCTAAACGCTTTGTGAAAAGTTACAAAGAATGTTCGATTGTTACGAAAGGAGAGGAAAAGCTTCGAAGAGTCTGTAAATAGGTGAAACATCCACGATGAGCCCCAACTATATTATAATCTCGAACCATACATCTCGATTTTAGTATTCGATCGTATATTTGAAAAATGGGTTTGATGGTCGCTATATGTATACACTGGGAGATCGCAGAAATAACATCTCATTCCAGAAAAAAGCTTTGTATTATTCCAGTTATTTTTATTATCAAGCTTTCATAAAATAAATAGTTTTCTCTGCGTGACAGTGGAAAACTTGAACGAGTCTCTTGAAGAAATAAATCGGAGAGTATAATCGGAAGTGCAGTAATCCCTGAAATTCCGTTTGACGGTATAGCAGGAGTCTCGGCTAAATGATACAAATGCTTTCGGGGCTCTGCGGCTCTCCTTCAACTATATTTAATGTCTGTATACCAAGTCGGCAAGTCTTAACTTATATCATAGCCACTCTGCGCCAATGGAGCGTCAGTATTTTACAACCGTGGACAGCTGCAAGGAGTCGAAACATCTTAGTGTAGAACGTGCAAACGTGAAGTTGCTCGCTCCCAACAGAGAATATTCCGAGAAAACCCATTTTAGAAGCGAGCATGATTAAACGTGAGCGGGCGTTAAGGTTAGTTTATGGAAAGAGAGTAGATCAGATTAATGGAACGGATCAAATTGCTCACGATTATTATGACCATTGAGCTTGAATGCAGAGCCGGTGCAATGGCAATACGCCAGTTAGCAAGGTTGGTAGTACACCACGCGTAGATGGCGAATCCAAGGCAGCTTATAGTGTAGAGGATGGTGGCACAAGCCAATCTATACGTGCTATACATACAGTTCTCTATCCCAGCTAGATTATAATGTACAGTGATGCGGTCTGCTGGGACCAAACGGACCCAGCACTCTATTCTGCTCGGACCTTATCACAGACAGATATACAAGGTGCACGTAGCTCGTACTGTGCCTGTTATGCGAAATGGTTTAACCTCTGTTCATGATACTATTCCACTGTCTATCTGCTCATTTCTATACGAACCTAATGGATGTAAGTATATGCACGAGAACGTTAGCATAAACAGTCGAGATGTGTGTCTATATATGTTCCTAATTGTGGGAGTACAGTTGCGATAGTTGGCCAACCACTGTGTATAATGCAGCAAAGAAACATTTAGCCTCCGGTCAAAAGGATGAAAGGATTGGAAGCAAGCACCGGTTAACACTGCATTCGCTTGTATCCCGCTTCATTTCGTTCGCAGTAACGACAGTAACGGGGCTCTGAACAATATAAATCTATCATTCGTACGGAGCCGCATTATTGATACAGAAGCATTCGTTTGCATAGCTCCTCGTCTAAAATTACCAACAGCTACACGGCTCTGTAATCTACCTCGCACGGCCTCCGCCACGTACGAATGAAATCATTATCCCGTAGTATTAATTTCCTAGCTGATGCACCATTCAATGTTTATATATAGTACCGATGGCGATGCACAATTGATACGTGATTATTATTCCGTAAACAAGCTACGTTTACAATGTACCATCAGGGTCCATTTATCATCTCGATTTTATTTAAATAGAGACTTGAGGCACGCGTGCCTCGCGATTGGTATAGTACAGTACTTTTTCTATTTTTATAATTGACACTATTAATGTATAGAAATATTATTTGAAGAAGTAGGGGAAAGAAAATACTGCGTAGGAGAGCAGAACGACGTGTCAGGCTCATCTACGTAGGATATATAGATAATACTCGCAGTGCGCGGAGAAACTTGGGAATATTTTCGCAATATCATCAGGTTGCCCAAGGGTTTGGCATCAGCTTTAGAAGCAGCGAGATATTCGATAGAGGTCGACGGTCGAAAGGTATGCGTATTTTCCCGTGAACAGGCTAGGCTTGCTCAATTTAACGAAGCATTGTGACACCGAGACACAGCAATGTGACACATTTGTGGTTCCCGTGTGAGCCACTATATACTCCCTTATCCTCCAAACATTTATTAGGATTGTACATTGCTCTGATACCGCAAGATTTGCTCTAATCCCGCATTACCCAGCTTACGCTGTAAAACAGCCTTTATCTTCAAATAAATTCAATTTATCTGAAATATATTGCTGAACTTGCAAAAGACCTTTTGTCGAATCGCACGATTATCAAGCACAGATTTCCAAAACTAAATTGAATTTTGCAATAATTTTCTTCCTTTTCGCGAAAACTTGCCAAAGTTACGAATAGCGAATTGTTTCTAGGCTTAAATAAATCTTCGAGGTATTTGAGAAATTCGCGAATTTTTCATGATTTTGTTATATATGCATGAATGTTGGGGGAAAAAGATGGAGAATTCTTGCTGCACATCGAGGACACAGAAAGTTACGC
Source organism: Prorops nasuta (assembly GCF_024137725.1). Classification (NCBI taxonomy): domain Eukaryota; kingdom Metazoa; phylum Arthropoda; class Insecta; order Hymenoptera; family Bethylidae; genus Prorops; species Prorops nasuta. The sequence continues at coordinate 2,195,032 of NW_027116816.1, forward strand.
TTTCAGGGATACCTTTTTGCTCGCCATCGACTCCTGATCAAATTCCTGCCTCGAGTGCTCGTGTCACGAAGGAATCTGCCGTCATAAAGTTGCGCGAATACTCACAGTGGTATCGTGTGTCTAAGATGGTTGCTGTTCTCCAAGGTTTTGGTATTAATATGAGAAATTGCAAAGAATGCCCAAGTACGGACATTCTTGCGAGAATAAACACTGCAGGATTCGGTTTACTGTTACATCGAGGCTTCGTCGATCACTTTTTCCTCAGCTGCACGGTACATAAGAGAAGAGTCCGTAGTACCGGATGTCGCACTCTGATGGATATGTATACCAGCTGAGAGGTTCAAAGTCCACTGTCCTTGAAATAAATCGACCATGCAGATTGCTCTCGGTGGACTTATTGGTGCGAGTTGCTCCTCACTTGGCTACGCGTGATACGGTTAAGAGTTTTGCTTCAATAGTCCCCTTAGAACGTTCCATATAACGCCTATATCTATGTTTCATTTGATACTGGTATCTTGGCAGAATACGATGCTTGGCTGTAGGGACAAAGTCTGCCGTGAGAGGTTATCCCTTATATAGGTACTCCCTCAAGCCATTCTCGATGTGCATGGAAGTTCCATAGGACTAATAATGAAAAGCACTGCTTTCATCAGGTTATACGACCCGAGGCTACAGCCCTAATATTATTGATCAATAACTCGCTAATTGCATTTTCAATTACTTAGAAGGGAGAACCGACGTAGAAAATCTTCTCGATCATTTGTGCTAATGACGAGTCCTGTATTCCTGATATGCAGGTTTCCATAAGCTGCATTATTTGTATAGCATTAAAAACCATGGTCCCCTTTCGAGGATGTTGCTAGGTGGTTCGCGATATGCGTAGGGACATCGTCGACATATAATGAAGTACCGTTTCGAAACGAGAGAGGCTAGCCAGAACCGTTTGCATTAGATAGCTCTGGTTTATCTCTTGGCAACAATCTCAGAAAGACCTGTAGCGGTGGTATACTGTAGGTAGTAGCTCGAAAATGCACGTACAGTCTTGCGAAGATAGTAAAGCTGAATAAAGCCTGAAGCTGGTAACTTGGATAACTTGGAAGAGAGTGTTGATTATCATAGAGATGGTCGGTTACCCCGACTCAAGTAAATAAATTATAAGTTCGGTAATGTTTAATTATCCATTTATTCGACGTTGACGGGACACGATATACTATACCCTTGACACAGGTATTAGACAGGTAACGTGCAGTGATGTATATAAAAAATAAGAGAAGTCAATTTCAGTTCCTTAAACCCTCTCTCGAAGGTAGCGCGCGATGGAGAAAGATTGTCCGGGGAATATGGGAGTTACAAGCTACGAGCAAGTATCTACTGTATATAGTTGAATAACGTGAAGCTGCTAGGCGCGCGTTGGAGGGTTTCCGTTGGCATTTTTCCACTCTCGCATAATCATCGGTAGGATCTTCAGTCACGACTCGTCGTGAAAAGAGTCTCTCGTTGCTTTTCAACTTCTTTTCAGTTTTTAAGCATGCACTCGTTCGCTGGCTCGCTCGTTCGTTGATTCGCTGTTGAAAATGTGTGTGTGTGTGCGCGCGCGCTCCTGGTATACCGTGTATATATTTAGTAGCTCGGTTTCGTTTCAGGAAAGAGAAGAAGTTTTGTATATCACTGGATGCAATCAGTAGGACAATACGGTTGTTGGTGATGGTGCATTGGATGCGAGTATATGGTTGCGAGGACAGGGGGAAGGGGCGCCAATGGAAACTCTTTCTTGAGGATGGTTGTTACTGCTCGATGGCGGTTAAGGGTTTCCACATTAAATTATAAAGTCAAAACCATCCGGGCGGAGATGATATAAATGCGACTATTATGCAGCGGTTGATGGGGAGGGCGGGTCTAGGACTTGCACTCGCTTACTCTTTTAGCGACGAGCTAGGCGTTGCAGTGGTGGACGATAAGTGTTTGAAATATTGAAAGCTGAAGCGCAATCTCTCGAAGAAGCACCAATATAGGGGAGGAAGGAGATGACTCCCCATGCGTCTGGGCCATGGTAATGCTACCATTTATACGGACCTGCCTCCGCACGAGAGGTCGCGCGTATAAATTTCTACCACGGCTTTCCAAAGACCCTGCTCCTTACCAGTATCGATGTACTTTCTGCAAAATGATCGATGCTCCCTCTGTCTTGAAATATTTTACATTATATTCTCAGGAAGCATGCGGTCATCTTAAATTATCCTCGTCCATTTCGAACAAATCAAATCTATTTTATGGAAGTAGGTTCCGGGATGCTCTATTGAATCCCGAGCTCTACCAGTTTTTCTACTTTTCTATCCAATGGAATAGGTGTAGCGTCGGAGGGAGAAATCCACAGGGTGAATGAAATTATGGGGCATCCGTATCCCTTGGGTAGTGACGTGTAGGGACGTCAGGGATAGAAATGCGAAGAGACGACAGTTGGAGACTATATATACACTTACACATACGAACATATATATAGGCGAAGATCGGGCAAAAGCGTGGAAATTCGAAACTGAGAAGAACGTGTGGAAGTATGCGAGACGGAAATATAAGTCAGTCACTCTCAGCGGACGTAACGTATCGGAATTGCAGTAGAAGATATTAAAACTTTTCTGACAATATGCCAGTCAACTCCCTGGAGAGCCTTAGTGTCTTCTCACCTAGACCCTTCTCTCTCTCTCTCTCTCTCTCTTTATTTCCTATCCTCTATATTTGTCTATGACAAATTTTGCTCAAAGGTAAACTATATGGATTTCAGGAAAACCCCATGAATGAATCTGAAAAGTGGAAATATTTATTATAGTAATATAATAATAATAGTAATGAAATATCCTCTCCCGATGCAGATTGACGTTTGAACGTTTGATGTTTTGTATCGAGTCCACTGAAATTAAATAAACGCTCGTGCTCCATATAGTCGCGAGCTAAACCCATTTATTCGTTGAGAACGGTGCGGAGTTCGTGTTTAGCGATGTAACAAATTGACTGCACTCGAGCCGAAATACTTTTTTATCGCGTGTATTTGGTTGGTGCAATTAACAACGAATCTGAATGCAGACAGAATCCGTATAGTCGAGCAGTTATCGTTAATTATCCCTACGTTGTATTCCAGCTAGCACGTGAAACCGCACCTACTACCTACTTCATTCAGCTGTTTTTTTCTTGCATGTTTGAGCATAAACATTTTTATCGCAAATCATTAATTTTACACCGTCAATTATATCCGCATCAAGAGAGAACTGCTAATATGTAGCTATCGATTTCAAAGGCTTCAAAAATAGCAGGAAATTAATTAAATCAAAACCGTTAATTAATTTGTTACATTCTGAAACGTAAAGTTGTTCATTAGTCATCCGATACGTAAATATTCGTTATCGTTGTATTTTTATATTCACATATACAGCAATAAACATTGGCATGTAATTAGAAGATAAAGAGAATTCCAATTGTGCGATTTCCTTTCCAAACGGAAATATTTAACTTTATAAAATCTCTATATATAATAATTTTATTGATAAATGAATATTTTCCGGTAGTGTTCGATTTGCGCGAATATGATTATGCATAAAATGCCGAGGAATATGTTATTCGAACGAGGCTTCTCATTTGGATGTATATATAGGCCGTGCGCGTCGCGGAACATTGGGGGGCGTTGTACGAAAAGTCGTTGGGCTTGATGTTGATTGGAAAAAACGGAAACCTTCTTGAAAAGAGAGTGGAGCACCGCCACAAATCATGTCGGTCTAAACGAGATCAGGTGCCGCCGGAAGATTTTTCAGGGCTCTTCGGGGTGTGTTTATTACGCGCGCCACGTAGTGGTCGAGCTGCTCGCTCGCCAGTCGAGCTCTGAGCGAAACGCACTGGAGACTTATAATTCTTCTATGACACGCTGAATAAACGGTGCATCCGGATCGCGAATCCCAGGCCAACCACAAAACACTCAGGCCGCTGATTGCCACTAAATTACACGGGAGTCGACCCGCTCGGTTCCTGTCCTGTCGGAGCGTTGCGCGATGCGTCCTGCTGCTCCCTGCCATGTTTCCGGAACCTCTTTTCCATTGGACCCAATCTCCAAAGCATTGCAGCTCTACACACACTAGCGCAAACACCTTCCTTCCTACGAATGGCCTCTTTGCATTGCATCGAGATATATTATTATTATTTATAAACTAGCTCTTTTTATACACAATCGCATATTTATTTTTCGGAAATCATCAAGGATCAACTCGTTCGTCGAGATAGCTCGAAAGAATTTCCAGACGGCGCGGCGGCCAGTTAGGCTGTACACGTACGGCACTGGTCTCGCTCGTTCGCTGCAGCTATCGACGTTTTTCAATCGCAATTCGAGGCTCGCAGTGCAAGATCGTAGATCGGATCTTGTGGCTGGTATACGTCCTATAGCAGTCAACGCCACGTTCCATTCGACCAGTGGATAGCAGCTAGCAAAAACCCAGCGAACAGCCACGAGAAGCTCCAAGGGTTTCCTGCAGCGTACCCCCGTATATACCATGGGATTTAGCTCGACTACCTTAAACTTTACGACAGCGTGTCACACTGCCAAGCTTCTTTTTTCCACTAAAGATTCGCGATGATTAAACTTGAAACGGATCGTATCGTGCGCGATTGGGTCCTCCCTGCACCTTGAGAGTTCCACAAGAGTTATTAGTTTGCGTTGTTTGGAATGATCTTGTATAATTTGTAGCAAACAAATAACTATGTTAGGAGGAATGTTAAAGCAGAATAATACGCTTTCTCGCAGTACCTCGGTCGAAAGTTTAACGATGCTTTTACGTAAATTTTTGATTCATTTGTATTTGTCGTTTTGCATCTCATAAAAATTAAATTACGAGCTTCTGGTTTTGAAGATAAAGCAGTTTAATGTTTGAGTTTTTGGAGATCCGCGCGTGCTATAATAAAAGTTATATTAAAGCTTAAACGTTTAAGAGCAGCAGGATGCACACTGGGGGAGTTGTAAAATGGGTGGGTAAGTAGGGGAAGGTACGGGGGGGGAGAAGGATGGAACAAGTGGAAGTAAGAAAGGTTACCGGGCTGGAGCGTTGTTGTTGTTATACCGTCCGGATTTTCGTTCTTTTTTCAAGCACTCGGTCCGTGAACGGCTGGGGTCAAACCTCATCAAGATATTAATTTCTTAGTCACTTAACTGCACGCGACGGGAACGCGTCTATTGATTTTCTCAGACAGCCCGACTAAATTCGAGGCGAGCACCTTCCATTGGCCTCACCCTGCTGCAAGGCCACCTTCCACTCGGAGAACCAGCCCCATCCACATAAACCCCTTTGTTTTCAGAAACTATCCCCTCTATCCCCCCCCCCCCTCCTTTCTACTCCTTCTCCGCGGCCTTTTACCTATTTTCTTTCGTTCTTTAAAGTCAAGAAGACCCGCGTGTCCAATGCAATTCAATTATTGTAATGTGTACTCCAATGGGCGACATCGTCTTCGGAATTCTCGAAAGGGCTATACGTCTGCAATTGTACTTTTGTTTTATTGGGTTTTATATACTACCTCTTCCATATCGTATTATGAAATACGTATTGTCCGTTTAATATCCAAGTGCGGACTCTCTAGATCATCCGTGCTTTAACTTATTGCTGAAGAATTTCAACATAATTGGGGTCACTGTGATAGAATAAAACTTTTGCGGAAGCGACAAACTTTTTCAGAAACTTACTAAGGGGGATTTTGTGTAAGCCGTGCGCGACAAAGACTTCTGACAAAGACCGGAAGTTCAGAAAGTCGACATTATCGATGAGCAATAACGCCCAAGTTATATCGATAAAGCAAATCAAATGAAATTTGGAAGAAGTGCGATCTATGCAAAGTGATAACTGCTAAAGACAATCTTCTTAAAATACGTACTTGATTAAATTTTTTTAATTTCTCTATAGAATAATTCTTTCGTTTGGCTGCTGATGAGCGATAATTAACAAAGTAACAAACGACGAAGCCTGTAAAATTCTTTAACGAATAAAAAATAATTTTCCAAGGGGTTTGAATATTCTTTAACATTGAAAGGGCTCTAAGCTCCTATCAAATTTAAAAGGAACTCGAATATTTACGGTAGAAAAAATGATCGTAAAAATGCGAAAATCTGTCTTTCTTGCTTTTTAGCAGTAGGCTGCAGTAATAATGCGCTAAGCACTGCGATTTATTAAAAACGAAAAAAATCGTAAACCTATATAAAAAGCGGGGATATGTTAATAGTCATGTAGCGAGTTACAGAGTCGTATCGTTATCCATCGAGAGCACTGAATGCGCTAGCAGGTTACGGCTATATTGTTCCGCGAGTAAGGAACAGTCCTGCTTTACAGCTCGTTCATTTTTTATACCTCTACTTGTTTTTATTTCTCCCGAATGACTTGAGCATTTTTGTTCCGCCCAGGCAGAAACTTACACTGAACGGTGACAGAGCAAATTTCACGTCAAAGAACAAGGAACATTCGTATTACACTACAAGAATCATTCTCATTCTCGTCTCGACTCTCTCTCTCTCATTTCAGATCAGAATACACAATCACAGATTAAATCTTGAAAGAAAATTATCGTGAAATATACATCGCGTGTTTTTAAAACTAATTAATAATGGCACCCATTACCAAAACAAGACTATTTATCACAGTGTAATATCAGTTTTTAACGATGCTCGAGGCAAGTATTAAATATTGAGAATAGCAGCTTTAATCATAGGTTGAAAGAGCTACAAGAAAGGTATAAAAGTGAATAATATCGAAGGAGGTGTTATCGTGGAAAAAATTAAATATCTGTTCGACAGCAATAAAGCGTGATATTTTAGGGGGAGGGGGGGGGGGGAGGTATATGATGTTACGTTAGTAGGTAAGAAGTTAGCAGAGTGTATAGGGGGTTGCAAGATAGCCTAGCTGGGGGTTGGATGGGAAGAGCAATAAAGATGGGGCTCGGCTCTTCTTACCAACCAGCGGATCTGACCATTCCCAAGCTTCCTGTTTGGATCAATGACCTCCGCGTTCAACTGCTGACTTTTTTTATCCGACCATCCCGAGGAATTCAGATTGAAAATATTACCCTGGGAAAAATCTCGGGTTCTCTAAACTGCGAATAAATCCCGGCTTCCGTTTGAACTCCCTAAATTGATCTGGAATCGAGAGTCTCGAGAATGTTACGTGTCACAGCTAATAAAACATATTCGGAGAAAAAGCGCGGTCGGACGGTATAGGGGCTAGAAGAGTAAATGGTGGATACGGCGGTAGGTAAAGAAGCGTGCAGGCGTTGCTATAAAACCAGTGCAGGGGAAGGCATGCATGCATGCACGGAAGGAGGGAGGAAGTAAGCTCTGAATAGTGGCGAGGTTTTCGAAGAGCGACGCCCTTCTTGGATGTGTGATTGTGTAGTACAAGTCGACATGTGTGTGGGGTGAAGCAGTGCATAGGGATTTTGAGATGGGGGGGGGGGGGAGGGAGGGAGAGTCCGGGGTCGGGGGTTGGGTTTATAAGGTGGGAATGGCTGATGGTGTTAGGAAGAAGACGGTGAGTGATGTGGAATGAAGTGGCACGGGGGAAAAGACGGCGCGTAATGGCACAGAATCTTGCAGGTGTCGGTGATTCTTCTTTTTGCTTCTACGGCCACCGTGCGCGCGGTGTCGATTTCAGAACTTTTAATACTTGATGGAGTGTGCTATTGCTCACGCTACCAGGAGAGAAAGGGAGAGCTCACTTTCAAATTCTACCGCTACGACAAGATTTCCCCATAGCAATGAGTAATTTGCAGTTTTACTCAGTTACGTCAGTTCTACTACTGACTTTTTAAGCTCTGCCTGATTCATGAAACGTTTTATACATTCAACACTGAGCAAATAGGAAAACTTTCAGCGATTCTTTATATCAGGTAAATGGTAACGAATCTCACACGCGATGCTACGCAGGAGATCCTCCCGTTTTCCGCTAAAATGACTGTAGAAAAATGGATACTATATATAGGTATGTGGTGTGTGTAATGCACACACAGTAGCGGTATATTTCGATCATTACGTTTTTGCCTCTCGAAACGACTAATCTTCGCGTTTTGGGCCTTTACTGGCATGCCTGGTACGAATTCAGGCTGACTAAAATACTCAACAATTTCCCTCATTGCGAATACAACACTTTAAAATGTATGCAACTCGTTTAAAAAGCTCATTACTGCTTTACTCTCCTATATTCCCTCGAAACTTTTCCCCACGCTTCTCCTTCTTTCCTTAGGCAGAGCAACGTTAAACCATTGTTTCCCATACGAAAAGTTTCCTCAAACTCATCCAGGCCAGCACACGGCCCTTTCTGCTAGAGCTTCAATTCCAGGATCAGCACGGTTCGTTATGGAATTTTTGCTCTGCCCCGGATTAACTCGGGGTCTTACCTTTTTTGTGTTATTAAATCCGATTACTACGGGAATAATCTGCTGAATAAGGCCACTAAATTAGAAAAAAATGGCGTTATTTAATATGCACTATTTTCTTTACCTTTGAATTGATAAATGACACGTGGAAACAACGTGTTTGTGACTTTTGATAGAAAAAATTTAAGTGTGTGGTAAAAACTTATTCAACAGGCGTGTATATATATAGGGGAGGGGGAGCAAAGAATACGAATGTACGTTCTTATATGACGTATGCTGCTGGGAGAGAGTGCAATTTAATAATGCAGTAAAAAGTTTACGATGATACAATGATAAATAAATATATTACGTACGGATAGAAGGGTACACAAATAGCATGCGTGTGTTGCTCGATTAGCGATAAACCAGTTAATCATGACGACATCACATGGTTATCGTGGAAACAATAGCCTTGTCCTATCGTCCGTCGTTACGCGACAATGGCCTCGAATATTCGTATACAGTATGGTGTGTGTATATATATAAATTTCTATAGAAAATAATTGAGATACACACAATCGTCGAACGCTGAAAAGCTCGACTACTGAGCTATTTCTTAATCGTGAGATGGAAAAATGATTCAACATTTTCATCGGTTATAAAGCGCGTTAGGGTATTTATTGGAACGATTCAATTAGTTTCTATTACCACGCAATACCCAATAGAATAATTGAGCTTCGCAATTCTTTCTAACGAAGAGATCGGTAGCAGGAGGAAGAGAAAAAAATGGAGGAAAATGTTCCGTGGTTGAGGAAGCAAAAAGCTTTCCTCTTTTGTGCTTATTCTTCTTTTTGCGTAATGAACGTAGGGGCAGTTGTATTTCTTTCGAAGTGCTTTTCGCGTTTAAAGAATCTCCGACTGTTCCCTGCGAGCTGCACTATTGTTTTTCTTAAAGCAGTAGTAGCGGAGTTTTAAGGGAAAATGAAATGCCGGGGGCCGTATCGGATAAAGCTTCGCAAGATTGAAACGCATCTTCGGCTGACAGAGACCCACCCATAGAAGCCTGGCTATCGTAAAAGGTCAATGTTTACCAATAATCAAGTCGATAATGCTAAGCATTTTCACTGAACATGGTAAGACCGAATGGAAGGAAAGCTAATTATATAAGCGAGGGAGCGAGAGGGCAAAGCACGTAATAAAAGATAGCGCGGGAGAGAATGAAAATAAAGAACGATGAAAGTTAGGAGAGGGAGAAACGAGATTGTGAGGCAGGAGTGGAACGAGTGGAAAGAGAAGAAATAACAAGAGACTATGAGAGACAAGTGGCAAAGCTGGGAGATCGGATGGTATATGTAGGATCTCTATTAGGCAGACCGAAATTTTCTGGGAAAAATCACACTCTGTGCCATTGGACTGATACGACTTGACGGCCCATGAAATGAACATTGGTCCCCGTACTCTCGTACAGCTACCTGGTCGTCCCTTGAGTAGTAGATAGCTAGGTACATTGCTGAAGGTTCGGAAGACGGGGACACTAGTACGTATCGATAACACGAGAACCCACACATACTTCCATTAGTTGATATTTTCAGAACCGATACGGCCGGAGCTCATGAAAATTCTAACGTCAAATCTTCGGAACCGACTCTAACCACGGATTTCACAGAGATTGCAACTCCTAAGGTTGTCGTAAAGAAATTACAGTGAGAAATAAGAAACATTTCCAATAATTTGCTGAATCGTCGGAGTTACTAATGATTTTACAGCTGTAAAAAATTTAAGCTTAATTGGAAAAAGCCGTTTTTGCGCGAAGCTTGGAGCTCCCCACGTGCTAAGTAAAATGGATACCCCTGAACTAATATCGATTTCCTTTTGGAACCACGCTGCTGGACTTTCATGATTTTATAACGTTTCGCAGCGAACAATTTTATTTTCTACACCAAGGATACATTGTAAATTAAAAGAGAGTTTTTCGTAGTAGTACTATTTTTATTATACTGCAAATAGTAGTAAATAAATAACGTTCTAGCAAAGGAAAGGAGACGGATGAGCGATAGATGTATTCGCGAACATGAATATGTCTCTTTGCATTCATAGAATCCACAAACTCTTGCAGCACATCAGTGACTACACCAAACTCCTGGCTACTCGAATACTGTATATTTAGTTTGTGCAAACGTTGGGTAAATGCAAGTGGGCAATAGTACTTTGAGCGAGGTAGCAAATTACTAAAGTTAAGCTAATGTTTAATCGTTCGAGCAATGTGTCTCAAGTGGAGAAATGGAAAGCGTTATTGATCGCATTAAGAATAAGGAGAAGACGCGAATCGTCGCGTTGCGGAGGTCTGCTTAATCCGAGTGCTGGGGCAAAAGACGAAAGAAAGAAGCAAATGGGAAATAAAAATGAGACAAGAAAAATTATGAGAGAATACTCGAGCATTTTTGGCAGTTGCACGTATCTCATTGTGTACACGGAGTTCTGTGTCACTCGAGCATTTCAGTATTGTCTCCATCAACATTGGCCAGATACGTGAAGCCGGGCAAGGCAATCTAGCAAATTGTTTATACCAGCATAGTAGTTCAGACAGTGTGAACTTGGGCCGTTTGTACGTGCAGATCCAATGTGGGTTTCGTCACAATCTTGAGATGCCGCGGAAGACCGAGACGATGAAGAACAGGAGCGAGCATGGTAGGCAGGTGGGTGTGGCTCGAGAATAGAACAAGACGGTAAACCAACCGTAAATCGGCACGTAGGCAGTCCAAAGTAACCTCGACAGGACTATTCTTTTCTCCTCTGCTCCATATACCCTGTGCACACTGTGCTCTGTGTGGCCTCTCTTCTCCGTATATATAATCTATAATCTAATATATGTACCTTGAGAATTTATACTTCAACCCTCTTCGCCCTCTCTTTCCAAAGTCACGTTACTACTTTTTTGTTTGTTTTTTTTTTTTTTTTTATAGAAAGCACAGCGTGGAAATTATTCAAAAGTATACTTTTCGATCGCTCGCTCGAAACTTTCGTTACTGCTTCCTCCCTTTGGAGCATATATACCTATATAGATACCGAAATAGCAAAGAGAAGCGAAGCTTTTTTTCCGAGCAAACGTTTAATAATAAATCAGTGTTGAGTTTTGATGACAGAATGGAAAGCCACGAGTCGTACAGGTTCTGTGCAGAATGTCGTCCGTTCAGCTCCGGCTGACAGTAATTTGGTAAGGGGCTAGAGCACATATAAGCCAAGAGAAGAGTGGAAGAGAGGGGGTGGGGGAGTTAGGGTAGACGCGTGTGAGGGAGAACGGTATGCATACGGGGCGAGTATTTACTGTGACAGTCTGTGGTTTTGCCGGTCGGCAGTAATGCGACCGAGCCGACAGAAGCAGCAGGACAAGAAAGCGAAGCTTAGTTGCCACCATGGTCTCGTCGTGTGTTTCGCGTTTTGTCGATCCTCCCTGCCAGAGACGATCTTTCTTGCTGGCCGAAAACGCACATGGATTTTGCAGAGGTTTGCCCGGCTCACGGCTCGAGATGCAATGCCAGTATAGTAGCTTCCCTCGACTACTGGACCTCCCGCGCTTTTCCCGTGCTTCATCCAAACTCTCCCATTAGATGTTATCAAGCTGCTGCTACTTAAACATGAATTGTAAAAACTGCACTAAAAAGCCTCTTTCTCAAATGAGAACTTCACTTTAAGCGCAAAGCTTCACCTTTTCAAACTATTACTCCGGCCCGAGTTATTTTACCTAGTGTTTTTACATTCTCCTACGCAAGAAAGTTTTAGCATGTTTGGGAAGCAGGTCGGTAGTTCCCTGATAGTCTTAAAAAGTTAAAAGAGCAAGCTTTGGCGATAACTTGGATTATCAATAATTCAGCCTGGTCATAAATCCTGAACGCTTTTATTTGCCTGACGTTGCGTTAGACACGCAACCAATCTCAAGAGTACTTGGGTATTATTTCGGAGTTTGACCATATTTTAACGCACAGCCTTTAATGATTATTGACAGAAAAAAATATTGACACAAGTTAAGCATTTACCGAGCAAAAATCCGCTTTAACAGGCTCTGGTCTATCCATCACCGCTGACAGCAGAAATCTGAACACGTCCGGATGAAGGGAGATATTCGGAAAAGGAAAACGAATAAACTGTTGAAGTATAAATAGATACAGTGTCGGAGTAACGCTTTGCTCGTACTACTTTCGCCATATAAATAAGCTGCTCTCATTATAGTATCCTGGTGTATAAGAATAATATTGTTCTTAATAAATTGTGTGTGCCAATTGATGCTATCGATCGAAATCCGGATGACTATATAGGAGAATGAGCTTACACTATTAATCAAACTTATATATATGTGTATGTACGTTTTGATTATTCTAATATTTGCTGAAAATACAGTTTGAAATTATGAGGCGATAACTCTATAAGAATATCAGATGTTATTAATGATAAGCTGAACCCCTCTAATCATAGTAGCGCAGTTGAAATCCGAGATTATGGATGAAAGTGCTGATCATAAAGGAAGTTGGATAGAGACTCTAAAAATTAATACAGTATCGAGCGGTTTCGATGTGCGGAATGAGGGAGAGCGAGTAAATTCCCAGATTTTTCTACGGCAACTAGGAAAGAACCGACAAATCGATGGAAACGAAACGAGCCAGAGTTTCAGATGGAAAATCTCATTTGGACGAAGTGACCAGCCGGAAGTAAAACCAACAAGGTTGGATTTCCGAATGGACGTGGTGGTCGCGACAGTGGAAAGAGATGCTGGCAAACATTGATGCGCTGCTCGATGAACCCATATAGACGAGCGGATGATACGCGAACCTCGCAGGACAACATCTAGAATCCTACGGAAAAGAATTTCTCCCGTGGAACTTCATGAAATTAAGATACTGTGTATTGGTTATATAGACACATATATAATGCTAGAATAATCAGCTTTAAATAATCCGAGTATAAGGACTGAACAAGTTGATTTAAAAGATTTAATAAAAGTTCATTCGAAATATCTTCCTATAATTAGCATAATAATAATTGAAAAGGATATAAATAAAGGTCGATATATATGTGAAGGAATATAAGTCACACACGCAGGAAACACAGGAAAATCAATATTGGTAAAAGTAGGAAAAGGAACAGAGTCGGATAAAAGCGGTTGGAGTCAAGTAGGTACAGAGCTACAGTCTATCAAAATGAACGGTGACAAGAAGATGGAAAGAGGAGAGATCGTTCAAGAAAAGACGCCTCCTTTTAGAGAAGCGTCGGGTAAAAAGAATGGCGTACTCGTATCTGCCATTTTGCAAATAATCCTCAAAAATTTGTATCAATTTATTTACTTGCTTACTCTTGCCTGCAACCATTTACAAGATTAAACCCATATAAAAGCCACGCTTTCTTTTCGACTGCAGTGATAGTTTATTTTAGCAGGTGAATTATAGTGATTATAAAAGAGTTATATATATTCGAGAAAAAGTTTCATTTCACAGCGGTGGCCTCCTGCTTAATAAAGGAAGGTTAGGCGATCATAGACTTCTGGCCATCTCCAATTTCTATCATGCAGATACGCTAGCGTGCGTATATTTTAGGTTCCGCTGTTATCAAGAGGTAGATTTCATCGTGAATATTTATGAGGATGATTCTCTCGGTTGCTCTCTACCTTAGTTTACTTCCACATCATACCTTTCCTGTTATCGATTAGATTCCTACCGCTTTTTATGGACACACTTTTCTATCCCTTTTCGCCAAATCACCACTCCCAGTGAAATCGATGATTGGCCGCTAAAATATATGTACCATATAGCAAAAGAATAAATAAGATGAGAAGTAGTAACGTATGCTCTCTCGCGTGAATAGCTGATAGATATAGATTTAAATTCCAATAGATTTAACGATTATACACGCGATATTATTCGCGCGCGAATTTCTATTTCGAAATCAAATAGTTTATCAGGACGGAAGGGAATCGTTGAAGCTAGCTTTCCAATTAAAATATCAATGATAGCCGATGGAATTATGGAGATTACGAAGCTTAGCGCTTACGTTGAAGAATAAGCTGTTGAATACACAGAGCGTATAGAAATAAGATCTCCTTAATTATGAAAACGTCATCAGAGTTGTATCTAACGAGAGCTTAAGCGACTGAATAAGCTGTCTCATGATTCCGAAGGGAAGGTAGTAGCCTTGCAAGAGGGGTTAATGCAGAGATATCCACTCTTGAATGCTTTTCAGCGCCATGTCGAGTCAGTCGAGTTCCCCACAACCACTGTTGCACTCGTCATCGCGACTTCAGCATCGTAAAGCTACCAGCAGGGCCACGGCATATAATACGCGATCTCTTTCCCCCCTTGCTTCTTTCTACTTCAACTCGTCGGTCTGCGAGATGATACTTTAATTGGGTGAGGGTACTTTTCATGAGTTTTAAGGTGCTGCACGAAACCTCGCTTACCCCAATCATAACCGACTGGTTGGTAGTATACCGCCAACACATAATCAGGAGATTGCATTTCATCATATTCCCTCCCGTTCTCTTTCAGAAAGTTGAAGCGGCAAGAAGCAAGGAGAAAATCCATTCGCTCGGCTGTTTCAATGAATAAGAAGAAAGTCCATTGATCACACAGAAGGATATTAGGCTAAAATTTTCATCGATTTCAGAAAATAATGTTTGCGTTTCTCTGGTCCTCTGAGAAGTTGGAGCTGATTGAAAACTTGCTGAAGAATATCGAGGGAAGATGAAAACGAAGGAGGATATAGGTAAGATAATGAAAATTTGGAAAATAGTCTTCTCCGATCGGTATATATATATATACATGTATATAGAGGAGATGGCCGGGTGTGTCACAAGGGTAGAGACTCGCGCGCGTGTACACATAGAGCCGGGAATACCAAAGAGCATTTGACATCGAGCCTGGTAAACAATTCGATGGCTTAATGAAAACAGTGTATACACACGCAGGCAGCTGGTGCCGGGCTTGGCGAGCTGGCCGAAAATTGCGACGGCATACAACATATATTCGCGTAAACTTTGGTGACTTTGGTCGACATGCACACACGCATACACGCTTTTACACATGCTCCACAGTTATAGGGGTTGATAGAATGCTCTCCAATATAGAGTTGGCCAAAGTTAAATCTTAAAATAAAAGTGATAATGGGATTGAAACGATAAATTTCTCCTCCATTCTTGCTTTATCCACTCATTAATTACCCTCTTATTCTTCTTCTTCTCGCGAGGTGGAGCACAGCGCAGTACCGGAAAAGCCTGCCCTATTCCGGCTTACTTCTCTCTCTCTCTCTCTCTCTTGCCATCATCCAACCATTTACTTCATTTTTCTATTCTTCATCCCGTCGAGTCTGCCTTCTTTTCACACATTTTCTACCTATTTCTATTCTTCCTCGTCTCTCTCTCTCTCTCTTTGCCTCTCTTCCGCTTCACCTCTGTCTCTAGTATCTCTTTCTCTCATGCTCCCCGTTTCAAAATGGTGCTCGGCAGACCGCGAACGAGCGTTTGGCTGGCGAATGCAAACTAGGCGGTAGTGAAATTGTCCACGATGCATAATCGGACTTTAACTCGGACCAAGAACTCGGACAAAAGATTTCCAGCCGAGGAGTAGGAGAGATAAAGAGGCAAGGGTGAGATTGAAAGAGAGAGAGAGAGAGAGAGAATGGGTAGGGGGTGGCAGAGGGGTAAAATGGGCGGGAAACACGGTGCATGCCGGATTTCACCGGTCCGGCGTCGCCGGGGATAAGATTAGTCGGGGTACGCGCTTGCGCCCTGACGTTCACTGGCGAATCACTCGTTGTGCTTGCTCGTAAAGAGCAAGCGTGAGAGACGAGTCACTACATTTACCAAGCTTTGTTCCTACGTGTCTCCTTAGATACGGTGGTAGTGTGGAAATCAGGTTTGACTGTTTGACGAAGGAGAGCGAAAAGCGAGTTTGCCAAGGCGCGGTGGTGGCGGGTGGAGCGAGAGGGGAGGAAGGAAGGAAGGAAGGAAGGAAGGAAGGAGGAAGGAAAAGGAAGGGGAAGAGGAGGAGGAGGAGGAGGAAGGGAGAAATGAGAAAGCTCGATTATTGCCGTATTGTGGCAGAGTCAAACCGTTGACGTATTGTCGGGCATCACGGTCGAGGCGCACAATGGACCGCATTAATGGACTAATATTCTACGCCACAAAACCAGTCGACTTCCTCTCCAACGCCGCAGCCACCTCCGTAACCGGGGAGAGAGTTGAAAGCTCGTTCAACATTTAACACAGTCGTTTAGCTCCGGCCACACGCTACTACTGAGAGTGCGAGTGGATCATTTTTCGCATCAGGACACACGAGCGTTCTGACGCCCCGCGCCATGCACTCTCTATCGGTTTTCCTCTACTATCTTCAAACGTTTTATCTACATTGGTTCGGCCCGGCTCGGCCGTGTGTGTGTGTGGACACACTGGTTTTACTTGGATAATTGGAGCCAATGTTTGTTTTGCAAATTAGCGAACGGATTGAAGCACGCGTTCTGTTTTCTCTATCGCTGCGGCTTCTTTTTCCCTGACCGGTAATACGCGCGGCAAGCAAGATATTGCACATCGAGCCAATGCGGGATACTTTGCGAAACAGCACGAACCCTACTAATGCCTGCTTTAAATCGCCGGACACATAAAATTATTACAATGGCCAACGTGTTGTACCCTCTTTCCCGATTTAATTCGATCTGGCCTTACCCAGGCTGCAACAAGCTGCAGTTTCAATACCGCTCGACCATTAACCACCAGCTGGTTAGGGATGCAATCTCTCTTTGTACGTGCGATACACGTGTGTGCATTTATTGCTTTACGCGTACACTGCAAAATGCCCGAAGCATCCACCTATTATATAGTTTATAATGCACAAATATTTTTCTTTCTCCCTTATTTCCTCGGCATTATGAAGATACGTCGATTATTATTAGATCCTGTGTAAAACATTAAAATAGTAAGATCGCGGAATAATTAAATAATAACCATGAGCTAATTAAGAGAAGAGACAAGAAAGTCGAGTTAACCTCAGTTTAAGTTGTCAGCGTTGAATGAATAGTATTTTCTCTTAAATATCCAGCGAAGCGGGTAATAACAAGCTTGCTGAAACCAGCTTTCCCATTATGCTGCAAGCATCAACGATTAATCCTCGAAACGTGACAAGGTTAGGTGGAAAAATGGAGGAATACCAGGGGTAATTCTACAAAGGAACATTAGTCTGGTATTTGGTATATATTTTCGTGATATTTTTTCGCATTATTCTGGCAATCCGAGAATCGTGCCGTTAAGCATCGACTTTGGGTTATCAAATTGAAAAATTCGAGTGTAAAAGATTTGAGGAACGAAGGAATGAAATAAAAGCAGAGTCGCTGAGGAGAAAACTGGTCGATGAGGAACGAAGACAAGCGCGTTTCGAACGATAGAATGGAGAAAGGAAATGAGTGCAGGAAATTGATCCGGTTCGAGAGAAACTCCCTTTTCGATCTCGCTCAATGCTTATGTTCGACGTATCGTATCTGCCGGATTTTACATTCCTAAAGTGTGCTTCTTTATTGAATGGAGTGTTGTTTGATTCGACGGTAAAAGGAGATGCGTTGGTTTCATGGCAAGTTTTAGGCATGTGAACATAGCAATCCACCACGTCTGAATTGCAGTCAATTATCAAATTTCACTCGGTTTTAATGAGGTAGGCTAAAGTGTATCAGTAAAACAAATACTGGGTCATGTAGCCGATTGGAATTTAAGCGGGACCGCTGAAATGGAAAATTGTTGGTGTAGCCAGCCGTATTGACTCATTTGCGTGTTACCAAAATTAATGCGCAACATATTTCTAGGGTTATTAAAAGACGTAACAGGTTTATGTGTATATATCAACTAGTTGCATAAATCAATGATTTTCTCTCTATAATTATTTATTATCAATTATCCAATACGCGTCCGCTGAAAATTACTTTCCCGTGCAATTTTTAATATTGAATTTTAATCGATTCCGTTAAAATGCAAATACGCTTGAATAGCCAATCTATCATGCAAAATTACCTCCTTCAGCTTTCAATTATTATTTATCATTTTTCCAATTGGTCTATATATGCTTTCGCTTGATGCGTCTATTTGTCTGGATACGTTTAATAATTGTGAACCCCTTTCAGATGGAATGACAACGATGATCCGCAAGTTAGGAACGTTCATATCGATGAATAGCACTGGAATTTGTAGCAGCGGCATGCATACTAGCATAGATGACTAGTTTAGCGTTTGGCTGGTGGTGGTACGAGTATTTGACGTATGTTAATTGAGTCATTTTCATTCTTACCTTTATTGCCGATTAAGTGCGCGCAGCAAAATCTACTCGCGACCTCTTCACGATAATTATATCTAATTTGTGAAAAGGATTGAACAAAGATTCGATTTAATCTTATATTTCAAGCTTTTAATTTATATAATATTTATCTCTAAGTATTTCAAACTCTCTCTCTCCTACGGAATAAGCAATAATACCTGTAGAGAATTTTTATCGCACCTTCCGCAAGCTTAAAAACTTGGTAGATAATTAATATTCGAGCAAGAATTCGATTAGACGATGACGTTTGGATTATGAAGGGGTATATATATATATATATATATAGTATAGAGAATGGAGCAACACTTGGCAGTTGACCCAACGTTTAAGGATCGTTTACAGGGTCGGACAGTGGACATTGAAGCATTTACAAGTAATTTATACTAAGAGCTTAGAATAGAGTATTGCAGAGAATATAGCAGTGATTGTGAGATGTGCGTGGAGAAACGGAGAGGCGAAATGGAGAGATATGAGTAGAGATAGAGCAGTTAGTTGCAAGGCATTCTCCGATCTTAGCTGCGGCTACCCAGCCAGCAGTCCCTTCTCCTTGGGAACCTTTGGTAAATTCCAACATACTCCACCTTAGTCCCCGTTTCAACAAACACTTTGTAGGTTCTCTCCTCGCCAGATTTGTCCGACAAAGTGCATCTGCACTTGCTTCGACAAGTGCTACCGCACGATGTCGACTCTCGGATAACCAATACATGGTAAACAAGCTTTTCCACAAAGTAGAATGCTTTTTCCGAAAGCTACGCCATCGAGTGTTGGCGCTGTTCAAACGAGAGAATATTTTGACAACAACAACGTATCGATAAATATGCAAGCGGTTGCGTCAAATTCCACTTTATTTTTATTTGTTTTTCCTACTTATTGTCCCTCACATTTTAACATGAAAAGGCAAACAAAAGTCATATTACGCCGCGTAAGCTCTATACGCATGAAAACTATTTCGTGAGACATCGCTAAATGGGATTGCGTTACGTTAATGGATTTTTAAACTCAACAGAAGCTTTTACTATACCACCATTAGTTGCGTCCTTTGTGCGTCAGGGTATAGAAGACAATCCCTCTACATTTCGTATTCACCGGAAATACTTTCCAATTACATGACGTTGAAAGCAGAAAGTGCTTTTCGTAACGGCTAATTTACACTAGCTGGATGAATCGTGCAAAGGAGAGCTGCAGCCACTTATTAAGCTTTTCTAACGAAACACTGGAAAAGGTATATAGCGCGATTGCTAAATAATAAAATGATTTAGCGATCAAAACATACCGCTTATATTAGCTCGGGCTGATCTTCCACAACACAAAATTCTAATTATGATTTTATTACTGGCGTTCCGCAGCATCAACTGAAAAGCAATTTTTGAGAGATTGCGAACAGCTTATTCCCGATATAGAGGGAGGAGGAAGAGAGAGAGAGAGAGAGAGAGAGAGAGAGAAACAACCAAGTAGCGGGATATAAAATCTTTGTGGAGCGTGAAAAGTAAAAGCTATCTGGTTTGTTCAATTCCACCATAGAATGTCACCATTTGTACCAATTTCCGTGAGATTTTGTTTCCGATCACCTTCCTATTTATTCGCGCCATCGCGCTATCCGTCGATAAATCAATCCGTTCGACAGCCTCGAAAGATTCAGCTCTGTGAGAGAAAAAATAGAATTCTCTTGGCGAGAGAGAGAGAGACCATGTGAACTTTTTCCCCTCCAACAAAAACAGCATGTGAAATGCAAAGATTTGCAATAAAGTATATAGAAAACCAATCGCGGACAGCTTTAATTGGTATATGCATCGTGGAGAGAGTTTTATAATAGCGAATATTAATCTGAAACGGCTGTAAAAATTTAACGCGCCATTTGCTCGTAAGGGCCGGCTGGATGAGGCAACATAAAAAATGACTCTGTTGCAAAGTTTAAACGTATACAATTACGAAGGTGCATGCATTAGACGCAGAATGCAGGGGTCTATTTGATTGGAAACTTGCCAAATACCGTATATATATACCTTCGCCCGTTCGTTGTTCGAGACTGTGAGCATGCAGTTTTGGCGCGTCCTCGTTGTTGAGATAGTGTTTGCTTGTGGGCAATCGCGAACTCAGACTGCGAGCTTTGGCGAAAACTGGGAAAGTGATGGGGTGTATACGTTTGATTCGTTCGCAGATCCAGCGGAAAGGCGTACCATGGGATGCGTACAACCGTTTCCCATGGCGAATTTACATACAGGGAGAAGGTTAGCCAAGCTGCAAAACGTTTTTCAGTTCGCGAGAACGGCTGTCCCGTATGTACGTCGCTTAAACCTGGATCAAATCGTATCTCTCGCTCCACGAGGAACCCTTCCTAAATTCTCTATTCATGCTCCTCCTAAAATCGACAGAATCTTTTCCCCTGCTTTGTGGCAAGTCGAATGGAAAACGAGAAAATCCTCGAGTGTCAAACTTAATACGTTGAGCCAGCATCCTACCAGGTCGCGAAATAAGAATAGTATATATATATATATATATATATATATGTGTGTATATACTGCAGGATCTGACTTCTGAAAAGAGAGAAAGGAAGGGGAATGTTTTGTCAGAAAACGTATAAAGAAGCGACAATTTGCGATATTGCCGATCCCTCGTCAGACTGTACTACTTACGACTCGTATCCTCTGGATTTTTTCTTACAGCTTGATACATCTTTCGAGATTCGACTGCACTCATGCGAGAGGAATATAAGCACCGATAGCTATATATAGGGGAGGAGGAGTTAAACAAAAGAGAAACACGTGCGCAGACACCGAATAAATAGAGGCATTTTATCTTGGGAAGACAAATGTTGGCGCTTATTTGAAGCTTAGGCAGTTTATGCAGATACAGCTTTGCTCGAGATGAGACGATACGAAAGAGATGAGAAAAGCTAAAAAGCAAGCTAGTAGCAGCAGGCTAACTAGAGCTACGAGAGGCATGCATTGTGGAAAAGGTCGAGGTACGGTCGGGGCCTGGCTGACGTTAGTGAGAAAGGAGCGTGCAATTGGCGGGGTGAGAGAAGGTGCAGGGAGGGTGATGGAAAGTGAAAAAAGAAGCAGACGGGCGTAACTGCGGGAAACGTGGCGGCAGCAGCGCCGCCGGTCCGGATATTCTGGAAGAGACTTACGGAGCGTCAGTTATTTCCTCGTTGGTCGGTCGTACACTGTACGTTGGGCGGATTCCGGTAAATTCGTAGCACAGGGGTAAGCAATGGCGACGGTGCAGATATAGAAAGGCTGCAGGAGGTTCAAACTGAGAATGGAGATGAAGGCGCCGCAGACGCCTCTGCACAGGAAGACTGCCGGTGGCTCGCACGCTGGAGAAAAAACTAGCACACAAGTCGAGTGTACCGGCCAAGAGCATGAAACTTCCAACTCCTCTGTACCATACCGGAACATTATCAAAAGCTACTTTACAAATGTTACCGCCGCACTAACAACAGAACCAAAAGCCTTTCCCACTAATAGAGCCAACGGCGTAGAGCCTTCCCAAAACCCTAAGCAACTGCGTTTTATTTCCAACAACTATACTAATGAAACTATTATGTTATATTATATATTATATAAACTTGCAACGACCTACCAACCATTGGAATCGAGATCCTTTATAGGTGTACTTCTACACACGTAGCAATTGCTATTGACTAAAACTACTGATTCAACGTCATTATCGTTAACGTTGCTAATTCGAACAGGTTACTCTATATTGCTTTTGTTAACGTCTAGCTACTTTCTAAAGGTACCTTTTACACCTATTAGCAACTGGCTTTCTCCACTCCGTGATTGCTTCATAAAGCTTCTTCATTTCAATTTGAGGATCGGTATATAAAAGTATAAGCCGAAGAGTTGCCAGCGCAAGTGGAATAGAAACGTTTTGCAGCGCGCCAACTTTTTCGTGTAAAGTAGTTTAGAAATGGTTAATTCACGGAACGCGCGAGACAAATTTGTTCACCCATATATGCCTGAATGTGACTCGACGCCTTTACAATCGGTTTAATTTTACGCGCGTTAGTTTCGAAACATGTCTGGAAGCCGTTTGAGAAATCGCACCAATTTACCTATGCTCGTTTGATTACTCTACCTGTCTAATCAGGACGTGGCGCAAGAATGAGTTAACCCGGAGGAATAAGACAGTCTCTGATTGTCGTTTAATGAAAAATTGTGGAAAATCGTTTGGAGTAACCCTCGGCATCTCTGGCTTATGTGCAGCAGACTGCGATATATAGATATAGCGTAGTCGGAGTTGAATCCCGGTTTGTCTGTTGCGAAATTTATCAGATGTCGCTTGGGAAGTAAGCGAGGTGGCTTCCAATCCCCCGAAGTAGACAATAATTAATAATTGTCTTGCCGGTGGTGTCGGGCTTGGCTTTAAACGGCGCGGCGCCTGTTGTCGGAGTGGTACATCTTGCGGGTCCAACCGCCTCTCTCGTAAAATAGCTTTCATTCGGAACAATGGTGCTGTATTTAACCTCGAGCGAGGACTTGTAAAATGGCGGGAAGAATGGGAGACACCGATGATTCGCGAGTTTATAGGAGGGCTGGCTGGCTGAGTTTGCTCGATAATGGCTATTTTTCGGAAACGGGAGAGTAAAGGGGCTGATGTATAAAGCTAGGTAGTAGAAGAGCACTTAAACCATTGGAAAAGGCAGATTGGTCGCGGGCGAGATGAAACCTTGAAGACCCGAGAAAAAAGCTTGAAATTGGAGGACAATGCAGCCTCGTTAATCACTCGACGAAGGAAAGTATGAAAAAAGCTCCGAGCGCTTACAAGCCCGGATCCGCGTATAGCACCCTCTCGCTTAGGATTGCCGCAGACTGGCGTCCGCCGAACTTAGTTTAATAAAGTTTCAGTTTTCGAACGATAATGTTTCGAGGAAAACAAGGCTTGTCGGTTTTCTCATTAATCGTGGCCGCGTATAAGGAATAATGAAATCCGCTTAGAAGTGACAGAAATTAAACGGGGGTTGCTCCGTACTCGCGAGCGAGCGAGCTACGGTCTGTGTGTGTGTGTGCAGGTTGTGGTAGGAGAATGGATATAGAGCTCACACACACACACACTCGCGCATAACGGCACAAATACAGTGGCGTACATTCACACGCATTTAATCCTATTAGCGTAATTACCAGAAAGACAGATTCAATTGGGCTTTTTGTGCCTGCTGTCTGTCGTAATTGCCACACGAGTCGAAACATAAAGTCCCAGGACTTGGTTGGTACCGAAAGAGAGGAGAAGCTTGCCCCGAGCGGCGCGGCCTCGAACTTATCACCCGTAAAGAATCTAATTGTATGAGAACGAGTTCGGGAAGAAATATGGCCACGTCGGATCGAATTTCGCTTAAACGCTCTTGCATGCCAAGAAATTTAGAAAATTCCAAGTTGCCGGAGTCGCAGGTGCGCGGCACTCGATCTTCTCACGATACACGCCAGCAAAATCGTTTCATGCTTCTCTTTTGAAGCAGACCGGTTTACCAAGTTGGCCCACGCTAGAAACAAACTTTCCACCGTCCGAGAGTCGGCAAACTCCGACGTCCGATCTAACTTGTCCGTGAAACGACTAATCCATTTTGGTGACCGGCCAGCCTTGGCCATTTCTTTCATTCGAGCTAGGGATATTACCGGAGGCTTCCGGTTCGTCCGTCGATAGCCCGGCCGGCGCTGTCGAGCGAATTTTCTTGAAAAGATCCGTAAAGCGAGGCAGCTAGGACGAGGCGTGAAAAAGGTTGCTGCGCGCCAACGGGGAGATCCGATACATTCTCGCGGAGAGCGCGTTGAGCTCTTCCCAAGATTCTCGCAAGAAACAGATCCAAAGCTGGTATAGGTATGTACGACCAGTAGCTGTGGTTGCCATTGCAATAACAGCCGGAAGTACAGCCGGCTGCGAAGGCGAGGCCCTCAACGTTTTCTCATAAAGAAACGTACTCGGTGGGATTATCGGTCGTCAAAAGCAAGTGGAGAAAGTGCGATGATGGTAACTGGTGGCTCTGGCAACGCAGAAGGGAAACGAAAATGGGTAAGGGCGGACGGGGAGGAAGCGTGCAAGTGGAAGAGGAAGAGGAATATTAGAGGTGGTTGCTTTGTGAACGAGGTCGATGTAACCCTTGGCACGCGATCCTCTCCCCACCGTCGACTGCCATTCCATCGCGGGACGAGCTTTCCTACATCCCCACCGTTCCCTTAGGCAAACACATGAAAGAATTATACCGCACAAAGCTACCATCAAGAAAACTAATATAATCACTAAATAAATATACAATTTAATTAATCAATATCACGGCCCCGAGCGTACAAAATTTTCGTAACGCTGTAAAATGATTAGAGAGAAAGGGTTGGGAGGAGGGGAGGGGGTGGGAGAGGGGTAATCATAATATATATATATATACGTATAACGTAATTCGAGGTTTTTATTCACGTCCGCGTGCTACGTTTATTTAATTTGAGCTGCGAGTTGTTGGAATGGATGGAAGGGTACGTATACGTGTGTGTGTGCTAGACGAACAACTTCGGTGTGCTAGGTTGCCGTGATCCAGCCTGGGATTCAGTCGATAGGGAGTGACCTACTTTCACCTGGTACTTGTTAATTGGGCTCACTCGACAAAGTGGACGTTTCGCTAGGCGTTGGTATCGCTTCGGTACTCTCCGATATATAGCTACGAATTTCCTACTTGTTTCACCGAACGATCGATTTCGCGCGGTGGCTCACCAGCGCACCGTCTAGCATTCCACCACCTCCTATCGCGCAAGATAACATTTCAGAAAATAGGTTATACGCATCTAAATCATTATTTCGAGGAAAAGCCTGTCTAACGAGAGTTTTCCTACAGCGTCGCAGCGTGCTTTATATTCACGCTGAAATTATTTTATAGCGGCCACTCCGATTTAAAGTGGTCAATTACTAACGATTTTAATCCACTAACTGCCAGTGCTTTAAATTTATATGGTGACCAAGCAACTAATGCTCCACGAGAATGATCGCTGTTTGTTAAGCGATTTTTTCACGACAATTTATCGCAGCGCTGTCAATATTATCGTATGCGATCATAACGGTGCAATCGGTGGTTTGGATAACGTCCGCGGGAATGAACCGCCCATGCACGGAATTTGTTACCGGTCGATGGGCTGGTACGTCGCATCTAATAGAAAATCTCATAAAACGCGTATCTAGAATGAATTATTATACGTATGTGATTTGAGCTGCATTCCTGGTGAGTAACGATCGCATAAATCGTAGACGAGAACGCCGAGCCAGACGAAAAACAATAAAATCTGTATTTTAATCTGCGCTTGAACATCCTCGCACAACCCGTCACAATCTCGACGTATCGCGAGACTGTCACGAGGGATTCCAGGGATTCTTACTAAAGCTGAAGCTACTCCAATCTCTCTTTCTCTATATTCCGTAAGCTTATGTAGAGAGATTTGAAAAAAATTCTCCGAGTCACATATAAATGTGTATATATATATATATATATATGCTTTTTACGCAATATACTACATCTATATAGTATATACGCAATGATAACAATATAGAGCTTTAGATTCGATCAATTTTTGGCGTAAACTTCTCGAGCCGTGCAATCATCATTGATGTTCGTCGATATTCTGTCTTCATGGTTGATTACTTTTTTTGATAAATTATTAGGACTGAGCGAATTTACGGTGATTTACTTAAATGCAGTTGAGTATCTTCTTTTACGAAGTTAATTATCGATCGTTAGTGGAAAGTACGCGGGGATCGACGACAATCGTTAGAAGTGCAACTGGTAAAAGATTGCCGAAGCCTCCGATGAGACAGAGAATGGGAGGAGTGGCTTGCAATAGTTCTCCGATTCCCGCACTCTCTTCCTATCTTCCCATCGATCGAACTGTTCGTCATTATCCGCCGTCACGTTTCCCCAATTAAGCGACTAACTTTTTTTATTTCCCCCCAAAGAGGGATCAACGAAAGTTTCTATACCACGGAGGAGCTGAAGAATTGTGCAACGCGAAAACTTTAGCTAGCTGAATAATCGATATTAAATGTGACCAGATTATTGATTTATTAGGTACATCAATTACCCCCTAATCTGTGATAATGAAAACCAAGCGAAAGGCTTGTTTGCATAAATTATCAAATATCAAGAGAGCTACCGTAGAGAGCTCGCCCGGTTATTTCATAGTCCGACCGTGTAATTGCGAGAGTCTCGATCTTGAAAAACTGTGTGCTTTATTGGAAATAATTAGAAGATTGTTCAAACATTTGGCTGGAGAATGTAAAAGTTCCCTGGAAGAATAATGCCTCTGGCAGTGCATCAAAAATGTAGAAAAAGCTAGTCAAAAAGGTTACCTCAAATATTATTTGAATATACTGTGGAGAATCAAGCGATCCATTACAAGGACGGCTAACAGAAAAAGGGAAGAGTAATTTTTCAACAGTGATAGAGGTTCTATCTCTGCGGGCAAAGCGGAGAAGCAGGGTCAGTTGAGCGAGAAAGGCACACACTCGAGGCCGGAAGATCGGTTTCCCAGGAATTTAGTTACGGAAACAGTGGAAGGGTGTACTCGCTCGTTTAATTTGCGCGCCAGGCTTCTAGAGAGGCCTCGACCCTTCTGTGTATTCTATCGGATACCCCTCCGGACATCGAGGAGGATGTCGTCCGTGAATATTTCGCCTGTTTCTCTCTGCTTTCGGTTAAACACCAGCGGAAAAATATCGGTTCATTAAAATATGAGTTTCATGACAAACAACCCCGTTAATTCGTTTGCTCTCCCAGGTACAATATATTACACTATACACATAGGTATATATTTCTGCATATATATTAGAATTCGCTGAAAACTTTAAGTGACTCGTTAAGATTTACGGAGAAGGATCATTAAATATATATTTGCCCCGTGTGCGTGGAACTGGTATATCAACGTGTGCCGCTGTTTGTTTCTCGGGACTTTGCCGATATCGCAGTTTCAAGTTTTATTTCATGGCTCGCGATAGAATCTGGCGACACGTTACAAAACTGCAATTAATTCGAATGCGTGATTCGTCATCTCCATCGCCTCGATCCGTCGCAAACGGAAGCGTTAAAGCAAGTTTTGCAGCGCCAAGTTAGCACTTGGTTCACTCGAGTTTAGAGTCTGCGAAACTTCCCACAGCCGGCGGTCGGGTAAGGATGCGAGAAAGGAGAATCGGCTGGTAGGCGTCAAAGGACGGTTTTAGACTTATGTGAGTGGGCGTCATTAGAGGTTTCATTTTCGCTCGGTATACACTATTCGAAGAACGAGTTTCCACTTCTTATACCAACTGCTTTTGCCTTTGATTGCCAGACCTTCTAATTAGAATGAAACATTGCCACGTTACTTGGAATCCCGATTAAACTCTATTGGATACATGTAACACCATATATGTAGGACGTGACATATAAATGAAGAATATACTTTTGTACGATACTCGCTGCACTATTAAAACCGTATGTAATAAACAAACGTTGATATTAGTTTTTTTGTAAAAAATAGATATAAGCTTATAGGGTGTACAGTGTTCAAAATTCAGTAATCAACTACCTCATCGTTAATATTGAAAAATAGAACATTGATTGGATAGAACGTCTCCACTATTTGTACTAAAGCATTTTTATTGTCGTGGATACATTGTCTACCTAGCAACAGGAAACGTTTCAAATTGTACCTATATTATATACATATATAAGCTTATAAATTTTATTTCTTGCTGCTACGATAATATACTATAAATTATCCGCATGGGTGTATAACTGAATAAATACACGTGAAAGAATATATGCTAAATTACAGCTTTTATTAAACGCGTGCAGTATTCAACAGACTGAAATAAGTTAAATTAAAGGAATCCACGATAGATTAATTGGTGATACGCGAGGCTACTCTAGCTAGTCCGCCGAGAAGCGGGAATGGAAGGTAAAAGAACGGACAAGTGTGCTTTGAGGAAGCTAGTTCAAGACAATGTAGATTAACTGTTAAGATAAGGAAACGAGGGGTGACTTTGCGAGCGAGAAGAGAAAAGAGGCGGGAAAACCTACCATAGTGGAAATTGCTCGTAAAGGTCAGTCGCGAACTAACCATGGAGTAATTTTCTTCGAGTTTCTTTAGAATGGCGAAAAAGATAAGCCTATTTTACGACAAGACCACATTGAATTATTCGGAAAAATAGCAAAGTCCAACACGCGCATAATTTTGATTCCAAGATTCGCTTTGTAGTCCCGGCGTTTTATTATCGCAGAACCGAATATATCGAGACGCACCAATGGCGTAGCTCGCTTGCAAGGCCATACGTCTCGAGCACGCCGATGTAAATATATAAATAGTTTAGCCTATAAAGGCATGTATCTTAAAAAATAGTGCAGTTTGCTTTCACAAGAAGAAAAATTCGTATGTCTAAAATAGTCAAAGAATATTTTAATAAAAAGAATTTTTCATTATTCATTCTTCAAAGTAAAAAAAGAAAAAGAATAATGAACGTTCACATGAAAGTAGAAGTAGTCTCGAAAATGAACGAAGGCTGGTGTAATTTTGGAGTTATACTACGAGACACTTAAAAGAGGGTTCGACGTACATACTCCACTTTAGCCCCAGATACAATAGTGCGTGGTTTTATTAAAGGCACAAGTGTTTACCATGTATTCTTTTACGGCATTTTTTCCATTTCATTTTTCCTATTTTGCTCTCTTTTCCTCCAGCCATCCTTCTATTAATAAGCGTAGGCTGAGTTAAAGTCTTTTGACGAACGGCCAATTTAGGATAGTCGACCCTGGCACAAGGAAAGAAGCTCTCGTAGTATATATGGCAATATATCGCGTTACGTGTATTGGCATACGTAAGAGAAAGTTCAAAAAACCATAACGGGTACGAATCGTGGCTATATTTCACAAGCAAAGCAACTAATGCATCAGAATTAATAAAACGTGAAATAAAAGGCAGATTCCCCCTGTCATTCAGCCAATAAAGACTATTTGCACCAATAATACTGGACATGTACCTAAATGTCAATACCGCTGCGTTCGAAATTGTAAATTTTTCTCTCTTTTGTTTCCATCTATTTTTTATAATAAACTGTGTGGAACTACTGTAGAATAAGGCAAGCGGTTACTCGAATTAAAAAGTCCAGTCACCGAGTTAATTCAATTATTGAAGAAATTAAATTGGAGTTAGCGTGGCAATTGTTGGAAGTGTAGTGCGGAGCGCATTAGGGGGTAGACGTTACTTTAGAATGAGCTAAGAGCTAAGCCATTAAATTCCCTTCTTTCGAGAACTTGAATGGTACTTAAGCGGCGGCGGTTATAAATTTCGAAAGGACATTCGTCCTTGTCGCGCAAATAGAAAGAAATGCTTTTTTTAGTGATTGATCGCAATAATCTACAAAGAGAAACTAAGAGAGAGAGAGAGAGAGAGAGAGAGGCAAATGGGGAGGAGGAGGGTGGAAGAATGCATAAGAGAAGAGAACAGACTGTTTCAAGTAGTGTGTGCATCAGGTGCAAATCGCCTTGTGCACTTTTGCCTTAATGCACTCGAAGCTGGTGGCTCACGGTCTTGCGTCTCTCGAGCTCTTTTTACAATTACAACATCGATTCTCCAGTTTTACCCTGTGATCGTACCAGGTGGCCGGAAAGACATGGGAGCAGGCGAGGCTGGAAATCGCAGGCGGCACGATAGACCCCCCAAGCATCGCTATACCGTTTCTATTAAAGCTCGAAATCTAATCCGCCACATCGGCTGATTGCTTTCCCTCCAAGTTAAGTGCTCCGATGAACACAGTGGCTTGTATATATATATATATATATATCCATCCCCGGTGAATCTTTACCGCTGTCGTAGAAATCAAACGTCACTCTTGGCCCGTCCGTACGTCCGACGATCCATCTCAACATTTCCACCGTGGAAACACACAAAAGTTCCTTTTCCCCTATACTAAAATAAGCTATATTCAGGATTCGCGCTACATGCGTCATTCGAGGTTTTACGCGAGGAAAAAAGCTTCGGAAAAGACGTTAAATTCTTGGCCATCCCCTATTGGCTACAAGGCTTTTCGCTGCCATCGACGATTCTATTTCGTGGATATATGGTTCGAGTTATGGTCGCGGATGTGTCGTGAAGAGAAATTCTAAAGCGATGTACGTGTCTCGCGATACAATTCAAATGAGATCAGATGAGAGAAAGCGAAAAAGAAATACTTGATACTAAATCAAAAATGTAGAAGATGCAGGATAAGGCGGAATTTCGAGGCGGCTGTCTTGCAGTAAAGTGTTGACCTTGATGCGGTGAAGCATCCTTCTACTGTATTACGAAGAGAGTAGGAAAATGGAATCTCATTTTATACAAGCACCAATGACATTTCCATTCGAAATCCTCAATTTCTCCGAGGCCGTTTTGCACACTCGTTCCTCTCAAAGCTCAAACTCGCACAGTCGTTCTGTGATTTTCACTTATTTTGCGAGTGTAAGAAACGTATGCATGTCTAATGAGATTCGTACAGAAAAATACGTTTTCATATCTAAAATAAAATCTCCGTAGAATATTTATAATATACATGTGTACCTACATTTGCAATTCCGTCAATATTTCAGCCGCCACCGCGTAAGCTCTCTCTCTCTCTCTCTCTCTCTCTCTCTCTCTATATATATATATATATATATATGTAACAAAATTATTCGTTCATCTTTTAAATATGCTACCTTGCTGGTTTAGTTTATTCCGCATGTTTAATAGCAGGGCTGACCATGTTAACCATAATGTATCTCGGTGTGACTGTAGCAGGTTGCGCAAATATTCAATTTAGCAGCATCAGTATTTCTGCGAGTGTCCTTTGGAAGGGAAGCCACAATAATTTGAACATTTCTCAGGAAGAAAAACAATTCGTTATAGGAATAACACTACTGGCCAAACTATATGCTAACAGCGAGCAAAATGGGTTCTCTCGCTGTGCAAGCATCGATGTTTGAGATGGAGCAGATCAGATGGCACGCGAATGTAGACGAGTGTAACTGGTTGGAGGGAGGTAGAGAGGAAAAAAGTTGGTGGGAGTTTTATCGGTGGAATTACCGCGTTATTATTCCAGGTGGGTAAGGAGGTCTGGTTATTACGGCAGTTATTTCGAATTATGGGCTCACTATGTGGAACGACGATACCTTTCCAGACTTTGCGGGGAGAGTGGAGGGAATCACAGTTGCACACAGGAGAGCGCGTACGCGCGAGCTTTTGTGTTACAACTAGAAACCCATTATAATAGTAATCAATAAGTAATCTACCATAATCGTACGTGCAGCTAATGGTCGAGATTTAAAATAGGGTGATACGACTCTGCTGCAACCACTGTGTACCAGCGTTAATGGGTACTTAACAGCTGCTTTTGTTTTGCTACTGTGGTCAACCAGAGAGAGCTAGCAGCTATAGTCGCTTTAATACTAGTACTCAAATAGAATAACCACAAACATTCGCCTCCTTCCCTAGTTAACGATTACTCCGAAATTATACGCGATTAAAATCAACTTTTCTTCAACTTCTCCCTTAATCTGTATCGCGTCCGTATTAAAAATCCATAATTGCATTTACAAATGGACAAAGCAGCGGGAAATTCCAAATTTGTATTACGTACTCTCGAGTAGTCGAGTCGAGTCTGCCCGGGATCAGTTTTCCCAGTTTTTCCGTACCTCATACCCCTCCGAAGAATAGTGAATTCTCGGAAAAAGCGGCGGTCCATCATAAATTTAATATTCGAAATTTCACGGGTGTTCCGCGCGCTTTGGGTACCATTCGTCTCGAGCAGCATTATATGATTCCGTCTGATAATGCACCCACTGGAGGCCTAATGTAAGTCGAGTCGAACAATGCCACTTGCTCCCTTTGTCTACGAATCGTACAAAAAATTATGCGATAAAATTAAACGGCACGGACTCGCGCGTGTGTACGTGAAAAGACGAATTTGACGTCTCCGTTGTTGTGGGGAAACGCGTTTTTACTCGTATGTATGCAAAAAGAAAAAGGATATATTAGCCCTACCAGTCATTTCGTAAATTGGAAACATTAAACGATTGTAGTTGAAATTGAAGCAATTATCTCTCTATCTTACCAACTTTGAATAAAAACCGTATAAATACAAATCAGAATTAAATTTCAAGAGCCAAGGCCGATACTTTCAAACGAAACTAAGCTCGAGCTTTAGCTTAACACTGTCTAAATCTATAAAGTTCGCGTATAACATACTTTATAGATATTAGCCAGTTATAAGCTCGAGCTTAAGCTTATAAATTCGTTGAAAAATACCGACCAAAGTAAATGAGATATTTGTGTGTAGGCGCTAAACGCCATGTACAAATCGGTAGCAGTTCAGCTTTTATTCTCAAAATGTTGTGTACATGAACTAAACTCATTTTCATTGCTTTTGTGCTAGGCTACTAAAATCTCTCCACGCAATACCTCCTCTGGTGAAGTAATTAACAATAAAAACTATCAAGTACTTGTGTTTACACGAAACTGCTTTTATTTACCCCAAAAAGGCTACTGGAAAAGTGCGGCGTTATACCTTTAAATCAATTATCCTTACGGTACGAAAT
Organism: Prorops nasuta; assembly: GCF_024137725.1. NCBI lineage: Eukaryota > Metazoa > Arthropoda > Insecta > Hymenoptera > Bethylidae > Prorops > Prorops nasuta. Next base: position 2,228,290 of record NW_027116816.1, read on the forward strand.
TTGAGAATATTGCAAACCTAATTAAAACGAGCAGAGGAAGGAAATACATTTTGTTAATTTACCAAGAGGCTATTAAAGATTCGTTATTTTATTTACACGCGTAATATCATTTATTATAGCGCTATAGCTGTGTAACAACGATTGAGATACGCGTCATAGCTATAGGTTCTTTTCTACCTTGACTATAAACGTTACCAATTATATACAGAGTCACATTATTAGAATAGATGTAGAACATCATTTGATTGTTTTTGCAACTCCAAGTGACTCAGTAATAATTGAATACGCGCATCTCGTGATTTAAAATGTACGTGCAATATGTCGACTGAAAAAAAAGTACAGTCCATATTTGAACGTTTTTCCTTCACGATAGCTGGTCGAATTTTTACTGCTCTGCATGAAAAAGAATTACGCTCTGGATTCTTGGAAAATGAAACGATATAAATGTTAATGTTTAAACTGTGACATCATTCAACGAGAGATGGAAAAAAGACATCTTTTGCGAGATGAGAGTGAAACATTTCAACTTGAACGAGGATTCATCGAACATTCATCATTATCGTAAGAGGTGCAGGTAATTTCTAGGTTTGAAAGCATGGAGCACAACCCGGATGGACAAGGAATGATATCTATCCGTATAGCGAGAGGAAGCGATTTCACCATTAGATCATTGACGAGTTTCGAAAGTTCTCTTTTTTTTGGACCCCATCGTATGTCAATTACAGAGAGCGTACGTACGCTAGTGCATGTCTGATGAGAGGAGAACTTACTGCGAACAGCGAATTGCACTTTGGCTATCCATAAATCGCGAACAAACAAAGTGAGTGCGATGAAAAGAGAAGGAAGAGGTGAAACATTGACAGAAAAAGGGCCACCGATACCCGATTAATGCGAGCGTGCAGTAAACTTCCCTTTTTTCTTTTTTATTTATTGAATTCCCCAATGGAACGATTTTTCACGCGATGCTAATCCATAAATATTGAGAGTTACTGCAACGATCAAACTGGCTGAGAAAATCCTGTTACAGATCACTTAAAACTGTGAATAATGGTAAAGCCGAAAACCATGCACGATAGATGAGAACATGACGAGTCCTTGAACTATTCGCGACGGTATGAAAAATCGCTTGGAAATTATTTTATCGTTCGGCGTGAGTGAAAAAGTTTTGATATAATTGAAGATAGGTTATATTTTGCTTAATTCTAAACGGTAATTACATTAAGAAAGTTGAGCAAGAGCTCGAGCTAAAGTCACCCCTAATTCTCGGTAACGATTCGTTCCTGTTTCCTCGTGCGAAATGAAATGCCCGGATGGAAGGCTGCTACGGGGCTAAGGCTTCGGCTCGTTCCCGAGGCGTTGCTTAACAAAAGCGACCCTCGCACGCTATGCTCTCTCTTCGCCTATATCAACTATATAGCCATATATATATATATACCGCCCTTCTAATACGCGACCCACGAAATAACGAGAAATTACTACGCCTATGGTGCTACCTTCATTTTCCTATTTCGACTCGCATTACAATTTATGACAAATGATTTATATGCTTTTCACGACTGGCCAAAGTTCAAATAATTCACCAAAAGCCCAAAAGTAAGTAAATAATGCAGAATAATAGTAGCAATGAAAACATTTACTGACGCAAAGATGATAAATGTGCATAGTTGTTTTATTGCTGTAAAAGAATAAAAGGAAAACGAGAGATGCGCGCCTTTATTGTTTTGGTGTGTGTTATTTCAAAATCTGCTCGATGTGTAGTTTCAAAACTAAGTGGATTTCGAAGGGTACGGTGTCTTGTCATCCCCCTCGTAGAAGGAGAAAAGATACTACCGTGCCACCCTATGGGGCAGGAGGGAGGAAGGGGAAGGGCTACCTTGAAATTGCCGTGAAGCTGGTAGATGTGAAGTAGCTAACAGGAAGATATCCAACGACCACAGGGTGGTGTGCTCGGAAAATCGACTTATGCGATAAAGCTGAAGAGGAATCAGAGATGAGCTTCGTGGGTAAGAGAAAAGAAAAGATTGAAAGTTAACCACAAACTCATGAAACTTTGACGAAGCGAGGATATGGCAAGTTTGCCATGAATCGATCGTGGCTCGTTTATTTTTCCTGAAAAGTCCCTCCCCTCTCCTCCCCCATTACACTCCCGTAGCAATTGCAAAGCTAGATTTAATAGCACGGATGAATACGTGTTTTCCCTTGTATACAATTGATTAGTATAATGGAATGGTATTTTGGAAAAGGGATTGGAGAAATCAGGCGGAAAAGTGGGATGCAGTTAATTGCCGCATTGGAGAATGGTGGTGCGATGACCAGGACTAATCCGACAGTCGAAGGGAAGTTCACAACAGTGGCGTAAATCCGAGAATGTTGCGGTTAAGCCCCTCTGCCCTCTGAACTAGTATGGAGCAACATCGGGATAAGCCCGACGACACTCGTTCTATTCGGTAAAAGCTCGGGCTACGGACGCTACGGTGCTGGCGAGAGAAGAAGCCTGTGCCTGGCTCGAGAAAGACTTGGATGAAGAAGAAAGAGGGGGTATAAGGCGACAAAGAGTGGGGATATAGCTTACGGAAGTTGAAACCCCGCAGTGAGAATCGTGCGATAACCTTCCTCGAGAGCAGCCATAAAATGGCACAAGTAACTTTTTTATTTTATCACCTTCGCGTTTCATAAAGCACTTCAATGCACTTCTTCTCACGTATGCACCAAATGTAAATAGATTAATGTATCAAGTAAAATACACTCTTAAGAATTTTATCGAAAGAAATACCTCTTTATGTACAGTGGTGGATTTTCTGCTAAGCTGTCACTATTAAGGTATCCGTAAATGAAGTTCTTGCAAGTTTTTTCCCCTTATTTCGATATATATCTAACTGTTTATTGGTTTCTCCGCGATCTATATATAAATATATATATATATATATATACACATTGTATTTCTTTATATTTATTTTCTATGGGAGAAGAGAATGTACGAGGGAAAGGCAGCGAAGCATGTAGTTGCGCTATTCTTATCACAACGTCATGCACGCGATATTTTTTCTTCGTACACATACGACAACACACAGAATTCCCATGCTTCTTCATGCATTTCGTTCTGCGCCAGTGCTCGCGTTCTGCGAGCTCGTCTGCTCTGTCAATTACTGATAAAAACAGCAATGGAACCCTCGAACGCGATCGGGCACGCTTGACGGCACAGCCAGCACGTAACGTGGGTGGCTAGAATGTAAATTATCATGTCTGCCAGGCCGATAAATAACGGTCTAGTCGGTCCAAAAAACGCCAAAAGTTCGCCTCATCTGCTTCATCGGCTTCGTCGTGTGCGTGGTGGGAAATGTGGGGAAGGGGGTGAAGCTGATGATCCCGAAGCAAGCAAGCGAGCAAGCGTCATTCGTTTAACGTCAAAAATGCCTCGCGTGTATCGATGGCGCGAAAACGAATTTACGTATACTGCTATGTATCACGATTTTTCGGGGAAATGTACCTAGGTTTCTCCCGGCCATTCTACCGTGTTTAGCGCAACCCTGCTTCTCGTAAAAACATTTCATTCTTTGCGCCACGTTGAGATTTTCCTTTGACCCGCCCCTCGCCATTTCCTCCTCAGTTTTTCCTTGGCTTTGCGAAAAGGCATCTGATTACCGCGAGAATCTCTTTTGCGTCCTCGTCTCATCCATGGAATATGATCGCATCTTATTCTCACTGCGAAGGAATTGTCCTCTCGGCCCGCTATACGTACTCCAGAGTCACCTCTCTTTTGATCACTGATAAAATATCTTTTTCGAGACTTACAAGTAAATCCTTTTCTTTATTCCATTTTCTCATCACGATTGTGCGTATTGTTCAGCTTTTTTTTTCTCAACCGAACTTGCACTTCACGTTCACCAGCAACGTCAGATTATTAAATAAACTCGCGCCACAAATGAACTTTGCAAACGATAAAAGGAAAGATGAATGTAAAAAGTGGATGAGCTTGGTGCTTTACCGAGGTCCGATTTAAATATTCAGCTCTTTGTATGAAGCAATCCTGCGGAAATAAGGCTGCCGCTAGGAAACTTAGGAGACCAGCAGATCTCCTGATTTGCATAAGGAAGGAAGAGAATCAAACAGCCCACTATCTTTTCTCTCTAGGGTAGACTAGGGTAAACTCGCACATATATGTTTTTATTTATTATTGATAAAATTTCAAAATCAATACCAAACGGAAGCTAGTATTGAGTCTACATGAGTGCATTTATATAAAGAAGTTTAAAAAATTATTCATTAAATCAGAAAACAATAAGAAAAATAACGAGAACAACTTAAAAACTATAAGGAAATACTTTATAAATAAACTTATAGATTTATTGTATTTTTTAATAATTTCAATAAAGAAAATAGAATAATAATTAATCAACACAACAATATAGACATCGATTACGCTGTATTCTCTCCTCTCCCAGCAAGCTTTCTGAACATGTTCGGATGGTTCAAGCGCATAATGAAATACAATGGAATATACAGTACAATACGATACAATGTAACACAAACTCGGCGCAGGTTCCAACTTGCCCTCAGACATATTATTTTATATTTGCTGCTGTAACTTAAAAATTAAAGAAAATCTGAAACCTCGACAATAATGCTTAATTTCGCAATAACAAAACGCATGCTAATGACATTTTTATGTTGCAGCTCGTATACGTTTTTAGTCTAGACAAAAACTAAAATGAAATCAAAATTTTACTCGCGAGCAGTGAGCAGAGCCTTCAAAGGGACGTAAAGTCAGGTTATTTCACTTTATGTACTATTTTTATACATCCCTGAGAAATTAGCATGTTCCAACTTACCTGTATATGTCCATCTATATAGTCCCGCAGTACTCTACTTATCCATTATAAATTCCGGAAATGTCTAATTACGGTGGAAATGATTGAGAGCGTCGTAAATTTTAAGACGAAAATTTAGGTAGACATATGGCTCTGGGAACATTATTATTCAAGCGAATTATTAAGAAAGAAATGTGCGAGAGATCCAAAAGTGGAGTAGTCGAGCGTTATATTATTAAAGCTCGTCAACCATCCTTGCTTAAGACACGGATGCTGCCAGAGAGAAATACACCGATATTAACTGGCTAGGAGGGGGTTTGCTTGTTTACGTGTGTGCGTGCGTGCGCGCGCCTGTGTGTGTGTGTGTGTGCGTCGAGCGAAGCACAGCAGGTTATGTCGGAAGTGACGCGTGATTTCTAAATATTTGTTGGCTGCGTCGAGACGAGTTACGTAGCGCATCTCCAGCAGAGGTATGGAGAGTGTTGTGACTCGGCTGCCATTTTCCGAAGCACGACATTCGGTAAGGGGTCTGCTGGGCAAAAAAGAGAGAGAAGCCGCTAAATAAAAAGCGAGGCAGTAGTGAAACGTGAAACTAGCGCGGCGCCACAGTAGCTTCTTTACCGTTCGATTCGAGTATACGTATATAGAGCAACGAAACTGGCTACACGGTAGTACGATGGTAGGAACAGAGAGGCTACTATACAAAACTCCTTTCGTGTAGGTGGGGGAGGAGGAGGAGTGGAAGAGGAGAGCCTCCGAGGAAATCTTCGTCGTCGACCCCAACGGTTCCCTCTCCATTACGTCCTAGACACGCTGCCTTGGTCGGAACTGATCTGCATTAACAATACATTCCCTTCTTACTGAGAACTCGCGTGTCCCTTCAGCTTGTCCCGTTGCCTTCAGCCTTTTTTTTGCCCATTCCCTAACAAACTCTCTTCTACTTCAATTTGCTTCCTAAATCAGCTTACTCGACCCTGTTATATTAATGGTTCTTCCGGCTGGTCTTTCTTACCCTTTCTCCAATTCCCATACACGCCACGAACCTTTTTATTGGCAATTCTTTTATATGCCAAATTTGTTAATAAAAAACAATCAATCAAACGCTACAGCTCCCACACTAGAACCATTAACAAAACCTCTCGTTTCACCGGACAGTTGAATTTACCAGAAAATTGATTACCGATAAAGTGACGCTATATTCTACTAATTGTTATTAGCCTCGTTAAAAAATATTGTTTAAACGGATAAAATAAAAATATTATATTTACGAGAGCAGAGAAAAAAAAATACGAGGAAGAAAGGACGGTAAAGCCTATAGAGGGAGATTCTAGTGAAAATTGGAATCTATGCTCTCGAGACTTTCATCGATTTGGATTAGCATTAAAGCAGCGCGCTATATTTGAAGTTACGAGCGTATTAGACGATCGATCGATGCGTTCAATAATTTACGGCCGTTCGATTTATCGTAGATTTCTGTCGCTGGATAAACGATCGGAGCTGCGCAATTGACTTCCTTACCTGAAGATTAGCTTTATTAGCTGTACGGTACTGTTGCACGCGTGACCACGCGCGCCATAAGACAGCCCCAATCGCATCGTAATTCGCAATGCAGCAGGATCCACCGAGTCTGCAGGATTATACATCGCTTTGCGATTAATCGACTGAAAAGCCGCCCGACGCTGTGCGCTGCAGAACTGTTTGGAAAAAGATTCATCGATCGATGATGCGCCCGCTGCTCGAGGCAGAGATCAATGAAGCTAATTAATTGGCTGTGGGCAAAGATCGTCGACGCAAGCAGTATAATAATCGCAGTTGATCGAATGCAAGTTGGCGCTCGTCGTGTCCACGTGACGAGGCCCACCAGGTACGTGACTCGTCAGTCGTGAGTCGAGTCAAAGTCGACGTCTCTCGTGGCGTATGCCATGCAGCACGCCGCTGCGAGCTTCCTCGTATGTACGCGAAGCTTTCGTGGCCCAATTATGCCAGCGGCTCTTCTTGCTCGGCACCATTGAATCGAGGCGCGCGCGCTTTCACGGTCGCTGCTTTCCGTTATACGTACAAAAGCTTGTAAACAAAGCGCGTTTCAACGCGGCCTTTTTATTACGAGCCGTTTCGTACGCAGTTCGTTTTTAACGACGTATGCCGCGCGCTAAATCGACAACGTATACACTAAAACTAAACTCGTACGAGGTTCCACGGGTCAAGCCCAGTGGGTCAGCGCGTGATATCGCGCGATACGGGTTTCATCGCCTTTCACGACGATCGTTATTCGAACGCTCGACGAGCTTGAAGCACGCGTTACTCCCTCCACCCCGCCCACCCGCGGCGGACCTTTTTAAACCTACCGCGACAAGTTTTCCCACCGCCCTCCTTGATAGATCGCACCATTCTCAACACGTTTTGCCATTCACAAAGCGTCGGTTTACAAATCTGCCGCTTCCATTAACGTTCCGGTCGTTAATGCTCCAACTTTTTAAAGCTCGAATAAAGCTCCGCGCTTCTTTCCCCGCAAGCAGCTCCCAGTCACCTTCTTACATCATTCTTTCTTCGCCCGCAGCGCCCGGACGCCGAGGAAAAACTCTCCGCTTGCTTCAAGCTCGCCTCTCGTCCTCGTAACGGACCATCCCCGATACCGACGAGTGACGCGCTCTACCACGACGAAACTTAAATATTAAATCATATTTCATCCAACGCGCGAGCCACGATTACGGACATTTTCAAGCGACGGATAAACAGTCCTTCGAGCGTCTTTTCGTATATAGAAGAAACCAAGAGCTGGTATAATGTGAAAAATAATATATAAAAAGTGTCCGTAATCATCGATGGTTTCTCGCGTTGCGAATTGGATCAATGCTCGGACTCTTCTCATCGAGACACGCTCTGGCCACGAGAGACAACTGTAACGAACGAGTGTTCACTGAGTGTTCACAATGGTCCGAAAGATTGTCTGCTTTGGATAATTGTCACACGCACCATCGTCTTTTGAAAGGTCCGTGGTTCCAGGCGCACGACGGTTCTCGAGGAAGAGTCTCGTGTTTGCATGATCGCACTAATATTTGGTCGATTACTCACCACCATTCTGCGCGATAATCGGGTCGATCGCCACCAACAGGACGAGGAAGATAGGAGTCATATTGACAATCCTCTCTCCCGTCTTCCCTCGGTCACCCGTGATCTCACTGCACACTCAACACCACCGTCGTAGTCAGCCACCTATGAAGAAAACAAATCACCTTCGTCATAACATACCACAAAATACATTCACTCGACAGACTCCGCTGACGAAGACGTCGACGTCGTAGTCGTCGTCGCCGTGGCACTCGCCGTTGACGTTGACTAAACGCTTGCAAAACAAATATTGAGCTAAGTCAACATCCACGGTGCAGAGAAGAACGGGGGCTGAGGCTGGGACTGGGGGGACTAGCTGAAATCTCTTTTCTCTCCCTTGCCTCCTTCGAGGATATATATACCCACTGAACCATGCAACCACTCAACAACACTACGACAGATTTCGGACAAATACAGGAGACGGGTAACACACTGACGTTATTTCTTCAATCTTCAAACGCGCTTTATCTCTATACACGAGTATCCTTAATGATCATCTCTCTCTCTCTCTCTCTCTCTCTCTCTCGTGCTACGTGTAAAAAAATAATTTCCCTTTCAATCCAGTCACAAGTAAGTACTGTAAACGCCTACGCCAATAGCAGTGAGCGTATACGTGTTTACACTCACGCACTGCTTCCCAATTATGAAACGGGTGCATTTAACGTGCATTGAAACGTATTTGATCTACATCGCAGTCTGCCAAAGCAAACTTAAAAATATCGTTGGAAGAGCGGCATTAATTATTCCGAAGGCTTATTCGTATGCCTCTGTCGGACTGGCAGTATCCCATTTGCTTCGTGAAACATGCGCCTTCGAGGGCAACAAAACGATAGAACCAATTTTCGGAAAAGATGTCATTGGGCCACTATTCGCAAAAAACTTGGCTCCATTTATTTCCCCAGGGACGAGCTTGCATCTAGCCCTTGCCACTGCACGCCTCGCTATATCTCCATGTTGCTTCACTTTAGAGGTGGATTTCAAGTAATACTAATGAGCTGCGCCGTTTCGCATACACTGACGATGAAATGCAGATACGCGTTATCCTCGCAAACGAATACAGCGTTTTATTATTCTCATTGTTGCAACATTGTGCCATTCACATCGCCACAAATACAAATTGTAGATCCTAACAGCCAGGGACAATTATTTCGCTCGTGGAAAAAGAAGACTGCGATTTTTATAACGGAAAAATATCACCTTTCTTCAGAGAATATTGCTCAAGTATCTTCTTCCCCCGTTGCTATGTACACAATGCAAAATTTCTCTCATCGGATGTGAAAATGTTTCCAAGCGATAGGTGCCAATTATGTTCAAGGATGTTCCGAATTAATTCGATCGGCGATGGCCAATGTGACGTGCATTTGTAGGATTGTGCATTTTGGACAGCTTGCCGAAGATATCTCCTAATGACGCTTCATTCTCAACGTTTCCAACTGGCATTTATCTCGACTCTTTCTTTCTGTGATTCCACGACCATCCCATATTTCGGCGAGGCTTCTACTAGAGGATCATCACTTGGGGGATCCGGGCTACGCCGGTATTCGTAGATATATATCACCACGTGTCGGCTAGGATGAGGCCAGGTCCGATTTTGGGATGGCTCAAACTCGCGTTAGATACATCCGTTAGCTAGTTGCATCTGTTCCTCTTCATTTTCCTCCAACTTCCGTAAGGTCAGACTTTTCATTCTTTTTCTACCAGGCGCCTGCCTTTTAACACTCCCCTCACACCTCCCCGCTGTTTCGTTCACTTTTCTCAGCGACGAGCTAGTTTCTCCTTCTTCTTTTTTTCAGCAACACGGCTAATGGGCTGCGCACCATAACGGCCAGCGAAAACTCTGAGCTGAAGCTTCTTTTTTTTTGTTGCCCGGCCACGGCCTTTCTGCTGCCACGAGATTAGAAGGTGCCGATGCTGCCGCCGCTTCACGCCCACACTTTTACTCGTTTCGCCTCGTTCAGGCCACTACGCAAGCTTTTCTCAAAATGCTGTTAAAACTTTGCTAACTTGTCCACAGAAATCCACGGTCATTCGAGTAATTCTCTCGGTAGCTACGTCTTATGCAAATTAACGTGCGAGTCGGTTCGAATAATAGCTTGGAGAAATACTTTTCCTCTCGAGGCATTCGGCGTTGCACGAAACGGATCGAAGCTCTCTCCGCGCTATTTGGACTAAATCATTGCTCAAGATTTTCTTTTCTATATTCGCCTATATCTTAAAGCTATTTCCCCTCTCTCTCACTCTTGGCGAATAATATTTCTCGGTTATACGGAGGTGAAATTAAAGTGGGGACGTTTGTCATGCATTGCGAGAGACGTTTGCACTTTGGGATATTTGATATCTTCTCTTTGCCAGCGCCTTCCGTTGAAATTATTCCATGCTCTCGAATGCACTTTGAATGTCCAAAATGTGGAGCTATCGCCAATTCAATTTAACGACGGTCTTTGTAAGGAGATACGAAATGAATGAGAGGGGGGTGTATAAAGAGCCGCGCGAGATCTCGTTAAATGCAAGCCGAACGGTTTTCACTTTGTGCAAATCCGAGTTTGGTCGCGAAATACTTGGCGAAGATGTGCGCGGCGTGAGGGTAGTTTTCTGAACGCGCGCTGTGGCCTGACTGACTCACCCCATACCCCCCCGGCAGCCCCTGCCATCCCGCCACCTTCCCCGCGCAGGCGCCGCGTCTCAACCCCCCTCCGCTTTTCCACTCTTCTTCCTTATCCTTACGCTTACCTACGAATTTGCGCCAGGAGAGATTTCATGGTTATCGAAAAATTGCTTCATTTTCAAACGGTTCTTTCCCAACGCGCTGCCTGTTTCACCTATCACCGTTATTCGCAAGCTACACAAACATTCCTTTCCAAATTCACCCTTTCCTGCAAAATTCTGCCTGAAATCCTATTGATTCTCCACAAAAAATTTCTTCTTTATTCGACTTTCTCAAACTTTTCGTGTTTTTTCTTGAGTATACTCGATGCTTTAAATCCAGCAAGCTCTCTTGATTGCGTTCAGAAATTTTTATATTTTATTTTCCATGTGGAATATATTTCTGCTGGCATTGTTTCAATGGTATTGTTGCGAGATTTATATTCTGAAATTGGTGAATTGAATATGGACGAAAATGAAGTGGTCGAAAATGACCAAGACGAAAGAAATGGAGGACGACAGGTGAGCTGTGAGAGATGAAAGAACGTTGGGCGGGGGGGGGGGGGCGTGCAGGAGGAGGGGGGGGGGGTAAATGGTGAGCTCGAGTAGGGATGATTTCGACGTTGGTTTAAAAGCGACGCATGCGTCCAGCGTTAACGGGAGGTGTCCGGGGTGAGCCGTCGTAGTCGTATCGCAGTTTCTGACTTGATGTTTGTCCGCGTGGTACTCCCAGGGATGACTGTGTTCGTAGTGGTTACGAGGATGCCGCAGACACCCGGAGGAGCCAGATGCCAATCGAGAGTTCGAGAGAGAGAGAGAGGGGAAAAAAATAATTGGGAACATTTTGATAGATAACGAAATCGAGATAAAATGCTGATCGTATTTTTAGATTTGAAAGGAGCGCTAGCTGTCAAGGCTTCCAGAAAAATAAAGAAATTAAGGAAAAGAATAGAGGGGGTGGAAAGATCATTTCTTATTTTGATCTCCGCCGTTTGAATCCCTGTGTTAGCCGTGTCTCGATATACGTTCTTTGCGTTTCTTCCTCTCTTCTTGATCTTCTTCTTATTCTTCGGTGAAAACTTGGAAGCAGCTTCGTTCGAGCGCGGAATCCAGGGACCCCTGGGAGTACAGCAGACATCGACGTGGGAAAAAGACTCCTCGGGACCGTTCTTCCTTCAACGGTAAGTGCTCAGTGCTCAGGTGCAACTTCCTTTATGTTTATATGTGACCACGTGTGTATAATCGGCCGCCTATTCTTTCTATTTTCCAGCTAGTTTTCTATCAATTTTTTATCAATATCTCACAACTTCATAGATATGATGGAAAAGACGAAAAGTTTGTTCTCCTCCTGCAACCTTTTTATCCGGCTGCCCCATCCCCTTTGCATTCAACTTCCTCTTACTACGCCTCTGCAAAGTGTCTTTAAACTTTTCATTTAATATTTTAATAATAATGAAGAATGGAGCAACGGGGGCCGAATAGGAATTGAGCATAGGATACGCGATACTGGCAAAAGTAGACGTGAAAGTTGACACTTTAAAATACGTAAGATAATTTTGTCACGGGCAATCTTCTTATTCTAGGAAATGAGAAGGGAGCGTAAAATGGGATAGTGTGCTTCGGTATAATGCAGAGTCATTATCTGCGAAAAAAAGTGACTCTCAATTAATTATGCCGCGTAATTGATCGATATTTATGATATAGTACCGTAGGAGCGATCTATTTCGTTTCATTTTACATCCCTTTCTCTTTTCCCTCTAATTATCGCAGTTTTGTTCGGATGTTCGTTGTTCACCGCAAGAACAGTGCTCATCCTCCAAATATATTTAACGTACATTAATATGAATTTACTCCATATTAAATTCTTGATTCATTATACCTAACTTTAACGTGCATACGATTGTTTTAACACTGTATCATCGGCAACCGCTTCGCGCGGTTGAAATCTGCAACGAGTTTTTATTGCGCGCTTTTTTACGAGGGCACGCTATCTTGGCGCTAATTTATTACATCGAAATGTGGGCATATTCGGAAGTGGAACGAAACTTTGGAAAAATTCCACATAAAGTTATTAGTGGCAAACAAGAGTTTCTTTGAGGCTCGCGATAAGACGTAAATGCTAAAAACGCTTCCCGTGTACAAAAGTTGCCGAAACGAGAAATCTTTAAGATGCACTGTCTACGTAAATATTGGCAGCCATTCTTCATCAACTCCTCTCTCTTCGTACCTCCGCTAAGACTACCTGCCCTAGCTCTTCCTGGTAATTTTTGAAATTAATTTTAAATTTATAATCAAAGCGTAACGACGAGCTATAAATTTTCTACGAGAGAATTTATTCCCATATTTTTAACATTTACCAACTTGCTTAGCACTTAAATTAAAAGTAATTTGAAATTTCAAACGGCGTCGCATACGTGCCAAACGAAGGAACGTTAATCTAGAAATATATACGAGGCTATTAAAATTGTCCTTTTCTGCGAACAGAAAGAGGTAAATAAGAAAAAAGGTGCAGCCAAACCAAAGCGTATATTTCTAGGATGAGGGACGCGCTCTTACAAAGTAGATAATAATAAAGAATTGCTGGACACGCATAACTTAATTTCATATTATGATAATAAGTGAGCTGCGTTGGAAGATAAATCCCTCGTTTGCGTCTCCCTTTCCCTTTTTGCTCTTCTGCTTCAAACAAAAGATAACAATTGAAATGAGAATGGCCAATGGGTGGTAGAGGCTCTCGAAAGAATTCTTAAATTAGAATAAAAGGATTATATAGCGCGAAGGGAGAGAAAATTGAGAGATGAGAAAAGAGATATAGCTACATTTGCCCATCAATTTCAATTAATAATTTAATAGTAATCAACAGTAAAGGATTGGAGAACGTGAACTATATTGAATAACGATATCATTACAGTTTAAAAGGATGGCTTTACTATACCAACTGCTGGAAACTTATAATTTCAGTCTAACGCACTCTCCAAGATGCAACTCAGTGGAAATTAAATTTAATACTAATCAATAAGCGTAACCGCATATTATAGCATAAATATTTTACTATTAATCATAATCGCTATATAGTTTCCGATGAATAATGAGCAACAATAATTGCAAGGACAATTAAAGAGATCTGCGCGATTCAAGGGAAATTTTCCATTCTATCTAATTCAATTATTATTGTTCTTCGAGGTTACGTATTTGGAAGCTACGGTACCTATATCTTCTCTCCAAAGTATATTTCAGCCAATTAATCATAAATCTCGTTTGCTTATCGCGGTAACAGAATTCCCTTCTTTCTGCTCGCGAAGCAGTAGTAAAATTCTTCCCCGATAGTTTCGTAATATTTAAAGAACTCGTGGACGTTTCTTGCTTATTCATTATGCAGAAAGATTTTTAGCATTTGTAAAACCTGAAGACAAAAGTGTTAACCATTGATTCTCGAGCGGAAAACTTTTTCCTATTATCGTGAGATTAACGCAACGACCAAGACACGGAAAATAGCTGGGAAAAAAGGAATGAATGTAGAGCTAGAGGGGGGTACAGTACACAAGCATGGAAAACGCTGCGGGACAATCGTACATCGCGTATAGTGGGACGACTTATGAATAAACATTTTGCGCGACCAGCCGGCGGAAAATTACTCGTGGAAATGCTACGCGACCTCTAACCATCTTCGCTCCTTTCTTCATTTACCTTTCCCTCCTATCGTATTATGAATCTATCTTTGCGCTTCCCTTTTAAAAAAATGCAGTTAATGCGATTTTGGGATAATCCCTCTCCCCGTATAAGTCCTAAATGTTTTGTGTCGTTATTATTAAATTCTGTTGAATTACGAGAAACATAAAGTAAATAATGCAATCGCAGGGAGCTGAAATAAAACTGAATAATAGCGAGAAGCATTGGTTTGTAGGCACAATTTCAAATTGTATGAAGTCCAATCCTATTTGAGAAAACAAGATTAAACACTGATAATGGCTTTTACACTATAAGCAGTTTAATGGAAACGAACGCGGCTGTAATCACAGTAATAATGCATTAGGCAGAAAATATTTTATTTACACAAAGCGAGTTAATTAATTTGTTCAAATTTATTCAGTAATTTCCCGACTTTTAGAATCACCACACCGAGTCAGCAAAGATCCTTTTTATCGGTCTCTTTTCTTTCTGACCCTCGATCGTTCGTCTTTAATGGTCTGGCTCACGAAAGCAGTTAAAAATCAAGACTTACTTAAGCACGGAACCACTTTGATTCCCGCAAAACACGTGGCTAACGATAAAAGGACGACTATTCAAATTATACAACCGAGGTTAGTCCGCCTTTGTTCGAGAACCGGCTATAAGATCAAATCACTCTCTTTCAAAGGATTTAAATCTACGATTGAGTATGAATAGTAAACAGAGCAAGTTTTACTATGTTTTCTTCCACGTTTATTTTCAATCTAAATACGAAGAGTTCAAGTTTGATTTCGGACAGAAGCATATCGAGCGTTATAGAAAAGGGTCAAATGTGTGATACATGCATATCGAATATATACTTTCACTCCCTAATGCAAATCCAGGATACAACGCCCTTTCTCACATCAGCGACATTGATTTATTTCTCGCGGTGACACGTTACAGCCGAACCACATGAAATGAACAGACAAGTTATCGCCACGTATATATTTTGATGAGTTATATCCCTTCATATTGACGCGCAATTGGCGTAAAGAGATCTTTTCGGGGAAAGTGTGCTGGTGTTGAGTAAAAAAGAAAAGCTGATTTTGCGGCGTGCAAGATGGAAGGCAGATGGTAACGAATCCCTTTTTCTGAGAGTACTTAGGATGGCGCGTCGAAAACGATGAGGCGCCGCCTGGCACGCCGGTACGTCAGGATCCGATCTCAAAGGCACCGTAGGAAAATTTTCGTGAAAAGGAAAAATCTGTAACCCGACGAGGGTTCTGCAGGGAATCCAATTGTCAGAGCCAAAAGGACGAGAGAGAACTGCCGTAGCGTGGATTGGACTTGAAACCGAAAAGGGAAGAGACGTATGTACGATGTAAAATCGTTTGGTTTTCAACAGACCCGAATTACTCCTTTTTTTACCCCCCATGCACGTATATCCATTCACGATTTTCGCAAAATTCCTCTGCAAACGTATTAATTGGGAGTTTTTCCCGGATATTCTACATCATCGAATATTTTCGCCGTTGCTTATGGAAAGTATACTAGATTCAGTTTCGAATGGTTGGATACATTCGGATGACAATAACTGGCATCAAACGAGAACGGTGAAATCTGCTGAGAAAAGCACAGGCATTAGCTTCGTGACTGAATTTCAGTCACGAGAAGCAAATATTACGTGTGTACAGAGAGCGAAGCAAGCTTTTCTATACGAGTACAATCGTATAGGCTCACGTGCGTGAATTAAGTGTACGTAATCTGTCGGAGGTGAGGCTACGTACAGTCAAGCAAGCAGCACATTATTTGCTTAAGCCGAAAGAATCAGCCAACTGTAGATACCGGAACGCTCTTTCTATATATCCATTATACGTTCTTCTCCTCCAAACGATTTGTTAAATGCACAAAAAATATTCATACAATAATTGCACGAATCTGAAATCGTTCTTATGCAGCGCCATTTTTATTCCCACTTTTAATTAGAGTCTTCTCCCTTCCTCTCTCTCTCTCTCTCTCCCTCCCTCTCCCTTCACCCATAAGAGCTCCAATTATTGGTAGCTTCAAGCTCATTGGTCTGCTGGCTCTTCTTCAATTGTATTTAGCGTCGGGTTTCTTTTTGTTCGTTTCATTAGTAACTCTCATTCATTGGATTCTTCGTAAACATAGAAACGAGTGGGAACGAGCAAGTGTAAGCAGACAGGGCCGTTACATGTTAACGAATGCTTTTAATCTAGTTTAGATAGAATCATCCCTCTCTTTCCTCTCCGTTTATCCCTGATACACATGCGATCAACGGGCGTGACTACGTGTTTCTGTATTGGAAAGCCGCACTGTATCCTATATACATGTGCAGTATATACATATAGGAAAGGAAAACGAATTTGGCCGCGAGTGAATGAAGCCAAAACGGCAGTTCCTCGCTTCGACTTTAACACCGTGCCCCCACGTCCGCGTCGATTCTCCAGACAGCCTTCATTTAGATTTCCGTTTGTAAATTCCCCGGAGATTGATGCGTGGGTAAATGATTATTCGATGCATTATTAACAGCATTAGCTATTCTCATTTGCCGCTCTTATACAATTTGCATCAGTCCTAGGAAATTTACTCATCGTTATCGGTTATCATATATATATATATATTTCTTCCCCTTATTTACTTGCATTAAAATTTGCTATTTCTCGCACACACACACACACACACAACAAGTGTTATCAATATCGTGACCATTGGGCATTGGCGAGACCTCAAACTATTTAAATTGGATTGGAAATTTCATCCACTGCCTTATCCGTTGTGACAGCTACTATAACTATCGCATCGAGAATGCATTATTCAACGACTTAGAACGGACGTCGAACTTATTCGAATACAATTCGCGTTTATCGAATTTTTATACATTGCAGAAGCGGGTATATTTCAAATCACATTATCCATCATACAAACGTGCGCGCCTTAAGCGGATTTTCTTTTTCAATTTACAAATTAATGTGTTTTAATATCTGAAAATGAAAAGTTCGTCTCTATTCATGAGAGCTTTCCTTCTTCCATAGACACGATAAAGTGTGGCATAATTGATCACGATCGATAATGTGAATTCTAAGTAGCCTGAGATGAACAATGCCGGCCAATAATAATACTTGGCATCTTAGCATTCAGAAACTTGATATCGGTCGAGCGATAACGTCGTATTATTAAATTCTCTTCTTGCTTAATTACGTATAATTATGTCAATCATTTCACTTTTAACTGGTTGTTGAAGCTGAAGAAGAAATGAAAGTCTGAATGAAGTTTTGTCGATTTTGCAGAAACATCGCAGAGAGGAGCACTAAGTCTAAGTAAAACATAAGGATAGTTTCGTAAGCTGAGCGTCCGTCGTCATGAATCTGGATGAGGAGACACAAATCTAATATCCGTTAAGCATTTAATAATCTTGATGGCAAAATATTTGAAAGCGAAGATCAAAGAGGCGTAAGAAGCTGCTATGCAAACGTCTGCCATATCGAGAGAATATTCTACTTATCTTTGCTGCTGCTGCTGCTACTACCAC
The DNA here is from genome assembly GCF_024137725.1 of Prorops nasuta. Taxonomy (NCBI): domain Eukaryota; kingdom Metazoa; phylum Arthropoda; class Insecta; order Hymenoptera; family Bethylidae; genus Prorops; species Prorops nasuta. The sequence continues at coordinate 2,246,050 of NW_027116816.1, forward strand.
TACCACGACTGTATACCAAGTCTACTACTACTTATGCAGTCTCTATTTTTGAATTTCACATGGTAGAAGTAAGGGGGGAGAGAGAAAGAGGGAGAGAGAGAGAGAGATCGAAATAAGTCTCCTCGCCTTCCATCGTTCTTTCTCTCTTTTGTATTCGATTGTGCTTCCACTTCAGTTTTCACAGTTTTCCCTTAGGGACTTGCAGTCCCTATACCATGTACCTCCACTGACCCATCTCGTTCACTCATCTTAACACGTCTGTCGTAACAAGACCTGATAACAATGCTCTCGCCTTGCCTTTGTTGTGAAATTCTTTGCTAGACCTGGCTTTGTGTACTTGTCATCTGTATTAATTAAAAGTTTTCAAGGCTCCTCATGCTCGCCTTTAGGGCCGAGTATACAGTCAATGTCAATTCTGCTTTACGCTAGGAATGATGCGCTTTAACACTTATCACTGCCTGCCTACACTTAGTCATTTCTCCCGTAAACTCAATTGTCGTTTTTTATATCCCTTCATTATTTTCGTATTACTAAATTACTTCAAAGAATACAACATACAATCACCTGCGTATTTTTATCCGTGGTTCCAATCTTTTTTAATTCTTAATTTAACTTTTTATGATTTATGCATGATTAAATCAGCTTTTAAATTGACGGATAAGCCGTAGGCTTGTGATGAAAACATGACTTTATGTCAGAGAGATTTTTTCTCTGTCCTCTGACGCAGCACCGCTTGTCCCGGTTATTCCACTGTACAAATATTTTCTACAGCTCTTAATTTGTTAATAACAAAAATAAAACTTCAAAACGTAGGCTTATACGCCAAAGCGATGGAAAAATATTATTTGTATTTTCACATTTGTTTTCTTTTATCTACATTTTGCATTCATTTTATTTGCTTTAACGCTAACGCTGAAGGTCCATTAGTATGTAGCGGTAATCGAGCAAATCAAAAGAGTTTTCATACACTCGCTGTACTACAAAATTGTAACAACAATATGTGATTAAATTTTTATTTATTCCAATAGTTTGATGCTCTTCTATTTACGTTTCACAAGACTTTATAGATAATACGTCATTTATACATACTATCTAGTCAAGTTATTAGTTTTCCAATTCTATTTTGTTTCTATTAACCCTTATCTAGTGACGTGTGATTACACGATGTCCAAGATGACGAATCTGCAAATTGTATTCATTGATATATACGCAATACGAATGATTTTCTAATGGATAGAAGGAATGTTATTAGTGTATAATTCATCGCGTCAAATATCAAAACTAATTTAAGTAAACTCAGAGAAAGAAGTATATGGCATCCTGGTCTTGTTGATCTAGCCTAAGCAGGATACGTCTGTTTATCGGGCGCTGGAGTTTATATCAAATTGCCGTAACACTCTTTCCCTAAGACCTTGACATTTTTTTATTCTACCGGAGCTCAATTCGCACCGTAAAGCAGGATCAATTTAACCGTTTCAGAAAAGAAAGTGATAAAATCACAAACCTCGGATAAGCATGAAACTTCCCAGGATAACTTTATTTATTTAAGGCGCGTCTAAATAAAACATATATACAGATGCTTGTGTCACATATTCTATTAATAAATAAAACATTTTATTGTCATGATGATTGATGCAAGTAATGTTCCTTTTACCTTAGAATTTTCGAAAGTGTATCGGTTTCTATTTTTACGTAACATCTTCGTTTTAGAGATTCACCAACGTTATAACCAAAGTTACACGCTGCCTATAATATAATACTATATGTAAATTATTTCTCGTATAGCAGCAACGGATTATCTTTTCTTACTGAAAATGATTGTATTCACGATAAGTTACAGCCACTGCAGTAGTTTCCCCAAGAATGTTTTGTAGCATGCACCCCCTCCCTCTTAATCCTCCCTCTCTAAATCTATTTCTCTCTCTCTCTTTCTTACTTCCTCCCAAACATCCTATCCCCTGCCTTACAGTCACTTCCATTATTAAGATGAAAATAATTTTTGCAGAAATGAGAGTTTCCATTATTTTGTTTGTGTTTGCAAATTTGTAAAAGTTTGTATGGCACTAATGACTATAAGTTTCTTATCAAACTCAATGAAATTAATTGCAAATCTTTCGTAAACGAAATTAAAGTCAAGCAGAGAGTAGAACGTATTTGATAACAAGCAGCCATATCACCATACTGGCTACGAGAAATTATTATCTCGAGGGCTGAGTTATTGCTGGTGCGCTTCACTATTTACCACAGTCGCTTATTCACAGATGTATATGCTGGTGTACCTCGCGACAACTTGGCTAGATTAACAGACGCGATTAATATTAAACTTTATTAAGACGTGGGTCAATTCGAATAGCAGAAAAAAGTTATTCAAATGTATAGAAATAGACTGTATGTGTGTTAAAACAAGTCTGCTAACAAGAAAAATTGAAATGCTTTCTGAAATAATTAAACATATATACACCAAATCGATGACACCAGTTGGTTCATGAGATCATTGACCGTATTATACAGGCTGAAGTGTCTCGAGAAGTTTTCCGATATCAGTTACTTCTTTTGCGACTTCAAGATTCAACGTATAGATGAATATTGCTGAACGTAAAGAGAAATCTTACAGATTATTTCGCTGCGAAAATAGGATTTGAAAAAATGTTGTTATCAAAAGAATCATTAGATAAAGCTGCTTGGTAAAGGCTGCACATTGTGTATTTTCAATGGCTTATTTTACATTTACTTAGCGGTACACGTATTATAAGTAATAAAAGTACGTTAGTATTGTTTCGATAAGCATAGCTGATATTTACGACTATCGAAAATCAGCAACGATATATGGTTTCATATTTTACGACGCTTTTATTGTAAATGAAATGATTATTGGCTGAAAACTCGAGAACGATAGATCATTCGAACAATGCAGTTGTAAAAAAGTGATACTCAAATAAAATGATACATTTCTGCAACTCTGCTTCAAAATCTCCGTAAGATTTATTCGTCTTCTTAATTTTCTTTTTAGTTACGCGTTTGAGAAATAATCGTTAGAATCATCGGAATTCACGGTTTTCATGTTATTAGTAATTTTACTAGTTAAAATGTGGGAGAGGAAAGAGGAAGGATGACTAAAAAGAAAAAAGCGGTTATTATAATTCTGAAGAATATTATCCTGGGACGAGAAGTCCGCGAATTTAGCGGGAAAAGGACATCAGCGTTGAGAAGCACAAAAAAGAAGAAAAATGAAATAGCAAGAAGCTGCAACTTTGGCGTTCGCTAGGACATGCTGCGGTGCAGCAACCAGGTAGACGTAAAGAATTCATGAAAGGTAAATCATTTCCTTCACAGGCCGCTCATGGTGCTAGCAAACTTCTCAGCGGGTATTTCGGTAGCGGAGGATTTTTAATGTGTTGTAACATTTTATAAGAAAACTAATATATTACTCTGACAGTAATTAAACATGTATCTTATTGAGGATTGGGCTTACTTTGAAAACTTTTATATTAGTCCAGTATCAGCTATCATATATAAAGAAGGACTTGTAAAAGTTTTATTGAACTTTAATTTAGTTGCAATTCCAAAAATTATATCTTTCGAAATTTTATTACATTGAATTGACGAGGAGACGGAATATTTTCATTAAAATATACGTACAAAGCTCAAGGGTTAAAAGTTATGTGAACATGCAGTTTAACTGTTATTAAAAATATATATTCATAATTTTCAAAACATTAAGCTGATTTTGCTATAAAAAATTTCAGGGGTTCCCCTTGAAACTTCTTTCGTTGTTTATCATTAAATTCAATTATATAATGCGAAAGTTTAGTAATGAAAGTTAATTCGATAATGTTAAAATTTAGGGTATTTAGATTTTTTAGATATTTTCATCTACGCTTACGTTTAGTTAGCAATTACTCAGAATATTATAAGGACTGAGGAGTGAGGGGCTCAGCTTCGATCCCCTACAAGTCCTTGCAAGTCACTATGTTCCCTGATGTATATTCCTGCGAGCCTTCGAGAGTAGCTATACAGCACATAGATATTAGAGCGTGTCCACCACTATTTGCTGGACAAAACTCAGGTCATAGGCTAAACTATGTCAGACAACCATTGTTTCGTGTGTATTCCAACGTTCTAGAATTAGGTTTCAACTATGAACTTTTCCTTTACTTGAATTTTATAGTAGATATCAATCAAAGAGATTCTAAGGAACGCCCTGTATTATTTGTTTTTTATTATTTAGAAAAATTGATTTCGTTTTAAGAAATAACAAACATTTATTTATAGGACTCAAAATACATGTTGATAATTTTTAGCAAGTAATTAACAGCGAAAGTTGTTCAACAACTTACAGCATGAACAAGTTTTAAAATATGTTTTATAGTGTAAAAATAACATGAACATTTATTTGTATTTTTAACAACGGGATATTATACATTAATTATATTTTTTTTGTTTACTCTCGTCGTCATAGTTCCACGCTTTACCATGCGTTATCATCCGTTTTTCTTTATGTTTCGCAACTCTTGAAAATATTTTAAAATAAGACAATTTTGGGTTTCCAATTCGTGTTTGAGGTGGCAACGTAAAGTTTTTTCTAAAAACGACACATTTCATTCAAAACAAGACATATAGTCAGATTATGTAAAGAGTGAAAGCTCGCTGTTGAATAATGCTTTTAGAACGATAGAAATCTATAAATTTATTCAAACGTTAGTCGTGAAATATCGGATACAGTATTGAATAGCAGAGTGAACAATGACTTTTGAAATGCACACTTTTTCATGGCCTTAATTTAGTTACATTTCTCTCTATCATTAATATTGTTACGATTTTTTCAATGGAAAGATTTTAATTTCTCTATATATTTTGATTTCTCACAGATTTTTCTTCTATACATTTCTCGAGGAAACTAACGGTTTAGATCGGAAGTGAGGTTTGCAACACATCGTTTTGCTAGGATTTATACGTCACGACAGCCTGTTGCTCACGAACTAGTATAACCACGAAGCTTTTATAGTTAGGTTTATTCCGTGATAAATGATAAATCGTTCTCAAAAAGTTTAGAGATAATTAATTATCCTTAGGCCTTGTGTAATTTATAAAATTTATCGATCTGTACATTTTTCTTGGTATTCCTGGTCATTTATTTTTGTGTAAGAACGTAAATCTCTCTTCAACTCTTATTTCATACATTATAGCGCTACAGGTATGTGCAGAATATATCAATATTAACCCGTTTATTCTGTGTTCAAATTGGAACACTACAAGCAGATTATCTTTGCAAGCACAGTGACCCATTCAGTATTGTTGCACACCAGTTACCGGAAATCGTTGATACGCGATATCTGCAGGGCGTACACTAGTTATAAGTATATATACAGTAATCAAACGGTAAAATAAAATCGATAAAAGATAATTGCACAGAAAACTCATTTTAGTCCAAATCAGGTGAGATGTTAAGGAAATTGAAGTGAGAATAATTTATTCATAATAATATATGTCACTCACGAGTAAATACACGACTGCTTTATTTTTTGTGGAATGACGAGAATTTGTTTAATTCTATTTCATAATTTTCAAGGACAAGTCTAAAGACATATGCTGGTTAATTTGTTACATTTACTACTGAAAAGTGATAAAATGAGAGTACTACCCTGAACGTAATTCTCGTGGTCTTACCGATCCACTTTAGCTCTTTTATTCGATCGGAGTTGAACTTTGCTGTCCTCTCGTATTATGAATCTCGATAAGTCCTCTAGATGCAGTTATTATTCGAACCTTGGTTTCCTCTAAAGAGGTTTTGCCAAGCGGCGTTTCCCAAAAGACCACTTTTTTCCGAGCGGTTTCGAGAGGGAGTAAGAGAGGGGGAAGCAACGGGGGAAAATTGCTTTGGCCCTTGAATGCCAAGGGGCGCAAAGTTTTTAATATCAGCGAGTGATTTAAGGCTACCAGTTAATTAAATGGAAGCGAACTAGCCTATAAAAGTAAGCAATTCAGCTGTAAAAACAGTTGAGTTTGATTTTCGGTCTTTGAAGTAGATTTTCGGTTGCTAACCCTACCTGGCTTTTTCATTTCACTGCTGTAATTGTCAAGTGATTTATAAGGTGGATATAGGGGGGATCTTTTCGCTATGGCATTAATCAGAAATACGTTTTATTATTTTAGAAGAGTATATCGAATATATCATGGTAGCAACGAAGACAAAAGGTACGCTGGGAGTAGAAAAGTGTATAAGAGAGATAAATCACGTGCTCAAAGCTACGATCAATCGCTATGTCTAAGATGTAGAGCTGCGGCACGGCAAGGCAGGCCAGGCCAGGCCGCCAGGGTAGGGCAAGGTGGGACTAGCGTCATGTCTAAGCCGTAACTTAAAGTCTAGTCGCACAGTAAAGGAGTACTCATGAAGATTTTCACGCTTTCGTAGGTTATATGATCCTTTTTTGATTGCCGTTCGTCGATCGCTCTCTCCTTTCTCTTCCCTCTAGCTACCGTAAAATTGGAATTTAACTTTTCTCTTCAACACGCTGCATCAACTCTAATAATTCATTCGACTCACGCCTCGTTATTCACTGATACCTACTACTATACGCTTGTTACTCGAAAACTCTCTTAAAACACAGATATAATAGAATAATTGATATATCTGTGGAATAATCGAGCTCGGCTTAACGATGCCACTAAAAATGGACCGAAAGTACGAGAACAGAACAGTAAAAGGGGGAAGACCATAGCCTTAGGTAGTACACGTCGTGCACGTTATAGCGGTCTTATGTAAATGGTTAATAATGCCGCGGTGAGGTATGATTTAGAGGTCGACCAACCTAGGTCGAGCGCTACTTTTAATATGAAAAACTCGATAAATATACTCGATTATCATCTTTATATAGCACAAATGTGTTTAGATTTTTCATCAACTTCCCTTCCTCTACTGGAACCAGCCTGATAATTCATTTCTGCGAAAATTATGCATTTCAGTTACAATTATAAAATAAGCAAACATAGTTAGCATTTATCTCGGCTGTAAGGACGACGGATCAGCACAAGCTTCAAAGTTACATCTGGGATTTTAATAGATAACTGCTTGGCGAGTGCTTTCTAAATATGCTAATTCCAATGCAGTAGTTGGTCAATGTCACTGGAGTTTACGCGAGCCTCCTAGCATCTCTGCCTTTGGCAGTTGAACATTTCTCGTGTCTTTATCCTTCACAGTGCTCTGGCAACTTGGCCTTTCTCATCGGATGTTCTCTTACAAGCGAGAAGACTGACTGGCAGCCAGGCAGAATAGAGTGCTGGTAGTAGGAGTACAAACTCACTCCCGATCCCAGTCCATCGCATCGGCCTTAGTGTCCCTTTCGAGAGCACAAAACCCGTTGGGCCGAAACTTTCCCGCAGGACATACAAATGACCATCTTGGGTACGATCGGTAGTACAGTGGTGGCAGCCAGCAGCTATAGGACGATCGTTTTGCTAGGAACTTGGCTGGCTGGTGAGCTACTGACACCATGTAATTTAGAGTCGCTGGGGTGACTCCGGCAAAACGAGAAAATACTTTGAGAAGGAAATTACGAAGAGATGGAAAAAGCCACATGAAAGATGAAATGAAGGTTTTAAAAAGAGAGGGAGAGAGAAAATATAAGGTACCACACACACACATCGCTGTCTGACGGAATCAAAATGGGAAGTATAGAAAAGGGAGCTAGCTGGACGGGCTTATATATACAGAGCTGTGATCCAGGACACCTTTTACGAGTCTTGAAAAGCTAGCCGAGAAAAGGTAGCAGGATCCTCGACCGTGGCTTCTCGCACAAGGTACCCTATATTGCATAACCTTCATCGAAGTGCAGCCGGGCCTGTAGTTGGCTTCCTTCGGGAACTCTGCCACTACCACGATCGTAAACTATAGCGATGCGCGCGACTAATATTTTTTTTATTTTTACCCTAAAAATTGCCAAATAGTGAAATCGGACACACATCCCCTTTTCCATTTTAATCACAACACCAATCTCTTTCATCAACACAGCTCCCGCTGTTTCATCATCAAATACCAAATTTGCTTGAATAATTCAATAAATATTATGGATTTTATTATATCTCGCATAAGTAGAAAAAAGAAACATAATAAAATTTCTGCACTAAATGTGATTTCTCGATTTTCGAAAACAACTTAATTAAACATGTATTACACGCATGACGTAATCAATGTGGTAGATTATTAATGCTTACGTTAAGCTGATTTTCCGACAAATTAAATTTTTCCTGCTGCTTGAAAATCATATTAATAAAGTTGGAAAATCAGTTAATGAGGCCGAGGTGAGTTTGAGCTCGGGCGCCTGGCTCCATCCCCAACTGCAATATGGCAGTACGTCAAAGACCCTAATAATTACTAGAGTGAGCCACATTTATTTATGGGCTTGAGTCGATGATTCGGTTGAGAAGTTTGGCGGACGCAAGGCAGAGCATGGTATAATGTCGTTAAATCTTTTCTCTGCTTCTGTTTGCTATCAGCACTCCAGTTCACGGTATTCCAGAAACTTTCGCAAGTGCTTTGAAAGCCTCACTTGATACCATTTGAAATCTACCAAAAACACAATTAGATTTCTAATTGCCGCTTTACCCGAAAGCTTAAATAACCAACTCTAAACTATTCCAATATCTAAATCTATCTTTAACAACGTATTTTCATGATATACATACTATATACCTTGAAAATTTTAAATAAGTTTATTGATGATTTTATATTTACCCTGGCAACTAATGGCTTAAATTAAGTATAATTAATTACATTTGCTGTTCGTATATCCAAATTTGCTTTGCGATAATAAAAGCTTCGTACTTTATTTAAAAGTCATTAACATCGCTATTAAATTTTAATAAGCTGGCTTTTACCCCGTTTATTTCAACATTCAACATTGCATTATATAGACTTTCAACTAGGTATAAGCAATATTAAAACAAACTTCAAAGTAGAATAATGGTCATTTGATTAATATAATGCAGAGCTTATTTACGCATTTGCGACATTTGTGACAATCACTTAGTATATCCCGTCAAAACGTTACTTTGAACCTGTGAAATAGCTGTTAATTAATAGGTAGGCTATCGGACCAGCAATGCATTTGTGGAATGTATTGAAAGCTTACAGTTTAAATACTATATTTAACATCTAAATGAGTTATTTACCCCCGCAAAAATAAATGATACAGTTTTACGTACACAAGCATCGCAATTTATTTGGAAAGAGTGTGATTGTAGATGAAGTAGAAAGTCGGGAGAGTCTGTGTGAGAAGCACGTGTATTATCTGTAACTCATAGATAGAATGCAACGAAAACCTAACCTAAAATATCAGTAGAGCCAGCGGAGGCGCTCGTATAATTTTGTTTGTTTATGGCCTGCTCGCTACTCGATTTTTCACCCTTAATGGACGTGCACCAGCTGACAAACGAGCTCACTTGATTATTTTTTTTTCAACTCTCTGGCTGACTAAGAGCATCTACAACACCGGCTTATTCGACTCGCTTATTTAATGCCTGACGCCACAAATTCGTTTCTGGCCGAGTAACCATCTCTACTCTGGGCGAACTGCGTGTAAAAACGCTCCTCGGACAATGTCCACTTGGAAAATATACCGTTCTCATAATATTTGTATTCTTACCATTCTTTACGCAATCAACCTAATTTTTCCGACAAACTTCATCTCGGGCTATTAATCAACAATTATACTGACGGTTTAACTGAACTCCTGGTCTAGAAGGAGCTGAAAGCTTACCGCAAACTAATACAACTTAAACAATATGATATTATTCTACCTTAAATATGGAATTAGCGGCGATTATTTAATTTTATAACGAGTTAACAATGAATTGTTAAAGTGATAATTATGTGGCAATAATTAGTCGTAGGTATAAGGGTATAACAATTGAGACTAAAAGAGTTTTTCACTTTAAGACTCATGGCACCTATTAAAGGGGATAACAGAATTGAGATTCTTTATTAGCGAACAGTGAGGAGCGAGGGTAAAATGATTTTAATTAAAGGATCAGTTTGACGCTTTTGACTATTATCCACTGAAAGGTATGAGATTAGAAAAATGTTTTATATCTGTCGTTAGTGTCAACTCGATTTTGTAGTTTTTGATTCACTAATGTCACGTCGTAAAGAAAGATCTTGGAGCAGGCTAATCCTTTGTAACTAGTTCGACCATCGTTCTCAAAGTAACTACTGCCTTGCTGTTCCAACTTTATGCGAGCATCGCTGCCAGCTAGCAGCAACAATGTTGCATGTTCCTGCGATAAGAAATAAAGAGAATGTGCTAGAAACAAAAGAAACAAGAAAAGCAGACAAAACATTTTAAATAAACTTTACAAACCCCGAGGGAGATTTATTCGTTTTAAAAAGGCCATATACTAGGCAAAGCATTAAAGTAGCTTTAATTTATATTAATTTTAGCATAGTTTGAAATACTTAAATAAAGCATAAAACTAAAGTACATTAGAGTCCTTATCAGCACTAAATTAGCGTTCTTTCAGTATGTTCAGATGTCAATTTAAATTCTCTTATATGTTAGAGTGAAAGTTCCTAAGGTTTCGGTATCATTCTGTCGAATGGGAAATACAGAAGGCAAACAGGAAACGACGTTTTCGTGCTTGAAAGGATCACAAGAACGAATAAGGTACGGATGAATGTGGCAATTACGCGTGTGAGAGGTGTTTAAATGGGATGGAGATAAAAATAATGGAACCCCTTCGATCACGTGGATTGTGCGGAAAGCCCGATAAGGTGATTCGAGGTAGAAGAATAACAGAAAGAAACTCAACGTGATGATCCCTTCTCGCTTCAATCCCCCTGTCTATGTTTTGCATTAAGTAAGAATCTAAAGATCTCACCGTTAAAGCTGTCGCGTTTCTTTTATACTATCTTAACTGAATATAGAAACGTCTAGTTAAGATACGCTCAAAGCTTTGCATAAAAATACAATTTTTCTTTAAATCGAAATATCTTTTTCAAAAATGAGAAAAAACAGAAGTACAAGATTTATAGTACTTACTCTAACAGCTCATATATATTTTTTCTTTTTCATTAATCTCAAGCTAATGTTGCTTTCATATACATATTTTTCTGTGTGTGTGTGTGTGTGTGTTATGTATTCCTTCTACATTTACTACTTGATACCACAGTTGCAAATAAATTAGGCGTCATTTGCTTGATTAAAGTACATAGTATATGGAATATATTTAAAGAAATGAGTGGAAAAATTGCAAAGTAAATGCAGTTGAATGCAGAGATCAAGATTTTTTGTGGTCTATGTAAAGTATAGCCGGGGCTAAACTACAGCCTCATACAACAAAAAGCTCAAAGATTTCGTCGCCCCATTTTCTTACCTGTACTGTGATAGCTGTGTGGTATTAAATTAAACGTAGAAGAAACTACTTAAAGCGCGTTCCATATGCAGATTCCCGTCTCCATGTTCTGCCTTCTTCGACCTTATGACTCAAGAATATAACCTCTTTGTATCCGTTTTATGTTCTCGCAGCCGTAAAGTTTTGCCACCTATAGACCTTCGGGGCTTGCTAGTCACGTTGAACTTCTTGCAGTTCCTTACGTCAAAGCACACTTTTCTAAAAGCCTGTGTACATATTTCGTGAAAGTCTCGCGTGAGATAAAACTAAGTTAAATGAGGTCAGTAGAAATTAAGAAATATACCAAGTACTACTTTGCTGAAAAGTTAAATTAAGGATAAAATAATTGTAGATACGGTATTTAAAATTGCTTTATTTCAAATTGTAACAAATATGGCAATTTGAATTTGGGAAAGGAAAATAATTCAGCACGATATATATAGATACGGAGAACAATTATACTAATTTATAATTGTACGAAATCGATACATGGTGCTTGGGGATAAAAGTCTAATTAAATAGATTAATATGAGTCATGTGAGTATACAGAGTGACGGCATCCTGTTACTGAAATATCGATGAAGATAAAGCTACTGGAAACTCATCTGGTCATGGGCAGACAGATATGACTCACAATCGATATAATATAGAGTAGAGGTGTATGGGAGAGGATAGGGTTCGATTATACACCATATCGTATTGATTAAACAGGAATAACATAATAGATACAAGGTAATTTCCGTAAATTTTCAACGATTATCTTGTCATTCTATACAACATGATTTATAAGACGTTTTAAATTTGGATAAACTTGTAGTTTATCATTGAACCAGTTCTAAAACGGCAAATATATACCCGAAATTTAAAAAATGCAATAAAAATGTGGCTGTATCAGAAAATTATATCTGTAAGGATAATTAAAGAATTTTCAGACTTTTGGGAACTCCGGGGCATAATATATATTGGGCTTATAAGTTTGTATATAATTTATGGAAAAGAGTCGATTCTTTCATGCACCTTTTTTCATTTGGAGCGTAGAAAAAAATAATGGAGGATGTAGGTGAAGGAGGAAATAGATTTTATGTGTGTGCGAAAAGAAGGGAGAGGGAGGGGTGGTGGATAAAAGGGGTGACCGAACGTAGAGCAATGGACAGGGAAAACAGCAGTGAATGGGTGGAGAAAAAGGGAAAGAATGAGCTGGTGTTTATCGCGCGATTGCCAGAGGCGGCTATTTCGGCGCAGCACTGTCACCGCGTCGCAGTGACAATAAGAGGAAAACATGCTGCCGCAGCTTCGCTGTAAGAGAAAATGCGAAATGACGCGGAACTATTATACCTAGGCATCACCGACGGATTTTATTCTGTTGCCACTGCAGCCTTTGCGCTCGTAAACGAATAATAGACGATATCGAATTGCATTTCTTTAAAGTCCCTTTGAGGGCATCTCCAACACACAACTTGATAAGAAGCTTTCTTCGACGCTACAAAGCATTTTACCCCTTACTGTACAGAGTCTATACTTTTTTATCCTATCAAATAATTATTTCATTGACCTATGTGATCCCAAATGGAAGAATCTGATATTTTTTTCCAAAGTATATAATTCGGTTCCTAAAGTACACGGGTAATTACGTAAACTTTATAATAAATTACTTATAACGATAAATCCTGATAATTTCATGTCATGATATAAAGTCATAAGGAAGTCTACTTATATTTTAATTGTAATGGCTTTTAAATGATAAAGTCTCAACGCTTTAATTTAATAAAGGTGTTTAAAATAATACTCTTCCTGTAGTGATTTAAATGGTTTTTAATATTTGGCAATATATTTATAACTATGAGAAAAATTCTCCACGCAGCCTGCTGTGACGTCACTGATGGAGTGAGAGCTCCGCTTTCGCGCACCATCGTTTTTCGATTTTCTCGCTGCGCCGCAGTAGCAAAGTCGTTCTCGTGTCACGATCGAATATAAATATCTATGTCGAACGTGGGTGTGTTCCATCGATACGTACGGTCGATCTTAAAAAGAGAGAGGGGGGGATGTGCAGACAAGACGCGAGTACAGGTGACACTTTAGGGTTTGAAAAGGAAAGACTCGATACGACTATGCGACCAGGCCTCTTTCTTGCTCACTTGTCAGTTTGTTACAAAAGAGAGGATAGAACAGCTGGGTCTAAGGCAGCAAAGGGGGTATGCAAAGACAGCACCTATACAGTTTACGGATAAAAGCATCATGACTTAGTGATGAATCCACCTTTACCAGCAACCTCTTCTACCAAAGCCCAGATGTAATCTGCTTACAGAAAACGTTCTTTCCCGTGCATCTTTTTCAAACCATCCGAAAATTTGTCTAAACAAATACATTTCATAATTATTATATTACCTGTTGAAATCCTTCGATCGAGGCTAATTTTGCTCCAAGTGCTTTCAATTTTGCGTTAGAAGTGTGTATTTTTAAGATTTTCGTAATGCGTACCCTGTAGAAAAGTATTGCTAAGCTGACAATAGCTTAATAAGATTATTTTGCTGTTGTAACGAGTAAAAGCTGTATACGCATACACGCGTCTCTAAGTCCACGTTTATGAAGGAGGTAAAGGTTTGCTAATAAAGGCCGCAGCGGGGTATGTAATAAACTGCTACGGCCTATATATGTCTAACCCCACCGGCATTATCATCCTTGCTAGCAGAGTCTCGTTCGGTTCTCCTGGTTTCTTGAATAGCTTCCTCAACTACTCTCTCCTTCAGGGTAGATCAGTTAATTCATATGTAGACACAGTATTATAAATTATATATGAAAAAGAAACGATCGTAAAAAATGTCAGCTCAATTGTAAACGAGTATAAATTATACCGGAGATAAATTACTAGTGATACCAGCGATACCAAAGAGTGATGTGGCAGGGTTGGATAGCAATTCTTTATTGTAAGGGAATGAGTGAAAAATTAATACTCTCAAACAAGTTACATCAATATTGGAGGATCCAATTATTTATAAGCGTATTGGCTAAAAGTTATGCGAGTATTATCGAGAGGCAAAAGCAGCTACTGGTTCCTAAAGCAGTGACAATTATAATGAATAAGCCGTGGTAATCGAGATATTATCGCGGTCAACAAACCCAGATGTTCTCCATGCATACATAAATGCACATGTATGTCTATATATATATAGCAGAATAATGCTTTGCCATGCGTAAGGTACTGGGGCAAAGGTCACAAGTTCATTAACTTAAAAAAAAACAATGAATTATTAAAATTTATACTTTTTACAACTCTCGTAAGGCAAAACACGAAGCTAAAGCTGACACTTTTGTGCATTTGAAAGTATGTTATTCCTGGGATACATCCATAAAATAGTACAATCGTATTTTATTCATCCAGTCTTACGCCACTTGAATAATTATGAAGCGTTTGGAAATACTTAAGTCGTAAGGCCGAAATACTACAATCTTAAGCGCAGAAAGTGCTTTACTATTAAGAGAATAGCTGCAGATGAAAAATTGCAGTGTATAATTAATATCATAAATCTCTAATGAGAAAATCAAATATTTGTTGGTTCGGTTAGGATAATAATGCGTGTTGGTTAAGTTATGTAATGAAATACATAAGCGCACTTGTATTGGTTAAGGGAACGCGAAGCAAATGGTAGTTTGTAGTCTCTCGCAATGCGGATGACGGTTGTTGCGGTGTCGGAGCTGTGTGTGGTAGTTGCAGAAGCTTGGTGGATCGCGAGACGTTTATACGCAACTCCTCCCAGCATGTGTTTACATTCAATCACATCTCACGACGATCAAGATCCTTCGTAGACACAGTTGTTCGCCAAAATCAACTATAACTGGCCAGCTTAGTAAACAGCTTCGGGAACCACTAATGAAATTCTAATAGAACCGTTTGCGACGTAACATCGCTCTAAATTCTGTCGGAGCATGGTGCAACAAAAATATATTTATTGGTAATGACGAAAAGTGTGATAAAAGGAATTAAAAGAAGTACGGCAGTGGCTGTCGGTGGAAGAAATTTGTGGAATATGGAAAATTAGGAAAGACTGGAGAGAGACGAGTGCAAATAATTGAAGCAAATGGAAATAGAGATATGTTTGAGTCAAGTTTGACAAGAGTCGGGGTCTAAATATACGTATGGTATAGGTAAATGAATAAATGCGTACGTAGATAGCTGTAGGTTTGCCGACATTTGGTAACACACAGACTCAACTACTTCAATATTATCTCCTACATCTACTTACACACTGTCTCGCTGGCATGTTAGCCGACCGAGTGTATCGTACAGGTTGGCAAATGTCTTCAGACGTAACAGCACGTAGATAGTTGAGAGCGAAGCATCAACTCCAATACTAGATGCCTAGCATTTGCTTGTTAGGAATGTTTAACAAGACTTAGCGCTCAGTGCCGATAACGACTTAATGTTTACCGAGAGTACGTAACAATGCAGCGTCAAGCATCCATGAATTTAGAGGACATGGGTCAAAGGGTCAAGCCAACGTGATTTAACGTTTATGTTGTTCCGATTAATAATGGCTCCGAGCTTACTGCGCCATCCGTGGTTATAATTATAAATCTCAATTTGTTTTAGGTTATAACGCAGCATCGGTAATTGGTCCATATGTCAAGTGCTACTACAGATTTCGTTAGTCGAGCATACGGTATATAGAAGCAGAACTATGTATATGCAATATAAAATAACATTCGTGTATTTATTGTACTGTTAGAATTGCGAGTAGACAAATACACCGAGTAGAATAGCATTAGAATACCCAAGGCGCGTACAAGTGTGTGTATCCTGAGAAGGAGAAATTATCTCCGGCGCTGGGAGTCTATATATATTGGATTTGCAGAGACGCGCATAGATTACTTCTATAAATTAAGATTTTCAGCTGAAGTCTTGTCGAGTTCAGTTTGTCTGCGCAATTGCGGTACAACGTGGCACGTACCCATTAACGCGATTCGAATAGATTTCGTAACATATAATCCGTGTAAAAAGTTTGCGTTAAAATTGTTTGTTCGGTCAACATGGAATATCATGATATCAGATGAGAAAAGCAATCGACCGTGCGTAGATAAAGCTTTCCATCGTACGATCCATCAACGCGCTATACGTACGGCGCGATGCACGTAAAGACGTATGCTATACGCACCAATAAGCTCATTTGTGTCCGCGTCCACCGAAAGCTTATAACAATCATTTTCACTTAACCTAGTCATGTTTATAGTGAATGTCACGCAAGCGTACGTACGTTCTATATGTGATTTAGCTAGGCATGCAAATGTGCATGTTTACTGTGAGCGGTCTAATGCTACACACCCACGTGCCTAATGTTCAAGTGCTTTCAGATTAAACATCCATTTGGCTTTGATCAGAGGCCTGGATTTTCTACCGAAATCAATTTACGTTCCTCTCACCAACAATAGAAACTCAAAAATTGTTTTTTTCTTTTCACCGAGTGAAGCAAAAATCAATGCTATGAGTTTTTTTTCGTATTTTACCCTTTTTCCGAACGATGCTGCATATATGCAATACGTTTTTCCCAATAGTTTATTTTTTTATAATCTCGCTTCATTACACAAGATTAATTTTTTTGCATTTTATTTTTATACACTTCTAATATACTATTTTGTCTAGCAATGATAATAGAATTTGTTTATTCTGACATTAATGTTAGTCATATATTTAAAAAGCAACAAATTGTTGCGTTTTTCGAAAGGAAGTTCGTGCATTAAAGGGGTAAAGTAAATCCGTCAGTTAAGTTATGCTAACACTCACCAATACTACACTATATATACTTATTTGACTGATCTGAACCGTCAGTTACGCTAAATCCGGTCTTATTTGATAAAATAATGAAAGGGGTAAACCATAGACATGCAAACAGAGGTCGGAGAAAGATGAGAGAGCGAGTAAAACAAAGCTAGAGTGATTGTACCGTATCATAAGGGGAATCGGCATAATAAATAAATTTGGAGAAAATATAAATTTTAATTAAATCCTCGAGACACACAAATATTCTTCGTTGGCAAAATTATAAGAACTGGGTTTAAGGTACATTCGCTTTGACATGTTCGCGCAAAGTGAGATCCTCTGGCATCGCCTTCATCCAGGAGCTCGCAGTAAAGTCAGAAGGCTGGAAGTAAAAATTACACGAAAGAGGGATATGTGCGGCGATAAAGAGCTAGAACTATTTTATGGTGATTGAAATAACGGCGAGGTCCTGTCTTTGGTGGCCAGTCCGGCGATACCGGAGAAAACTTCCCTTCGGCTGTGGAATGTGGAACTTTTTCGGGGGAGAGAGAAGGGGCAGCTTTTCAGAGAGAAGAGAGGAACAATATGTAAGGAATGACGGTTAAACATGAGAAATGCACATCAAGAATAGTTTGATATTTGTAAAATGGATATTTTTCATAAAATTTTGCTGAAAAGAGCAAACGCTGGCTCAGGTTTCAATCTATAGGGGAAAAAAGTAAACTCCAAGATGGGTCGGAGAGAGGCCAAAAAAGCAAAGCCCTCCCTCCCTCCCTTCCTTCCTTCCTTCCTTCCTTCCTTTCTTCCTTGTGATCTGGCTCAGCAATGCTCGATCCACGCTGTCGGGGCGAATATTAGTTTCATTTGCGAGACACACGATCTTCGCCATCCTTGTAGCCCGCGGTTCATTTTTCTTCCATTCTTATAGCTCCTATTTCTCTTCCCATTTCTCGCCTGTGAGGAAGAAGACGAAGACGTAGCTGTTGAGGGAGATTCCGTGCGTCTCTACGTCTAGCTGTGAATATAACGCGCAACGGTCGACCGTTTGCGAATCCCCGAGGCCAAGGATCGATGAACATTCCGTCTGGTAAACCCTTTCACCCTCCCTTCCCACCTCTTCCCCACCCCCCCCCCCCCCACCCATTCGCAAGCCTTCACGTTTTGATCGAAAAATTCATCTCTAACCTTCAACCGCATGATGAGACTGTCCTCGTTTTATCTTTCTCCGACTGACGTGCAGTACGTTATACTATCTATCTGACATTTAATAACACTTTGGCTTATTAGGATACTATATGCTACTGAAATTATAAAAAAAAAAAGTGTGTCCAGACAAACAATTTTCAGATATCGACTGTCATCTACTGGAATATACATGTGCACACTATTAGTGTAGGAGCAATGGAAAGTTTTAGGGATGGCAGATCTCCTTTTTGGAACTCTCTGATAATTTTTGTCGTGTAATTTGACTTGTTAATTTCAGTATATCCTGCGTACATGATCATTATAGCTACGCGTTATACATCCACTAGTATCGCACAATACGTTCCACGAATTAACGTACGCTTTTTAATGCACAAGAATCAACTATAGCGTGTACTATATCTTTGTTTCGCAGCGCAATAATTAAAGACGAATTGGACCGTGAGCAAGCGAAGGAAAATCGAGGTTTTATGATGTTGGACAATTTCTTATAATAGCGCGCAATCGTTGGTAAAAGCTCGGAGCAGAGAGTCGAGGTGGAGCGAGTTTAGTTGTGGCGAGGTGAAGCGGGGAGGGAGAAGACCTCGCGCGTCCCGACGCCTTCGGAGTTTATTGAAGTATCACTAATCCCTCGGGATGATCCTGCCAGCAGCACGGCAGCTGGGTCCTGGCACATCCTAAAGCGCAAACTCTGCTCGTGTGACGCCATGATTTACTCGACCGAGTCTCGAACCCACAATCTGTAAGGCTTAGCAAGTCCACGTTTCTCGTACCCCCAAGTACCCACAGCTCGCGATATTAAAACCCATCCGTTTCACTCGGGCTTCATCGACGCTTTCTCTATTACACTTTTTCATTAGACTTTAGACATTTTATAACTTACTAAATTCCGTTGAAACTTCCCTTTAAATTAAAACCACTTTATCAGCTGCATTAATAAAATTCTGACGCTTATTTGCTCTGAAATAAGCTAACGCGTCACGCATCATGGCGAAAAAAAGAAACTCGGTGTACCTTGGTCGGTGACTAATAGAAAGAGTCACCTAATAGGGATATAGTTGCTTTTTCGTAAAGCGCGACTGTCGATAGAATAGAAATTCTGAGAATCGCTTAAAAGGCCGGATGAAACGTCGTTCAGTTGCGATCCGCAAAAATTTATTTGCCAAGGAATAGGACTGCCTTGGGGGCTCTCTTGGAATGAGATACCTTCGTGGCTTAAGGGTAACTTTCCATGCGCTCGTTGATGCTACGCTTTTCCAGAGCTTTACATGTTGCCCTGCAATTTCGGACGCGGCTCACGTATTTCGGTGATGACGTCACGCGTGAAGAGAGCAAAATATAAAGCCGCACGAGGACCCTACCAGTCCCTGCAGGTGTATTGGTGGCTTCGCGTCCAGGTACAATATGGAAATATAGCATTTTAGGGATGGGTACGCCACAGGACACAACTTACAATGTCGTAAAACGAATCCTCGGAGTATAGCTATCCGGAGTGAAAAAATGTGCCTACGCGCCATCGTTACCACTTCATTATTTAATCATACCTTTTTATCATTCTGAGTTAATGATCTTTATGAGTCAAATAAACTTATTAAGATTATACATTATATAAATATAGAGTCCTGTCAGACTTTTGTAAAGCTTATTCTCTCAAATGATTGAATCAGAGTAAAAGTGGAAAATATTAAATTGGCAAATGCTTTTTTTAAATTAAAACACGTACTATATTTGAAGAGACAATAACAAAATAAACAAGGGTTTTTGCATTCTGCCAATCATCTTATTTTTTAAAATAAATATCAACGTAGTTCTTTTCGATCGTAATCGAAATTTTTATTTTAAAAAAAGGATTGCGTGCGAACACGGTCATCCCTATAAATTTTACTTATCACTTAACTACATTAATGTTGATCATGCCACTAGAGATTGCATTTGAAGGGATCATCTTAATCCCTTTGCATAGAATGAGCTGGAGGATATTGATTAATTAGATTGACGTACACATCGGACGGTGGTTGCTAATGAACCTAATGATATCACTAAACTGTCCATGTATCCATGTGATTGCTGATAAAGCTTGCCTGATTAGTACTCTAATCAATATTTTGCCAGTTATAGGTATATAAAAGCCGCAATTTGTAATTATTAAAAGTTTTTCATTTATCGTGTACCGCACTACGAGGCGCAGTATTCGTGAAATTGACAGCGTTATATAAATCTATAAACTATATTTACGATATAAGCCAACGCAATTCTTTTTAAAAATTCACTATAAAAGAATCATGACCCGAATTTTATTTCTGAATGAAATTTATCGTAAGAAGATAAAAGCTTTGGCTCCCTTGCAGATATAGTGCCTATAATGATGAATGTGATGCTTTGTGTTGAGAGGACGAGTATTCCGAGAAAGAACTCAAGGATTCAGTCAGAGTAGGTTTAAAGGTATGTTTAATAAACTTCAAAATCGATCACAGCAGTGGTATTCTATTTACCGCATTCGGTGAGGTTTGGTATCTCACACATTCGATAAATCCTTTTGCCCCCAAAAGATGCAACGTGACGTTTTGAATTTTCCATATCGTCCCTTTCGAATGGAAAATAAATTGTTCTGCAGGAAGATCACTTCTTTTTCTGTTTGATAGCTCGTCGCACATCCTTTTTTTCCTTTTTCGCGCCCACATTTTACAAAAACTTGATGGTTCCCTATCCTTCACTGCACTAAAACTACGGTGCATCCACATTCCCATGAATCACTCTTACCAGATTCACTGTTGTGCCTTGGATTTAACCCTCTACATTCGACAAAATTGTTTACGTCCCGATAAATTGTGACTGAGAGTCAGCTCTCGAACGTAAATTTTTAATATGGTTGCTTTAATCAATGTCACGATACTCCTCAACACAAGACTCTACCGCGCTTAGTCTCTTATGCGAATTTGGGCCAACAAAAATAATTGTACACGTACATAAACAATTTAGTAATACTATATTGACTGCAGAAGAATTTTTATCGAATCAAGTCAAGCGGTAACAGTAAATCCAATTGACTATTTTTGCAATGACTCAGGAGGGTGAAAAACTTTCCTCGACACGCATTCAGTGTACAAGAGTCCAAGGGACAAAACTTCTTTGCCCATTAAAGCTCTACCAACGTGACTCGTTAATAGTTATCGAGACCTACCCGTTTTATGTAGCATTTATTGCTTCGTTAAGCGTCTCTAGAATTGTTTATGAACCGATAAAATTCACCTATGCAATAACAGTTTCACAGTGGATAAGATATACTACAATAGTTGGATATTTTATTAGACGGCAACTTGAACGAATTTAACCCGGTATTCTCGTAATAAAGAAAAACCTGATTTCACTCGAAAGCCTACTGCGACACATGGGTGCGGAAAATAATTAAATTTTGACAGATCGCTCAATCGGCTTCATCTATTATACTGGGAATAATAAAAACGTCCGAAGCAAATTAAGTGTCTCTGAGCGCAAAATGTTTTTACAGCGTCAAACAGGTAGTGGGTACGTGTGCCACGAGGCTAGCATACATGTGATTAACAGCCCTAAAACGCAATGGCAACCCGTTATTAGTAAGCCATAACGTTGCCATAAAATATCCGTTGGGGATTGGCATACACTCGGGGATTCTCTCACCGACTATATAGTTGGAGTGTTGTGTTGCAGGGTGAAAACTGGGAACTGTACGTACGACGTTATCAAGTTTAAATCTGGCAAGCTAACGTCACGCGGTTAAATTATTATAGTATCGAGTATAATTGGTCGTGCAATGGCCTGTGATTAAATCGCTATTTGACATTCGGTAGTTTGGCCTGGCATGGCACAGCTTCCGTCTTGAAAAGGCTTGCCAGTTAACCACTTTCTCACAGCTTAATCCAGAGATTTCGCTTGTACGGCTTCCACAAGAACAGAAGGTTCTCGGCAAAACTATATGTGCTTCGCCTGACAATTTCTAATACTTGATCCTATAATAGACTTTTTGATGTGGTTGGTAAAAAAAAATCGTGATACAATGTGTAAACGTCGAAAGGTTAAGTGATTTTGTAGGAATACTTGAAAATTGGTCTGGCGTGCGATTGGTTTGTCCATCGTTACGAAAGAACACAATGGGAGTTCGATGAATTGCAGCTTGATGGAACCGACTAGAAAAGTCTATTAGCATTGTGTTAAAAAGTTGCGTGAAAAGTTTATAGTATATTTGAAAAGGTGGATGGGGTAGACTATGGAGGGTAGGGAGGGGTGGAAAGAGAGAGAGGGGGGGGGGAGGTCGTCGCATCATAATTCGTTGGAAAAGGAACAGACCAAGTCGGACAAGCGCAATTTCGGTCACGCGATGTCGACGACTTCACCCCCCAGTGACTGACGTGACAAAAAAAGCCGGGTGAAAAGGTAGAGGGAAAAATTTGCTTTTTGTTTTCGCGCTGACAGCCCCGGCGTGAACAACGCGTCAATATTTCACGGAGCTTGAAATGCAAATTTTTCTCAACAAAGATGTTTCGCATGATTCATGAAGTCTTATCGTTAATTGCTGCTTCCAGCCAAATTTGGTTTATTTTAAGAGCATCGGAACATCACCTAACGTTTATTAATTGATCGACGGATGAAACTTGTCAACGAAGCATTGAAAATTAGTTTTCCATTAGTAGCTCAACTACAATGTGTTTTCGGTTATCGCGTTTGACAAAGCGACCAACAACAGCAGGCATATATAAGTTTGAGGTTAATTTTCTCTTTTCGATAATCAACGCTAATTATGTTGCAGTACGATCGTATCGCATATTATAATAGTTTTACATCGACGTTGATAAACTTATCAGGTAGGATATTTCCGTTATTAGAAAAGTTTATGGGACGTAGGTAAGACTGTGCAAAAGCTTGTCTCTTTTCGACAAGAGTATATATATATATATATATATATATATAGCATAGTATGTGTGCAGGGGAAACACGCGTAAAGGGTTTTATCCATTGGTGTAGGTGAGTGTGAGAAGGAACGAGCTGGGAGTATGTAGGTGTGGGAGAAAAGCGCCTCACGTCACATTGGTCTCTGTTATTAACCGTTATTAAGCGCCCGAGAAAAGAACCCGACAGCTGCGGATCTTTATTTTATATACGCGCCAGGAATACAGAGTCCTGGATTATCCTGGCTGTCGCGGTCCTGACTGACATGAAATTCGGAAGGAAAGCCTTTAATCCGGCCGAACCATCGTACTCCACGAGCAATGGCCAATCAGCACCTTTACTGTAAAGCCTCACCTCATTCCAAACCACCCCTTCTCGCGAAATCGAGTCTAAGAAAGATCAAGACTAAGCGGTCTGTAATGATGGGATAATGAATCGCTCCGCGCTCTGGCGTTTTTACGATTTTTACAAAAACACGCCCCGCTGAGAGATCTCGATATTTCATCCAATTCATCAAATAGATAATCTACGTGTTTATTGTTTCATATTGGAGAGAGAAAGTAAGGTGGAAGAAACATAAAAATGTATGTGTTGCGAGTGTATCGCTTGGATCGGTGATATAGGAAAGGTTGAAAATATATTCGAGGAACGAATGAGAGAGCAGCCCCTCCATCGACCGGTTATAATCCGCAGTGCTATAATAGCACGAAGCAACGTATAAGATTATTACTGACAAGTCCTAGATAAAGAATAAGAGCTGCCGACAGATGATCGTGAAGGGGACTAGTGGCGGCTGCTACAGTGATGAGGAGAGTGGAACGAAGCGTAACGTTTCCCTTTACTACGTCATTATCGTTGTTAATAAGAGCCAAACGAGGGCCGTGGCGCTGTTTGGCGACATGCGTTGATACTTGCCACCGTACTCTCTTACCACACACAAATATGAACCAAATGAGATTTTACAAGAACCCGTTCAAATCTCTCTCTAGCCTTACCTGGGTTGCATGAGAAAACTCGACTGATAAAACCACGATAATTATAATGCGAATGTAGCTTAGCAGATTAAACTTCTCACGTGCTTTTTAGTTGACTCGCAAAGTACGAAATAAACGAGGGTCAAACCGAGAAGCATGTTGAAAGTGAAAAAGTCTGCTATTTTACAGTCGGACAATAAAAGTTCTTTAAAAATTAGCGAACGTGACCGATATTTTCGGGCTTGATCGATGTACATGGCTCTCGGTACCAAACCACGTAGAAAAATTGTTGCCACTCTCACACAAGCGACCGCGTAATTAGATTCCAAGGGGCGATTACTCTCGGTGGATAGGTTGTCAAAATACGGAGAAAAAGAAACACCGTGGAGCTCTTCACGCTCACTCGCCATAATACAAACTCTGTACAGTGTACATCAAGAATTAGATTTTTCCCCGTCGCCGTAACTCTTAATTAAACTGACCCGTGGCACTCTTCTTTCCACTTCGTCCGTAAAAAGGAGACTTTTATAAAATAGTATTCTCGGCTTTGTAGCATTCATGAATAATTAGACCAAGAGTCGTGGCATAAAAATTTTCTTTACTGATACCTCGCCGAAATCAAGCAAATTCTTGCGAATTATAATTCTTATATCTCAAAATGCGAGTAAGATTTGATTAATTAATCTTGACGATTTGTAAATTTAATTCCCCAATTGTAATGATAAAATAGTAATAGGTACACACTACTAACCCACCACGGAAACGTGTTGCAATGTCGCTTGCGATGCGATTTCTGAATTACGACATCAAAAAGTTTTTCTGTGAATAGTTCAACAGGTAATAACTGTCACAACAGAGAAGCAAGCTTAGCAACAACAAACGGAGAAAAAAAAAGAGTCGCGCGTTTACTTTCCAACCAAACAGCATCGCGTCGCGTGATAGCACGTTTGTCAACATAAATAAACGGTATCGTCATCGCGTCTTAACACGTCTGCGACCTCGTACAAACAGTATCAATATGTCGCGACACGTGTTCTTGCTTATCTATCGTCTGTTAATTCTTATACCAAGGACGAATTAACGGAGGATGAAGAAAAGAATTGTCGAATTTCACAAGTACCTGATTCTTCAGCGTTAGATGCGAAAATCAAAAATAAAGATTAAAACGCGGCAAGCTATCGAGCAATTTATACCCGCCGGGTATTTTGAAGCTCGCGTACGGAAAATAGTATATAATACGGTTATAGGTTCGGAAGAGCGAAAGAGCGCTCGGCAGCACCTTTATTAACTCTAACGACACGCATGATATCGGGATATCGTCCGATGTAATTGTACATATAAAAGACACAAGTGGTCGTCAGTCTCATCGTAATCACCCTATTAAGGTCGAATAGAAAAAGGAGAGTGAAATAATGGCGGTACCAAGACGATAGCTGCTCGTATCAGCGATCTGCCCTTACGACCTTCTGAAGAATCTAATTACATAAAAACTAGCTTTATCGCGACGGCTATCGTGCTGCAAGAAACCATATCTATCCCTCACACTTTCCCTTTTACTTTATTTTTACGATCCTTTCGAAGTATCTACCTTTACGCGAGAAACTCAGGTACATATATTATAATATACTTCTCCCCTTTCCACACTGCCAGAAAAACATACTTCATAAAAAACTTTCGCTCGAGTCCCCCTTTAGACTTTATTAAAATATCATGCATCCGCGCAAGAAACTCTAATAAATGATTTTTCGGTATCTTGATAAATGGACAAACGAACCTCAAAGGTACTCTTATCGATAAACTTTAGAAAAATGGCCCATTAAGTTCTAATCGCATCTAAACGTACGATTATCGTGGCAAGCGCAACAGGAAAGGGGTGGAATTGGAGAGACCATCGTTAGCCGTATGGAAAAGCTCCTTTGATCGAGAATAAATTCATTAGAGTAAATTCATTAGGGAAAATAAAGCTGAGAGATTTAGTTAAAGAGCTAAAAGGTCTTCTTTAGCTAATATCAATCAGTTTAATCAGATTTCGGTTAGAATATTACATTTGGAACGAGAAAGGTATCATGAACTTTAAAAATTTAAATTGGTGCACCGGAGGAAAGTTGGTTGAGCCAAACATAGTAGGAGTAGAAAAAGCGAGGAAAAAAAAATGAGCGCGATCAAACGAACCTGATTTCATCGAACATATTTGTGGAGACCGGTAAAACGGTTTTTTTAACCGTAAGAGTCTGGGATGATAGTCGGTCGGTATATAGCGATTGCAGTCCTTATCACCAATGGTAACAGGGTGCACTCTCTCGCGTGCCACTGATTGCATGGTCCCAGAGCATTTTGCCGTAAGCACTGGCGTCGTACTAATACTATTATGGAAGGAGATCCTAGGACCACTATAAGCCTTTACCTTTAGCGTCCGTGCCGCGGAAGGGATTACAAACATTGCATCAGTTGCATGCCCTAATCGGGATTAAAGCCCATTGCTCACTCACCGAATGACATCAAACGTGTTTCGTACCATCGATCGAATCGGTCTCAGTATCTACCACTTGGGTAAAATATATTTGGAAAATTGAAAATTGTATGACAGTGTTATTGAAAACCTCGTGTATTACTCGTACTGCCATAAAAATGTCAATTTTCCTAGAGTAGTGTACCAGACGTCAGCTACACACATTTGGATCTATCACTGATCAGTTTAAATCCTCCATCACCTTTGCCAGTCTCTCGCACTGAAAATATTTCGAAGCGCAACATTTTGCTTTGTTAAACTTAAATAAATATTATGCGAAGGATCGATCAAAGTATGCCGAGTATCTAGCTTTAGTCGAATAAAGCTCCAACTAGGGAAAGTTTTCGAGTCGGTCTTACATCTTTGAGCCTGTCCCCATTATAGTGTTATAAAAGTTACCGAACAGTGGATCCAATAACGCGTGAAAACTTCTCATGATTGCCACTACATCATATAACTTGTAACCGTGTAACCATGGTGGCTGTGACGAGGAACGAACTAACTTTCCTATGAAAGAATATAGTAGAGAAATGCGCGGATGTAAGTTATTTCGAAGGTTGTGTTTTATGTATAATTAACATCACCTGCAATTACAATTTTTCCAGTCAACAAGATTTTGTGACAAAATAAATGGAGTGTACCGTATATAGGTAGAGAACTTGAACTTTACAAATATCCCACTCTAATATATAGTATATATAGATGAATTATATATAAAATAAAGCTCCTGCAGCTTACTTCTGGCGTGCATGTGCAATCGATAAAGGTGACCGCAAAGGCACAAATATGGGTTCACTATTTCTTTCGGGTAACCCCATTTGACATCATTCGTCGCTATCCCCTGATTTTCTGAGAGCTAAGTTAAAAATACGGACCGGCGACACTCTCAATTCTGATGTAGGTGCGCTATTACAGAAGTTTCCATTAACTGATATCATAAGTTAAGCTATAAAAGAATTACATCTCCGAAGGTTTTTACTTTATCAATATAATATTCGACATGGAAGTTGTATCATTGAAAATCTATAATATACTCTTATATAAATTTTCGATAAATGTAGATTAAAAATATATGATCGATCTCAATTTGACTACTAAATAATTTAACGAAGTATGTATAATTTTAGAGGATAAATGAATTGAAAAATTATACTTTCGACGCTAT
The DNA here is from genome assembly GCF_024137725.1 of Prorops nasuta. Classification (NCBI taxonomy): domain Eukaryota; kingdom Metazoa; phylum Arthropoda; class Insecta; order Hymenoptera; family Bethylidae; genus Prorops; species Prorops nasuta. The sequence goes on from NW_027116816.1 coordinate 2,273,961, forward strand.
TAGCATGACACGTACCATTAGCCAAATAGGAAAAAGTTATACGGATCTACGTTCATGAGAAAAAATGGTAATGCAAATGCAACAAATAACTAAGAGAATTTCACGTCACGCTCGTGTTAACGTACTACAAAACGTTCTCTCCACTTGACGTAAAACTAAATCCAATTTTTTTCACACGCGAATATGATAGAGCACGCCTACATAAAAACCAGTGTTTACGCGTAAGAAAATCAAGCAGCGTATTGCGCTACGTAAATATTTATTTGGTTGTTCATTTTACGAGACAATAAAAGAGAATGAATGTCTGGCATTATTCCGTTCAAAGCTTCTTTAAGGACCGATGATTACTGTGAAAATTGATGGGACTGTAAGTTCAGTGGTGTAAGGGAAAATAATTTCATACAGCGGGAAGTGTGAAAACGGGGATAAGAAGAGATTCGAAAGCCGTAAAGCGTAACATTGAAAGTCGACCTGGAAGAATCAGAAATCTTTTTCACATTCTTCTCAATGTAGGAAGAGGTTGAGCCAGCCAGAGAGCCAACCGGCGCGTAGCTATAGTTGAACAGTTTCTCGAATGCAACGTGCACGGAATAGGTCGAAGGAAGGGTGCGCGGGGAGGGGGAAGGGAGGAAGGAAGGAAAGGGACGGGGGTGTAAAAGGGGTAAGAAACGGCACGGTCGTCGGTAAGATTGATGCCCACACTTACCGGCTGACTAGAGGGCCTTTTTGGCCCAGCTATCGTCTAAAATGAGAACATCTAGTGGTGGTATAGGAGTGGAGTGAAGTCGAGGTAGAGAAGAGGAAGGAGGTGGAGGTGGAGGGGAGGGGAGGGGTAGGAAGGTTGAAGAGCAGCAAAGGTAACAGCTCGTTGGCTTGCGGACTGCGTGCTAATCCGTCGGCTTGTGTGCACCCACTTACACTTGGCTTAAGTCTTAGCTGGCGATGTTTTAAGCGTTTACAATAATGGCTCTCGCAGGCCAACGCCACCTTTTCTATGCTGCTGCATGCACTCTCTATACTTTCTCCCACAACCCCATGCGCATACATATACACAGGGATACTCTCATATACTTTATACGGGAACGCATAGTAATCTATGTACGTATATATGTCTCTCTCTCTCTCTCTCTCTCTCTCTCTCTCTCTCTCTGAATGCATATGTATACATATATAGTATATCAAGGACGACCATTAAGTGAGCCCTGAAGCAGAGCGCACGCCGGAATACGAATTCTCCTGTAATCGTCGCAGTTTCTCTGGCGAAATTGATTCCATAGCCCCGGAAAACTGCTGTTGCAGGGAAGACGACCGAATCCCCTAGTCGGAGCTGAATTTAATTCCAGTCGAATTACGTTCGACCTCAGAAAGTTCGCGGAGTCATGGCCATTAGGTAACCGTCGCTTTTACCGGCTATAAATCATTTTATCAAATAGAATATCGCATTGCCAGACGAGCCAATACAATGGGGCTCTCTATAAGGCGATACAAATGCAATTAGTTGTAGCGCTGCGAGACTAGATAGCGTCGCGTGTAAAGTCCACCCAGGGAAATTGCTTTCGGATTGTTTCGTGTCAGTGCCGCGTGAGCCTCGATCCCATCCAGTGCTATTCCTCGCTCCAATTCAATGGACTCGTTACATCTACCCCCTTAATACTTTCATAAATAATTCATATTTTTGCGTGGACGCAAATCAAAAAGTATAGCACTTATCGTTATTAACTTTGCGGATCAATATTATTATGTCGTGAAAAGCGATTTTTCTGCATCGTTCTTGCATCCGGAGCATGTTGAAGTGAGTGAGCGAGACTTCAAACCTTGTGCATTTTGATCGGCACGAGTCGCGAGCAAACACCAGTGACGAAATAACAAAGTTAATCGTGGAGAACAATCGAATGATTTTCTTGGAATTTCAAGGGGAGCGTAACATCAAAAGAAACGGTATAATTAATATTCCGACAATTTCCGAATAGGAAATCAGCCGTCAGAGTACTTGAAAAACGGGCAAACTTTGGCAAATATTTTTTATAGCGGCACCGTGCCAAGCTTGCCGTCTCCCTAGCGTCCTTCAATTAATTAGTGCAGGAGGTGGAAAGAGAAAAGCAAAGAGGAACCAGTGCCGCAAAGACTGTGGTACGATGACGAGGGTGGGCTGAGGTTAAAAAAACTGAAGGAAGAGGTAATAAAGAGAGCAAAGAAGTAGAGGGAAGCGAAGTTGAAGGAGGAGTGTAGCGGGGGTAGGACGGATACGGTTAAAGGAGGACGTAGGAATGAGGAGTAAGGAAGGTACCACTTGGCAAATCCAGAAGGAGAAGGTACATCTTTGCTCTGTAGTATCAGCCTCAGGCAGTAGTTACACCACAATTTAGCTCTGGCACTTACTACTGTACCAAAGGATACTCCCTATCCCTTGGCATTCCCTTGAAAGATCTAAATCAGCCAACCAATATTTTGTCTGCTTCCATTCTTGTATAACTCCCCATTCTTATCTTTACATCGATATATCTGCCACCTTACAATTAATCTTCTTACGCGGAAAGTTTTAAATTTTCGATTCAATTTATTATTGTTTCTCATCGGCAAATAAAACGCGTTCAAACGATAAATTTCGAAATACAATAAAAAAGTCATGCACAATCAATCTATCATATTTCAAATACCCCACAGAGAGGACAAAAATGTGGACATAATTATATTTCTGTTAAATTTTATCAGAGTTGAACACTGAAAAAATTAATACTACGTATATTTTTTAACACAGTCCAATCGCACTTTATTAAATATAAAATTGAACGTTGAAAAAACAGGTGCTCTAAAGGCTTAAATGAGCCAAGATCAGGATAAAATTGCTTATTATCATGTAAAACAATTCTACTGGTGAGAGATTAGTTTTTGTGATTGGTTCCACTACTCATACAGCGATACACAATTAATTCATATAAACGTTATTTTTAATTAAAAACAGCAAATAAATCTGTTTAGAGTTCGTGCTTAATTAGAAATAATACGAAAAACCGGCGATGAGATTGCAGAAGGCTAATTCACACGGATAGCATGTCACGACAAATTTATAATTATGGATATACGATATGTAATATTATCTTTTTTTCACAAATTTTGATTTAAGGTTGTTCACATTTTTCTATTTAGGTACATCAGGACACATCAACGAGAAAAATTCTAGTGATAGCAGTAGCCAAGGGAATTCGCTGAAGAGGAAAAGGGCAATGTACGGATCAAGTCTAATAAACGAATGGGATCTCTAAAAAGAGAACGGAAATAAAGTAATGCTACCTGGCTGCTGTTGCGGTCGGTCACTTTTCAGCTCATGGAATTCATGTGACAAATTCAACTATTAATTAACATACATTATTAAAATCATTCGCAAAAATAAAAAGTGGTGAGTTCTTTTTAAAATACGTACTGTTCATTCATGTCAATAAAGTGTATTTTTTACATATATATCTTGAAACCTTTCCGCTTGTCTCTCTTTTCGATCAATTATACTTTCGCTTGACAAAATAAAGAGCAAGTTTTTGGCTCTTCCCAAGAATTTCAATAGGATATTTATTTACGGACAAACATTATTATTATTTATTTCTTTTCACCTACGTTAGAGTCATTTGGGGTAACTGCGCGCAGCGGGTAAGTGTGCGCACCCACCGTTTCTTAAAACGAGGTAAGGGAGGGATGTGTTAAACAAGAGCAAATCGGAGGTTCTTGACTGGAAAGTTAGTTTAGATGAAGAAAAATAACACTCTCCACGGGGTTTTATTCTTTACAATAAAATCGAATTTATACGTTTCCAAAATAGTTTCTTCTATAACGGCAAGTATAGTGTCACGCTTAAACCGAGATTAAAATCAAGGTATTTTTTTTCATGTAAAGAATTTATTTAAGAATAATATCATATATCAGTTTTGAGGTTATACTTAGTGCCGGTGCAGCTGTCAATTTTTCTTCATTTTTGTTTATATAAAAAGCTAATGCGTACACTTGCCCCGAATGAATCTATAAATGGAGAATTTTGAAGGACGTTTTAATTTGTTAGACAAGAGTAGAGAATATGTAACGAAAAATAATGAAAATTTTCATGCAAAATTACTGTCATACAGCAAGAATCTTTTCTCTGGCAGTTATTCAACTACCGTCAATGGAGCCACCGAATCGCGTGATCGATTATCGATTTCATGTTACTAACCTTGCACGATTTCTCGACCACACGCCTCAACGCGTATGAATACAATACATCTTATAGTGACCACTTGACAAGTCAAGATTTACGACCAAATGGACAGAAAAAATGCCAGACATAATTATGTCCCTAAAAAGCTTTTCCAGATGGTCGATAAAAGTCTGTTCGAAAACAAGAACATTTATTTTAATAGTACTTGAAAATAGTATGGTACAGAATAAATATAACTTTGAATATTTTTATCTGAAAATTTTCAATTACTGTAGTCATAAATACAATACGGTTTTAATTTGGTATGACAGAAAGAATATCATTACTCGAGCATGTCAATACTAATGCATGGGTGTATATTATGTGCAGCTAATGTGCTAATTGTGTACAAGAAGACGGGGGTAAACGTCATGCTTTTGAAGGCATTCGGCTGAACTATCGAATGATTAAAAATAATACGTAACCGCGCGTGGTCGGAAGTTTGCTCGCGTGTGTGCCAGCATAACCTTCTCACCAGTCACTCCACTTCACAAGAAGCACTTCTGCTTTCCTACACCACCCTTTCGGACCGCCACGAAACCCACTTTGACTTTATGCAGGCTAAGCGCGAGTGTGTTCGTGAAATGTAATTAATCAAAAGAAAAATGTAGTGCCTTTTTCCTGTTTTTAGTCGACACGCCAACCCCTTCACTTTCAGTACTTCTCGATATACATCAACGCGTGTAGTACAGTGACTGGGTGTAATATTATCTCTTCTTATGATATTTTTATACGTATATTATTTACCAGTCATCTTATGATTATATTATATAAGCCGCTTTCCTTTAACACTTGAAGTGAGTTTAATAACGATTCAGTTATGTACAGCTTCAGTTACATAAACTGCATTTAACCAAGTCGCCTACTGTTATTTTGCACTTTTAGGGGCATAGTCAATCTAACGAAAGGAATTCAATAAAATTTAATATGGAGGGGTGGTTTTTTGGGGCGCTGATTAAGATTTTGCGATCAATGTTTGGATTGCAACGCTGGCAACTATAAAATTCGTTAATTACTGTTCAAAACTTAATTTTATTACGGTTTTACTCAAATGGATTTCGTTGAGATCGATATTATTTTTATTCGAGAAATATCAGTTAATGTCTTAGTGTTACCCATAGTTTTTGACGTGGAAGCAGGGATTGTAGATGTAATTTACTTCATGCTTCTTACTATCGCTTGAAAAATTGAACTTAATAAAACGAAGCAAAAATGTTATGTTGTTAAAAGATATCTAAAATGCAGAAAAAATATCTAGACGAATATTATTTTTTCTAATTGAGGCCTAATATTTTTTTGTCAGAAAAATAGCCTCTTAATTGTATTTACTTGCTTAGATCAACTGTAAAATTATTCTCTTTGCATAAAAAATACCATAGCATGACCGAAGTATACTGAATAAAATGAAGAAAACACAGTGACGTATATGAATTATCCCCCTGAAAGGGTTAATTAGGGCTTCCTTTAAATAAAACATGCCTATAATTTATATAAATCAAAATTCGAAATAAATTTTAAGACGAAAACATACGATTCTATCATTTCTTTCTTAAGAATGGCTTTAGTCCTACTCAAAACATTATACTGAATAAATAATATACAAAATTGTTTATAGACATTTGATAAAGTGGAGTACGTACAGTATAAGTTACCAAGCTAAGATAAGTAAGAGCATGGTAAGATAGATCCTTACCGACACTGAGTAAATGATCGATTGCTGAGCTTACTTTTGGTCGGTAAGCAGATTAGGTGTCGATAAAACAGTTTACTTTAGTTTTTAAAAAATTATTTCTGTAAATAATATGGAAATTACATTAACATATGCTAATGTACGAAATAAAAATTTTAAAGGTCTGTAACCAGCAGAACTAAAACTGTAATAATTAGTCAGATAGCATAAAACAGAACATTTTAACCAGATTGAATATCACATCACTGGAAGCTGGAGTAAATTTAGTTATTTAATGAAATATTATTAAATAAATATAACGTGTTTCCAATATTTATAATTACACACAAATTAAATATACTGTTAATAAATAAAAACTTTACGAGTAATGAGTGTTTCCTGACACAATTGAGGTATTGCAATAAACATTATATTCAGCTAAATAAATAATAGCAAATTTTTAAATAATCATTTTAAACTATGCGTATAATTAAACGAAGTAAATACAACTACATTATTTGCTTTGTTTAAGCTATATTATTTGTAATTAAGGTAAATGAATTTTATAATTATAAAACAACTTGTTACATATTTTGGATATTTATGCTCGTCTAGCCTTCTTAATACTCATAATAATATAATAAGCATTACATCAATTAAGCTCAGCCCTCTTAGCTCTTTTTTATTGTACCGAATCTAAATTGTATTAATTTATATGGTCAAAATCTTAGTCATATCCTGTAATTATCCAGAGCACAATTTGAGCTCATAATTTGGTAATGAAATTAAAGCAGCATACATTCAATTTGCAGCATTTGTTTAAAGTGGTTGTAAGAAAATGGTAAAATATACAGATTTAATTGATATTAGAAACTATTATTATTGATATTTATATAAACAAATTGGTACGATTGAAATTATATACAAGTTACCGAACTTATTTTGAAATTAATAAGGTATGAAGTTTCGTGTTTGAACATGACCAATATATGGAAATCATGCCATTGCTTGATAATTTATTACAATTGAAATACCTAAAATAATTGTTTCAAATTCAAAGTAAGATATCGATAGTATACGTTTTATTTCGAAAAATGTTGAAATATGTAGTTATAGCCGAATAAAAAAAAAATTAAAAGATATTTGTTTTACAGAATACGAAAGAGCTATTATATTTAATATTTTCGGGAGCTCCGTAAGTCAATTAAACAAAATTCACATAATATTATAATTAAAATACCGTTATTATTAATGGGATTTCGTGTGGATTATTATTTAAAATTACATTTTAAATTTAACAAATGCTTGTAAATCTTGTTATAGTGATTTAAAAATATTTTTATTCTACGCGCTCAGTTGATTTCATAGAACCACATTAAACTGTGTTACGGAAGAATGCGTCAAGCCACAAATATATTGTTTGAGATAATTAAACAAATACTTATTTACTCTATGGAAATTAAATTGAAAGCTTGTGTAAAAAATAATAAATAGCACAACGGTTTAGACAGTTTTAAATATTTTTGTTCATTGTACATTGAGAAACTGCGAATATTTACTACTCCATAAGTCACTTTTAAATATATTAAACAGCTCATTATTACTAAAAACTATCCATTTAATATTTCAAGAATAAAAATATATGAAAGATAAAGGGTCATAGGGGTTTGGTACTTTGCAAAAAATAAGGTTCGGTAGAATATGAATTTCGATAAATTGATTTGGTTAAATTTCAGTTAACTTAATTCCGTACTATCTCTGCTAAATATTATTAATATAATACAGACCGAAAAGGGCGATTCAATTTCCCATATTTACTTACCTATATGGATACTTTGTCAAATTCAGCAAGTGATCAGTCCTCTCTGAAAATAAACAATGGAAAACCATAAATTTCAAGGAGATGATAAGTACGCTTAAAAGATATAAGAAACTACACGTCGTGATATTGACACTTGATTAATGAGATTAATTTTTAACAGATTAAATATGAATGGCTTTAAAAGTCAAGGGGCAAATTTAAGTATAGCTTTAAAAGGCATCAAAAGTCATCTATAACTTCTCAATGAAATAACATTCGCGATTTTGGTGCAAAAAAACCTGCCAATCTCACGCCTACGATTCATTTGTTCAGCTGTCACAACACGAGGATAACAACTGCACTACGAGACCCGGCAAGTAGGTTACCATAGCGACGCTCGTTTATCTGATGGCACGTCAACGACCTGACGATTCCAGTTTTGCATTAACAATAAGATTTTAAAATAAACTATTTATATTAATCTTCCAAAAGCTGAACACTAGTAGACGATATATACTGCGTTCATTTCCTTAAAATCTAATTTAACATTCAATCGATAGTTCTGTTATTTTTACAACGGATGAAAGAGCAGTGTTGTGTTTGCAGGATGTATTAATAAAGTTGCATGGGAGGAAAGAAGACGAAATCAAAGAGAGCGAGAGAAAGATTAAACGATACATCTTAATAGACTGCAGATGCACGCTTGTTCGCTAGCATCATTAAGTAACGTCACGAAAACATTCCGTCATAAGTTATCATATATAAATTATTCAGTCGTTTATGCAATTGCGTAGTTACTCCGTAAAAAGTATTAACACTATAAACACATGCTGTAACGTAATGCTCAATCATCTGTGTTGAATGAAATTTTATGATTACATTGAAAACTGAAACACTCACCACACTTCTTGTGCATTAATTCGCTTAGGAAGTACTCTGTTAACTTTAACTCAATTCCATATCGAGACTCTGAGTATACTGTGATAATGAACTGTGCACTAATTATAAAAAAGCTTAGTAAAATGTATAAAAAGTACGATGTTTAGAAAACTGACAAGAAAATTCCCATGGCGGTGCCAGTCCTAGGCAGCCATGTTGTAATGGTCCAGGAAAACCGCCCTCCAGCGAAAGGATGAGTAAGCTTCTACTGCTATTATTATGGACAGAAAGTAAAAGTGATTCCGATCTTATCTTCTATCCCCGGATAAATATTTAGGATTTTCGTATCTACCCATTTACGAAATTAAAAAATTAGTGATAATTATTCAAGAATTAAAAGAGCAGTGTACAAATATGATTTTAAAAGTCAAAGTGTGTGGTAATGGAATAATGCTGCCTTGAATTCAGTTACCGACTGAAGGCAATGTCGATAATGCAGACTTCGAACTCGAAGTTATCATACACGCAACACACAAATTACTGCTTAAGATAACATAAAAGTATTTTTATTATTTTTCTGTTGTTGCTGTTTTTATTATTACTATTTATCGATTAAATGGATCGTTTGAGATATTTGTAGTTAGTTAACGATCCTCTTAATATGAGTATACGTAAAGCAAATAAAGAAAGCGTTAAATCCCGTGTTTTCATGTTCAAGCATAAACGGTAAGACGATATTTGCTGGAAAGTATTAAAATTGCTAGCTAAACATGTTGGGAAACTTGTACGTAAAGCTTTGTGACACATGACAGGTGTCGCGTGCAACAAATTGCGAACATCTTGAGAGAAACGTGTTTCTCGTTTTAGAGCTTTACGTTCGTTATGCGGGGACCATCGCGTTAAGAGTCGTTACGCAAGTTGGGTTATCCCTAGCCATACGAGCCAGCGAGTAACTTCCTTAACGAACTACAAGACGAAGTTTGGTGGCTTCCTCCGCCGATTTCAAAGTTACGAAGCTCATCTAATTGATATCATGGATTTCGCGATAGATACTTGAAACTCACTGCAACCCTTAATTCCGATCAATTTCTATTTCCAGCGTCTTTCGCCAGCTCCAATTATTATTATTGAATATCAAACGTATAACTTTGATGCACAGTTTCGTATATTTAGTGCAATAAGTAGAATTTCTTTTTGAACTTAATTATTTGATCAAAAGTTAATGGAAGCTGAGTTTTCAATAAGCGTACAAAATACATATTACACTTTTTAGGAAAATAGTTTTATCCAACCGCCGCAATTGCTTAACTCAACGAATTTCGTTAAACGAAACTGATTTCCCAGAGGATGAATTTCAGCCTAAGCTAAACGCACCCCCATACAGGCTTCGACGAAAATTCGTTGTAGACACTATAGCTACATATATGAGCATAACCATTTTGTTATTAGTTATCTGTTTACTTGGAAAAATCTTCTAACATTCTTTTATAGCGAACCGATTTCTGCTAGAAGACTAAGTATACATCGATGGAACTTAAGTTTGTACATTTTACAAGGTCATTTTCCAATCATATCAGAAGGGATTTAGGCGTGTACAGACTAATTGCCTTCAAACTAATTTCCCATGCCACCATAGGTCACCTGGTTACTGTTGTTGCATTATCGAAGGGTACTGTCACCGGAGGACGAAACCTGGATTATACGCTTAGGGCTAACACGAGGAGGCTATTAACAATGAAAGCTCAACACAATTATTCTACCAAGCAATCATACACCATGTTATTTACATAGGTTCTCTAATTCTACATTAATTTTTATGATAATTTATATAATTTTTCTAAAATACCGTAAAGATAAAATATAAATAGCTGTAGCAATAGTACAAGTTCATGAATAATTGAATCTCCCGGAATCCAACGGAGAAGATATATATTTGTTCAGAATTATTCCACCAATATAATCGATGATACAGCCCAGCTTCAGGGTATTCCAATTTTCATAGCAGAGTTTCGTATAATTTGGTTTGCCCGAGGCGCGCAAATCATGCCTTGAAACAGAGAAATCGTACCAATTGTATTTTTAACGATTTCACCAGCTTCGAATTAATAAAGTATCAGTAAGCGAGGGCTTATCGAGAACATTCGTTCGATGGATGGAATATATTTAAAGGAAAACTGAGCGAAGTTTAGATGACGAAGTCATGATTACGAGAAACACATAACTCATGGCTCTGGAACGGATAAGTGTGTTAAAGTCATTTTTTAGATTAGCCGCATATCATGTTCTGAGAAGTCTGGTCTTCTTGAAGGGAGATCTGATACCGAAGGAATTACGAGGCTTTCGGCTGTTTGAGAATTCATGGAGGTGTCTCGTACGAGTCAAGTATCTGGATCACTTGATCGGTAATAAAGGATTTCTAAGAACACTTTTCCCCTCTTAAACATCTGCTCTAATATACGTTTTCGTTAAACAAATACTCTTTCTAGTCTCTTTGGAAAAATTGCAATAATCATTTTATTAAAAATCACCTATACATCGTGTGTATTGGTTTTATGATATTTTTAGCATTGTACATTAACGTGTATCACTAGAGATGATTTTCATAATAGATATAGGGATGGTACAGTCCAAACAGCAACGAAGTATCCCTTATAATGGAATGACCTTTGTTATAAGCTCTCTGTTTTATATATAAGCGTATGTAGCGTCCTATTCTCCGTAGAGTGCGATGAAATGGTGAATCGAGTGGGCTTTTACAAAAGGTCGGATAGGAGGGTTGAAGGTAGGTGGTGCCGAGTCAATTACGTGACGGTCCAAGGAGCAATGCCGAAATCCACAGCAGCGGCTCGCACTTCGCTTAGTTAGCATATTTGGAGGTATCCAAAGGGGAGGAAAGCCACGAATAATGGAGTCGAACAGGTACACGTATGGGGCGAATAATGCGGACGACAAAAGCGAATTTCATCCGACTACCTTTAATCAAGATAATAATACTGGCATATCTCTCATGTAAACAGCAAGCGGATACGTTTGTTTGTTCGCGAACAAATTTTTCATCCCAACGAAGAAATTCCCTACCCGAAAAACATTCATTACTATTCTAATGTATAGATAAACGTAACTAACAGTCGCATTTATAATTTCACTTAATCCTCTTCCTTCGTACACGAACAATTTTATCGATCGAATTATTTTCACGTTGAAAACTTTTTTCTAGAAAGCAGAATTCCTACTTTAGTTCTAATCTGATACGCTTGGTTTTCCTTTCGCTTGGATGATAAAATGATAGTGCAGGTATGGAAAAAAAAGTTATTAACGTTATATACGAGAGAGTATACGGATACTAAAATCATATATGTTTTGTACAAATAAAAGCACGATTCAGGTTGGATATATTTTTGGATCAAGCGAGGGTAGATGCTGGTAGACTGAACTGAATGGTACGTCTTCCTTGATGAGGAGGTGTGTGAAGGGTCGACAGATCGATGACCGAGCTTGGGGGTGTTGTACGAACACGTTACGTCACGGCATGTATGGGACGGCCAAATCCGTGCTGTGCAAGCCTAAGCCTACCACGGGCCAACTATTTCTCAATGCACACATCTCGCTATATCCCCAATACCGTCGTACCATTTCGATTAATACTCTCCTTCGCCCTTCGTTACTCGGTCAGCGGTTACGCACAGGCGCACTCGAGGGTAAGCCCGGCCGGAAGTGTGTTTAGGGATGCGGTAGACGGGACGGTTTAGCCTATCACGAGGCGTTCCAGTAGTCTCTCTGTGTGAGCACTCTATATACTATATATATATACACATACATACATATAAATATATATTTAACGTGCTCCCGAGTACAAAGTACGTCCCCTATGTCCCCACGCAGTCCCACTCAGCCTTTGGGTATACCTACGGAATTGCCGCAAGCCAGCAAACGTGGATCATGTTTTTGACGCTGGCATCCCTCATGCTCGACGGAAAACCGATGCTGAAGCGCCAGCATTTCGCTAAATTAATTGTCCCCAAGGATTTCAAGAAAATTCCAAAATACCGAAGTAAAAAATGACGCCAATTTTTGTAGCGAGCGTATTGCTGCACTCGGAACAAAAGCGAGATAAAAACGGAAAGTTTCTTTGCGTTACGAGCAACATGAGGAGAGATCTGGTATACAAGTGGTGGTTTTCTCACGGTGAAACTGCAGGTTTACATGCATCAGGTAGTGCAGCTTTGTGCTGGCGGTAATAAATAATAACGATCTGAAAAATTGCAGGACCGTTGGACAACGCAGCGAGAAAAATATATAAAGTAAAGGTGTGGTGAGGTATTACCCAGCTCATTTTTTCTTTCAGCAACGTCTTCTTCGCACTTCTATAACAAAGCACCTAATTAAACTGAATATCTTTCAGCTGGACTGTAAAGACAATTAATAGTTAACAGGCGGGTGATGAAATGCACAGACTGGTCGTCATGGCAACGGAGGCTGAATTGTGCTCTCTGATTCTGAAACGGTTTGGTAATGCTGCACCTCGAGTCTTCAAATCTGCAATGGAGAGATCATGCAAGAAACATTAGATTCGGTCTTGCGATACACTAACGTCGACGTGAATCCGAATATTGCTATCTCTAAACGGCAAAGACCAGGTAAATCGAGAATTATGTCCGTCTGTTTATTAACCACCTTTGCTTGTATGCTTTGTACGTAAATTGACCCAATTCCGATGATAATATAATGCATCCTACTTATAGTTAATATTATTAAACTTTATTATTGACCACATTTCCTCTTTTTTATTATCCGCGTGTTTCGCGAAAGGTTGCATCGGCGAATAATAGCACATTTCCAATAAAAAATACCTATATGTTACTACCTAATAATATTCAACGTTGGAAGAGGTAAGCGCTGATAAATTACTTCGTGTAGAGTGGAATATTGCTATTGATTTTTGATTTAGCTGCAATTTTGATTTCCTGTGTAAGTATTCTACTAGAAGCTTAATCTTTAGTAGCTTTAAGATTGCGATACAACTGAACCTTTACGATCGGTATGAGCTTCTGATTCACAGCACCTTCGATACTCCTACAGAGTTAGAATAAATCATCGTGATCGATTCTATCTCTCCTCCTTGATGGAAATTCAATCAAAATCCTTAAAACTGGCTCGCGCAAATTACTCGTAATCGTCGATAAACTCTATTTTGATCCAATATGTAGGATTCGAATTCCATAAAAGTTTAAAAGTCGCAGTGATTTTACCGATTGACGTAAGAAGAAAATATTGAATTAGATATGAAGGTTATATCTGTGCATTGCGTAAGCAGATATTTTTGTTTTTACAAAATAATTTTATTCGGCTCAGTTAACGTTTATAAATGAATCGATGACCTTTACGGGAAAAAGGGTCCATTAATGCTATGTGATAATTTGATGATGTTAAATATATAAACATATATATATATAGCATTATCTGTCAATATGTAATTAAACTTGAAAAGACAATAATACAACAAATGTAATAAAAATGGATATCCGGTGGTTCCGCACTGTTAACAAAGAGCATCCGGTTATCGATCACTGGAAGTGAGCGTTGTTAGTAAGGACATTTTTTTCCTGGTGAGCAAAACCTTCTCGTCGAGCACGTTCGGTCCACAATTAAATCGTGGCCGCGTGCCGAGGAAATGCCAATAAACTCACCGTCCGCGGCCGTTGAAGTATTGACTAGGCACGGATGGGGAACCGGGACAAATAAAGAGAGCCGATAGAGATGAGGCTGGATGGAAAAAGACTGCGAGCTACTCAACGGGCAATAGGAAAAGCGTAAAAATTATTATATTTCTGATGTAGAAAGAATTAAAAAAATTTATTCAAGAAAGGCGATAAAGGTGCGCTGTATGTGCATCGTTTTATCGTCAGCTCTTAGGGAAACCTCAGGGATAATTACTTTATAAGAACGCAGCTTCTCTCCGTCCCTTTCTTCTCTCACTCTAGCTCCTCTTCGACAGTACTTCCAAACTGATTTTTCTCCTGCCTGTGATTTCACTCAACATCAAAACTTGTACTTAAACCAATTTTCTAATTATTTCCATCAGAGAGGCCATGCCATAAGATATTTAATGACAGAAAAAAGAACAGGACGTCATTGAGGGCTGTAGTCCACGCTAATGCAAGAATAATTACTACGGAGAAGGACGAAACTCCAAATACATTGAGAATAGGGCAGTGAGTTAATTAAAGTGGAAGGTCCAAATATACGTGCTGGTTTTCACTGTGTTTCACTGTGGAGAGAATTAGCGCAGGATCCATTATTTAAATTCAGATGGATATAAAGGAAGGATCAGGGTTAAGTCGTGCTCCAAGATATTGGCTGCCGAAGACTGCCGAAGCCTTTCAAGACCCTTTTAAAAAGGAATGAAGCGAGACTTTGATATGTTCTTTTGGAGCCTAAGAAAAAATCGTATAAAATGTAATTGAGTTCTAACGGAGTATATGGATACGCCACCATGTTTCATATTCTATTGAAACCCTAGTATTATATAATACCTTTGTGAGTGTCCCGTAAGAGAAAAGTTAAATAAAGAGTTTAAAAAATGAAAGCAGTTCAAGCATCGTAGGAACTTAACTATTTCATAAGATACCGCGTAGGTTATCGCAAGGATCTTTAGATTTCCTTTGGAACGTGTCACACAATTATACTCATAATAATAGATTTCTCCTATATAAACCGTTTATGCCGATTGATTTCCACAAATTGCTCGACCTACATTGGCTTAATAACGTTTCTCGGTTTCTCTCAGATTTAGAAGAGAATCGATTCATTTGATCAAGGTCAAGCTTGACCTTGCTCACCAATCGAATCAGGAGCAATCAGAAATACGAAAGTCTTATTCATGCAGGACGCGATGCAAAAGCTGGTAAACACTTTATGCACGAGAGACGAGTGCTGCCAGTTTGCTTGTCATAGTAGCAGCGTGCTTCGCGCTCTGAAAAGCGGTAATCCGTATTTCAGCAAGGGCCATCGGAGTCGCTTGATTTTATTTAAACGCCTTATTTACAGAAGTTCGAGAAGTCTCGGGAGGAGCTGTGCTGCTACACCGGTTGCCTTTCCTGATCATCTCGCTGTCTCCCTCTCTCTCTCTCTCTCGTCTCTTCAGAGCTCTTTCCATTAGCTACACAAGTAGAACATGACCTACCGCCTGATTAGAGGCTATTTGTACTTCTTCCGTGCTTTGACAAACTTAAGATTAAAAGGCCCAGCTACTTGCAAAACAGAGTTTGAAGCTCATTCCCCCTCTTCCATTTATAGTAACTGCACAGAAAGATCTGTATAGAATTTTAAGCTCGTAGCTTTTTATCGACGGAAAAATGTCAATTATTGATTAACTCTGTTGGGTAGCCGGAATTAACGAACTTTACTATAAATTACTAGACCTGTCTTCTAAAAGTGACCATTTAGAGGTATCCATCGACGTAGAAACGTGCGCGGGACATAAATCTGGAGCGAAACGATCGCTCTTTAAAATCGCCTGTGACGTTCAGGAAATCCTAGTGAGCTGCTTACTGGTGCAATCGAGTTGCTGTAAAGCTAAGTTGCATTCGAGCGGACGAAGGCGAAATCTCTACCGTCCTTCCGTCCTTCTCATACTATACCCCTCTTATACTGCCCACCTTTATTTTCCTTCTTTTTCCTTACGATGGAGCATCTTAGTTCGCGAGACAGCCAGTGGGAAAGGCAGTGAAATTAATCAAATTTAATCAGCTCTATAATACTGGTGGTGTATATATATACTATATATATATATATATTTTTCTATACGTGTAAAACAGCAGTTTTATTGGGTTAACAAAGCTGCTTGGCCAATTGGCAAATTGTCACGAACATTTTCTCCCCGACTCTCAGTGCAGCTATTATTATTATTTTACGCCAACTTCTTACTGTCCCGCTGTCTTCTTTTTGCCGTGGTGCCGCGCGTGACTGTTTCTCCGAGCCAGGAGATAGCTGCAGAAATTAACGAGCTTTGACTAAGTAACATAAATCTAACGCGAAACTGCCTTTCTCCTTTCTTATGTATATATCTATTACACCTGCCTTATTTTTTCAGCAAATTAATTGCATATGGAAAAATGACTGCTCAATCAAATTTTTTCTCTCGTTATGCGTAGTCGATACAATCGATGCTTAAGAAAGTTTTAGCTCAATGTATACCACGTGACTACAGTTTTATCAATATCACTTTTGGTGTGACATTGCAAGAATATTTTCTAGTAAATAGAATCTTCTTAAATCAAAAGCTGTTTGGTACAAATTGCTTGTAGTTAACGGAGAAATGGAGATAAAAAAATTGGATTGCTAGGAAGCTCAGGTGCGGCTGCCGTAATAAGCCGGCTCAAAGAAATTATATTTTATGATTGCCGCAGTATTTAAGCTGCCTACGGAACGATGCATGCGCTCAATTATTCCATGCATTCTAAGCTGTGATTATGACTGCTTGGCTCCCCGCTCACCCTTCATCCTTTTATTCCCTGCTATTCCATATTCTTTCATTGCCCCCCGACTCTTACTCCTTCATCAGCAATTTACTTAGTTTCCGTACAGTTTTGCACCACCCATATATTGATAAAACAATTCGTACGCCATGCAAAATATTGCTTCTCTATTAACGCATTGAATAATTATCAATGAAATTATGGTAAGTTTGATTTTCGATTATTTCATTGTTTTCAGTTGCACCTGACTATTGTCGAACAAATAAATTATAAAGGTTTCATTTGTTTTGTTTGTGTGCAAGTACATTTTCATAATAGGTCTGTTCTCGTTGGCCTACACTTTTAACACTTTCTGCACTTTCCGTATTTCTGTCTTTGTCCATTGTATAAGTTGATACCCTAAAAATTGCACAAAGTGTAAAAAGTGAAGGCAACGAGAACAGACCTAATGATTAGTTTACGTGCAATACTCTTATTTTTCCCTCTCTCAGCTGGTAATCACTGGTCTGCCTAATTCAAACTACTGGAACTTGGAAAAGTTTCGTTACTACTATTTTACAGTAGTTGCAGAATATACGTAGTCAGTGGAGCTACTCTTAATTAGTCCGCATGCTATTCTTCAGTGAAGTGTTTGATGAGTTTTTAATATTTTTTTGGAGAAACGACTTAATCAGAAAACACGTAATAGGTAGAATTTCAGTGGTGTTTTTGTCTTGGGTGAAATATTAGTTGGAGCATATTGGTGAAATTCAACATTAATTCGACACAAATGAATTGGAAGTTTAAAGGATTTCTGCAAGGGCAATTATCCCTGAAAGGGGAGATTCGCAAACGTTTCGTGCTTGCATGCACGCTCGTTTTGCACTAACGAGCAGCGCTTCACGGAAGAATGTAGACAAGGGACGAGATGCGGGTCTTCAAGCCGGCCAAACACCACCGAATTCCATACGTCAAAGAATGTGCTCCAATTAGAGAAGCTACGATTGATTTAAAGGTTACTCTAATCCAGCAGTAGCCGCTTTCATAGAACCTCGTTTAAATCTCCTTTGACACGAAACCTATATAATCCAAGTGCTTTCAACTTAACCACGTCAGTCTCATCAGCCGTGAATAATGCCACAAAACGATTGTTACAATAACGTGCGCTACTAATTACACCATTAAAATTCATCAACGCTGTATAAATGTTATTGTTATCAAATACTTTTAAAATTCATTCGTTTAGACGGTCGCCGGCGCGTTACTGAAAAACTAACTGCTTGTGAAATATTGAACGTCGGAAAAAGCTAACGTGTTAAAAATTTAATATCATGAAACGAGCAGAATAAAGAATACACGAGTCTATAAATTTGTGTTTAATTAAACTCTCAAGCTTGGCATTTTTAAGCTGCGAAACCGTTAAATTAACCCAACCTAACTGTGAATATGATTGTTCACATTATTTATATCATTTCTCTTATTTATTCTATTTAAACGATTTGCGTAACTAGCATATGTGCCGCTGTAGAGCGCACGTAGAATATAACTCATCTTGATCGTGTCACGGCTAGTATTTAAAAAATAATAACGTTGCAGTGGCCAACGCACGTAAATTTGACGCGTGAACGTCTCTGTTGCAAATTTTAGGAGAAAAAAAGGAGGCGCTGCAGAAAGTTTTATAAATTAATAGTAATATATACTAATATTTAGAAGAAAACTGATATAAAAATCACAGGTTAATGGAGGAAACTAAAATGTTTAAAATTTGTTAATGTTTTTATGTTATTTTTGTAAAATAAAGTATACTAAATTGGCAAAAAAATAATTTTTTTATGAAAAGATCACAATGATGTTATCTACGCATGGTTTCTGAATCAAGCATTATGCAAATGACGTTTTGTATTTTTCGAGAGGTCATTTATAAATTAAGCATCATTTTCATTATTATATGAGGGGTCACTTTTTGTGGATAGCGAAGCAGACAAGAGGTGTTTTGTCAACGCAAAATAGCTTTTGAAATTGTCTAGCTAGAAAGTCACAGGGCCGTGCAAAATCGGTATCTTATCTGGCAATATTGCAAGTTTCCGCCTGTTGAGCATCCGAAAACGTTTGAGAAGCTTTATTGAAGTACAACAATGTATTTTATCTTCTTTCTGCTTTATTCTACGCGATAGTGAAAAATATTGTATGATTACCACGACATCAATTTACTAGCGAATCGATTTTTTGACATTCATAAAGCACATGACTGGTAGAAAATTAGTTAAAATTATAGTTTCACAGTTGTCGAAGTAATGGAGATTCCGTGATGAAGGGTCAAAGATATCTGCTATGACTGAAGTCCCCTATCGTTTTATCTGCGATCTCTTAAAAGTTGCAGATTCTGCAGAATTTTCATCTGGCAGAGGCATAACTGGTCATGACTCCGCAACTTTGACCACTTTATCAGAAGAGATCATCTAAATCACATGCAAATATTATGAAGTAAATACAAAAACTGCTACCGCTCGTTTATCGAATCTATCATTCATCATGAATATTTATTGAACATTTACCTAAAGTTCTGATTAAGAATGCATACATTTTGGGAAATATGCTTCCTGATTAATTAATTATTTTCAATCTAGATGTTTATCCTTTCAAAAAAAAACTTCAGATATTTTTATACCTCTGTATTAGATCTAGCGATTATCGGACAATATACGCACGTACACCAATTTGTTTTGACAGGTGAAGAAAAAAATATTAAATACTTCATAACACCCTTCGTAAGCTTCTGTCAAGTTTTTAAAATATTCCATTTATTTGACGCGTACGCTACTATACCACCAGCAGTGCAGTATGAAAATTGTATTTTCCAATGTCGAATTAAAGTCTGGTGGTGCATGAATCGGTAAAGTAAACGATGCCAAGCCCAAACGATTTATGGCGCGTGTACATTCAAAGAGACCTCGGTTAGGGAAAATAAAGGCTTTGTTAAATTGCTATATTGAACAAGCAAACATTGCCGATTTAAAATGTTTGTTAAACAAATAATTCTTTTTTCGACTGATAGAAATTTTAAAGAACAACACCATTGCCTTTTGGAACGATTGACTTCATATACAAACTTCTAGTATATGCATATGTATGAAATCAACAATGGTGTTCAATGCAGTGATATACAATCACAGATAAAAGTAAATGGGCCAATTTAATTAAATCAACTTCTTTCGTATAAAAAAACGTTGATTTATCAGTAGATATATGTGCCAAATGTAGAAAAGTATGAGGAAATTGGTTTCTTGAATAAATTGGGTTCCAACTTAATGGTAGACGTAAGTTGGACTGCAATAAACCGCGTTTACCTTTAGTGGCAAGTTTACATGTCATGAAAATCCTAGAATAGTAGAATAGTCGTGGGTACCAATGAAAGCATTCTGAGTAATCGGTACTTTAGCTTTTCCAATTTTAGACGACTCCATAGTAACTATTTTTCTAATGATAGAAAATTAACAGTGAAAGAAACTGTTGGTGAAAAGGTGCATCCATCGAAGAGCTAGACGATTGGTCATTCTAAAGACAAGATAAAACTCGAAAGCTTGTACGCGAGGGAAGTAATAAAGGTCATTGAATACGGAGTAAGCTTCCTAGTTTTGTTGAGGGAGACAGCAAAAACTGTTACATTGAAAGCTCGACGAATTTGATGCGACAAGCAGAATCAAGCGTAAGCTGAAAAGGAGGGCGAAAATAGTCGGGTAGACTGAAATGAGCGGAAGGGAATTTAATTAAAAAAAAACAAGAGAAGGTATATTACAATTTTAAAAGTCTCGTAAATGGACTGGAATGTCCAATAGTCCACCTACCAGAACCATCGTGTCTGGAATAGGGTGGCCAGGTATCTATATGGTATAAAACGTCTGAGTACAAAAATGAGAGGAGATAGGCATGCAGAAACGAACAATGAAGAAAAAGTAAAAAGCATAAAAAAGCAAAGTGTGGAATGACAGTTATTTTAAGACTTTTGTGCACTCGTCCGATATTTTCAACGATCCTGCAATTTTCCCTTTAAATTAGTGGACATTCCTTATCCGATATGATAATAATTAATCTTTTTTCCAATAGGAAATCTTTCATATATTTGATTCATTTAATCAATAATATATATGTGCACATTTTTACAATCAATTAATTAATGCTGTAGTTAAAGGGACCAATATAGCCTTAAAAGCAATAAATAATTCAATAACGTAAAAATGTAATAGGAATTAAAGCTTCGTGCATTTTCACACGTCCAAACATTTCATCAATATTCGCAATTAATTTATTTGCTTTCCTCAGAATAATATTTAACTTGCGTTGTTTTCTATCAGCTTCTTTTTTCTACTCCTCCGTTAAAAGTTCCCACAAGTTGTTCGAAATAACAGTCAAAGTTTTGCTCACATCTTCAGAATTTCTGATATTTCAATGTGATGTATTGCTCTTTGTCTCTGAGTATTTCCACTTCCTACTGGACTATTTTTATTAAGTTTTCCCTTTATAAAGCCCGCATCGTTTTTGAACAAACAGCTGAAAACTCTAACAAACCTTAACACCCCTACAAGTTATACATCTACTTACTCACTGGCACGTTAATTATAAGTTTGCCACTATTCAATCGTCGCCGTGTGCTTAAAATATCGGTAGACTTTATCGCACTGGCTTAAAACCTACAGCTTCGGTAAAATGGAATTGTAGCTCGGTGGGAATGAGCACCAGAGATCCGTTACCAATTTAAATTAAATTTCACTCGATAAAGAAATTTGTTTGGAAATGCGAGTGTTTCGGGAATCATTTGTCTGAAGAGCTTCCGCACTCGATGACGAAGTCTCATCCGCCGCGGTATTTGTAAAATCTGCTATACATATACGCAGGAAAAGAAAATTCCACAATTTAGTACAAAAAAATATTACTCGGAAAATTACTACGATTTACATTAATATGGTTTCATTGAGAATGTGCAAAAAATTGTACAAAGTCAGCAGAGAAAAATGGTCTATTTTGATATAGTAAGCCTATGCAGAGTAGCAGAGTAAAATTTGGAGAAATGTAAATGACTCGAACAATACACTGCAAAAACGGTGAGTGTGTTTGGAATGGAATTTTCTCTCCGTGTAGTATGCAGTATATATATATATATATATATATATATAGCGAGATAGAGATAGAGTGAGGAGAATGCTAAAAGAGAAAGAGAGGAAGAGAGATGACTTTGGTGTATTCGCAGCGACTCGCAGGATTCGCAGCTCGCAACGCGCCAGTTTTCCCGTCGTAGTCGATTAACGTAGATATTTTCTCTTTAATCCGAGCAGCATTTATTTCTCTACTTGACAAAA
This sequence comes from Prorops nasuta, assembly GCF_024137725.1. Taxonomy (NCBI): domain Eukaryota; kingdom Metazoa; phylum Arthropoda; class Insecta; order Hymenoptera; family Bethylidae; genus Prorops; species Prorops nasuta. Next base: position 2,296,342 of record NW_027116816.1, read on the forward strand.
TGGTGCTTTCACGTGGCGCTTAACGTCCGTCCGCAAGGATTTAATTGTGACAATTTTGCCTTCATCACACCGAAGAACGTCGTTGTATCCTCTTCTGGCAAGCGTCGTCGTCGCTTATTCATTAAAGCTCTATATATTCCAGTGAAAATATAAATCCGGATTTGTGTGTCCGACTATAGCAACTCTCGCATGCACTACTTCGACCATGGTAAATCGTGTTTCATGTTGCCCGAGCTTCAATGCTGCCATTCTAAACTACTGTCTTCATGTAAAAAGCACTTTATCATTTTAATATCTTAACTTATCTAAAGTAAGTTAGGAAGTATTGACAAAATTGTTTCGTCTTGATATATCCTCGCTAAATATATACGCTAATAGCTTGGATACTTTAGTTCATCAAGCGTGTCAAATATTTCCAAAGAATTTCAATTAATCAGTGGATGAAGTCGCGCAAATTTTATAATACGAATCCGATACTTCACTCGCCAGCTGCAGGCTTCTTAACTGGGAATAAGGTTCTTGCTTTAAGACAGAATCCAATTTATAGTGGTACAAGATTGAATCACATTTCCGGCAAAACAATGCTTACTTTTGCCCATTTATCCAGTCGTTTTCTCCAGCTCCCAACACACTCTGTCCAGCTTCTTCTTTTTCTTCTGCTTCGATCGCTCCTTTCTTTTGACGAAAAATAGATTAAGTATCTCGTGATTGTGCCATATGACGCTATACGCTATACAGACGACGTCCTACTTTTCTCGTTATATATATGATTTAATTGTTGCACTAATTAAATCTCCGGCAGAATCGACAATAGAAATTAAAGTGGACGATTGTTCTTGGACAAGAATGTGATCCGAAATATCGAAATCTTCCAGTCGGCAGATTTGTGAGTGGACCTTTTGCTGTCCTTTTTTGTCTCGTTTTTCGATCGATCGATCGCAACGCGTGGCAATTTTTGTGCCGGAAAAATTGGATTCTACTGAAAGAATTGCTCGTTCTGGCGTTATTCGCATTCAACGAAGGCATCTGAACGATTTATATTTTTCTCCAATGTGCAGACCCTTATTTTTGCTACATTCTTTTCCCGCTTGTCACATTTTTGCCTGTACGGTTGGTCGATTAATTTATGGCCTACATATAATATGTATTAAACACGCGTGCCTATACATGCTATACGTATGTATACCTAGTTATGCGTTATTATTATTAAAACGAAATCTGTCGAAAATTCTAATAGTCCATCATTTCAGTTTACTTCCACAGAGATTTTTAATCGAAACTTCTCCCAAACCATACGAGCATGCATTCGAGAGTTTATTCGATAATAAATTGCAGTAGCTAATGCAGCGATTATTCAAGAAAATTCTCGAACAAGATTACGAGAGTTGTTCGTTTCTCATGAAATAACTGGCATAGCTTTACGCTCAAAATGGAAATTCCATGTATGCGATAGCAGGGATTTTATTTGTCCAATAAATAAAACCAGCCAAAAATATAATAAAAATCAACGAGCAATCCTTTGGCGTGCTGTAAACTGATATCCATATACATATGGAGATACATAGTGTGTAGATTTCTGGTGATACCGGCGTTGAACTAGAATAGAGCATGGAGATGGGATGATGCGAGAGATTCGTGTAGTTGTAGGGTGCACAGAAAACATCATTGGCTTCCAGAAGATATTTGTGCATGTCACTAAAAGTCTATGTATAAAAGCGATGCTATTGAATTCTAGTTTTCTAAACCCTTCTAGAGGGCCTCTTTGCTCGCTTCAACTTTGATCTTTCTGTCAGATTCCTTTCCCCAAAAGAGCGTCTTAATTTAATCTATCCTACGAGCGTTTCTCCATATTAGCAAATATTACTAAAAGACTAGTCGCCCTCTTCGTCTTATTGCAAGATTTTAAATAGATTATCTCGAAGATTCGCAGATATAGTTTCTTAAAATAAACATTTACAGTAATGTCGAATCAAAAATAGAAATCCGATCCCTAAACAGGTCCAGTTGAAGCAGATAAATTTTTTGTTTGATATATATGACGCGATATGCAATCGATTAGATTCAACAATTATTTTATATTTATAGCTTCACATTCTGTTCTAAAATGATTCCAATATGATAAATTTATTTCAGTAAATTGTTAAATGATAAGAGCACCGTAACTGCTTCAATTATTTTATAATATAATTTTCATTAGGCTTCAATATAGTTCACACATATATTGCTAAAGTTTCGCTAACGCAAATCGTTATTAGGCTTTAATTTCGTTAACAAAAATTTCATTAAAAACTTATGAAAAAAGCGAAATATATAGAACTATATACCCAAGTTACTTGCAGGAAATGGTTGGCATAGTTCAACAAGCTCTCCTCATCCTGTTACGTCAAATAGTTCAGACAATTCCGCAAAACAATTGTTCTTTTTAACTCTCCGTTAAGATTGATAAACTTTTGCGAATTCCCAGCGGTAAACGTTTAACTCAATAATGCGCTGTGCAATATTTCAGAATGGAAATGGTGCGCAAGGGTAGAATGGCTTGTAAAGCTTTTAGTAATAAGAGAAACATTGGTGAAACGGATATCGAAACGGTATTTGTCGCTGTCGTATCCCTTCCGCACAGGACGGGGCTCGTCGAAATCTCGTTGAAAGCTTGACACTGGAATCGGGGATAATTTCATTCCAGCAAGAAATTGTGATAGATAAGGGCATTTTGCGTAAAGAATTTATAGTATATATACGCGCGCGTATATATACGTACATGCATGTATAGTATATACGAGTCGAACCGATTCATCGTTCGCTTCGAGCGGATCTTTCCACGAGCTTACCTGAGCAGCAACGCGTCTGAATGATTGAACGTTTGACCTGAAGTTGAAAGCTGCAATACATCGAGACGAATTGCCACGGAAACCGCTTATGTCTTTCGTCTCTCGCGCCCTACAATCTGAAAGGAATGGCACTCCTTGTTTTCTGGACAAAGGTCGCTCGATCCAAACCTTCCCGCAACGTATATATATATATATATATATATATCCACCTTCGTGCGTCGTTTTCTCTCACTTGGCTAATATAATAGTTAAACCTAAACCCCCAACCTTTCAGCAGTTTTCACATCTTTCTGAATACGGCCATATTTCCCGTAAGCCCTTTCTTCGCATTATCGATTTCGTATCAAGACGTCTTATAAATAACGTTTAACGAGCGCCACTCGAGTTGCTCGTCAACCTAACGCCTCTGATCCAACTCGAGGCAACCCTTTTACTATCGAATCTACTTTATCGGTTTTGCCAATAAATCCTTATCCGGTTTTTTGCCAGGAAACCACCGTCTCTTTTTATCCCCCCATGATTTCTCATTTATGCAAACCAGATCGTAATGTGTAGCCCTTAATTGGATTCTATTTGGTGCATATGCAATCCGAGCTTTTATATACCTATATATATATACAAGATCTATATATCCTAATTTAAAATACTTTCTGGCAGATCGTGCAATAACAAGGCGAAGCAGAAAGTTTGATTTTTCAAGAGTGACTGAAAATTAACAATTGAAACTAAAGCAGTAGCTTCGGCATGCGAAACCTTATACGTTCAATCGTAACTCGCTGAAGCGAGAGTCGAGCGCGCGAGCTTTTAAATGGAGAATAAACGAGTCTCTTGGATTCAACGCTTGAGCACGAAGCTTTGATTAGATAAGGCTAGCAATTTGAGGATTACACGTTCTAAAAACTTTCAAACTATCAAGCTTTTTAATCGGAGTATACGTACGCGAGCTTGTCAAGTTTCTTCTATATATACGAACATTTGTAACAACTCGTACGTATATGATGATAACATATATTGTCTTTTCTTTTGGAATAATAATATGATTATTGAAATGGGATTAGTTTAGGGGAGAGAATAGCGAATCTCCTGCATGAATTGAAAGCAAATGGTGAATTGTGAGAGAAATTTGGTGAGCTGGATCAGAATCGGGGAAACAAAGGCAAAGCCCGTCATAATGATCAAATCAACTTGTACAGGAAGCAGTCGTGGAATCTTGCTCGACTCGCTCCACCGGTAGGTAGCTAGCTAGCTAGACATTTGGCACGTACTTGTCCTGCCTTCCCACATCATGTCCGAGCCAAGATATGGACATGCTTCAATTCCGGCCTTCGCATACCACTACAAATCTGTATTGACGACACGTGAAATACGGCCGTGCTTTTGCAAGCTATTAGGCTTCAATGAACGGGATAAAGCAAACCACAATTCCAGTCGAGTCACTGCACCCATCGTCCCAGCATCTGAACCAAATTTCCGTACAAGTCAATTGAAGCAGAAAATAACAATAGAATTGGAAAGTAGAAATTATACGATTTTTCTACCGTTTTCAAGCTTCGCTCAATCACTTTTGAATATTGCCCTTCCACGAATAATGGAGTGTATGCGTATATAGTAAATAGTTTTCAATCTAAATTCTAATGCAAAATAAAAGCTTAGTGTCAGAAACGTGAGGAGTGGATATGTTGAAAGTAGAATGTATGGGATTTTTTGGGGGGAGAGGGGGAGGGATGGTTGGTGAGGAGAAAAGAGCTGAAAGTTACGATATGTAGTAGGAGGGGATGACGTAATACCGCGTTGTGTTTCCCAGTTTCCTCGGCAAGACACGGCTGCAAAAGGAAGTCGATAAGACATATCGCTGCAGAAGCGGAATGGTATGCATACGGACGGACGTACGTACGTACGAAGTGGGGAACGTTGAAACTGGAGCGCCATATGCTCTCCTCTCTGCAGGTCCCACAAAAATTTTATATTGCTATCACCTCCATCGTTTCGATCACCTTTATCTAGAAGCATTCATAGCTAAACTTTTTTTATCGCATTCTCTTTACCTGTTCTCTCCCCCCCCCCCCCTCCACCTATCCCTCCCCCTCCTGCTTGTTTCTGCATTTGTTTTCTTCTCCCTTCCCCTTGTATTTAGACGCGCTCGACAATTTTCTGCAATCAAACTTATACGCCTAAATTGTCTGAAAATCTATCGTATCCTCATTTCCGCGATATGAAACTCTCGATACTGCAATAATCTCTATAATAAAAGTTCAAAACTACCGGTGATTTTTTTATAACGTCGATAGGAATTTCATCGCGCTAGTATTGCTGTGATGTACGCTATATAACTTTTCCCTCCCAGAAATCTCTTTTACCAACCTTACTATTTCTCTGATTTTCCACGATATTATAGGATTTTTATTTATGTTGGGGAAGAAAAGTAAGTATACAACCTAAAGAACACAATGACAATTAGTTCAATCGAAAGTTTGGGTAACGACTGGCTTGAAATGCGTCAAAATTTTATGACTGATGTTAGCCTCGCGTTGGCTGGATTTTGGTGGCAAGCGATTTTATTGGTGGACCGTGTGTTGTATATATACACCGTACACTGTTGGCCCAGCTTGCCAAACGTATTTCAGATTGATCTCGACGCTGCGTTTCAGAGTCACGTAAACGCCTCGTATATCGCCCACGTATATTTCTCATATTCGACAGTAGAACCGTTGACCAGTAACGAGGTAGAGCTTGAAAGGCCACTATGTGCGCGTTACTGTTTACACTTTACATGAATAATGCCAAATCTCTTGCGCAAAATCGCCTTGAAGCCTTTTCAAAGATTTTATAAAATATTTCAACTGCACTGCGTGTGTGTGCGTGTGTTTCATTGATATTTAACATTTTATTTATTCTTTTTAATTCAGAAATATGATAATTTCTCGATGGTAGATGGAAATTCATATTATCCTGCATGCCTTTTTGCTACCGTATCGGACTTTTATTTTCTTTCTGGTTAGTAATTTCACATCATATCATGCAAATGCGGATAGGGTATTGCTGCAGGAAATAAGCGTTAGTACTAATTGGCTGAAGCTTGAAATGTGATATTTTATACAGTGTCAGCATGTATATGTGTGTGTATGATAATTGATCGAGGGCTTCTGCATCACTTACGTAACATCGAATCATAAAATTTGCGATTGTAATCACCGATTTTACTTTTCTCCGCAGCTTCCATGAAATTCCGATCAGAAACGTTTGAATTCTGTGGAGTACGCCCGCTGAACTTGCATATATATAAACATACATACATATATATAGGTATATATACATCCGACTTACCACAATTGATTTCAAACAAGCATGTCGTGAAAACCGAAGCAGTGATTGGTAGAAATCATATCTTCAGAAGTTCATTACCTGAAACAAACAGAGTATTCAACCAACTGAAGTAAATTAGATTGCTACTATAAAATAGGAAACAAATACTAAATAAACAAAATACGAATAATAACATAAATAAAAAGCTAATGTATTTCATTATTTAATTAAATGTAAGACGAATTATCGATCGATATAAACGAAAATGCGGATTTGGTTTGTTAGAGGTTTCTCCCATATTCCAATATAAAATAATATAAGGCTAAATCAAGTAAAATAATTATTATGTACACACACACACACAACACACAGACCAAACCGCTGCTTTAATTTTTAAAAATGAAGCATATTGAAATATATCAATAATTCTGTATACACAAAATACACATAGAAACAAGCATGATACGATTTAGTTTGATTTCGGATGAATTCTTTGGATCAAAGAGATCCGGTTGGTATAATATACAAGGGATAACACTGGTTTCTGATTCGTTAACTGGCGTAAAATAATAAGAGCTACGCGATTCCGGTAGACTGCAGTGAATTTTGACGAAGAGGAGGTAGCATATAAAGCGCTAGGAAATTAAGCTACTCAAACAGAATTTAACTGCTGATTTGCTATTCAAAAACGCTTCAATGTGGCAGCGTCTTGCTGTGAATTTTATTAACCTCTTCGTATCGAGAACGAGACAGCTGTGCTTGCTACCATTGTATTTTCATTTCCATCGTTTCCTCGAACGTTACAAGCTATGTCGCTGATGTATCAAATATTGCTTGGAACTCTACTGGCAGTTTAACTGGATGGGACAAATTATGTGTGAAATCAATCGTCGTTTAGTTGGCTAGACTCGGTGTAAAATGTAGAAGCTCTGCACCTTTGCTGAAAAGTCACTGGCGAACTTCCACACGTATATTATAATAGGCTAACTATCAAACTTTGAAATTTATCCATCGGTGCGTGAAATATGGTATACCCATGCTAGTTTTAACTAACTTTGGCGTTATTCTGTGGGCTTTGCCCGCATACTCGCGACAAAGTTTCATTCCGCGCGTGAATATTAACATTCATGAAACCTACAATTAGTTGGCACAATAACAGTTGTGTTAAGGGAAAACAATCCATCCTCGTCGAAATGATACCTGTTACAAAGAAGCGAGACACCCCTAGGAATTTTTAATGTTACACGTGTGGTATGCAAACTGATCGAATGGAAATTTTAGGACGCATTTTTGCTCGGAGGGAGGATGAGGGATAATGATAAAATGATTGACGCATTAGAAATTTTTTCTGGGGGTGGGAACAGATTTGAGCTGCATAGTCTCTCCCTTTTAATGACTATATGGCAAGAGGAAAATGGCGGGTAGGACTACTAGCAGGTTGAAGCAGATCGTTTGGCGAGAAACTAGGTTGTCGGAGCGAACAGTTCACGAATGGAGACGAAAGAGAGTGGGTGGAGGGTTGGTAAATGTGGAAGCGGCTCGGTCGGGACCAAGGAGAGACGGCTTTTATTTTTCCTGAAATACTATCTCTTCTCGGAGTTTTAGTGGTGGCCAAAACGTGCGAGGGAGAGAGAGAGAGAGAGGAAGAGAGTCGGTGTGCTCACTGCACACAATTTCTTCAACTGCGCACCCTCTTTTGCCTTTAAACTTCGACGGCTGTTTGCTCTTCTTGTCTCCATTTCCCTTTGCGCCCCACCCTGCACCCCTTGTGGCCACCGTCCTTTGTTCGCATTCCAATCCTTTTTTACATATGAAAATAAATCCCCTTGACGCTCTTCTTCTTGACGGTAGACGTAGCCAATTTATGCGATATTCTCACTCATTCTATCTTACTTTATTGCGAGATTTTCCTTTGCTTCGCTCTTCGGTACGCGACGAGACTTGTCCCATCCCGTTAAGGACCCTTCTTTACGTAATGTAAAGAAATACAAACTGAGATGTATGTTTGATAATTTTTCTTACTTACAAACAAGCAAGTGGCGTTCGATGAAAAATGAATGAAAATATTCACGTGGAAGCTCTTTATCTTAAGCGTTCCCAGTCTTTTGTGCTTTACGACGACGATGTGCCAAAAGATCTATTTTATGAGAAAATTGAACAGAAAAGGATTCCACGCGCTTGCAGAGGTGTCTGTATAAGACGTAAAATTATGAAATCAGTCTGGTCCCGAGAGAGACCTTGGACGATGTTATAGGTGTAGGAATTTCCAGCCTTCCCGGATATCGTTCCTCCAAAGTGTTAGAGTGGAAAAGGAGAGCGTACTACTTTAAGTAGAAAAGCCGAAAAACGGAATTGCCTGTCCGGGGGAGAAATTATCGGAATGTACTAAACGTTCGAGTTGGAACCTTCTTAATTGATATGGGATCGATGCTCGCCGTTTTCCTAAAAGTAGGCATCGCGCGAGAAGAAGAATGATAGAAAGAAGAGTGGTTAAATGTCGTGCGAAGGGGAAAAGTAAAGTGAAACTAAAGAGGAAGACGGTTACCATCTTTTCTGCAATCCTCGCACGAACAGCTCTTTTGGTGTGTCCGAAGCTCCGAAGGCATACAGTGAAATGCTCCTCTCACCGTTAACTCGACAAAATAAAAGACTGAAAATGAGATAGAAATACTAAAATAGAATTTGGACGATCGAGGGAGGCAAAAATAATCAAATAGGGACCATTGCAAGTTTTAGACTTATAATTATAGGAACGTACTGGACGTGACAAATGTTCAACATTAAACAAATGGCATTTGCGACGCTCGACTTGATTTATCTCAAATTTGTACGTTTAATAAATGCGCTCTGTTCTCATTTTCTTATAGATACTGCAAATGTTCCATTACCGTGAATGTGAATCGATCGATTTCGGAAAATATAAAACCAAACTGGTAATTGTGTTCAACTGAGCCATGTAATATATTGTATACCTTCGTCGATTTCTCGCGCGGCAATAATTTATTGAGAAGTTACAAAAAAAGTCACTAGAAAACCAGCTGTGATACACCCGCACAATTACCTAGCTATGTATATTGAAGAAACCCTTAATAGCTATGCGCTAACATTTACTCTCCCATTACAATGGTTAAAATTTAGTGCTACCCGTTAAAATTAGCATAATTTTGCCATTTACCATACGCGAGTAGGTAGAGAGGCCGTTCAAGTTCTTCATAGGAAAATAACGATACGCTCGTCGCGGGGAAGAGCCTTTGTGGTTCTTAGGTGTCCGTATATGTGCTACCATAACTTTTCTATATTTTGTTTCAATTAATTTATTTTACCTGCAGTCTGGTAAAAAGCTGTAGGTAACCGTGATTCGGTTAAGGAAGAATAGAAAGGCGAGAGTTTCAAAGGGTTTTTATAGTGAGAGAGAGAGAGAGAGAGAGATGGAGCGTGCAGTATATACAGGTATATACAGCAGGATGTGGCGCGCGAGTTTCAGCTCGTATGCGGACCCGACGCACATCAGCATCGAAGCTCGCAAGTCTCTAATCGGAGGATCGTAAGAGTCGATGGATCTGGTCATAGCGCTTATGTGCGTTATCAGCATCCCTCGACAGAGCTCCTATCTCCGATTTTATTCCTGCGCCGTTATACTGCTCCCACTGTTCCTCTCTCCCGGCTGCACCTCGTATTCCACGTTCGACCCTAGCCTGCTAGTGCTGTTTTGTGATCCTCCGTAAACCTCCCAGTCACCCCGTTACACCCTCGCGCGCAACCAAGATAAGTTTACCCCGGCGTTTAACGAGCACCTAAAAGCACGACCGTAAAATTCGCGCGGAATTCAAACCCAGCGCGATTCGCTGCGGACATGCGACCACCCTGGTATCACGTACACCGGCTGAAACTCCGATTCTCATCTAGTACGTAGAATTCATAGCTAACCCCTCCCCACCACCTAGTCCCTTCAGAACTTCCGGCGAATTATATTCCAGTTTCTCGCTCGCTCCCTCGTTCCCTCGTTCATTCGTCCTTCTACTCTTCATTCACTTATCCTCCACACCGAAATTACCTTCAACCCTTGCGAAATTCAAAAATTCAAATTTCCTCCAATCGTGTTATAATAAAAATTCATAGCCCTCTCAGGCACTCTTTTAAAAATTCATTCTTCCGCGAAATTCAAAGGATTAATTTGACTAAGCACCAGTAAAAACGACTTTGTGGACGTTGCAGCTGGAGCACGGGATACCGGCTCAAACTATTTTTTCTTCCAGATTCCTCCAAGTACACGTATGGATTTAATATTCGCGCGGGCTAATCAATATTCATTCCTCTGTTTCATTGCGGGATTATGATCGAATCGCCGCTGATATATTAGGGAAATTCGAAAGTTGTTGTTTCTTTTTTTATCAAAATGCTGCATTAGTTTGCGGTAAAACTCGGTAAGAAAAGCGTGTAGTGGTACTTTCAGACAGGATATTGGAAAGTGCTTAGTAGACGGATTAAATCGAACTCGACAACTCTCGAAGAATTTGAATTCTCCTTCGTCCCACGAGAACACGCGTGGAATCGAAATTCCAAGCCGGAAAAGCGTTTTTCCCCACAAGAAAATAAAACTACGTATATATATATATATATACGTAGCGTCTACTGAAAAGTCGTCTAACCGGATTCGTTGCATGGAGAAGAAACACAGAGACGCGAGGAGAGGGGAGGGAAGGGAGGGGGGGGGGGGGGTATTAGGGTGAGCGCGAGTAAGCTAAATAAGTGGAATGAGATTTTCACTCGTCAGAGGAGACGAAAGTTTCGACCAAAAGACGGCGTGGAAACAAATATAATGGAAATTGCGCGCAATGCGACTAACTTTTCAGAGGCTCAAGAGGGAAACAAACTACATTTCGAAATTCTGAAAGTCTGGCAGACCAAGTCGAGAACCCCGGCTGCAAGTTATGTATACTGCGTTGTATATATTTCAAGCAATCCGATCTCTCTCTCTCTACCGAAACACTGTTCCCAGCGGTAGTTTTACGTAATATTATCTTGTTGGAGCATTTAATGAGTTTTCTTCGTCAACGCGGTACGTCAGAGCTTTGTATTGCATTATATTCTACCAGTGATCTCAAGATGTTCGAATAACACCTGCTGTATTTCGACATTTCCGTCGTTCTATCCGTAGACAGGCAGCAATATAGTGCCCTTTGTATATTTATAGCACATATTATAGTATATATATAAGTAGACAAGAGGCAGTCGCTGTGCGTAGAAAAAATCTCATTGCACTTTGTGCGTTTCCATCAGCCTATAACACAGAGCGTGTTTCACCGAGCCCTGTGAACCTCACCACACACACACACACACACACACACAATATATTCGTACAAAACGCAGCCGTTTCCTGGCGAGAGCTGAACGGACGATTTTTGGTGCTCGCACCTTATGAAAAATGGCGGTTAAGCGAGGAGAAGGAACAGTCTATGGAAATGTTGAGAAGAGGGAGGGGTAGGATAGAGAAAACGCAAGTTTGAAGAGATGCCAGGAGCAAGCGGAGATAAAGAACCGTCAGACGATGTGGAGAAACACCGACGGAACGACTGTAAAATTTATGTATCTTTTTTATCCTAGTACAAATACTATACATAAAACACCTGCACTAAAACTTTTTGAATTAACAACAATTGTTATAATTCGATATAAAATAATAAAAAGATTGTATAACATTATTTCAACGTTGTATTGTTAAAGAAGAATTTGTAGTATAAATTGCTACATTATGCAGCACAAATTACAGAATTTTTTCCTTGAACTATGTAAAATTGTTATATTTTATCCGGTTGTACTTTCAGCATTTGCAATTTAATGTCATATTACGCAGTGTTAGTTTAATCATGAAATTATTGTTGTGGAAATTTTGTCAGTTCAGTCACATTGGCATATTGTTATATATTAATTGAAAAATATTGTTGAATGCCTGCAATTCGTTATTAGCGAGTAAATTATTGTTAATTTTAAGATATTAATTTTTTTGCGTGTACGCTCCTTTTCGAGAGAGTTGCTTGGACTATAAATATATAGTTATCTCTGTAAAGCAGATAATGGTGCGATATTCTTAAGCGATTCTCTTTATTTACGACTGACATTTGCCGATGTCGCACTAGTTAAGCTAACGATCGGAATACGCGATAGCTTGTAAGTATAAGCTTGTAATTTATTAACATCAAGCAGTGCTCCAAATACCGAGGTAAATTATTATTTCGTTGAATTTATATAAGCATTGATACGATGTAATAAGTACGTCAAAATATTATTGTTATATTTTCGCCTATGCAATAATTGAATTACTGGGAAAGAGATTTGAACAAGGACAGGTTATTTGCTCGGATGCGAAAGCGATGAAGAAAAATAAATAAAGGTGGTACATGAATCGAAAGCTGCACATTCGTTGCACGAAACTAATTGGTAGAGCGTCATTCCTAGAAGCTTAAAGCGACGTTGCAATTTAGTAATAGTGCCAAGAGGTGTTCCAGATTACGTGGTCGGTTTCTGGCAGAAGGACGAGTATTCGATTCAAGCAGCAACATGCTTGAATAAATTGTAGATACGACCAACCGTGTAATTGCTTTACGCGCTCGAATTCTCAACGTTATCATTGATGATTATTCATTGTATTACTTTACATTTAGCCAGTTGCTGGCGAAACATATTCGAGCGAAAATCATCGTGCAAAACCACCAGTTTCCGTCGCAAACTGATGGAACATAAATTTTTTAATTCCCGCCAACTTGATACAGACGTGCGGCATATGACATTACTAAAATTGATTGGAATTAATCGATTTATAATCGTAGTAGTGGTGGTTGAAATACGCTCCGCGTTGTTTAGAGAATGCCCAGTAACTCTTGTATGTCGATAAAGACTTTATAAGGGTGCAAAAATAATCCCTTAACTTCCAAAGCTTCTCCCGAACCTTAAGACCGCTCTATTTTACAGACACTATAAAAGGACCACTGGAAAGTTTCTTTAGAAAGCGTAATTAAGATCTTGTATCTTCTATTGCCTGTATAATCCCACTTTATAAGTCATGATGAAGATAAATATCGTCAAGTATAATTAATCTTGTAATTTGACTTAACGAATTGTCATTAATATAACGAAATCTCTGTATGTAGTATAATTTCATAAGTGCAAATTTAAATATTGATTTAATCTTATTTTATCTATGATCAACTTGGATCATTCGACTTGGAATAAATTGCTTATAGAAATACTGTGGAGAGTTTAGTGTGCAATAACACGATATCAGACTGCCATAATAATTGCACAGCAGTAAATGCTGTCCAATTGGCTTGCTTCTTCTGCTTCATTGGACTGGCCATTCAGTCAAAAGAGAAATATCGCAATCTTTTGTTCTTCCGAAGAAGTATTGAGAGCCGGGTGCCACTGGCAAAACGTAATTGGCGTCATCTGTGACCTAGTGTTCCGCAAAATAATTGAGCTTTTTCACGGAACAATCGGAAGTAATGGAAGAAACGGCAAATCTGTCAACCGTATCAAAGCTACCGGGCTTCTTCTGCTATCAGGAAAAAACAAATAATCCAATAAAGAGCTGAAATTCGATACTGAAATCTCAACCTTCTTAGAAAAAACTTGGAAATGATTCGTAAATATAATCTGATAAATAAAATTCTCCTGAGAAAGGCTGAGGTAGGTAGACTTTGGCTGAAATCAGCAATGTAAGAATTGCTGGAGCGTCGGAAAATTGAATAAAGTCTTAAATTTACACGTATACAAACACCTTGCTATCCGTGTCAACGCCGCTATCATTTTTTTCTCCTTTATTAACTCTCTCTCTTGCTATTTATCCTCTCTCTCGCTTTCGCTCATAACTTTTCTTTCGTTCGCTGCTCCTCTGGCTCCTTCTAGTCTACAACTGACGCATAAAATAGGACGTTTCCCTTACGTAATGGTATTCCCTCCGGGTGCTGCTACGTCGAGCTACACGACACAGCACAATTCATAGAGGGAGGTGTAAAGATCATGTCCGTTTATAAGATGTTGAAAAAAAATTAGGGCAAGGATTTCTTAAATTAAACTTATCGGATTGTGAAGATCCCATTCATTTAATCGTACACGTATCTCTTTGCTCTTTATTACTAGGCTTACGAGGGAAATACCTATTGCAGAGAAATGCTTTCGGGGAATGATAAGATTTAATAAAGTTCAGCATTTACTGCTATTATTCCTCTAAATAATTACAATAGGTTGATATTATATTGGACAGGATACGGCGTTAAGATAATGCATTTACAAGCGGTTAATAACGAGACCCATCTTAGAAATTAACGAGGAGCGACGACCACCGACGAGCGTATCGAACCAAGTCTCTCGTGGCGTGGCATCTGAAATGCTATCGAACTTCCCAAGTTAATCCGATATATGAACTTAGCCTCGGGCTGGGAGATTAAGGTGAAAATTGGAACGTTAAATACAGGAAGTGAAATTTCTGCTTAGATTATGCCACTTTGAATAGCTCGAATTTATTGTTGCTTCTCTCTACACGTATTGCATACAAAATTTCGACTAATTCGAATTAATTTGACGTATCTTCGTCAATTCTCTTTACTCGCCACGATCGTGACTGGCATAATCCAACAGCTGGGACTATCCTCCCAGGCTAAGCTTTTACCTGCGCACGTCACTATGACATTGTTTCTATTTAAGCATTCCTTAAATACAGCGCCATAACTGAAACGCTTACCAGAGTTTATGTTAAATATAAAGTTGAAATAATATGTCTGAGCGGTACGTCCGATCGATAGTTATACGCAAGCTATACATATATATATATAGTACTGTAGAGCGTTATTAAAACTTGGAACGGAGCAGGTGTAGCTGAAATGTCTTCATCGAATGGAAGATACCAATTAGTATATACAACAGTCTGTCGGTTTATTAGACACTTCGAAAATCGACCCTATCACGAAAGAGTCGAGAGAACCTGCTAACTATTAAAGTTACTAAATAACTATTGGGTTAACTCGCACACGATCGATTTTTACCTTGAAAAAGGCTTGTTTCTCGCTAATTTGCTTAGGCGTAATAATTGGAGGACTTGTTTTTCTCCAGTCGCGAAAAACTCGACGAGAGATATATAGGGAGAAGGAGGAGCAGAAAAAAATAGTTTAAGGGTGAAAAAGAAGAGGGTGGCTGGAGGAATGATAGGGTGAGGAAGGGGAGGGAGGCGGGGGGTGGATGTTAAACGCGCAGCGCTGACTGAATTATGGTTGACCTTATGGTCCTACGGTGCGCGCGCGCATGGGCGCGCTTATAGTGCGCTAGCTGTGACAAACGAGCGGCAAACGGGTCACGCGAATTTCTTCGTGAATTCCGACGAAATTCTACTGCGAGCAAACTGGGTTGGCTACCTGTCTACCGTCGTTGAAACGTCGTGCTCTCGAGGAAAACGGCCTCTGCAGAAATTTTACAGATAAGACCTCGCTGCTTCGTCTTCCGGTTCGTTAATGCTTTCCATCCGGCTACTTATTCGCGCCGCCCTCCTTTTTCACCTTAATGACCCCTTTTTTCGTTTAAACAGCGGACGCCTGTATCCTGACCGGCGCGCTCTCATCTCGGATAATTAAATTCCGGTAAACAACATTTTCCCGACGAATTACAAGCCGAGTGACGAATTCGCTACTTAAAATCAAATTATAGCCAATATCATCGAGTTACTCCACTTTAAATTATGATTCGAATTAAAGCTTATAGACGCTTTCAGGAGCTGCAATTATCGCTTCTATAAAAAAATACAATTAAAAGCTACTTAGCGATCTTTTGGATAGCAAATGAGGTCTATTTCCATTATAGGTCATTGACCGTTTTGCATTGCATTGTTAACAGCTCCGGAGGGTTCTCTAGCTTTTCCCAAGGAGTATTTTGAAAATTTACAACGTCTCGTGACGGTGTCGAACCGGCATTCTGAATAAGTAAACGTTAAAAATCGAGTAAATCGAAAACTCGACCATGAGAAATATCGAATGTGGATGTTTAAATATTGGTAACATTTGGCAGCACGAATCACTAATTTATTTAACAATATCCAATAGCGGAGAGGAGACTCCGCCCGATACTCTTTGTCCAACTTCGTTTTCTAGCTATACAGGCTTCGACGATTTTTGACTTGTTTTTTTTGTATATTTATATGCAGATTAGCCGTCGCGGTGGATGCACTCTAGCAGTCAGCGTCGTGGGACGTAGGTATACGCGAAATTACGTTATCTCATTAAAACTCGCTAATTGCCATCCTCTGACCCGGGAACGATCGCAGCTGGCCATTACGGAGACGCGTAATTCTAAAAAAGGAGCTCGTGAAGTAAACGGTTTACTATAGGGAGCCTAGGAAAATCTGGGAAAGAAGTTGGTGGTTGGAAATAGGGAAAAACGTGGCAGAGGTAGCAGCAGTTGAACGAAACGAACCACTGTCGCCGTGACAGAAATCGATGCGAGGGGAGCGAGCTCGAGAGGGGAAAATAGAGGGTGCCAGGCAGGGGGGAGGTAGGGGAGGGGGATGAGGAAGAGGGGTTTGGCGGGATCGAGGGTGAGGGAAGGATGATACCGGCTTGCCGAATGGAAATACCGATAGACCGGGGCCGATGTGGTGAAAAAAAAATGGTGCCGTACGAACCTGGCAGGACTAGCTCTCGATGTCTGGCTTGCACATGGCTGGCCTACTGCCGATAGCGGTACCGTACTGGTTTTGTGAAACATCGCCGAAATAGCTATTGTTTCTTCGTTAAGCGATCACCCCCTCTCCCCTGCTGTACGTATCGCTTCTCGTCGACCAAGTTATTACTAGCTTTGCTTTCGTTCCAATCTCCCTCCCCCCCCCCCCCCCCCTCCTCACCTCACACAGAACCGTCCCATCCCTAACCATAAAATATTCCAATATTTTTCTGCATATTTACATAATATTTGGAGCGGTAAAAACGATATTTTACCGTTCCATTAGCAAGCTAAATATCTTATTCACCGTGTGGTATTTTTAAGCAATTATCATTCCAAAGGATCCAATATGTTTTTTTTAACTTTATTAATCGTACCTATTTTTATGGCTGTCAGTAATATCTATCAATCAGAATATTAGAGATTTTCTTTCCAAGGAGATTTGACATTTATACAGATAATCATACAGACAGATCTAAACTGCTCCACAGAATAAACGATCACTGGGCAAACTCGCCAATACGTCATGTTTGCATAATTATGAATTCATGCATGCAGCACTTTATGGAATTTGGCGGAAATTAAGCACAACGCGAGGTAAGCATCGACGCACAAGCGCTGAAACTTCAAACTTAATGTTAATGTTTACGAAGTTTCAACTGTATTTAGCGCATAAAATATTCATTCTGTATATGTACTGATATGTATTACAAGTGTTTGTACCGAAATATTCGTTACAACCTACTTCTTTTATTATACAAACAGGTATTTCACGATACAGCTCCACCGTATTTTAATTAATTGATACCATTTCGAAGCTACAAGTTCAAAATGAATGCATGCAGCGGCGGATGATATCACGGTTTAGGATTAAGGTTAAAAATCTACCGATCTAGGTAAACTCTTCTTACGCTTTGGTATAATTATAAGATATAGCGCTAATTAACACAAGTTCTTAATAGCTTCTACGTTAACAACTTGCCCGAGTTATAATGGTTTTACCGTTTAAACATTAGGCGATTCTTGCCATCGTATACGACAGTATACTTTATAGGTTTATTCTCAGAAATCTTAAACAAACCTATTTGTCCAACTTACATTATTCTTGGTCCTGCCTTTTCTTCCTTACGTCTTTACTTTATTGAATTTTTTCATCGTCCTCTTAAAAATTATAGTTAAATAATAGGAGGAAGCTAAAACAATTCGAATGCTTCTAAAAGGTTTTAAATTACGAAGCAGGGGTGTAAAAATTTCAGGTTAGATATATGTATAAATGGGAGAATTCCTAAAGAGAGGGAGCATTGAATATTGTATTAGTTTATAAAGTTTCACTAGCGGAATTCCTATGGCAGTTTTGCAATCCACAGCTTTCCGGCAATTACGTCATTCCATCGTTTTTCTAACTTTAATTCGAAGAGTCTCACCGCCCGTCGTAGTTGCTTTCTCTCTTTAGGTATGTGCCCCACCACTTTCTTTCACTAACTTCCCACCATTGGACTTTAAATACTCGTCCATTTCGCTCCACCACCTTTCCCGAGCATACCTATCGCCAAAAACTTTCGAGCGTCGAGAAACTTTGTAAATTTAGAAGTGTCTCGGGCTTCGCGACTTTTGAATCTTAATCTTCCCGTCAGGGGTGCCGTTCAGAGCCTCTCCACTTCTCTTTTTCTCCCTCTCGTTAGGGAAAAAGTGCTCATCAATTTGGACTAATACCACGTTTCCGGTCTCATCCTTTATTGTCATTGTCCAGTAAATATTTATTAACTAAGAATTTATTCTCGAGATCTTCGATGCTCCGTCTAAAAATAATGGTTCTAAAATCCACATTCAAAAATGATTGGGTCATAAAGTGAAATTTATCATGGCAATACTACGTCGCAAACTGACGAACGCATAAAACGACTTTCATTTGATGAAATTCAGCTGAACGGAGGGAATCCTCTCGTATATATGTTGGATTTTTTGTCGAATAAAACAATAAAGTTAAAAGTTTTAATTCCAACTTTGTTGCACATAAGCGACACCCCTTCTCCAGAAGTAAATACGAACGTGTGGAATCGTTAAAAGTGCATGCACTATACACACGCAACTATGAAAATATAATTTGCACTACAGCAATTCGTTAGAGGTAGAGCTAGCTCATGAATTAAATAATGAACAAATGTAAAAATGTACAACTTCATTCTATTTAGTAATAGGATTATCACATTTTTATTACATTTTTCACTTAAATGTATATTTAAATAAAAATCCTATGATTCTTTATGTTTTTGAAACATGTACACTCGCTCTTTAAGCTTATACCAAAAGCGAGCATACCTTTGAATTACATTTTTTGCTGGTATTAAATTAACTCTCCGCCTCTTTTGGTCAGCTTCCATCTTATAGTAACTTCATTCAAACAAAACTGACGATAATAAAAATTTAAATATTTCTTTAAATCAGTTATACAGAGCATTTTAATATATTTTTCCTAGTTTTTATTTAATGGCGCTCAATCTATTTTATTATTAATATAATAAATTCGATGAAGAATTAGGCTCAATGCGACGTGGATAAATACATAAATTAAAATTTTCAATTGAACGCATGAATTCTTCTCTGTTTTTTTTTATTTTAATCTTCGAATCAGATTATAGCTTGAAAATCATATCATGCATTTTATTGTAGACCGATTGTTCGAGTAGCTTATGTGATACAACGATACAGCATAAAATTTCTGTAGAGAAAATAGTAAAGTCTAATTCGGAGGTTATATTTTTATCATTATTAGTTTCTGAATACTTTACTCTTTGCACTGTAGATGAATGGCAGATAGTAATAACTGAGCCGGCATGCAGCACACAGTCTGTGGTGAGTAAGATGAGAGAAGCATAGAGAGAGTAATGAGAAAGAGGGAAAACAGTGAATAGTTCATAGAAGAGAGAAGAGGAGAGGATGGGGTGAAATGCACGAAGAAGAGACTCTCTCTCTCTCTCTCTCTCTCTCTCAACGTTTGGCTATTGGTTCATTGATTTTTGCATCAGCTCGATACCAGGCTTTGCGAGATTGCAAATATCGACACTAGACGAAACGACGGCTTTCCGAAACGAAATTCTTTCTCCCTTTGACTCCTACTGCATAGAGTAACATTAATTTCGCATTCTTTGAAATTCTTACAAATCAATTCACTGCAACATAACTCTGATTTCTGTCTTATTGTTTCTGACATTTATTTATAATTCTCAAAGAAGTACTTAGAGTAGTATAACGATTGCGAAAAGCTTGACAGCGCTTGAAAGGGCCGACTGCAGTGGCGCGTATGATTCGGTATGGCTGAGGGCACGATTGGTTTCCGGAGTTCAGCGCCTCCACCGGAAGTCACGCCAACTTCATGCAGCACGCTACGCAGTGGCGTATACACCTGATATTTATTCTCCAGAGACTTAGAGAGTCTTCTTGTACCTTTATCTATATATACACGAGAATGGCAGTTTGGTACCTTTCGTATATAATCAGAAAATATAAAAATAAGAGCAAAAATTACTATGGAAGAAACTATTATGAATGATTTAGAGCCGGGGTTTTCTCTTTTACCGAGACTTTGATTAAAAGAATTATGTTTTTAGGAAAGGGTGGCGCTTTTGCCAATGTAGATGTACGCTAACCACGAAAGAAAGGAAACTATCCCTCGCGTGTTTCTTCAGATCAGACAAAAGCAGCTTCGAAAGTTCATTCCGACAATGAAATGTTTCGCTTGATGTATCAGTCACGAATATCTATGTTCAGATTATATCATAACTGAAAATAGCTCGAAAGCTCAGCTTGTTTCGTGCAGGCATAGGCCTTCCCCAATTTATTAATAAAATATTGTACTAATACTTTATAAAACATGATAATGATAGATGGTAGCACGATCAAAGGGGAAATCGTAAATATTAATTGTATGTCAAACATAATGCTCTATTTGCCCTAATTCAAGCTCTCGCAATAATGTCATCAGTAATGACGCATTAAACGTATGCAATTGAAAAAATTGAATAGCAAATGTACGCTGACAGTATAAATAAAATTAAATATCTCAAGTAAAATTTAACACAAGCTTTGAAGTACATTGTTAATTTAATCCCGTTTTGCATAATGTAATATAGAAATCATACATCATATACATATATCCGAACAGCTCGCGCAATATACATCCATATATGCATACATTACGTTAACATTTCCAATGTTTTCTAAAATTACGTTTAAGCTCTTTTCACAAGGGATGCAAATGTTATTGTAGAAATAATTGTACAGAAGGTTTGTTATCACAGAATTAGTGAAGTTTTCCAATTCTAAAACAGATAGCCAGCTTGTCAAGTGGTAGCTAAAATCATGGTCCTTAATACAGTGCACGTAGTGATTGCGGTAGTAAGCTGACACTGGTAAGACGTATAAGGGCCTCGTCATTACTGTCCTTAGCACTTGGACAAATGTAATTTAGTCGTTGTAACATCTATCAGTGAGATCGAATATCTTTAAGGAGCTCGTTAAAGCTCCAAAATTTCCGACAACATTTCGACACGTGACGAGGGTTGACCCCGTAAAGTTGACGAGATTTAGTTGGCTTTGGGAACAAACACCCCAACGCTTCCACAACTGTTGATCAGTATGGACACCTACCGACTTTCACACAACTACAAGCCTGACCCTATACCTTCTGCCTCCACTTTAGAGGAAGATCAGCCTTTTGGAGCGGCAAGTCGCTACACACTTTCCAAGCCTGCGGCTTAACTACTACCTACTCGGCAATCACTTCCTTCCGTACAGCTCAATGTTTATTAATTCGCCAACACTGCACCGCTCGGAAATGCTTGCCTGCTTCCAGCTACAATCTATTTTCGATTAAGTGGGGCTACCCGAAATTGGTCCTGGAGAGCAGCCAGCTATAATCGCAATGTTGGTAAACAACAGGTCGTTACAAATATATATATATATATATATATATAAGCTTTTGCTTTCTAATAATATGCGAATGCATAGAGTACATTCGTTCAAAAAGTCTTATCATTTTATTACTCCCCGACGATGAAAATATTAAAGTATAATGTGCACGTCTAATTTACTATGACTAATTGAACGTTATATAAATTGTTCAAGCCAATGGAATACACCTTGATCGAGCTTCTAAATTATCGACGGGCAATTATGCAATATTACAGGATTTCTGAGTTTTCCAAAAGTTTTGATCAATCATGAAAGCTGTTTACTGCAGAATATTGGTATACTTGACAGACAATGACCAGGTGAGCATTGATTGAGGCCATAGGAATATTGAGTAAGAGCCTGGCAGGATAATGAAGACTTAGTTGAAAATGGTGGGTGGGGCGATAAAGGGAGGGGTGCCGGGGGTAGGGAGTAAGAGAGGGGATAGGGAGTGGTGGAAGTCATAGGATGAAGGACTTAGAACTGGTCTCTTTGCAGACGAGTGCCTTGCTTTAAGCTCGCTTAGTTAGTGAAACGCAATCTCCCTCATTGTCTTGGTAATGAGACGAAACGATAAAGTGGCACACTTTGAAAGTTTATCGTCGTTCCGAAGGTAAGCTCTCTTGGTTCGTCCGCGCTAAGCAGGAAACGACTGGTTCGGACGGTGAGTGAGTAGAGAAGGTGAAGAGGGAGAGAGAGAGAGAGAGAGAGAGAGAGGAGACGTAAAGATTGGAGCTAAAGGCCTCGTAGCCGGTGGCGACGAAGGCGGCCATTGTAAAAACCTAGCCAAATCCTCTTAAAGAACGCTATTTTCCTACTAGATAGACAGTCCGAAATGGAAACGGGTGTGGATTTCCTTCTACCCTCTCTCTCTCTCTTTCTCATTATTCCACCCCCTCTCTACTCTTCCGCTTTTCCTTTGTCTTTAGATTCTTCTCTCGATCTTTCCTGTCTCCCCTGTTCTTTAATCCCTGCTTTTCTTCTTTCACGATCTTTAAGCCACCGCCAGATCCCCTCACCAACCTTACCCAATCTTTCTCACTTCCCCTACATAGTCGATGTCGAATAGCCCTGCGATAAGACGTCGAGCTATTAAAAACTTTATCTCCCTGCACACCGAGCTAATTTGATATCCGCGATTCTATGAGAAATGGCCGTTTGCTATAATGGCTGACCAGTGACCGAGCATTTCCACTAATTCGCGAATGCAATTAAACTGGATCGCGGCTGCACGACGCTATAAATTAATTTGTAATATTCGTCAGCGTGGATGGTAAAGGTCGTTTGGAATTTGCTTTCTATGAAACAAACTGATTTGCTAAATGCTTTCTAATGACGCACATTCTCTTGTACCTTGTCGAAAATAGCATTCACTTTGATCTGTAATGCACTGGAGGATTATGTGGGATGTAGGAGATTCGGCTGTGAAACTTTTCCACAAATTTACATCCAATAAACCATAAATGAGAATCAAGCTGTCACACCGGTTACAACGCATATTGCTCCCAGATAAGTAGAGTGTTGGTCAATAAATTCAATCGATTCAACGGAAGTTTTCGTAAACTTATCGAACGTTTTCTCAACGTTCCGAAAGCTTGCGCACATTTTCTGAAACTTTTACGAGATTGTGAAGTCTGAAGCACGACGGTCTTAAAACTTTTAACACTGTATTCGCTAAGCGAATTTTTCATGCAAATTCCTAAGGCGATTACATAGGTACATTATCCAGAATTTCTTATATATAGCTAACTAAAGTTTTTGCATAATAAAACGAACTCGTGTAACCGTAATCTGAATTGTAAAGACTGGCACTGTCCATTCGATTTGATAAAATTGTCATGCATATATATATATATATATATATACACACACACATGTAGAGCACGAATTCTATGTGACGTACGTACGTTTAAATTATATATTCGCTTAATTGACGATAGATACAAGTGACGTTAAATCGTCCCCCAGTTAGGATTAGTGTCTTCGACGTACGAACTGTCTATAACTGCCAATTTCAGCCGAATATCACGTCATGGCCTTCAAGGCTTCATTAACAGGTGGCTGAATAGTGTCTATCGATTGGCATGCGCATATTATACGCGTATAGCGATGCCGAGGTAAAATTATAATATATTCCCCGTAATTTTCACATTTTACCAACAAAAGAGTAACTTCTAAAGTGCAGGAGAGTCACCTCGATGGAGTCCCGTATTGCATAATAAAGTTAGAAGTCTCATAAGTTAATTTTATGCCGCCTGGTCTGAATCTTTGCCACAGGATACGACTGTAACTTGATACAAGAGATTTTGCACGACAGCGGGTTACCAATGTGCCAGCGGGAATTGTCCAACTCACACGTATATAACAGCCTGGAGATAGACATGGATATATTTATATTATATCATACACACATATACATGTATAAAACTGGAAGGTATAAACGAGTGACGAGACTACTAGAAATAAACGGTCTGCCATTTCTTGCGCTAACTAACGGCACTCCCCTGCGGCCAGGCTTTGCCAGACAAAGGAACAGAGCATCCATTTGCTGAATGCCGTTTTCTATGCACTTCCTGAAAGATCAACACTTCGCCCGCTCTGGCAAAAGCCAAAGTCTTTCAAAGCTACAATCGTGGCCTAAAAGCGAAAAAGCTTTAAACGGAAATTGTATAATAAATATACGCGGAATGCGCGGATCTAAGGGATATAAGTAGCTGCACCGGAATTATTCGGATGCATCTTGCGAATAGGACTCGATCGGCTGCAGCTGATGCAGGTTGGAGGAGGTGCGTATGCAGAAATATTTAATGAATAGATGCGAGTGACGTGGGACGTGACGGTTCGAGTGGATCGCAAGAACTCTCGAGTAGAGATGTTACACTTGCCGAGGGAAGTCGAAACTGTTTGGAACTGTGGTCTCGTAACACCGTCGAGACACGCTCGGTGGTAACGTTGTTAGTCGTGAACGATTCAAACTAGTTTATAATACTGCTGAAACGGCGGGGTAACGTTCCTGTAGGTGAAGTAAGAGCCTATCCCGTGCCGCGCTCCGCTATCGCAACGGGTGCAAGTGCGCGCCATGACCCAGACTTTCGTGGGAGTCGATAGTGGGTAGCGAGAGAGGGAGAGAGACAGAGAGAAACTTGAGGTAGGAGGAGAAAGAGGTGGTACAATTCTACGCTCGTAAGACTGGACTATAAATAATGAACTCGAGGCTCCTCAAGCCTGGAACACCTACTCGGAGGGAACGCGAGATCCAGTTCCAGCTTCCAGTTTGTACCGTTTTGCTGCCAGAGGTGCTCAAATCGCCCTAATGCTGCTAGCAACCCCCTGTAATATAATTCTTCTCCGAGTTTTTTTTGCTCGATACTTGCAGCATGCACCCATTAAATAGCAAATTAGTCATTTCAGAGCCTCCATTTGTCAGCTACGCTAATATATATAATACAGCAAAGATTTAGTTACCATGGTGGACTAATTAATCTAGGATCAGATCGAAGAGTAACAGTCTGGCTTTCCCGACAATAGTAGACTAGCCGGAGGTAGAATCACGAAGGATCGAATTGCCTCGTAATCCGACTTGGACGCGCGTCCAGCTCGAGGCGATTCACCTCAGACGGAAGAGCAGACGATAAAGCTTTGTATACTTGGTGCTGTCTTTAAGTAGAACCGTTCGCTCAACGTCAGACTTGCAACTTCCCTTACACTCCAGCCCCCACATCCTCCACGATCGTTTGCCGAATAGCAAAGGTGAAAATAATCATTTTCCATCGTAACTTTCTTCTTTTGGCGCCTCGCTTCTCCCGTATATACTTTATATCAGTTATAAATGTAATTTCATTTTCCTCTACTGGGCCAGAAACCTTTCACTTCTTCTTAGACGTCGCCATCTTTTACAGACCATACACGTGGCTCGAATAATCCTATTTATTGCTCGACCTTTTGAAAAATTCATAGCTCCACGGTTTATCGCTGCGATCCAGTTAATTTTCGCGAAAGTTCGTTAACAAATCACGTGGGATTATCCTTATACGTCGATCCAAGTTGTTGCCTCGATAACCCTAATAATTCTCATCGATATGGAGCAATGGAAAAATCTTATAAGGCTTTTCCGGGCAACGTAGAAAGCTTATGTCACCTATATCGTATTTCCACGTCAAGCTATGCTGCTCTTTAATCCTGATCAATGCAGACGCTTTATCAAACAATAACAGTGTATTTTTATATAGAACGACAATTCTGCTCCACGAGCTATAGTTTATTGACGAATATTTTGTATTGCACTTTAACCTAACAAAAACTCTGTCAGTATATATATATATTCATTCGAGTGAATTGTTTCTTTTTTTTTTCACCAATCAGTAAGTGTCAGTCGAGTGTGACAAAGAGTATATATAGCGCTCAGTAAGAAATACTATTAGTATGAAGGAGATAGATGGACTTAAAATTTGAGAAAGGAGCAATTTTAACTCGAGAACCAAGGCAACGAAGAAACCAAAGTAAATGTCTGCCATTCCTAGAGCGGAATAGCGTCTCGTATAGCGGCTGAACAAATACGTATGTCATTAGGGGAAGAAGAAAGTCTTTGTATTTCCTGCTGGACGGGTTAAATGGACATAGCATTTTCTATTTACCATTGGCTTATTTCCCGCATGATCTTTAGAAATTGTGTTCTTTTGATATCCTCGGTCATCCCTCGATATCGCCTAATGCAAATAATAGGTCGAATGAAAGACGAGAGGGGTGTATATATAGGTTGCTCGGGCAGAATAAAAATGGAAGACGATGGATCCGTTTGTTTGGCAAACTATCGCGGAATATAACTCACGTCAGGATGAGACTGTATTTCGGTGGGCTGACTGCTTCTCGCTCGAACCGATCAGCGAGCATATTAACGAACGAACCGCGGCTCGTAAATCATAGTGGGACCGCGCGGCCAATCAAACGACCGGGTTAGGAGCACCGGGCCAATCGGAGCGCAGCTTCAACGGACGCGAACGTCGAACGAATCCCACGCCCCGGAAATTACATGTCCGACTCTAAACTCTGATGATTGATGAGCCAGGGGCTATACCGGGTAGCTCCGGGCATTTCTGCCCGGCGCAGCACAACTCTTTTCAGTCAACCAATACCTCTTCGCGACGCGGATCGCCTACGGCCGCTTATACGCTTCCTTCCTCCCTTATCTACTCAATGTCCACTTCTACTCCTCGCTAATTTCTCCAATACCTTCTCTCCTTATACCACCCTCATTTTCTCACTTCTCCCTTTTCTGTGTCAATCCTGATCCTTCGAGTGTTATATATAGCAATGCTACAAAAAACTTGCGCAATTATATCGATAAATGGATTCATTATACTGTATCTATATAGATGTATAGTTATTGTACAGTGATTCTTAGACTTTTTACGATACTGCAATTGTCTACAGGAAATTGGAAAGTTTCTAAAGATAATGCTATTGTTATACTGATGCCAAGGGTACGTATCTATTGTTTTTATACACTAGGAAAAATTATGTAAGCTTTTTCTCGATGCACTTTATATGATCCACGAAAATCTTCAATTCTTCGATCTGGTAACTCGTATATCTTGTGTGCGGGAACGGTGAGTAAATAATTTTTCAGAAAGAAGAGCATTTTGTCCTGTCACATCGTGGCAGGCAGAAAGTGCTTTCAAGCCGATCAGATATTTGAAATTGCTCTTCTGCATGGTATGCAGGAAGTTGTACCTTTATAAGGTAGTACCTACTGGAATATTTGCGACTTTTCTCTGTCGATATATGCATAACGTTGAGCTTTGTCGCAGAAAGACTCTTTTTAAAATCAACCAAAGTCGTAAAGATAGAATAGAATAGTATTCCGATATGTATAAAAGAAAACGCATAAAATCTTTGCTAATTTTAATTAAGATTTGTTAAAAATGGCACCATTTCGTTCGTAAAATAATTCTCATTGAGGCAGAATGGAACTGGGAGAGGAGAGTCTGCAAAGAAACGGCAGAAATGGCACATTCGTTTTAAAACGCTAATCGTGGCCGTCGGAAAGTTATCGCTGGATTTGCATACTATTGCTTTTGAAATTAGTCGGTCGTGTGCGGTTCCGTCTAGTCGCGTCTCGCGAAAGAAGGGCGGCTTCGTTGATAACCGACGAAGCTACATTCACTCCTCAAGCTTGCTGTTTCAAACTAGATTTGCTTCTCATTAGACCGGCTAATGCTCATACTTTTCTTAACTTATTCTTCGAAGCTTAAAATCACTGCTGGGGCTTTCTAACGAATCGATCCTAAATTTTATTCGAGCGTTCGTAAATTTTTCAACAAACTAGGTTGGTTTGTTTTATTTGCCTTATTGTTTCCAGCTGTAACACAGCTTAAGGTTAAAGTAATAGAGACGTTTATCTCTGGTTGAGTAGAAATAAGAAGAATCTATTGAAAATAACTTCGTAGTTGGACATTTGTCGACAAAACGTTCCTTTAAGAGTAATCGAAGCTGGGGTACAGTTGAAGGTTCTAGCCCAATGCGAACCATACCCGTGTGGCTATCGAGAAAGGACTCTCGAGTTGAATTAGTACATCCAGATGTAAAAGCACGAGTAGCTACATATATAATCACCATACCATACTCGAATTATCTCCCCTGTCATACGTACGTGCTTCGGATGACATTATCACTCACCTAAGTTTCGTGCGAGTGTAAATACGAGTTGAGAAGTTCATTTTTCACTTTCAATTAAACTGTAACCGGTCCCAGCATGCGACTAAAATCTATTACTCTTTTCAATTTAACTATCTTCTTTTTTTACCCAGAAATGGATCAAGAAGGCTTTTGCGTTCGACGAGAAATGTAAATTAAATTTACTTTGTGCCATCTAGCGTGGAAGTAGGTTTTTTATTTTGTACATTTAATCTATACAGTTAAATCTGGCTGTAAATTTATCAAGCTCAGCCAAATTATAAGTTATTTGCAAAGCGCAGTGATATCTTTTGCGAAGGTCCTTATTGCGCGACACAGTTAACATCAAAGCGCGGCCACGAAACGAGAATCTTTTAACGTGTAAGCTTGTCACGTATAACGGAGGAGATGAGAATGAACGCAGGGCTTTAAAGAAATTCAAAGAAAACTATGTTTGCTGCTGGGAGGACATGAATGAAATTTGATTCACAGCACGGTGGCTGACCAAAACTACATTATATTCGAACGAAAAGAAATTTTAAAGCCCAGACCACTGATAGTGATAAGCCCAAAGCTTCCATTACTCGTGCGATGAAGCTTTTACTGGAAACAGCTTATATTGTACGATTCAGATTAGTGGAATATTGAAAAAGTTATGGTATACCCCTGCTACTATAATACTATATACAAATACAAATAGTGTTCCATTGGATTCTTCAAAACAGTCTTTCTCTATATAATGGCGGCAAATAGGAGATTTCACGTTATTTGACTATAGCACTATTAACTCTTTAGGAAACTTATGATAATTCATTTAATTTAAATATTAAGCGTAATAAGAGCGAGATTAGTCAAGGCAACCCGACATTTATAATGAATAATGAAAGTATTTAAATTACAATATAGTCCTTAAAAATTATTCCTTTTATATTTTATTAAATTTAATATAAAGTATAGTAAGTGCATAAGTGCCATAGTAAATAAATAACACGATTGTAAATGCCGACGTTATAGAAAAACACACTGGATAGAAATTGAGCAAAGGGCGAAAAGTAACTGTACTTAAAACTATCTTTTGCTGGTAGCTCGTGGATCAGCCACATCGCTTTCTAAAGTTTAAAAAGGCGTTTACTGAATAAAGGAAGCTGTCCCAACGAATTATCCTATCCTATGCTATCTTTCGCATTCCACAAAAGGGATATACAATGTAGCTTGAGGGATTTGGAGAAAATCCTAATAGAAAGAGATCTTAGAGTCAAAAGAACGGTTTCAGCTCACCGAAATTTCGATTCGTATATAGCATAGAAATTGTCAAGTGTTAACCAATGGTTTAAATATATGCAGCTACAATAAAATATCACTGGATTTCCCTGTAAATCCAAGTGACTCTTTCTTGGCGCTCAAATAAAAATCAGTTAAATTCATCGAAGGGGCAAGACGGCGGTGGCGGGAGTAGGAGCGACGTAGACGCAAATGGAAAAAGTTTTAGATAATCGAATTTGGAAATTTTCTGAAAAGAAGCACGTGGATTACGAGATACCAATCGCTTTAGGAAAGTTGTAGGATATTCGTGCATCTTTTTCCCTCTTTAGGATGAATAGCGAGTTACTTAAGCTGCGATATTCGTGCAGTAGACTCGAGGACAAAAAGTGAGGCAGGTAAATGTACAGGGAGCTGTGTATAACAGGGTGCGATTGGATAAAAGAGGGGACAAGGGGGAAAGGACGGGAAAAGGGACTTGGCGCGCACTCCAAATGATTGAAAGACCGAGGAAATTGAATTCTCGCATTCGATCGTACCGACTCGGCTCTTCTAATTGAACGACTCGTCTTCCCCTCTCTTTTCAATACTTTTCCTCCCCTCTGTTCCACCGTTCCGTTTTCTGTTTCACACCCTTTCGTCTCATCTTCTCATTTTCTTCCCGGTCGTTTAACCCGTTTTCCGCCTCTCGCCTCGCTCACCATCCAATAATTCGTTTATCATCAACGTTTAACCATTTAGCGAGTTGGAGAGTTAATGGAAACCGTGTCACAGCAGAGCTCGGAGTAAAGTGATTTCAGAGAAAATGTATAATTTCACCGCATTTGCACTTGCCTAGTAAAATTACCATCGATTCTCGCCAGCTGCTACAACTTTTCACCGATATTATACTATTTCTCGATGCGCATTTCTAAAACCTATTGGTATAAAGATATGATCTCATCACTTAATTAGGATCACTATAACCAAATCGGACCGCTATTATTTCACGAGAGTTCTATTCCTTAATCAATTTTTCATTCGTTAACGTCTATACTACTATTATAGAATATATAACCAAAATTTTCGGATGAAGGATATTTTATATTATAATAGACTGCAATAAATCTATATGAGACGTATATATATATGTTCTTTAGGAATAAAGCTACGTAAGAGGGATAATCAAATGATAACAGTCCCATGTGTTTTACGATTACGATTGTATGTAGATGTTCGATCTTAAAGTCAGAAAGATTCGAGGCTCAGACTGATCCCGAAGAGGAATCTAAATAGTTTATGAGTCTACGTTTCAACCGATTTCTCTTCGCTGCTTTGCTCTCCGTGTTTCATCCGCTGGAGGAAGTAAAATGACGCTATTTCTTGCACAAGGTACTTTTATCCATTTGCCGGGGGCTCGCAGAGGTATGCTTGACTTGTAAAATAACGTCTCCAGCCGATGATTGGCTGTCTGGGATTACCATTTACTCCACTACGATAACGAGTGAAACAATGTAAAATAAAATGGATAGCAAATCCTAATGCAATAAATTCTGTTTTTCTGTTACAGGTAGGAGCAGGATCGATGGCAGCTTTGGCAGCTTTTAAATTGTAAATAACAATTGGCAACGGTGATGAACTTTGCTCTTTGACTTCGCATTTGTTTCTCTTTATATATATGTATGTGTGTGGTATTATATACCTACGAGCGACTCTTGGCTGTCAGATAAAAAGCATTGCAAATTCGGAAGCGAGTGAACTGAGCCAACGATGAAAAAAAATCAAAATTCCTACCACTTTCGGCATAAATCTACTCCGCCATTTGGCGCGAGAGCTAGGATCCATTTTTATTTTTATGAACGACAGTGGGAGACTCGGTAGAAACGCGGATGAGGTGCTGGGGGAGGAAGGGATGGGATGTACAGAGACAGGGCTTGGCCTAGTTAATAAATACTGCGGTATGCAAATAGAGTCAATCGTTCGATCGTTTGAATTTTAATTCGGTAAAATGCGAAATTAAATTTACCGCTCTCAACTCGAGTACGTTGCACAGCTATGGGCGATAAATCGAGTTTTTCGCGCGTATGGAATCGTGACTGAGCCAACGCACTACATGCACATGGCAACAGCTATTATTGAACACCTATAATCTTTTAAAATTGGTCCAATTAACCCCATGAAATATACGATTCCCTTTACATGCTTCGATACGTCACCTAAAAGAAATATACAAGCTATTGATTGTAATTAAAACTGTAAAATACTATTCTTTCGAATTCTGTACTATATTTATCGTCAATAAAGAGATAGTTGATAAGGGCCAACTAGTGGGATCTTGAAATTTATAGGGGATAAGTGAAGTCATGATCGGGCTGCGATTGGCAAAGCTATGAGGGCATTGTTCACCTTCTGTTTTGAATATCGAATTTATGAGGTAAGTTGTAGACCGCATTGGCGAAATCTTGCAGCGTTCTTGGCCGGTCCTCCTCCCGGCCAAATCCACCACGCCATCTTAACTCGCTTCGTAAAACTTTACTCCCAAGTCATATCAAAAGGACGAGGTTTTCCCTTAAGCGCATCGGAGGCAAGTATAGGTTTGCATCAGCATGGTACTCCCTGGATATTTCGAGTTCTATGCTTTGCGAAAGGCGATCACGAACCGAGAGTGTCGATCGATCCAAGATGAACCTCAAAACGTGAAGCAAGAATATCACGCTGCTATATATATATATATATATATATACGATGGTACCATTGACCAAAGACGATCTATCGCCATTCGTTTTTCACCGATAGCAGCTTCTCTCTTCCCTACAAGTACCATCACTCGCCGGTAAGTATAGTGTCATGCCTCTTCAGCGGAAACCAAGGAAATGCAAGAAAATCTCTTCATGTTCGAAAAGGTATTCTTTAAGTTACACCGACAAACGTGCAAACCAGGTCAAAAATCAACTGCCACCCTACTCACTGTCATCTCTATCCCTTTTAGTAGTACTACTTCTTCACATCCTTGAGCCTGGGCTGAAATAATAGAAAGAGCTAGACGGGGCGAAAGCCTTGTAATCGTGGGCAAAATTATCCCAGTTGATGTTTCTTCATAAACATATTTGTTTTATTTGCCTGAGTAAGGGTCAATAGCTTGACAGGCGAAAATATTGTGCCAATACGTCTAAACAATTTTGGGGCGACAAACTTATTTTTGCATTTAATTGTTTAAACGTATTGGCACGATATTTTCGCCTGGCAAACTATTGACTCTTATTCAGGCACATAAAAAATAATATATTGTTTATGAAAGAAAAAAACCACTGCGATAATTTTGCCCACGAATGCGAGGTTTTCAGTTCGTCCAAGTCTGGCATATCCGGAAGCTTTGTTCCACAACAGAGGAGAAACGCTGCACGGGTTGAATGAAGCTTTTAAACAAAAAACTATTGAGAAAGTAGCGACGCGAGTATACTCAGTTTGATTTTGCTCTTTAGTTGTGTTAATTACGTGCGAACGTACACTGGTATTCATGTTTATCAGAGCACCTGCTATGGTATAAGAGTTTCGCCTAGTTGTCGGCTTTCGTGGCGGTGTTCACGCAAAAGGGAAATTTTAACCGTGTGGCTAAAACTCGCGTTATCCTGATCCAGACATCACTTTTAATGTTAACTTCAAATTTCTATTAACAGCACTTCATATTTTACCTCTCTCACATACTTTTCTCCGGATTAAATTATTTTTAACAATCTTTTTTATAAAAGGTTCCCTTACACTATACAATTTATAATAATATAAAAAATCAATTCCATTACAATATCCTAAAAAACATCCGATAGAATTGCTCCTGTAAGAAAATCAATAGTCTATAATAGTAACGACAAATTGTATATTGAGAGAAATCGAAATAGTATCCTGAGCTATACAGTCTCAACTATACAAAATATTGTATCAGGCACAATTCTTTTATGGTTCACTATAGGGGAGACCGGAATCAATTGTAACATGTGTCAATCGTAACATTCAAATTTGTAGCTCCGTCCGTTTATGAAATTTAAAATCGTTCAATACTTTTCCTCGATACTCCAAGACGTTGTAGTTGCAATAGTTTAAAGCCGCCAATGCTAAGCCATTGTTTATAGAAATAAAAAAATAAATTTTCAGCAATCATTTGTATATGTATTTCACTTGTTCTTTAACCTTTCATTGATCAATTATTATTGTGTAAATATTAAATTCGAAACACAAGTGAAATCATCATTTATTTTAATAGATTTTTCAATGTTAAGCTGTTTTTAAATATAAAATTACGTCGGCGAAATTTTACTACACAGTATTTTGAAACGAGTGATTTCAATCGTAGCAAGTAAACTGCCGTTGTTTGTAACGTACTCATATCGAAGAGGATAATGGTTGATGCTTCTATTGCGCTAATAATAACTCATGTTACATATTGCAATAAAGTATCGTTTGGTGTAATTGTCTCGTAATATCATAAATTATTAAT
This sequence comes from Prorops nasuta, assembly GCF_024137725.1. Lineage (NCBI taxonomy): Eukaryota > Metazoa > Arthropoda > Insecta > Hymenoptera > Bethylidae > Prorops > Prorops nasuta. The sequence goes on from NW_027116816.1 coordinate 2,330,527, forward strand.
AATTAATTCAACTAGATTTTTGTTACACTTTTGACTACATTATATCAATAAAATTTACTATATTTAGAATCGTAGTGAAATATATAGTTACCGTTGCAATATATAACCATAGCTGAAGATAAAATTAGGTACATTTTTTAAAGTCCCTTGATCTAGTTTTTTCTTTCAATATAAAAATACACATTGTAGAAATTAACGCATTACTATAATTGACCATAAAGGCTATATTTCTTTTCTTCTTCATTTGATTCGTTTCAGGCTTGGTCTATTGGCCCACTTAATATTGCAATAAATGGAAGCTATTTATTTAAAGAAAAATGTGAGCGCGAATATCGATCTTGAAATGAATAAATAAAAGAGCATTAGTAAGTAAGCAGAATTTAGAGGGCGACGAATATATAAAGTCTAATATTGAATGCTTCATGGCGTGTTTTGGTTAAAGGTTTGGCATATACGTGTGCGCGTATATAGGCTTTGCCTTGTAAAGCATCTTGTTCGATGCAGATTTGAAAATCGATGTCACTCGACAAACAAGCACAGTGGAATGCTTGATGATATCAAGACGGCTGTAGGAAACGCGAAACAAAACTGTAACACGGTGACGCGACGACGAGCTGAATTCCAAGATGGAAAATCTGCTGGGAAAACACACGGTTCATTGTGCTTCTGCAGACTGACAAATTGTATATGTCTGGCAAACCTGGCTTGTCCCAGCTTTCTCGGCTTTGTCCACAGGCGCCTTGCTACTTGGAGCATTAATAGTATCATACACCTTCTCTCCCTGCCCGAAAGCTTGTTCCCCCAGAAGGTGCTCCTGTAATATGTTCATGGCTTTGATCCGCCGGAAGGATAAAGGGCCGCGTTAATCCCTGTCGCGGGCTTACGGACGCGCACCTATATCCGTGCCGCTGGAAATATGTTCTGGCAACTCCTGTTGAGCGGAATGATTGATCGACGACACCTCATGATCCACGCCACAGAAGCTCGTCAGATTTGCTCGGCAAGCTCGATAAAGCCACGAGTTATTCCAGATTTCCCGATTAACGCAAAACTTCAAACAAACTTCTTTATAGGAAACAAAAAGCATTTCAAGATGTATGCAGTACCTATTTTACTCGTTATAGATTTGGACCTTGGCTGCAGGATGAGAAATTAATTTTACACCAGAAATTTTGTTCATATTTCACCTTTTTCGTCGGCGGGTGATCTATTATGTTCCTTGTGACTGCTCGAGATCAACTAACATCCTATTCGCTTGACCTCTTTTATATAAGGTCGTATTCGACGATTGTCGGGTACGACCGAGGAAGACCGGTCTTATTGGTCCAGTGTTAGATGCGAAATATAAAATGTGGTTGGCTCATCCTGACGTTGTTATGATTATAGGTATCCGATACAATAAGGAATGGTGCATAACTTCAAATGTATATCAGAGAAATAATGTATTGCATGTATATTTGCGTATGTGCATGCTGGGCTCTTGATATTGATATATTGTCCTAATGAGTTAAAGTGTGAATTTATGTCTGTGCGTGTGTGCATGTGAATGCATCCTGTATTACAGTTACAATACATGCAACATTACTATTTCCCTAGCTGCAGCGTGTAATATTGGAATAAAATTCCGAATGGATTATACTCGAAAGTTGGGCATCCTTCGGCAAATCTGACTGTCGACAATGAAGTTTCGTTGTATGTATAAGGCAGCTATAGGAAATCATATTCCAGAATTTAATGAAAAACTCTGGTGAAAGTAAGAGGGTCGAGCGGGAAGAGTCCGAGGTTGGCGCGCGCAAACCATGAAAGATTCATAGAAAGCCGCTTCCCGTAGCCATCCGGATTAACGATGGATACTCCGCTCCCAGATCGCATCGCGGTTGCACGCTTGAAATCGTTTCTCAGAAAACGGAAATGAGGTGGTCGATCGGGGTAGCCAGGGGCGTAGGCGGAGGTATACGAAGACGACAGTGACGCGATGGAGCTAGGTATAGCAAGCGGTCGGCACAGGCTCTGACATTCCCGGCGGGTGACTTTCTAGGGGCTGAAGACGGTTCTATATATATACGTACGGTAGAAGGAGAACCCGTGAAAGAGCGAAAGGATTACCATCGCCGAGGTTCTCATCCTTCGCTCGATCAATGTTCTCGCAACAGTGTGCCGCTGCTGGCGACATCGATCAATAGCTCGAATTTCCACTACCAAACTTGCTCTAGAACCTGTTAACTCCGCGCGATTGCCGTTGACCCGGCAACTCGAGATACTTGCACCGTATACATATATAGATATACATACAAATAAATACAGGAGAGAGTGAGAGGTAGCGAGAAAATTCGCAACGTGGCTATACTATACATGGATTCGTGAAATTCCACATGAATTCGTTGAAATTAAATAACTCGAGAGCAATTTCAAACGTTTCATCCGCGAAGAGTTTCGTCTTTGATCGAGTAAAATGTGGGAACAGTGAATGAGTTTGGGGGGGGGGGTGTAAGTGAAAAGAGAGTGAGTGAGAGAGAAAAGAAGAGAAGAGGGAAAGGGAAGCGTGCAGGCATTGGATTTGGGAAGGTGGCACGGTGTGCTCCGCGAAACGGCAGCCCTCGCCAGACAGTTGGGCGGCGACGGAGGCGGGAACGCGGGGGTGGTTAGATAAGATAAGGGTGAGAAATCGTGGCTCTCCTAGATGCGGTAACATTAGTTCACCCCCGTTCTCCAATTCCTTACTACAACAGCAAAGGACTTTCTTATTCTCCCCCCTCTCTGCACCTTGTACAAACCTGAGTCCCCTATCCCCCCTTCATAGACACACACACACACACACACACACTCTGTATATTTCTCTTGGAAAGTCCACGGTTTAGTCGCTACCACCCTAAATGCTTCGTGCGGAAGACTACGCACACCACTCGAATCTTCTCTCCTATATAGTATATACGACAACGAAACTCGCTCGGCACTTTACACCCGTACGCACAAACAGTGAGCGCACTCCTGCCTACGAGAACAAAGACGATGCACCGCAGGCACCAGTTTGCCTCCTGAAATCCTTGTTTACGGGAAAATATGACTCTTAACGTAACTTTAGATTCTTGCTAACACTGTAATTCCAGGTAAATATAGTAATAGCGACTAAAGCCAGTACGTTATAATAATAATAACAATTTCGCTTCTTCGTCGCTTGTGAATTTTCATTACGAGCCAAAGTAATGATACACGGAAATTTAATTGCTATTATTATTGCGAGGTAAAAATGATGAAAGTAACACGGTGCAAGAGGTTTGCATTGAAACTTGGCAATTATAGACGTGGTAATTGGTTGCCTAGCATTATTTGGGTAACGCGCAATGCGAGCTTTGATCCTGGACTCCCACTGGCCCCAGCGACAACGTAATGTTAGATTAACAGTACTTACGATAGAGCAAAGTGGACCGACGTTTCTCGTGTAGATCCACTTCGCATCTCGAGTACTTAGGCGAGCTTTCGATCCGGCTTTCGCACTAGGTATAGAGGATTACCAGATCCTTTAAGCTTGTTATTCGGGATATAACATCCTTCGTAGAGCCAGAGAATGCAATCGAGAAATTATGCATGCTTGTGTATTATTTTGTATAAGTGCAACCGCACGAGTGATAACACCCGAAAATTGTGCTATCGTTTCGAGCAACAGATTTCGTGGTTAACACAGGAATCTGACCGTGCGAGCTTAACTCAAATATTGCAGTGTTGCGGTGGGAAGGTAATGTTGAATTATCGACACTCGTGATATCCAGCTGCTGCTGACCACGTGCCTCTTTGGCACTTGGAAAATCCAGGCGACATTGGGCCAGCTGGCACCTATGTGCTGGTGGTTGTACTCAAAAAACGATCCATCGTGTTCTTGCTTATAGGATTCGACGCTTAAATGGGCCGTAATAGCTTCTAGGATCAAACTTTGATTCGGTCTCGATTTTTTAAACTCGTTAGCTGCGACAATAAAACTGCACGAACAAAAAGGACATATTTTCCTTGTAGAAAGTGATAAAGTACCAGGTGAAAAGTTACTCGAATGCAAAAAAGCTGCGAGTTAACAGAGAGACACCGAATGAACGACATCGAAAGAATTATAGAAGTTTAGGAATGCTGTAACTTCTTTATAGCTTGTAGGTGCGAGCAAGTTCAACTATGGCGTTGAAGATAGTTACGACAAATTTTAAAGGCTATCTATCTTAGAGCAACTTTAATCACGTATCTACGCTGGTGAACTTTGAGCAATCGCGCGCGTTTTTCATAAACTACTAAATAATATCTCTCCTTATATCGACTTGGGTGCAAAGAGGAGGAAATAGCTACTGAATGCTTCCTCAATGATGTACAATAATAAAGCAGAGAATCGTCGATTTGGCTTCTCTCATTATTATATTTCAAAGATTGATTATGACTCATAATGCGCATCTTACATAAAACATCTCGTCTTGCTTCATAATTTTGTTACTTATAAGAGAATTCGCAGAGCATAATTCGCCAGGAATATTACAAAAGTGGTCTGAGAATACTGAGTTCGCGAATGGAGCGAAGATGAAAATTGAAATGAACACAAATTGCAGGCAAGGTGCGGCTTACGACTCTACAAAGGAGGGGAAAAAATGAATAACGGAATAGACAATGAGAGAATGGGATAGTGGTTGTATACGTGTGTGCGAGAGAGAGAGAGAAAGAGAGAGGGAGAGATAGTTGGAGAGATGGAGAGGAGGTAGGACAATAAGGTAGGGTAGGGCTGAAACGGGGAAGGAAAAGGAAGAGGGAGGGGGGAGGGGGAGTAAACAGAACAAAATTTTACAATGCAAATTTGATTGTGCCACTAGTGTATATGGAGAAGTAAGAACGTATATATATACTATACGAAGTGTAGATGAGAGCCGAGGTCTACATATATAGTTCTGCAAAATATGCATTATTAAGAGTAGCTTATATAAGCGTAATAAATATGGGTTTAATGATTATAATGCTCATCAAGCTATTCTTTTCTCTGGTATTTAAATTCGTAGTAATTATGGAATGAATTTATTTTATTTTTACCCTTACAATTTACCGTCAAAATTATTTTACTCTAATTGTATTTCTATGGTATGAAAGGATATGGAGCGTCGAAATATTGATGTAATGAAAAATTACCTCTCTAAAATTTGAAATGCATGTTAAATAAAAGTTTAGCCGTAATTGCCTTTGCCGAGTATGGATTTTAAAATTGAATAAAAAATTAATAAGTAATTGTGATATCGAGAATATATTTAATTTAAGATTACCGAAGCGTATAAAAAAGAAAGACAATTTTTTGTCTCTGCACAATCTAATTTTACTTATCTCTAGTATAACAGCCGGCAATTTTGAAGGTAAGGGCTCATACGGAAAATAGACCTGCTCAGATCTTGTCTAAGCACGATTGGATCTGCGGAACATCTTATTATAACAGCCGTTACACAAAGCCGATAACCAGCAAAGTAATGGCATATCAACATCCTTTGAGATTACTTTATACAAACACTGCACCGCACGTTTATTATCCTTAAAAGCAAACCAATTTAAAAATTTGCAGGAGCGAGGAGTAAGATGGGTCGAAGATAATGATTTTCTATGTAAACCATGAAAATTCGGTAAAAGTGAGATGTAAAAAGTGTTAAAGTATAGATATTGTGGAAAGTTATAAGTAAATATCTGGGTATCAATCTTGCAGGCAAGACTTGTAATGGGCTTTTAATGTACTTCTTTGGGATGCGAGTAGTAGTTATGTTTTGTTAAGCAAACAAAGTCTAAATAGAATTTGCATTTGGCTGTTGTTTGAATGTAAAACGAGTTGCAGTGCAGAAAACTTGTTGCGCTTCTCATGTGTGGAGAATAGGTGTGCGGTATCCGACGAGAACCGCAGTTCGAAACGGGTCTTAAAGTCAGCGGTAGCCTAGGGATTACTTTTCACGCTGCGGTGAACAATTTGAGAGAAATTGAACGTGGCGTCTATGCACTCTCTGCCTTATCGCATGCGTCGAATTTGCCACATACTCACTCAACGCAGCGCGCAATTCCTTCCCTCTTTCAGCCGAAGCAGTGATGAGCCGAAAGAAGCAAAGCTCGCATGCGTGCATGTACACGTACGTATATGCGCCAGCATGCGAACGTAAATTCGTTCCAAGAATTTAGCTTGGCATGTGATCACCACTGCATTCGCATGGTGCACCTCACAGGACACAACAGGCGCAGTTTAATTATTCTCTGTAGGAGAAAGCTCGAATAGCCCAACTATTTCACGATATACTTTCGTCAACAGATTCTCATCCCAACATCATCGCCCCGGGCGATTATAACGTTTCAGCCCCAGCCAGCCTTCCGAACAAATATTTTTCTTTGTCAACGTAAACTATACCCACTTTTTCTACTTTACCTGTTTACTCCCTTCGTTAACTACCCTGCATGCTTGCTTTCTGCGAATTCCACCAAGAATTTCCTAAATTTACCATCAGAACTACACAATAACCTTATATATGGTACGCTGAGCAAACGGGTCAACCAACTCCGAAATCTTCATTTCCACACAAGTTTGATTAATTTTATATTGGCCAATATTCAAATAAAGTCTGCGTGGTATTTTGTTAAGAAGGCTAAATAATGCGCTTAAATTTGAATGATAGTAATAAAATGTTAATGCTGCTTTTTGTATGTGAAATCTTTATGTGGCAGTATTATTGGAGCAGCAAAGTATTCCGTAGGGGAATGTGTGATGCATAAATTATAATAATTTAATACAACGCTAAATATTGGTAAACCAGCATGCATTATAATCTGATACAGAACTTCCGCCAATAATTTTTAGTATTTAATTTATATCGGGCGTATCGTAAATAAAATAGAAATCTTTTGTAATTTGTATTTTAAAATCTGGATAATCGTTCGATAATCAGTTGTGCGTAATGGGCGATTAAACTTAGTATGATTGGGGCTAAGCGTTCCTTTGCCTTAAAATACAATAAACCAATACAATCGGTTGCAATTATTCCTGGTCATAATTCGTAGATAAATGGGCGAAATTATAGTCCACTGATTACAGTACGGGATTGTTGATTGATAAGGTATCGCATGGAAGCAGGTTTACGGCAGATGATCGCTAAAGCCAAAGCATCACTATAAACAAGCACATAGATATTCCTATCAAATCACCCTGAAGCTTCAAGCGTTCATGCCTTCATGCTTTGCTTTCACTCAAATTCAGGATTTAAATTTGCAAACTACTCTCTCAAACAACCATGCAAGAGAGTATATACATATAGGTGTATAAAATATAACAAACTTTCAAGCCAGTTAATCCATTTTACTTTAACTTATAAGAGCGAGTATATTAACGATCAATTGATCTTTATTTTGTTTTTTCAGGTCTTTTCATCAATTCTATTCCACGTAGAAGCCAAAACTGGCTTTTGTGTTAATATTACGCGAAAAAGAGTGAAATGCAACACGCAACTCCTATAACGTTTCTATCTTGTAGTAATTAATTTTAGCATCTCTTTCGATCAGCTGCACTTAAATGCGTAAAAACTTATAACTTGTTTTTATTTAGCGAATCCTGTACTACCGTAGCGTAATATCCCTGAAACGAAACTTTTGTTAATTTAAGGAGCTTTGAGTTTGTAGAGGAGGCCGGTGGAACACGAGAGAGGCTGTTATTGCGATGTTTCAACGCATATTTTACCCGCGCTTGCTCGCAAGTACTATTGAGGGTTGGAAGAAGATAGTCTTACGAGGATATCTACTTTGTTCACGTAGAGGCATTTGCACTCATTTCTTTGAATATTATATTTGATTCTATTCATTGATGAGAAAAAGGAAACAGTAGAGAGAAATGTTAAATGTTTCTCTTTTATCAACGATCCCTATAAAAGTAAAAAATAACCATTATTCGAGTAAACCAACAAAATCTTTTCTGCTATACGCTTCTAAATGTGTACGTGTGTACGCGCGTGCGGAATATGCACGCTTGTTAAGCAGTATCAGACGAATTAAAGCTCAAACTTAATTCTGCTTATGAAAATACCCTCAATGCATTCTTAATGAGCCTATACCGCTTTGGAATACCTTTGTGATTGAAATGAGTTCGAATTGCAGTAATTAGAATTTGAAGCGCGCATAACGTATGAATGAATGGAAATTGGTGGATTGCATACAGTAGGAATATCAAGATGCGATAAGTGATGATTAACCGCAATAAATTTGTTCCGTGCACATGCCAATCCGAACATTTTTATGGTAATAAGTTTATAACTCGTGAAAAACTATCTTTAGAAGTTTATTATGCGTTGCCTAGATTTTCAGCGTTGAAAAAACAATTTTATAAGTTAAATAAGTCATTCATTATTTATACTATTTAATATTAGGGAAGCATGCATAATAGAAATACTTGAAAATAGCCGGAAGAACCCTGGCCTGTACAACTAAATTGCCGTTGAAGTCTAATTTACATGAGACAAGGATGCGGAACACGGCTTTCCACGGCAAAATAAAATCGATATTTCTGAAACAAGTACAAATTGAGATCTTGCGCAAAGTTTTAAGCAAAACATCTACATATATGGCATATTGTATCTGTTTTTTTTGCACATTTATTATTTCGACATGCAAAATTTATTCGAGGTAATCAAAATCACGAGGTACTACCGACAGAAAAGCGCGTATGAATTTTAATGCCATTTCCTGCTTTCATCCGTCCCCTCGCTTGTAATGAAAGAAACATATATATATATATATATATATATATATATATGTATACGCGTGGATTTGAATACAACGTTCGCCAAGAAAATTAAATTTCAGCCACGAATTGAAATATATATACATATATCTTTATTCGCAATTCATGAATTTGCGTAGGGACAAATTAGTCGTTTAAAATTTGGCCCCGCGTGTCGGAATAAGTATGTCTAGTTGCCGGAGCTAGAATAGGAAAATCCTGAGTCTCGGTTCATCATTCAGAGGTGGAATTTGGTAGAAGAGCGTGTGGCGCGTGTGTATACCGACAGAGGCTGGGCAAGAGGCTCGAGCTTTCATTACGTTTGCTATTAGGATGAAGTTGCTCGCGCGGAATTCGCTGTCTGGTTCGCGTGGAAGCCTGAGAGAGGAGCCTCCACATAACAGTGGCTCGTTTCGCCCCGAAACTCTTTGTGATCCATGAACAGGAAACATCGCGTTATTACGAGCACGCCAATAACACTGCGCGAGCTCATTCTGCTGGAAATCGCGTTTAATTCGCGATTTCAGCAAGCGATGCCATCGGTGTAGATTTCCCATCAAACGAGCTGCTCTTTGCTACTATAAAACTGCTAACCATTTCCAGAGCTTGTTACCATTGCCGAATAAAGATTGCACGCGTCGCGGTGCTGTGCCAGCCAACCAGCCAGATATCCTGCTGCCACGAAGCTGCTTCGAATCAGAATCGGTACTGATGCTTCGCATTAATAAAGCTAACAGAGAATGCAACATTTGAATGCAGCCTCATGAATAGAATTATAATCCACCATTGTTTCGATAACGTATCTGGAGAGTCTCTCGTTTTCCTCCTCGCGCAAAACTGCGCACGCTCTATGATAAAACATATTTTAATGATACAAAACACTCTCTTTAATTACACAGCTATACCGTGCCGCTTGCATTTTCGGGGGAAAGAAATCAATAACTCAGAGTACCACTTGTTAATATTTCCTGCCACTTACTTTTTTTCCTCGGGTAAATTTCTCATCGTATTCTCTCGGGATCGAGGGAAGCCTAGAAAATGTCGTTCCATGCGGTAACGCCACGAGAATGAAGCGTGTAATGCCGATTTGGAAATTAGTTTTACAGGGAGACAAGTGAAGTTGAATGGGGTGATTGCTGCAGGAGAGTGGGGGGGGGGGGGGGCTTTAGGCAGGTCGAATGACAGCGGCATTCCTCAAAGCGCTGAAGGCTATCCATTAAAGCGAAAGTGCTAAAGGGCGACAGATGTGTACAGAGAAACGGCGAGAAGGAGACTAGGTTAGGGTTAGGTAGTGCCAATAATTCTCGTCGCAGTAATTCTATCCCGGTACGCGCGTCGAGACTTGGCCGTGAACACGAGCGTCGCGTCGCGTCTTCGAAGGGTGAGCACGCGAGAACAGCCGAGAAAGCTTGGACCGATGCTTCTGCGAGAGTTGGACCGGAACGTTTGGTCAATAGTTGTTCGATCGACGGTAAATCCTTCAATTTTAAGGTTATCGTTGACCTTATGGGCTCGTACTGCCGTAGCCTCCAGGGTTTCGCCTGTATATACTATATATATATATTGCTGAGGAAAGTGGAGGCGGGCACGGTTAATCAAAATTAATTGAAACGACTACCGTCAGGGTGCGAGTAACACTTCGGGGTCGAACCTGGCAACCGCTTCTTTATATCGACCTATCGAGCAAATTTTATGTCCTGAAGGCCACATGAAAATGCGCAAATCGCTCGTAGAGCTGACTGAGCACGACGCGCTATTCACAGATTTGCCGCGCTCGCCGCCTCTTATCGATCCCTCCTCTCTCCCTCTCCCTCTCTCTCTCTCTTTCTAAACCCGTCAACCCCTCCCACGCTCCGTTCCGTTATCCCTCTCGCTCCCTCAAGCTTCGAGCACCCGACTCGCCCTATCGCCCATAAAAAATTCTCCCAGGGTCGACGTTTCACTCGTTATTAATCGTTAGGCGTCGACGACGAGACAGTGACGTACGACTCTCAAGTGTCATCGACTATTGCGGCTCTAGAGGTACATACACCGTTAACCGGGAGTGATACTCACACGCTTCTTTCTTGATCGTTATCGTCCACTGAATTCTCCAATTAAGTAGGCAACAAAGCTGCACGAGAACCCTTTATCGCGCACTGGCTTTTCTTACCTTCTTACACGGCACCTCTCTTTCACCCTTTCTTCCGACAATACGAAATGGCCAAAACAATCCTGTACTTCTCTTTGTAAATTGCACTCTCGGAAAATCATTCTATCGTATTACACGCCATAATTTACTGCGATACGTGCTACTTGGAGAAAATTAATCGTTGCGTCCACGAGCGCATTTAACGACTACCAAAATCAAGGTAGCGCCGGTTGGTAGCTGTTTATCATCCCGGCGTATAATCGCTCGCTTGTTTATCCACAAAGTACATGCATAGCCCGATAAAGTTTGTCCGTTAATAACGTAGCTCTCTCCCTTTCCTCATTTTCTCCTCGGGCTTTTCTTTTCAGTATCCGCTGGAAGACGAGCCGCCACGGGATCCCATCCGAGTGGTTCGCACAGAGGATTTTCTTAATCGGCCCAGCAACAAATTTAGCCTAAATCTCTTATTACTAGCCAGCTTCTTCTTATTTTTTAAATACATCAGTGATTGGATTATGTTTAGTCGAATAAACACGATGCACGATGGAACGAAAATTTTGATAGCGTTCTATGCTCGTTTTGTGTGAAAAATTTGTTCTTGCGGATGTTGCTTGAAGTAGTAAAAAATGGTTGGAAAATTACGACGACAGTCGTGAGTATTTTTCTAGTCCATTTATCTCGCTGTAAGTTTATGTAGGGCTTCAAAAGAACAATTTAATAATTATAACCACGAAATTGTTGCTAAATTATAAATGTAAATTTACAACGACAATCATGAGTTACAAAGTTGCCCACGACTGTCGTTGCAATTTTCCAACAATTTTGTATACTATGCATGTATAAGAGCTAATTAGCAGCTAGTTGTATAATTTACTATCTTAGCCCTTAAAGGGCACGCCTCCTTAAAATTATGTAAAGAGTATACTAGGGTACTTGGCATCCAAGGGTATTCCAATTTCTACGTCGTTGTGGATATGAGATATTTGTATTTGCTAGAAAATAATAGAATGAAATGAATTTTGTTTATGACCAATTTAATAAAAAAGCAAATTTATATCCAGGTGTGGTGATCGAAATATCTAGGATACTTTAAATTCGATACAATTGGCTGATATACACAAATTTTATTGGATTTCAAACACCAATACTCCACTTTAAGGATGAAAATAGCAATGAGAGGCGGGAAAAATTGCAGCTTCAGCCTTTAGGCTTAAGAAGATGGGTCAGGGAATCAGTGAACCGAGTGTATAAGGAGAGTGTAACGTATATACAGTACAAGCCGTAACGGTGAAGTTCTTCGCACGTCTCATAACTACGTCAAACAGGTTTCAGGTCGAACACGACTCGTACATTAAAGGTTTACTCGTTGTTGGAGAGTTAGCAGAGTGTTAGCTGCAGTAGTGAAAGGTGCCGAGAGGGATGCGGGGAATTTCGCGTATCGAAGGACTTTCCAGTGAAAAGCCCAAAGGGAAGAAAAGAATCCACTATCTCGACAGTGTTGAAAATCAAGTTAAAACGTAATTTTTTATTTTACGAGTAAGTCCTGACCTAATACTTTGCGAATAATCCGTCATCGATAGTTTTCAAGTACTTCGTTGAAAGTATTGTAAGTAAAATATATAAGTTAGTTTCTTCAACGAAATCTCGAGCAACGTCCATCATTGAATTAAGTTGACAGTTGCATCTCGTTAAGATATATATTTCCTAGGAGCAAAAATCACCTATATGCAAGATAAGGTGTCAATATTTTGTGCATTATAATTTTGGAAATGTCCAAATTCTGACATTTCCATAGCCTAAGCCAATACATGCTTGCAATAGTTTTGCCTTGCAACTCTGTACTGGAAATTAATTAAACTTACTGCACTGACGATTTCAGAAACTTGCTTACAGCTTCCTTTGAGCCTCTGGTGGAATCTCTTGATAGTTTAGGGCCAATTGGTACGCGTGAATTTTGGTAAATTGCTTTTCCTCGACACCATAACCTGCTTTAAAGAAAATAGGATTTTCGTTTTGTCTATATAGAGAAATTTCAAAGTTACGAATTACAGAAATAATATTGTATACGCGTTCCAAGCAACTCACTTAAAGTGTAAAAACTCGCTTAAATCGAAGGGTATAATGATCGCTAAGAAGAAATCTCAAAAAATGTAGATTGAAATACTTTGGAATGTATATACGTATACTGAACTTTCGAACAAACATTAAAGCATATAGAAATTAAATTTTTATAAGTAGCTCGGCTTTGCAGTTTAAGCCGGGATGATACTTTTTACAATTTTCATTAAATTACTCTCAAGCAATTACCAATTTCTGTCGAAACGTTTCTTCTTTAAGAAACTTCTTGCCTTGTAATTGAGACTTGATAAGGGTTTGGTAGACTTTCTTTAAAATAATGCTTCGTTGAAAAAATGAACGAAGGCTCTTCTTACCCTTAGATATCAGATTTGATCTATTATTAAAAACTAACATCAATTACCAGTAATGATTCTGCAAGAACAGATGAAAGCACTCGTTAGGTCTATTTTTAAACTAAATCCAGGTCGCGGGATTATGCTAAAACAGAATCGGACGTGTTTTATCTGTACGTAGAAGCTCCATGTTGCATTTCCTAGAGAGACGATAATTAAGCTTCCAAGATAGAAAATCGTGAAAGTGCAGTCGTGAATAGTGATCCTGGATTATTAACGTTTATGCAATGCGCTGCCACATCGCCAAAATGAGAAGCTAAAAGAGTCTTGTGCGGTAAGAGCAAGTCGATTTTCATTAATCTGACAAATATTTAAACTCGATTGAACCTAAAGTGGATAATAATAGAGAAATTAAGAGAGAAAAAAAAATAATTAGCCAATATTGGGGTAAAACGCCCGAAAGAAGAAATAAGCTTATATAATTGTATATCGAGGAATGTAGTCGTATAAGCACATAAGTTAATGTTTACGTAATACAAAATTTATGGTAAATTTCATAGCGCTTTTGTCGCCGCTTGTGCAAACATAGCACGTGCTTTGGGATTTAACGAGGAAACGCGGTGGCGCAATCAGCGAAACTTTTAACAAAATCGGCTGCGGACTAGCCTGACTCGCCTCGCCCCATCCTATCCCAGGACAGTGCTGACGCGCTACAGCTTTACGAGGATCAACAAAACGCTGGTAACATTTGTAATCAAACGGCTGCCTTACTGCGAATTGTATTCGTGTGTTAGGGCAAGGCAACAATGAGAGAACAATCCAGGGTGTATAGCAGTCGGAGAATCGTAGTATTGCTTGTGCGCTTAGTGCACTGATACAAAACAGTCTCTACTCGTGCATACTTTAGCAGAGCAGCTGCCCCACCAGTTCCAATTCCCAAGCGTGTCGATAGCGCCTTGCTTTATCCAGCCAGCCGGAGCTCGCTCGCAGTGAACACAGCGTCGTTCGTCGTACATATACGTGTACACTCGTACTGCACTCGGCCGTTGCTGCCGTTCCGCGCAGTGGTATCAGCAGCAGCAACGCTATCGGCAACAATCCGTAGCGAAGCAGAAATCAAGCATTCCTGCGTCTTGTATCGGATCGCTGCACGCTCTTCACCTCAAATTCAAGACACGAACCGGCACAACCCTAGCAAATTATTAATCATTAGAAACATTTCCTACGTCTTAAGAGACCCTCCTCCATCCACCTTCATCCATTCCCCCGCACAGCCCTACCTTATATCGCGCGCGCATCCCCTTCGGATTGATACCATCGCATTCCTAAATGGATTTCCCTTTGCGGAAATCGCTCGATATCCGTGCGCTAAACTTCATTCAGCTACAAATAGTGATTAATGCGAATCTCGCTGAATTGAACTGCATCGCGATGCTCGAATTCCCAGCTAAATTTTCCTATTGCCATAGACAAGCTCTAATTACAGCCAACTCCGTAATTTGCTTTTGATGCCAAAGCGCTTCGAGATTACATAGAACTGGTAATTCTCGTCTTTGCAGGACACTGTTTTAAGATTAGATTGCCCTCTTAGCGAGGGAAAGCGACAGACGCGTTAAACGCTTCGCTTCGTGCTTACCCCCGTCACATTAATCAGCATACATCCTATCACGAATATACCACTATAATATGGGAGCAGAAGCAGAGAGAGAGAGAGATATATCGTGCGTTGCGCTATATACTCATATAGTAGGTATAAGGACGGCACAGGGACTTAATAACGTCTCTTTAGGACGAACAAAGGAAATTATATGACGCAACTTCATCGCAGGAATACCGATGAAGTTTTTAACCCTGGAATAGATCAGCGAGAAGTTTACGACTTTCAGCAAATCGATCGCCTTCATTTTCACTAGCGCAACTCCCGACTCTGGAGAACGTTATTTGAACGAAGTACTTACGAGCGATACGTGTTCGGAAAGCTTAAGCCTGACTCATTTACTCCTCCCCTTCAAAAACCATTCTTTCCATCCCTGCTTTCTGATGTACGAGAATTCCACAACTTTATCGCTATACCGCATCCCCCTTGCTAGCGCAGATGATACGATATTACAAGAAAATGATGTAACAATCCAACAGACTTTTAACAGATATCGAGTTTTGGACGAATCTATCATTTTAAATCATGCTATAAAACGATGCGATACGTTGGCAATAAATATCGCATCTGTGCGTGAAACTCGAGAGGTTCGCATCGGAGGATAAAGCCCTTGGGCGACGTTGACAAGCTTGCAAGGTCGTCCGTACGCAAATTCTATGGAATAACGAAGAGATAAACTATTACTATACGTAACGTACCCCCCCCCCCCCCCTTGTCGGTGTTGAAGCTGGTACACAACTCCTTTAGTACTTTATATATACTCTTCTACACACGACACATCATCCTTTTCATCGAACTTTCCAAAAGCATACTGATATATATATATATATATATATAAGTCATTATTAGATTTTTATTCAAGTGTATGTACACGTGTGTATTATATTTACTCAAAGCAATTATAACTACGGAGTAGAGCGATGGACATATAATATATAGGTTGACTGTAAGTAGACGTTACAGCGAAGTCACCCTTTCTGTAAACCCTTGCAACTTTACCCACAATCCTACCCCCCCCCCCCCCCCCCCCTCCTCTCCCTCCTACAAACCTCATCGCAAGTCGAGACTTTGATGTGGCTATATAGATTATTTCTCCTACGGCTACACATCATCTGTCTCGCTCCCTCTTTATCTAGCTGTTTCCCTTTGCCATGCAAAAGTTCACCCTTCACCAGCCTTGTTTTTCTTCCCCTTCGTGTTTAGAGTACGTACCCTGCAAAGGGGCAATTCTCTTTTTACAATATTTTATTTATAGATATATTATAGTAAATCTGGTTTAAGATCAATTTCTCCGGAAGAACTTTTAGTTGGTTCATTCTCGACTTGGTTATACTAATTTAGGTGTCTGTCCAGTGTCTGTAGCAGGTTTCCCTTACGATGGCACCTACACCTATCTTACCGTCAAATCTGCTTCTTAAAGTGTAGCGTTCTCTTGTTAGAGCAAATTGTACGTAAAGCCCTTCCCGCTGGGATCGTAGCACGTAACCGTCGGGCTTATGGCTACGAGACACTAATTTCTCATGCGCTCGTCTTCCCTTCACCTTCCCTCACTTCCATACACAAGTTTTATCTCCTTTCGTCTTACGTGCTTTGTTTTCTTCCGCCTCCTCGGGGCATTGCCGGTTTACAGCTTTATGGGCTTCTTTATACTCTCTGTACTTCTTCGTCAGCCTTACTGCCTGTCGCTTAAATCACGCGAATAGACGCGTTCCAAGATCGAGTTTAAAAACCTCGTTACCGCAGAAGCCTCGCGTTCACGTTATGCAAGTTATCTCTTATTAGTTCCAACCTGTGTCCGCTAAGAAGCAAACCCATTACTCTCCGCTCCTAATAAATTCAAACTTGCCGCGCTACTGCATTACGATAATTGCTATTGGATCCTGCTCGAGAAATTATGTGCGAGCATCAATTTCTTTCATAAAGCGATCAAACTCCGAGTTATCTAAAATTAAGCGATGTATATTCTCTCTTGGAAAAAGCAGTTACTATTTTTATCAATGAGCCGACCAAACGACTGGAAGAGCCATTTATGAAAGACTCTGTAGAGTCAACGAGTGCGAGTTATTAATATTTCTTCGGTATATACAAGCCATCGTTAAAAATTGATTATCGCTAGTTTGGACGATTGATCGATTTAACGCTGATGTACCATATGTTTCGCTTTTTACATACATACACTGCATTGAAAATTGCAGAAACAAGTGAAGTCATGCTTCTTTTTACGAAAGCTACAGTAATTTATGTAATGGAGCCACTGAACGATAAGAGGCAGGTGTAATAAATGTAGCCACGCCGTTAATTAGCGACATTTGCACTTAATACAAGGTGCCACCATAATTTTCAAAATAATCGATGCACGCGTAAGAGTCTCTAATGCGAAAAAGTAAGAAGCCTGTTATTAAAAGCTACTCAGCATTCTCATTAAAGTACACTGCCTGCCATTACCTTGACATTATTTTCCATTTCTTTGCGAATATTCCGCGGCAGCGATTGGTTCTCGCCAGAGTAAAAACATCACTTTTCATACCATTTTCTAGCTTCGAGCAACGCTATATATATGCCATGCATTCCGACAAGACCGCGCAACACTATATATCGGACATTAATTTTTGCAAATTCATTCCACGAAATAAAATTATTTATGCAATATAAATATCTTATAAATCTTGGTTCACTAATGACCGTATATAAATTAGCTTTCAGGAAAATCTCTAACGACGTGGCAATGGCATGGATTGTATATACACAGCTGGGAAGGCCATAAATAAACTCTGATCAAGAGAATGGACTTTTATAAATAGGTCCAGCTGCATGCATTTACTGCAAGACGTCCGACTCCTATGCGCGATTACTTAAGATCTTTAATTAAGACAGGAAGCAAATTTCTCGTTCAAAAGCTCGACATACCCGTAATTAAAATATCCGAGTTGTTTCTACGACTATATTGGTCTTCCGAGAAAGAAACGAGCGCGGCCGTCTTTATACTTATTTCGCTCAGTCAATATTTTACTCGGCATATAATAAAAGCGGTTTATCGGTTTAATAAACTTGATGGAGATTTTTCCTCGGCTATCCGACGTTGATTACAGTTTGTTCTGTCAAGTGAAGCTATTTCAAAGAGCTCATCGAGCATTGTTTGGACGGAAGGAAAGTCGAGACACGAGGAATAATCAACGCAGACGTATTCGCTAATAGAGAAATATTACTGTGACTCGTATCTGCAAACTTCCACGATGAACATTCTGGTACTACACTATACTATACATATATACATTGGGCATAGGATGAGTTATCGGTGAATTTTCATAATCGTGTGGAAAAAGCTGCATAATAGAAGCCAGAGCTAATGGGGAACCAAGCCGGTCGAGCCGGAAATTCCTGACTAAAAAGTTTCTCGTAGAGGCGCGCATCGACCGATTGTTCGCCGGTGGTCGTTTGGCTCTGCCGATACCGAAGCTCGCGAATGAGGTTAGAAAATCGATAATTAGGAAATTTCTAAGCGAATTCCCGCAATACAGAGGCTGCAGCAAGGTGCTCGGTTGAAAATGATAACGATAACGGTCGATGTCGGTATGGTTTGTGGTGGCAAGTCCGCGAAAGCTGCGCAAGTTGAATGGTGCAGGAGGAGGCTGCTAAAGGTGGCCAAAGGGGTGGAGAGAGAGAGGGATAGCAATGATTCAAAGCGCAAACGTACGAGGTAACTCGTGCCTAGAACGAAGACGCGACGAGATTCTCGGTGGAAGCAGGAATATTAATCGCAGCCACTGCAACCACCCCACCCCCACCCACAACTTCGTCTCCGCCAAGTTGTCCCCTTCGCCAAGCCCCTTCTTTCACAGTTCTACCACTACGTTATATATGTATGTGTGTACCATATCAAGCTGGAGGACGGCTACTAATGAGACTAAAAACATCGGACCTCGAGTTACGACCGTCCCAAAAACGTAGCCACTGTGATTTAGGGGATGGTAATGGAGCGAACGGACTTTGCCTCCACGCGCTCGCCACCAATCCGCTACTCGTTCACATCCACGCGTTATCGTGTTCTCCAGCTCCTTCACCACCACGCGTGTACGTCCCTCCTCCATGCACCAACAAATTCAGCCTCAAAATCATTAAGGACCATTCATACGACTATTTCACATGTTCATCGTGAGAAAACCACCTACGATTGACCCCCTACGTTAAAATTGATCTTATACGCCCATAAACCAGCTCACGAGGAACGCGTGTAACGCTTTTTGCGTAATTGCCATTAATTACAATGCGACGATGTGGTAGTGCGATACCAGGAAATAAAGAGATATTTTTTTTTATATATATATAAATTTGTTTGCTTTCCTGCGTGACCATCAGGGTGGATTCGATAAATTATTTTCTCGGGTTTCATCCGTCACGATCGATAGACTACCGAAACTCGATAATCGTGATTGTAGCAGAGACTTGTATCTTTGATTGATTAGATCTTTTTGGAGAAAGAATCATGCCGGGCTCGCGTAAAAAATATGATATTTATGATTCTGTAAATATGACCACTCATCACTTTGGCGGGCTCGGAGAGTTTTCACGGAAATCGAGTTAATTTTCGGCGAAATTCGTTCTCGTAGAATTAATTAGCTTGTAATAGTACGTTAAAGTTTTATGAATGGATTTTTTCACTTGTAGTCTAATTAGCGATGTATGCCAGGGGTAATAAAAGTTTCTACACTTGTTATACTCTGTTACAGTAAAGATACGGTGTATCATTCAGCGTTAGGAAACAGTGGTAGCACATCGCCCCAGAGGAAATTCTCACCACCATTACTTATGCTCCACCACAGTCAGCTGCAGCTGCAAAGCATTTTTCTCGAACACTTTGCTACTGACTATGATGCAGTATAATAATATTCTCATCTATTTCCTACCCACCACGACATCATTCTCAATGTCTATGAATGTTAAATCATTTACTTAAGGAATGTTGATGCGAATTCCTAATAAATCATCCAATTATTCAGAAGTTGGGGGAGGGGAGGGGTGAGAGACGTTAAAAATTGATTATTCTACATTTTAAATAAAATTACTCGGGCTTTTTGAACCAGCGAGTGCACATTAAAGCGCTCTCATGGCTCGGCCTCATGCATAAAACAAGCAAAGGATCTGATTTTTCATTTCCTGCAATTTACCCTTTATAATTGCATAAAAATTGAAAAAAGAGGTTTGTTTATTTCTCATTCTCTTGATTTTTTTTTAAATTTCAATTTAACTTTAAAATTTTTTAGATACGGCATTTGTACTTCCAACCAGTCGGCTGGATCAAAATTCATTCGGCTCGGGATTTTATATCGTGTGTAGAAATAAAAAAATGTCGAGATTTTATTTTTTATTCTTTGTATGTAAACAGAGACCCTGGTTGATTTGAAAACTGGTGCGTGGAAAAGTTGGAGAGCGTGGGTTGGTAAGGGGGGTGGGGGAAGAAGGGAGAGGGGGTGGAAGAGAAAGGAAGGGATGAATAGGAAGGTAGGCAGGGTTAGTCGAGGAAGAGGAAGAGGAAGCGACATTAACGTTGCACATGGTGCGCCACTCGACGCCGACAGAAGAGTCACCGGAACGATGTTGCGACCCTTCAACAGCAACGTAACTGGTGACATTTGGTACGTGTGGCAAACGTTCTCCGTCCCGTTGGCAAACATGTTCGGTTGGTGAGCCACCACCGGTTAGCTTGCACCTCGTTAGCGACGCCATATTGGCCTACCGTGAAATGACCAAGCTCGCCATTTCCCACTGTCACATTACCATACTCCTTTTCTACCTGCCTCCACTGCCTCCCCCGCCCCCCTCCACTCTTTCGCGCATCGGCGTTTTATAGCATATCCATCCTCTCTGCCATCTTCACAATATTCCACACCCCTCTTGTGTGCCGTACCCTCTCGTATGCACACTTCTCCAATTTCGCATATCCACGCTTTATCGTAATTTTATTTTATAACTTCCCGTTCAATTTCAAATGCCGTTACAACCTTCGTACAGCAGTGCGCGTTTATCCCATAAAGAGTACCGCGGATCTTTAAAAGGATTTCTCAATTTTAATCAAGCCCAGAAAAGCGTTAATCGTATCTAAATGTCACCTTAGAGTTTAGACTTTGTTTCATCGAGAAAGACTGATGAAGTGGGCTTTGCATAGCTTGCGGTATACCTGATGTATTTATATTGTATATATATATATATCGCGTATATAGTTGTGTTTCAAATGATCTAGACGAAGCGGAAGGTAGCGCTATCGCTAATGTCTACTTTTAATGACTCCTATAAATTTGACCTTGCGGGATCGTGTGTATTATACGAAAATTTGGCGTAATGACCGAGAAGCGCGTACCGCTTAAACTTGATTTACGAACTCTCCTTACGAAGCTGAGAGCAAAACATTTTGGACCGCAATGGCTGTGGTCGTTAGCCCGCGGAACGTACTTCTCCCGCGAAACAACAGAGATATCCGTCCTCTCTCAGCATGCACTATAAACTTTTACGTGTCCTCGCTAATTTAATAACAGATCATTAATTTTATTTACTTCTTATATATATATACATAATGTACTACCGAACAATAACTATATTCATAGTCGATAATTTCGGGGAATAATGATTTAGCGCGGTTTTATCGATGATAATTATTATTTCATCTAACATATGGAATTCATATATGTGCGGCGGCTAAAAGTGACGAAATCTCAGATGGTGGCAATTTAATAGGACGAACAATTCTTGCAGATCCGAGTGGAGTTAATTGACACGACTAATATTTTTTTCTCCAAAGTCCTATCGCTCGCGTCCGTCTCTCTGCTCGAACTTCCGGAATGGACGTTGATTAGTCCAATAGTTGTTCAGCAACCCGACGCGCGTCTGGGAAAGCGAGGCCAGTTGAAGCGTCGCATCCTCGCGGGAAAGTATTGTCTGCTGAAGTAGAGACGGGAGTAAAAGGATCGAAAAAAATTCTCTCACCCCGGGGAACTTTTAAGAGATTTACGAGGAGGTTTGGACGGGATGTCTCCGCGCCTGGCTGACAACTTTATTCTATCGGCACCACCCCCTTTTCTAGCCCCGTTCACTCCGGCAAGCCCCTCGCATCCC
This sequence comes from Prorops nasuta, assembly GCF_024137725.1. NCBI lineage: Eukaryota > Metazoa > Arthropoda > Insecta > Hymenoptera > Bethylidae > Prorops > Prorops nasuta. The sequence continues at coordinate 2,352,579 of NW_027116816.1, forward strand.
CCTTAACCTCTCATGCTTCTCTCTGTAATCCAGTCTCAACCCTGGTACAAATTTCATTGCACCATTCATGTACTACGTAGTCTATTAAATATGCAAAGTACCACGATCAATCGATTGACTTTTTCTTACCTTACGGCTATATATATGCTATCATTACACTTTATAATAATTGACCAAATATGCCGGCTATTATAGTCGTTCATGGGGAGTTTTCCAATTAAATATGTCAAATAATTTTTCCCACCTGCACTCTTGGAATAGTTATTTTACTGTAGATACGCGCCTATATATATCGTGTCCTTTTCCGTTTTGCTTCTCGTATGCCAAGCGCCCCACTACTTTTTTGCCCCATATTTCTAGCCTGTCACCACTATGTCCAGACTGATAAATGATTTGTGCAGTTTTTCGTGCTTCCGCTTGTGAAACCACCATCGGTACTCGACGTTTAACATTAGCTATTGCTGGCAATCTATCAAGATACGGAATAACGAAGCTGTCGATAAAGCGCGATATAAATATGATAGAATTATCGTATCAAGTAGCATTTTTGAGCGAATGTTATATAATGGTTACGATTGGCGCGAAAACATCGAAGCGGTAAGAGTAAAAGGCGGAGGGAAAATTAAAAAGCTTGGCAGGAGTAGCGAAAAGCGAGAATTATTCGGAAAGAAATTTTGACGAGCGGGCGTGATTGGTGCAATCTGCCGCTGACGATGGGATTGAGGGGAAAAGGAAGAAAAGAAGAAAGTTAGCAAGGAGGCGGCGAAGATTGTGGCCTCGAGAATAGCTTCGTAGCGGCAAATTCAGTTTGGTTTGCTGCACGGTTGGGCAGAGTACGAGGCTAGAAATAGCTGGGACGAGATGAGTATGCTTTAAAATGACACGAAGCAGAGAAACAGCTTTGCCATTTCTACGCGTCTAGTGGCTGCACCATTTCCCTCCACCCTTAACATTATCCATGACTCCTCCTACGAACCACTAATTTCATTCTCCGTGAGGGGAATAATGAAAAAACGGGAAGGTCCAATCAGTGGAGATTTACGGGTTGACAGTACTTTCATCTCTCTCTCTCTCTCTCTCTCTCTCCCTCTCTTCAACCCTCTCACCCCCTCCACGAACTTTTCCCTCTGTGAACGGATCTTTGCAACGAGCGATAATGCCATCGTAAATCTTACGACCTACTCACCTCGTTTTCGTCCGTTCGTTCGTTCGTTCGTTCGTTTCGACGATGTAATCTGCAAAGAGCGACCGTCGCTCCGCTCGCTACCTTCGAAAATTGCAATTATATTTTTGACATTAAATTTATTGCATCGACGAGATTATTCGGGAGAATACAATTATTTTCAATGGACGATGCGCGACCGATACAGTCGTCATGCTAAATAGATATACACTGCGTTCGCAATGCGCGATGTTTCAACTACCGAAATGAATGAACGAATATACATTATTAACTAGCTCGCCACAGGGAAGAAGCAGCTAGCGCACCGCAACGAGTAGGTATAGAGTGGGCACGTGTTTTCCTAGAGTCATAGTACCGCGCGCGTTCCGCCTCTTCCGCGTAAATTCGAAAAAGCTCCTGCTTCGCAATTTCTGCTTAGGATAAACATGTCGGGGAAAATTAACAGACGCGAGACGTTCGTTTAATACTGATAACACATTGCTATTCTAGACGAAGCATAGGGGCGCGACGCGCGTTTCGCTGACTCTTGCCTCGAAAGCCCACTTTGCATTATAATGAGGTTTGCCCTACTCGCGAATTTATTTCCAACATCGAGCTGCAATTTTGATTTTCTCACGCGTGTTATCGTTCATGGTATTTTTATTAAACCATTTGCTTCGCAGCATGCAAACTGCTTCCGGCCATGTTGTACCAACAAAAATAGTAAAACACGCAGAGAAAGCCACGAAAATTCTAATTGTTTGTGTGTAATTTGTGATAGAAAAATTGTAGCGAAACAATTTCAGCAATGGGAACAATGTGAAATTCTGGAACATTAGCTTGGCAATAGTTCAAGCACGTTTTATCACGAAGGGCAGGGATACGCTGCTTGTGCTTGCTTGGAAGGCGCGAGCCAGAAGAAAAATAACTTAAAAGAAATGAACTAAGAAAGTCCGTTGAGACGGTAGGGAAAGAAGAAGTACTTTGAAACTGTAAAAAAAGGTCTCATCACGGTTAAATTTCCAGCTTATGTCTCCCAGAACGGTATAAGTTTGAAGCTATAAGCAAAACCATCAAATTATTATAAACTGTAGCAATCAAATAAATTAGTTTATTCTACATATTGTACACGAGAAAGGTAATATACGTGATGTATACTTCTTAAACTTTTCTATATATATTATTGAACATTTATTAATCTTCATGAATTTTTGTTTTTAGGAAGCGACGACTTTGAAGAGTTTTGTGCGATTTTTCATGTTTTCCGACTCGGTTGACATAAGGGCGAGCAAAGAGGAGTAAACTAACAAACAACAGTAAAATAGAGCGAAAGAGCGAGAGAGAGAGAGAGAGAGAGAAAAGAGAAGTGGGCAAAAGGTAAGTCGAGGGAAAATGCTCAGACGTCCGTAAAGAAGAGTTCGATCCCACGTTTTCAAGTTCCCTTTATCATTGTGATAACTCAAACAAAGCAGCCTTTAGTGAATGTATATACATACTACATATATATATATATATGTATACACGTAAGAGAGACACGAGAGAAGGATGACCCGGTCTCTCCAGTGTGGTTTCCCCCCTCTCCCTATTCCAACCATTCTAACTTTATCTTTCCATACCATACCCCTCTATTTTTCTTTGCATTTCTTGTGTCGTCCTTTTTTCTCCATAAGCCTTTCCACGCTTCATCTCTTTTCATCGTATGCCATTTGCCTCTTCACTAAGGACGGTCGACCCACCTGCTTTGTACTCTCTTTATTACATAATAATGTTATTTTCTTTTTTTCTTTCCCCGCTTCATCTACGCTGCTTGTAAATGCGCGTTTCAATATGTAGAATAAAATGCAGCAAACATCGACGTGATAATTGTAGTAGGGTAGCATGGGATGTGGCTATATTCTCGTCAGTGAGCTCATTCGCCGAGGCAGAATACCAACGTGACCGAACTTGAAAAGCATCATTACAGAGTACTATTTTTGAAACAAAAGATGCTCGCACTTGGCCGGAAATGAGAGAAATCTTTTATCCCAGGCCGCTTGAAATGGACGTAAGAGAAGCAGACCCTGCAAAAGGCTGCCGAGTGGAAACGAGTGGTTCATTTTGCGAGCAACACACTGTTAACGAGATAGTCTAATGTCCTCAAAGTAGCAGCGATGCCAACTATTTTATTTTTTCCTTTCTCCTTTTTGTTTCGTACTAGAGTTTTATTTACGTCACTTATGTCGGTCTGACGAAATACAAGATTCCCCCTCTCTCTCTCTTTATATTACAACTCCCACATTGCCTTGACTCGAAACACCCATTGTCTGCCAATATTTGAACAACGTTCTCTTCATTATGTATTTACCAAAATTAGACTGAGAAGCTTATAAAAGATCGTGAACGTAGATTATTTTAAATAATACTACTGACCTGTTAGATGAAATAAAAATAAAATATGAATATTTCTAATTAGGAGATAACACGGTGGGCAAATAGTAAAAGTTCCACCAAAGGTATTGTGTAAATGCCGTACTGCATATTCATAAACGGAATCTAATGACAGTATGGAAACTAGCAATTGCAGTTTGCTTTGTAGGCTTGTAATGCTTATTAAAGTTGCAATATTCGATAGCATTGGTGTGAAAGAAATGCGAATAATAATAATTGAAATCCTTGTGCTTCAGCGTTAAGCTAGAATCTTGCGAAAAAACAAATGGGCGTACTTGGTGACACTTTTTCAGACTTTGAAAACTCGTGGATTAGCACAGTCGTTGGAAAGTTTCCAAACGCCGGAGTAATTTTCCTGGAGATGCTTTAGATGCACTCGCTATCGCGCGGAAAACTGGCGAGATATTGAAGCTTTTTCTTTCATCCCGTCTCACCACATTTTTCAGCCATAAAAATCGTTTAATTTTACGCTAATAAGTTTTGGATATAACAAACTACCAGCAATATTATACTCACTAGATGTAACATGAATTAATAAGAACTTTATAGAGAAAAATTTTATTCCAAAGGAAAAAAAGGAGAAAAAAAAGGAAAAATCCTTTAGAGCGGAAAAGAAGTGTCGAAATTAACTGTCAGTTGCAGCTCGTCAAGAAGTTACGTTTAGCTTTAATTACTCTTGCACTGCCAACGGCGTTAGATTCTAAAAGAAAAGTCGGGTAGCAAGAATAAAGTACGATACGTCGAGGTTGCTATAGGAATGGAGCATGAGAGTAAAGGGTATATATATGTACAAGTTTAAAAAAAGTCTTTAAGCGCGAGTAATCTCTGGCATTTTTCAGGCTAATCAGGATCTTGAGGAAAGGAATAAATAAGAGGGAGGAAGAGCGAAAGTTAACGGAAATTCAAGATTTTCAGTGGGAATAGCGCAGAATTAAAAGGACTTTATCAAATCTAAGCGCGTATAACAACCTCTCATTTTGGGTGGAGCGTTACTCTTACTCGGGGATCCCTGATGCGTTTACTGAAATGCCACCTTCCTGCATTTGCTCTGTCATTATACGTCTCATCCATCTCCATTCTATCCTCACGCTCCGATGATATAGCCTCTCTCTCCCTTAATCTATCCCAGCAATCACTCTCTTTGTCTCCGTTGCTATTAACGAAGTTCACTATGTTGAAAGGGCGCATTATCACCTTCCTCGTAATTATTTCACACGTTTCAGCCACATCATCTTATTCGCATTGCAGGCGCATTAGTAGTTTCAAGCACGGAAAGTCTTTTTCCATGTACGCTTGTAAATTTTATGTATATTGGTATCACAGGTAACACAGCATGATCAATGTTTTGCATTTATCTTCATTTTCAATCTTTTCGATCATGTCATTTCAAGTTAGTACACGGTATACATCGTAGAGAGGTGTACTTGGGTCGCTATCAGCGCAGGGTTTTCCGATTGCGGTGTTTCTCTCTCTTGGATACATAAACCTACAGGTCCCTTAGCAGTATACCGGTAATACATATATCCTCCTCCTCCACCTCCACCTCTTCCTCCTCCTTCCCCTTTAGCATCGGCCTTGTAACGTAGACAGAGTCTCTTATCCGACGTGCGCCGTGGCATAACGGCCGTTTATCGTGAGTTCACGCTTCGTGAATGTACGTGACAAGCGCGTCGAGGTTGTTTTATCGGTGCGAAAGCCTGTCCCAAGTTGTCCGGATCGCGGGCTTGAATACCGACATCGTACCCCGGTATTTCCTCGTAGATGCTCGCCTCCTTCACCTGCTCCAAGATACAAAGAGATAGAACTGGAGGGGCGGGAACAAATGACGAGACAAAAAAGACACGAGATACGAGCTAGCTCGAAAAGTGCTTCGTCGCTCATAATATTTGTTTTGCGAGACGGAAAAGCGGTCGCATATATCTAGCTATGAATAATGAATAGCTTTATCGCGAAACTTTGAAATTTGCACGCAACGCGCCGGAGACGTGATTACTTTCACGAAATTTTGTCCAAGGATACATTCCCTATCTTTCCACGGTTCAAATAAGTATATATATATATATATATATATATATACGAAATATTGAAGAAATTTATTAATCGAATATACACGCTTTACCGGGCGATTTTTTATCATCAGGCCAATTTATTCGTATGCATATATATAGTATATGGAGAGAGAGAAAGAGACAGTTCGTATGTCACGCGTGAACCGAACTAAGTAATCACTGAAATTACCACGTTATTCCTAGCGCGATTCAATTTTTCTCCACGAAAATCTAACGGGAAAGTAATCAGGACGCACGAAAATCGAGATACGCAAATGGCGTTTCCGCTGAATCGAGAGTAAACGACCCGCTTACCGAACCATTCGGCTTGTTCGAATGTAGATTTGGTGCAAAGAGTGGAAAAAAAACAGCATGAACGCACGAGCTCTTCTCACAGGGGACAAAAAACCGGGTTAAAAAGGAGCGAGCTTCCACCGTCACGTTTCCCAGCGTAAATTTCGGTAACAACGCCTTATCCGGTCTCAGTGTAAGCTGCTGACGTCATCGCTGCCTGCGTTACGAAATCCCTGCAAAATTCATTTGCAGAAATACCAGAGGCTACAATAGGAATACACAATCGCGAAGCTGCACCCTAAAAAAAGGAAAGCATCGAGGAGAGTCCTCGTGCTACTCGAGCTTTTTTTCACATTCGAAAAAAGTCAATTAACTGTTGGGAAGCGAATAGTGCGTTAATTTTCTATGGGCGTGTAGGGAAGAGAGATAATTGGTCTAATTAGGAGTTAGCGCGTAGCGATATTGGTTGATCGATACAAACGCGTGTACAGCTTTGTACTGTTCTATACTGTAACCCGTCTGACCTATACGCTGCTTAACCACTTTTTTCCCAGGGCACCGCAGTTGTACATACACGCTAGTAGTGCAGACCAAACTTTCGCTCGTTCCTAGAAAATATCTGTTAATTAGCTCTGCTTTATTATAGATTCCGGTGAATTATAATATCAATTATACATAAAGCAATAACCCCAAATGGTATTCTAATATAACGATCGTGTTAATGGAAATTTATTTTATGCTGGAATTTTTCATAAAATATTTTGCAATATTTTACCTTTAATATATGTATTTAGTGAGAAAGAGAGAGAGAGAGAGAGAGAGAAGGGGGAGGGGGGGGGGTACAATGGTATGATAGGAATCGTTGGTAGGATACATGTACATTATTGTGAAGGGGCAGGTCATGTTTCTCGGCACGTTCGACAGAGTATACGCGCGTAATCGACAAATATAGATGTAACCAGATTCCGATATTCTACACAATGTACAAATAGTAGTCGGCCGCAAGAACGATGAAATATACGCGAGAGAATCCTCAATGTAATTACAGCTTGACTGTGGATACGAAGCTCGTGACAAGGGATATCAATTTTGCGCGATACGCTCGTCAATGGCAGCGAGGGGTGTAAGAGGGGGAGGGGGGAGGGGCTTACGCAAATAACAAAACTGCGTACGTATAGCGAGGGACTTTTGCATACCGCCAGAATCCCACCTTTCGTTTATGTACCAAGAAACCGTCTGCGATTTACGAAGCGGACGGAATTTATTTCGGAAATGGCATACGACCACGGACGACTATTTTGAATTCCGGCTGAATATTAAATCCGGTTTCGCGCGCGGTCCGAAATATCTGTCGGTCCGATATTAGCGTCTGTCAGTCGAGCGAAATTTACGTTGCGTCGCAGAGGATTTGCATCGAGCTGCAAACTGCGTTTCGGCTAAAGGGGAATAATGTAGGACGGGGAGATGAGGGCAGAAAAAGCCAATTGGCAAGGTTCGATGGTTCGCTCCGTGGTTGGCGGAGCCTGGCTGGATGGCGCTATCCATTTGACACGTTCAGTTAAACAGGTGCATGCTGAAAAATTCACCAACCGTTAACGGTGCGCGGCTCTATAACTGCGCCTCTGCCTCTGCCAGAGTAAAGAGCTATCTGGGAGTGGACTGAAGTGGCATCAACCAACAGCGCGAAAAAAAAAACCTCAAGACGAAGAATTGTGAGAGGGAAAAGAAGATTTCACCGCGATGAGCGCTCAACGAGAAAAGTCTCCGCTGAAAAAATCAAAAGGCTTTATTTATTGCTCGATGAATACTTAAATTTCTGCATGCATTCTTCGAAGCGCTTATTGCTTTCTAGCTGCCAACGGGAAAACTCGGAGTAATCTAACGCAACGAAAAAAAATCCCCTCTGCCCGCTATATTGCCCTGCATACATTTAACGAAGCCCGCTAATTCATCATTCTGTCATCTATCACTTTCTATAAAAAAGCATCATTTCTATCCGTCAATGGAACTTTACCGCTTCGCCAAATTTTCCGAAGCAAATGAAATTAGAAACAGCGCGTGTGTGACAATCGCGAAAATCAGACTGCTCCTGTCGGTAAATTAATCGAGCATGCAAGTGCTTTGTGGGATTCCAAGTGAAAGTATATAGAATCGCCCCAATTTTTTTCGTCAAAACGCGTCTGGCACGAGTTCCTACATTTCTATTGAAAGAATTCTCTTCGGGAGGTTATTATAGTGATTTTTTAAAATCGAATGTATAGGGTGGATACAAAGGATCTATATAGTTAAGAAGAAAGAGTAAAGTGCGTGAGAAAGGCGAGATCGACGCCGGTGGTTTGTCGAGTGGAATAATAGGAAAGGTTGAATTAATCACTGGGGTGGATACGGAAAATGAGAGTTCGAGGGGGAGGGGTAGTTTAGGGTGAATGTTGACGCATTAGATGGTGATCAATATGTGCGGAAAGGGAGGCGTGAGCGCGGAGCATCGGCGATCGGAGCCGTTGAATAGCCAGCTCGAGTGAAGGGAATGGAGTTGAGTGGAGTATGAGTGTGCGCTACAGCCGGATGGTCGGAGCTAGGTCTCTCGGTATTCAGTCGGTTATGATGAATCGGCCTAATTTCGCGGCCGGAAGGTCACGTAAGCACAGTAAATCTTGGCCGTTGCTGCTAGCCTGGGACAAGAGCGCTACTCGCTCTGCACACAACTCGACGCTGGACGAAACATTTGCTGCTTCTACACGCAAATCCCAGACTGGAGTGTTCGTTTCCCTCTCTCATCGTCCTTTTTACTCCACCCTTCGTTCACGCGCTGCTTGAAACCCGAGTGCAACACAGAAAGCGATTCCTAAATCATATCAGTGTGCTCGCGCACCAAACACATGCTACGCATTCCCAAAACTATTTGCGGTCACCAAAACAGCTAATACGGCTTAACGTGTATCATTTCGCTCATTCTTCGATATTCCGCCCTCTCTTTCTCTCCACTCCACCTCCATTCTCAAATGTTTATCATGAATTTTGCAAGTAATCAAAGTAAACTATATATGTGGAAACCAAAATTTCTCAATGCAAATTTACCAAACTTTGTTAAATAACGCAGGCAACTGAAATACGCGTGGGATAATATTGAGCAGCGCAAACACTTGCGGTGAATACTAACAAAAACCACAAAATAACATTTCTGTTTATCATCATTAATATTGATATTATCAATAAAATTTAGTATTACCGTTCGCGAAGCTATAGGTTTAAAATTAGGAATAAAAGCATATTATCTCTCATTTGCGAAATAAGGTCTGACTTTAGCTGCTGAAGGAAACTTTGTATACGACGAGGCTCCTACATCACAAATAAAAATTGTCTTTCATCCATTTATAAAAGTTATCGTTGCATCCTCTTGATGAATTTAAACTAACGATGTCAACAAAGTTACACCAAAACGACTGTGTCGAAGCTGAAACTCTACTTTTTTTAATTCTTAATTTATCTGCCATTGTAAGTCAGTAAAATGATTAGATATTCTCTTTCTAAATGGTAAATATAAATTTTTAGCTCTCTCTCTCTCTCTCTCTCTCTCTCTCTTTCGACGGGACAAATCGTTCAAATCTTAAAATACGTAATTATAGAATAATGCTTTTATCACGATTTGATTTGAAAATTTATCAACGCGCTTAGAGATGTAAAGCAGAGAACTGTTAACCGTGGATATAATTACCAACGGAAAATTGTCGACACGCTCTTCAGAGTAACGTATGATACTAGTGTAAAAGGAATCGTGCTTGTATACACCACTGATGTACACTATGAATAATACCATAGTGTACATGACAATTTTGCTAGAAATTGAATATATTTGAATCTAATGAAGATTAATTGTAGATATATCATTGATCTTCAAATTTCATCTACACTATTTTCAAGCGCAAGACTTGTCTTTTCCCATTGAGGACATAAAATCAAGATTAAAATAAATCCTATTATTTGGTATATAATTAAAACAAACATGCTATTCAGTTCTATGTATAAGAAATTACCTATATCTTATCATAAGAGTTCTTCTTGTCTCCTAGCGATTTTTTTTTAATCCTCCCACGTCAAATAATGGGAATATTGCAACGTTTATACTGTATCATGTAGGGTCGATTGATGCGAACGTTTACCCGGATGATTGATTAACGAGGGGAAATTAATTAAACGCCGGATTTCTCGTACAGCCTGAGCTTGAATAAGCCAAAATGATGCACCGAAATGCAAAGCGTTCATAGAAGGGGCAAGCATGTCATGTTTCTTTCAATAAAGACTTGAATGACCGATTACAATGAAGGCTGCGACTAGAGGAGAAAAAATAGTGCCGAAGCATCGAGTATAAAGCAAATTTTATAGATTTTATCAATTTTCCTGATTACGCCAGCAAGAAACTCAATCAAGTTATACTTACACTATAGATAGTACGATCAAATGGATCAAGCGAAAGAAAACAGGAAGAAGAAAAACGAAATCGAAATAACAATGAATAGTCGAAAGTTTTGAAGAAATGAATAGATGAACAAAACTGAAAAGTATACTAAAGGTATCGGAAAGCAAAGTTCTGTAACTTATTACTCATAGACCGCCCAAACATTTGCAAGTTCCTTTTATAGCCACTTTTATTCACACATGGATTTTCATCTTTTTAGAAACTAAAATATCACACTATTCTCGCCACCCTCTCAAATTTTTAAACCATATCCTTTAATAGGGACCATTGTATCGATAAAACTAAAACGGATATATGTATCATTAAAGCCAGTAATTCTATTAGTATATACTTCATTTATAATTTTTATGAATCACCACTGTACTTCTTTCTTATTACGTCGAGTCGTTAAAAGTCATCGTGACTCGACCTCCCAGCAAAAAAGAGAACATTAAAATCCTCTAACTCTGATTAAAAAAATGTTTATTACTTGAAAAATACTTGTGCCTCGAGAATGTTGAAAGTCACACAATTGATTATAACTATTTGTAGAAGGAGGAAATTTGAATCTGCAGCTGGAAGATTTTGTTAGCATAGCAAAGAAATGATTATCGGCAGAAAATATCCGAAGTGGAAGACAACGCGCTGCTGATTTCAGCAGCGAGTGAATTGGGGGTAGGAAGAGCGGCGCAATCTCGGCGTATATCGGGTTCACGAGGGCGGATGCGGATGGAAAACCGATTTTCAGGCAGGCAGGCCAAACAGGCCAGTGGCCCGAAAGGTCGATATAGAAACGAAGAACAGGACTCTCGGAGACAGAAACTCGTGAATGTGTTGGCCGGGACAAAGTATAGGGTAGTAGTGGTTACAGCCAATATCGTGGACTTAAAAAGTTCGTTTGCGCCGTTATCAGCGATTAACCTGGAGTCCAGCAACTGTTGGTGCTTTGAAAACTGGCTACAACATGCTTTTATTAAGCTCCTTGTGGAATCGCACACGGTTTCCATGCCTAGCTCGCACAAACAACCAATTATAGCAGCTTTCATCCTGGATAATCGTCGAGCCTCGATCAGTTTAGGATCCTATCCTGTTCTCCACGATTAATGAAATCCCTTTACAAACAGATTCGCACGATGACTGATTCTCCATCAACGATTAATCTTTTTAATGATCAGCGTTACAGAGAAATATTTGCTTAATCCTCGAGACCTATTAGTGTAGATTTGATGTCACTTGTCATTTGATAATAGTTTAGGGCTTCTTTCATGTTTTGGCAAACACTCTTAAGATTTCTCGAGGCATGGTTCTTTAGAGGGAAGTGTCTATAACGTGACCTTAATCTCCTGCAGTGATGGTACTATGCATACAGTAATCAAATAACATGTGCGCAGAACGTTTAATGTGCTTTCAACGATGCGCGAAGTTAAAATATGCATCTAATAAATTTTACTTAAAAAAAATAGGAAATAATAAGAACTCGAATCTCCGCGTTAATTTATTTCATTAATTGAAGGCTTTGCCATGCTGTTACGAGAAATTTCCAATTACTGTCTACCGAATGCCAAATGGGCCGCAATTTTGTTACAGAAGAATAACACTCGTTTGATAATTAATTTCAGTTAATTGACGCTGTGTTAGTTGCAGCCATTTACAATATGAGAGCTTTCGAGATAAGCTCGTTGTTAAACTATGAATGATTTAGAGTTCCATTAGAAATCTATATACGTATATGTTATATGTATTTTATCGAGTTCAATGCACATGAAACACAAATGCCGCTACTCGCGATGTATCGATCTTTTACCTGCTTAAAATTAAATTTCAATGGTCTTTGCAGTACGCTTTTCGTTTAAAATCAAGATTATCATGTTTGCAATGTTGTCGGGATCCATTAAACACGACAAAAACACCTTTTGGTAAAAAGTGCTTGAGCGAAGATTTACAGAGCTATAGAGGAGGGCTACAGGGATGGAGGAGTCGGGCTCTGGGAGAGAAGAGAAAGAGATGAAATAAAAAGTAAATATTCTTTAACACTCACCTGTGCGAGGGTGTTACTCCAGAAATCCTTCACGGCAAGGGCCAGCAAATGTCGGCTCACCGCATTTCTACGCTGGACGCTGATGGTTCTCTCGTCAGCACCATCAACAACACCACTACAACCACCAACACACCGACACTACACAAAAAGAGAACGTCAGGCTTTGCACTTGGTGTAATCTGGCCCCTTTCTACCGTTGCTCCGGCGTTATCTTATAGTTGCTAAGAAGCAGCGGGCAGAGCGAAAAGGATTCTTCCAATTTGCTATATATATAGGAGCAAAGCGTCGAAGATCCGGAACGACGATTGAAAATCATCCGTCGCATTTATTTAACCTGACGTTCTAGGTTTGGTCGATGAGCGACAGCTCTACGAGTGGGATGATGATCGTTTAATTACGAAGCGTCGAACGGATATCGTAACTCCACGTGCGTGCAGCGTGCACGCAGTCACTAAAACTACGGGGATACCGTGGGAAGGAGTAAAGCGGGCGGTGTAGAGGTAGCTTGGCTTGGTAGGTAGGCAGGTGAGCAGGCAGGACGGGTAAAGCTGGTTTAGCGTGTGTGTTGCTCGGTCACAGAGTGCACTGTCCTGGTTTTCCAAGAGTCTCGAGGTTGAGTGACATAGAAGCGCGTCGATTGCGCCCCTACGCTCTATTGGAGATAAAAAGCTCGGGGCAGAGCTTTCAGAGAGAGAGAGAGAGAGAGAGAGAGAATGGGAGATATGTATGTCGAAGAAGAGAGAAGTGGTACGAGAGACGAGGAAGAAGAAACAGTCACGTTGTCACGAGAACCTCAGAGCGCGTATCACCCCTTCTGATGCCGGGGTTCGACTGATTTCTAAAGCAACCCTCCGTTGCAGTCGGCACTCGGGGCGCATGCCCCGCAATCTCTCTATCCCTCTCAGACTCATATACGCCTACAAGATTTACCAGTGTGTGAGTATCTTGCTGCACGACGTACGTACGTCACGCCTACATACGGTCTGCCCGAGAAAACTCACCCCCTCCCCCCCCCCTTCCCTCCCCACAAACTCCTTCCACCAAACGTATACTCCTATAGCTCCGGGTCGTCGATCTCCACCGACGTCCATTGACGTTTAAGCTCCACCTAACTCGATTTCACAGCCCCTCCGTCCCTGAAGAAAGGCAAACGTGAACTTCGCGCTAACTTACCTTAATCTCGCGAAATAAAGGTCGAGGTATCCCGTCCGTTTAGATAAATCGAACATGGCCCAGCTCCACCGCGCGTACTTCTTCACTGCAGATAAGATACGAAACTCTTGGGGAGAGTGATTGAAAATAATTTACGGCGCGAGACGATGCTCGAGTTGTTCCACTTGGAAAAAAATTGCTTCGTGCGTGTGGAACGTCGCCGATGGGGCCCCGCGCTCTGCTACAATGGCCTAATAACGTTTCAACCGTATAGCGAGAACGCCCTTCGACTTAACTTCAAAAAGCGCTCTCACTCTCCGAGTTAAACGAATTCTGTAAAGATGCCGTTTCGGTGAAACGACTCGGCGAAAAAATAATTTTTTCGCCAGAGTTCGAACTCTCGAGCGCTATTCCACTGGATGTGTATTTAGGGTTAGAAAAGCTACATTACGCACTTGGGTCTTTTTACGATCGAGCTTAATTGCCAGCAGTACGTCACATTGGAAAGTCCATCTTTTTTAGCTGCTGCACGGGGTCTTGCGAGTAGCGCTACGTCACTTGCGAAATTAATTGGGTCTTGCAATTGCTCTCTCCTTCGAATGTTAGTCACGAGAATACACCGTAAGACCATTGGTACTGGGGCTTTATCTAGAGTTAAAAAACTCCCCAACGAATTGTCTTTTTTATTCCTGCAATACTCCGAACAACAATCTTTATAATCGTCTGCTGCAGCATGGGTGCTTTTGAAAAAGCATCCGACAAAATGATTACTGAGAAGCTTTCAATGCACGATATACAGTCTTTGTCAAGGTGAATCAAGTAAATCAAGTCGATTCGAAGAATTTAATTAAAAAACTGAATTGATTCAGAAGGCGTTCCAAAGCACCCCGGGACTCGAAAGATTAAGAGACTCGTCCAGTCTTATTGCGAAACCAATAATAGATTTGCTAGGAGTTGCTGTGCCTTTTCGATTATCCGATGGCGTTCTTGGCTCGACACTGTCGTTGAATTCTTCAACGTCGACTGAAAATAGTCTGAAAAGGTTTTGGGCAGCGGGAAGAATACTGGAATACACAGTTGGGATCGACGAAGGAAAAAGGAATAGAAGAAGACACGTAGGCCACGCCCAGAAACCGCAAAGGAACTCAATCATTTCGTACACGTATGTAATACGTAGCAGATATATGGTATGTATATGTATACTGTAGTATATAATATATAAAGCGAGCCGTCCGCGTATTCTAGTCGCCGACGCCTTACCAGACTGGGTTAGCAAATCCATTTCCGTCAAGCTCGCGTTCTCGTTTCATCGAAAGCTTTCCAACTGGATCACACTGGTCATGATATTTGATGCAGTACCTATGGAAGCCAGGTGCGCGAGTGGGAAGGAAAAAGATAAACAAATATCAGAGGTCTTGAAGCATTAGCCCAGAGTTTTTTACACTCTTAGTTAGACCCCTATTATTACAGCTTGTAAACTTGATAAGACCGAGCTTCGTAAAATTAAAAGTCTGATGTATGAAAATTTTATGGATCTATGCAGCTTTTCTTTCTAGACCTTTCATCTAGCGTAGCTCGTTCCGCGGTAAGCCTCTTTAAGCCGAGAAGTAACTAGGCACCGTTTAGCAATGGAGTTATTGTAAGTGCTAACGAGAGTACTTGTGTACTATAATACCGAAGGTATTTCGCATAAACTAAACTTAAAACCCTTCAAACGCACATCTCTATAGTATTTTGGATCGGCATCGTAGTCATTACGCTCGGAGAAGCTTGAAACACTGCGATGTGAAGGCAGCCAATATTTTACACCTTTGCCACACACACACATATATATATATATATATATAGTGTACGCTAGTGTGTACAGCAACAGGGTCATATAATAGTTTGGAAATAGCCCCATCTGATAGTTGAAATAATCGCAAGTTCAACTCTCGTATGACCTCTGTATAGTATAGTATACGTATACACTATGCACTGTAGGAAACATATTTTCTCGGAGGTAATTTTGTATTGCAAAGATCCCGGAGCTTATAGTGCCAGGAAAATGATAAAGGGTAAGAAAGGCCGCTGGCAGAGAGGAGATAACGAGACACTGAGCTTCCTGAAACGATCTGACATTTTCGCGAGTTCAAGAAACGTCATCAAGGGGCTTTGGATTTCTGTGGGATCTGGAAGAACGGTCAAGCGGAAAGTGGCGATTCTCGCTGGAAGGTCGATCGTTATAAGTTGGCTAGCAACTCGCGCTACTCGGAGAAGGAGGATTCGCGTGACACCCACCGACTGCATGAACACCGAATACGGGCCGAACAGTGGACTGACGGCTATGAGAACGGGGGGGGGGGGGGGGTGGAGGTCATTCTATTAAACGCGACCCTTTAAAAGGCAAACGTAATTGCTCATGTAAAACAATCATTTGCCGAACGAACCGCGTCGAGCCTTACACTTTATTACCACGGATTACGTGTTGTTCTCTCGATACCTGTGCTACTCCTTCCCGTAATTACTATTATGCTGATTGCACGCCTGTCCTTATTATCCGGCTCGATGCGCACTTAATTGTTATAGGCACCAAGCGAAACTTTCTCCGTGCCACGATTTAACAGAGTTCTAAAACATTTTGTGGACTGTATCAAGCTAACTCGAACTCTGTCAGGGAATCGCAAAACTGTCAAGGATTATATTAACTTATCGTATAATGCCGGAAACTGTATTGGACGACAGATTTGGACTTGAGCCAAGTATAACGATAATATAAACATCCCTTCGTAGAAATTCCCTCTGCACTTTCGATAAATTAAGTTTTTCTCTTTCTGCAGATATATATATGTACATATATATAACGCACGGAGTGTCATTTGACAACCGAGTCGATTAATCGAATTACATTTATTTTCTGTAATAGAGCTCTGACCTGTCTGAGACCAAATCATTTCATTTATTTGATTATTTTCACTTTGGGTATTGATGGATACTACCAATAATGTGATATTATCGTATCTCGAAAACTGTCATTCGATTGCTGACTAATAAAAATAATGATCTATTGAAAGACCGTATAACGAAAACTGCAAATAAATTGATATGGGTTATTGAAACAATGCTGCTTTTCATTTTAAAAGGGAATTACAGGCAATCTTGCATGTGTGTATTATAACGAACAAGCGCATGCACGTATTTTACTCGAGTGTCACGTAGGTAAAGGGGCATACAGGAGTATGTCGTTGACAAAGCAGGCCGTTACGTGCACGGAAAGATATGTTGGCCTGAAAAAATGATTACTATTGATAAGAAACGCTGCGCAGTACTTTAAATGCTTTTTAGCACAGAACATCGATAGCGTACTATTACTTCGAGGACGAGATAGATGATCGAGCTAAATAAACGTTTTAACACCCTCCTGATTGATTTTTTAGCTATGATTTTTAACCAATCGCTATATATATATATATATATATATATATATAATAAAGATTGAATATTTTGCCGATCCAATAAGATAAGGGAACATTAAATTCTTTTAAAGGCGCGCGCAAGGCCAATATAATTTTCTTGGCGAGTAAATTTAACATTGTTAAACTGAATTAAACCGCTCAAAGAATCGACCGCCTCTTACAGTATTCTCGCGGAAAAGGGTCCAAACTTTCTTGGTTCTTTTTAACGAGTTTCTCCCGGCAGGTCGGCTGGCAGAAGGAGGCCGTATGAAGCTAGTGGAATCTGCCCAATGGAAAGCACGCCACTTTAGTAAGTAGAGCTCGTGAGGCTGATACTGTTTCCGTTTAAAAACACGATTGTTCCAGTACATCTAACATTATCCAAAACCATTTACTCACCGCTCTTTATCTTATTATTTTTCACTCATCCTCGAACTACTGAATTATTCAACTTTCTAGATAATTTTTTCGCATTTCGTTAATTTAATCTCAAAGTTGCATTGTTTTATAGCAGACAAATGAATGAGGGGTCGAGCCGGGCGTGCAAATATCAGCTACGAACGCTCCGCTCGAAAAAAAACTATACACGTCACTGCAAGGAGGCTGGGATAATGCGATAAAAGCCAGACTTCCCTTTCCTGCCTTTTTTAAAGCAAGTATAACCCCCACTCCCTTGGAGGAGGCTTCAGAATGTCGAGCACCGTTGGTGGTGAAACTTCGCCTTTTGTTTAACTACCATGTAGACTTTAATCTTGCACCAGTCGTACACGTATGTAGTAGGTATTAGCTGAACGAAGAATCTAGGCCTGTCACAAATGTGCTTGCCACTGTACCTATACAATTTAAAGCATTTTAATCTGGTCACTTGCCCACTTGTGTTATTTACTAAAAGTTCATTGCCCTCGATCCACCGTGGCGCGTCTAGCGTATAGTATCTAGCATCATTCTTTATGTATCACTTTATTTTTAGACGAGAGAGAGAGAGAGAGAGAGTTGTAACACGCCGCTGATCGATATAAAGCTATTGACCAGTGAAAGGTACAGTAGATTCATTGTAGATACCTATATCTTCCCTATCTGTGGGATTACAAGCAATATCCATACACTCGCAATATAGCCTGTAGAATTATTTTAACACAGTGGGTTAGTTAGAAACGTAACGAAGCGAGGAAGGAAATCTCGTGGAGGAGATGTACCTACCATTATACAGGCTTTTACTTTATTTGTGGAGTGAAATGTATACATATAGAGAGGTAGGTGGGTAAGTTCGCTATAGGTGAGAAAAGTTAACGATTTTTACCTTAAGACCATGGCAGATCTAAGAGCGGAAAATTCTTTCTCGCTATTTTCTTTCCGCTCTATTGAACGCCACCGCGAGAGAGTGTCGCCAGGCGTAATTATGAGCAACTCGATCGTGGCACGAATAATCAAATTTCCATCCCTTTCGTGCGGCTGGTGCGCCAACTGCGAGAAAACTGGTGGAGCGGGCGTTGCCCGGGCGATAAGTGGAAAAAAGAGAGAAACGCGGAAAAACTCGTTTAAAGGAGCTGCGTCGTTCCTGATACACGAACGACACGGAATACATCTGGAACGAGATGCAAATTGCAGACTTACGAAGCATTGTTGCAGACGCGCTCGCTACAAATAATAAATTATATGAGTAGCGTGTCCTTCGGCCACTATTGCTCCAGCCTTGAGCCGCTTCCTTCAAAATAAACTCTACTCGTTTTCCATACAAACGGACGGCACAGTCCGTTAGCGACCAAGATTTCATCAGCTTATACTTTTCAACGTTTCAAATACGGTAAAGCTTATTCAATTCATTAGTATTGCTGAAAGTCGAGGACAAATAATTTATAGTACCTTCTCCGTAGATTCTTCATTTATTCCACAAAACCACTTTAATCCTCTTTTTTGTAATATTTATAAGCCAAAATAAAATAAAAAATATATTTCAAAGCTTCTTATTATATAACCTAAAGAGAATAAAATTATATCTCCCGTCCATTAAGTTTGAAAGTATATTGTACTTTCTTTGTATGAAAAGAGTAATTATATATTTTTGTATAATAAGTTATAATAGCTTTTGATTTAATTATATATATATATATATATATTTATATTTATAATATTAATAACGATTGAGATAAGATGAATCAAATTGCGTCAAATGCATTTCAATAGGATCATAGAGCAACGAATCGATATCTGGGCAAAGATGTCAGAATGGATTTTCGGTAGTCTAAAGGGTTTGTTGTGATATATGCTGCAGGAGTACACGATAGACTCTTGAGTTAAGAGCTGACAGTGGATATGCGAGCTCCTCATATAAATGCATATGGAAAACGAAGCATAGACTCTTATAGGCGCATCCACAAAAACGTCCATTTAGGTTGGACGTATTTATTTCGTAATGGAAAGCAAAAGAATCGTCCATAAGCAGCTTTAGTCCCTCCTTTTTAGATTTTATTTTCTCTACCAGCTTGATAATATTTCCTCCAATCTCATACCTCAAATATTTTCTTAACTTATTCTTTTCTCTTCTCCTTTTTATCGCAAAGAAATTCTTTCTATTCCGGCTAATTTCAACACTGGAATTTATATACTCTTAGATTAATCATGTTTCGTTAAAATCGATCAATGTTAGTGCCACGAGCATTCGTCACCTTCAGAATCCCAGAAAAGAATATGCACAATCATCCTCATCTGGCATACGCGAAAAATGAACAGCCTATACATATATAGTATTATAGTTGATGCAAAGGGAGGATTTCAATTTTACCAGAATTCATGAAAATCTGGATTGTACTTATATCCGGACTGTTAAGTGTCGCGCTACGTGCCAGCACGAAAGGAAAGAAAAAGATGGAAGAAAAGATCGAGGAATCGTGGGGGCCGTTTGTCTTCTACCCCTGGCCACCCTTTCGAACCCTAGCTCATCCCTATGGCAACGCACTTAAGCTCACTTTAGTATTTCAGTCTCGGCTACGACGTTTGCAGCTCTCGTTTACCCCCTCCTGTATCCCTGCCATTGCTGAATAAATGTTGTCCAAGCTGCATTGCTGAAAACTGCAGCTCTCTCTTTCTCCACTTCTTTCTCCTTCTCTCTCTCTCTCTCTCTCTCATAGACATACAAGAAGGTGAGGAGGCATAAAATCAATCGCTCTTTTCAATTCTCATCTCATCCGTTCGTGTTTGACTTGCACCTCTTCTATCAAGATCGGATATAAGAGGGCAGGCACAAAGGTTCAACTTGTTACTGTATCTAAACCTCGCTCGCAGAGATATTGCCGCAGTAATGTTCACTATTTTACATCTACACTTACATTATACATTATACCGAAAGCGCATGAGTGATGCTACACGTGTCGGAAACATCCAACAAACATCTCCGTTTTACATTCACTTCCTGTAGCTTACAAAATTGTGTACTTGATGTCTTGACCTACATATAGTCAAATTGCTTCTAGACGCATCTTGTATAACAATTATTGAACGATATTCCAGCACAGTTAATGATTATAATATGATTAAAGGGAAATTAATCTCTATCCAGAGGAGCTGAGGAATATGGCAAGTCTGGTATAGGATAGATGCTCTTATATTTGCCTTTAATAATATTTATACAAGTTTCAATTATGAGCGTGAAGCCTTTGTTTCTGAACGGAAGATCGTTTATGTCTTGATATAATTGATGTTAAAGTCGTTCAACCATGCGCGATCGTTGCACAATATAATGCTGTTGCAGCTGAAAAGTTTGAAATTACACTAGTGGTGGCTAAAATGTAATTTCGGTTAATCTCAAATGTCTGAAAGTCATCGTAATCGTTTGTCAGAGACCTGTAAAAGATTCTATGCTTCATCCGTTTTTATTTTTTCAGTCTGAGCCGATTGTGCATCGTGGCTTATTTCCGGCTCGTAAATGCCCATCCATTTGCAGCGCTTCTGTAACTCCAGACGGTATCTGCAATAACGGAAACATTCATTCTCAAACAGAGTTGTAATAACGGTCATTTTAGTAATCAATAAAGGCTATAAACGAAACCTGGGATGATTAATCGCATAGATCCACGGATCAATGCAGGACACTGTTTTAGCGAAAACAGCTGGAATCATTGTTGAAAATGGTGTTAACGCATCGCTGAAATAATGGTAAAGATTAGAAGTCTATTTCTATTGTATTATCAACGGTATACGATTCGTGACAGATACCGATTGCCGTAAGCTCCGACCATGGCTACAACAGCGTACGGCGTCCATGAACAAAGGAACAAAAAGAAGATCGTGAAAGCCACTTTGGCAATTTTCATCTCGATGCTCCTCTCCTTATCTTGGTTCGATACTAAAGATTTCACGTTCATTTTTTTAGCCTATCGTAATGAGATCATTGTAGATGATATGTTTATACCATCGTCATTCATTTTTATACTTACGATAATGTGTATTTGAAAATCCATACCTGTTCTCGAAGCATTTTTTCGTGTCTTCGTACAGATTTAATTAATTGCGCGTAAAAGTATGTAATAAGCATAACAGGGATGCAATAGGACCATACGAAGATAGCTCCAACGAACACTTTGGTATCCTGATCTTCCGTCAGAAAATCAAAGCTGCAAGTTGTCAAGAAACCCTCTAAAAAGTGTGAACGTTCGAAATCAATCTTTCTGTAAGTAAAATTTTTTTGACATTTGTTTTCAACAAACCAGGAACGTATCGACCCCAGATTCTTGTAATTGGTAAAATGGAGAAAGGCATAGACCAAAACCAAGTGAAGGCTATTATAACAGCAGCTTGTTTAGCGTTTAGTCTTCCGTCAATTGGACAGGATATAGTTCTGAATTTCAAATATTTACATTGTTCATTTTTGATATTAATATTGTATTAGTTTTATCCGAGGAAAAAGATGAGAAAAGTTTAACCTATAGCGATCAAAAGCGATAGCTGCATTATTAATTGCTGATCCAATTCCGGAAATACTACCAATTGTACCATACACATCACAACCTATTTCCCAGCCGATCATTCGCTCAAGAAAACTGTTCATGATCAGCAATGGCATCTCTGTCATCATCACAAGATCAAACAGTGCTAGATTTACAATAAACATATTTGATGCTGTCCTCAAGGATTTCGATCTGCAAAAAATATTTTGCATTATTGTTGCGCTAAAATAATTCGAATAATACTCTGTTTACACAATAATATCAATATTGACTATAGTTTATCGTTGTAAGGTACTTTAAGTTGGTAAGCATTGAGCTTCACGTGGAAACTCCAAACTAAGCGGAAAGATGGCGCCAGTGTTTACTACCCTTAATACAGGGGTGTCGATTTGAAAAAAGAACCTGACTATTTAAATCAATGGAAAAACGAAAAATAAATAAAAAAATTGAATGGAATAATAAATTAATTCGGCTAACAAAGATAGGATGAAAATGGAAAGGTATATAGGTATATTTTTCAGATGATTATTTTGTTAAGCTTCTATATATTTTAAGCTTAAAGGAAAATACTTACGTTGTAAAAATCCATACAACGCAACCATTACCCACCAAGGACAATACCATCAGCATGAAATACACTAACGCCAGACCCATGTGCCAATATTTTCCGGGTGCAAGATATCCTCTCCAGTGAGGATGTACGAGATCCGAATGATCTGGAGGAAAGTTCCAGCCTAATAAACGTTCTTGCATTTGTCTGTTAAAAAGAAATTTATTCTTTTAAAATACGATGTTTAATTCTACTTATAACAATGCAATATTGATCGAATTAAATAAATAATTCCAAGCTTATCAAACGTACAACGAGGAATGAGGCTATCATCGAGCAAAACATACATGTTATACAGAAAGAAACAGGTGTATTTCTCTTAAAATCATGGTGACCATGCATTTCTCGGCAAAGTTGTGACGAATATTTTCATCCATTACAAATCGTGCCATTGATCATAAGACAAATAAAGGACGAATCAGATATCAGAAATCGGTCATAACTAAGACTCTGTGTCAATGTTTGCTTCAATCGAAAAAGAGCCTTGGCCAATTTCTCTGGCTCCTATATTAATAATTGTAGAGGAAAAAAGTTCGATGGACACATCCAACTCTTGGCGGAATAATCTTATGGATGACTAATTCAATTTTGTTCCACTAAAAAAGAAAATGATGGGAAGCTTCTTCCGTATTTTAAAGGTAAAGAATTTTTTGCCACTGGCAATCTAACTCTGCCAAAAATTAAAACTGCAAGTTGAAAGACGGCAAATCCTCCGATCAATCCTTAAGCAAATTCGTAAGTAAAAAAAATTTGCTAGGAAAGACTTAAGCGAGTTTTACAACTAATAAATACTTTCGCTCGTAGTTGCGATTCATAAGACTCGTGCACTGAACAACTTTCCGCGAACAGCCAATTTCAATGAAGATTATAATCGGGTTTGCTCGGATAAGAGCAAAGTTGCAACACGTGGATCGAAGCAGGCTAACGACATAGTTTCGAATGATAATAATTGTAAAAAGAGAGGGGAGAGAGAAAACTTGTCACTTACCCGACAGTATTCATGAAGGCCATCGGAGCGTTTACGATAGTTTCGTTGAGGTACAACATATCGAGCGTCGGACTCGTTCAATTCTACTAGCTGATCAGTTGATTTTTCTTTTCGCTTTTGCGCTATCCACAAGCAGATAATCACTGAAAGGGATTGGATCCAGATAGAAAAGGTACAAAGGGAAAAAGCGATTCTGCTCGACGACTGCACACTCGTATTGAGCGAGACAGTCGATAGAACTGGGAAGAGAGGAGAAGAGCGAGAAAAAGAACGATAGGGAGGGAGGGAGCGAGAGAAAAACAGAGAGAAAGAGAGAATTAAAGAAGGGAGAAATAGGAAGAGAGAGCCGCAGATAGAAAGTACAAATTGACAGCGACTTCCGGTGAAATGAAAAGCGTCGAATACTTGAAGTGAGACGCGGCGATGCGGCCTACGTTTGGATCGAAGATACGTTTCGCAGCTCACTTGAACGCCGTTCGACTTATCCTTCCCTTTTATATGCCTCGATTTCAGATCGCGAATAGCGTGTCTACTGAGATCTTAATTCGATTTAAGAATACAAGAAACCTTTTGTTCCGCTGAGTCCGTGTGTCACGCAAGCTGATTCCGGCCCATCGTAATTCGGTGTCCTTCTCCCTACGTCAATCTTCCATCAAGGTCATCGTTGGAAAAGTTATTAACAAACCAAAGCGATGTATATTTCAACTCGACCGTCATATACAATAGTGTTATATAGTAGCTAGTGGAAGTAATAGTTATACCATAGTAGCATTCCAGCAGGTTCGATAAACTTCTGCTTGATCCTGATCAATCTCGCAAAGTTATTAAGTTAGATATTGTTTTTTTCTGATACGTGTGCAGGTGTTCCAGTGGTAGTAACGACCAATACGGTTAGCGTGGAGTTTTTACGTTAGTTCGTACCACTGGATTCATCTCGGCAAGTGCAACCAGTATATCGCGGCTCTGTCCGACCACAGGCTTCACGCATCCACTGGATTAAATCATAAAATTGTTCTAGAATGGTGACTACCTTGATTTACGAGCGGTACTGGAGCGGTACTCCAGGTAACTCGCAGGTCATCCTTCGTGTCCTTGCCAAGCTCTCGTGGTGGTAGTAACACTAATGGTCTTAAGAAACCATGCGTCGTTCGTAATGTTAGCAAAAATCATTCACCATGCTTTCAATTTTACATGCAAAAGAGGGAAAGAGAGAGGGATGCTTGCTTTTTCCACTATAGCACCACCAGATATATTTATGCGCTCCGCCATCCTATATAATTCTCGCGACTTATAAAGCATCACTGCCATTGTTCGCGATGGAAATCCAGCAGGAAAATTGAATGACAAACAATAGCCCGGGCTGCACGATTATGGTAACAGTGTAAACTCGAACGACTGCCGACGCCGGTCCACGCTCCTCACAAACGCGTATACAAATACACAATCACACGTAAACCAAACGTAAACGCACAAACACGTAGACGTCATCCTCCAACACGAGCATACATATTTTCGACCGAAAACTGGTTGACCAAATTCAGCACACATAATTTAATTTTTAAACCCGCTTGACTTGTACTACTTTCTTATGATCTTCCGGCGACCTACCCTCGAAGCTAACGAATTTTCGTGATTTTGTCTAAATAATAAATATGTGAATATGGAAATACAAGATGTAATTTCTGGTTGAAGGTTCTGTAAATAATATAACGAACGGAAGACTAACTAAATGTTTCGTAACGAGCACAAAATGTAAAAAATACTCGGTATTACGTATGCTACGGTAAAATAGTATATGATTTATACATTTTAATTCATTTAGCTTGAAATATCGTATAACGTTGCTCACAGGTGAAATTTATTAACACAAATAGTGTTATTCGATTTTTATTTACAATTATTTAATGTCACGAGTTCCAGTTTAAAACTGTGTCCGAGAAAGACATTTTCCACTTCTCGTCTACAATGGTAGATTGAAACAGGTTGTTAAAGTAGTCAATGTGGAAGCTTCCTGAACGAGAAACACAAAGATATGCAAATTAGCGAGACGAAGGTAAATGCTATACGTGTAGCAATACTCTCTGACCATTATTACAGCATGATTTGTATATATTTTTCCTAGACGTCTGCAGAACCGACGCATCCTATATAGGTAATACTGGTTAAAATGGTTAATGAGAAAATGAGGAATCTAGGACCATTGTTAAATGGAGAAAATGTGTGACCATTTAAATTACCCAAACGGTTAGAGACGTCAACCATTCTAGCCTGAAGCACTGAAATCCATTTTGTTTCCCGTTAATCGGATACGAGTTTTGTTGAGAATGAGAGCGTTTCGTGTGAAAAGAATCCCGAGGCACGAATGGCGTTGCAATTCATTGGTAACGCGGCGAGCCTTTCAAAAGCTTTCGCATCGATTACACCTTTAGTAAATTATCAACTTACGCGCCATTCAATTTTTTAATCAGAGATCGAAGTCGATTCGTTCTGGATTAATTGTGAAACTAGCAAAGAATGCAGTAGCATTTTCATTTTATATTGTTGAGCAAATGATGAATATCGCTTATTGTTCACCTTCAAACTGGGATGATCAGTACTAATACGAAACAAATCTCATTTCTTCTCGTTAAAAAAGAGCTGCTTTTTTCTTTAGACCCTTTTTGCCAATAGCCAGCTTACAAAAGCGACGTTAAAGATGTATACAGTACATACAACATATAAATAAAACAAAATAATAATTAATAGATTTAATTTAATTCCAAGCTTTCTTAATAATATAAGAGTAAGAGTAAAAAGTCATTTTACGTATACCATTGTTTGTAGAAAGTATTGCTGAAGCCAAGCAGAAGCTTAAAATAAAAAGTCAGAAGTAGTTTACCGTTCACAGTTCTTCTTTTGTGTTGAGTAAAAAGTGTAAAAGTGTTCTCCAGCATTCTCCAATCAAGCTTGTGCAAACAAGCGACTGCAAGAATGGATTTCCAGCTTTTATCGCAACACCGGTGAGTCTTTCTTTCATTAATATGTATATTTTCACACTTTTCTTTCAGCGTTCCCCGGTAACTGACCCTCGAGAAAGAAGCGAGCTTTGATTGATACATATTACACGAAGAGATGGATTTTTTAAATTTAAATATTAGTTTCGCTATTGGACTCGTATCCCAAATGAATGCAAAAATAGTACTATATATTACTTGACTATTTTCTGCAAGAAAAACAAAAAGTTAGTTCATCAATGGAAAGGAAGAAGATCATGGGAAAGAGTGAGTCAAAGAGAAAAAGAGTATGTGGAAAGGGCTTGGTGAAAGGAATGATCCAAATAGAACAATTTTTCTTCTTTCCAATGCGTAACAAAGCATCGTAAAAGTCTTTTTCCCAGCGCGTAGATCGTCTTTGCATTCTAGCTCTGCGCGCTGAGTCTGCTACGTCGGTACTCCGCTTTGTTTTCAATCCAGCGCTAATAGGGGGATGCAGTAGGCTGCAATAGGGCGAAAAGCGGAACGCGCGGCAGTCTCAATGGAAAATAGTTGTCATTGGCAGTGAACAAACGTAGCCGTTCGCAGCCGCGTGTATACAACTCTCTGTTGGCCGAACAATATGGATCGAAAGCTTCTGCCACGTCAATTATTATCATAGCCAAGCAATTGTAGTGCCTGTTATCGTTACATTTTGGTAATTGTCATTCTCTTGTCTTGCATTGCTGGCGTTAGCATTATCGTATAACGGATACATATAGCTCTTCCTTTTTAACATCGAGCTTGCTAAGAAATTATCATCCGCCTGTCAACGATAAAGATTTGCGATATGTTACTCTCTTCAGTGGATATTTTCATAAACGGTGTTTATATATACGTATCGTTGGACAATACTGCAGTATAATTAGTGTTATCTGTTTGCTTTAATATTCAGGACGTTCGCTAATCGCTCATTGTTCTCGATTTATATACGTACCAATCCTGTTTCATATTAAAAAATAATAGAACTATATATGCATTACTCTAGATTTTTCTACTGCAAACTGTGCTAATTTTGATGAAGCGAAATTTTCGACTAACATTCAAGGTTTCGCATCAGCTTAATAATAACAGGAGCGAAAAAGTTGAAAGCATTGATCGATTGCCTAATATTCAAACTTACTGCAATTCTTATTTTAAGCTACTACTTTTGATATAGGAGATTATGAATAAAAATTAGGTCATCATCACAGCTAATAGTGTTTTCTGCACAGTAACTATTATGATGAAAAATGTATACACGTAGAATAAAAAAATCACTTATTAAAAAATCGTTTATATTTGTTTAGATTTTAGCATGGTAATAATTTAAGTAATACTGCTTTGTTAAAAAAAATGAATTTATTTCGTTTCGCCTTATATTCCCTTCTACATATAAAATTTCCACCTGCTCTATTCATCGTTTGTACTACAATTGTTAAGGTTTTTTAGTAAATTTGATGCTCTATGACCATTTAAAACTCATACATGTAATAAAGTTTTCACAACAAAACTCTATATAATTTATAGAAGGAAAAACAATAAAAATGTGCAGTTCCTTTATTATAATTGAATTATTATTTTTGATAAAAGTGTAATGAAGCCAGGTATTGATTTATCTGTAGATTAAAAGTATAACCGTTATGGTAAGTTTAGTAGTTTCACAGAGTTACTTGGCTTATAACGAGCTATTCACGAGGTGCGTAGGTTAGCAGAACAAAACATAGGATTAAGACAAGCGGAATTCGCGTATCTACCGTCTTCCTGAATTATTCTAGCAGATGCGCACACAAGGAGGAGAGAAGTTCGGATCCGCCTATTTTAGATCGTAGCGGAAGAGGAAGAACTGGAGCCAGAGGGAAAGGGCAAGCGAGAGAGAAGTGCGGGGTAAGCCGCAAATTTCACGGTGGGAATGCAGAGACGGAACTAAGACGGTAAGATAGACGAAGGAAACGGATACATACACTACTGCCGGTTGAAGTAACCTCTCATTTGTTCCCGGCAAAGCTTCGGATGGTACGAGGGAGAGAGAGAGAGAGAGAGAGAGAGAGACCCACTTCTCTCTTCGCTTCGACCTTCGTCGTCAAAGTGCGCTGAACCGACTATAGTTCAAGTTAGGTAATGTCGATTTCTCCAAATTCTTCGGAAAAATCTCCATAATTTCAGGAATTGCCTTTTGATGTTAGAGATGAAAGAGCACCGCGCCGAAGTAGCCTATCGCACTATAGTCTTCATCCCTTCCCTTCCTTCCCTCTATCTTTTCTTCCATTTTACGAAGAATCCTCTTACGCGTTTAAGTCGCTTCTTACTACCCTCTCACACTTTGTCTCTCTGCCGCTCTTAAAACAAAATTGGGGAACTTTAAAGAACACAATGGAGTGAGATTCCTATAGATAATATGCCTTCGGCGTGGCAGAGGGAGGGGGGAGGGGTGATTTTTCCCGAACCAAACCTCATTTGGGCTTTCTTTTGTGACTTCAATATCCAACTTATTCCACGATCTTGCTTCGCTTGCGGGATTTTCGATATTACTGCGACGATTACTGAAAAGCTTATCGTATATAAATAAGATTATCCAGACTAGATAATGCAATATAGCAGTGATTTTCCTGTTCTATTATTTTGCATAGGCAGGCGAAGTGAATTAGAGGGTTACACGAAGAACAAATAAATATTTATAGGGGAATTTTTATAGGAGGGTTGTGCGATTGTTTAGAAAAATTGTACTTTTGTCTTCTGAATCTAGATGAGTTTAAATTTTTATGGCGAATGATTAAGACAGAAAACTAAAAGATGTGGACAAATTTAGGCAATTTGTATCGATACATGCGAGCATTCATCGAGGAACGGGCGTCGAGCAAATCGAGCTATGGCGAGCGAACAAACGCACCAGGTAGTTCTTCGTGGTCGGCCTTAATTTTGCCTTGAGCCACCATGGTTGTTCGAATGCCACCAACTCATTCGTATGGGACAGTTGAATTGCTCCTGGGGATTGGCCATCTTTTGTTTTAGAACAATAGCGGCGGAGGCACAAAAGTGACTAAGTGCCCGTAATACTCGGCATTACATACCCCTCTTGCTGCTGCTTTTACTACTGCTGCTCTCTTTTTCTACCTGCCCCCCCCCCCCCCTCCCGCTTCCACAATCTTTCATTCATTTTATCCCTGCCTCTGTCCTGTGTTATTTCTTCGACGCCACTTCCGGTTCGTCTTCAAATTCAACTGTCATAGGCAAAAACCGGTAGAACTCCTCCCTTCTAAATTATTCGCACAATTCTCTGTTTGTTGAAGACATTATTACCCTGAAATTTTATTGTGTGTATTATTTTAAGAGCTATATCGTACAGCAGAGAGAGAGAGAGAGAGGGAGTAAATTAAAATAAAAATTTGTCTGGTGCAGAGGTATAAATATAAGAACTTTTATAGTTAACGTATCAAACACATAAGATTCGTATAGAAGGGAGTTTCAAGGAACATATGACGAGTAGCAGTGATTTCACTTTGTTTGTTTTAACAGGTGGGGAGGATGAGGGTCGTGAGGTTGAAAGGGTCGGTGTGGTACGCGGCACAAGCAAGTTCAGACCGGTCGTAGAAAAGCGGAAATAGCTCGCACACTGCGGTTTCAACGTGAAATTAATGGCTCTACGTTTTTCGTTGACCGAGTGCACACGGTTAGTTAGCACCCTAGGATGGCAATTTGTAGGATTCGAGAGCGATTTTCACGATGGGGAGTCGAGCAGGAGAGTCGAGACGGGGTCGAGACGCTCGAGACAAAGTGGGTCGAAATTGATATAGCCCTACGTCCCTACGCGAGCGGCGAGCGGCGAGCTCGACCATAGCTCGACCGAGCGTGACGTATAGCCGACACCTGAAGGCTCTCTGGCGACACGAAACTAACCAGTAATAGCTACGCGGAGGGAGAATCCTTCGGGAAATTAAAAATCCCTTTAAATCGATATTTAATCAGGACTGGCCAATCTCAGTATAGTTATCCGGCTCGGGAACACTAATGTCATCGAAATGCGCACCGAGTCCCAGGATTATTTACAGATCTCTCCCCCTCTTCGCCACTTTTTTTCATTCGTCCATATTACACTTATTTGCTCTTGCCAACGTATTTGTTTGTTCCCTACACGATTCTTCCATAACACACTCGTGCGCTTTCATCAAGAAACTTTCAACAAAACCACTCATATCCTCAATATATTTTTCAGATTTTTTTTTCAAATATTGGTCAAACAGCTTTTATCGAATTCAGTTGGATAATTATTAGTCTGGCAAAAAGTTTTCACTAAAATCCCATTTCTCC
Organism: Prorops nasuta; assembly: GCF_024137725.1. Classification (NCBI taxonomy): domain Eukaryota; kingdom Metazoa; phylum Arthropoda; class Insecta; order Hymenoptera; family Bethylidae; genus Prorops; species Prorops nasuta. The sequence goes on from NW_027116816.1 coordinate 2,383,429, forward strand.
GAGCGTCAAGAAAACTCGATTTTATTTCATCATTGGTTTCTATTACTTTGCTCCGCAGTGTCGTAAACCCGATATGGGAGATGCAATAACGAAGTGGAAAATCTAGTTCGATGTAAATACTGGTCTTACTCCAACAGCTTGGAGCACATGGCTTTTCTCGCATTTATCTGTTACTCTAGCATTCAATTTGCACGCAACTTTTCCATCGACGGGAAGTTTACAATTTTACTCTTGAATTAAATTAGTTTCGTTTTGTAGCGTTTTAATAATTAGTCGACGCTAAACCAATCTCAAAGTGAACTCGTCTCTTCATTGAGAATAGATCAATCAATCGATCGAGGATCCTGAAGAATATATATATATATATAGAAAGGGGAGGATAAGCTGTGCGATGCTGGAAGATCGACGTCCATCAATCTTTTGATACTTTGAATCATTTTGAGTCGCGCTTAGACGAGCCATCGATTTCTTCACGTCCAGAAAAAGAGGAAGAGGCAGAACTTGATGCGGATACCAGTGCCGAGACCCAGGAGTAGATAAATCGATGAAGACGAAGAGGTAGAAACGAGAAAGCGGAGAAAGAAATGCAAAAGAATAGAAATGGAGGGGAGTAGTGGTAGAGCAAAAGCGGTAAGTGGTCGATTAGAGAACGTCCGATCAAGCCTATTAATCTTCGATCTGTCTGATCCCACGACATGAATTATGCAATAGCCAAGTAAATGCATTGATTTCTCAGCCAGACAGGGAAATATTATTCAAATAATTCAAAGTAATGAGTCGAGAGAGTGCGCTACCTTGGCCCATTCTCCCCACCACCATGTGGATGCATCCCAGAACCGTCAACTATCTTATCGTTCGACGTTCAATTACAGCATTATCTTCGGATCCCCTAAGGTCAAGAAGCCATAAATTCACCATTTTCTTTAAAATCAATTCCGCTCCAAATGAAGCACCAAAGACTAAAAAGCTTAATCGATCCTGCACCAATATTTGCCAGATGGATAAATGACAGAGAAAATCCTTAGTTTGGCTATATGCACGAAATTTCTGGATAAAGTGTAGAATAATATTGATTGACGATTACAAAGAGACGGGCTCTTGAAAGCCTAATTGAATAATTGCAGAAAACTCTGCCGTGTGATGCACCTATACATTGCAGACGCAAAAGAATCGGTATATATCTCGGAAAAGGAATAAAAGAAATCGAAAGGCAAAAACTTTTGCATATCGGGTCTCCACGATAAATCGAGTATCCTTAGGGGTTTTCCAGGAGATTAACGGATAACTTTATCCCTTGCTTGTGTGTGCCCAAAGATGGCTCGGGAACACTTTTCTCTAATTCGATGGGAAGTTACCTCGTCCCGACTTACCAACTCACCACTCGACTTCCGGTGCAGTTAGTCGACTCTTGGTCAGCCGAAGTACTACCAAAGAGCTTCTACGATCATCCTTTGTCGATTGTCGCGACAAACGCTTCCCGATGATGTAACACGTTCAACACAATGCTCCCATTTTACAAGGTATTACCATCGTGCACGGAAACTTAATTAAAAGTCATATATCGTCAAATATACTGACGTTTGAATTTGCAATACTAGCCAAATTAAACTCGGTTTCATTTAGTAGTACATACCTTTCATAATGCACATCCAAAGTTAAACCATATCTCCTAAATTTGAAAACTATTTGGCCATGCAAAATTGAAATTCATCTAAAATATACAAGGTGTAATCTGAATAACGATCAAGTTGAAAATTATGGATACGTTACACGATACTGAGCGAAAGAGTATTTTACCCTGCTTTTACAGTTTAAATTGGGAGAAAAGAAAGGAATATGAGTATGTACATATATCTACAATGAAGGGTAAAAAGGTTTTTATGTTCAAACCGCATAAAAATGGTAAAGAATTTTGTCCGACTTCGTTGTTTAGATGGCACCTTTTATATTCACGAAGAAGCGCCTATTCTTTTGCGCTTAACTATGGATTATTTATTTATAGGTAATTGAAATATACGAAAAGTTTGTTTCCACAATCCGCTAGATACGGTATGGGTTACATTTTTTAAAGAACTGTGGAATGTTAGATGTGATGGATGCTCGTTGCTAGTTCTAAAAGGGGATAAATAAGGACATATGCGTTTATCCTACGTCCCAGTTCAATTCTAGTCTTGGCGTATGTCGTGGAGTTTGTCATCCAGTTTGCTCCAGAATACGGGTCTCATGAGTACTAAAGGCAACGTCGGAGTTCCCAGAAGTATGTCATGCATACAGCCCACACTGCGCCTCGAAAATCTCTTTCGATTCTGCTGCTTCGTAAACTTATTTTTCCTTCTCCCCCAATTCGACGCTCTTCACATTTTTAAAAAACAGGCGCAGTCACTGAATCTTTAAGCGTTACTCCACAGCAAAAACTCACTATCCATTCACAATCTTTTTTTCTTGTCTTAAATTAAATTATAATCAGACTTGTCTGTTAGTAGACTTTTACTCGTTATTTTTTGTAAAGTCTTTTATTTTTAAAAAACCGATAAATAATTGAGATCTTGAAAACTTCTTATTAACGGTTCATATTACAAAAAGAAGTTGAGGGCAGTTAATGCTGCCAAGTTGTGTGTCAGTGTGTCACAAATGTACTTCAACTTTCAAAAATGTTTAAATTTTCTTTTTTCTTCTACTTCAAGCTTTCTTCGCCTTCATAGTTACAGGGTTCTATAGCATCTTCGATATTAATGCAAACGTTCTGCAATTCATACGTTACTTTACATATGCAAAGATTACAAAGTTCCAACTGCTACATTACTACAAAGTATTTCCTCTTATAGCCTTATTTAAAAAGTCACAAAGAAAGAAATCTAAAGTAGGAAGAAGCTAGCCAAAAGTTGACAAATAATTTGTACAAGTAAATCAATATCTCCCACAAAGGCCTCAAGCACTACGCTTCAAGAGCCAAAAAGTATTAAAATAAATAAACGACAGTGAATTCGAGTTCTGGAAAGAGGTCGTTGAACAAGAATCACGAATCGCTTATACTGACCTAGCTACACTTATCAGCATAAGAATATTTGGACTAATTAGGGCCAAGAAAGATGAGTAACAAGAGATAAGAGAAAAGAAACAAGTGAGAAGGGAAGAGGAGAGAAAGAAAGTGCTTAAAGACTTTTTCTGGAAATTGGAGGAAGCTGACGCCTGGAGCAAGTCTTAAATCTTATTTTCCAAACTCCTCTCTCTGTGCTCTTTCCGCATTCCTATATTCGCCGTTAAGTAATAATACGAGGCTGGAGACATTGGCGGACTAGGCAGAATACTAAGCTTTGGAAGAGCGTTAATGTTCACCCACAGCTCAGCCTCCTTCGCACTCCCCTCTCCTTACTCACTAAGCCATTTCCATAAATCTCTTCAGCTTGGAAGAAGCCAACCTCTGCATCAGTAATATCACATTCGAACTTTTGCGACAAGCGCGCGAAATACGACTGGTTAGCAGAGGTGATATCGACGACAGTTTGTGAATTATCGCGAAAGAAAAAGTTCCCGCATTTATCGAAACTGCCTTATGAAGGCCATGGTAATGCCTTGGTAAGCGATATAAGCAGTACGAATAAAACTCGTCGTAGGAAAAAGTTACAAATATTTAAAATAGCTGATTTTGCATGAATGCTACGAGTTGCATTCATGCCATTAATTTTTATGATGCTTGGGAAAAAATTTGAGGTGAGAGGTAGTACCAGCAAGTTTATGCAACAGCTTTGGAGCAGTAACAACGGTCGGGAGTGTTAGTGGGAGGATGGAAGAGAGATGCAGATTGACGTATGGAGCGACAAAGGTAACAATGAAAACGAGATTGCATATCCTTGTCAGTGTGAGAGTGAGGAAAGAGAGAGATATGGTAGACATTCGCAAATATTTTACATAATTGATTAAAGACTCGTGCCAGTCCAATGTGTGTTTGTAGTGCCTCCCTCTCCTCCCTCCCTCCTCTTTTCCTGTATATATAAGCCATTACGAGAGGACATTGCAGAATGTCTGAGGGTTAAGGCTCTCCCACACTGATAATTTATCAACGAAATCGCCACAACGCAATTTCTACTTGCTAGGTGGAAACTTTTCTCAACGAACCTGCCAGAATTTTAATGCCCCTAATTCTTAATTTAATTAATGCTATCTGCTTTTTTAACATTAAATACCATTTTTCTGCAACACTCCAAAGCAAATGTATTTCTTCTTTTGCACCTGCAATTTACTAATTGGGATATTGTTTTCGAATAGATTGTGAAGTGGCCAATTGTCTGGATGAGACTTGCTGACGTTACACAAATAAATATTTAGGGCTATCCTTCACTCTCTCGATACCGTATTCCATCCTTTTAAATAATTTATTCTGATTTATTGTATTTTCCCATTTTCTATTTGCAGCAGTTTCAGATTTGCTCCCATTCTGCCTATTATTAAAGAATAGTAGGACAAACAAGCGTTGTAATCAGACCGGATTCCTACCATGAGAAAGGTTTGAAATTAACATCTATTTTCCATAATAAAAGGCTACGCTACTAGTACCAATATCTCTCTCTCACTCTCTCTCTCTCATTAATAATTATTTATCTCTTTATATTTAAGTACTGTCTTTCTATCTTTTTCTTTTCTTTACTTGCTTTTTCTCAACAATATGTAGTTAAAATTAAAAACATCATTACTGATACACCCTGTGTAAGAGGCCCAAACAAAGCCATCGGGAGGCTTTATTGATGGACAGAAGAGCCAATATTAAGATTAGCAGCCTGATGATGTAGTCCCCTGATTTGATTCTAGGTACATAGCGACTATTGCTACAGATCGTGGTCTTCAACTAATACTAATGCAGTTTCTGGATCGAGATAGGGAGAATTGAAAGAGTAGGTCGAGGAAGAGAAACAGAATAAGAAGATATCCGTTGAAATCGCAAGCATCGTTAAGCTACTAATGCCAAGAAATTACTTCATTAATGATTGCAAAACTTTTTCATGGTGTGTAAAGGAATGAATGCAGAAACAATGATAATTAGACCAACGAGTTGAACGAGCGCCAAAGATATCCGGTATCGATAATATGCCGCTACCGCTGAATTCCGTAATATTGTGAGTCATGGAAGTCATGGCCATCGAGGAGAACAAGCGAGGAAATAAAAAATCGTTAGAAAAGGATAACACGAAATCTGGAGTCCTCGTGATCCTCCACTAGCTCGATCAATTGACGAAGCCAATAATTAAAAAGTATGGATTTCGCCTATCGTTTTGTTATCGAGACATTACCGCGTCTTCCAGTTTGGACCTCCAAAACTTCCAGACCTAAAAATATAGTAAAATCTTATACCGGTGATCACTTTCGATATCGATAGAAAGAGAGGTAATGGATTGGAAGGACCCGATTCCTGAAAAGGATGACTTGCGGCGAGAGCTACAGCTTTTCTGCCAATTTTGAGGAAAGCTCCCACCGATTCCGAGAACTTCGTGACTCATAAGAATAAAACAAAGATCTGTGAGTGTTCTTCTCAGGTCGATCGCCAAAAACTATTAGAGCCTTACATTTTATTTTGTATCGTATATCGCACCAGTCTTATGTCTTATATCTTTTCTATTTTTTTTTATGATTTCTGCTTTCTTATCAATAACCGTATTAATCCGGCAATATAACGTACCGTGTCTCGAATAGTTTTATAGGGTCACGATTATATGATTAGAATTATCTAATAGAGTAATTGGGTTAAGTATCGTTTGGCGGTATCGCGCATCAACGCAGCGTAGTTTCGCTGGTTTACATAATTATCGTTTTATTAGAGGTTTTAGGGGTTAGAGCCTTAGTTTTGCGTCTTTAAGTCGATGTGCTGTTGTGGAAAGTTAAAGGCTACCGTGCCTTACTCTTCTCAAACATGTTTGGGTTCCAGCATTCTAGTGTTTGAATAGTGTATCATATCGTATCGTGTTGTATCTTTGCATTTTGTTCTGATAATTTTATATAGTCCGCCAAATTAATTCATCGCTTATGTTTCCGTAGTAATTGAGTTTTGTATGATTTCTTGTATTTTCTGATAGTTACAGTCCAGTTTCCCGATATCGTAATTCTTCCATTTTCAACTGTAACTCCAGGTAATTGCCTATTATTGTATCTAGCGAATTTACCGATCTCGTGGCGATTTAAAATTAAGGTTTTCTATTATATGCCCTAAGAGCTCTTTAGTTAATTGTATCGTTTCCCATTTGTAACAGAATATATATTTTAGTACGCGGAGAAATATTGTACACTATTTTTCAGCTCATTAATAGTTATTCGTGATGTCAATAAATTATTTTATTAATATTTTGAATATTTCACTATTTATTAAGTTATTCATAATATCAATAAATTTAATTTATTGACACCACCAATAATTGTTAATAGGCTACAAAATAATGTACCATTTCTCTCAGTATATTGGTTAATTTTGAATTTTATTTCGAATATCGTTCTTTTGTGGTTTTATCGAACTATCGTTATTTATCGTATCACGAATTCAATCACCTATTTCCTTGCCCCACTCCATTTTCCAGCTAGGGTCATAGGTAGACCGGCCATTGAGTCTATTTTTGAGTATTTTCAGATATCATGTTTTATTAAATTTCAGAATTTTGTGTTTTGTCTCGAAACAATCTAAAAAATATCTGACGTCCAACGACATTATCGTTGTCGATGAGTTATTTGGAGTTTTATATTTAAGTTTTGTGATTTTCTTGTCGTATCGTTATTTTAGCAAATGTAGTATCGAGACATCCCTTGTATTGGCATTATATATGATGTTCGTACATGGCGGATTTGCCGTGTAACAAAAGTCTAAAAAAAATGTCTTATTTTTTCGAAAAAACGATTAATTTTTAGAAATGAAATCGGATTTAGGTATAAAAAGGAAATTATTCTGAAGATACGTTTTTTCCTCTAACCTCTATGAATATGCACCCTCAGGCAACCTTTTGGCACATCAAGGAAGGACGTATGTCTGGAGGTACGTGAGGAAAACGTGTAAGAAAATATGCATGTTCAGACCTGATACCATGTCGCATGCAAGATGTGAAACGATAAAAACTGCATTTTCGGCCTCCCGTAGGACACGGCCACCCACGCGAAACATCGCTTGATACGGAATCGATAGTTTTCTCTTTGCTGGTATCTCGTTGTTTTATTGTTCTTCTGAAAGCTTATCGTATCCTTTTCCATACTTCCATATTCTCTTTTAAGATACTTACTCCATATAGTTTATATTTCTACATTTGCCAATGTTACCTCTCATATTTTCTTCGTAAATCCATCCTTCTTACTAAAATAATGTACTTCATAATCCTATCTTTACTATCACTCAATTAATAATTCAACAAAATTTAAGTATAAACATCGTACAAATCGTGTTCCCTATAATACATTTTTCTACTTTCTCAGTTAAATTTATTTGCAGTGTTGATAATTGTTTTTTTTTCCTTATTTGTGAAGTAAGCATAAATTGGATGAATTGGGAAAAGATTTCACGGAGCATTAATCGTTTTGTCGACTCTATTTATATGTGACATTTTCAATTCTCAATGCATCAGAATACAAATATCGTGATTTTCCATTAAAACCGTTGATTGTTGGGCATTCCCCACTTGTTGACACTTGATCGAGCGATTGGCGCATCTACAAATTAACTTCCTCGCGCGGTAGAGCAATTAATCGATGTGAACTCGAATAGTTCTGGATGACAGGTGCTACGTCGGAAATCGGATGACACTACGCCTAATGGCACTATTGACCCGAAGACTCGAAGATATTGAATCTTAATTATTCCCATTTAGTCTTTTAATGTAATTATTTTATAGTATGCCATATACAGAGACCAGTAGATAAAATGCTCCAGCTTCTAAAAATGACAAAATCACGATGGCGAATAATAACCATGGTATTGATCGAAGATAGAAAGCTGGGAACGATTAAGTGAGTGACGGTCTCTCTCTTTCACTGACAAATGAATTCAGTAAAGAAGAGTGGAAGGGTAATAGAAGCAAGAGAGAGAGAGAGAGAGAGAGAGATCGCGATCATGATCACTTGATCGTTTTTCTCTTTCTATTTTCGACCAATAACAAGCTTATTGTCCCCTAACGCGATTTTAACACTCTTAGGCGCTAAGGCATTTTACCTGACGAACCAGTAACTTGATGAAATCACGTTCCAGAAATAATGCATTTTTCCTTTCCCCCTAGTACCTCCAACGTCCCCAAAGTATGCATGTGATTGTATGTTTGATTTTTTATTAACCTTGTGTCATTGATCAATGTATTCTTTTTGGTTAGAGATATTGTAACTGCCACCCACGAAAGGAGAATGCCTAATTTGGAAAAAGATTGAGCTTGTCTGTGGGAATGAGTAGGTATAAGGTGAATACATATGCTACAATAAGTGTAAATATATCGATATCGATCGTATAGCACAACGTGCTGGAAGTTAGTATTCTAGCAGAACAATCTCTAATACCACCATGCTCGCCTACTTGCATTATATGCAGAACCAACTAGAGACAATTAACTCATTTTAGAGCATTAGAATAGTATGTGGAAGTGATGTTAGATTAGTTAATGGAAAACAAAACAATCCAAATTTCGAATAAAGGTATGTTGATGTTACTATGGATATGAAAAATTTAGCTTATATATTAGGAATCTTTTCTAGTATATAGGATTTAGTAGTAATAAACCCAGACACAGAAGTTTATGCAATTAATGCAGATCAGTTAACATTACCAGTACTTCGTAGTGTATTAACTGGATTAACAACTATTGAAGGAACGAGACAAAACTTTATTCTGGAGTTGATCCGAACAGATCGTCGGTCGTCGTTGGGCACTATTTTTTTAAGGAGTCGGTCGAGTCGTCGAGGAAAAGACTCAAGGAGTCGTCATCCTGCGAGTCCCCTGCCTCGACCAAAGTGTCGAAGAATAGTATTGGTGAAGTGCCGAGGGAAGTGGGGAATCAGCGGTGAAGTGTTCGATGTCGTTCCCTTCCCTCTCCCTTATTTTCCTCTTTCTTTCCTCTTTTTACCCTCTTCCCCTTGTTATCCCACCTCTCCCATCCCCCGAGGCGAACAATTTTACACCAATATTATAATCGCGAGGTGTATAAAAAGTATACGTGAGCATCGTAGTAGAAGCCCCATTCTTTTCTGGTTAGTGTGTAGATACATCCCCTTTTAGTTGAATAAATTGTGATTTTCCCAGGATTTTGCTTTATTTCATTTGAACTCCGATCACTGGTTACAATATAGATATATTTATTTGAACCCCAGCATGCAGCACTCTATCCACCTCTTTGGCTACATCTCCCAACACCTCCGAATGAATAGCCTCGTAACTGGCCATCTGCAACGCGCAAAATAATTTCATTCTCGCTTTATGAAAACACTGATGAGAGAGAAACTGTTGGAAGCTAAGTTTTAACGAACCGGCGACAGCTTGTTACCAGAACTTTGTCCCTCATTCGTAAGAGCGTGGAAATAGTTTTTACAAACACAAAAACATATATAAAACTGAGAGATCGAGCTGCCAGTCGAAGAGAAATATAGCTCGGCCATACATCATACGGAATAGATATATAATATTATATGTGCGCAACACTAGACTTTAGGAATCCTGATGCACTCGATATAATAAAACTTTTTTCTTAATGTATTTTATTTATCCGAAACAAATCCAGAGATATAGAGAGAAAAGGTGTGTAACTATAGAATTCCAATTAAGGTTCAAAGTTCAAGGCAATCTCGTAGTTTGAAACGAGTCGCCGAAACGCAAATCCAAGTGAATAGTGGTCTGGCGTTTTTGAAGTTTCGCTTTCTTAATGATTTTTTCCCCCCTTTGCTCGCTTCCAACGCTAGCGTTCCTGGGAGTGAACTCTGAGGGAAATTACTGGCTGTCTCGATAAATATTAACTCGGTTGACAGAAAGGAAGGAACAGATCGTGGATTCTAGCGTGGAATTCAGCGGTCCAGGTTGGAAGTTCATCGGTGGTTCATCCAGCATGCCACGTTCGTTCTCTCTTTGCGCCTTCTGCCGCTTCTCTGTATATATATCTGTTGATCCGACGGTGTGCATCGTCCACTGGCCAAAGCTTCTTCCCTGGCGCATTCAACTGGAAGGGATGCCCGTCGCCCGATTCCATCCCCTTGCTCACACAACGAGACCTATTTATTCAAGCTAAGTGGCTCCTCAGCTTGGTGTATGCATACTGTGACCGCGCGCGGAAGTCGGCAAAGTTTGTTATCACCCGTCGGTTACTAGGCTTACCGCATAAAGCTGGCAAAATGGATCCACCGTCTACGGCTGATGTCCTCAAATAACATTGCGCCACTCATGTAAGATAGAAGCACGATAGCGAGAGAGCTCGTGCAATTTGCCAAAACGACGCAAAGTAAACCTAATTAAACTTATCATTATCTCAATAATATATATATATATATATATAGCATCTCCATATTTCTCCTTTATTAAAATTAAGAGTTATTCTTAAAATAGTCTGCAGTCTTCTTAATTCTCACGAGGAACATTTCTTCTTGAGTATTTTCGTATATAACTTTGATAAACATAAATAACACTAAGAGCGATGACTTCAATGGTGGAATATATTCCGAAACTTGTGCAAATGAGCTTACGCGCTATCCATTTTACGCTTCGCTCCATTGGCTGGTAGATTTACTTTAGTTTTGGATTAATTTAAGCTTTTTCTTGATCAACTTTTCCCTTGTCCGCCTTAAGTAATAAATAATATTCCACGAGAAAGATCCCCCGCGGTTGCTCATTTCGCGTCACTGATTTTTATATCAGGCATTTTTTATTTGGTGCTAAATCACGCAGTCACCCCTGTTTCATGTTAATTTTATTTTCTCCGTTGACCGCTTCTAGCAGAGCTCGAGCAGCAAAAATAAATGAACCGATGAATTATTCACTGTAGGATAACCATAATTTTAACTCGAAGCAATTGTATGCATTATAAAAATCTTCCTAGGATTTTTCATCTGCAAACTATTCCGCTGCACGATTTATAAAGGTTGTATTCCCGAAACCTCGGGCAAATGAAAAGTAATCCAATTAGTGTTAAAAAAAAACAATCAATTTCTGCTTCTGTTTCAATAGAGTAGGTGCAAATATTTGTAAGCCGGTTAAAATTTCAGATAATTACAAGCTTCGCAAATGCATGACGGCGGTTACGCTTTTTTTACTTTGGTCGTTTTAATTGAAGCGTTATATATACCTATATATGTATGTATAAGCGTAAAGAGCGGAATTTGAAAGATTTCTATGTTGGTACGCACACTGCAGGTTTCATCGAGAATATATAATATATTTTAAGATCGGCGCTTTAATCTTTATTTTACAGCAATTTCTTGTGAATTAGACCATACGAAAATAGCTTTTTTAATCCTATGAATCTTGTTCCTTGACGCAACAATCTTTGGTCTTGCACTACCGCGACGGCGATTATCGTTACCGTTACCATACAAACATAACGACCACTTATATCAATTTCAGTTTGCGACAGGCAGCACCAAGGTGGAGCTGAGAATTTTCTGAAAAGCTATTTCTGAAGCAATAAGCGAGAAAGGAATATCATGTACGGATATTTGCGTGGACTCGAGCATAATCCGCGAAAGCGTGAAATCCTTTACCGAAAAATCTTCAAAATAGACTTACATTAGTCACGCACAACCACTATAAGGAACTGTATAAGTAGTCATAAGTATATATAAAGTTACACGACCAGAAACTTTTCCACAATGTCTTTTGACGAACTAATTTCGAGTTATACTACTGTACGTAGATTTTGACAAGTCTTTGCGAACAAAACATGAAACCGAATCCGATTGATTCAAGTCGAGCTCTCTCAAGCTCTCGGACAATTAATTAGTCCAAGGAATAATGCACGGTTCTAGTTGTAGTACAACTAAATTTACGTGACTTCGGGTCACGTACAAGCTACGGTGCACGTGCACCAACACAACAATGAGATTATCAACCGGACGTATTTAGAGACGCCGGTTTTCCAACTCCTAGCAGAGCCGGGACACGTTCGAACGTGGTTCGACCGGCAACCATCTAAAAGGAAGTTTTCCAAATCGAGGCCAGCTCAGTAAAGAGAACGACAATTCTCGTGTTAATCGTTGTTGCACAGCGCAAACGTGCGTTGAAAGAGCATTGTTCAAATTAATTGTATAACCAACCATTTTTTCTTTTATTTCTCTATCTTACCTCCTTATTAAATTAACCATCAGCCAAGAGGATTATTCAACTGTCCACCAAGTAACTTCACTTCGTATCATGTGCAATCGATCTCTTACCAAGAAATTCAACATTCTATATCTTCTTTTGGAATTAGGTATTGATGTTTGGAAGACTCACAGCTTGCAATATATATATACTATCGACTTATCTCTCTAGCTAATAATTTTATTATTATTAATTCCTTCCTATTTTTGAAAATGAGATTCGAACAACGAGTCGTGTCAACTCGTGTATGATTTTCTCAACTAAATTGGAAAGCCGCATCACCCGTGACAAAGTGATGGAAATTGTAATCACCTTCGAGGTTCAATTCAGAAGTGTCCTCTATGTGAATAAATGCATTTGCATATTCGACACCATTCAGTTTGATTCAGCAGACGTTTCTACGCAGCTAGAATCGAATTTTTGATGGCAATGCTCGTGTTACTCGTTTCATATATTGAATATTCGGATAGGACTGTAACGTATAAAACGCTTACCAAAGAACGAAGAGTAACCGTTCTGAACGGACCAGAAAATTGCCATGATAACAATAATTCAAATAACATGTCAAGTATATCAAAATGAACGACAAGAAATGATTGACTGACGCTCATCGACAATCGTCGATTGTTTCAATTCACTTACATATGTGTATATATAACGAGGAATAACGACGGAAATTCTTCGACATATTTAAACGAATAAATTTCGTGAAATTCACATTAATCGTTCGAGCAAGATGTTGCGAGTGTTGAAAGAATGTTTTGTGTTTTTTAGTCAGGAGGGGGGGAGGGGGGGGGGTGGTAAGAAAGGTTATGGTGGATCTTTGAGAAGGAACAAATAAAAATTTGCATGCCCTGGGTAGAGCGAGACTCGAGGGAGTAAAAGTAGTCGCTTGGGTTGTCATCCATTCCTGTTTGTGCAAATTGTGATTGAAAAGGTCGTGGCGCGTGGCTCGCGGGAAGCGGAAAAGCGGAAAAGCGGAAAAGCGAAAAAGTTAGAAAGCAGGCAAAGCAGGCAAGTGGAGAATGACGGAAGGTTGGCGCGAGATGCTGGCGAGAGGTGGGAGCCAGGATCCAGGAAAGAAGAGAGCGAAGAGAGAGCCCAACGTCCGAAACGTGTTTCGTCTTTGATTGTGTGTGTGAGTAGCATCGGCGCGGTTATCGTCGTCGGTTCGGTCGCGTCGCGTCGCGTCGCGTGGTAGCGCGTGCATGTGTACACACCTGCCGGTGGCTCGAGTGCGCCTGCGCCCAGGTGCGCCACGGCGAGAGCGCTTGAAACGGAGCACCGCCGTCGGTCGACTCGACCGACACGGGCTTTCCTCCACTTTCGTAGTCGGCATCGGCCACTCGCGACGTCAACTCTCCATCGCCGGGTATCGCTCTCCACGCGTCTTACCAGAAAACCCCTCGTAAATCGACCCGACAAATCATTTTCCAACCATACGCACAGAGCCGCGAAACTCCGTCAAAGCAGCAGCGCACGAGGCTGTAATGACAAATTTTTAATACGAATGGGAAACGACTGTATTTTTCTAATCAATTACCAAGGCGCTAAATTTTCAAGGAATATTTGCCAAATATTGAACAAAACATAAGCCATGCTCAAGTATCCATTGTGCGGTCCTGCAATAGTGAATCGACGTCCCTAATCGGATCAATGGATCCAATGCCAGTAAGAGTTTTAGTTAATTGCAGCTGGTTGGTCACTATGGAATTCGGCGGCTAACTGTGTTAGGACGTACATCGCGTAGTGTTTACTTACGAGAGTTTCGGTCAACCGTGGCCAATTCCCTCTGCTCCGCTAGATCCGCTGGATTCTGGATCTGTGCATTTGTGCGCATGCTCGATAGATCATCGCACCTGAGTTTCTTTATCGACTGTTTCTATGATACCCAATCATGCAACTGTGAACGATAACCATTATTCTGCTAAAAGGATACAAATTTTGAGGTACGATTTGGGAGAATTATGTGCTGATTTTTCAGTAATTTCATTTATTTCCATTCGTAATTTGTTTGTATGGTTTGTTTGCCCGTTGTATAGTGACTGTACAAAAAGTGATGAATTTATGCAGTTGTTGAAGTGTGTTGTGGAGTGGATCATGGATACGTAGCTTTGCGAAAGCGGAGCTCACACGCTTAATACGTTCTGGTTTTACGCTTTTATTTGGATTTCCTGACATTAAATGGTTAATTATTAATTGAAACATAAATATCAACTTTGCTATATCATTTTCAATATTTGCAGATTTGTATAGGTAAGAGAGTATATGTATAAATAATTTATACAGTTTCGTTATAACGTACGCATGTGTCACGCAAAATGCGATGATCCCGTGTCACTTTGATCGATACATTTTCAGTTAAAAGCTACTCCGGGGCTGAAAAATATGAACGCGTATTTTGAATTTGAGCGATAGTTAACTGCGTTTATCCATGGATTTTTGCATTGCGCGATAGGGCGTCATAGAAAGTGGGATAGATCATCCGTGTAATATAAAAAACTTTCCTCCGAGAGCATAATTGAGTTAATGATTAAAAAGGGATCAGATATGGCTGTCCTTTTCATACAAAATTTATTCAAAGTGGTGCCTCTCGCGTCAGTAATCTCCAATCGATTCACGGTACATACAGAATTACCCTGCCAATACGCATTCAACTGTATATGGGGATGCAGCTGTTTGAATAGCGAAGTTAATTAATGCTCTACCCAGATTACTTTTAATTTTTGTTCCGTATTTTATAGAGACTTTATGCTCTCGGTCGATATTTTGAAAAATTACTTTCAATTCTAGGAAATTTATAGCAATTGCCAATTGTTTCCACCAATTTATGTTTAGCCCATTGACTCGCTATTCTGGGATTTAATATTTGATAAAGCAAAGAAGAGCCATCGCGCGCATGCCATTGTACAGCTATTTCTGGGAGCCCGAAAAATTCCAAGTTATCTATACATATATTCGTATCTATAGCTACATGCATCGATACGTGTAACCGTGGGAAATGAGGATGTACAGGCTGGACTAAAAATATTTACCAATTTCCTCTTCCTAATCGTGCAACTTTGAAACGTTTGTGGAATTTATTCCATTCGTGTGCAAATCTTCCTCTACTTTAAGTGGTCGAATAATAACCACCTGCCACATAGCGATATCTAAAAGCGATCGGGAGCTTTGTGATTTTTGCTGAAGACTGTTTGCTGGAAATGAACGTGCAGCAGTAATAACATAGGCCACGCGTGTGTGTTGTTGATCGAGTAATAAAGAAATAAAGAAGTGTACGGTACATGCAAGAATAAAAAAACAATAGAAGAAATGAATAATTGGCGAAGGGTGCGATGGTTCGTGCAACGACTGCGCTGCTATTGGGCCAAAACTCAATTTCCACACACTCGTATACAAAGAGAGAGAGAGAGAGAGAGAAAGCCGATAACCGCGGCCGGAAGGACATTCTCGATTGCCCCAATCGCAAAGTCCCTCTTTTTCAAGGTCTCCGCACCGTCAAGCACATTGGCAATCTTCAACTATGCTTCCACTCCAACAAATCACGCTCAATTTTTTTCTCCCCTGATTTTATTTATAGCCAGAATAAAAGCCATTTCTCCGCATTTTACCATTATTTCAGCAATTCTTCTTCATGTCCATACCTCCCTGTACCTACTATCTGCCCATTCCTCATCTATTTTTCAATCAATGTAAAAAATGCGTAGTCAATTTTATCGCACGCATGAGAAAACAGTAATTAAAGCGACGCGTGCATATAAACAGGAATGCTATTAAATGAAAAACGGGCAGAATTGATAATCGACGGAGAAGAAAGAAATCGTTATTTACACTTTTGCCGAAAGTTACTTTGCTCCATTTGACTTATTATTTTTAGCCCCCGCTTCCCGTTAGTCTCTATCCAATTGTTGGAGTTGTATATTTGACAAAAAAAAAGACGCCAACCGTTTGGCCTTACACGCGGAATAAACTGTAAAGCTGTAAAGTTTTTTGGTTGTCGCATCGGGGGTGACGATATTGGTCGAAAGAATTTTTGTCGTCACGGAATATTTTCGTTGCAGCGACGACTGAATCAAACGCGTCCGTCAGAAGCAGGCTAAACTGCAAAAGCATTCATGCAGAACACGTCCGAATGAAAATATTTGAGGAGAGAGTCAAGTATTCTTGCGAAACTTGTCACTGATTTTCTTGTTAAATCTTACATACACTCCATAAATTCGAGATCACCGAGTGTTTGCGCGAGCTATTATTAAATCCGGATTAATTGGCACTGTGTAAATTTACAATAACGCTCTACGGATATAGGATCTCGTTAAATTTCTATTCGTGCCGGATTTCTTACTCTGAGAATCATAGCACTATATATATATAAAGCGTAGAAAAATAAATCAATGGCTAAAAATTAATGAAGCCAGAGTGCCGATTGCTGTTCGACAGTTTTTATACAAAACATCCTTATTATAAAGGGAAGAATTTCCCTTTGGGGAAGCTGCTCTTAAGACGGAAACGTGATAAGATTAATTAATCGTAAATTAATACGCGAGAATATTGCCAGCGATTTATGCAAAATTTGCATAAGCTGATGAATCCAAATTAAACGTGAGATTACGCAAACTTCCAAAGCCGTAAAAGCCTGATATCGTTACATCATAATTTCAATTAGCCGGTGTATAAGAAAGCGGCGTAAAATTAATTAGTCACCATTTAATATACAGTTTATGATGTGCAAGCAGAGCGATGCGCACAGTGCAAAAACAAGACAGTGTATTCGGAAGCGCGAAAGAAACTTGTATTATTATCGGTATTTGTCGCGAATATCAACTGGCGGGTTTCTTTCGTTGCATATGCATGACTCACGCGTATTCCCGCATCGGCAAAAAGCTCCATTATCTTGGAACCACATCGGTAACAGCTGTCTCGCGTTTGAAACTTCCTGCTCGTGCCACCACCCCCAGCAACCCCACTGCCGCGCCACACGCACCTTGGCAAACGCGAATTTTGCCATGCTGCACAACTCGATAAGTGTAGCTATATACATAAATGCTGAAGCAGAAGCAACGAGTGCTGCACCCGCTTTAAAAATCGACGCGTCCCCTTTTTCACGCCCATCCGCATCCCTCCCCTCTATATATGTGTGTGTGTATAGAGGGTAAACTGGCAACAAGTTGCATTTAAAATCCGCGAGCCATCCCGAGACGAGCTGCTAAGGACTTTGAAAGAGATCTTTTAGCTTATTCCCCCCCCCCCCCCTCCCCATACTCTTCCGACTGACCGGTAGACTTTATGGCAACTACTGTGCAGCGCACGATGCTCCTGAAAGTAGCCTCTCTTTCCCCCGGAAGCCATTCGCATGATTGCCCCTTATAGGTACCGCTATAGAGAATCCCTGTATATAGTACGCTCGAAGGAAAAGACGATTGACTGATGCGAGAGTCGCGGAACTGCATTGAGAGATTCCGAGCGCGCGTCCCCGCGACTAATTCGATTAATTTATTAACGGTGTTACACGCAGCTGCCTTCAGCCTGTTCCGCTTCGTGGAGACACGTAGTCGTTTCGCTCATGATACCCCAAAGCTGCTCCCGCGCGCGCGCGCCCAACTTAAAACTTTGCACGAGAATGACGGATCCTAAAGTTGATAGAACGAAGCGCCTTGCTCTCTGACGTTATAAGAACTTTTCTCCCGTCAGACTCATCACGTATTAATTTTGATTATACGCCACTTCTCCCATAGTTCCTCTCCTAATAGCTCGTGAGGAAAACTTTTAAGTGAATCGCTCAAATCAAACGTATCGTGATAAATTAAGACTTATCGCAAATTGAATGTAAATTGTCTGCGTATTACAGTTTTTACAAAATTCATTCGTCTCGCGCGTTATCCCGCTACTTTCCTACTTTGCAATTTAATTGTTTCTCCAACTTTCCCTTTATTTGCATAAAGACGTTATAATTCTCGAGAGGAAGGAGCTCTCTTTCGGCTCTATTGTCATCGTAAGATTAGGAAAATTAATTTCGTTGTTGAAAAGAGGACTACGCGGCAGCTGCTTGATGGACAGGTCGGGGGCGTCGATGGACCTTGCACGCTTGTTCGAATCGTTAAGAGATTAATTCGTTAACTGCCCGACGAGTTTAACGCCAGGAAAGAATTCGCGTGAAAGCTGTTATTGCTCTCGTAAAACACGGATAAGCCGTCTTTTTAGATGTTTCGCTGGATTGCACGTGCAGCTGCTCGACGCTCGATCGTGGCAGCTTGCTTTAACTACAACGACGAGTGTATCGCGAATCACTGATTAAAACTTCCATGTACCTTATTATACCTCTCCACTGCGACTATAACTATTAAACGCTTTATATATACATAGTTTATATATATAGTATAATATTCGTCTTTCTCAAATGCTTTAATATTTGCAGCGTTATAATTGTTACGCCTCAATAAGATAAATTCTGAATAACGTTTGTTTATACACGTTGATATTTCTTACAGAGTGGGCCAAGCAGAGTCAAGAATCGATAGGGTGTATTTAAGAGGAACGATCCGATACCGTCGCTGTGGCTCGATTGTTGCTAAACGGCGACGTCACAGCGAGCTGCAACAGCAACAGCAACAGCAACAGCAACAGCAGCAGCAGCAGCAGCAGCACTGCTGTAAGGGCGAGGCGAACAGGTCGTTGCGGATGCACTCGCATGGCGACAAGTTATCTTTAAACGAGGCGACGTATCGGACGATCCTGTGTATCGGGTCTGGTGGTGCGAGGAAAACACAATAGCTGCAGAGTGCGATCATTAAATTTAATTGACAGTGGAATAACGAAGAGCGGGGCCGACAATTAAGACTCGTAACTAGAGAGCCGCGTGCGCGTATATCTGTTTGGCCAAGTTTTAAAAGGTATACGCGCATCGGTTTCCCGTTATTCCGGGCGTTTCATTTTATCGACGATGCTCCGCGATTGTGAATGATTGACGGAGAGCGAAATAAGAGCAAAGGAAAAGGGGCAAAAAGGGGCGAGGGGTGGGGGAGGGGATTGGGGAAAGCAGAAACGGAGGGAAGAACCGAGCGAAAGAGACAAAGAAGAAAATAATTGAAGAGGCTTGGCTTCTCTAATGAATGCTGCTGCTGCTGCTGCTGCTGGCCCGCTCAGTTAGCCAGGCGGTTCGTTGAAAGGGATGGACAAGGAACGGTGATGCACCGGCTGCCAAGAAATAGCGGAGCTAAGCAACAGGAAAAGAGGGGACCGTAATTATAAGTCGAATCGACCGAGGATACGTACGCCAGTCCTGAGCGATGGATCTTCTACTATCGGAGCCGCTCTTCCTCCTGCTGCTGCTACTCCTCAGGCACGATGGTAAGTCACCATATACCGCACTGCTCTGCTCTCTCCCATTTTTATATTATTTCAAACAATTCCTCTCTCCGGCTAACCGTTATCTCAGCTTCGATATCGACAATCGATCCACCACCATTCTTTCCTCTAATAATTCAAAGGGTTCGAGCAAAACTACTCTGGCTGCTTCCTCAAACGAGTGAAATTTTGATTGGTTGTGTGTGCGTGTTAATAATAATTATACATATAGTGTTTGTGCGCGCGTGTATAGCATCTCTGTGTATTCATCGATACTTGCTCCGTGATTTGCATTCGAAACGAGGCTGAATTATCGCCGGGGCTGCAGTACAACGCGAGAGTTTGTAATTAGAGAACGATCTTTAAAAACTAACGACGCATTTTCGTTTATCTTCGGCTGTATAACGAGAGAAGTGTAGTGGGTGCTATAACGCGAGTTAAGCGCGCGAGCTCAAATGGGATCTCATTTGCGGTTAATGTCTTCAATTACTTGTTAGACCTGCTGGTCAGCAAGGACTCGTAACACGTTGATTGAAATTACACTATACGCGATGCATCGAATGCTAGCCGTTTCACAGTCGAAATTCGGAGAATTGCATTCCTATCTGGCAAAGTGCTCCTCTAATACGCAAAATTTACATCTGTCCTGGTTGCGTGTTCGATGCAAAGCTGAAACAGAGTCGTATGAACTATTTGCTAAATTTCCGCTACTCCTGCTCGAAAGCGAACTAATTATGCGAAAGCTGGCAGGTAAGTTTGCTGGCGCGGATCAACTTTCGCTTTTATCCTCCTGCCGACTTGGCGCGACCTTGGATGTGGGCGTTAAAATGCATCTAATGAAGTTGTTACCCATTTTTCGTGAGATTGAAGGTAATAGCAGTGCGCAGTGCGCCTTAAACTGAGACGAATGGCTACGAACGGTACGCGAGGGCACTTTAAAAATGACGCTCTTTGTAATTACGTTCCGTCGTTCTGTCGCGTTATCTGGACTCTCTGTGGAAAAGGACCGCCGGGGAAGAGGCGCACTGGCGAGGAAAAGAAGAGCTTGAAAGAATGACGTTGCGAGAGAAAACGAGAGCCAGAAGAGACTGGAATGGGAGAGTCTAGAATTTATTACGTTCCGGTACGTGGTCTCGTGAGGAAGGACGGGTTATACTACTACCTTGAAGAATAAAATCTCATGTAAAAAAAAGCCGGCTGGGTGTAAAAGCCAAAATTAACAGGAAAGAGTGACGAGCTTACAACTCGTCTTACGACGCGTCAAAATCCACCTGGAATTAATTTCATTTCTGTTTTCAAAATGAAGCGCACGTGTGCCTCGTAATTGACAGGGGTGTTTGCACACTTTATTCATTATATTATTATTATAGTTCGCATATTCTTGGGTACACATTTATTTTTATATGACGAAAGAGACGTACCGTGCAGCCAGTGCGCCGCGAAAAATGTGTTGGTGCACGACCGACCCAAAGCTCGTTAACGCGACTAATGGAAAATTCATACGACACGCAGACTGATTCTCATACTTTGCTTCAAAAATACTACCTGCAATTAGGCGCTTATACCTACATTTAATAAATTTATTAAATTTGCTATACAAAAAATCTCCCTATATTTCCGCCTGCATAATGAATTTTTATTCAATTTCCTCTCGATCGTTCCAAACAACTATAGCTTTATTTTATTAACACGAGAGAGAAGCGAGGCAATCGACGCGAGAGAGTTATTCGCGGGACAAAGGAATCTTGGAGGAGAAGAGGAATGGAGGGGGGGGGGGCGAGAGCGGAGAGAAACGGAGAGTCGGGAAAATAAACATTTTCCTTGTCTTTCATCGACGATGGCGCCAGCATCGTTTGGACAGGCATAACTACTTTCTTACGTTTGACGTAGCGCGGCCAGAAAATGAAAAGCGTGTGTCCCATCCGAAGAAGGGGGTAAAGTGCACCGTGCAATACGTATATCTATATGTATGGAGATATTCTTATAGGTGTACGCGCGCTACGTTGACTTTCATGCAAAGTTTTAAAATCGTGAACTTTCCAGAGCCACGAGTCTCTTATATTCCCGGGTCGTCCCAGTTAGCATAAATAAATAAAGGATGCATGTGGAACCAACTCACGAGAACTCTGCAAACCGATCAAATCTTTTGTAAATAAGAAACCGATGGACTAATTGCAATAAAGAACTAAACAGAGTGCTGAGGAATGAAGGTATATTTTGAGGTTCTGAGTATATACACCGAGTGAGAAAGAGAGAAAGAGAGAGAGAGAGGCTAGAAATACTCCAGCAAGCACACTCGAACCTTTAGCAGAAATTAGATTTATTTCAAGCGAAATGTGGCTGTACAATGCTCAGGGACACATAGAAAATAGCTGTTATTACGATGATATTAACTGTAAACATTTCATGGATGCCATTATTTGTGGGGAAACGCGACAAATATGTAAATATAGATAAATGTTAAACGGAAACACATTCTATAGTATATATATATATGCATGTACATACGTTAACCGTTTCCAATACCACAGTTTCGATATACTTCTCTATCCTGCAATGCAGCAAGTCATAAAATACATTCGTTATTAAATGACAGCATTACCCGTTTATTTTGAAAGTTATTTGATTTTATCGTTAAATTATGAGGAATATCGCAAGCTTTTTGTACGTAAGGCTTAAGAAAAAATGTTAGTTATGTAGCAGGCTAGCGGCAGAAAGGTTTCTTTGATACCGAAAAAACAAATGCAATGATCGATGAATACTTTTATCAAAGATGTAGCAATTTTGTCAATTTCACTGTCCCACCATAAGATAAATCTCGTTTGTGCCTCGCGTATGATGAAAATTGTAACATCACCTCTACATGCGAACTGGTATTAACAGCCTTCCAGCTACATTCTCATATCTTGGCATTAGATTTGGCTCGGAGCAACGCTCCATTAGCTCCACACATGGATGAATAAATGCCGGATTACAAAGTGCTTAGTGATTTAAACGGACTAATGAGCATTGTATACAATGGAGAGGTTAATTTGGAGTATAAATGAAAAAAACGTGAGATCACGAGACAGCGGATATTAATCTCCATTCCAGCGTGAACTAGCAATCGCCCGTCGTCCTCCAGGCTTTTCCGTTGCGGTAAAAATATGTCAAATCACCGAGACTGTCGTGTCCCGCAGCTAGATAATTTATCGATCCTGCCGATGCGATGGAGAGAGAAAAAAGGATGAAAAATGAAACGCAAGGCGAAACTGTGAGCATTATGATTGACGCGTGTAACGAAGATGAATTAAAAAGGCAGTCAGGGACAGATTTCAGCGACGACAGTCATCTTGATACACCCTCGTGACTTAAATTTCCCTCAATAGGAAATCGAGACTCGCCTCGTCGCAATCCACAGCAACTTTTCAATAATCGCAAGCTATATTATGATTATATATATATATATATATATATATATATATATATATATATACATAGGATATAGCATAGCAGATAGTTCCGTTCCTTTATTTGCTAAAATTTGCTAAGAAAGCAGTACAAGCAAAAGTGTCTTATCTCTCCGTCGTAATTTTCCCAGAAGTTTGTACAATGGCGGATAAAAATGAGAAAGAGTCCTTGGTAAGTTACGAGAGGGAGTGATAATCGTGCCAGAATGGAAACGTCAAGAGCTTTGTCGGATTTGAATCGAGTAGGTACACAGAGTTATAGCGAATGGTACCTATAAGCAAGAAGCAAGAATAAGCTAGCGTTGGATTGGCCTATACAACGGGTTGTGAAGTTGCGACGTGTGCGCCGCTTCCTCCCTCTCCCCTCAGCTTACTCAGTCCCTCGACTGATGAAGATAAAACGGGATAATTATAGAGCCTATCGGAGATCGTGGCGAAGCTAAATTTCGTCGAGGCACGCGAGCTCGCCGCCGAACGTGGGCGCGGCAATAAAGGGAAACGAGCCTATAGAGAAAAAAACGAAAGAGTGAGAACCAGCTGGGAGATTCGAGTGTTCGACCACTGAAACATAAGAATAGGATAGAATGGAGAGAGAGAGAGAAAGAGAGGAAGGCTGGTAGATTATTTAGAATCTTCCACAGTGACTCTTTATACGGAGCTGTTCTATTCTATTATTCCGGAAAGGCCCATCAAACATTCAAAAACTTCTAATTATTTCAATGTTAATCACACATTGTCGCGACAGAATATCAAATGGAATTCATATTCCGGTAATGTTTAAAATGTTTGAAATAATTAAAGGAAAATTTTGAATTATAGCTTGCTAATTTAAGCGAAAGATTTAAAACAACCTTTCTATACCGAGGAGAGTTGGGTCTTTGGGGCGCGAAATTACGAGGTTTTGTAGAAATTTCTGAACGGGATTTTTGAAATCTGAGGTTAATTTTTCTGGGTAATAAGTAGGGGGGGGGGGGGGGGAAGATCGAGGGAGCATCCGATCGTTAGGCGGAATTAGCGCTTCGGAGGTTCGCAAGTTCGGAGGATTGTTCGGAGTGTGCGGTGAGCTCGTAGACACCTAAGCAGCTGAGGTCTGGTCTAACGAGTGACGGTGGCATTGCAGGGGGCGCAGACTGTACCAGCGTTCACATTTTCTCGTCAGCGTTGGTGGGTGGGTAGAAAGGCACTCGAAGAAGTGCGATTTCAGCGCTTTTCAAGCTCGACCCGCGGGGCCTCGAGCACCTCGAAAAGTGGAAACGAAAAGTTGGCAATGAGCTCCTGCTGCGGTGAAACGGATTTTCCTTTTTTCCTCCGGCGTGCCACTAGTATTAACTGGTTGCCATGCTCGACCTGGTCAGAAAGGATTTCAGACTTTCGACATTCGATCCGAAGTAGCCCGTTCCTCCTGGTCGGTTCCTTGGCTCCTCGACTCAAAACCAGCTCCTGATCCGTTAAGCGATCCCCTTGTTATCCGGCCGTAAACACCAAGGCTCGCAAGTGCTGCACCAACTCTCGTCTCCCAATACACTTTTTCACTTGGAAACTCTTTGAGAAAAATCCGGATCCCATCGTCATGGATTTCCGTGCCTGTCAAAACGCCCACTGACGTCACGTTCGATTTCGCAAAATTGCAAAAGCGACCAGCCAGGCGCTCCAATAAATCCCGCGTCGCGTCGCGTCGCGTCGCATCGCGTCGGTTATACAACTTTTACTTTTTCCACTGACTGAGTCCTCGGGAAGCCTTGAAATGCTATGCCAGGAACGCCGAACATGCAGATTTTCGTGGAAATTTTTCACGTCGGAGTTTCGCGATTAAATTGAAATCTCTGCTGAATATAATGGTGGTATATGTAGACATATATATATATGCCTGACGTATAATGCTACGTATAAACCTGATGTAAAGGATGAATCGGACTGGCACAAACTGCAGAGGTTATACATTTGCGCGATAACCCGCATTGACCTTTACCGTTCGATAATGGATTACCTTTCTCTGAATGGACGGAATAGGTAATCGGGCGCAAATACTTTTGATAATGACGCTGCCTGCCTGGCACACCACGTTCGACTCGAGGGCGACGATTAGTTCACGAAATTATACTCAAGGAGATCGTTATGGCCGGTCCCACCGGCGCCGCCGGAACTTTCAGCGATAATTGTACATTATGGATGTACGTTCGATTTAGCTCTTGCAATTGCTACCCCCCAACCACCCCATTACTAATGATCGCAATTTTAAACTCACCTTTGCGGCCTGACTAATTTCTTTCATTTTACTAATTGTTCGGACACTGTATTTTACCTCTTAATAGCCTCTGATTTTTTTGCCACACACACACACACACGTACACCCACGACTCTCTGTCCCCTTTCTCTCATACTCTTAGTCAGGTCAATATATTGAACTATTTAGAGAATAATGGTAAAATGTAGTAATTTATTAATTTATCAAAAAAGAGCAAAAACTCGACTTGCAAATTTTGTTGGTATAAATAAAGCATCCTTTTGTGAGACGTGTCATCCAGCATTGAATAATGCATTGAAAATCATGCTATAAATCGGTGCACGTAGTTATAATTTATACGTTTATAGAACAATTTCTTTTGGATTTGACTGATAATGATTTTCAATATACTATACTAAATTAGCAGCTCACTAAGTAATTCTATACTTGGTAGATGAGCCAAATATTAATTATTCACACAGTTTTATTCGCTATAGGGTCAAAGTATTTAATGCTATAATTAAAAGCAAAGCCCGTAAGTCGTTTGCTTTAACAAGGAAGAGAATAATAAGATCCCTTTGCTATTGACTGCACAAAGCTTACTTTGTTAGAT
Source organism: Prorops nasuta (assembly GCF_024137725.1). Taxonomy (NCBI): domain Eukaryota; kingdom Metazoa; phylum Arthropoda; class Insecta; order Hymenoptera; family Bethylidae; genus Prorops; species Prorops nasuta. The sequence goes on from NW_027116816.1 coordinate 2,409,342, forward strand.
TTTTCTGTGACTTTTGTACGGTGGTGGAAAAATAGAAGCTTCTCTTACGAGACGAATAGACTTGTACTACTTTATTTCTGTCTAAGACTGTTATGCCTCAATTTTTGTCCCATGCTTGTGTCGGCCACTATAGTAGATTAAGTTCACGTTTATACGCGGCGATAAACGCGTAATTAAAGAGTACCGCGACACTAGCATGAGTCGCATGATTACGGTGAATGAGATATATCGAAGTGCCCGGTGTCACGCGTTACTTGGGTACGCTTGCCACCATATATTTCTGCCTAAACTAATTCTCCTGCGTCTACGACACACACACACACACGTGCATTTCTGGCAATAAAATTGAAAAAGCGCTGGTATAATTAGCGGAGTAGAACGTTGCAGGTAAAGTTGCAATCATTGTTATAATATAAATATGCATACTATATACGTAATATAACGTGCTTTTATAATTAGAACAATTCAGATAATTACAGATAACAGTGGCAAAGAGAGAGAGAGAGAGAGAGAGAGTGAGCGAAAGGGGTGGGGGGTGAGAGAGCAATCTTACAAAATGGTGATTGTAGCGCGATAATTTGTAATGGCTTTACTCTCGAGTATTATATCAAAGAAGATTTTGTGCTACGTCACTATATAATATATATGTACGTACAAACCAGAGTGTTTATTATTATTATTCTGAGGTGAACGGTTAAACCAATTAAAGTATTCCCAAAGCATTTGGATAAAATTGATTCGGAATCGTTGCCGTAAAAATCGTAGATTTGCTTATAACGATGAAACTGAGCGGTACTGCTCGCGCAGATGTGCCAATTAGAACCAATGAAATTTAACGAGTCGTCGCACGTGTAGCGATGCGCAAGCGCGCAAAAACCCATGGATAGTTTTTGCGCATGCGCTTAATTAACTTAATTCGCGACGTGTTCGTGATAACCCGATCGGGGACGATTTGCCTTCGTCGAGCTATGCAAATCGACTTCCCAATTCGTGCTTTGAAAAACTTTTTTTTCACAAGTGATTGCACCACATCTATACAAAGTGCGAGCACGTAGTCTGTGTGAAAAAAAAAATAAATGATATAAAGTAATGACGAATGTGATACGCTGCATATATGGAAGCTATATATAGTTTCTGTAACGTAGTACTCGGGTTAGTCGATATATGTAGTAAATATAGAATAAACACAAATCGAATTTCTTCCATTGGAAAACGTGCAATTTTCCGCAAGCGTACAAAGTGTTTTACTCAAGATTCAATGGGGAGTAAAATAAGGGCCGTTTTCACAGGCTGGACTTTCGATAAAAATAGAGTTGGCAGGTTTGATTGTCGCGGGGACTCGAACGAGAAAATAATCAACGTGCAAATGTAAAAAACCAAGAGGGTGAAAAAGAGAGAGGGGGGGGGGGAGGGGGTGGGGCAAAGGCAGTCAAACGAATAGGTAGAGTAACAGGCATCGCAGGTTTGTTTTCCAACGAAGAATTTCGTGCAGGGCTTAATCTCGCGGTCTACGCTCGATTCGTTGGAAAAGCGTAATTGCGCGAGTGGAACAATAATTCTTCGCTTGTAATTTGTGGAAAGAAAAAAAAAATTAGCTAGGCGGCTTGCGGATTCGGCAGTGAAAGAATCAGCCGCGTAATAACGCATGGGAGTTGGAGCTCTGTTGTGCTCCATGACGAAGCGACCGTAGCGTACATATACCACAGCCTGCTTAATTAGCAGAGCGCAATGCAATTATGAAAAGAAATTTCGTCCTGGCCATACCAGATATATCTTAATCGCGTTGCCTGTAACACTTCTCGTTGCTCCGCGACGCGAAATTTTACAGTTGCACGCGAGCAAAAAACCAGTTAGGCGTGCTTGGTTCATTAGTTATCACCAGTGTGCTTGTATAATATTACTGAAAATGTCGATAAGTCAAGATTTTCGCAGTTTCAAGCGTGCGTTATATTGAAAGGGAAGAAAACAACAAAAGCTCTGTATTAATGAGGAGGTAGGAGGGAGGGAGGGAGGGGGAAAACAGTGGAGAAGAAATTAAAGGACATTATTTATTTGCCACGATGTGGGATCTTAATCCCTTGATCAGAGATGTGGGAAAATTAGAGAAAGAGAAGCATGCAGACAGACTGATAGAGAGACAACCGACCGGGTTCACCGGAGAAACGACAAACGATCGAAAAACGCGTTAGCAGGCCTCGAGCAATTTTAATTGCGGCAAACCAGGCGACGCCCCAGGCGTTTCCAGGTTACGAATGTTTTTACCGTGTCTAGTGCTCGGCCTGCAAAACCAGCGAGTACGTAAATCACGTCGCGCTCTCCAGGCAACCCCGCATAAATCTTGAAAGTGGTGGCAGGCGCCGTCGGGACGCCAAGCGTAATTCGCGAGTCTAGTCTGGAGAAAAATCTGCATCGAGATCTCTCTCACTCTTTTTCTGCAACGCACGCATACACATATAGACGCTCTCTCGTATTCTCTATACCGGATGCGAAATAAGCAACTGAAAGATAATCTTCGAGCGTGACGTAGCAAGTTTCATCAACGCATGCCGCGTTTCAATGTACTGCACTCTTGCTCGCTCACACTGCCACTCGATTACATACGTACATGCAACTTCCTGCCAATTTGCCAGGAGACTTTACAAAGCTCTTTGAATGAGAGTCGACAATTTTTCTTCTTTTATATATCATGTATGAGCGGACGAGCCAGCATTTCCATCTTAAAAATAAAAGACCGTTTAATTTGCTACCAACCCACGACCACTCGCCTTTCTCTGATTTCCAAACGCGACATCTATTTCCCTTTATCACAGCACACTGTGAATAAATCTTCTTATTATACGATACTCCGTCCGCTCTGTGGCGTTGCACTCTATGCACGAAAAACAAAAGCAATTTTCTCATGTTCAGACGCTAATGCTCCACGAAAGATTTAATAGTGTGTCTAGACTATTTTCTTATTCTACCAAAATGCAGCGATTGTATCAGGATAATTCACTGCTAGTGATAATTCACTACAACAGTGTTACATTGGATTCAATATTCTGGCTCGTCCCAAGCGAAATTCGCTTATGTTCCTCATATTAGTATACGTGCATATATATACGTATATTAAGCATGTGCACGCTCACATAGTGCCTGGGAGCGAGGAGAAAAATTTCCATCCTCATTAAAATCCGGTGCGCGATTTTATGCAAGAGGTAACGTGTAAAGGCCAAAATAAGCTTTTCGTTCGGCCAAGATTAATTGTCTGGCTTGGCTAAAACTGACCGATTAGATTGAAAGTGCATGAGCGAATTTTGTTAGCTATTGCAACTTCTTGCAATGCATTTCCATTGCAGCAATGAAATAAAGAGGGAGAGGAGAGGAGTTTGCAGAGTTTTAGAGCAGTTTTATTCGGCTGATCCATCAGGGTTAAAATGATTGGTGCCCCTTGCGAGTGGAATCGTTAGCGTTCCACCTGGATAGCGGTTTCAACGTTGGCGACAGCGATTTAATTATTTTTTTTTTTTACTCTTTTTTTTTTTGAATCCATACTGACAGAGGGGGCAGAACTACCCCCCTCGAGAGACTCGTGACGAATCGTGGTTGCATTTCAGTTAGAACGTACAACTCGACTCGACGAATGGTATTTGAACGGACTGCAGCACCTTCCTGCATACATAGCACCGCGCGCGGCCTCATATTCGCCTCCATCCACATTTACCTCTCAGCAGCTTCGTTAAGCGGCTTATAACGTGCCATGGCACGAAAGGAACTAAATTAAAGAGGCGCCCCTTTCTCTCTCTCTCTCTCTCTCTCTCATTAATTGGTATCGCATAGTTGTAGGAAAAAATATCCCTATAGCATTTAACGATTTCTCTCTATACACTATACATTGCACGCCGTGTAATCAAGACACCCGAAAGAGATATCGTTAAGCATCTATGAAACACAAAGCGTTCACCCTCCCCCTTATCCCGCGATCCCCCTCCGTCTCTTTTCTTTCTTCCACCCACACACCTCCCAGCCTCCACGTGCTGCCTACCATTGCGAAAAGTGTTGTTAAAAAAGAGAGAATGAAAATTAAACGAACCGCGTTGGCTACGGCATTTATACTATTTTTCTACTTGAATGTAATTAGAAGGATTAATCGCTTGTGCTGAGCATAAAGTATACGCGAGAGAATAAAGAATGCTCGTGAATAAAGCTCGAGTGTTAGCCTACTTGTATTTTTACCGCAGTCGTAGCAATTTTTCTTTTCGCTCGAATAATAACTTTCATAAATTCAGATCTACGGCCGAAGGGAATGCAGCCAGTGCATTTGGCTTTTTTTTTCAAGCATTGTTACGAATGTGATTAAAACTAGTTGCACGTTAATAATAATTCCGTTAGTTTCACTCGAACGCCCTTCAGCTCGTCGATAACTTTTAATATGTTGATTGTCAAACTTTGTAATTAACTATTTTCCTCCTGCAGCTAAAATTATTCAAGTATATATATTATATTTATGTATATAGTAACAAAAATGATATTCTTTAATTGCTCCATTTCGCTCAAAGTGAAGAGTCTAAATTATGCTGCGTACACTATAGACTTATAGGGTATTCTTTTCATCCAATTTACCGTGATTATAAGCTCTGCAATTTTCTGTAAAATGGTTAACCGTTAATGATGTAGCTTTGGGAAAGCTAGCTTGCGGTAACCCCACTTGAGAGACGCTCAATCCAGCAAAGCTTCTGTATGAATTCTTTATTAAATAGACCGGGGCTCGATTTGCATTAAGCTTTCTTTTAATTATCTGACGTTTCAGTTTCCTACAATTTGCCCGACGACACACAGCTAATACAATACCTTTTCTAATTCACTTCCTCACGATTCCTCGCAAAGTCAATATTTCAAACGATTCGTGAGTTATTGTTGAAAAATAATAATATTCCACCCTAATTAATTAATCGTAAATCTTAATAAAACTCGACCAAGCGATAATTCTAACGAGGAACGGGTGTAATAATTTCAAGTGCGGAAGAGCATTGTCGAGGCAAGGTGCATATAGCTATATACTTTTGCAGCGCAGATAGTTTATTGGAAAGGGGAGAGCAGCTGGCCTGTATCCAGAGTGATTTGGTATTCCGAGTGTAGCATTCGCCAAAGATAGAGTCATACGTCAGACATTCTTTTCCGTAATTCTTTCGAACCAGCAAAGCGTGCTATTTGCCTACCGCAACTTGGCCTGACCATTCCCACCCGCGCTAGCTGTTGATCAATTATTTAATGCTGTGCTAAAAAAAATCTAAATTTGTCATTGACACTCGGTATTTGTATATGGGAAGAATAATTAGATCGAATGTACATAATTAACAAACTTCCAATCCAAGAGCTGTCAATAAATAGTTTCCTGAAATTCGTTAAAGCAGAATTTTCGCTTGTAAACAAAAGCACAATTTTCCTTTATATAGTAGTTTTTAATTAGTAATTAATTAGCCTTTATATAGGTTATCCTAATTACCAGTATCCAAAGACCGTACGGTGTAAAACAAATATTTTATTTAGTGTCGTGCAATTCGATAGTTATACCAATCCTCAATAACTCGATATGCTCTTCATGAGAGTTTCTATTTGAAAGTAGCGCTTTATGAAATCAAAAATGTCCCCTTTGGCTAGCTACAAACCAAAATGGGAATTCCTGCATGGCAGGGTAAACGGGAAACCGCTACTATAGAGAACCACCGCAAGCTCTCATTAAACATTCAAATGCGTCGACTGGTCAAGTGTTACCTTACGCCATTGTCGAACCCATCCACAGACTCCCTGCCTGCTACAACCTTCATCAAAAAGGTGTCAGAAATAAAAAGATGACCCTCCAAAACTTTAGTCCTCCATTACTATAATTAAAATCGTTTCTATAACTTTCAATTAGTGCAGCAAGGCGAATAGTAAGCATGGACTAATTTCATGCGTTATCGTGCAAATTTATCGATTTCCTATAAGATAAACATTAAATGCTGAGTATTTTCGTTGCTACGCGTCTCGTTTCATAGAAATCAACCGGCTCGAATGGCCTATACACGAATACATGTATACAGCTTTTATAATATATATATATATGTATGCATACATATATATATATATATAATACATATCCACAAATTTTGTCTACGACATCGTAATCCACAGAGTCAGGATTTCATAGGAATTCATCCAATATCGAGCTGAATCCTTCGTAGCAAATCCTGCGAAATCGACGATTTAGCAAAGCGACGCGAAAGAACATCATCCGTAGTAGTAGCGACGTCTTATACATGTGCCCCTGTAGAAGGCGAGGAACGCAATTTCGAGAATGCGAATTCCATTCGCCATAGTTGCAATGCCGCGTATCTACTCTAGACCGGATCACCTTTTACATCACAGTTTCAACGAAGTTTTCAAATTTTACATCTGCAACATTGAATCGCTACAACTATAGTTATTCCACTCATTTTCCTTTTCATATATGCCCAGCGAAACCTCTGTACTGCTTTGCTGGATAATCTTAACTATGTTAATTTATGCTGAGCCATCGTCGAAAATATTAATGATTTCTTCATTTCTATCGTAATAATTGCCATTATCAATCCCTTATAAAGGGGGAGAGAGAACAAGGAGAGAATATAGCGAATCTCTACCAAGCTATTTTATGAACACGAGTTTATTTCGAAATTCTTCTCTGAAATCCTACTATACCTATGTACGTACTGCACAGTGATATTGCAGTAAGAATGTATGTTATGCACAAAATCAACATTATCCATTGGTAGCTTTAGTCATTTTTGGTTGGCTTTTCTCGTACATGTACACAATTACATATAATTCTCACTTGCACGTTCCTTATAGTCATATACACAGGTTTCGCAGGTATTCATTCTTGTTATTAGCTTCTATTCGAAGACAATTATTCGGTTGTTCTTACTTTATTGCACGAAATCTCAGTGTGTTTTAATTACCCTCTTTTAGTATCTCGTCTCTCTTAAATTTGGTTTTCTTCTTACTCATTATCACTCATGTGCTCTTGCAGCCGCACAAGACAAGGTATATTGCCATTACCGTATCATAGCGAATGGATGTCTTTATGTATGTGAAACTAATGTAGCAGACCCTAGAGAACCGAAGCAGTATGTAAGCTAAGCGGCATAACCTGCTGCATCGAGTGCTCTCTCTTTAAATATAGAATAACCGATTTCAATTACATTCTCTGGTATATGCATGAATAATGGAATGGTTATTAGAGAAAATTATTTTACAACTCATTTTCCTATTTTAAGGGCTGCATCGTATTTAAGGATCTCTCGTACAGTTTCATAATTTTCGCGTATTATTACCGTATTTGTTTGGCGATCCTGTCATAATGCTAATAATACAATTTTAAAATTCTATATAAAATAATAGGTATATATACGCGCATTTTGATGTTATTTATCATGTACGTTAAAAATATACTCTAACTTTGCGTAAAATATAAATTTAATTATTAATTAACCGTTGTAGAATCACGCCATAGTAAAAAGTTGGCACGATCTAAATAACAAATACAGAAACAGGACTTTGCATATAATTTAAAGATGAGGTAAACACGTAGGGCACATAACTCGTAGCCAGCACGTCATCTTTACCTCTAACACATGTAGCGTTTACTTTCATCGTATAAAGGCATACTCGACGTTGCATCTAAATTTCCCCTACCCTTACTCGAGCTTAAGTGCTAAGACGTGCACACGGATACCTTACTTTACGCGACGTACACGTAAATTTGCCAGAAATTAGCATAATACGCCAAGGAAAATGCTTATTGACCGAGAATATTGACCTTCTTCTCATGTTGAATTGAAAGCGTTATAAGTTAACGAAAATTCAAATCCACGTTCGCGGATTCACCGAATTATAAATACAGTCTAATTAAATAGATTCATGAATTGCGAATCAGAAAAGATTTACCGGCAACTTGGGAAATTCGTAACAGAGTCACTGGATTAATTAACTTTGTTTCTCGAATGCACAAAAATAAAAAGGTATAGCTGTCTCTCGTGTGCGGGTAGAGCTTTAAAAATATTTTTCCACGATTAATCCTGACGATTTGAACGGGTGTAGGGTACGAAATGACTTCTCTCGCTATACAGCATAAAATATTAAAGACGTCGCACAGATGCAGCATGTACAATATGTAAGTATACCGGACATTTGTTTTACTCCGCTTTGGCTTTAAGTGATTTAGCTCCGAAATTCGTCAGACAGGGGCAGGTCCGTAGCCGGCCAGCATCCCTAGTGCACCAAATCCCATGTAAATTTCGCCAGGAACGTAATCCGTCGGAGACGTATATTAATAATTAACTGCTAAGTGGAATATTTCGTTACCCTTTATTACGATGTGAATAGTTGAATACTTGCGGACCCGCAGACGCGACGTACACGCCTTCTGCATGCTGCTCGTGACATAGTACTATTTTATCTATTTCCGTTGCTCCATAATGTTTAAGCTTAAATTCTCCCATTCTTCCCCAGTTATTCTCGGAGTTCTCAATCGTCTCGATAATCTTTCAAGATATCGAAGGATTTTCAAAAGGTCGTTAAACTTATCGTGAATGGGAAATAAAGCTAAATCCGAGCTATGTCGGGAGATTATATTAGTACGAAGTAGATATTAGTGCGAAAGCAAAAGGAATGATAACGAAAGTAAAATTTAAATTACCAGTCAGTCTATGAGGTATTAATTAACTCGAATATATCCCTGCATGGCCATGCGAAGGGGGTTCGGCTGAGTCAGCGACGCGCAAGGCCAATGGCATTTCGTCGTTGGTGCAAGTGTGTGATGTACGCGGAAGAGATCGATATTTTAAAAACAGAGAAAATACTAAGCCTTTCGTCTGGACCATCCTGCCGCTGGCCATCGTAATGTGAACGAGGTGTAGTACCGTGCTTAGAGTGAAGTGTTGCACTGATATACGTGCGCGTGTATGTGTGTGTGTTCCCGTGTGAATGCATTCGCTACTTCGGAATGTGGGTATACGCGGACGTGGCTGTACGCATCGTAGCATCACCTCCGGGCTCGCCAGGGACACACCGTTGACGACAACGTGCAAGGAAACCAGTAGTGGAGGATCAGAGGGGATCGTGTGACGCTCCGCATAAACCCGCGCGCGCGCCCTTTCCACAATCACTCTTATTCTCCTTCTTTTCTCTTCCCCTGACTCTCCCCTCCCCCCCCCCCCCCCCCCTCTTAATGTTACCTATATCCTTTCTTTGCTTTTTTCCAATCCGCCGCGAGGCAAGTAGGCGGACGCTCAGTCTCTTTCTCTCATTTTTTTTAAGCCCCTTGCCCCTCCCCCCTCCTACTCCTCCTCCACCACTGTCGCGCCTTCGTTTGATGCCTCAATTCCGCCTTCCACCAGGACAATCTAATTCTTTCTTTCGCTCTTATATATTTGCTGCGGTCTGCGTATTCTTCCCCGGCGAGTCGACCGCCCCTCCCCTTCGCCATGCAGCACCAGAATCGACACAGTCACGCCATAAGCCGGAAGCGACTCTTTCCCCGAACCACAACGGCCCTCCAAGCCTCGTAAAGACAAAAATCGGAACTCTTATCGCCGGATAAATTTATCGCCATAACAACGAGCGGCCGACTTGGACACGGACGCGTTATATGGTCGATTGTGTGTACAACACGTAAGAACGCGTCCTTGTGTTGGAGGGATGGAATATGGTTTACGTCGATAGACCGATATGCTTCCACCGATCGTAGCGCTAGTAGTACACTAGCCGTACTGCCTGTACTCCAGTGGTGAGCCATGATTATCTCGATTCACCCGTGAGATGCGTGTTGCACGCGGACTGTCCTCACCAGCACAACGATCCCCTAAAGCTCTAGTAGCCAGTCTGTCGGTTAAAAAATTTAAGTCCATGGGATTTATCTGATTTCGAGCCTGAAATAGAACAGAGAAACCAAAGAAGTGAGATGCCACCGAGAGAAAAATATCGTCCGAGAAATCCTACTTTTCTAGAAATTGCACTTTTGGTTCTGTGAAGAGGATCCCATATAGCATTTTCCTCTTCCCGTATCACCACCCTACGATAATTGCTTTTTGAGCGCCACTGGGTGCTACGCGGATCCAAGATAAACGACCGAGCATTCCTCACTCGACGATAATCAGTTTGTAATTGTAATGACGCAAAGGAACGTATCCAAAGTGAAACGAGATTTTATCCTTCGTACGAGCCTCTCGATCAAATCTTTATGCAATTATATCGAAATTATAGGTATATATAGTCAAAGAGTTGGTACATTTCATAATTTCACTCTTTTCTCTTCCCAAACCTCGTGCTCGTCAAATTCAATCAATTAATATGATCGTTAGCAATGATCTCCTCGCAAATCTGTATCATATCGAAATATCTAATTACATTTATCGATGCTAATTTTAAGCTGATGGCTTTGAAAATTATATGACATTTTTGCTGCAAACTCTATGTTTTTTCCGTTGAATGAAAATAGAGTGATATTAAGTTGGAAAATCGTTGGCTGTGGCGCGAGAACAATATTCTCGTAATATAGCCTGAGAATTAATATGAACTTTTTATAGCTTTTCTCAAAGTTTTACAACATTAAACTATTTCGGTAAAGTTCAGTTTATTCGCAAAAGATTAATATACGACGTGTATAATAAATTAACTCGCAGCACGGAATTATTCTTGGGAAGTACTTGTTTCAACTATACCATGTAGTGTAGGTATGCACATTTACTGCATGTGTGATTTATCGGTTCTCGATTATATATATGCCTCAACTGAGATTGACCGTATTGTACAGATTGTTGGGGGGTTTACTATATCGAAGTATTATTTATGGAGATAATTGAGCGATTGGATATGTTAGATCGCGCAGTCCGATGCTTGATATAGGGATGAAAACGTTAAAGTATCTAAGGACCTTGTGGGGTGCTCTGATTTACGTAACATCGACGAAATGCGATAATGCTTAGCGAGTATTACCTTACCGTGTCTCCTTCCTCCTTTAGCGGTTTAATTTGAGGTGGGTAAAAGCGATTCCTTCGCGTGGCGTGACCAGATACGGCCCGAGCTGGCAGACAGGTGGTATGGGATAAGATAAGCACTGTCAAGCACTCCTCTTTATTGGGACATAATCTTGTTCGTCTAATCAAGTTTTGAGAAAATCATATCTTTCGCAGTGCCACTAAAACACAGCTCAATAATAATTCCTCAGATTTTATTTTAACACCGAAGATATTTCAGTTTATTTATTCCGAAGACGAGAAAGGATTAAATAAGGCATTCACGTCAGTTGCTGTTAAATTGATCGTTAAACTTCAGTATGCCTGAAATAAAAATCTGAAATGGGGCAAATAGTGGGATTTTCACTTGCAGCCACTTACTTCTTGTTTCTTACATGTCAAAACCGAGCTACGACTGATAATGATCAATAGCTTTTTGCACGCGACTGTAAGTAAGTTCGCTTGTGTCGTTTAAAATGATTCGTTTCTTGCTTTACCCCGTATTTTCCTAAAAATGGTATATTAAAGCATCTATTTATATTTTAAAAATATCGTAGGTCCGTTTTACAATGACAGGGAGAGAAGCAAATTATATATTACACGAAAAACTCACATACGTTATGCCTGTTGCTTCGTCAATTAGTTTCGCAGTTCCTTGAATAAATTTGCTCGATTATTCTGGTAGACTGCGAGCACAATGTGGAGTCAAAGGTGAACCATTTGAATAGGATAAACATAGACAAAGCAATATTAAGCATTCATGCATATTGAGTTTCGCACAGACATGCGGAGTCTTTACTTTTGTTACATATTTGCATAAATTATTCTCAGGTGCTCTAGCTAGCGAGTAACGCAAACGAGATTATGGCATTCGTATGGAAAGAACAGCAGCATGTATGTATATATACCTATATGGATTCTACTCCTAAGGCATCGAAAGAATTAAATGAGAATATTGCAAATAGCAATAGTAATGTATTTTCCAGTGTCACTGACCAAGAACGATTGAAACTGAGTGGAGAATGGTTTCTCGTAGAATAAAATGCCCCTCGCTGCGTTACTCTTTTTGATTCCATTCGGAACAATGTGAGAGCAATCTCATTTCAGCGCTAGGATCACAAAGGTGTACGAACTGCAGCCAGAACGATCCGTCACTGTTGTCAGCTGTCGTCTGGACGATCTATCGAAACTACCACATATTCGCGATGTACGTCCTTCCAAACCGGCATCTTCTTTGTTTTTTTGTTTGTTAATATTTACCGACCTATGCCGAGGGTTGGCAAATCGCAAATATTTTTTGTATCCCATAGTCCACCTCATATGAATCGCGGAAACTGCTGTTTGATCAAGCATCAATCGGATACCCTACTTAATGAGCGAAGAGTTCACTCTGCCGCTCCTTAAATATTCGCAGGGACAGTTTAATCGAATTCTCCTGTTAACGTGCAATCAGGATTAGATTGAATTTCTAAAATGGCCTTGATGGACTTCCTTCGAAATAATCAGCTCTCTGACTTGGATATTTCATTGTCCTCTCTTGTTCCCTGTATAACTTGACAGAGAAGATTTAATTCTAACTTGCGTGCATATACACATACACTTCAGCTCTTATTATAAAAAGATCATCAATGATTATATAGATATATATTATCAAATGATTAACACCAACAATTATTAGGTAATTTTTTAAACGAGGTGAAATAATAATGGTCAAGTTTAATATTAGAATTATCGAGGAACGTTTTCACCTAGCAGAAACTTGGTATTAAATTGGCCATTAGTGTACCAACAAGCAAGTTGCGTCTCAGCCATGTTTTCCCGCATATGCTGTGCTTGAAATAATTAAAGTGGTAAGACCATCGTAATAAAGCTCGCCTGTTATTAAGCCCAACGAAATTAATACCTGCTTATAATAAATGTCTGCCAAGTCCATTATTGTCGAAGAGCTTTCTTTGGAACTTTTACTTATAAGATATCAGCTTGTTCGAATTAAATATTCTTTTTATGCTTCGTTTGCAGAAGGCACCGATAACCGTCCCATTATAAATGAAAATTTAATAAATCCCCCCATGTTGTAGTCTTTATACTTCGGCTTACGCGAGCAACCTGCAAACATAACTAAATTTTGTTTTACGACCCCATTTTGTGATAAAGTTTAATACCACAGTATTTAAAACAGCCACTTCTAAAATTCGTTTTTAATTCCAAGAAGGAAGAATAATTCGTATGAGATATGACACGGAGAGTCCAAATGTTGACGGTATAGGTACGATCGGAAAACACGGTCGCCTTTAGGGGTTGTTCTAAATCCCATATGAGTTGGATGATATATCTGGGGCGTTTGAGTTATCGTCGTTAAAAACGCATTAGGCTTGACATTATTGACTTTGTTTGAGATAATACGTTTTACTGTATCCCTAAAACCTGTTAACCTTAATAAAACTTTGCAGTTATAGCATTATACCTTCAATAAACACACAGCGCTCCTTTAACCTTTATAGAGCCGGAAATGCTAAATATAAGCGTTAAGGCTAATCAATTTATCAGCTGTATCTACTACCATGTTTTCAATTATTTTCATGCAATGGATATATGTTACAAGTATACAATAGGATAATTGAAATAAAGAAAGAATACATGCAAATGTGTGTGCATATTACGTTAAGTAATCATTTTTTCTTCAAACGGGTTAAATTACCATAATTTCATAAATTATGAGTGTATAGATATTCGAAATTAATTAAATCTGATCTCACTATACTATTCAGAGATTTTGAGAAACGGTATAAAATATAATACTCGGAAATTATTATTTTTTGTTATTCTTTCAGATATCGGTTTTCAGGTTTTACTATGCTCGTCCTGAAAAGCTAAATATACAGACGCTAACCATGAAAGACCTTATTGGGGAGCTTTCGGGCAGTTTGGACTAGAAGTATTGGTAAAAGAAAAGCTGGCCATCCAAAGGTTAAATTTACTTCAAATATTACCATAGATACGTATACGTTTAGTAACGTCAGACGAAGAAATTCGACAGCATAATAATTACCTCTGTTTAATGTATGATATAGCTTGAAATAGCTTTGCTCGATTGTATAGTTTTAATATACAAGCAAGAGTTTGAAAATGGAATAAAAGGCGAGGACGATTTTCCGATGGTTCGATAACAGGTTTTATATCATTTGAGATGATCGTTCGGTAGACATCGAGTAGTTGAAACCCGCACACGCTACGGGAAGACGGCCATTCAAAGTTGAACTGCCGTGCAATTAATTCCGAAGTCGCACCAAAGCGATCGGAGCGATTCACCCGAACGGACCTTCCCCTTTCCACTATTTCCATCTACAGCTCGATTAGACTTTGACTTTCTAAGCCATATAAGAGAAACCGTTTAATCCAGGAAACCCAATGTTACAGATAAAAATATTCGATAATGCTTGTAGCATCTTCCAATCAATAGTCCCGGTCCATTCTGATCAATACCCTTCTCTCTGGGTAAAAGTTTACACCATTGGAAAGTTTGCGTCAGTAATAACGTATAGCTTTATATAACTAACTCACGTTAATGATCCGATAAATTTGTGAATTTTGCCAAACTGTACAACCAGATTAATCAATTATTCAAAGGATGTGAATCACGTGAATAGCAGTGCTTGACCGGATTGCACCAGATGACTTTTATGCAGAAGATTATTTGGGGATTTCATTTCCGTTTGCGTCAACCGTAGAGGAGTTTCTACGTCGAATATTTGGAGAAGACGTGCAATTAATTTTAGAAATACACTTTAGGCATATATACGTATTGCAGCGAGTAATTATAGATGGCAGCTGTCGAAAGTTAAAAGCCGACCATTTAGCACCGTGCCGAATGTAATCCCGTTTTCAGCAATGGAATGCGTGGGATATGACACTATTGTTCCATCGGATGACATGATTATTACTGAAAATCGGAAATATCGGGAATTACGGTCACCAGACTACCCACCGGTCAACATTCGATTACTTTAAGGGTATTAATTCATCCCGTTTTGTATTATAGGTTATATCTACCTCTTTCATAAATCAATCAGAATATCGCAAATTCCATCCGATTTATCTTCATTAATATCTTCGAATTCAAGACTGCTCAATCATCTATAATTGAAATGAGGACTAAATTCGCAGCTAAATACACTAAAAGTTTTTCTTTTTAACTCGTTGTCTCCAGTATGCACATAATATTCTAAAATCATATATCTATTTCAGAAAAGTGTAAAGACTATACGAATGTTTGAAAGAAGATCTTCACTTTTATCTATGCAATACTTCTCGTCCGACAAAATTAAAGCTAAGTGCTCATAGCTTGCATTTATTATAATATTATAAAGTGACGAGAATAGAACAAAATGATCAGGCATCATGAAGAATCAAACTGAAAAATTCATCAAATGAAATATGAAGCTTGGCAGAATAGAGGAAAGAAATTACATATGCAATATAAATTAATTAAAATGAAAAGTTGAGTGCACACACGCGAAAGAAAAAGTGTAAGGAAAGCGTAGGTATAAATAAATTAAAAAGCAGGAGAAACGAGTAACAATTTTGGACCGAGTTCATAAGCGTTTGATGTAGGCTGCAGAAGTGGGTGGATTGGAATAAGATATTAACGTATGCGTCCAGTGGTACCAATAATTTTACTTGGAGCATCAGCCAAGGAGAAAAAGAAGGGACGTGCTTCGAATACCGTATCGTTGCATCCCTGCTGCCATTTCTGCATTTCTGCATTTCTACATTTAGCGTACTACTGAATGTTTCATCTCGTCTCCGCTTTGAAAGTCTCGCTTTTCCCCCCTTAGACGTCTCCGTTTTCGCGTCCTTCACTCTGCTCGTCTCCGCTTTCTCTTGTTCATCCGATTGCCTAAGGACGCCCAAGGCGATTGCTCTTGTACCTACCCAACTCCAAATGTATATAAGTATATACATATACCGAAATCTGTCGACGCTCGCCCGAGTGATCCATCTAGAAAGTACAGTAAATAACAAACGTTTGTAACGGAAAACGTGGAATGTTAAATATAACGAATAATTTAAACGGTGAAGAAGGAGCTAGACTGCGAGGCAAAAGAGAAATCAGCAAAACTAATAATCTCCATGAACTTTACAACGCAACAGTTCTGCCAATTGGCAAAAAGCACTTAATTCCTCCCATTTTCACCTTCCGCGTCTCCCAGATTAACGGCTAAATTCAAATTCATGCGCTCGACAAATTTCCTCGTGCATGAATAATTAATAGTACACAGCTTAATTGCAATGTTTACGAGTACCTACGAAACTATCAATTCTTCATCGATTTTATCTTTAAGCTACACCAAATGTCCTTTATCGCTGCAATGTCTTTTCCTTCATGATTTCACACCTTATGCGAAACTTTAATCCCGTGTTTCTGACCAATTTTAAGAAAATCACTTACCGCTCCCTTGGGTAGCGAGACAAAGCTGGCTTTTGTTGCTTTCTTGAAGAGAGAGAGAGAGAGAGAGAGAGAGAGAGAGAGCGTACACCGGAACATCGATCGATATTATTTCGCAGGAAGAAAATCCCTTACCTAGATCGGACGTTAGAAATGCTGTAACAAGGCATTCAAACGTGCGGCCACCGCAATCTGCTGCTACGATGGTCGTGTGGAGATTTGAAAAGTGGCTAGTGCCAGTTCTCTTAGGAGGTTTTGTGACTTGCCAATTTGGTACAATCGATTTTCCTATTCTACTTGATACAAAAGAGTACCAGTGGGTAATTGATATTAATCGAAAATGTTATTGACAGCTCGATTACCTTTTTCAATGATTCGACGTTGAAATTATATTAGACCGTGACTAATATCGTTCCGTCTCGCTCCTATCTCGGTGGAGCAAATAAAAACCTGATTTTTTTTAAAAATAAAACATAGTTAGATAAACCACAAGAATTGGACTTTGAACAACTATTTACCGTAATTGCATTGCGCAATGCGGTACATGGAAAGAGGGGAAGCTACAAATGGACTTTTAACGGCTTATCCAGTATTGCTACAGTCCATAATTTTTCATCTTTGGCATTACGTTATCGGTAACATCAACTCGCTTTAAATTACCAGCTTGCGACCGTACAAAGGTCTTCGGTCCTTTCCTTCAAAAAACAATGGTCGTCGGATAGAGTGGAGTAGAAGGAGAGCCATTTTTCTAAACGACCTCCTTTGTGCCCTTCCCGACTAGTAGGTCAAGAGTTTTACAGATTTTTAGGCTCAAACGAGACACCGGAGAAAAATGTCGAAGCTCATCATGCCGCAGCTGACACTTCTCCCAATAAAGCACGCTCTACAATTCAAATTTCATTTTCAGCCCGCTGCATGATATATGTCACTTTTACAACTTTTACTATAATAATAAGTTAAACCTTAACTTTGCATTTAATGATTATACTAATATTAAGTTTAAATAGGGAGTATAATATTATTATGTTGATGACATTGTTCATAGAAGGATATGTAAAAATGTATACAAGGTGTAACAGTATAGTGGAAGAAAAATTTGAAAGTACAACCAGAACATCATTGTGAAAAATTTTTTTTAACAAATTTATAATCCTTTGTTTCATCGTACATTCCTAGAAGCTACTTTTTCAAATATAGAACAAAATATTTGTATTCTCTGTAAGTATATATAAGTGAAAATGATTGTGTGCTGAATTTGGTTTATATTTTAAATAAACCAAGCAAATAAATTTAATTATTCAGGTTCCATTCGTTTTTAAGAGCCACGTAGAAATTTTATGAGTCAAAGTGTTCTTTTATTAATTTTGCCAAATATCCTCTATAGTTGTCTTGAAAAATTAATTTAAATGCTTCAACTCATAAGATTCTTGTGTGGTTACCCAAAATACTTGCTGGATTTATTTAAAATGTAAAAAAGTTTTGTCGCAGTCGCTTTTACCACTTAGAGAGAAAAACGTCTTCTTCAAAATGATGCGAAAAATTGGCTTTCGCAAAGTTATTAGAATCAAGCCAAGGACCACGTATTTCTGAACAAAAACTGTTTATAGCGATGCCCTGCATGTGTAGCTTTAAATTTTTTCTGCGCATCACTGTTACACCCTCTATAAGAACCTGCGTGTTTTTCCCTTGAAAAAACCATGTATCAGTATCACTTTCCCGACACAGGATGAAAAGACAGTGTTTGACGGTGTCCCTTTTTTTCCGTGTTACAGTCGGCGCTCTGAGGCTACTTAACGTAAGCGTCCCGTCATACACCTACAGGGGCGAAAGCGCAAAGCTCGAGTGCAGGTAAGAGTACTTGCTAGAATAGTGTGTATGTATACGTGTGCTTGTTTGCGTGAGCGTGGATGAACTTGGAAGCTGGATTGTCAAAGGGCTTGGCTGGTATGCCATACCTTGGATTGAATGTACCTCGCCTCTGGATGCTTGTTTTCTTGACCAATGTGAATTGATCGAAGCGTGATTCGTGATTCACATACGTGTGACCACAGAGCACAACCACAAACAGTCAGCTTAAATCGAGTATTGTTAGGGGCCCCTATATATATATACACTATATGATTTACAATCGAAGACTATAAAGAGAAAAAGTTTGGCTTTGAAATCAGCAAAAGCAATTACTTCTGACCGTATACTTCAAATGCTCAAAAATGCCTTTGATAAATACGTCAGCTCAACTTTACCTAAATCGCTCGAATCTAATTTTACCTTTTACCTTTTACCATCTAGCTGGATACAAAGCGAAGATATAACAAAAATGACTTTTGGATTTCATATATCCCTAACAAGAAAGGAAAATACTTCTTAACGATGCTATGTTTAATATAAACTTTAGTAGCATTATGCTCGTCTTCTTTGTAATCTAACCGCACTTTCGCGCTACTAATTTTTAACCATCTCACTTCCAATTAGTTTTCATAAAAGTATTATATTTATACCAAGCCATTCTCGCATATTACAAGAGATCATTAAATTGTAACAATATTTAATCCATTCAATCGACGTCCTTCTTTGGAGGAAATTTATTTGTTTTATATAGTATATAGCTTCAAATATAATTTTAATACAAGTGCGTCTAGTTTTATAGCCAAATAATCAAGTATATAATTTTATGTCAAAATAATAATATGGCATAAATTCTTAAAATACCAAAGTTATAACTCTGCTCGAATCATTAGCCATGATTAAAATTGAAAACAGAATAAAAATTACTTGAATTTCATATCGCAGAAATATTCAATTATGTTCTTGCTGGCAAAAATTACAAATTGGAGCTTCAATTAATGGCGAAAGCTGGAATGCTGGTGAAATACTTTTTGATTTTCTATTAAAAAATGATATTTTTAATTATTTCTCCTTTGACACACTTTGTAGCATTTAATCAACATTTGAGGAGTTTTAAAGTAAAAGCGAAAAAATCTATTTTTACGAGAACATGAATCAGTGGAGGTTGTGGGTAAATTTATTAAAACGCGTTATATATAAACTGAGCAATTTTTAGTGAAACCGAATAAATAAAATTTAATTATTCGGTTTTGTTAAAAACTACTTAATTCGTATGATGTATTTCAACAAATTAACCGATAACCGCTGCTATATGGTACGCTTTTTATAAAAATGTATCTATTGTTTTGATCCCAAGCTCTTCACTTTTAGATTTTTTTCATTATTACGAGTTCATCAAATATTGTTTTGGTTAACCAACAATACCATTTCTGGGTGTAATTTACTGCAAAAATTGCATAGCGTTTAAAAAATTCGAGTGAAAAGTCACTTTGAAGATTGATTTGCTGAAAATATTTTTAATTTCTTGCGAATGTATAGCTAGTTTATTTTTAACGCGCGTTTTGTTGTCTCGCCTGAAAACCCCCTTTTAATTAGGCCAGCTGAGTGTATTTCAATTATTCTTTAGTGAATTAAAAAAATGTTCGCCTATGATAATTAAAGTAAAACCTTTGTTTATAATAAAAGTGGGTTTTTGGCGTTGTCTAGCATGTTACCTAGTACCGTTTAATACTCTTGTTTGTCGTGCAACAACGGTCGGACCATCCCCTCTTTACAAGGGCGAGCTGCGGTTCACAAGCTCAAATGTGATAAATAATTCTACGACACGTGTGTGTTGGCTGGGGATAACAAAACACATGGAACAGCTATTTATGTATGTGGGACATCGGCCCATTTGGGATATGCGCGAATGAGGAAAATAAAAGGATATTCCTGAAAATTGCATGGCCAAAAGAAAAAAATTAATATCTAACTTTTCGTACCGTAACGGAAAATGAGAATGTACAAGTCAGAGTCGCAATTGCATATTTGATAAGACGGTGTATGCGCATAAATTTTTCCGCTCCAAAAATATAAAAAGTAAATGGAGCAGGAATTAAAATAACGGAGTTCGAAGAAGCGAGCGCTATAGCAAATAAAAGACATTAATCGCATCTGAATTTAGAGAGATCAGAGGATGCAGCAATTAATCGTTGACAGTGGGTGAGGAAAAATCAATATTTCTTTCTGTGTCGCTGGTTTATTTATACGCCAGTCGAAGTTGAAAGTCCGTGAAAAGAAACTTAGCTTCTATTTATTCTTCAATATCCTTTCAGTTTTTGCTGTTCAACGATCGCGCGCGCGCGAGAGCGATTGGCCGTTCTGTAAAAAGTTACCTTTCGAGTCCCTCGGTTCGGACAACTGCACATTAAAGATTTCCGAAGTTCTCGATGAACTTCCTCCTGGACACTCGAGGTGTTCCTAATCTTCGATCGAAATTCTACCGTCGTTGTGGATGTTTCAGCGTTCGAGGGAACGATGAGAAGGACAAAAAGGGACGGAGGGAGGGAGAGAGAAGTACAAATGTGAGATGGAGTTAGGGAAAAAAAGGAAACAGTCGACAGAGACCGTTAGTCAGCGAAACTTGCTACGTCGAAACAGTCCGTCATTGAGTGTACAGTGGTGGAAGCTAGGATGAGAAAAAGGTTGCGGAAAATGTCGAAAAGAGCTAGGGTATAAGAGGGGAAACCTTGAAATTCGCAAGGAAGAGAGAGATAGCTAGAGTATACTGCAGGAAAGACGGGAAATCGGAAGCTTATAAAGTTTTGCGCTCTGCCTGCTGTTTTCTTTCTGTCCCCAAAAGCCCAAAGGGCCTTTTCCTCCCGGTATGTTTTACCAAATATATCGATCTAGATATGTATATATAAGTATACTATATGCATGCGGACTACCACCTTCTTTGCTAAGGTAAACTTAAGTCCGTGTACAATCTATTACATCGGTCTACATATTTCGTGTACTTTACAGACTTGACTGGGTTTTTAAAGTAACTCGGAAGGTATATCTGAGTCTGGCTGCATGTTCCCGCGTATAAGCAGTCGTTTTTATAAAGTAGCACAGATGGCCAGCCTAGTAAATTTATTACCCACAAGAGCTGTAAACTAAGCAGACGCATTTCACCTATTTTACGACCCTTGTTTTACATTTACGCGGCCTTCTCTATGCGCGTGTGTTGTTTTTTCACGACCGACAAGAATATAAAATTTTACCCCTGCTTCGAGTAATTTATTAGGCATAACGTTTCTGTTTGAAAGAAATGCGAAACCTTCATCGGTGTCGATCACCGAGGCGTACTTCTATCAGCGTAGTTGTACGGTTTCCTTTCCGCAAGCAACCAACGCAGGAAGGTGGAACAAGCGCGCAACGTCCACTGTTTAGATTTACGAATTCCGTGAGTGTCTCGGACCGTAGCTAATGGAGTTACCCTTAAGAGATAGTCGGCTCGTATAGCTACCTCTTCTACTGCTCCTTCTCTCGTCTCCCTCCCCCCCCCCTCTCTTCCCCTCCCAATACACAGGTACCAGTTCGTGTCTTTCCAAAACCACCAGCCAGACCCAGAGGCCACTCGGTACATTGCTCTGCGGACAACTACGAGTAGTAGGGGCTTCAAATTAGCAGCCAGTTATCCAGGATTTCTCCTGCGGGATGTTTGTTTCTATAGCTACCGCGTACTCTCTTACTCCACGGTCTATCTTGCGCCGAGGCCAAGCAAAATCGGCCAACGGGCATAGCAATTTCATCCACCGAATCGTATTAACTCTAAATATAGCTTTTGCGACGATAATTGACGTGGAGAAAAACAGCAACACGGACGAGGAGGGGGAAAAAGGAGGAGTAAAATAAAATTAATCTTGTCCGATATATATACTGGATAAAACTGCAGGAATTCTAAGAGATCTTTGCTCCCCTCTACTTGCAAACAGATTTTCTACTGTTTCCCGCAAACCCGAAGCTTACCGGTGGTGTACACTACATTCCAGAGGGGTAAGGGGATGGGGTGGTGAACAGAGAGAGAGAGAGAGAGAGAGAGGAGAGGGGGGAGAAGAGTCTCGAATTAGTGGGCGGTTACTCTGGATTTCTCCTACGGCGTGTTTGTAAGCTCGCAGTTCTGCTTCTCTCACGAGTCAGACAAAGTCAGTATAGAAGATCTTGCAGCCAGTCTCCCAATGTTTCGTATAGGCAGCAAAAGCCACAATAGGGCGAATTCCGTTCGACTAGCCGCCAGCTATGAGACTCCAACACCACTTCACCATGCACACCACAACCTTATTCCCATCTATATCTGTAATTATACGTCCGCCTGGATATATCTCGGAATAGAAGTTTCTTCCGGGAGGAAACGAAGGGCTTCATGGAATCTCTATCAGCCGAAGCTTAATCGAAGACCTGTACCGCCCAGGCGTGTCTGTAAGGTATCATCCTTATTTGAATTCTTATTTAGCTACGGTTAAACGGACAATAACCCTTGCCGGTTGATGTCAACGACAACAGCATTGCGACTGCCCCTCCTCCCCCTAACCATTCCAACTTTAATTAGTAAGAGTCTTTCTCTGTCTCTAGCACACACACACACACACACACACACGTACCCTCAAACTATCAAAGTATACTCCTGCTATAAGCCAGACTAGAAAGCTCCAGACGAGAAAAGGCAAAGCTTGCAATAAAAATAAAACGAAAGACGCCAAACTAATCGTTGATCCACGATTAAAATTGCAAAAGTGCTTTCCCGAATCTTACAATTTGTATCGCTGATCGCGCTACTTTCTCGTGTTTCATGACAAGACTTTATAGCTTAAATTAACTATCAGAAGCCAGAGCGAAAATCGATACGTGTCTTGCGAAAGCGACCATTTGATCTGACAAATGTATGACAATCGTAGCCACAGCCGAGTTCCACCAAACTGTGATTAATATCTTTCTAATGCGAGGATCGTATACCGGGCTTACTCTAATTGGATGATGCTAACGAGCACCTGCTAATCATAATTAGGTTGTCGACACAATAATCCAATATCCAAACCAGGGACCAATCTGTAGCTAATTTTAGAATTGCGCGATCCAACGAGTGTATATTTTTCTTATATCATGTACACACACACACACACACACACATAGCAGGAATAACGAGCTTCTTATACAAATCCGACAGCACGAGGAAATTTATGTTTAAACGAGAGAATGTGATTTTACTGGTGGATTTGCGTGTTCGAGGAAAGTTATATTCGTTTGACAAAACGCGTGGGTTTTTGATATGAAAGAATATGAAGCTGCAACGAACGTAAATGGTTTAAGGGGGTGGCGTGTACGGCAAGCCTATATTTTACGAGCGATTTGCCCCGTTCACACGATACACCACGTGTACATAGGTATACAGGATGCACGCGTGTGTGCCATAGGTGGTATATCGAACAAGCCTCTCCGGTATGTAGGCGATCATCGGATTAACTTGAGTGATTCTTCTCTCGGAACTTTTTTAGTCGGGGTCAATTTTGATGGTGCGATAGGAGTGTAGGTCAAGCATTATCCTGGTCGCAAGTTCTAATTTCCTGGTGTTCGAACTAGCGAGAGCCGTGGCAGATGGTTGATAAAAGCAAAGCGAGAGACGGTACGGCGACGAGGTGGCGCGGGGAAGGAGGATCGTTTGTAACACGTGATTTTACCCGCAGAGTCGCCCCGCTAGATAAATTGAAGCTAAAAATATCGAGCAGAGTGCCGAATGTAATCCCTAGCTTGTTCGCTGCTCGCTTCGTTTTAATACTTCCAGTCGATTTGGTTGGGAAATAATGGTAATGCGAGCACGGCTCGAACTTTACGATTAGCGTCTCGTATTATGCATGACGGTATTATGTTGCCAATGGGTGCAGGGTAGGTAGTAGAGTATATAGAGAGGGTGAAGCCCGACCAGCTCGACCCATTGATGCTGGGAGAACACTTGGAAACATAGGGAGCTGCCAGTTCTTCTTTGCGCCAATCCACCAACCATTCTGGGAAAATCAATGTTAAGCCCGTTCATAGGAGGAATATCGGATAATACATTATCCCGATGACCCACGTGAATTATTAGGTTTCAAAGTTCAGACGTAAAATTCGTCGCTGGAGCAAGAATCGCTGGCACGCCCGGCACGTAGCGTCGAATTGACTATTGCACTTTGAAATTCGATAACTTACGATCGGTCGTCGACGTAATACCGATCGTGCTATTGGATTCGGTGCAAACTTTTCTGCAACTTTCCTAATACAAAATCCACATTGAAAAGGGCCAAGCCTGCTAACGCAATTTTTATCCTTCTCTCGCCACGATGAGCGATTTTTCCCGAAAGTGGACTTGCAGTGTGTGTTATACACTGCACAGACTTTTTTCTTTCCTATAAAAACAGCGATTGAAACTTTTGACAGTTGCTACTGGTTTAATTGCACACCCATACATATATATATATATATATAGATGTATGGATTTGAGATTGATGGAACGCGTTCTCGCTGACTTTTCTTATACGAAACAAAGCGATTTTCTAAAAGCACTTGGCGCGTCAGACGTTTTACGCGTTATCGTATGGCTTTAACAGAAATAGAGGAGAAAAAAATTCTCTTATCACAGCAAAAATGGCTTGGAAATATCGACAGCGTCTTTCACTTTTAGACCGTTCTCAAACCACAGACTTTGCTTTCATCTTATATACTCTCGACACTCTTTCCGAAAAAATCTTTAAATGATATTTCCTCTTGGATTTCCAAGAGAAAGCAAAAAAACAACAACAGCATCGGGAGAATTAAAAGCTTTCAGTAAACCAAACAAATATAGCGAATTAGCCTTGGTGCGTTTCGTTAATACCTACTAATTAGCAATGAAAATTTGAATACTGATTCGATTGAATATTCCTTTAGCATTATTAACGCGTTAAATATTCCCAAACAGAGATCAGGCAATGTCAAAACTAATCTATCTTCCTGTGATGATGCTGACAGTGCATTAGGACTAATGGTAATAACGCATATAGTATATGCATACACGTGTATCAAGAGTAGGTTTACACCAAACGGCGTTGCTTTATTGCGAGTCATAATTGAGCGTTTGGGAATTTGTGTATATCCAGCTGATGGCAAAGTTGCTCGCGTAACTGGAATAATTGAGCTTTGTGTTATAAAAATGGACAATTCAGCATTAAACTTTCGCGAGACGACCAATCAAGTCTATATTCTTAAGTCTCGAAGAGTTGATGCTCTCGAAGCACTATAATTTTTTTAGCCTCAACTTTTCAAAGTATTTGTCCAACTGTGGAAACACTTCGGTCCTAAGTTCACAAGGAAGAAAGTAAGGTCTGGCTCTATAGTACGAATGTACTACTGGCGCGACGTGCCAACCACAAAGTTCCCCAAGTCTGTACGCTCAATTTACATCCAACTAACTCATGCCAGTCAGAATCAACATTTAGCACATATGCGCGTACGCTCTACACTCGCTGTGGCTTCATATTTAATGCATTACGTGCCAATGAATTTGCAGATCGTTTAACAGAGATAATTTTAGTTCGCCATCTAATAGGCAGCGTGTAATAACTGGTTATAAAAAGTTTCGAAATTACGAAGCACTTTGCAAGCGCCCGATAAGTGTCCTTTGTCGCTTCCTTCCCCCTCCACCCTCCCCCTTTCCTTCATCCACCCGCAGGAAAACTAGCAAGAAAATTCATGACAATCGAGAATCGAGAGGAAGAACAGCAGTCACGAAAGAATTGGAAAACGTTAATTTTTGTTATTTACATTGGCGAGGGACTAAGTTTTAAAGACAAAACTTACGCCGACATTCGGAGTGACGCTCCCATTAAAAGTTTTGCCCATAGGAATTTTACCATACGTCAGTTCTGTCGCGAACGTTAACTACAGCTGCACGCTGAAACGGACGATACTGCGCATTCATTATTTTCGCGGGATTTCTCGACAAAACATATTATTCGTATCGGACGGACGCGAAAGAACCATTCTTGCGTCAGTTTCAACAGGTCCAGGCTGCACGGTCGTTGCACAAGAAGGGATGGAAAGAACGATTTGTCGTTTGTAAGTGTGGAGGTAGGTGTGGTTTTCTATCGATCCTCCAAGGTTGCCCATTTATCACCAATTACACGTGTGTACAAGCTCGCTCCACGAGTTCCATTCGAGCCATCGGAGGAATTTCACCCTGTTCGGGCTTGCTGCAATTTTCCAGCTGCAGCCTGAAACGGCGAAGAATAAAACGCGTGTGTGCCGCATTGGTAATTTAGCAGGGGTTACGTTTTAACGTTGCCAGAACATGCACTTATTGGATGTGACTGCACAGCGTATGCGTGTATATATAGGAGGACGGGGCAGGCATAGAGGAGCTCGATCGCTCTCGCGCTATACCTGCAGAGTTTATAAGTTTGTCGAAGCGTCGCGTCGCGTCTCATCGGGATGAATTGAGATAGGCCGTTTCATCGACTCAATAATTAAATTCACTGTACACGGTGTACCGGTTCACGCTTATCTTTCTCGCAGGGGGATTACGACTTTACGCGTCGTTTTCTAATATTAGGAGCGTCCGGCCCAGCGGGACCGAAGCGCGCTGCTGTTGCTGTTGCTGTTGCTGCATAGAGAAAGAGACGGGAGCTCAACCAACGTATAAATTGCAAATTAGTTTACCGTCCTTGCCACGACTCCCCGTTGGTTTATCCATCGTATCGCCTCTCGTTGCTCGCTGTTTTCGCCTCTGCAACCCCATGAAACGAACTTTGCTGTCGTTACTCTGCTCCAACTCTCTCCCCCCCCCCCCTCTCCTCTCTCTCTCTCTTCTCCTGCACTCTTGCTCCGTTACACAAGTACATATACGCGTTTTATACATATACCACTTTTCTATATGCATTTCTTTCTCTTCGTACACACGCAAACTGCCTTGGAACACAAATATCCTTATTCGAAATTTCCCGCAGTTATTTGCGCTCGCTACTCGCTCTGCTCCACGACCAAAACTCCACATTTTATTTCATCAAGGCTCGCTTTCATGGCAAGGGCCAGTAATTCAGCAAGATTCTATCTGGAACTTATTCATAGCACTTCCCAGTTGGACGAGTTTAGAGTTTCTTAGGGTCGTGCTGAGTTTCCCGTCGAGAATTTGAACATCCGCTAAACTTACTCTGGCCATTTTCAAAGATTTTACTAAGTAATTGAAGCGAGAAAACTGACCCGACAACTTCGATGACCGCTTCTCTGGATTCTACTCCTGGAAATTCCTTAATATCAGCTGCTCGAGGTAGGACAAACTCTGGAGTAGTCAAAAAAGAGCTCGATTGAAAATTCTGAAAAATAACAAGTGACTGCAAAAATAGGATGGAGAAATGTATGGGAGAGGATAAAATGGTAAAAGGATACTGAGAGATCCGTGCTTGGAGAACGAGAGTACAAATACGAGAAGGTGCTGGAGGGTGGGCGGAGTAGTGGGAAATTGAAGAATCGTATGGGAATAAGAGAAAAGGGAAGAGGGGGAGAGAGGGATAAGGGTAGGGGGCGGTGTCGCGTTGGCGAGGAGCAGCAGAGAGGCCTGGCAAATAGACGAGAAGTATATCTATATACGTATATATAGAGAGAAAGGGAGAGGGACGCGCGACGAGGTAAACGAGCGAGTGAGAAAAGTATGAATTTGAAGGGGAGAAAAGACAAAGGGAGCAAGGGAGTAAAGACGAAGATGGCGGACGTGTTCCCGTAGGACACGACCCAGCAAATGAGCCGGAGGATGCAAATCAATCCCAGGGCGCAACGCTCCAAATTGTGCACCTACGCTTGAATGCGGCAATCCCTTTTCCAGAACTCAGGCTCGCCACGCCCCTGAAAGCTCGGGCCACGAATGCCCCCCTTGGGGGGTCCCGTCTCCCGTCACTGCATCGTTGAACCGACCGGCCCCGGCCCCGGTCCCGGCTCCGGCCTCGACCGGCGAGGCAACACCGATACACGTACCGACTCGGCTCGGTTCGGCTCGGCCCTTGCTTCCAGTCGAGCGTGCATTATCACGTTCGTCGTGTCCAACGCAGTCGCAGTTTATATATCTCTCTCTCTCTCTCTCACTTACACCCTCCCCCTCCCTCAACCATCCTACCATATAGAGAAACCGGACGGAGAGAGAAAGCCACAGTACGATATTCCTTTCGGGAATATGTATACATGTGTGTACATATATCTATATATATAGATATATAGGTGCAGTAGGAGCTCCGAAAATCTTCTTGATGGCGTACGCTTAACTGCCTGTTGGTTGTGGCTGCGTGCGACTGGGACACTACGGATTGTTTGCTTGATAGTTGCATGCAAACCCAACGTATGTCAGCCAGCCAAGAAATCAATGGTCGAGATAGCGTCTCCTCAACACGCATCCGGTACCTGCCAGATCGAAACTACGCCATTCGGACGTCAGATTTTAACCGCGACTCATTTGTTCAACTCGCTAAGAAGCTGTTGCTACTGCACGCTGCTTTTTATTAAGCCATATGACATGCCTTCCAAATGACATATACGCATTAAACCGTGCGAGGTGTTTACAGAGACATTGGTGTATTATGCAACAAACCTCTTGCCAAGTAGATGGTTCGTTTGAGCTACCTGCGTTTATCCTGGTGTATTATTCATGCTACGCGCTGGAAGAGAAAGGCAAAAATCTGTGGTTCGTTTGTGATACGAGGACGCCAGTGGAGAATAATTTAATTGCATTCGGTGTTCTTGCTTTGCGCACGCCAGAATTGATAATTGCGGAAGGTTTGCCCATGACAAGTTTTCCACTGAAAGACCAAGTCCTTTTGTCAGGAGCAATATCCCGATAGGCTTGCCGAAGCATGAGTTACACCAGAACTTGGAATATCCATCGAGAAGAAATATAACTGGGGATATAGTTGGGGATGAAGAAGCTGCTTTTGATGGTCCGCGAGTGGCCGCAACAATTTGTTAATTTTATTTAACCGGCGGCCATTTGTTTCCTCTATATATGTATACTAACCTCCAGCGTTTTCTCGTGTAATAATGCGAGCTTGGCAAATGATAAAAAATAGAACAATTTTTTCTGCTTTATCGCTAACAGATTGGGTTAATTAAAGCTGTCACATCATAATCCTATGGCATTAATTAATGAGGAGAATTTCAGCGAATCGATAACAAGATTTTCAACCTCTGCCAACTCATTGCGGAACTAGTTGTGTGTGGGTGTGTGTGTGTGCGCGCGCGCTGCATGCTAGTGATATTTGAACGTGGTGTGCAGATATTCTAATATTGAAATGCCGATTACTTGGATTGATACGTAAACACGCGTAACGCGTCGAATATTAAGAAAGAATATAAAAAGTTGGGGCAAAATAAATTTTCCGGGTTGCACAGCAGTCTGGAATAAATTTTTAATTAAATTGTTAAGCTGTAATACGTCCCTTGTGTTATATATTATTATTATTCTAAAAGTTAACCAGTGATATAAACTATCCAGGAAACTCATGTATTATTAATAGGAATGTTCAATCACATGGACATGTTTCAAATTTACTTTGCAACTTCAAACCATCTGTCACAGTTTCTGTCGTAGCATGATATTACTAAAACCACGACATCAACTGATTAAAGACACGAAACTCAACATCAATGGCAGTCATTTCTCGACGACGACAATGGCATATTTTCATGTGTGTATGCCAATACCAATTGGAAAATATGTCCAACTTGGATTTAAACTAATAATTAATGTCATGAAAATTTAATTGTTGCATCACCTTTGACCCAATTGTCACAAGATAGTAACTGAATTATCTATATATACTTTTTTCTTAATCTCAGACAAGTCATTTTTAAACGATCATATATATCTCAGATATGCATGGTTAATATATAATCGAATTAGCGGGATAGTTTAAAATTGGTGTTTTCATTCAAAGTGACTGTTGAGTAAGTCTGGTTCATCGAGGGTTTAATAAGCTTTACGGCAATAGATCGCTTCTGAAATGCGTTGGGGAAAGTCACGAACACGGGGCGAATCTCTTGGGCACTGGCGTCCTCTGGCCGCGTGCGATCAACACAAGGGACGGACTCGATTAGTAAATTGACGTACTGGTGGTACGCTTCGATCGCGGATGTTGATCAATTACTGTAATTGTAGCTCCCTACTATTCAGCGTCCGTCACGCGAACGTATTGGTCAAACCTCTGATATCATAGTAATTACTTTAAAACGTATCGTGGACACGCGGTGAAAATTTGACCGTTCAAGCTTTTGAAATGCTCGAAATACACGACAATTTTTGTCGCGCGATCCATTCAATATTATCGGATCAATATATTTATCGTGACAGTCTCGTACTAAACAGTGTTTCATATATATAGAGTATATATGTACCGCTATATATCTATCACAGCCCGTAACCTGACAACTTAAATGTTAATAGCTTGTTAATCATGCAAAAACAGTCAAACACTTGGTGCTGATAAAAATGTTTTCATTAAAAGCCTCGAATATTTTTAGAGGAAATTAATTAGCTTTATTTAGATTTTAATGCTTTTTTTATATTTATTCCTTAAGCAAAAAACAAACAAACAGGCAAACAGAGAAAGTCAATACGCGCGTGACTAGTGTTTGAACTTTCAGATGAAGAGCTGCAGAAGTAGGCGGTCTATGATTTTAGTGGACTTGAATGAATCTTGAGAATACTTGATCAAGAAACGTGAGAGAGGAGACTCCTAACTTACGCCAAGCGTACTTCCAGCGCACGAAAGACCAATTTCAATTAGTCTGGGAGATTTCGTAAACCGAGTATCATCGACCTCTGGCCCATTAAGAAAAAGATCACAAGTTTTTCGTCCGCTCCGCTTTTCCCACACTTTTATTTTCACTCCCAGAAAGATGATATAAATTCTCAAAGTGGGCTCACGATAATTGAACCGTTATACGTACATCTTTCGCAAAACATTTCAATCAAATATTCGTGAAAATTTGTGGAAATTGTTTAAACAATTTTTCCTCTTCTCCCACAGGTATGATCTGGAAACGGACAGGCTGTACTCCGTGTCTTGGTACAAGGATAACGAAGCCTTCTACAGATTCGTACCGAGAGACTCGAAGTCTCAACACATTTACGAAGTGGATGGCGTCAGAGTGAACGTAAGTGTAAAAACTTCTTCTCACAATTATATTAAGATTGAAGCACGAGAGTCTAGTGAAAAGCGAGGAAAATTCTATTTCATAATTTGAAGTGATGAAAGCTAGGAGAGATGTGCATGAGCGAGGGGAGTGAAAAATAATTTTCAGAGCATGTGCGGGTGAGGTTTAAACGATTTGGCGTTGGCCGAGGAGGTGCGAGAGCACGAATCATTGTCACATCGCGTCGGGTGAACACGTATAGCAAGACTCGGTTTTCCGGAGAAATCTTTGTGCGTTTAGAAAAATCGTGTGTCCCTCAAGAAGAATTTCCACGGGTCTGCCGGCAATGTTGATGTCGGTTGGAAACCACAAGGCCAAGTGGAGATCGAACAAAGTGGAGCTTTCCGTCTGATCTACGATCGCTATTTCCTAGAAAAATTTCCTCCTGTACATAGTGCCTAACAACATTGCTCTCGCTCGGTACTACTTAAAGAGAGAGAGAGAGAGAGAGAGAAAGAGAATCGACGCTTTTCTTTCTACCGTAACGCGTTTATCCTCGCATCAACGCTCCCAATGCATTTATCCCTGTCGTAAAACATTAAACTGCAATTCGCCTCTGTTTTGTTTCGAAATACATTAGACTCTCCTCTTTTTTCATGTTTATCCATTTCTAATTATAAACCAATAAAGCGGGGATTCCATTAACGGAAAATACACACATAGAGCGCTACAATCCCACGCAGTTGGCGGAGCAAGATTAAAACAGTACGCGGCGCTCTCGAGCTATATTCTGCTTTTGGCAAAGGTTAAATAGACATTATTTGCTGATTGAATTATATGCCAGACGATAGGGATTTTCTTTCTGAGCCATACAGCAATTATATAATAGCTATATAAGGCAGGGGCTGCATTAGACTTCTAAAACTGACCTCTATGAAATATTCACAAACAAGATTTTTAATACCGCATTAAATCCAATTAATTTCAGGTAATATCCGTGAGCACGCAAATCATTTTCGTATAATCTAATAATGCATCGCTTAATGGACGAAAATTTTGAAAATTTTTTATATTCGATTAAACTCAAGTGTATTTAGGAAATGAAATCCGATTTCTTATAATGCAGTACTGTATAAAAACTAATAAAGATCTATAAAAAGAAAAGTTATATATATATATATATAGAGAGAGAGAGAGAGAGAGAGCCCTCAGTGACGGTCGGTAAAAGATGGAGAGTTTGCGTGGTAATCGGGTCTCTGTGAAATCAGTCATAAAAAGATAGCCGTTAAAGCAGGACTTTGGGTCGGGAGCGAAGAAGCTGCGACGCTGGGACAACGAGCATCGGAAAGTCGTGCGGTGAATCCTTGCCTGTGCTAAAGCAGCTGCAACGGTAGGTAGCTCCTAGACTTATGCACTTGGCGCGAACCGACTGCATAAAATATTTCAATTTATTCGCCAGACGGTATATATATACATATGCACGCGTGAGTGTGTGCAGGCGCCACTGCTCTACGCGAAACTTGTGCTCGGCGAATACGACCGAAGTCGCGTTATAATAAAGCCGCATATTCAAAGCGGCAATAAAAATAAAGCCCTGTCGCTTTCCACTATCTTCCCTAGCAAGGCGGACGGAGCCGTATCTACTTATCTCTGCTACACCACTATGCTATATATATATATATATATATGTACTATATATATAAAGTACTATACCATATACGCCCCATCCATATGCCCTCCTACACGTCTGGAAAAAATCAAACAAAAGCACGGTATTTTCCTCCCTTTTATATATATATTGCTAATTTTTGGGTCCTCGTAATAGACCGTACAAAATCTTAAAGAAATTATACAATTTTAGGGCAATGCAAGGCACGATGATTAAAGATTGAAAGAAAATTTGTATAAAAGAAGAAGACAGTGTACGTATAGTCTACTGCAAGAGAGATTTGTGATGGAAGAATGGAAAGTGGAAAAATATCGATGTGCGGGTTAAGATCTCGCTGCAAGGGGTTTAAGTGAGAGCGTGGTTGAATAGTATAGGGGAGAATAGAAGTAGGACGGGCTGAGAGATGCGATGGTGGAGTCCCTCCTTCTCTATTCTCGATACGATATGTCCGCTTCCGATTCGCGTTTTGGTAGGTGGCACCTGAGAGTCGAGAAAGGGGATAGCAAGCGGAGGGGAGTGAGTGGAAACGAGGAGTTTTCCTTGGAGCTCGTTAATATCGGCCGACGTGTAACGAGCATTACGTGAGCCGAATCGGCGCGTCCCTTTGGCTCACTTGATCGGGAGAGAGGCTATTAATCCGGCTTGGCCCAAACGCCCTCTGATATCGACAAAGAAATTTCTCCGTGGACAAAAGCGTAACCTGTCTTTTCTCGCTCACCCCTTTCCTCCCTCTCACGTGATATTTACCAACGTAACGGGGATTAGATTGCTTCTCTAACCACCCCCTCCCTTCTACCCCATTATCTTTACCCCAACCGTCGACTCTCCTTTCAATCGCGTCGGCTCATCTCTACCTTTCAGCGCGTGAAAAAAATGCATAAATGAAATTAATCTTAAATCAGAACGGATTGTTATTGAACGCTTCATTTTCTCAGTGTTAATCGACCGAAAGCCCTGTTAAAACGCTATGAGTTACGACTATCACCACTATATATATATAGGTATGGATTTACCTACCCCTTACTGTACAGAGAGAGACTCGCAGATTCCTTTTATACCCTTTCGCCGCGCAATTACATCGGAAATATGATAAAATCCTTTCTTCCCGTAGTCGTCGGCTTAAAAATAACGCTATATGTATACGCGGAATGCGAAGCACGTCCATCTACATTTAATAAATAGATAAACATAGCTGCCTGCGATATTTCATTGACACTATAGTCCGCCGGCTCGGAGAGCACCGACTGAAAACGTGTACGCGAAGCAGCGAGTAAATTCAATATCGCATACCTCATATTTATAAATTTTCCGAATGTTCGCACTGTCACTTGCGAAATACGAGTCGCTATAACGAATTAGATCCATTATTCTTGATTTGGTCGGGCGCGGAATGTGCGCGTATATTTTCACAGGGGTTCCCCGAAATCCTCGAAAACGAATACTGCTCGCGCGGATCAATGGGAAAATTATTCGTGCTAAAACACGAGTAAAACATATTTAACGTTCCTCGAGTATAATTAGAGGGGACAAGCGCAGGTTTGCGAATGGCTATTGCTTCGTAGTTAGTTAGAAGGCATCTCTAACAGGTGGGCGGATCGGATCGTTGCATGGGAGAGAAGGTAATTCGTGCGAGTCGCCGGAAGAAGAATCAAACAGATATGGGGAAAAAAGGGGGATGAAAAAGACACCTGGAAAAGCGATTGGGAAACTATGCTATAGTATTTGGAAAAAAGAGAGAACGAGCAGCTTTGAAATTACCTGTCAACTCAACTCGGAGATTTCATCGAGAATGAATCAAGCTGCATGGAATATCTCGCGTTACGGTCGATGCATATTTACCCCATGTACTGTGTATATAGCATAGACCTATATATATATATATATATATATATATATACGCACCTCTTAAGAAAACTTTGCGTCTTTCTTGGATGCCTCTTATCGACCGTATCTTCTCGCGCCTCTCTTTGCATTATTCGCTTCCTCAAAGATACGCGCGTGTTTGAGCGCGTGCATATATATGTGGAAACACGTACACATACGTACAAGAGACGCGCGGGCGCGCGCACACGCAGACACAGTGAAACAGTGATTCCGGGATCTTTACGCGAGAAACTTTGCTGCGTGGCGACGAAATGCGGGTAAACAATCTCCGGGTGCTTTGAAGATGTTATTCCGCACGTGAGCAAGCCCCATTCTCCTCCTCGCTTTTTCCATTCGCTCGTAGATAAATCTCTGAATAACAGAGTCTCCTCCTAGCTTTCCTTATAGCTTTATACTATCTATGGTATACTACGCGTGGCATCTACGCTCGTCCTCGGCGAGACCCCCGAAGCCCGACCCCACCAGCTCCACCGGCCCCGGCACCACCACCACCCTCGATCGTCAAAGGATGCTTAAACGTGCAGTAACCTCCCTTCCCTGCTTCATGGCAAACCTTCGAATCTTGATTAAATCTAGCAAATCCCTCCTCCGCCATAAAGAGAGCAGATTTTAATTTTTTCAGATTGAGGGATATTCGAAATTTCCTCCACGGCAAGAAAAAGTATCTATTAAAATCTGCCTCATTCAGCAAATCTCTATGATAAAAAGAAAGTCTTGTTTTAAGACGGGCCCCTAAAATTTCTCAGCCGGAAAGAAGTGAGCGCTCTTTTTTTTTTTTCTTTTTTCGCAGCTAGATTCTCTGCCGTGCATTCGCGAGTATAGCTTTGAGACAGATCGATCAGACCACTTGACGTAATTGGAAGTAAGTAGGAATGAAAAAGATAGGGGGTTTTTGTTCCACGTATATAATTGTACGGTGTGTCTCGTAGCCGGGTGAGTAATGGTACATATTTTTCAAGTATTCTCCATTAATGTCAGTCGCGTGACAGTAATGCTTCCCATGGTTGAAAGCTCCTTCGCCTTCCGCCGATCGTCTCAAATATTTCGGTCAAGTTTTCCCTCGGCGCTAAACTTTCATCCGCGCATTGCTATTTTCACGGACGTTATTCAGCTGCTATAGTTATATTTGTTTTTGCATTCTTCTCGCGCTGCGTTGCGCGCAGCATTCCTTTTTTATTACATAAATTGATGGTGGACGATTAAAAAATTCAGGACTCGATGCTGAAAATAACAGATAGCGGAATTTATGACGAGATATTTGCATACTTTGCAATGACGCGACTTTAGCTCTTGTGGAAACAATGCGTTAAAGTTAAAAAGACTTTTTTATTTCGTTTAATAATGTAAATGTAAATCCAGTAAAGCTGATCCTAGCATGATTCTCTTTGTAAAGGTATATGCTTTATTTCCATGATTAACGCGTTTATAAGCAGTCTTTGTTGATTTTAAATTTACAAGTAAATGTAGCTTTTCGAGGATAGACTCTCCAAGAGTAATGCTCGCTGAGTGAGAGATGCTACCTTTGCGTAGTAATTCGTAAAGCACATGGTTGGAAGAAAAGTGGGACTGTGTGTGTGTGTGTGTGTGTGTGGGTATCTGCGGGCTTTCTCCCTCCCCCTCTATTTTTCACTCTCTGTCCCTCTTATCCAAGATAAAATGAAAATATAGACAGGGGAAATATTCGTGGAAGTGGAAAGCCTTGCAACGCAGTGAATGGATTATCAGCATTGCGATTCCATCTGTTGCAAGGCTTCCTTCTTCAACATTCGCCCCAACCTCTTCTCCACCATCGCTCTCAAACCGTTGCTCTCCACCAGCATTAAAGTATCTCCCTCTTGATTAGATTTACAGAGATACAACTAACCGGGTACTTGCTAATGGATTTGAAATGCAGCAGATAACTCGACAAAT
The DNA here is from genome assembly GCF_024137725.1 of Prorops nasuta. Classification (NCBI taxonomy): domain Eukaryota; kingdom Metazoa; phylum Arthropoda; class Insecta; order Hymenoptera; family Bethylidae; genus Prorops; species Prorops nasuta. The sequence goes on from NW_027116816.1 coordinate 2,446,261, forward strand.
AGATCAAAAACCTCGATAATAAGTTTGAAACGGTGGCAAGATAGATTATACAGAGTTATAATGGTGGCTAATGGGAGAAAGTAGAAATCTCCCCAGAGCGGGATTTAAATTCGCGTTTCATATACATATATATATATATATATATAGGTTCAGGTATATACATATACATATATATATATATATATATATATATGCGCGTGTCTTATCGAGATCCACGCACAGAGATTTCAAAAGATTTTTAGGAAAATACGATGCATGCAGCTGTTGGAAGGTGGTTCGCGGAGCAAAGATTTCCAACGATTTCTTCCCATGTCCTGAAAGCTCCAAAACTTGGCTAACTTGGAAAGTTGCACTTCTCGTTAATATGCATTTCTCTCTCGATCTCTATCTCTTTCCTCCTCGCGCACACTCTTCTCTCCCATCCCTTCCCCCGCCTCCCTTCGCCCTTCGAACATTCATCCTTTCTCTTTCTCCGCCGAGCGCGATCCGAACCTTCTATGTACTTAACAGCTCCCGAATAACTTTCAGCAAAGCATAGACAATGGTGGTGGAGCTGAAGCAATAAATCAATAAGCAGAAGTGCGCGCTTTGTATAGGACCGAAACGCGAATTTAGTTCCCTACGCGTTAGTTAGGGCTTGTTAGAACGCGAGTGGCGCAAAATCCGAGCTGACAAATAGGATGAACTATATTAATTGCTGTATTATGTTATTTTTGCGCAAGTTTCATGGAGGTGGCGAGAGCGAGAGAAAGGGAGTAGGGGCGAAGAGAGAGAGAGAGAGAGGGAAAGAGAGAGAAAAGGGGAAGACACGCTCAATTTCTCTGACAAAAACAAAGTTAGTTCTCCCTCGACCCGTACTTTCATATCTAATTGGCATGATTAAAATCCCTTGGTCTCAGTCAGTATTATTAAAGTTCTACTTCACATCTAAAGCCTACTTCACCTTCCTCGTCTATCCTCCTACTCCTCCTCCACCTCCTCCTTCCATGCCATATCATACGGCCCACAGCATCTCGTACTTCCTACACCCGTATTTACATGAAAATTTAATTATTCCGCGCTACCCGACATCCACTTGTCACGTATATAGCTTATATCACGAATCTCAGCAATTGTCTTTCTCGATTGGTAGCAAAGCATCCTCGCGTCGAGTGTTAGCCTTTTATCCAATAATGCAATAACAAAAGGAATTTCTATTTTATGATTTTCACACCCGTTAAGCTCGAGAGCGACGGTGCAGGTCTATATATGGATGTATGGGTATAATAAGAGACTAACAAATCTCAATCTCTATATTGACGTCATATTATATACGAGCGTGTGTCGTTCGCTCTGCCCGCCACAAACACATATTATACGGTGTACCACACTGCTGTGTGAAACAAAATATATACATATAACATACGTACATGTGTTTACGTATAGGACTGTTTGTATCTATAGCTCTTATACGTGCACTCTCACTTCTGTAGAAAAACAAATGATCGGACAAACCGACAAACCGCTTTGCGTAAAATTTAGATGAAAACAGAACATCTCTGAATGTAGGATAAAAATAAAAATTCGTTGGGTCTGTATTGAATCTCACCCCCATTGTTGAACCACCTGCAAATATTGTCGGAATCATTTATGGCCATCACGCACCGATCGCAGTTTAATTTACGACTTCCGCAATTAAGGAATAAAATAATCGTCAAACTGGCGTGTTTTCTATTTTCAATTGCTGTTGGACTTTCTGTGGTTTTATTTTGTGTTGTTTTTTTTACTAAAAAACGTTACTCTCATTTATCCCCGCAACCCCGGTGATATCCAATTACGCGCTTAAAACCAGCCACTCCCCAAAAACCTGCATTCGAATGAAAAAATATGGCAACTACAGTATAAACGTTGGCATGCACTATGAAATTATTATTTCGACCAGAAATTTATTGAGCATCGCAATTACGATAAATCGACAAATGTGCAGTTTTTTTTTTGTCAGTGAAACGGTGGACGAATGCCAAAAATTCAATCAAGCCCGTCATTTTTATGAAAACGATTGACGATGGAAAATTATATTCAATTATAAATGAAAAATGTTTTTCTACTTTTCACAGGGGAGGCAGTCGAATATCAACCGAGTAATATTACAAAATGTGGAGCTGCGTACGAGGGGCAAGTACAAGTGCGAGGTTAGCGCTGAAGCACCGAATTTCAAGTACGTTAGCTCCGAGGACGTGGACATGGAGGTCATAGGTAAGCGAGTTGAGGTTACGCTAATTAATAATGCTTTGATCGCGTACGTTGCGCTTCGGTGATTCGATTAAATTATGAGCCGTCGCCGCCACTGCAACGAATTTGCCCGTTCACACATGGTCTCTCTCTCCTTAGCGTCACTCTGCCTCTTACTATCCCTACTTTCGCATGCACCAAATTTATCGAAGCTTTCAATAACCGGGACAAATCCTTTTCAGTCCCATAAATAATTCGCATATTTAATTTCTAAATAAACTTGGAGCATGGCATTCAATTGTTAACGCCATGAAACAGTGAAAGCTCTTTGGTATTATAGGAGTATAAGTTTTCGACAGGATTTCAATGCTTTAATAAATTTAGGGGGAAGCTTCTAGGAGGGGATTAGTGCACTTTACAATATCGATTGGGGTGCAAGCGTATCATATGGGAAGGCGAGGTTGAGCGAAGAGCTATATAGACAAGGAGCTGTGAGTTGCTGAACAGAGGAGAGGAGAGAGAGAGAGAGAGAGAGAGAGAGAAAGCCAAGGAATTCTCTCTGGATGAATTTGAAGACGGTGTTAGTCGACACGTTTACTAGCGTGTCAGCAGTGACGTTGCCGCTGGATGGAATCTAGTTGGCTGGTCTGCACGGGCTACGCTTATACCGCGCTGCATCGATGCGAATTTCGGCCAGCAGAGGCGCGAACGTTAAACTTTAAGGGTACATAAAGACGTCGAAATGCGATAAATATTACGACGTCGTAAGTTTCGAGCCGTAACGTGCCACAGGCAGGCTGGCAGGCAGGCAGGCATATAGGCATAAGGGCAAAGACAGGTCCAGCTGAAAGAAAGCTTCAGACCGTAAAAGCCTTAAAGCTTTCACTGAGCCGTGCCTGTCGACTTTGCTCGTCAGTCGTCAAGAACGTCTACTGCTATACTATCCTGACTTTCTCTCTCTCTCTCTCTCTCTCTCTCTCTACTTAGCTCCATTTCTCGTTTTCCCTCAACCCTCTTCTTCAGTAGCTTCGAAACACGTTTTATCTATCCCGTTTCATCCAACAGATAAACTTTCATTTGGATCAATTTTTGCAATTTTCTCAATTATGCAGGATCCATGATGATAGCTGGGTCGCTCGAGAAGATGCGCGTCATGCTTCCTCCAAATATACCTACCCCAGCTGCTATATTCAAGCTATCCTTTTATTTTTCAATGTAACGGAGCACTGCTGACAGGGCCATGGAGTACGTTACATCGTTACAACAGCATTGCAACGCCAGCGAAAAGTCTGCATTGACCATATTTCTTTCTAACGAGACTAGCCAATCCCTCTTGTGAATTCTAATACATTCCCGCCCGGTTCTTGTACAAACTTCCCCCAACGGCGCCTTTACCGTGAAAATAAGAGATATCTTATCTTCCGTGCATCCTTTGCCATGATCTCGATAAATCAACCTTTCGCGAGACGCAGCAGCCATCGGCTCTTCAAAAATTATCAAATAAAAATGGCGTGGTATACGTGCATATTCTTAGATGGATCGGGCCTCTAGGAAGAAACGACACAAACAATGGCTCGTCTGCATCATAATAAGTCAAACAATACTTTAACCAGGAATAAAATTCTTTAAGATTACTATTTCTCTTGAAGGAAGGAAGATCAATAGGGAGTGGAATAAGAGAAGAATAAAGGTTACATTGGAAATTCAAAAAATAGACTGATTCAGAGGAGAATTGTCTATCCGTTAACGAACTAGAATTTTTACTTGATAAAATTTTGTAGAGAATAATGCGAGCGAAATAGGTCAGCAAGGAAGAAAGTAGTTAGGGAAAAAATTCAATACAAAGAGTCATCGATTTGCAGGGGAGTAAGAACATTTTCTGCGGACGATATGAGAGACGGATTTTCCTGAAGCAGCAGTGGTGAGCAGTGGGGAAAATCATTTCTGGAAAGGATTCGAATCGAAAAGTAGATTGGCACAGCGTCGTTTCGGTGCGTTGCTCGATTCGCGAACGGCAGATCAGCAATAACCTTTAAGCGTGTTTCGAAGCTGGGAGCATTGCAACAAGCTGAAGAGATCAATCCGACAAGAAAGATCGGCTTCGTTCAGCGAATCTGCGAACGGTGTCCCGTAGCTTTAAAATCCTGGCTGCCTTATAACTATAACTTGCAATTCTATCGCAATCCCATTGTAGCAACGCACGATTTTAACTGGCCATCTCTTATAAATATGATCAATATATTTTCGGCTCATTCCGACATTTGCAATAACACCAATGCGTGCCAATACATCTGCAGCCTTCATCCAATCAAATCAAATGAAATTTACAAAAGGTGAAATAACCAATATTTAAAATACTATTACGAAAAATTCAGGTCATACGGTTATTCTATTATAGAATTCACGTGATAATTTAAACTTGTGCAATTCGACGGAGGTCGACCAGTCAATATTGCAATGGAAAATGATTTGTAGATTTATTTTTATTTTCTACAACAGTGCAGATAAAAACATTGATAAAAGTTCTCGCAATAAAAGCTCTTAATGGAGATATTTCATGAAATTTTCTCGAACGAAAGAAGGCATCTCTTCTTAGAGGTTTTATGTAGATGCATTTGGCGAAGAATAAACAATTTTAAGGGCTTCGCAGATTTCAGATTCTCTGGGTCGGCATTCCTGCTCATCATATGCCGTCGACGGGCATTTTGCATTTCCTTCATTATTGGGAGCATCGGTACGAGCTGCCACCACGTTTTCACCGCACTTTAAAATGCATGAAGGTTAAAGCTGGTTAATAAAAGTCTTTACTGGTACTAAAACTTGTTGTTAACTGTTGGCACGTTTATATACATACCAGCATAGGCTGCGTAATAAAGAAGAGCGTTTTATACACTGTAGTCCAAGGTATCCCCAATGCGCACTCCCCACACGCATTTCAAATACTTCATAAGTTTATTTTAAAAATGATAAAGCTTTCTGTATTGTTTCGTATTAAATAATGACCATTTTTATATTGAGTTGAGAGAGCAAGAGAGAGAGAGAGAGAGAGAACCTCTCTCTCCCCCTCTCGTCTCATACATTTTTAATTCGTTCTTTCCAGCTGAAATCAGGTTTCGTTTGTTCACAGCTCTACCGCACGAAGGTCCCACGATTGTCGGTGAAGAGAAGGTTTACGCGAGTGGGGACGTTCTCGCCCTGAATTGCACCAGCGGCAAGTCCCACCCAGCGTCGCGCCTCAAGTGGTTCATAAATGGCGTCGAGGTAAGAGTTATGTCGCAAACAAAAGTTCTCATCGCAAACTTTCACAGATTTCACGCCTCTGCCATTCCCTCCCTGTCCTCTTGCATACCTCAGCTTCACAATCCTCCAAGAACGCTTCATTATACGAGCTAAGCAACTTTCAAAAACACAACTCTTGTCAAACTTTGACAAGGATCGGTGTCCCACACACACTTGAAAATGTAATCGAGCGATGCGCCAAACGATAATAAAAATTTATTGAAATTCGTTTTTGAAAATCCTTGTACCGTTTAAAGCGAGTAACGAAGAGTTCCGTTTATGGCTTCTTTCAACGTTTGGTGATAAATTTTCAGAGCTACGTTATACCGGTCTGACACTCGCTTAATAACGAGTCCTCGTGAAATCGTTATCACCGTGGAAAATTTTACGGATGAAGTGCGATGTTTTCGTGACGTCATTAAAGGGTCCCGTGAGCACAGAGTGGGCGTTAGACCCTGAAAGTGGTGACGAGGGTCACGAGCATAAGTATCAGGGAGTAAAGGCTAAAGGGGTGGGGAAGAGGGTTGGGGGGGGGAGGTGCTGCTGAAGCATCGTGATACAGAATGGTCGTTAAACCAAAAGCACAAGTGGTATGCAGCATACGACAGCACAGCTCAGTTTCGCCTAGGAGAACCTTGATGAGCCAAAGCTCCAATTAACAGCTTCAATACACTGAGCACTAGCAGCTTCAATGCAATGACCCCTAACTTGCGTCTCTCGTCTCTCTCTCTCTCTCTCTCTCTCTCAATAATTTCATTTTCTCAATTAATCAACAGTTTTATCATCAATTTGTAAAATTTCTACTTTAATCAAATCGCGATATTAAATTTTAATAAAATATCCTCGTTACTTCCAATTTCACTGCGATAACATCCGATTAATGCAATTAAAAGCTGAAAGCAATAATTTCACTAAAAATTACATTACAAGCTTGTTTAAATTTTGTTTATGACTACTTTGAAAAGTCAATCTGTTGAAAATCTGTAATAACATTGAAATTACTTTTGTTTTGAATTTTAATCATAACTGTAGACAATTCGTAGTTCAAACCAAGTAATAAAGGATTGCTTGAAAGTTTTGAGTGGAGTGGTAGGAGAGACCGGAATCAATTGTAACACGTCGTGTCAATTGTAACATTCAAATTTATGGCTCTGTCCTCTAATGAAATTAAAAATCGCTCGCAGTACCTTTCTTCAAAACTACAAGACGCTGTATTTGCAAAAGTTGCAAAATGCCAATGCTAATAAACCACTTCTTTTGGAATTGAGAAAATAAATTTTCTGCACTCATTTGTAAGAATTTTACTCAATTTTAACCTGTAGAGGGGTAGGATGAGTCCGGTTACTATAGTGACCACTCACAAACTCGCCTGTTTCATGTATGCTATACATTCCAGAATGGATATAGATTCGCTGCAAAATAAAAAATCTCCTTCCTCTCTAAAACTTAACCTCGAATTGCTCACTTACTATTGTTTAAATGTTAAAATTCGAAAGATAACTGAACTCGTGAATTATTTGAGTGCATTTTTCAATATTGAGCGATTTTTAAATATGAAATTATGTTGACGAAATTTTACTACGTAGTATTTTGGAACGAGAGGTTTCAATTGTAGCAAGTAAACTGGTGTCGTTTGTAACATGGTAATTGAATAGAAAAATGGAAAATGCTCCTATTGCATGCGTTAGCAATGAATCATTGCACATTGCAAAAAATATCAATCTGATAAATTAAATATTCAAATTTCGTATGAAATAAAATTATCTAATTGTATAAAAAAAATATTGTTTTCAAAAAACAGTTAATCGTTGTTATTCTGTAAATTTACAAAAAAATTTCATTCCTTAATGTACGTTAACTTTGATATGTCATACTCGGTGTACCAAAACATATTCAACTACTTTTGTATCCAAACACTCTTTATTTCTTTCGCTATAGGAATTACGGGTATGTTGCAATTGCAAATCGATTTGATACAATTGAAGCCTGCGTGCATGGTGTCGAATGTAACTAATTGCACGTGGCACTATATTGCTCGTTTGCGTATGAACTAATTAAAATATTACCTGAATAAAAATAAATTTGCATTCTAGATTTATGCAGTAAGCATCACAATTTTTTAGGGATTTTAATATCAGTAGAATCCTCGAAAAAAGTGAGGCTTTCATTTTATTACAATTAATTCTGGTCTCCCCTAATTGATTCTATAATATGTTTTAGCTGCTAGTCCTTTGTGTGTATAAAAATTGAAGAGGACGCCGGAAAAAGTGGGTAGGAAAATGTCAGCTTCTTCACTAATTGTCGATCATTGAACCAATTAGATTGTTCGTTTGAAAGTCGAGGATAAAATTATGGACAGAAATATGAATACGCCAAAAAGAAGAGACGGATGGTATAGAGGGGCTTTGGAAATTCCGTTAATGAATCCGCTTCGCGCAGTGGAGAATCAATTTGCCTTTGAAAGGGCTAGCTGGACTTTGTGGCGGCTGACTTGCACGAGAGCTCTCTACTTAATTGTTACTCCGTTGCCTCCGAGAAACGTCGACGACCACGTTGACAGTAGGCGTCGCGCTCTGCTCAGCTCCCGTCGCCCGCTATATTTTTCTTTCATTTTCCATATATGCAACAGTCTGCTCGCAATCCCCGTTTGACCTACTTGTACCACCCTTACCTCAACGATAAGTACAATTTAATCCCTTACCGTCTTACCATGATTACCAAACCCTCCACTGCTTTACATTTTATCGTCGTTGAGCTTCAAGACCCGACTAATTACGTGTATTATCATCCTCAAGTACTCTTAAATGTTATAAAATATTTAAGAAAGCCATCCGACTTTTAATAAATATTCTCATTAATGGCTAATTAATAATTAAGTATGCGCGCAGGGGATTTTGCAATATTTCTATACTTTAAATAATGGAGATTTTTTATCTTTAGAAGAATTTCATGAAAATTCATATATGCGGTATAACGAAAATATGAGAATATTATTTACGTCGACGTACCTGAGGGTATTTCTTGAGGGAAATTACGTTACTGTCGGAACATATAGCGTCTTTCTAGTGTCTGATTAGTGCAAGGGTTCTTCGCTTAATTGTTACCTCACTGTCGCGAAGAACAGAATACTGCTGAAAAAGGCTCTGTTATTCTGCTTTTTACTTTGCAACTCATGATAACACGAGAATTCCTACTAGTCTCATTTGTCAAGCTGCAAAAGTGTAACTTTAAGAGGACGGCGATGCATTGAATATTCCATTGCTGGTAGAAACTTCAATGAAATAACACCGAGTCTACGAAGGAAAATTTCTACGGAAAAAATGTTTAAGCGTACGTAAAGTTGTTGAAAGAGTAAGCGTGTCCGTGGAAAAGCTTTAAAGCGTTAATTGATAAACTCGCGCGGCGTGATTCGCTCGAGGTGAGAATCATCGAAAAATCACTTATACTTAGGGCCCGCGGCGGGCGCTCTCCTTTCTCCGTCGTTTACGACGTAGACGCGGCTGGGCCGGTGCTTCCTGGCGATGCCCATGAATAATTCATTTTTGTCGATATTCGTAAACAAGTCGGTACTCGGCATGGAGAAGTGAGACCCTTTGCGAAGAAATAAATATTGATGCATAACCGAAGATTGTCCAAATTTACGTACCACGAGTGCTGACTCTCTAATTGCTGTGTACTCTAAGAGCAATTTGCATGTCTCCGGTTTTCCAAACATAACTTTCAAGAAGTTTAAGAAGACCCCGCTACACAGTTACGTCCACAAGCAGTCGCCGAGCGGCGCAAATATAACGACGAGGAATGACAGCTTTTAAAAGAAAACACATTTTTATAAGCGCGGACAAGGAAAACTTTAGGACTTGGCCGGCAGCAAATTGTTTCGCATTTCGTATGCATCGAGGCCGAACTGTTAACGAGTTTCGTTCTTGGCTAGAGAGATTGTGCTGGGGGAGATGTATACATCAATCACGTGACATATTAATTGCTACAGTTACATAACTATATATATATACATACATCTATAGAAAGAGAGGGGTATAATAGCTTCTGTCGGTACATATCGCGACGATGGTACATTGATTCCCGGTTAATCATCAATCGGGTGGCTCAATTACGTTTTACGTATATTTACTTCCGGTTGCGCTTCCCTGGAAGAAACCTTACCAAGAAAGGGAAGGGAAGACGATACTGCACAGTAGTCTGGAGAATTGTATGCAAACTACTTGGGGTATATAAGGTGCATTTAGAGACAAAAGGGGACTTGGCAAATGAGCGGGAAGAATCAGCCATTGGCAAGGCAGGCGACTGGTGAGTAGACTAGCTGCCTCCTTGCTTACTTTCATGCTGGAGTTGCTGTGGGACGGGAAGAGCGATCGAGGTCGAAGACCACCACCGCCAGGAATGCTGCGCTGGGCTCTCTGTGGGCTTGCCACAGGAGCGAGAGAGAGAGAGAGAGAGAGAGAGAAGCCAACGGATGTAATCAAAGAGATCAAGAGTTGCCGAGTGGAGGAGTGCGGCTTAAAAATAATTTAATCTCGAAACTCGTTTATCTCCTTACTTCTTCACCGTGACAAAGCTTAAAAAGACATGATCTCCATTCACCCTCTTCCTCTCCATTACAAATTTCCGACTGTGGTATATATGCTATACATATACAGGAATTTACCACCACCGTACACTCGAATGCATTAAGCTAATGCATGCGCTTTTAAGACTCGGCCTCGTCTCCTCTCCTACGCATTGATAAGAATCAGTCGGTTCGCCCCACGTTAATTGGAAAGTTTCATTCTCGCGAGTGAATCAAGTTGTTCTCCTTCTCATTGTTTCATTGGCTCGAAACTTACAGTCGAGTTGAATACGATTTCGCGTGAGTAGTAACACCTTATTTCCGTGTAACAATGCGATATAAGAATCATTGAAAAGTTTCCAGTGGCGTTAAACTTTCACCCGGAGCATAAATATTCGAAAATTCACTTGGAAAGTCCTGCTCTTTCTGTATGGGAAAGCCACCACGCCTTGATATGGCATACACCTACGATAACTCAAGAAGACCGGCCTGACCCGAGGGCGAGGGGTAGCCCGGGGTGCCAGGAAAAATTCAAAAGTCCACCGCCATAGTCGTATAAAGTTGCCTGCACGTGCGAAGTGCGCCTGGTTTATTAATAATGACGTCAGACTGTGCTGGTAAGTTTGGTGCAAGAAGGAAAAAGTCCCTCGTAAGCTATAGAAAGATATAAATAAGAGTGACGTAAAATGAATGAAATATTGTTAAATATATATATATATATAAAATAAAATACACGTCCAAGGACGCATACGACTTTTTCACGTTTCGCATTTCCATGTAATTCTATAGCTGCGGCGTTTTAACAAATAGTGTATTGCACATGTGTGTGTGTGTGTGGGTTCGGCGATACAGATACTTTGTTCGAGAATTTGTAAGCATTGCGAAAGATGTACGGTAAGAGTCGCCGAGTGAGCAAACGTATGAAGGAATTTTGTATTCCACGGAACGTATAGCAGACAGGTTCGCACGGAGATCGTTTCGATTCAGTGGGCTGCAATCACCTGGACGATAATCTCACTTTGCCAATATCGACGGTGATAGTTTGTTATCCATAATTCGTTCTCGGCACGCTTAGTCCGCTATTATAAAGCTCATCGCAGTGTACCTGGTGCGCAAGTGAGCGGTCCAGTGACTCGCCCAGTAAAAGCACGCAGTCTCGCGTTTTACAAGCACATTAACTCTGAAAATCGCGGGAATACATTTCATTGTCCATGGAGAAGCAGAGTGCACGCGCGATCTGGAAAATATACGCTGCGGTAGCAGGGATAAACGTGCCACTGTGTACACACACGCGACTCGAGCTCCTCTTACACGACGTCTGACCTATCCCCCGTTTTACCACTTACTACACCGCCCGCATCAGTAGTATTATACCCCGGCTGGCGGCTCTCCCCCCCCCCCCCTATTTTTATTAATATGCTTCCTACACGTAGATTCTATTTAAACGCCAATTTTATTACAACCTACCAATGATATAAAATTAGAGAAATCGCATGCAAAAAATTGTCGACGCTCGTTCCATTTAATTTTCAGTGTCTCATGCCTCGTTCACTCGTTATTCTTTTACACATTAAAAAATATAGTCGCATAAGAGTGATTAATAAATCTGAGTTTGATCGCGCAGGTCAAACCCGAGACAGAAATGACCTTTGAGCACCATGGACTTTATTGGACGATATCTGGTTTACGATTAGAGCTGGGACCCCATCATCTCACGAGTGATAAAATAAACGTCAGGTGAGACAAAGCACAGAGTGAATAATTTGCTGTTTCATGATTGGATCGAAAGTGAATAAATTAGTATGCTATTGTGTTACAGGTGTGAGGCCAGCGTTCTGGTCAGTCAAGAAACTAACGCACAGTCGGTCGATGTACGCAGCACGGACGTTTACGGTAAGACTTTATTTTCCCCAGAAGAAGCTTTTAACTTCGTCGGTATATAATATAAATTTAGTTTCCAACTCTCATTTTTAACTCTCCCTAGGGTACAGTGAAAGTTCACCATTTTGTATGACTTTAATTACGAGCTGTGGCGGTATATTCAATTTAGACGACAGTTATTGTTTCCTATCGTAATGGAAGTATCATTTCGGGTTAATGACATCAAATTAGGCTGGAACGTAATGCGAGCGTGGCCCAGTTGTTCTCCAATCGAACTTACCACAATTGTTCGCAGCCACTCAGACTTTTATGATGCAGAATTGCAAATCGCCAAAACAACAAACATGTTATTGGTAAAATAATCAATGATGAACAATTAACATGTGGCGCATATCGCATATTATTACAAATCGTGTTGTTGGCCATTATACAAAATTATTCAATAGAATCAAAGGAAACAACTATACTTAATATAAAACATTCGGTGCCAACTCGTTCTTCCGCGAGTTATTGGCTTTTTCATTGTTATGAAATGATTGATTCTGATGGACGGATTTTATGTTAAAACCAGTGATTGAGAGCTGCATCTATTATTTATGAAATTAATTTTTCATTTACTTCGTTGTGATTACGTGTGCATGTATATTATATTGTATACATATAGCAACGCGATGGTCTGATGAATAAAAATGGCAAGCCTTACCTGCTGGTTAGTAAAGTGCAATTAAGGGGATCTATGTTCTTGAGTTAGTTAAACGGATTAGCGGTATTTTATGATTGGTAAATCCCCAGAACGAGAGAAGAGTGCGCTGTTCCTTGGTCGGGGCACACCACACCCCGCGAGACGCAGAGTAGAAATTAAAACAATAATTTACAGCTACTACCGAGTAACCATCCCACCAGTTTACCGGCCACTTTTACCTGCAACTATCTAACCCCATTCCACCGTTCTTACAGGACTGGCGCGGCCATCCGTTAGTTGCCGTCTAATTGCGACTTAAATTAGCCCCCGCCTTTCTCTTTTCCTCGCTTTCGATGTCGAGCATTGCCTCACGAAGCAATATATAAACACCGTAACTGAGATAAGAGCAAAAATTACGACGAAATGGAAATGTCTCGCTAACCACGAACGAATTATTCCTCTAATGATTAAACCAATAATTTCCTCAAATCTCGAGATGCTTTAAATTGATATTAAGAGAAATTCTTGCCTCTCTCGAGCTGTATCAAATTCCCCAATCCTATAACAATGGAAAGCAGAGAGAGAGAGAGAGCGCGCGCGCACACACACACACACACTGATATGAAACAATTTCAGCTTAATTCTTTCTCATTTATATCAAGGGATTCCTGACAAAATGCTTTGAATCTGGTACTTTGCAGCATTGGGCGGTGAAAATTCTGAAACAAATTTACACGTGGAGGATTAATCTTGCGTTTTCCAATAATAATGTTTTAGCTTAGCGGCTGCTCGATACAATGGCATCCTGGCGCAATTTGCATAAAATCCCGGGTAACGAAAGCAGCCAAAAGCATGAATCGACTACTCCGTGGAAACGGCGCTCCCGATCCTTTTGCTGCAGCAAATTACTTCCATTTCGCTCGAATTATCGTGTATACGAAGCGATTTGCTTTGATGTGCCTGTTTGCCGAGATGAAAACAGAAACAACGGGTTCATTCTTTCGCATTATCGCTCGTATCATTTCTGAGCCGACGGTATTGCATTAACATCCGTCTGGGCAAGAGCGGAGGAAAAACAAGTATCGCATCAAAAAGTCGCATAAGCCTGCGCAGCTCTGTCGATTTTCACGCGTGTCTTTAATGGGAGTGACAAAAATTAAAGGACGTATCATCTATATAAATAGAGAGAGAGAGAGATGCGAGAAACGATTTCGCGCATTCCATTCCAACTATTACAACCTATACATATACACTATACGTACGTTTGGTGACAACCAAGCAAACGACAATATGATCCTTGCCATTGCTTCGACAAATAGATTTTCGCAACAAGTCGCGGCCTCGCATCACGAATGCATATCAAGAATAATCAAATGACCATTAGTTATGCAGCGCCACGCCATATAAATCCCTTGGGGAAGGGCTGGCCGAATTATAATGCATATAATACGCGACATTTGGCCACCGCCGCGCATTACGGCGCCATTGAAACGAACAAATATTCCTGATATTATACAACGTATGTTACGAAATTATTGCGCCGTGTTTTGTTCCCGTCCTCTCTAAATCTCGCGTTGCACATATAACGCTGCACGTTTCACGTTTTACGGTAAGCTGCAGTTTTACTCGTTCGCTATTAGCAAAGAACTGGGGCGCACGAAGAATCGTTTAGCCCAAGTGCGATATTTTATTAAAGAATGCAGGCTTTCCTAATGAATGATAAAACGAGTAGTTTGCGGAAGTGGGGGGGGGGGGGGTTGGAAGAGGGAGGACCAGTACTCGAAAGGGATACGACTCATTGACTTTTTTCCACACTCACCCTTAATTATTTCCATTTCCTTATATACCGTGCACCCTAAATTTTACATTGCTAACCAGTTAGCTTCGTGCTTTGGACGACCAAGAAAATATTAAATTTTACTACCGGCTGTAAATACAAGTCTCGAGCATTGGAGTTAACCCTGTAATGTTGCGAGTCGCGTACACGTCGTAATCACCAATCAGTCGCCACAAAAGCCATTCCGTACGCGTTCATACTCATAGTCGTGGAAAAAAACTTTCATAAATAAAGCTGCAAAGGGTCGATCTTGCCGAGATATGTGTATTTGTGTGTGTGTGTGTGTGTGTTTATAAGTGATAGACGAGAATGGATAGCTTTGCAGAAAATAAGATTTGTCGAAACCCTCGTTGTATCGTGGAAAAGATTAATCGTTCGATTCATTAGCCTGATGGTCCATGGAGCTCCGAGCTTCGAAATGAACTTTTCATTAAGTTCGGTCATGGCCGTATAACTCTCGGTTACCGAGACTCCAATATTTCGATAATCCGTCGACACTTTAATCCGCTCGGAAACAAATATCTGCATTGATGCGCTCGAGTATCTGTACACTAAAGCATGACCTTAGAGATATTTACAGCTGCCGATGTAATATCCATCCTGCAGGATCTAGTAAATAGCATCGCGTAGCCCTCTACGTTTTTGCGGAGGTTCACTTGGTAATTGCGTTAAGCGGCCTTGAATACTAATTAACTTGCTTGTAGAAATAAGTATATGCTATTGAGTTAGATAAAGAGAGAATAATGCTGTGAAAGCCACGTACAAGAAAGAGCCATGCTAAAGCCCTGTATAGATTAAGTTACACGAGAAAATTAATATTCCTTGCAATCTTCGTTCCTCCTTCAATATTAGTAATTAATCCAGCCTTATAATATTTTACTCCTTTGTTCAATATAATTACAACTATACCACGTTTACCAATTGCACCTAAAGCTCTTCCTCTAACGTCACTTACATATCGCTTCTTATACTTACTTAATTATCTTCTATAACATTAGTTTCTATGGATGTAACAATGGAACAAAGTTTTGCTAATCTTGGCAAGATAGAATCAATTGGCCGAAGGTAATTAACACGGTAAAAGACAAACGGAATGACATTCTCGCGTATATAGGTATCAAAGTTTCTCTGCATAACACTGATATGCTACACTATATATATATATATATATATTCTTATGTACACCCTTGGTCCTCGGTCGAATGGACACGTGTAATCGTTGGGAGTGTTTTTTTGTAAGGGAAATAATGTACCCCCTGCAGGTAAGGAGAGAATGTTCGATCCAGTGAGACGAGAAAAAAGGTGGAAAAAGAAAGAAGCAGGGGGAGAGTAGCAAGCAATGAGCACTGGTGGATAAGGAGAGAAAAGAATGAACGGTGCAGGAACCAGGAGGTTCGGAGAGAGACCAGGAGGGTGGACGAGTAGCAAACCGGAAAAGACGCCGAACGACTGGAAGAAATTGCTCTTAACGATCTTCGATTTTCTCGTTAGTCCGAATCGTTCGTGGAAGAAACGTACGCCAGTACGTTGGTACGCCTCCCGCATTTACCACTAAGCCCACCCCGTCTCTTCCAACACCAACAACCACCTAGGAACTATACCTTGGCTTTTTTACTCGTTCCATGAGGTTTGCGTTGGTGGTACTGGTGGTGCTGCTGCTGTTGCTGGAACTAGCCGTGCTTCTCCCCTTTCTTTTTTATTCTTCCCTTAACCCAGTTACCTACCGCTTAAACTCGCCTCAGGCACCCACCGGGCCATTCGTCTAGCTTGAATCGCGAAATAATCGCTTCCGGTCCGTCGAGAATTTTGCAGTCGCACGTAGTCGCAGTGGCAGCCGCAGTCTCGCAGTCTCGCACAGTCTCGCAGTCCTAGTCGACGCGGTTGGTTCCGCTACGTTTCATATGTCCGCCCTTGAGAGATTATCCAATTTCTGTCCCCGAATTTTCCCTCTCCTCGAGAATCTCTTTATTTATCGTAAACTCAGTTTACGCCTCTGTTCCGCTTCTCCCGAATTCCAAATGAACGAAAAAAAAATTATACATATATATATCCGTCCGGAAGGCAATGTACAAGATTTTTCTTTGACGTATATAAATCGGTAGTTCCATAAAAGTGTCGTAAAGACTGTACTCCGGCCAGCTACGCCGTGAGTTATTATATCATCGACTATCTCGCCGAGCACATTGTTAAAACGGAGAAAATGTATGATCTTTCAAGAGGAGCGTATCAGCTCTCATTTTCATAGGGATCTCTTATTCTAGGATCTTCTCTAGTGGTACTATCGAGAAAAAATTGTTGATCTCTCATGGTTTATGTAAGGGTCTCGTAAACGACTCAACGCAACGTGATAAATACGCATATAAATAGCGCTTTAAAATATGACAGGAGTATAGTCCTGTAAAAATACTCTTCAGCGTGCCGCCGCTACATTCTCGTCATGTTCTTTTACATGAAAAATCTCTATTCGTAATCGTAAAATCTATAAATTTCAGCTAGCAAAGCTTCGTGTAACGGACGCTCCGAACGATCGTGTATGCCGGGGTTTAAAGCGCAGCTTTAAAAAGCAACTGAAAGTAACTCTTTAACCTCGTTACGCGCTGGGCCCAGGAGTTACATACCTGCAGCATATCCTGGCCATTTCTCGAAGGACCTTCTCGTTCGAGCATCATCTTAGAGAGGTTGTAAGCTCTATCGTGCCAATGTTCTTGATAGAGCGACCTTCGTTAAATTTTTATCGCAAACGTTTATTTTTAAGGCCAAACTGGAACACATTATCATTACAGACTATCGATCAGTATATATACACTATACCTTCGAACTTATGGAGAGAGACGAATAAATAATTTCAAGCGCGAATTGATAAAACAACGTTAACGCAAATCAGTCCATCTTGAATAATGAAACCTTGAATGTTGTGTGTGCGAAGTCAGTCGTCATGGACAGAAAAGCAGACACAATTTATTCAACGCTGAAACGAGGCCGGTCAATCTCTCGCTATCGGTCCTTCTATATTCACTTAATTAACGAGCGAATTTCTAAGAAAAGACAAGAAAATCATAACTATACCTAATTATCAAAACAATGATATACCTATTGGTTCTTTCGTCTCTTTGTTTCAGTGCAAGGCCATGGAAGCATAGCAACACCCTGTGTGTACCTGATAGTAGCAGCGATCCTGCAACGATTGTTAATCGAGGTTTAAGCGATGTCAACGGCCGGCCTTTGGGAATTCTTCTCTCTCTGCCAGATTCTTCTGGAATCAGCCACGGTGCGATTGTTGATGATCCAACGGGAGCAAGGCACTAGCACCGCGATCCTGCAGGTAGCAGCATCGGACGATCCATCGGGAGGACCAGTCGGCCATTTTGTGACTAAAGACAATCATAACTTGGTATCGGAGCATTGTTACTGGAAATTTCAAGAATATTTCGAGTTATATACTTCATTGTTAATATATCGCCCGAGTATATGTGCGCTTATGCAGTTTAACGTGAAAATCTATTCTTCTGCTCCACCTGGTACTAATATCCGCTTGCCAATAATTATTTGGAGCCGCGCGTTGTCTCGTTGTCTTTGGGATCAATCGATACGTGATTGATTATTATATACACGTAGCTAGTCAATTTTCATTTAGGAAAAACCAGCGAGGAAACTCGGCGTGTGTTCAATGCAAGACGGGAGTAACGCTATGACGATGAGGGAAGTTTTAACTTTGAGTTATATATATATACATATATATATATATATAAAGCCGTGGCGAGATATCAGCTACGTTTCTTTCTTCTCGGCGAAGAATCGACAGGATAAGACATTGCCAACTTTCGCTATAACGCAGTATACGTGAAAAGGAAGCGTTTCACTTTGCTTAATTTGCGTTTCCCTATTGCGCCTAGCTCCACACTATAGACTTAAGATATCTCTCTTCGCTCCAACTATAGGTATATTTTGTACATATTCTACGAACTCGTTCGGGTGAGAATCTAATTACGAGGAAAGCTCGATTTTTCATTAATAAGCTACCGTTGGAAGTGGCTTCTACCTCTATTTCAGCCTCCATTTCCTACAACGCTGAATTAAAATCCGCGTTGTGTACATTCATGAGATTCAAAAGAGAAACGATGCAATATCATTGTACCTTCCCTGGCGCTTTGCTCGTTGTAAAATTGAGAATGACGTATATTCATATATGTTATATAGTCTGAGGAGGAAAATCCACAGCGATATTCGTGTATGCATGTATATGTGTATAGCAGTCGAAGATTGGCGAGGAACGCTGATGAAATAGCCTAGTGGATATTTTCTCATCTCCGTTTCTTACGTCGATCGCTCTATATCGATCGTGCGTATAGGAAAATGCTATATACACGCATACATGCACAAGGGGCTATGCATAAAGTCTGTGTACTTACGTGTACCGGAACCCCGGCTAGGCACGTTTTCCTTGGGACTCTGCAAGCTTCCTTCGTTCTAATTATAAGTTTTAATTGGTACGTGTGATTAATAAGAAGCGGAGAAACTAGATTACCTAATTGCGCTAAATTCATGTGTGTGTGTGTTGAAGAGTGCATGCGAGCGCGCGTGTGCGTGTCGTTAGGCCTGAGAAAATGTTTGAGTCTCGATGTCGAGCTGCAATATTCGTGTCTGTGCGGCCGGTTGGTCGGGAACGAGTGCAGCGAAGCGACTGGGAGGATCCTACAATTTCCGGTAATTCGAATCTCGATACTTCCCGGGGCAGTTGGAAGCTTCATTGCACACTACTCTCAACCGAATTAAAGCTCGTGAGACTGGAAGGTGCGAGGACAAGCGAAGAGAACGCGTGTAATGGGAAAGAGACATGCATGCATATGCATGACTCCCGATTCATTGTTTCCATTCGCCCCAATTGACTGCATATAAGAGTGGAAAGAGTCACTTTTGCCACGGGAGACTAATGTTGCGTCATTCATCGAACCTACAAGAGTCCAAGCGATTCACGTACATTTTAATTATTAATTTCTGTATGTGTGTGTGTGTGTGTGTGTGTAATTAATATCCATTATATAGTTTTCCAAATTTCACTCGGTTAATTAATACCTACACTTCCTGTTGCATTCATATTTTAGCAGCCATTCAATGTATTCCACTTGATTGATTCGTTTGTGTTGCCGCAGCTGCAAAACGTCAAGCTGTAATAATAGAAACTCGTTTCGATGAAAATAGGTTGAAAGAAATCTTGTTGTTTACAAACGATTATAAATATAAATAATTAGAGTTTCCGTTTCCCTTTTCTTTATCGTTTTGCAATGATCAGAGAGAGAGAGAGAGAGGAATCAATGCAAAAGTGGAGTTAATTTATCATCAAGGTATATAAAGTTGAAAACTTTGCGGTATACCGATCAGCGTTCGCGGTGGATTGACACAAGAGGTCCGCGTGTATTTCACAGATGGATATTGAAAATACGAGAGTGTAGGACGTATATGAGGGAAAAGCGAAGCTTCCTGACAGAAAGCGCATATATATCTAAATAGAAGGTATCATCGGACGGGATGTTGAAAGGTATTTTGGTGCATTTGGCAGTTTAGGGGATGCATCGAAAAGGAATAAGTAAGCCATCCTTAAAGGAGCGTAATCAGAGGGAGTACACGGTAGTGGCGAGTGTACTCCTTTCACAAAGGAACTGCACCGGCGGCGCCATACCGATAATGTATAGCAGATCTCACGCGAAAAAGTACGTACAAGCACCCTTTAAGATTATTTTCGGAAGGGGAAGAAAACTGGCGTGCTCAAAGAAGGAAAAATCGAATCGCCATTCATGCCATTTTCTAGCGGTGCACTAAGAGCCTTATCTAGGTGAAAGGAAAAGGAGGAAGAAAAATATAGGGACTTGTGTATAGCGAAAAAGGGGAAAAGTGAGAGAGTAAGAAGTTGAAGAGAAAGATTGTAGGAAGGAGCAGACAGGAGTGGAAAGTAGAGTAGGAGCTGGAGGCGGAAAAAGACGAGGAGAAGTTCTCGGTTGCCTCGTCGCGCAACCGAGCAACTAAAAGTTTCCACTCGCCAGCCAACCCTCCTTCGTCACCTTCCAATTCACCTACCATCATCCCATCCCGCTCCATCCCATCCAACACTGGACTCTGCGCAGTTATTTTATTCTACGAATTTCTCTCTTTTTTTTCCTAGCTCCTCTTTTTCTTTTTCCTTTTCTTCGCTTCTCCACGCGAGTCCAGTTCTCCCTGTCTTCTCTCCTTCCATACACACACACACACGCGCGCGCAAACCCTTTTCCTAACACTCGCTTACTCTCCACGTCTCATTTTCTTTGAACAAGACGAACAAGTCCACAACGTGTTTTTCGTACGCGTCAGAGGGGAGGAATAGGGGCGGAGCGAATTTGTCACGCGAAAGCAGGTGTGATCAGGACGGAAGAGGGTGGTCAAGGGGGAAGGGGGTGAGCAAGGAGAGGAGAAAGCGGGGACGCTATTTGACACTTTATGCGTGACACTTGATCGAGGAGAGCGGGTGGCCAAGCTGACGGTAAGGCGAGGCTAATAGACTGTACGAGCCGTTTTCTGCCTCTGCGACTGGAGGCGAACGTGGTTGTGAACGTGGTACACCCTATAGCTCCACCGTCCACCTAGCCACGCGTTACTTATCGCTTGCCAATCTCGATAATCTTATAGGTACCCTTCACCTCTGTACCCTATACTTACGATCACCGATCGACAATTTTCGACCTTACCATCTCCGCAGTTCCCTTTGAAAGAAATTTTAATGACCCTCACCTATACGGACTTGCTCGCTCTGTGATAAGTATTATCCGAGCGACGCTATACCGCCTTGCTAAGAATAAAAGTGGTAATAAGTGACGTTTATGATATTTCGAAATAATCGAACGTTTGCAAATTAAAGTACACGTCCATGAATGATCAAAGCAAAATTTAAGGTGATGTATACTATTGAAAAAAGTCGGATAAACATTGGAAATTTCACGAGTTTGTATTAATCGGAGCTAAGACGAAGATATATACAGATCGAGATGCAAAAAATTGAAAATGTAAAAAAAAAGCAGATGTACGATTTCTATTCTTAACACGGCAGGATAACACTCCTTTATCCTACTCGGCAGTCTCGGCAGTCTCGGCACTTCCTGCAATGATATCTGTCCGCTATTTATTTCATGCGAGGGGCAATCGTTTCTCGCGGATCTTAAAAAATGGTTATTTGTATTTTCGCGTCCGTACGGTCTGCCACTATCAATTCGATACATCAGGAGCAAAGTGAACTCGTATAGCTTTTCGATTCAACGTCTACTTTTCACAACGAGCACTTGAAATTTTTCACATCGAAAGAAGGCACGAATCGAAGACCGATATGTCAAAAATCATGGAGAAAACATGGCATTGCGTTAACATAATAGGAGACAAAAATAGCTGAATATGTAAAGCACTGAATTCTCAGTCTCCGGTCCTTTCCATATATATATATATGGTAAATTGATTGGAACATCGACAATGAAACTCAACGTTAAATCCTCCCCGTCATAACGAGCTTCTCAGAGAGAGATTTTGCATAAGCATGGAGCAAGGGGAGAGTTTTATGTAGCAACCGATAGAGGGTATATAAATACTTATAAATATAGTATATATACTATGTAATTATATGTACACTTGTGTTATGAGATGCGAAGTTTGCACAGGCAAAAATTTGATTTAAATTCGTAGCGCGGTCTTGCTTGTAAAAATTGTAAAATATTGTTAAACGTTCCATTCGCACGGCAAGAGAGATCCTTCGGACCGAAGGAGATCCTACCGCGTATATATATATATATATATACATATTTGCGCACCTGAAACAGCCGAGATACCCACCAAAGGATTATGTATTTAAATGTGTATGGCCTAATGTATATATTTCGCATATTTAGTAATAAATCATATTTCATTACATTCCACTGCCTCATGAATAATCATTTATTGTTTATCGCAGCCTAGCTCTATCCCAATCGAATCACCCCAATTTTCTCATCGCACATTCGCACATTATTTTTTCTTATTCCACTTGTCGCTATTCTTTTCTAGATTCGGTCGTTTGTCATGAAATATCTTTTCTATACATTGCAACGAATTGCACGTCACGTTATAGATCGATAAAGGCGAACAAAGCGAACAAGCCAGCATACGAGGAGGCTATATGCTAATTTGATCTGCCAAGTTAATCCGTTCTTCTTCCTGTCGATCGACATAAAGATTGCGAAAATTGAATCCAACTCGCCTGCAGCAAACGCTATCGAGCAACTGGCACAATCCTAATCGAACGAAAGAATGAATAAACAGAAAGCTGTAAAAATCGATATTATCCCATAAATCCAAGATACAACACGGCTTGATTTCATTGAAAATTGTGCAAACCAATAATCCTCCCGCGTTATACCCGTGGTATTTCCTTTTTAACTCGGAGGCCATCGGAGCTCGCGCGGGCAAAAGGTAGAGGAGGAATACCGAGAAAAAGTTATAATTAACAGCTGGATGAACCCTGAAGCGTGCGCGTCAGTGTTAATTTAATATCCATAATGGTTTTAACAAGGGATAGCTGGTGCCGTCGTTGATAAAAAGGACCGGGGGGGGGGGGTGTGAGGGGTGTGAGGGGGTGAGGAGCTAGGGGTGGCGGAAGAAAAAGAAGAAGAGGGAAAATTGTATAACTAGTAGGATGAAATTTGTGGCGTAGACACATTCCCTTCGTTATCGTCGATAAGCCTTTGACCTGTAAGTTGTCGAGTGCACGAGCTCGACGAGTCAAAGCTCGCCTCGCTCGCGGCATCTTCGCTACCGATTTAACAAAGCGTAGCCTAGATTGGAGCGCACTATCCTTCGTGGATACTATCTTCGTTGAATGCAATTAATGCGCGCTGCGAGACCATTATGATGCAACATGAAAGGTGATTAATAACAACCAACTCGCGCACAGCGAGCTGGGATCCCGTTTGAATATGTATCAATGTATATTTTAGCCCGCTGCGAAAACGCAAACTATGTTTCAAAGACTCGTTCGAATGTCACTGATTTCGCTTGTGACAAATATCACCGCGGAGCGTACCATAAAAATCTCGAGTCCATCGCGCAATTTACTAAATATATACGCGCTAAGAATCAATCTATCCGTATAATTGTTCGTTCGACCTGCCTCACCCTCCTATTATACAACTAATATCTCATTTCCCTTTGACATTTTAACGCAAACTATAAATGACTTTTGATGCCGTTCGAATTAGGCCGTGACGAGTGACTGCAAAAGCTACACGATTGACTCTTCGTTATTGTAACGGATAAAGTATATAGCAAAGCTCCAAATAGTTTTCCAAGCAACGTATCCTAGCTGCTAAATACATCTATATTCGATTCATGATCCGATATAGTTTGTCTAACGGAAGCTTTTCTCCAGCCGATGGCTGTAAATGGGCTCAATTGAAAATTGATATTGCAGATTAGATTTGCAGAAATAGCAATGGTTGGTCTGTGGTTGAAGCATCTGCACAGACTTAAAGCTCCTATCCGAGTGGAATCGAGATGTGTGTGTATGTATATATATATATATATAGGCAGTAGATGATAGATACCAAAGGTGTTGAGGCACAGCGGGAAACGCTCTCGAGTATCAGGGTGAAGATAGTTTGATAAATGAGAGAGAAATGAAGGAGGAGAAGGGGTAAGGAATTCTACACCGAATGCTTCATCGAGTTTAGCTAATTCATTTTGATAATTAGCATTAACTATCAACGCTGTTTTATACAAGATCTGTAATATACGCCACAGCAATATTCATGAAAACATGGATTATAGCTCGACGATGAATCAATACGCACACACGCCAAGTGCGAAACTATGTCGTAAAACGGAACACGCGTCACGAGTACCCAAAAGCAGCCATTAGCGATAATCACTCAAATGACTGGCTGCCCTTCGGTGTAGTTCGTTTGGCTATGCCAGGAAAGTATCGTGTTTGTTCATCAACCACAAATAAATAATATTCGAATATAGGAATAGCCTCGTCAGTCGCGAAGAAGTATAACGATATGGTGAACCGTTTAAAAATCTGACATTCCAATATTTAACCACGTGGACAAAAACGTTGCAAAATCTTGCATGCAAATAAGAATTTTTTCAAGAGTCGGAATGACGTAGGTTCCAGGATTCAGCCGCGTTATATTGGACAGAGAAAGAAGGTAGGTGAACATATTAGTACACTATATATAGTTGGGCAACATTCATGCGCTGCATGTGTTGACGGTCGCATCGACTCGTGTCTCGATATGACGTATGAAATCGCGCAATGAAAAGTCAATAGATCGAAATTGCGAAAATGTGTCGTAGCGGAAAGGGATCAACGTGGATCTCGCTCTCGAAGCTCTATTAGCGATCCGCAGTTTCGTCACGAGCCAACGTATATCGCGCAGTTTAAAGCGCACATTACACGGTGCACGGGGTGAGCCTGCACTGTCGGGTATCGCCATAAAATTCAACAGCCCGTTCAAGCGTGAACGTGCATGTTATACCACCAGGAGTATTATTCGCCCCGTTAAATGCCATAAATTCCACCTTGGCTGCTACGCAGACATCTACTTAAGACGTTTCCCCCAACCATAACTTATAATATAGTGCTTTTATCATCCTACTAAAGCAAAATTAGCTTTAACCTAAGCTCCGATTGTTTCTATACTTGATCACTCTTTCACCGGAGATCAAACTTGCGTGAGCCGGTCGCTTGATAATTATAAGGAAGAGTATAAGAGAGTTTTTGATAGTTTACCTTTATAATAATTATAATTTCACGACAGAGATCGACTGTGCAGGCAAATTTCTAGTTTTAATAACTCCGGTGGGCCGCGAAGGCCGGTCATTCCGATAGACGTTTCGGCAAATCCGCTTCAACGTCTTTGCAGAGCGTGGCAAAATCCTGGCACAGCGAGATTCTTTTAATATCAAGGCAGCATTGAGAATCCAGCAAAGAACGACGCGTATTCAAATCGCACGGGGCACAATTCTCTCTCTCTCTCTCCCGCCTTCATCATCCTCGACCTTTCTCTCCCAGCCAACCGTCTTATTCCTCTTTTGCCTTGCAACGATCCGACGACGCTTTATTAAAATTATTCTAATACCGATGCTCCTAACAATAAAATCTCGCTTTATAATATTATAAATTCTAAATGTATTCCAACGGATGATCGATATTCCTATCACGACTTGTCTCGATCTATGGGATTCGTGCAACTCGCTGGTCGGAGCTAAACCAATGAGTCTCTTTAAAACCTTTTTTCCTCAAGTTCGCTAAACTCGTACGGGAGGATTAATTCAAAGCGAAGGCTGGCCACACGGAGTCGTGTGTTTTCTTCCGGTTAAAAATGTGAAGTTGCCGTTTCTCCAACTGGCGATCGGTCAGCGTCCATAAGAAATTTCTTTCGCTCTTTCGACCTGCTAAATTATAGAAAAGGTTAATGCGCCACTCCGAAAGGAAACGTTTCGAGAGAGCGAAGGGACGAGGTGCAATCGATCGAGCCTATTTGCAGCGCTAACCAGCAGGCGGTCTCATGAAATTTCTTCGCCCATGGCAAGTTCGCGCGCGCGATTCCATATCTACCGCGCACATCGGCCCGCTAACGAGCTGACAGCGGAGAAATTGTTTCTCCTCATGAGTACAATTGATCGATGTTCGCGCCGTCCCACCGACACGAGTGGCCTAGCCTCCCAACTTGTACATGTACATGCATTTTCGCGCTCACCGTGAGACGTCAACTTTCGCACCCTTCTTCCCAATCCATCTCCGCCCATCAATACCGCCAAAGATTCATTTTTAACCGATATCACCAGCATGAAAAACCTCTTCGACCGTATAGCAGGTGGAAACTCTCGTTAGAGGTCTTCTGGTGACCTTGCTAATAATAACATCGACCAACCTTTTTATTACCGATAAGGGATAAAGAAAGAACCGGATGAAAGTAAACGTAAGATAAAAAGGACAAATATGTTTATATCGACTACGCCGTCCAGTAAGCTTCTCGATGAGTCGAGGGACACTTGTTATCGTTGAGCTGTCAAAATCCACCCGCTTTGTGGCGTCCTTGTTGAAGCTCGATGACCCTCAGTGCAGTCAGACTCCATCCATTGTGTTCCGGGCGATCCGGGAGTTAGAGCTCAAGCCAAGTGCGTACGCGTCTAGTGGATACGCGAGCAACACAGCCGGAATTTCGCGATATCAGTCGCACACGTACAATTCAATGCAGGAGTACCAATGGCTTGTCATCCTATCGCTGCATTCTGCAAGAGACATCAATTTGCTCAGCGATATAATACGGATTCCTCCCGAAAAAAAATCGTCGCTTGTTCGAAACGGGATTCCGAGATTCCTAGCAAAAAAAAACAAGAGAAAGAAAAATTAAATTCTTTATCGGTGTTATTTTATCAAGACCGTATATGTAACGAGTATTGCGTGGGAAATTCCGGTTTATAATTTGCGGAAATTAACGTATTTTCGTTAATAGAGCGATTCTACGGCAGCGGGGCGTGCATTCGGCGTGTTGTCAGCTCGTTGGAGCTCAGCGGCATGTGGCCTTTACCCCTTTCCACCCCTTGTTTCGCTTCATTCCCTGGTCCAAGTTTAGGGGTGAGCTCTCAAAACCAAGCCGAGCTCCGTACACTCACCAGCGAGCAACAACGACACACACGAGTGAGTGCGGTCACATAATCAGCACTATTGACGCTATTATGGTCCGTAGAAGCAGCAGGTGACTCGCTAGCAAATGCGCGGCTTCGCCTCGTCATTTGCCCCCTACTCCCACCGCTCTAGCTGTACCCACACACACTCGCCTACTCCCACTCCCCCCCCCCCCCCCTCCCCACTATATCTATTTGCCCTCTCACACATTCCCTATATAGTCAAATGTGCCACTCAACCATCGCTATTTCATATTCACGTCGACGCCCATCATCAGGCCCTCGCAAATAAACAAGCATGCCCTTAATCATATATTATACGTATACGTATATACTATATGTACTACGTATATATATGTATAGGTGCACACATACGATATACTTACAACATATCGCACACATATACACCTATCTGCTCTATCCATTCTACCGAATTATTATCCATTCTGCATATTTTCAATATTAACCCTCCATAGGCACGGTTTCTACATCTGTGTTGCCAAATTGCTAAAGTATATATTTACTTTATAAACTTTCACATTGAATGTGCAAGTAATTAGTAAATGTCTTGAAAGTTAAACGGAAGAACGAAAAGTTAAACAAGGAATTATACTTACCTTTTTGTGCTCGGCATCATTACCCGCTTCAATTTGATAAATCCAATGTTTCAACTCATAACATTAAAATCAGGGATCTTATGTAGAGAGAACCGTTACTCCCACCTGTTGGCTCGGCTGTGTAAGAAAAGAACCACGTGGCTCGTTCAATCAGTTTTCCATGTGTTCTCGCAGTAACCACCTATAATGTTTTAGTTTCCGCTTGGAACGAATATTAGCTCGTGTTTATACTAGTTTTTAGCCCATTAACGGTTTGTTAAGTTATTCAGCAAAATACAACTCGAAGCGTTTTTCAATTTCAAGTTTGCTAATATTAGTACATATATTTTTATTAAAACAACGAACACTGGATGGAGTGTAAAAGCCGCAGGGTTTAATTTTCCCGCGTATATCGTTATCAATCAATAACTTTCAGCACTCTTATTAATCAAAGTAATTTATCGACTATTCAGTATTGAATAGATGTTGATGTTGTTACCTTTCATCAAACTTTATTAAATATACTGAGAAAATTTAGTTTTCGAGTTCTATTAATGACAGTTACACAACAAGCTTCAATTTATTTTTATTCGCATTGATGTACTAATTTATTTGCAATGTTGGTACTCTCATGGTATTAATTGATCAATTAACGAATGACAATGTTTTAAAACATTAAGTATAATATGCACGGCTCTACTTTTATACTCTTGGCACCATTATTTTAAATAAATTGGTTATAAAGAAAGCAAACGATACTTTATTTTAAAGAAGGCAGTACTGGTATCTATTATAATGGATAACAGGTTTTTAGAGACTTCCTTCAATCAGAAATTGATACTTTTCTACCTTTTACGTCCTCTCTCTGGATAAGCTCGTTTCATAAAGAAAGAACCAAGACTAATTGAAGGTAAGAGCTAAAATGGATTTCCGTGCTGGAAAAGTGCAGGAAAGCCAATAATTTATTCTAATAATAATCCTAAATTTCATTCAAAAAATGGACGATAATAAACTTGCTGAGATCAATTAAAGCTTGATTGAGCTATTCCCATTGGTCATATTCCGAACCGTGTAGATGTATTAATTGTCGTTTAATCAGTATTCGTAAAAAATGCTTAAAATTAAAATATTAAAACATTCACCTATCAATCTTATCACTTTTGAAGTTTGCAATCAGATAAGATGTCTCGCGTGAAAAGATCCTCGTCATAAGGGTAATCAATAATTTAGCCTGTTTATTTTTTACGTCTTTTTTATCCGAGGGACGAACTTCCAGGGCGGCCTTATCGTCTCTCCTTTGCCCGGCTCGGCGCGCCTTCCTTATCAGTACGTGCTTTATGCCAGCACCTGGGTTTTGACACCTTAATTAATGCGCCGACCAAACGCGAAAGAGTAACGAAACGCGCAACTTTGGCCATACTAACACAACGAACGACTCTACCATAAAAGTAGACCAAATTCAAACGTCGAATAATTTATTAATAATATCGAAAATTATTTATTATACAGAATTTGGCCAAACACGAGTTAACAATGATATCTCACGCATTTTAAATACCTGCGTTACTTGATTTGGCACATACATACATACATATATATATATATATATAATATTTATCGTTTGCTCGCTTCTCATATATACACAAATATCATACTCGGCACTGAATGGTGGTTTTAGCGAAAATTGGAATGGGCAAGAAATGTGGCGAGCGAATGCACACCTGCATGGCAGACCTGCGTGGTTTGGGTAGATTCAGATCAGGCAAAGAGTTCGTCGAAAGGGGGCGCAAGGCATACTGAAAACCAAGCGCAAATATTGATTTTCAATTACAGCATTCGTGACTTCGCGCAATGTCCCTGCACCACCGTACTCAACAGCCTTGGCATAAAATAAATCCTAATCTCTCAAGGTCCATCTCAATGCAGCCGAGCCAATTCGATTTAGACCACTAATGTCTTACCTTGCCCATGAGGCTCAACCTCGCTCCTCCCAATTAACCAAAGAACAATGAAATTTCTCTCCCCACTTTGTGCTAGAGTAAAGGTGTACGAGTAAACTGGGAAAATCATCCAGCAGCCTTGGTTCTTTTCTTGAAATACATATTTCACTCCCTCTCTCTCTCTCTCTCTCTCTCTCTCCCTCTCCCCCACTTACCCTCTCTCCTATCTTTGTTTCAAGCGACGCAGAAAAATGGCCTGCCTTATTTCCTGGCTATCATTTATTACTTCTCGTAAAATTGCAATTTTCAATCGACGCTTTCAAAGTTCGCTCAAATTGCCATGCCGAATCCACAAACCTGTCTCGCGATAAAGAATATCTAGCTAATGAAAAGTATAAAGCAAAAAAGTATGGGCTTGTACGCACCGATATTCATACAAGCATTTCAACGGAGGAAATTACTGAAAAAAAAGCACGCAGCGAGGGTGAGGTGGAAACAGTTATACCGAATCGATTGCTTCCGAAAAACATTTTCAAACGCTTGAACGCTCCGAAAGGCCACTAGGGCCTACCAACGTTTGGCCGTGCAAGGGCGTTAAATTTTATCAGCTCCTTTTGCATACGAAGCGCTACAAGAAAATAAAAGGGGTGAAATACCGTTACTTTCGCCGACTGGCTTTCAAACAATATTCACCCTAGCTTTTAGTTTTATCACCAAACCATACGGATATAAAATGATTTTCCAACAAAATTTTCCTAAAGAAAAAACTTTCTCGTCCTCATGCACAAGCTATAAATTTCATAATATATATTACAGACTATTATTAATGAAAGACCGTCAAGAAATTTCAATTGAATTCCGCTGAAAAATGAAACATCCATTTGTACATTGCCCGAAAAATAGCGGAAGAAAATATAATTCAATATAATTGTCAGAAGATGTATAAAACAAAATAAATAATTTTAAGGAAAATATATATTAAGATGACGGTAATTATTTGAAAATTGACACAGTGTCGCGTTTATTCAAAAGCATTGCCGTAAATTGATAAATTGGTATAAAGTTTAAGTGTATTCAAGCATTTATCGTAATGAATGTGTTTATTTTGGTGAAATAGCTTCGGGTAGGAAATTATTTTCGTATTTTTAGAGATGCCCCTCAATTACTTTAGTGAATGTTCTCCCTCTATATATGAATCGTGAGTCGTATTTTCCGAGCTTCGGTGCGGTGGAAGGAGAAAGAAGGGATAACGGGGGAGGGGGGGGGGGGGGGGGACAAGAGCGTAGAGCGTAGAAACTTTTGTCCCGAAGAGAAGTCCTGGTCCGTCAGAACTAATCTTCTTTCGAAGGCATTACACGTGACGCAAACTATGGGAAACTGCTTGAAACGCGAATCCGTGGCAGTGTCTGAGTGATCTCCCAGCGTAAACGTTGAAGAGACGGAAGAAAAGCAGTCGCTGCCAGCTAAGGTACACGCTTGTTTGTAAGTTCAGAAAGAAGCTATGCTAGAGTATAAAGGAACGGTCCTGTCCACGATGATTCTAACCTGCTTTTAGTTCCCGCTCCTCTCCGGCCATCTCGTAATGCAACCTCACCACTGAACTTTCAATCCTTGCAACGGACCTTCTACTTGCGCTACCCCGTGCACCTCGCATTCATGCGGGGATCTTTGACATGTGTGACGCACGAGCTAAACTTGTGCAACAATGGAATCGAAGCAAACTGGTGCAAAAACAGAGTACCCGTGTCACAGGACGCGGAGCAGAAAAACTTTGTCGAGTCTGTTGCTTGGGTATGGAACGGAGAAAGGTCGAACGAAGACGGATCGAGGAAAGCACGTGGGAAGAGTAGTGGGAATTTCCTATTGACGAATTATGTACGCTGCGAAAAGTGGAAAAATGAAAAGGCTGGAAAGTACGTATATACGGACGGCGGATTTGGCTCACTTGGGGCGTGATGTCGTTAAAAAAGAAAGCAAGCAAGAGAGTATAGCGTGGACAGAGAGAAGCATTAATTAGTTCTCAACCCTTAGTTGCTGCCGGCAGCTTTTAAACGAGCCGCAATTAACGGTCGATTCCATTAGAATTGTCGGTCGTTGCGGTGCGTTTAGCCGCTGGCCAAACCACGATTGAAACCATCCAAGCTCAAGCCATCTCTGCTTTTTTTATTCGACCATTCTTTCTCCGCTTCCGTTTTAACTCGTTCTCCTCAATCCCTGTTTTCTCCCTCTTTTTCTTCCATTCTAATACCTCCTACGTCCCTTTAAAGGCACAAATTCTCACGCGAGATGCTTATGTCTACTTCGTGCTTTTGATGTCGCATCACGTAAAAAATATTTAATCCTGCCATCCGAACCTGATCCTCTTATATTGTCAGTCGAGCTTTACGCGAAATTGACAAAGCGATTCTACAAAGATGGATAACTAGATAACTGAATGAAAAAAGAACACTATAGTCTGTAATATTACTCACCGTCAATAGAGTTACAATATCTGTAACTGATACTTTTCGGTGCTTCTCTATGCACTCGCTTTATTTTCAGAACCGTGCGATGAATGATCCACCAATTCATATACCTATCCAAAAGTTGTAACCCTTTGGCTAAAATTTTCTCCCTCGTTTTAACTTGCGGCTATCACCTTCGACTAACAAACAATTATTCGTTTTATCTCAAGATGTACTCTTATACGTATAATATTATAAGCTGATAAAAGTAACTTTAAAAATATCACGAGAGAATATTTACTACTTCTTCTCATTGCTATTACAGCGAAAATATAAGGCACATTGAGAAGATTTGATTTGCTAATGAGCTTAAAATGTCTATGAGCACTAGTTAAATTGTTGTTAAAGCTTCAGAGCGATTCGATTGGAAAGCTAAAAATTAGGGTTAGATAGAATAATATACGTAGAAGACTCCCACTGGATGGCTGGAATCATAAACATAGATGTTTAAATGTAGATATTGGACGATTTAGTTATTCAGGCCACACGAGCAACGTAAATTTTGCAATTAAAGCAATGTCTGGCACTGAGATGAGTCGACCACTAAATTATTTCGTTAATTACTCGCCGAAAACCGCTCGCTAACCATTGCTTCATCAGTTGTACGCATACAGTGTACGATGGTGCCGGGGATAGATACCGCTGGCACTTCTGTAGCAATATCGTGATTGATAGTATCGTGTTCCAATGATCGTGGTGCACTGTAATACATACCTTTTCAACATACATAGATATGTATCGCGGGAACGTCCTGTAGCCCCACAGTCTACATGCAGTTGCATCGTTTCTCAACTTGCATAACCCAAAATGAATTTCCCAAATAGCAGTTAACTTCACTATTAGCAACTACTATTATACTAATTTTATACAAACTTCGTCACGATTAAATAATTTCCCCATCAAGCAATAATAGCTATAATGTGTTGTTTTCAAATCTAAAAAGTTCATGCTCTATGGACGAGCAATAAATGGGATCTGTGCATGCAAGTGTATTTTTTACACACAGTTTTACCTGAGAGAACGAGTTTTTAAAATTATAACACGATTATAATAGATACGGAGAGTGTGCATTTTTCCTGTTGCTTCGATTTGCTTGCTAGTACCATTCCGAGGCCTTCTGGTATTAGTGTTAATTACAAAGCTATTTCATTAAAAATGCTCTTCTAATTTAGTGAAAGGACATTATTGGTTGGTAAGTGCGCATGGTATAATTACTTGAAAGGAAAATACCAGCTGGTATAAGATTTAACAAAGGTGTTTCTGATAATGCACTCGACCAATTATGATTGTAAAAGAATACGTAATCTATACTAAAAGTGCTTCAGAGGTTTTTAAAAATAATTAAAGTTTTCGAGAAATTAGAGTTTTTCGCGTGGATGAAGCTATCGGACGTAGCGTGACCGTGCGTACTTTACTCCTAGTACGACGTGACGGCATCTTCCTTTTTATGATACTGCGACCATATTTCTTCGAAGCGGACAATTCCTCTTTATTCCCTGAGAAGAGAAAATAAGGAAGGGGAAGTTTCTTTTTTAGTTGTAAGCCCCCTTTGCTTTTTAGTCCTCCATATAGGCTTGCGTTGTTCGGCTGGACTTGAGAAAAAAGAATTTTCCTTCATAGACACTTGTCCTGCAGGCAAGGGCCACAATAATAGAAAGTGGAAACGTGCCTTGTGATAAAAGTATAAGGGCAAAAAGCTGCTACCATTGTGTATCATCTAACCGAGCGGGCGATGAAATGCTAATTGTTATTATCGAAATTCATCTCACGCTACTTTTACCCTTTGCTCGAAATGATACTTCAAGTCTGTTGTTTTCTTCAGACAAGATTAATTAATCGTAAACACCACCACTAATTGTTCAGGTAATTCTATAGTTAATAGCTAAGTATTAGTAAAATAAAAAATATATTAGTTAACTATATATAAATTTCTGCGTTGGCTGAAACGAGTTTTCTTCTTTGCACAGACTGACTTTTTACACAAAGTTTAACAAAAATAATAAATCCTGTTAAAGCAATCTACCAACACCCTGTTTTCAAAATGAAATGAACAAACTTATCGTAGTGTATATATTACTAGGATTAAATAAAACACTTGTTAGTAGTTTACTTTTAAGCTTAGAGCATTTAATTATAAAGTATAATTAATCAAATTTTGGATTAATATTTTTACGAGGTTTGCTTTCAGCGATGAGCTATCTTGTTTCGTTTTAATCGCTCTCGGACCGCGAGCAACGAGAAATACAGAATTAATAGCAGTTACATTAACTAACGATCTTCGGCACAAATTAATTCGTATCATCCAAGAGTCGACTGGATAACAAGTATGATTCACTCGATAAACGATTTAAAAAAGATTATGGAGAATGAGTCCATAATTACCAGTTGTTGTTTCGCGTGGCTGCATTTACCAGGACTACGAAGAATATTGGCCTTAAGAAAAGCACATTTAAATCGATAAAAAGATCCTTCGGAATTCCAAGTGCATCCATTTTACTGCAAAAACTACAAATAAAATCCATTGCTTCGAAACTTGTCCATATTATTTTAAACAAGAAATTTCGTATTTAATTTAAATTCTATAAAAATGTTTAATTATATTCTTATGCATGGTGTGTGCACAGTAATTGGTCGATGAATAAAAATGATTTGCATCTCCTCGTTATTATAGATAAGCATATATTTTAATCGCTTATTGACATCGGGAATAGAAAATGTCGAGTCAGGAACAGGACTTTCTCCAAAGTTTAGAAAGTGACGCGTGTATACGATAAGATATCGCAATAAGGTAATCGAGCTTAAAAGGATCTAATTGTGTTTAACTCTCGGGCGGGTTAAAACTTTTAATTAAATCGAAATTCCCTTCGAATCTAAAAAGGAAGCCACATTGGAATCAAGAGAGCAATTAACGCACTAATGAGTATTCGTTTAAATGGGTCCCTCCCTACTGTTCTTCGTTACTCTTGTGATATCCCAGCTTCTATATACGCACACAGCTGATTATCGAGCTTTTCCTATAGATAAATATTTCCTATATAGATTGGACAATCGATAGAGAATATTCAAGAAAGCTTCTTGATCGTTATATAATACTTTATTTTCTCACTACATAATCAACTGATACCAGAATATTCATCATTCGGGTTTTATTATCCAAATACATGATGAAATGAATTAGATTTTGTAAACAACTGTTATTTAATAATATTCTACGCCTTTCCGTTATTTCACTGCAACCCTCGTACGTTATCTTCCCACCCCAACTTTACATTTCATTAGCTAGCAGTAAACTATGCAAGATACACCACCTTCCCTTACAACGTATCTTACGTTACTCCATTTACCCTCCCGTTTATCATAATTCGCGGCAGGTCGTATGCAGGTAATAGTCATAATTTATATGCTAGTCAGCAAAATTAAACTACTTCAAGTAATTAAAAGCAGCTAAACTATTTAATAAATAAACTATTAATTAGCTGATGGACGCTGGTCTACGGAAATGTAGCTGGGAAGTTTTGTTGACCAAATTCAACAAAATTAGAGCCACTTTGATCCCTGGATTATTCCAGATAGAAATTCAGTACCTCTGAAACTTCGAAAAAGACTTATTCGTTATTAGTATTAAAAAATTATAAAGCAAAGAAATGTATTCGTTAAGGATTGTTTAAAGTAATTTATCATAAAAATGTAATTTTATATTTATCAAGGAGAGAGTAGATACGCTTTAAACGTCCTGGTCATATTTGAATATTTACATTACACTTGGAATAAATACTCAGAAATACCGCAAACTCAATGGATTCGCTTAAAACAGAAACAGCGACCTATAAAAATAAAAAATCCGTATAGTCGAGTAACTATATATATGTATATATTCTTTCACGAAATGAACCGTGACTAAATGTATATTTTTAGAAAGTCAATTGACAAATCAAGCATCCATTGATTAGCAAGTAAGGTTTATCGGACAAAGAGTAGAACATATATATAGAAAGAATTCCTTTTTAATACATAAGATATGTAATTGAATGTATTAATAAGAGGGTGAAACTGCGAATAAAAATATTTTGCTATTACGGATGATACTGAGAAGAATTTTATGAGTGATATCAATGTCGGAAATAACAGTTTTCTCTTAACGAAAAAATCCGCTCGCATGCTTGTGTAATTCTCGACCCGATATTTTCCCGAGGGATTGAGCGATCAAAATCCCGGGATTTCTTCACTATCGTTCGGGGCTTTAACTGAGTAACGGCTTTAAAAGTCGCTCGGCATTACACGGTTAGTAAAGCTTTCCCTCATAGGATCTACTGCAACAAGGTGTAATTAGAAATCATATAAACTATAGTGGCGCTTATAAACGGTTAAAAGCGTCTGCTGTGTAAGTGGTCTTATTTAAAAGGAACGCTTGAAAAATAATCGCTTATGCAAGCAGGCTTCACACAGCTTTATGAGCAATTTTCTCATATACCTTATAATGAAATTCTCGTACGTGCTAGATTTTTATCGATAATATTAGATTAAATTTTTTTTGTTCTCTGAATTTCAAGTTAAAACATTTACTCCGTTATTTTAATTTAAGCACCAAGCGATAAACAAATATTTTTCATATTGTACAAGAGCAGAAGCATTGTATCAGTATCGTTCATGGAATTGATAACGATATAAAAATACTTTGTCTTCATTACCTTAGAAACACACAATGCTCTGAATATTTCAACAACTTATGTGCTTAGATATTTTGTATAATTAACAGGCACTCTTTGTAACGCAGGGAAAGAGAAAAGTGAATCTCGGTGCATTTTCGTCTCTCTCTCTCTCTCTCTCTCTCACACACACACACACACATCCCTAGTGTAAACCGTGCATTTAGGGTATCGCTGTACATTCTTCGCGTGTTTGCAACACGTTGTCTCTCAAACTTAATACTTCTTCACTTTTCCATTCTCTCTTTCAACGCGTCCTCAACTCTGAGAAATATTTTCTAGCAAGCTTTTGCACGGATTAAATCAAAGTACATTCTTTGTACTTCTTTCTTTATACTTCGGTAAGATCTTACTAATTATAGATCATATCCAATAAAACTAATTTTTGATTAGTGGAGAAGTAAACAAGTTATTATAGTTTTATAATAATGTTATATATATATATATATATAATGATTGTTCTGCAAGAGCAATTTCAAATGCTATTTGAGACTTTGAGAAAAGTGCAGTAAGTGAGTGTAACTAAAACGCAGAAGCCTATTACGACAATTAAATTACTAAATTAGAAGAAGAGAGAGAGAGAAAGAGCGAAAGTTTTAAATCGACAAAACGAAAATTGCTTAAATGAGCGTTATCCAAGTCGCAGCGAGGTTCTTTCTCTCTCTCTCTCTCTCTCTGCAAGATAGTCTTATTTCCTTTGTCCCTGTAGAGAAAATAATGTGCTTGCCGTAGTCGTGTCTCTAATTCGACGGGAAGCGTGCGGCTGTGGATCGGACGAGCTAGTCGCTTCGATGAAAATTCGTTAATGAAATAACGGCAGGGCAGAGGCGAAAAAGAGTGGCACGAGAGGAGACTGTTGGAAGGAAACGAGCGGCACGAGCGGCGCGAATCCAGAAATTCTCGACACGTAGTTGGCCAGACGATCGCGTCGAGACGAGCACTGAAAGTCGTAGCTCCAGTCCTCTACTGCCTATTTTTTTCCCAGCGGTACGTCGATCTGCAGTCTTGCTCATTTTTTTCCCTTCCTCGCTTCGAATCCTTCCCACCCTACTTCTCGCGCAGCTATAGTACGGACCCTGCAAATTCCCCTGGAAATAATCCGGCTCGCTGCTGGAAAAAGGATCACCAATGGCTTACTAATTAAGCATGCGACATTCGATTGCTCTGTTATTGACAGTGAGGCAATCTGGGCGGAAAAAGGCCAATGCTACAAAAGTTCCTGCAAAAGTCACTCCTTATTATACATATATAAATGTGTGTGTGTAGCCGGAGCGAGACCAAACCTTTTATCATTCCATATGCCTGTGCGAACATTAAAAGCAAACTTTCGCGAACCTTACTCCTATGTTTCTCTGATATTTCCACTTCTGGCACTTCTAGTGGAATCCATACCAGATTCAAACGAGTCTTCCTACACGTACACACGCATACGGACAAACCCACGCCGACCTATTCTACTGGGAATGCTACTCCGGTTCGCTCGAATGAATTGTTTTCATCCTTTGTATCGAGCTATGTTAGTTTTTGATCAAAATGCAGGACAGCATCGACAACAGCGGCCAATGAAGTTTTAAAAAATTTTGCTCGCTTCTCTTTATTCATACACGATCCATGGATTCCTTTTAGCGTGTGTGAACCCGTAAGTGGGTGGAAACCTACATTGAAAAGTATTTTTATTCCACCTCCGCAGCGTTACATTTTTCAGTGGATAGACTGCTTTTTCGAAAAAAAAAAAAAAAAAAAAAAAAAGAAAGAAAAAAAAAGCGTCACTAGCGAATAATTGAATTGCAATGATATTGAGCACTACTATACTATGTATATAGCGTATACATATAACGGTATATGCATATAATATTCTCAGCACCCATAGCGCGGGATGACATGGACGGCGAGCGACAGGGGACTCGATTGTAGGCCGAGGGTTTCGAGTATTTCTCTTTGGGACGAGTGCGCGGGACGGTTTTGAACGATCGATTAACGTCGATCATCCCGGGAGAGACATTGGTCGCGAGGTTTGGTTAGTGCAATTGCAAGCCCCACTCCCGCCTTTCCCGCGCGTTAGGCCAATCGTCGAACGTTTCGAGCAATCCGCAAAGAGAGATTTGGTCGTCGCATGGCGGCTAACATAGTACATATTACCTACCAGCATGATCCCAATTCGCTTGGCCAGCTCGCGCAAACGAAAGTATACCTCTCTGTATTAAGTCTCAAACTCTGCGCGTATTTTTCATCCCGCCTCGCCATTAAAGGCTTTCGGCCAATCAACGGGAAAACGAAAAGAGTCAATCCAATATTTCGCCGATCGCTCGATGCACTCTCCTCTCATTTATCTCGCTGCTTTCCTCCATTGTAAATTCATTAGAAACTTTATAACCCAAACTCTTGATAAGGAATTTCAATTTCCGCTCGTGTATAAGCATGCCAACATATATTTGCGCCAGAGCCAACGGTCATTCGACTGCGTGAAAGAAATGTAAGCCGAGGAAGCATGATTCTGGAATATGGGGCTGTCCGTAATTACGCCCGATCTGAGCCGAGCCACAGGAAGAGGCTATAAAGTTTTTTTAAGAATGAAATTGCACGGCTAATCCTTAAAAGCTGCAGTTTGCGTAAGTATCCGGTGACGCGAGAGAATATAAAAGAGGGAGAGAGAGGGAGAGAGTGGGCAAAATGCAAATAAAACGTTGAGCACACAGGGGGATGCGAGGCGAGGTCGTAAACCGAGCGCGCAAATTTAGGAGCCACTTTGATGAAGGGTTAAGCTCCGTGTATGCTCTGTTACCTTTCTTGCTTTGTGCGTACGCGTGCGTTTGCGCTCATGGCGCGATATTACACGAGGCTAGCAAGCAATTTACATCTGTCAGATGACGTCTGACGTAATGTCCATGGAACGTATTAATGCTGATGATAGTAAACAACATCAAGGCGGCCTGGTTAAACGCGTTACTGCCAACAACAATTAAAACTGTCGACCGAGCTCCCTGCGATCTCTAAAGCCATCCGTACGACGACGCCTTGAAATTCAAAATCCTCCACGATGCTAGCCAACCTGCAGCTTTCCTCCTCGTCTTATCACACACCACACCCACACGCAATGTAAACTCTCGCAAAGCTACGATTCCTTAAATCTGAAAAATTCTATCCTTCCCCTTTATTCGATTATTGTGTTTGGCAAATTCTCGAATGATAAATGGTCGAACCGTATTACGATGCAATGAGGGTATAAATGTAGAACTCGCGTCTGCATCTGGTCAACGTTATCTCTCGTTTTATTTTCAGACGATATGCCAAAGTTTTGGAAAGATCGTCATTGCAAGTGCAAGTTTAATAAAGCTGAGCTTAAATACGACACTTGTCACGATATCAAAATAACTTGTGAATCTTTGAGGATACGTCACTATCATTACTCTACCGTCTTACTTTATCTCAATTCGCTCTCAGACCTTGATTAAGGAGTATTTTAGACAGTGGGCAAACTTGTACGTAAACTTGCTGCTAGAATGTTACAAACTTACCGCTAGTTCTGACAGTAGTGATATGGACATAAACTACTCCTTGCTATTGCCTGCGTATTTCACTGAATATCATAAGAAGCTCTGTCTTTGTCTTAAAAGGAGAAGAAAAAAGTCAATGAACCAGAATAGAAAATTTAGTTTAATTAAAAGCTCTCTTTGATATTAATTTTCTTATAGTTTAATAATATTAAGACAATCGGCGTGCATTGTTTTCGGAGGAGAGACAAAGAGATTGAATAATTAGAGGTACTATATACACACACAGGTCTATAATATAAAAATTTCTCATTACACAGCAGATCCTGCTTTCAACTATTGATATTCAAGTGTGTACTTACTATATTTACATAATTATTTGTATAACTATACGATTTCCTTGGCTGATAACTACATTATCAGTCAAATATTCTTCTTGAAACGTCAATAAAGTTTGTTCTACAGAATCTTTAACTCATTCAAGGCAGTGCCTTCAAAATTACTCTGTCAATAATAAAGAAGAGCTATTGTGGAACTATTAAATTTTTAGGAGGAAATGGAGTAACGTATCGATTATTGGAGTGGAAAATAGAAAGTCATTACAGCTGAATACAAATTCGTTGACAGATATAAAACAGACGTACTGCACTGGAGCAAGTTTTTTTATAAAATCATCGGAAGATGTATTCAAAGAATAAACTAGAGCTTTTTTGGGAGACAGGAAAATTAGGTTAATAAGCTAAAATGGATTAGCAGGTAAAGAAAAGTAAGACGAAAAAGAGGGAGGAGATGAAGGAGTAGGCAAAGGGTCATTCACTGAAAGAAGCTTCGTGCTACATTGCAAAGGGCTGAAGTAGAATGGAAGCAAGCAAGTAAGAAAGCAAGCAAGCAAGCAGGCGGGCAAGTAAAGGGAAGAAGAGGCCGGAAGCGGGAACGCGCTCGACCCATAATAGTTTCGAGCAGAGCTATTGAAGTGGCAATGCATGTCCGAAGGCAGTAAATCCTCATAGACGTAGTCTCTGGAGGGGTTGGCTCACGACTGTTCCGGGGATATTTATTTGCATTCTGGTAATTAGCCGGCCATTAGTCGAGCCTCGAGGGTTACGGTTGTAGGAGAACCGGAAGAGAAAAGTATCCGATCCGACCTCCCTCTGCTATCCCTGTCGTGTTCTCTGCTAAAGCGAAGAATTAATTCAATTATTATTATTATATGACAGAAAGACATTTCTATAATCACGCGCGATTCGTGCTTCCAACGTCCTCCTCCTTTTCTCACGCTTCGTTCGAGATTCAAGAATTCCCCCATGCTTACTGGTGTATAAATTTATGTTAATTAACCACGTCGAAGCGATACCTCTCTCTACACAGTATAGTC
Source organism: Prorops nasuta (assembly GCF_024137725.1). Taxonomy (NCBI): domain Eukaryota; kingdom Metazoa; phylum Arthropoda; class Insecta; order Hymenoptera; family Bethylidae; genus Prorops; species Prorops nasuta. The sequence continues at coordinate 2,488,008 of NW_027116816.1, forward strand.
TGTCGAATGTCTCGAGAAATTCAAATGGTGGAGATGTAGAAGAAAAAACACACGAATATTCATCGGGAGAAGTTTTCCTTGGCGAAAGTCTACGAAGCATGGTTCGGAAGGGGGAGGGGTGGGGGAGGTGGTTGTACCTTTATTTTTAGATTCTTATTTTGTCGGATATCGAAATCGATAAATTCCGTTGCATGGCGGTTAGGATCTGTGCCATTGCGCTACTTAAAGCACTGCGTTACGATGCGGGGATCGAAGCAATCTCGACAGTGTAGGTATTATGGATTCATAGTGGATTTTGCACTTTCGGAGGTGATCGGCTGCATTAATACATTTCTCGGCCATTGGTCATAGCTTCGAAATATTGGTTCGGAGTGCAGACATCGGCATTAACATGTCTGATAGGCAATTTCCGGACGAAATAAGCCAAGCGAGGCAAATGCCCAGAATGTTATTCCAAGTGGGAAGAGAGATGCGAGATTGGGTGGAGGCATTGCACGATGAGCCGGATAAACAGGGGTAAGGGATTGACCGAGTTGAACAAGGCCTGACCCAGAGACACGACATGGAAAAGAAGAAGCTGGACGAAGAACACTTTATTAGCGTCTGTCTCTCGAGTATCCTCGAAAAACTAGTACATTGCAAGTTTCCACGGTGAGCTTAAAACGAGAAAGAAAAAGCGAAGAGGAGTCGAAAAAGGAGAAACTAAAAGGAGCCTGCACGAGGGCGAACCGAGCACTTTATACACGTTTTCCCTACGAGCTCTCACTTAACAGCAGTAATTCGAAGGAAGTCATAAGTTATAATAATTACAACTCCACTACAGGAGTAATTAGCAGCGAGAGTAATTAAGGATAAAAGACGAAATAAAAGAAACGGAATAAATGTATAATAATTCTAGTTTCGCGGTAATTATTTCAAGGTTAGTGTTGTATCTAGGGTTGACCGTGCCAAGGAAAAGAAAGAGAGAGAGAGAGAGAGGATATATATATACACGTAAATTTAAACTTATCATTTTTATCTCCATCTCTCTCCCTCTCTCTCTCTCTCTCTGTTTTTTGGTAACGATTATACGCAGCTCGCACGAAACGTTAAATCGCGCGAGTCTTGGTCCTACTTCGTTAGTTGCGAACGGAGCTATCGATCCAAAGTACGAGAAAGATAACATCGAAGTAGCCGTATATATATATGGAAGCGAAGAAAGCATTGAAATACAAGGGAATTTGGAAAATGTAAATTTTGCTCTTTCGATCCTATTAAAGCGTTGGCGAAACGGGCAATTCAATTTTTCGCTCTCTCCGTAACTTTATAATACCGATACCGATTGGAGTTGCGTATCCCATCGATATTGCTACACGCTAGGTATGGATGCGTCTTCTATCCACACAAAGCGAAAGTGCATCGATTTTACGAAATTCAATGCAGCCGTTTCTACGTAACGATCACGAGCATGCCGTGCCGTGCCGTACCGTGCCGTGCCGTGATGCGACGTGACGTGACATGACGTGACGTGACCCGACATGATGCGTGTAAACGTCACAACACAACTTTGCATTATAGCTAACTTTGTCACATAAATATTTTTATCGTCGGACATCTTGCTGTAGCATTGCCCACTTATTCAGTTAATCCAACCCCTGCAGGTTCTGATGTACATGCTACCATTATATACATATATGTGTGTGTATGTATGTACATATACCTTCTCCATTCTCCCCATGGATGAATTCAACCGTGTTCGCCTTACCCACTTGCTCATTTACCTATTTACAAAGATTATGATAAAAGTAGTCTTACAGTGTGAATATTTGATTTTACTCCATAAGTTTAATCCTGGATAATTTTACTCCACTAGCTGATAAGTTTCAGCGTATTTTCGCGTGTCTCCGAAGTTTTAATTTCTTTGACGTTTGACGCAATTGAAGGAAGTCAAGGTGAGTGGTAATGGTATGGCGCTATGTCAGTTGCTACCGTTTGATTATTCAATGTATTCTACTATAGGCGCTATGAATTATGCGTTGCGAACCAATCCAGCTCTTTTGTCGTAAATTAATAATTAATATGCACTATATACCCCTGCGCTGTGTGCTGCACACAACATGCAGTGACTGTAAAGTGAACGCGCTAGTGTAGTGATCAATGTTCCATTTTCCTTGTTCGACTTAAAGACGATCCGTGAAAATAAGCTATATATCAACGTGAGACACTGTGCTCGTGTGCCAGTGCGTTCTGCAATGCGTAAAATGTTTGCCGCGAGAAAAGATTGATCCCGTCGCATTGATGATATCGAGGTCGCGTATATCGCTGCTCTAGAGGTGAAAACTCGTAGTCTCTGTCGAGCGAAACGCACCCTCGCACACTGACGAATGGCACGATTAATGGAGCGAGTGGATCAGAATTATTCTTTCGATTTTAACTCATGGAATACTGTCCTCGTGACAAAAATTGCTTGGGCTAGGAAAAACAATTTGAAAAAATAACGGTCAGCACTACTAGCAGTATACAGCAAATAAATAAAATAAAAATTCAAGCTCTGTTCGTCTCTTACGAAGATTCATGAAGCTTTTCGTATCGTTCTTTTGATTTAATGCGTGCAAACAGAGGCTTTGCTTTATGTATATATATATATATACCATTATAGATATAGACTATTCGTTATGTAAACTTATTATCTCCACTTCAAAAAGAATTCGTTCATTAGTTTAAGACTGAATTCATGGAATGCGCTAATAAAGTAAGCGTTTTACGTGGTATTAAAAATAAATATGCTTTTGTCTTTTAGACCATTCGGCATTCGGCATTACAAAGAGATGGATAGAACTCTTGTACAAAATAGCAGAATGCAGTAGTATAACACAGAGACAGCAACCTGGATGCCGTCCAAGAGACAAGAGATGCAGCAATTGCAGCAGTGATTTTCTTTAAACACATAAGTAACACCATGCACAGACATTAGAATTAATCACCATAAATCTTCTCGTCGTCGAATTTTAAATAATTTTTATTACTAATCTTGCGAATAATGGTGTTTCAATGGAAGCTTTAATTTGATACAGAAACGTACGCTGTTTTGCCGATAATGGACCTCTCTAATCTCGACAAAATTATCTTAGGCAGAGTGAACAAGCCTTCATTAAGAGGCGTCCTCGTTAACTACCCTAAAGTCGAAGCAAAGACCTATATTCCACTTTCTTGGTCCAATTCACCGTAAACTAGGCTGAGTTTCCGTTCTTCGAATCGTCTAGCGAAAAATTCCACCTTCCTAAACTGTTCAGTTTATATACACAAAATTGGACCAAATCTCGTTTTCTCTCCATATACATCAGATATACATATATATATTCCGAGGTAAGAAAAAATTTGATCCCACATTTCTCACTTATTCAACGCGATTCATTAACAGCCAATTAATGCTAATATATTCTCAATTAAAATAGGAGTGAAGTTTTTCGCCGGGTTTTATCGATCTTTCGCGCCTGGCTTTTTACTTATTTTTTCATCCATTCGGCGGGGAACGGAGGAGGAAAAATCGATTGGTTTAATCTGATTAAGATATGGTGTGCTATTGGGCATTCACCTGCGCAGGTGACTATGACTAAAACCTAGTAAAGTGAGGGACGAGAGTACTATACGAGCCGCACCCTCCTCTCGTAAATAAAGTCAAGCACACCCGGCTCCTATTAACAAGGGTAATACACACAAACTAAAAATCCACCTGCACTCATTTTTTGACAGTCTACTTTTAGACCCTCCCCTCTGCCTCGCGTCTTCGTTTAATCAATGTAACATTCACTTCTCCATATTTAACCTTTGACATAAAATATTTACAGCTGAAGTAACTAGAGAATCATCATGTGTCAGTTTTCCCTACACTTATACCAACTGATATATATATATATATATAACGCGTAACAGTCACTATTTCCCCCTAACCTTCGCTCTCCCCCTTCAATTTCTTTAGACTAAAACCATCAAAACGATGTTGGGGAAAAATGAAAAGATTCATGAGTTTTTATAGCACTGGAACGAATTATTTAAATTAGATACAAACGCGTCAAAAATGATTTGAATTTATCACTGATACTTTGAAGAAATTATAAGTTAAGGTGAAAATTTAATTGTAAAGCACGGTAGCAGTATCTATACTATCGGGGCGATAGAGTTATACCACTACAAAGCTAAAGAGATGATTTGTAATGCTTTATTCACGAGGAGGAAAGTTCACTCTTGCGAGCTGAAAATCTCCAGGTTTATATCATGGATAAACGCAAACTGAAACGAGATCAGAAAGTGTAGGAAAATCTGCGATACGTATTAGAAAAGCACTTTCCAACTATCGTTGTTGCACCAGATAAGAATACCTCAGCGAGGATAACGATAAAATCATTATTTTTTATCAAAGATATATTTTCCTTGATATTTTTACCATCGTCCACACACAAATTTGTTTGCTTCAATAATACCGAAATCTTTTTAATTTTTAACGTGTACTTTCCTCTCGGTTTCGTGAAATAACAGAAAAAGCTGAAAATATGTAATGACGTATACAAATATAACAAGGAAATCTGAACAGTTGTAAATTGACGTATCGAATACCGAAGTGAGGAATTCCTTTTACGCTGCATTGTCGAAGAAAGCGTGCCACCAGTCGGGAAACCAATGATATCCTGTAGAGACGCAGTTTTTTTGCTCTGTAACGGAGATCAAACGTGAATAAGCAATGTGCTCTATCGCGAAAGGGATTTAAAGATATAATTCTGAAGATAGGAAGCGTGAAAGTGCAAACGAGAAAGAGATAAACGCACGTACATCAATGGCAATCGCGAAATGGGTAGGTATAGCTATCCGACGTAAAAGGAGAAAAAATACCGGTTGAGCACAATCATCCGGTTCTTGTGATTACACGCACACACGAGTACGTTACTCACATCGAATCTCGAAGATGGCAGGCAGTATTGTAAAGGAAAATCGATATAGTCTGAATTAGGAGACACCATGCCACTGTTAGCATCACCCTCATAAGAACTCCCCTGCAGCTTGCTGTCACAGTTAATTGCAAAAAGCTTAAACATTATCAACTTCTCAAGTCTCAGGTTATTAAATTAAAGTAGCACGAAGCGGCTATTTTAATTAAAACGCTTATACTATATAGTTGAGTTATATAAAATTTTAAAGAGACGAAAGTCGAATCGGGGAAAGATAGGCCAATTGCAGTTTAGCGAATTCTCCCATTGCATTGCTTTAATCCTTCCCGATAATTCTGGTATATATTATCGGGTAACAAATACGTGTCGTATAGTCGGGCAAATCCGTAGGTGAAAACGGTGGCGTTAGCTCGGTGCGAGGATTCCTGTCTAATTCGCCATAAATATTTATTTGAAATCGATATCAGACTGGCCGACGATCATCAATCTATGCTGGCTACGACGTTCCGCAACGAATTACAAATTACAGCTCGTAACACGTTTTGCCTGTAAATGCACAAGGCTCACCGCTATCGCCGCAATAGGTCAGAGGACGATTTAACATCCCCGCGAAAGATAATGGGAAACGACGTTCTTTTCAAAGATTTCAGAGTCCCGATACATTTGAAATGGCACGGAATCTATTGGTAATGGTTTTTAGAAAAGTTAACCAGCCACCGCGCGAAACTTGGACGTGTCTTAATTTATAGACTCTCGGGATTAATTCTTATCGGATTATCCTTTCCAAATTAATTACGTCACTCCAGTGATATATTGTAACGCTGAAAGTATGTGTACATCGGGGAAGAGATGTAGTATAAATCGTACGTGTGTGTGTACATATATGGTACCTATATACACTTGACTGCATGTGAAGAGGCCAGGAGCGTGTGAATGGCATAGGTATACAAGTCCTGTTGGAGAAGTGCGAAATAACGATTTCGCACTGAAAGTGGCGTGGTTGATAGGAATCGAAGAAAAACGCAGAGGGAAGGAAAGGGGGGAGGGAAGAGGGTGGGCAGTTGGAAGAGGAGGGGGAGGGGCAGTTTTTAAGGAGAGCTAAAATGAAAGAAAGTGGAAATGAAGGTGCGCCAAACGAATACGTTGTAGGAACGTACGTACGAGAGGGTACGTGGGAACGATCGAACAAACGGACAAACGAAAAGACGAATAGAAGTGTACGTAGCATGGTGGCAAATGGGGTCGACCCTGTATACGTACGTACGTACGTACATACATACATACATACATATATAAAATATGCCAAGCGCGCTATCTTGCGGCCGATTGCTTGGAAAACTCACACGCGAAAATATCGATCTCCACTCTGGGTTTAATCAGATTAAACAAGAGCAACGGTTCTAGCTGACAATACGTCCAGCAGCGAAGCTCCCGCGAGGCTCTCTCGCTCTTTCCTCCTCGTGCTGCTGCTGCTACTCTGTTACCCTTCGATGGCCCGGCTAAACGCGAAACTCTCGTGCAAATCGTCACTTTTATCCAGGATCCCGAGAATTTACCGATTCGCGCAATCCCGATCCAACTCGAAATCGACGTTACACGTCGATTCCCCGCGACTTATGAGCTGTAAATAATTTTCCGATATTCGAATAATGCTTGACGGAGAACCCGCATAATTGACCGTTTCGCGATATTCGTTTTATCGATTCGAAACGACCGTGCTGATAAATTGTGAGAAATGGACAGAAATAAGAAGCTTTAATGGACGAGCGTCGGGCGAAAGAGAATGGACACAGGCTCGCACCAATGTACATATATGCATAGAATAGGAAATTGTACGCATGAAAGTGTAGCATAAAAAAGGACATGCAGATAGATGAGGAAGTGACCGTAAATATTAAAGCTACCGCTTATAGTTCTACCCTTTAAACGTCAAGTTGTCGTTCCCAATCGATCTACACACGCGACCTCGTCACGATTAAAGTCACGTTAACAATTGCACGAGGGCGGAACATTGTTAAAGCCTTATCTATCAGATGAATATCTATCCTCTCCCTGTTCTATCGCACAGCCGAATATGCACGTGAAAAGCTATAAAATCAGCTGTATCGCGATGATTTCATTCGTGAGCGTCACTCATAGCGAGCTCCGTTTTTTATTAAGCACGCGTTTAGCATTAATAATGTTAATCATTCGATTATTCGCCTATATGCATGTATATATATATGCATCGAGATGCAATGGAACGATGACGGTGACCGCGTGTGAAATTGGGCGTGGCCCGGTGTAAAGTTTGCCCTGGGGCCAGCAGCTTGTAAAAATTAGTCTTTAATAGAAAAAAGACACGCGCTTAGCGCGATGAAATGCTGCTGGCTGAAGGAAGAAAAGGAGAAAGGATCGCGTCGGAGAGTCCTGCAGGATGGCCGGATGTAGGAACACAATTTAATTTCCATTAAATTCTACGGGCGAGCTCGGTCGTGTTTGCCGAGTACACACTCCTAATTTGCAACTATAATTTCGCGTGGTGGTTCATTTTCGCATGGAGAAACGGAGCGTCGTCGTTACGGCTCATTCTGCCATTCCCTGCCAGTTTTCCACCGACCAGTCGCGTCTTGCTTTTTGCTTCTCACCCAAATGGCGCCATTTTCTCAAAAATATCATTTCCTTCCCCTGCAAATTTCCCACGCCTCGACGAACAACTCGCTACGTCTGTAAATCAAAATCGCCTAACTTTAATATAGTATATAGCTATACTATAGTATGTATGCATGTATAGCGATGGTGGGAAATCCCAGCGAGGGAATTGTAATTTAAATTCTCTTCGATTAGGAAAAAATCAGCACACATTTACTATATATATATATGTCGCTCTGCATCCTCCCCCGCCTGAATTAATAAGTCATTGTAAATCAAGAGCTTATATAGCTCGGATTAATTTTATACTTTGGTCTAGGAGAAACAGCCGGACGATAAATAATAATCGAATAGGCGATCGATATGAGACTAAATGAGACCATTATCGGATGAACACTTAATATTGGACCACTTATGTCAATGCTTCGTACAAGATTAACAAAATATCCGTTATTTGACACAGGTGTTCGCACAGTTATTCCTCCTATGTACGTCGTGCACATATATAGCACTTATAAAACAGCGGCACAGATACTGGCTAATTGGATTGAACCGTGGCTCAATTAAATTATTGCATTCGATCCTCTTATAAGCAAATGACATTAGTGCATGTAATCGTATCCGAATAAGTTGATGCTACACTAGAGAGTGATATAATTATATACACCCCAAGTCTATGGTACTCTGTGCAATAAGGAATAAATTATGTTAGCGCATGACGAAAATCTTTTTCCATATGATTTCAAAGCTCGATTCGAGAGAGTTTCAATATTAGCTTAATGTTTTCAAATGATAAACGGTCAAAGCCACCGTTAAAACCACAAATTTTCTAGTTTATGCATGGCGTAATTACCGCGCTGCACAATAATGGCCACATCCATGTCATGAAACGGAATTACAAGCTTAATAAATATAATTAACAATCAAGGGGTGAAAAAATCCCAATAAAACTTCTGTCTCGCTGGGAATCTTTAATTAATAAATTGACTAAATAAACACAGTTGGTGTAGTGTGTTCAGGTTGAAAGCAAATTGAAAGAAAGAAAGTCGTGCTACAGAGAAAAAGAGAGAGAGAGAGAGAGAGAGAGAGAGTGAGTGAGAGTAAGCTTTACGGTGCGCTGCTCCAGCAGCAGGTGGATCGTTAAATCGTTAAATCGTATTTTTCCGTCAAGTTCTGTTGCCAATTACCAATTACGACTCGTGCAAACATCATTCTTGTTTCCATGGTAAATAAATCGTAGTTTTCGACAACACCGTAGCTCACTAGAAGTTTTGCAGTGAACATTTATTTTGAGGTTATTTGAGGTTTTCACTTGTTTCGATTGTCATGTCAAGATTGCGAGCGTCACGTGGCACGAAAGCGTGCATCGGCCAACCAGTCAGCCAGCAGCCAGCCAGCCGACCAACCAACACTAACACCATGCACCGAGAGCTATACATATATATATATATATATAGTCAGCCTAGTTCACTCTCGCTGCGCGCAGAAATCGATATATGTACGTCTGGACATCGTTTCACGCAATACTGGACCCATGGATTAGCGATCACATTATGTTTTAATGATTCGGATCAGTGGCATCGTCAAATCCCATGCAATCGATGCATACATTTGCAACACCATCCCCATCGATTTTCTTTAATAATTAAACTATTATTGAAACAGCGAAAGCCTTTTAATTAAACATATACAGCAAAATTATACTTCTATTTGTAACGCGCTATCGGCATTAACGTCATTCATTGCTACGATACCTAATAAATTTCTAGCCAATACTCCATAACGTTCCAATTGCCTCCCGTTAATTAATTTCCTGATTGACCATTTGTGGTTAAATTAACCGTATTGTAGCTAGTCATTAAAACATAATCATTTAAAACGTAGTCGTTAAAATATTATAATATTCAGTCTAGGGTAATAATAAATTAGCGTACATATATATATGTACCTATACAGAGATGCGATGTAATTTTCTGAAAATCAATTGTCGACGATTACAAATCCGTAGGATCAAACATTACATCGGAGCGTACGAGTGCCAGTGACGTAGTTTCCGTTCTTATTCCAGGCACAACGGCAATTTCGTGAAACGAATAACACAGACGTGCTCTCGAAGCAGTGGAAGCTTCTTCGTAGGTATAGGGCAGAAATAGAAAACCTATGCACTCTATCGCGTGGCCGGGCTATGTACTGTGTACAGTGCTCGATGCTGAAATATACCGTAAGCAAGTTTCCGTGCTTCTGTTACCACCATAGCTTTCGTTTATTCAGCTTCTTAAAAGTTTATGCCATCTACGTGCTATCGACTGGCTGGCTGCACCCTAAACTCGCCGGCGACCCAGCAGAGATCCTAAAAAGCGTCTTATACAGACACAGGATCTCGGGCCTATATCGAAACAATCGCAGAGTCCGTTCGATTCGGTGTCGGTATAAGGACGGCTGGCGAGCACGTGGTAGAAATAAAAGTGGAAGCAGCCATAGTGTATACGCAAGGTGAATGGATTAAATGAGTGGAGCAAGAGAGACGGAGGAATGGGATGAAATGTGTATATACGGAGTATAGTACCTGTGTGTCGGGGTAAATTCGTAACTTCCGGAGGGAAAACAATTTCGTGCGAAAGCAGGCCGCAAAGCCATGAAGAGAAAGGGAAAGGGAATGAGGGGTAGATATAGTGGGAGTCGAAGGGGGTTAGAGACCCGTTGCCAATGCACCCAATAGGAAAATCCAATTTGGATTATCGAAAATTCATGGCAGCACTTGGAGTACCCGGTGTCCTCCTCCTACGAGAGGCAAGAGCCCCGCAGGGCAGCTGCTGTCGAGAAATATACCGAGAATAATATTAAACGTTCTTTCCTCGACTCGGCAAACTATCAAGTTTCCACATTCGTTTTACTCTCCCGCACGACAACCTTCCATCGACGACTACCGCTGCCGTCATGGTGAATTTGCATTCGTGTCTCACTTAACCAATAAAACATCTCTCTCTCTCTCTCCCTCTCTCGATATACAACATCCCGATTTCAATATCTCGTAAAAAGTGTATTTTCAGAGAATTTAAATAGCTCGTATTGTACGCGTAATGCGAATAAATTCGATATCTGGATAATTCGGCCAAGGGAAAATTTTCAATCAGGCTCATAAATTTTAACGGGATTCGTGGGTCGAACGATGAATCTCATTGATTTTTGATAGCCACGAATGATTTTATAATGGAGAGAAACAGCTTTCCTATTTGTTAGGTCGTATTACGGGCTATTTAGGTAACGTAGATATAGATCGACTTATGGATGAATATTGCTCTGGTCTGCGCGCGCGGTCAACATTTTTCCAGGGATGCTGCGAGACGCGAAATAAATGTACTTCCAAGAGGGCCGTATTTGCGCGTGTATATATATAAATATATCGTAGGATTTTCAGGCATGGAATTTATAGCGTGTACTCGAGGTACGGGACAGTAGTGGCAATGGGCTCCGCCGTATAGATTACGTATATGGTTCAACTATGGAGCAGTACCTCCAACGCGATTCGCTGGCCGTCTCCCTGCTATTTCTTTTCTCTCTCTCTCTCTCCCAGCATAGGCAGAAAAGGGAACTCTTTCTATTCCCTGTTGCGACACTTATTTCCCTACATACTTGCATCTTCCAGCTCCATGAGCATGCACACGACTTTCCACCCATACGATTTCTATCTACTTTTCTCTTTATCATTGCTGTACGCGTGCTCAATCCCCTTGGCTGACTCTCAAAAAGTTAACGCTCGTCTCAAACTAGTTTCATCCGGGAATTAACTTGTCCATTTCAAGAAAGACATTTCGAGAGAAATATCAGATTTTATTAGAAGATTAGCGATTTATCGTTGCGCTATATATCACGCTACCTCGTTTTTCTTCGACCCTCATCTATATACTCACTAGATATATATATATATATATATATATATATGTATGTATGTATGTACATATAGATATATACGGCAGAGATAGGTATCTGTGGATCCTTGGCGCTTTCCTTCACGCTTTCTTACCTTTTTCCTCCCTTTCCCGTTGCAGACGTTGCAGTCCCGATCCACCGGGGCGCCGCCGGATAGTCGCTGTACCTCTTCTGCCGCACTAACGCACTCCAAGAGGGGGGAAAATGGATGAAACTTTGAGAGAAAGTTTTTCCGCGCCGTGGCGTTTCCCATGCAAGTCTAGGGAAAATATTTCTCTCGGTAGCTCGTTGACACTCGCCGGTGAGGCGCTTCCAAGAAGTATAAGAAAGAAAAACAAAGTGCGTTGAATATCATGGAACCACTGCGTCCTAGCTTTACTTCCCTTATTGGCTCTCTAGCTATACTGGAGAGAGATGTATATATAGGTACTCTCCGTTATGTAGGCCACGAAAGGATGATATTTTTCAAAAATTCCACGCGTCGTTCTTATTCGTCAAAAAACTCATCAATGACTCTTCACAATTTTCGACAGACACTCTACCAATTTAAAAATCATCGCAATTGCCTTCGATTTATTATCTCGTCGCATCGACGGAAAAAGGAGCAACTTTTATTATGTATATATGGTATATATATATATATATCTATATAGCGCCGCAGTCGTATATTTTTATTTCGCTTAACAAAAAAACTATAAAACCAGGATGTTTATCACCTTCTGCAATATTTATCAGATTTGCCTCTTTTTTTTTTTTAGTAAAACGTTCCTCATATGGAGATAAATTGCGCGCGCGCGCGTGTGTGTGTGTGTGTGTGCTTTTTTACTTTCGAAGCATTATCGACAACACTCGTATAACTTTTGTTTCAGTGGTCCGTATATAACGCTCGAAATTTATGGAGTACATGTGACTACTGATGACACTTTATTAAAATCTTCTGTACCACATTAATAACTGCCAGATTTGACGCGCATCTCGTCCATATATGGCAAAATCGTCACGCGAATATTTTTAATGAAAACGAACTGCGCGGAGTAGATCTTCGTATCGCTTTTACATGATTCATTCACATATTTTTCTTCTCTATATACATATATATTTGTATATATAGAGTATACTACCGGGTATATTTATGCGAACATTACCTACGAACAACTACGTTATACATTTGTATCGGTATAACTTTCCAATCGAACGAAAAAATGTATATACCGATAAATATCAACGCTAAAGCCCCCTGCACATAAATATTTCATAACATTAGCATTAACCAATCAGCGAATTTAGCTTGGGCGTAAAAACTGCCAACATGACTCTTGAAATTTTTAATTCATGGAAATGAAATTAAAATACATACTACTTCTTGGAGCCGTGTATAGATCTTAGACATTAGCAATTTTAATAGAATTTGAAAATATAATGGAGCTTATTAATACAGAATTTTCCTTTTTTTCTCACGTTTCGGGCGGAACCCTGTGCATAATTTCCAAACACGCCATTCAAGGAAAATACAACGTCTCGTTATAGCTATTAAAGTTAAGCTCTTAATGGGCAATTAAGATTTAACGAAGAAAAAAAAACATAAATTCGCGCAAAATTCTTGCAGTGCGAAAATTCGGCAATGCAGATTAATGCAGTGGCTGAACAATTTCACCAGCGTGGTTTTATTAGAAAGGTGATAAATAGATTTCAACACTTGAGGGGCTTTCCACCCGTCGTTGTACCCCATCGCCAGATACTGATGTTGAGCAAACATTTTGTTTGCGAGTACACTATACCACAGATTACCCCCTGAACACTCAACTGAACTCGCAAAGGCCGTCCAGAGTTGTTTCTGGGATAGTTATACTTCGACGCCATAATCTACAGCCCAACCACTAGGGTAATAAAACGTAATCCGTACTTCGTGCATGGAAATTTATTGATACCAAACTACGTGCCAAGTGTACATGGAAAGTTCTATCAGCAAAGGGCGTTAATTTTCAAGCAAGGTGAGTTGATTTATTATTAGCTCCGAGCTTACCGGTTCAGCTTTTTGTTCCTCGCTTTGCTTGCATTATCGATCATTGTTTCACACATAGACCGTTGGAGGCGCTGCAGACCTTTCAGTGCAATAATCCAAAGATTCCTCCTACGTTGAAGATCGAAAGAGCAAGAAAGAGAGTCCTTCGCACGAAGCATACATATAGCCACGCGACTCCTAGGAGTTTCCAAGCTATGGGAAAATGACCATTTCCATGATTTCACCAAAATAAATCACGCTTGACAGAGTTCGCGACACGCGTCCGTGTCACGAGTGACACGAGCACTGAAATGAAATATGGTACTTCATCGATTTCGGGTTTTCCAATGATTTCACTCCCTTCACCCCTCTCCCTCCCTCATCTCCCCGAATAGGCAAGATTGATGGGCAAGACTAACGAACAGTTTCGAATAAAGGCCACGTATTTTTTTGTTGTCCAAATTGCACGTAGTACGTTTTGTCCACTCCTTTTTCTTTTAATTGACGTAATTCCAGATTTCCAATCAATGAAGCGACCGTGTCCAGTAGTAAATCGAAAACGCACCGGCATTGTAACAATAATTGCACGAGGAAAAATGACAGTCTAACACGCGCGTGTGCACGCAACGTGTCTTGGTATACTGATTCCTCGACATTTAAATGTTCATCAAAGGCATACCATTCTCGCTACAAGTATTTTAATAAAGAACCTTTGTGCAAGCACAAGTGCATTCTTTTATTTCGCCTTACAGCTTTTAACGTCCTGTACACATGGCTTGTTAACACGCTAGTCCAGTTTGCAGTAAAATATGTCAAGAGGCCGACAGATGAAGAAACCAAAAGGCTCGTTTTTTCTTGTTCATCCCCCCTCCCATGCTCCTCTCTCTTTCTCTCTCTCTCTCTCTCTCTCCCTTATATATACACACACACACACACACTCTTATTTCAGCAGCAAGTTTAAACAGACGTTCATTGAAATAAAAAGGGTAATAAAATTTTTTGTTAATATTCGGTAAGCGAGTATTATTGAAATATTATAATGGATTAATGTAACTCGACGAAAAGGAGGAACGCGCAGGGGTAATAATTTGCCTGAATTTTATGATTACGATGCTTTACGAGGTAGCGATAACTTGGACATAAATCAAGACGGGGAAAAAATCACTTGGGAAGTAAAAGGGTGGTACGAAGTCGTAGGATAGGTCTTTTTCGGATCTTTTATTATCTGGCAGCGGTGTTTTGAGGGACGCGTAGGTACCACTGCGGTGCGAATCTTTTTCCCGATCCAGCCCCGGGTCCCGATGTGCCATTCTCCAACGGAGTGAAAACTTTGAGAAACTTACCGTAGCAGTTTCTCTCTTGGCTTGATTGCCTAGAACGAAAAATATAGCGACGCAAGAACGCAGGGGCGACCTTTTATTCTACCAACAATAAACGTGTACTGTATACTATATATATACAGTGTACTAAAGTCGTAAAAGAAATGACATTTTATGAGCTCCCGCATACTGCTCCACACATGTCTGGGATCTTGCCGCTTTAATTAAGCACATCGCTGCGGCTAATTACCACCGAGGTCCCATCCCCTCTCCTTTTAATATGCAGGATCGAGACTCTATATTTTATTTGCAACAATGTCCACCAGAATATCATTATATTTTTCTTCCTCGATAAATCACGCTTAAGGGATATAATGAAAGAAACGACACGATCG
The DNA here is from genome assembly GCF_024137725.1 of Prorops nasuta. Lineage (NCBI taxonomy): Eukaryota > Metazoa > Arthropoda > Insecta > Hymenoptera > Bethylidae > Prorops > Prorops nasuta. The sequence continues at coordinate 2,503,207 of NW_027116816.1, forward strand.
AGCTTTCGATTCTTTTCCAACGTTCTTCTCATTATAGGATTGGGGGAATATAAGAGCGCAGGGTGTTTTGTTGGAATTTAGTTAGTCGCTGAAGAGTCTGAGCGAAGCACTCGAGTCAACGTATCTTCGTGTCTCAAAGGGCAGATCGCGCGGAGCTCTCCGACGACGCCCCGAAGCAGGGCCTCTCAAGGATATACGAAATGCTGACACTAAACCAAAAAGGAATGAATCGTATCTCCTTAGTTGTCAATGCCATCTCAGGTTCTTCAATAACGCCCGTCCGACCAGTCCTACTTCCTACTCCTATATATATATATATATATTATACCCGCATCCCACCCTCATTCGCTTCTATCGCGATGCTGGCTTAGCGGCCTCACCCTCTCCGCAATCTCCCGCGATAAAACGATCTTGTGGCTACATATTTATCGAAGCGTTATTCTTGCATCGAATGAATATCAGGAATGATAAGTGTTCCATGACAGTCTCGATATAAGTACGCGGAAAAGATATAGTGCCAGCGGAGCACACTATACCTAGACATAATATTCAGCACTGCGCAGCTTTATTAAAGTAAAATCAAGATCGAGTCTAAAAAGAAAATTCCATAGAAATATCGTTGGAAAGAAGAACTTTAACACGGTATACGCTGGGATAGATAATGCAAGCACAGGGAAATAGTCCTATAAGTTAAGATAACCGAGTAAAAATGTTAAGCAATGCAGGTTTGATAAGAGATAATGTCTCGAGAAAGTTCCTTTTAAGTTATAAGAAGATGAGATAGCGCAATCCAGCGCGAATTACTGAAACAGGCGAGGGAAAAAAAGTGCAGAGCTCACCCCGGGGCACTTGCTTCATAGAGCGGACCTTATAGTGTTGGCCAGTAACACTGACGTTGGAGGGAGGGGGGGGGGGGGGGGGTACTACGCTCCCTTCTCCAGGCTCTGCGTGCGAAATACAAATATGTTCTCCTCTGGAAGCTACTGTGCACGGTACGCGGCGCTGCTTACAGTTGGTGGTGGTCAAATGCGAGCACAGTTTACCAAGCCCTCGAGAAATACCGAGTTACAATTTCACGTAACGAAAAACAAATAGTGGTCATTCATCGAGTCTCGCGCACCGCCTGGACAAAAACGACTGGGTGACGAGATGTGAGGAATGAAAAGGAAAAGAATATGAAGAAGGGGGGAGGGGGTGTAGCAGAGGGTACAAAAAGAGCCAACGGAAAAAGACAAGAACGGACTTGAGAGAGGGAGAGGGTGAATATCACGAAATAGATTCCACGTCACGCTAGGCGACATTCATGTGCAAATGGGCAAGAAAACGCAACTCGCCATATACTATACTATATATAGCCCCACCCCTCTCTGCACTCCAACCTAATCTGATTTCTTCTGCTTTGTCAAACGTTGCATACGTATAATCTTATTAGGACGAAATGTTGCATATAAAATTATACCAAATCGATCGAAGCTTTATATATTAAGTTATCAAGTTAAATGCATGAAATATTTGTATTCCTTCTGGAAAGAAGGTCAGTCCGAGGAAAAAGAATCTAAAAGGTGGACTATTTTTGCTCAATTTTACGCAAATGTCAAGGTTTTTTAAGGAGCTATAAGTAGGAGATATCGTGGTCAAATGGAAGTTGAACCGAGGCAGAGAATGGTGCTGTGCTGTGGAATGGCGTTGGTGTAGCGGAGACGCCTTGGGAGGGGAGTTGCGTTTGGTTTGGTTTACGAATGCCTTGTAAATATTTGAAAATCGTCTTTCCCCTTGAACGTAGCACGTAGGCAGTTGGCTCGCACAGGCAAAGAAAACAATCGGTTTTCACTTGAATTTTAAAATCGCAATAGCCCCCATAGCTTCTTTTCCCCAGCGGATCCTCCAAAACCGTTACGTCGTTGAAAAAAAAAACCTTTTTTCTCTTATTAAACATTAATAAAACGTCTAACGGTCTATTGGTCAAGCCAGCATAAACCCCTTTTTAACTTTACGGAATTAATTTTAAAGAGAGAGAGAGAGAGGCAGAGGACGAGAGGAAGGCAGCTGGGAAACGACTTAATCGGCTAAAATTTTAAAAATGAATTACTACTAATAAGAAAAAGTGCTGCGAGCTTTTAGCAATTAAAGTAGTGCTTTGCAAATTAAAAAATATTATTTCTTTCAACGGATTCAAATATTTTCCTTCCAATGGCTCTAATAGTATATATATATATATATATATATATATATATATATAGCAGTATACACACAATTCACGACTGTAATCGATATCCTGATACGATAACCATACAATCGCAAATACTTCTACTTTAATCGTGATAAACAGAATAGGAACATGATGAATCTTTGATCTTGACGGAGTCGGAAAGTAAAATCTACAAACTTGTGATAAGCTCGAAGCTAACGGCTTACCAAATGGCAATAAAATAATCATAACGAGAGTAGAAAGTTGGAGTTTCCATTGTTGATACGGGGGAGTCACGAAATCGAGTGGTTAGAGGTATATAATTAAGTTTGAATAATCGTACCATTTAGATCGTTGGAGACGCAACGCCAGACTAATTAACTCGCGAAACGCAGAGGATTATTATTTAAGGTTACGTAAGCGCAGCGATAGTGAAAGAGAGCGAATTGTGAATCGACGAAAGTGGAATTTAGAGCTAATGGTCCTGCGATAATTGTATAAACTAAAAAATGACTCGCGCTGCTAGACAGTTGAGGTTCTGCTACACCTGCGGACATAGACAGCAGCAAAGCAAGCTGCAAATAGCAAGCAAAGGCTAAATTAAAAATTATAATTAAAAATTCACTATGCCGCTATTTGCTGCACTTGGCAGGAATAATCCAGGTTGGAACATGGTACATTGGCTCTTCGTGCTACTCCGGGATCCGATTACTAACGAATGTTTGAAAGCATCGTTGATTTAAGCTCCGATAGAAACGTTCAATCCGATGCGGGAAGCTTTAACTTATCGATATGTGCTTTTTGAATATAACTCAATACTTTCTGTAACCACACAGGTCTAATTTGAATTGGAAGTTCGTCAACAGGAGAGAGCAGGGCTCGGCTTTATATTCCTTTGCTCGGTGGTCTTTACCTCGTAAGGCGATCACGCCATATGCACTGTTACCAGACCTCATTATAATTAGTTTTCTGAAAGAAACTCGAGACAAAGGAAGAGACAGAGTGCTTTCTCTTGGAGAAAATCGTGGTAGTCCGTTTATCGAACAGACAAAGCTTGTAGAAAATTGATTCCAGGAAAAATATCTCCAGTTCAATTTATATCGTAACGAGTCGTTTCTGGTTAGGTGGTGATAAAATTTATGCCGTCCAGCACTACCTCGCGGAAGCAGCTACAAAATAGTACGTAAAAATGAGCGAGTATGAGGGAAAATTAGAGAGAGAGATAGAGTGAGTGGGGGGGGGGGGGGGGTGGAGGGGGGGGGGGAGGATCCTTTGTGGGGAACGATGGAAGGCCAGCCTAAAGTAGTTTGAGAGATAGAATCATCGAAAATACGACGTGAAGAAAACGTCGAGTAGGTTGGCAAATTGCCATTGTCGCCGGCACAATTCAATCGCGAAGTTAGCTGGCTCCCTGTAGAAATCACATAATGTGCGGTTAGCCGCCCCCTGCGCCTTCGCAACGCGTTCGTGCTGCCATCAGCAGGTGGAAGGATGGTGAGGAGAAGAAGGGGGTTCGGGGGTAGGAAGAGGTCGAGGGCGTCCTGCTACCCGCAGGTAGGTGCCTCTTGGGAACCAACAAATCAGAAACACCCCGAAGAGTGGTCTCGACCTTCCCTTGGCAGTCGCGACGCGTCAATCCTCCTATTGCAGTCCTATTTTCACCAACTCTACCACCCCGCCACCCCCCTTCAACGTTATATCATCCCTATCTTCTTTCTCTCTTCATCTTTTCCGACCCAGTCAGCTATAAGCAAATCCATGGCGGAATTAAATTAAAATACATCACGCGACAAGACCATAGTTGGAAAATTACGTCACTCTCTGCCATCGGAAATAGCAGAGGTCGAGTGGAGGGCCCAACAGGCTGCGTCGCATCGGTGTCAAAGTTCAAGTTTCAGGCTCGCGCAGTGGGTAACGAGTCACGGCAGAAATTATTAAGCCTCCTTTAACCGCGCGCTCCGTTTCCTTTTTCTTCCATCGCACAGCCAACTAATTCATGTACTGTGCAGCGAAAGGAAGCTTTTCTCCTGCTGCTGCAACTAGAAACCCGCTCCCCAACAAGCTGCCTATTATAAGCGAAAAATTTCATCTCATTTTTCCTCGAGTAACCGTCAAATGTCTTTCGGACTCATTGAATAAACAACCGCTCGTCACGCGCGCACGATCATTATTATTCTTATTGAAATATTATCAGAAATTCTAGTGATCGTTCCATCATCACTCTATATATAGGTATATACTCACCTGTGTAATGCTAATTTCGGATAACTATCTTACGACGAAGGCTCTCGGTATTTTTTAATTCTCATTTACTTTGAATATTGAAATAAACATTTTTTTTTTGCTATACTTATTAATTCGATGATACAAGTTCGAGAAAATTATTCGATATGATAAGACAAGTCAGAAAGAAGCTTCAGAGTTTTCGTTTACAGGGAATTTCCTTTGACGATTAATTTATAGATAGAGTGAAAAAATATATGCCAACCGAGGTAAAAAACTCTTTTGGATATCTTTTTCGTTTGATATCGCATTGCAGCAACAAGAAAGATTCAAAGGAAACCGATATCGGTAACAGATGTACCGTAAATTCTTATAATTAAATTCGTTCTCTCAGTAAGCTTTAAAATAGTAAATGGCTTGGAGCGTGGAATTTAATATCCAACTAATCCGGGATTATTGATTTCTTCGGCAAAAAAGGTTAAGGTTTGCTGTAGAAAAAAATTATTTGCAATATGCTTACTTTGGAAATAAGTGGTTTTGGAAGACCAAATGATTTGTATATATACAAGCGCATCTGTTGAAGGGCCGGACAAATAACTCATGCTTGGCATTTCCACTAGCCACGATTATTCGATGTGCATATATATATATGCACAGATTTCTATCAGCTTTTGACAACCGATCTGAAACTATCGCGAAGCGAAAGAAAAGGAGAGACATTGTCAATAAATAGGGAAACATTTCAGATTTGATTTGTATATATCCAATACAAACAACTTCGACAAGAAACAATTTGCGTAGATGAAAAGACGATGATAGGATAATAAGGAATATCCTTAAAGCTAATATGGTCCCCTGATAACCTTTACCACTTTAGATTGTTCTCTACGTAACATAACATTCACACTTAATTATAATCATATAGGGTTTCTCTGACAACGTGTACATCGAGGAATTAAAAATATTAATAAGTCTTATTTGTGTAGAGAGCACACATCGTGTGTGACAACATTTGTACTCCATTTACGGCCAAGTAAAACTGATTTACGTCTAATCATATAACACAGCACATCGCTTGAACCAGAAACAATTCAATCAGTAACTCGTGTTTTTTTTATTCCTTTCAGTATATTTTTTATACGGAACACAAAGCAATAGCTTTAATCCTGGATGCAGGAAATTTCATTTCCTCTGTATAAGCCTTTGGTTGGCAATTTAATTTCTTGGTGTCGGTAAAATAGATTGCCGATGAAATATCTCAATGGAGATTTTTTTTTATTTCTGCATTAATTAGATTAGTAATTAATTGACGATGGTAAGATAAATTTCGGTAGCTGTGTTAAGTGGTGAGAGTAAAACGGGACACGAGGAAAGCGGAGGACAGTTGAAGTAGTTTACACGAGAAAAGAGGCAGGCAGTAGACTTGGGATAAGAATAAAAAGAGGAATGAGGAAAAGGTTAGGTAAAGGTATAGGAAGTGGTGAGAGATGGTAAGGAGGAGAGAAAGGGAAGACGTAAAGTGGGAAGAGGTCGGTCTAGCCTTTAGCGTGCTAGGTCTGTCTACTCATGGTAATTAAATGCCAGACAATTTACAGGGCCTGCATTTGCTGAAGGCGGGAGTTCCACGCTGGCATGGTACTCAGGCACAGTGGAGTATCGTACGGCAAGTCAGACCAAGACCAATACCAAGATTATAGCGAGGTGGGTCGAAATGGGCCAAAGCGAGTAAAAGCGAACCAGACCAAACCGAGTTGGGCGAGACACAACGAAAAGTTGCGAAGACACGATACGCGCGACTTATGCCTTTTAACCGATCCGTCCATCCATCTATTCTAAACTACCCTGACACGTTCCCGGCACATTAATCTAACCCAATTTACGTTAGACGCCAGACTGATGGCCACTCTCGCGGCTCTTGCGCGCCCCTTAATGAGCGCCGGACACGCCAAACGGCTCTCGATTAAGCCTGTCGATATCGTTCGAGGTCTTAAACATTACCGTCTCCCATCACAACGTCCGCCAGCGATCAGTATCGAACGACAAACTCATAATCCTCCCTCGCTTGAATAATCCATATTTCAATTTTTAATCGACAATCCCTTCTCCCTCATTTCTCGAAATTTTCACGAATTTTCTTCTCAATTTTCCAAGCGATGATGAAGAGAAACAAGAAATTCCTGCATCGAACTATACATCTCTATTGGACGTACCTGCACAATTGTATATAGTGTACGACAATATTGTCTCAGCAGGGAGGCGTGATCGAGTCAAGGGGATGGGGTGAATTATAAATACTATAGTTTTCCTGACACCTGTGACAATAACAAAAGCCAACAATGATTTATCGAATAATTTCCTCCTTTTTCATATAGCGAGCCTTGTTTTCGCGTTTCGGTTGGCATTGGAACTCGGCTTGGAATTTTCGTTTACTTTGAAGAAAAAACCGAGAGGCCAAGAGGTTTGCCAGGCTTTTGAGACGAAAATTAACATTAATGGATCAGCTTACTTAGGGGTGCTCGAAAAAGAGATTGGTTTGCCGAGCCGGACAAAAAGACATGGCGGGGGTATCATGGATTTTTCGTCAGCGACACGGTGTCGGTTATAACTTTCCTTATCTGGAAGAGGTCTTATCGCGTGCTCCGCACCCTTGGGCACTTTTTTGCCAGTCTGTATCACTTGTTGATGTGGCCCACGAGGGTGGCGGCACAAACCTGTGAGCCGGAAACCCCTCGATATCCAAGCGCAGCCCGAGAACTTTCGGATTTGTCGCACCAGTCGAATAACAGTGGAAGCAACTCAGAAATCGAGCTCTCGCTCGACGCTCCTCGATATGGAAAAGCTCTCTTTGCTCTCCCACACGAAATATTTTTATTCGTCTCTCCCAACTTTTCTCCCTTACCCAGCTTATCGCAAGTTCTCCTCCATTTGTACAATGAGTTTTGATTTTTCCAATCCTGCATTTGTAGAACCCACGTCAACCCTTCATTTTAATTCAAACTTTAAAGGTTATTAAGTATTCGCAAGCTGCCTAGTTTTTTTTGCACATTTTCTCTTCCGATCTATTCTCCTCCAGCAATCAGTGATCTTTAAAATGTTCGCCACGTACATTTCTCGAGTTCCTATATACTATAGAGAGAGAGAGAGAGAGAGAGAGAGAGATGTGAGAGAGGCAAGTGAAATAAATTGATAATATTAGAAAATGAGGAAGGATCGTTGGGAAAAGTTTGGAGGGACAATCAAAGAAATCAAAGTGAAGATACAAGTTTGCGGAAAAAAGGCGTTTTGCGAAGTGAAAGGATCCAAGTTGGATGAAGGAAGCAGCCGCCGAGTGTAGATTCGCGCGAGAACTACTTGTCTGCAGGAGTTTATACGTCTGAGAAAAGTTGTACATACGTCGATCGCGTCTCGCGTCGCCTGCTCGGTCGATCCATGCGAGTCTTGCGAGTTTTGCGTGATGGCTTGGCAAAGTGCACCGTAGTATCGTGTTCGATGCTCTCAGCTATGGGGCTTCGATTTTATGTCGAGCCGTCTCGATAAGGCCTCATTATTATTACGTTATTGCAGTGCCATGTTACGACGTTTTAGCTTGAAAAAGAAAAGACTGGCTGATGCTGAAAAAGACGAGATGCGATTTTCAATCATACATACACATTAGACTTTCAAATGAGAGTGACGACCAAGTGGGAAATATTTGTAGACGGAGGTTTCTCGTGATTTTACATACTGTATACACGAGTTGGAATGCTACGTACATGTGTACTAGCAAGTAATAATGGTTTGAAGCTACTGTGCGAATGCATATGAGAGAGAGAGAGAGAGAGAGAGAGAGAGAACACGCGCATTAACAAAGTGTCACTCGCTTTAGACAGACTAAACTGCGTTTCCGCACGGGAAGGAAAACGGGAAACCGGAGAACGTGCCGGCGTGGTAAATATGTATGCAGCAAAGTCCGGATTCCGGAATTCAGTTCGGAAGTGAGGCATGCAGAGTCGCTGGTGCTGGGGCTGGGGCTGGGGTTGGGCCAAATAGAAGAAGGAGGGGGATGTTGCTCTGCGCTCATCGTCGACATTGTCATTGCTCGACGTCGTTATCTGGGCTCATCGAACCGAGTATCCCATCTTCCAAGTATCAAGTAACTGTATCACTGTTTACTGTCTTCCGGATTTTCGTAATCCCTCTAAAACATGCATCACTCCCTCTTCCGCGCTGCACCTACACCCCACACCCTCCCCCGCGGTTTCCCCCGCAAGCACACGCATTCACACAAACGTATACACACTTTCCTTAATTCCACCCTTCGCCCCTTCTACCCCTAATATCTCGTTTCTTCGAGTCTCCGTACTATAAATTTCGAGAATCCGCGTTATCGCTGCTAAACCACGACATGCCTTATCGCTCGCCGGATACAAAACTTGCCTGGTTAAGGCAATAATTTGCCGAAATGGTCACAAAGATTATTCCTCAAAACTGTGAGCCCCCTTCTATTACCTGGCTCATGCAATATTTATGTTATTGCTCCGTGCTTTTTTATATACCTTTATTAGATTGCCCTCCCATTGAAATCGACTCTAAATACCCCTGGTTTCGATGGCTTAAAAAATTCATCCTACAGCCAAAGTGCGAGAGCGTCATTCTCAATTGAAAACTCAATTTCTCGATGAAATAAATCAATAGGTGAAAAGCTAGGTTCAATTTCAATCGAGAATGCTCTTTGCTTATGGGGAAAATATTTTGCTAGAATGGCGATAAAAAACAGAGGCCCCTTTTACCGAGGAACAAAACGATACGGACGTTTACTGTTATTTCAGCGAGATATAGTTGATTCTCTCGCTCTTTGGTTTTGCGAACGGTCAATGCCGTCGGTGTTCCAGGGAGTGTTGTTATCACGCGCGTTACACATTACAAAGTGGACGAGGGGGCAGGCTCTGAAATATTTCAATGGGAGCTCGGAGAAACAAGGGACGACCGGAGGGACGCGCAGTGTCAGCAGTCAGCTGTTTGCCTCTTGTTGCATGGATACGTATAAAAACCGACGAAACATCGTTGTCTTTCACGACTGGCCGGCTATCGGTGCCCAATCGTAAAGCCTATGCACAATACCCACACATCTGTACCTACATAGAGCACAATACTGTGGAAAATTTCAATGCGCGGGACAGCCTCTTAGGTCCGAAAGTCCGCGATTAAACAACCAGGGGAAAAAGTGTTGCCTCGCGCTTGACGTATTTCACGTTAAAAACGTGTTGAAAAAAATTTATTCTCACGCAAGGGATACGAACAATCGACCGGTCCCCCCGTAGTCTCGCGATAAAAAACAATGCAGAGCCAATGTACCGTGCAAATAAAACAAAAAGAGATGGAAACGTAAAAAACAAAAAAAAATGGAATAAAAGAATGGCAGTAGCTGGATAATGGTTTCATCCGAGTTTGACGCAGACGAATTGGGAGACGAGAGTGCATAATACGACGCCGCGCCGACCAGGAATCAACGGAAAACCGGAAAAAAGACCGAACTATCCCGTTCGAATGTCAAATGTAGCCACGAGGAATCCAGGAAATGCGTGTACCTCTGTGTTCTCACGCGCTCGCGCGCGCTCTCTCTCTCTCTATGTGTGTATTCCACCCCTATTTATATATCGCGGATGAGATATCAAGAGACGCGAGAGATAAAGTAGAAAAAGAAGTTGTAACGTGAGTGGAGCAGCGTGAAGCTATGTGTTTATCGATAATATTGGAAAGAAAAAGAGAAGAGAAGGATAGAAGCGTTCGATGAGACTGATTGTAAAAGTTTCCAAGAGGCACTGGCTTGAAAGGGATAGTATATAGAGGAGAATGCGAGGCGAGGAGCGGCCAAGGGGAGCTACGGGGCCGCTGGAGAAACAGCAATGTAACACGCTCGCCAGTGTCTGGCGAGCATCAAAAAAGGAGCTTTTCATCGAAAAGACTGAGGCTTATTATTACGTTTCGTCGTTCCATACACCGTTTTACAAAAGTCTGTCTGCCTGACCGGCACACTCTCACACACTATCTCTTCCCTTCTCCCAACTTGGTCTTGCTCTCTGTGTACGTGGTACGCGTACTTTAGACCGAAAGCCAACACGAAGAACGGGAGGCGAACTAATCTTCGGCGCTTCTATTATTACTGGAGGATCTTTCGGAAGAAAAGGAACCGCGGGTTTAGGAGGATCAGGAGAGTATACGCTGCTATAGCATACGTTCACCTCGGGTACAAGCTTATTGTTACGGCAACCATTCTTCACGAGTGCCACGACTCGACTACATGATATTCGTGCGCCGCCAGCTAAACGCCACGCAACCGTATCTGCAGGCCAACTCAATGAAAATTCCTTTCCCGGCATAAATCAGAAAAAGCTCGACAGTTTTTGGCCGCACAGTGGGGGGAGAGTATCCTTGTCGCAACTATTAGCTCTGGATGAAGCTCCATCCTCAGCCTCGTGCTTCAACTTTCTTCGAGCTTCTCTCCTTCAACGCCTCCGGACTGATCGCTATATATATATAGATATTGCCTTTTTTCCTTCGCTCAGCGACACAGAAAAACCTATGATTGGTTAGCGCTGAACTGTTTAAGAAAAGCAGAAAAGCCAAGGTTTTAATCAAGATCGACCGGTTCTTCTCTCGATACTTGTTGCAATTCCAGCACGAGACTAATATGAGACGTGTGAGAGACGTATAGCGTTCCGCAAGAAGAAACATTTCTTGGTGGAGGAGCCAGCGAGGTGGTCATTGCCATAAAAAAGGAATAAATGGATCTGATGCGAGAAAAGAGAGTGTAAGAGGGAAAAAAACGTTTAAGAGGGAATAGCATCTTCGAGGACTTTCCGATCACGTTCGACCGACGATTCAATTGTCGCGGTACAGTTGGACCGCTCGAGTTTCCGGTTTCGTGTTCCCTCAAAGCTTTTAAAGACACTCTCCATGGGCCAATGGAACGATACAGCTCGTCGTCACTCGGCGCTCCTTCCTTCTCACTCACGTACCTCGATCCAGATATATATATATATAAGTGAGTATATCGTCTTCACCGTCCTTCTCGACGTTATATATATATATATATATATATATATATACCTATATATCGATATTAGCAATATTACGTGTATGAAATAAAATATCGTAAATAAATCATATCCCACGTTATTCGTTAATATATTCATAACAATGGTTTAATTAACCATTCTATGCACCCGCCAACTGATGCAAGCAATTAACTTTGACGTTGCAATTTTTACTAGTTGTATATAATTAATTCACGTTTATATCGGCGTACATGTTAAATATTGGAACATTTTAGTAAATCGCACGCTGAAGCACGTTAAATTTCATTTTTAACGTAATGCCATAATCGCGTGTTCGTCTAGATTTCATCACCAACGCATAATTGCATAATCGATGAAACCAGCCATGTTAAAATATAAGGTTTATGGGCAAGATTCGTTTTTTACGAGACTCGTAATTTTAACGTTTAATCCGTGTAAATTTCTTTCGAGCCAGCTTTAAAGCTATATAGCTTTATTTCTGAATAAGCGAATGGGAATTTTTGATTTATCGATCTCTGTGCTATCGTGATTAAAACGATAGAGGGGCGGGCAACGGGTGTCGGAAGCACTTGGAAAGCTTGCTGCTAGATGCTTCGAGGAAGGGATATGGTGTGTAGAGTCCATTGTCGAGGTAGATGGCCCACTTTCCCGGGAGGAAACAAACGTCGTGGAATACTGGAATACAGGGTTGTTCGTGGTGGCTGGGCGTGGAGCAAGGGGGAAGATTCGGCAATTGGAGAGAGAGAAAGAGAGGGGGGGGGAGGGGACGGACCGAGGAAAATTGAGAGGTCGAATCGTTAAGATTCACGAACGCTTGGGGCAAGGGAGTTCCAGAGCAAAAACGTCGTTCCCCTCCACCCACTACTTACACCCGGTCGAACTTGCCTATAGATTTGCTTTGACTTACCAGTTGCCTCGCTTCGACTTCGGCCTCGTCGTCTCCCCTCTTCCTTTTCTTCCCTTCCCTTTCGCATGGCACGTACCAACAACAGCTTCATCGACTAATACGGACGGTTCCATACATCTCGATGCATCTACCTTGAAAACCTATTCCCGGGATAGTTCACGAGTAGTTTCCCAGGAAGCCCAAGGATGCACTTGCAGTATATACGCTGTACCAGCAGCGGCCATTGTGAAACCCTGAAGAACTACCGAGCCACTATGCGGTATATGTATACCAGACGATAAGCTCCGTCCTCTTCATCAAAAATCCTCCTCCTCCTCCTCTCCCCCCCCCCCCATCATCCTCTTTCTCTTGCACCTATACACATAATATACTATATATTACCGCAGATCACTGATATATTCGCGATAGCCTATATTGCCACAAAATCTATTCATCGAATTTACCGAACGAATAAAATCACACACGTATCGTTCAGATATTGGCATTCAATAATAATACAAAGCTTTATTATTACGATCAAATCGGAGATGTTAAAATGGAACGTAAAAGCGCGGCATCCTACACTGAGCGAAAAAATCGTTTGGATTTAATAAATGCGTTTGTTTAGATTTTCATTTATTTGAATCTAATAATTTTCATTATAATCAAGCGAATAATAAATTTAAATAAATAAATTTGTTTATGTCAAATATACGATACAATTGAATTAAAGAAATATGCAAATTTAATAAATTCAAAAAAATATTTAATTCAAATGAAAACTTTTTTTATTTGATTGAAATAAAGTGATTCATTTAGAAGGCAATTTTCACGGCGAAAAAATAATATTTTCATTTAAATATTTATTTATTTGCTTCAAACAACAAAATTATTAGTATTATGAATATATTTAAGTGATAAATATTTGAACTAGATAAATCAATATTTCTTTGTGTGAAATCATTGTGTTATTGAATGAATTAAATATGTTTTCTCTTCAACTAAATATATGATCACAAGGCAAAAGTAACTTTTTATTTAATTTCAAATTAATATTCATTTAATAGAAAAGAAAAATTATTTGGCTGAAAATTAATTTTGTTAAAATTAGGAAACAATATATTTCTTACTTCTAAATATATATTTGCTTCGATTAATGAAACTTAATACTCGTATGAAATAACTGGAAAACATTGTCATAAATTTCTGTATTCAATAACACATATTTTTGAAACAAAAAATTTTATTATTTACATCAAGCGAACAATTGTGGAATGTAAATATTTTTGGTTTACATCAAATGAACTTTGAACTCAATGTAAGACAACAGTTATACTTAATCAAAAACATATATATATTGAATTAAAACATATTGCATTTGTTTGCAACTACTATATGTTTAATTTAAACGAAAGGAACAATTGCTTTAAAATATTACATTTACTGCATATAAACTTATATTCGTTTAGTGAGAATTAATATTTGTTTAAACCAAAATCTTTTTAAATTTGTTTCAAATGAAATCAGTTTATTTCCACAAAATAAACGCGAAGTTTATATTTCAAACGAATAGTTTTAATTTTAATTGATTATTTATTTTCGTTACGAGTAAATTCAAATATTTCTTAATTATAAATATATTTAATATTTCCCTGAAATATTTTTTTTAATTTAGAGATAATATTTGTTTGATTTTCATTTAAAAGCTATTTGAATCAAACAAACTGAAATGTAAATGAATGATTTCACATTAATTCCGAACAATTCTTATATGAAAGTTACCTCCAAACGATCACTTTCCGAACCTACGGAAATTTCCCCTCCCTAACCCCTCAATCGAGCTTGCAAGACTCGCTAGTTACTATTGTTGCTAGCCGCGACTCGTCGGTTTATTTGAGAGGAGTGGGGAAGTCCCGAAAAACTCCATACTGTATAAGCACATGATGAGTCGCCGGCCTACCATTTTCTGTACGAAATATTAATTAATAAAATGAAAAGTGAATAAAAATTGCGACGCAGTATCTTGTGAGTTAGAGTAAAGAAATGAGAGAGAGAAAAAGAGAGAAGTTTTACAGTGAACAAAGAACTCTACATTTTTTACTAGCTACTTCAACTACGCAGTTAATAAACAGCTCTTGCTTTGGAAAAGCACTCTTGGTACCAATTGGGAAGTATTTATTGTTTTCAATAGTGGGATAACCCTCAATATTCCCTCGTTAGTACTATTTGCTAAAAGATTGAAGTTAAAGGAGGAGAAGGCAACAAGTTATTGGCGACAACAGTTAAAATCGTAAGTAATTAATATATTCGTAGCAACGTTTGTGCGTTTCGGCCGGCATTATCGTAATAGCAGTAAACGGTTATTTCAAATGTGGTAAACCGCAATCTTTTAAAAAAAAATAGCTTCCCAATAACTTCTTGATCATTATGTTATATCTAATAACCTAATATTTCAGATTCTTTCCAATTAAATAGTTTTTCTGGGAAGAAAGTGACTTAAAGAGTGAGCTACATAATATTCCAGCCTCAGTGTAACAATAAAGGGAGAAGAACGATTCTGTACATATTCACTAGCTGGAATAACCACAAACACTTATTATTGCATTTAGCATTGGAAAGGTATTTGTTCTAACCTGGGAAGTATTTATTATAATTAATAGTGGGATAGCCCTAAATACTTCCAACGTTGGTATAATTACTATAAAATTCCAAGCCAAGTTAAAAGGGAAGAGGATAGTAATTATTACTTGGTATATAACAATTGGAATTAGTGATTTCATCATTTCTATTAAATATATATAAATAGTGAGTCTTCGATATAATACTTTTATTGTGCTATTGCTGGGTTACGCATGACCAATGCTGTCAAATTGTTTAGAAGAGAGTTCGCTATTTAAAAGTTTATAGTTTTTGTATGACATTGTTCTTGTTCCAAGTCTTATAAACAGTTTCAGTTATGCATGAGTTTGCCAGTCAAAAAAACCATAAAGTATATTATAATTTAAATAAATAAATACATACACAGTATGCATATGTGTGGATACGAATAACAAAATATATTTCAGGAAATAAATTTATAATCAGCGCAAGAAGGATAAAGTGTTGAAGTAAATGAATAAAATTTATTTCATTATCAATTATTGAGCTGCGCAGTTTATTAATGACATAAAGGTAATATTAGTTTTTTGCTACAATTAATTCATTTACAATTATACCCAACATTACTTGATAATTTGTATAAAAACATGTATTTTTGTATAAATAGAAACCAAAACTCTAATATTTTTGGTATTTCCTAGAAACGTCTGAGTTTAAATCTTTACTGCTAATGGAAGTATGAATATAGATAAAGAAAGTAGCACTATTATTAAGAAGGATATACTTGCACTGAACAAACGTCATGTTTTTAAAATACATTTTTGCTGATATTACACACCGTGAACATTGTTATTTAGTGTTAGATATATTATTTGCATTTTGTTACATTTCAATGGAATAAAATTGTTGTGGCTATTTATTCACATAAAAGATTTATTTCAATTGAATTAATTTTTTCAAGCGTGTATTTGTCAAAAAAATACAAACACAACATGGCTTTTGTAATAATCATCGTTTTAACAATTTATTATAATTTCGGTAAATTCGATAGTAGCTTTCTGATGCTTCAGTGTAACTATATATTGATATTCAATAGATAAAACTTATTACAGATTGTGGATCTTTGAATGTTATCACCTTAGTAAGGAAGTGACTAACGGCATATTTGCATTAACGTGCAGTGCAATTGGATAAATAGCTACATGGAGATAGCAGGACAATGTTCTGGAGAGGGCCCGGAATCAAGGAGGCTGTATGTAACCCGTCTGAATCCGAAAACGAAAAAGCTGCATCTCCTTAAACTCTTCAGTCAGTACGGAGCAATTCATGTCGTGGTTCTAAGGAAAGCAACCGGTAATACAGCATTTATCACATTTCGGACACCAGAAGAGACATCGGCAGCATTGAAAGCTGTACAAGATGTGCCACTGATAGTACACAATCGAAAAATACGTGTCTTACGGGCTGATCTGTGGCACGACCTAAATTTGATCGTACCACAAAAGATATTGGGCTCTTCTCCCGGTACTTTTGAACGTTGCAATTTACCGGAAGAACGAAAGTTGCCGGAGGATATTATTGCAATAATAGGTACCTATCTACCATTTGCAGATCGGTCACGGATGGAAATTGTATGTCGTAGCTGGCGAGAAGGTATGAGAAAATCTATGAGGGAAATAACTGAGCTAAAGCTAAATGACTCTCGTTGGGAAGACAAGAAAGTGACGAAGGAGGCATTCTATTGGTTAGTTCAACGCTGTGGGCCCTATTTACGCAAAGTAAACGTAGATTCGTCATTGTGTACTAATTTCCAACCTCAGTTAATATCTATATTGGTGAAG